>NC_141691.1:649021971-650294471 GCF_964263255.1 Lissotriton vulgaris
TTTAAAGCATTACAACTAAGATAGCCTCCCAGGAACGCAACGCTCTCATGAGCATTCCTCGACAGCTGCTTGAGAATTCCTTCCGCCTCAGCTTCCTGTGCAGGGCATTCCATCCTCCACAGTGTCACTGCTCAGAATTCCTTCGTTCTTAACCCTTGCTTACTCCCATCCAGGACGCGACCAGCTCACAGATATCCCTACCAACTTGTTTGAAATGCCAGCAGGGTTTCGAAATGCAGTTTTTATACTGAGCACACTTTGTTCCTAATAGACACACTCCTGTCCACTACCAGTCCACCTACTTGGCTTTCTTCAATGTCCTGCTGGGACAGTGGTTTGGATGTGATGCAGGCCTGCAGCAACATGCCTCTGAACAACAACATAATTTAGCTTAAAATTCAGCAGCAAGAACATTGGTGGTGCCAGGCGACCGTGTATTTACAATTGGTACAAAATGTTTTGGCTACATAAAGGAGAAGTGATTTCGAAAGACGTTGGGCCATATTATCAAGAAAGGGCGATATATTATCGCCGCTTTTATCTGCAGGAAACTGCAGCTAAATTGGGATAATGGGTTTGATAATATGCCCATTGTGAATTCCCATAGCAGCCCAGGTTAACACCGGAACCTGGGCTGCTATGGGAATTCACAAGGGCATATTATCAAGCTCATTATGGCCGCTTTAGCAGCAATTTCCTGCCGATAAAAGCAGCGATAATGTATCGCCCTTTCTTGATAATATGGCCCTTTATCCTTTATTTTTTAGCTGCTCAAGCGATTGATTTGGGTGAAGGGGGATTTGCAAGGTTTTCAATTCGACTTATTTTTTGTTAAATCTATGAAAGAATATGTGAAATTATAAGTTGAGTTGCGCATTTGCTTGAAAATTGGGAGATTCCTGAATATTTTGTAGAAAAGTAAACCGCACAAGAGAGTAGGTATAGAAAAAGTGGAAAATTCAGTTAACTATGAGAAGGCTAATCAGGAACTCTACAAGAATATGCAGGTGCAATATACATTTTACACACTTCCTTGCAGTGCTCCTGCATCATGCAAGGTGAAGCAAGGAAGTGCAAGGGCTTAAATAAGGTTTACTAAGCGAGGTAAAACCACCTCGAGTTGCTCTGCATGGCTTAGGAAAGCCAGAGTAATGCAAGGCAGTGCATAACTTAGGCTTATTCTACTTTACATTGAGAAGGTGTTCCATAGTTGCAGCATAGGCATTCTCATGCAGCCACCAATGGATTTTGGCACATTCCCAGATATACAAAGACTTATCAGCCTAGGAATGCATCAACATGGTATGCTTTCCCAACAAGGAAAAAAACTGTGTCCTGTATTCTGCAGCACACTCAGCATGAGGATAGGGCCACAAAGGTTTGTTTTTGTGTAGGAAGGTTTCCCTTCCTGTACAAAAACAATCCTGCCTGTAACACAGGCACCCTTGCGCAGCACCTAGCCAGCTCCCAGTGCACCAGTGCAGGGAGAGACAGGAAAGCGTCATATCTTAGTGGATTTGACACATTCCAGCTCTTTCTTGTGAAGCAGCTCTACATCTGGTAAGGTACAACATGTTGCGTGACATTTTGATACATCTGGCCCCTCTTCTTTCAATGCGACACGAGATGCCTATCAACAAGTAGGTGAATGATTAAGCATATCTCAACTTTTCCCTAAACCAGGGCTCTCCAAACCGGTCCTGGAGGGCGGATCCATGCCAGATTTTTGGGATATCCCATTGAGATACATGTAGTAATTTTAAAAATCTGGCATGGATCCGGCCCTCCAGGACCGGTTTGAAGACCCCTGCCCTAAACCATCCACGTTATGCTTCTCTCTGAGGCCACTTGTTTGACAATTTAAAGGGTGTACAATCATAGCCAGCACTAGCTTGCACTCTTTACTAAACAACGAGTAGGGAGTGCAAATAGGTCAGCTCTCCAACTGATCCAATGACTTCTATAAAAACAGATAATTTTACAAGCGGAAGCTTTTCGAGTGTTCTTTCTTGCTGCACGTCAATACATCAGCAAGATGCAAAATGCAAGACTTTGAATTCATACAAGGTATGATAAAGGACACGTTTGCTTCGATCGGGATTTTTGGTACCAAACAGTAACACATTAGGTTGACTTTGGGTTAAAATAAAATATGTGTAACATGTTTCCTAAAATAGAGACAGTAGCCCTTCAACAATCCTTTAGTTTTCATGCACAACTTTATGCAGACGAGATACCTTTCCATTAACTTAGTCAGTGCTTAATTTGTTAAAAAAAACAAGTGTCGGGGCTTTCTTCAGTGGATGGATGAAAAGAGAGAGATTGTGTGAATAGATAAAGGGAGAGGGGATGGTTTGAACATTTTTGCTAGGGCTGCTTTTGGTTGCTCAGTGACGGTACCCTCTTTCATCATAGTAGGTATCAAGATAATGCCCAGTTTTGTCAGCAACTCTGCAAAGAGCAGTGAACATATTGTCCCTCAGCAATTGATAAGCTGAAATAGAAGACTGAAGATGGTTATTTACCCATTTACTCTAAAGCAGATTGTACAACGCCCTAGAAGCAGCTATCCAGCAAGCAACACTTATTCCTGAAACCATATTTGGATGCATAAAGGCCTTTAGAGGAAGGTGCATCGTTGAAACCCTAACAGCAGGAAATAGCCTTTGGAACATTTGGATCATGGCTATAGGCTGACAAAGTAAAGTCCAAGAAAGGGAGCAAAATAAGAAAAGGCAGGAGAGCCAGGAAATGGGACAGAAGCAAAAACAAAACAAAAAACGAAAGTCTCCAAAAAATCCCACACTTGATGCCTAATTAAACACATACTTCGGTCCCTAATTAAATGGCTCACACATGAACAATGTTGAAAGAGCAAACACAGTGTGCTTCAGCGAAGGAGATGATAAATGTGTATTTTTTCCCAGTGATTCGATATGATAAATTTCCTGACCAGTTATTCACACAGCGGGAAAACGAGCAATTACTCATCACTAGCCCGAATAGTGCACTCAGAAACGTTTCGACCAGAGAATGACTAAAATAGGTAGATGGTTCTAGTCATTTTTAGAACTCCTTCGTGGCAGGGAAGGACCCCACACCATGCCCTAAATGGTTCCTCACATGAATGGGTCTGAAAATGTGAACATTCTTCGCTTGTCACCACAAGAGCTAGTTTCTGCCTTCAAAAGCAGTGGAAAGACAATCATTTGCATTGTGGCTTTTCCACTTTACATCACACAAAGCTGTAATCAAAAGAGGAGAGGAAAACCATATCCAGCAAAGTGTGCACGTAAACATTTTTCACTCTTAGTTTGGTCTGGCATGGGGATCTCTTTCTGAATCATTCTGTTTCACGTCCCTCTCCATTAATGAACACATTTACAATAGTGCACTTTTTAAGATGTATTTATTCAGACTTTCATTGTACTCAGACTTTTGGTTTTCAGACTTAAAGTCTATTATTGATGTTGCAGTGTACTCTGGTACTACTCACTTTAGAGGGCCCTCTGACACCAGTTTTCTTTAAGTGTTGCAGGTAATTGCAATAAAATAAAATGCAAAAAAAAACGTGCCTTCCCATCTCGACCTTTTCGAAGTTGACATACGAGGGGCCACCACCAACCCATCTGCTTGCCACCAGCTCTTTAGATTGCTGTCTAATTTGTTGTTATGCGCTTTTTGCCACACGTGTTTCCTCCTGCTCTGCTTGCAGCATACACTCGAAGTTCTATTATTAGCCACATCCTTGGTGGTCTGAAGCGACTGAGGAAACAAGCTCTCAGAACTGACCATGTGTTAGCAAAGGCGGTGTTTATGGTTTACAATAACTGGGGCGATCGCTCGCAAGGGCAACTACAGGAAATAGACTTTTTTTTCTACCCAAAGTATAGCCTAGAACGTTTTCCATATATATTACTGAGTCATTTGCTCGCCCTGTCTTGATTGGTGCCTGCAGATGGTATACTGGTTTTCAAAGTGTAGGCTTTTCATTTCTTTCCCACAATGATTTCTGTGTGTATGTCAGATATGTTATATGTTGGTTCGGCACGCATTAAATGACGCTGTGTACAGCCTAAATATACAGGAATGCATACACTGCATTCGTTCCAGCATAGGGGTTGCTGGCTTGCACAGTAGGTACCCTTGTTCAGCCGGCGTCCTCTGAGAACGCCGTACAGTGCTGCGGTTGTGACATCACGATTTTGCCACTAAACTGGCTGAAACTGTAGTCGGCACTAACTTATTTGTCAGGAAAAGGAAACATAGTGTAGATGTATACAGGGCTGACAACTGTTTACAAATGGCCGCGCTCAATGCTTGTGAGTCAGGCCTGTCTGAAGGGCACTCAGACAGGGTCGGGTTGGCCCAAAGGGCAATTTGGCTGCGCCCGAAGGGCTGGTCTGACAGATAGGTGTATGCGCTGTTTGTTTGACTGTTTGTGGGCCTGTTTGTGGTTTATTTGTGGTTTATTGGATCGGTTTTTACTGCTGATTTCTATTGATATCACCACAATATTGACTGCTCCGAGTAGAAATGTATGGGGCATCCCATAGATTGCAAAATAGCTGTATAACTTGTCTTTACCAGTTTTAAACTGCCCTGATTTGCAAATTTCTGCCACTTTTTTAGTTATCTGATTGGCTAATGGGGGCCACTTTTAATTTGGCGCCGGAGCCCATTTTCCGCCTAGTCCAGCTTTGGGGAACTACAGAGTGAAAAGGAATTTTCAGTTGATTATTCACTCTTCTTTGGGAATCAAATATACTGAACATATGCTGTACCTAGAGCTCTGATGCTCCACATCTAAAATGCTCGTAACAGACTTTCAAGTAGTGTCTTTCAGAAGTGCGTGCTAATTTAATCTTGATTCCTTACCAATTTACAAGTATATATGTGTAATTATGTGGTGGCAGCAGTTTGAGATAAATTAGCAATTCAAGTGGCACACACCAAGCATGTAGTTTTAGAGTGTTGTGTAGTTCTTACTAATCCGTAGGATCTGCACATTTGTTTGGACAACATAAACTAGGGGTGTGGTGCCAAGACTGATTCCGGACCTCCTGCACAATATGTTGGCCTATAGATCAGCTAGCTCACAGTGCCACTTTCAGCCCACCTAACCTTACCAGGGAGCGAATGGTTTCTGGCAACCACTGAACATGACAACCCTGACACGTCAGGGATTGTGGAAACAGTACAAAACCTTTCGCGCAGTCACTAATGCTCACTTATTCTCAGAAGTATACAGAGAATACACAGTGGGACGTTTTTCAATACGTTTATTGAACCAACGTTATTCTTGTATAAAATACGTGTGCTGCAATGATTAATAGACAGAAACAGATAAACGTGCTTACAACACCAAAAGCGTAAATAGTAGATATAGTTCTACCTTAGTGCTAAAACAGTGTACATATGCAGTTTTAAGTCAAGTCAAGTCAAGTCAGAAATTTATATAGCGCGCTACATACCCAGAGGGTCTCAAGGCGCTTGAGGAAGGGATGGGAATTACTTGTCGAATATCCAGGTTTTAAGTTGTTTTCTGAATGTTAGGTGGTTCTGAGTGAGGCGTAGGTGAGTGGGGAGTGAGTTCCAGGTTTTGGCTGCGAGGTAGGAGAAGGATCTGCCGCCCATGGTGGTTTTATTGATGCGAGGAATGGTAGCAAGGGCTTGGTTGGAAGATCGTAGCTAGCGAGGGGGGGTGTAGAAGGAAAGTCGTTTGTTGAGGCATTCGGGTCCAAGTTCGTAGAGTGCTTTGTGAGCGTGGGTTAGGAGGCGGAAAGTAATCCTCTTATTGACGGGGAGCCAGTGGAGGTTTTTCAGGTGGTTGGAGATATGGTCTTTGCGCGGGATGTCTAGTATGAGTCTGGCTGATGCGTTCTGGATGCGTTGGAGTTTTTTCTGGAGTTTTGCGGTGATACCGGCGTATAGGGTGTTTCCGTAGTCCAGGCGACTTGTGACCAGTGCATGGGTAACTGTTTTTCTGGTTTCGGTGGGGATCCAGCGCAATGTTTTTTTGAGCATGCGAAGAATGTTGAAGCAGGATGATGAGACAGCGTTGACTTGTCTGGTCATTGAGAGTGAGGAGTCCAGGATGACGCCCAGGTTCCGTGCATGGTCCGTCGGGATGGGTGCTTTTCCAAGGGCCTCTGGCCACCAAGAGTCGTCCCAGGCGGAGGGGGAGGTGCCTAAGATAAGGACTTCTGTTTTGTCTGAGTTCAGTTTCAGACGGCTGTGCTTCATCCAATCTGCTACTTCTTTCATACCTTCATGTAGGTTGGTTTTGGCGGTGTTGGGGTCTTTGGTGAGCGATAGGATCAGTTGGGTGTCATCTGCGTAGGAGATGATGTTGAGGTTGTGTTGGCGAGCGATGGTCGCGAGAGGGCTCATGTATACGTTGAAGAGTGTGGGGCTGAGTGAGGAACCTTGGGGTACGCCGCAGATGACTTCAGTGGCCTCGGACTTGAATGGCGGGAGGCGGACTCTCTGGGTTCTACTGGTGAGGAATGAGGTGATCCATTCCAGTGCTTTTCCTTGGATTCCGATGTTTTTGAGGCGCTGTAGAAGAGTTCTATGGCAGACTGTGTCAAAGGCTGCGGATAGGTCTAGGAGGATGAGGGCGACTGTGTCTCCATTGTCCAGTAGAGTTCGGATGTCGTCTGTTGCTGCGATGAGGGCGGTCTCCGTGCTGTGTTTGGCTCGGAAGCCGGACTGTGAGGAGTTGAGGGATTTGTTGCTTTCGAGGAAGGCGGCGAGCTGGTTATTGACAGCTTTCTCAATGACTTTGGCCGGGAATGGAAGGAGCGAGATGGGGCGGTAGTTTTTGAGTTCGGTGGGGTCCGCTGTGGGTTTTTTCAGAAGGGCGCTGAGTTCGGCGTGTTTCCAGCTTTCCGGGAAGGTGGCGGAGTTGAGGGAGTTTCTTCGATTTCTTAAGATTATCGTTGAACCAGGAGGCGTTTTTGCTGCCAAGTTTGATTTGACGTTTTTTTCGGCGGTGCTAGGATGTCTGCGCTGTTGGATAGCCATTGGGTGAGGTTAATCGCTGCTTGGTCGGGGTTTGAGGAGTGGGCAGGGGGGTTTTGAAGAAGCGATGAGGAGATCTGGTCGATGGTGATTTTGTTCCAGTTTCTTCGTAGAGTAGGTTGGGGTTGGTTGCGAGTGGTGGTTTTATTGTAGAAAAAGTGTACGCAGCTGTGGTCCGTCCACTGGAGGGTAGTGGTGTGACTGAAGGAGACATGTTTGCTGGAGGTAAAGATGGGGTAAAGTGTGTGACCTGCGATGTGGGTGGGCGTAGAGACAAGTTGTTTCAGTCCGAGGTTGGCGAGATTGTCCCGAAGGGAGGTGGTGTTGCTGTCGTTGCTCTTTTCCAAGTGAAAGTTGAGGTCTCCTAGTAGGATGTATTTCTCGGAGGGGAGAGCGTGTGGGGTGATGAAGTCAGTGATAACGTCGCTGAATTTTGCACGGGGTCCTGGAGGCCTGTATAGGAGGGTGCCTCTGAGTGTGGTCTTAGGGTCGGTGTGGATCTGGAAGTGAAGGTGTTCGGCGCTAGCGAGGTTGACGTCAGAGCTGGTTGAGATGCGGATGGAGTTCTTATGGATGATAGCAATGCCTCCTCCTGTTTGGTCGGTGCGATCCTTACGGATGATCTTGTATCCTTCCGGGATGGCAATGGTGATGTCAGGGGCTGATGAGGCGTTCATCCATGTTTCTGTCAGGAAGGCGACGTCGGGAGAGATGGTGTCTAGTAGGAAGAAATAGTAGTAAGAAATAATCAAACGTACTCCTACGATGCAAACTCAACTCTAAGTGTACCAAGAGTGTGTGTAGGTGTAGAGCCAAAAATTCCCCCGAGGTTTGATTCAATCCCAGTACCTGACAAGATAGAATGAAGAACTCCGTCTAGGTCACTAACTGGACATACCTCACAAGATGTCAGCCACTGCATGTTGAGTTCCCAGCATGCAAGCACCCTAGGTGTTAGCGGAAGTGCCTCTTCTCCTAATCTATTGGGATGGTAATCTTTTACAATAGAAAGCAGCCTTGTGATGTGCATATAGATAAGTGATGTTATGGATATGTAGATAGCCCTGTCACCCTGTGGATAAAGATAGAGATGACATTTGTACACAGTGCAAAAAGACACCTTGTACCTGTTTTTCAGGGCATTGTGATAATGTTGTGCGAAGCTAGATGTGTACACAAGTTTATTTTCAGGGAAACAAATCCAACATTGTCATGCACGCACAAATGTTCAAAAGGTCACAGTTGAAATGTTATGGTGAGGACAGTGTTGGAAATAAGCTGCTTTGCTACATGGGCCTAACCCGGGAATATAACAAGAGATGATTTAACTAAAAAAATGGGTAAAGATTACTGGATTCTTGCAGGTGGGATAGGGCCATTTACTGATGGGCCCTTGACAGGTACAAAGAGAAATTGCAGTGAGCACAGTGTGTTGGAACTGCAGTGCTCTTGGTCCCTGCAAATGAAACAAAGTCAAGGAAAAGGGCAATAAAATAAGTATCCATATGTTCATGTTTAGGTATGGGCAGAGTGACCCTGGGTGCAAAATTGAGACTGCAGCGGGACGGTTGTGGTGAAAAAGTATCTTATCTTACTGCAGAAGAAAGACTCCAGCCTGTGACAAGAGTGCACAGGTGACATAACCATACCAATCCACCTCTCCTTGACCCTGACTGAAATCTGCCTCAATAGCAAGCAACAGAATTGTGACTGAAAATAAATTGATTCAGCTGTGGCAATGGATCAAAGTGACACAAGCATCTTCAAGTCACAGAGGAGATCTTAATTGTGTGATATGTTTCCATGCAGTAGTGCGGGCATACATATGAAAATCCATTACTCAAATACTCACTAAGTGATACTTTACAGGACTGAATGTGTCTGATGTAGACTCACATTACAAATGCATAAAGTACCTATATTTCTCAACAGGAAAGAGAGGAAGCGGGACATTAGCTAAAGCATACCAATGTGTTCATACACAGAAAGAAAATGAAGCGTTTTAGCTTTACCAAAGTCTTTGTGAAATTGGTTTAATGCTCTCAAGCATCTATAGAATGAAACATCATGTTTATAGACTTAGGGAACTGCTGTCCCAATTGTGTAAACAATTTTGGAAAGATGGCACAATTACTTACAGCGTTTCACCAAAGCTTGATGCATGAGTCGGAAGAAGAACCAGGAGTCTACTTGCCAGCAAAGTGTTAGAAGGGGAAAACACAAGTTGCCATTACTAGCCACATTGAAAAAACCCATGTGCGCGGAAAAACTAGATTGTATGACAGTCAGAGAATGATTCGGCACAACGGCCATTTTAGTAGGAGAATGATGTGGAGTGACACTGGTTAACAGTACAGTTGCACTTTACCAAAAAAAACATATCATCGGCAAATACGATAGGAGTCCCAAATGTATTCATTTAAAAGTATAAAATGTAGCACAATTATTTGCTGGCAAATGTTAATGGCTCAAGCACCTGAATAACTTGGAATGTCTCTCTTTATGGCGAGGTGATTATTCCGTTGGCCATGTTTGTAGAATGTGGATGTGCAATTATTTGAGTTGTGAGTCGGGAACCGTGTCTTGTGAGACATGCCTCATATTACCTATTTACTCCTATCATGCCTTGTGGTAAATAAGTACTCTTGTACACAGAATTAATACTCGTTGCATGAAGCAAATGAGGTGGAGGTGCTGCCTAAACGAACTCTGATCAGGCAAAAGCGTCATTTAGAATATATGGATAAAAAGCTGCCTAAACGAACTCTGATCAGGCAAACGCGTCATTTAGAATATATGGATAAAAAGCAAGGGGTGAAAAGCAACGATTGAAATTCCGCTGGGGTGCAGGTGCCGTTAGAAGTCTGTGACCGGCGGTAAGTAACAATAAAAAAAAAGAGTTCCCCTAAAGGAGAGATAAGGAATGCATGCGTAATTAAATTGTACTTGGCCGGTGGTCCTCAGCCATAGTAAACGGAAGTGAGGTATCGGCTGCGCAGATGAGTTAGGAGGCAGCCAAGAAGAGGGACACTTCAGTGAACCAATGGCAAGCAGGAGCCAGGAAAAAGTAGCTTGTATTGAATACAGCTGGTCTTGCAGACAGTGCATGAATGCTGCCTAGACTCGACCTAAAAAAGAAAGGAAAGAATTAAAGCTAATATGTTGTGAATAACGTTTTAGGTCGTTTACATCCCTCAACCGCCATGGGCTGGTACCAATAATGAGGGATGCAGACACAATGCTTAATCCAGCAGAACAACAGTAGCCAAAACCATTTCAATATCTATATATAAGAGTATGTTTGTGTTGTGTGGTGGGTAAAGGCATGAGTTCTTGCTAATGCTTTCTGTAGGCGAGACATAACAAAGGCACCTGAACATCCATGTCTGCTGTCTGACACTGATGGTGGCTTGATGCATGGAACGTAGATATGTTGAGCACCGTTGACTTCGTTGGGAAGTTATCAAATGAATATTATTTTGATTTAAACCGTTGAAAATTATCATTTCAAACACTGTTGTAATGGCCTAGTATTTTTTGGGCTAAATTTAGGAATTATCAAATTTTCCCTTTCTAATTGCACCTACAGTGCACGAAGAGCAAGAGTGTCTACCATACTGATCTACAAAGGAGCTTTGTAGATAAGGATCTTAATAAATATCTAGGTTAATCAAAATAGCATGTTGCCCAAACAGTATGAAGATATGTAGCTTCACGATATCTACGTTTTCAGGATATAAATAAATATGTTGCTTATGTAAAAGGTCACACCTGTGCTCCTCTTAACATTTGGCATTTGTTTAAATACATTGTAATAACAATGTATTGATTAGTCCTCACCTGAATTTATTCAGCTAACAGGGAACCTTTGATTTCACTTCCAAAGAAGCGACATACTACATTTAACATGGCCAAGATGATGAGAAAGTTTGTGAATTATTGTATTTTGCCCATCATCATGAGTAAATAGCTAATTTTAGAAGAAATACTGCGAAAAAATACTGTTACTCCAGGAAAGTGGCAGGAAGTAAACAGGAAAAGGTGTTGATGTTTTAAGTGGAAGTCAATAGCTTGAGTATTTCTAATAGAGTTAGAGAAGGGGGCTAGAAGTATGTGGTTCAACATGAGAATGATGCCTAAGCAGTCAAGTTTTGAGCAGCTATGCTCAAGGTATGGTGGAGGAAATAAAAGACCAGGAGCCAGCTTTCTTACATTCAGAGCTGCAGAAGACTGCAACATTCTTTCATAATAAAATGAAAGTTTGCCTCAGGAGTCCCGATAAACATGTACAAAGGGCTAGAATATCTTAGTATATTAATCAAAGACAGTGTCATTGACTTTAGCCAATCAAAGGCTTTGAAATGCTTCGCCAGTGAAACATTTCAGAAAAGTCCCCACTATTGATAGGTGGCTTTCACTGAAAGACTTCACACGCTAAGTACAATACTAACTAAGCCTGAGCACAGTTCATGTGATTGCATGATATCAAAATACCTTTTAAGGATAGAAAAATCTGCCTATGTAAACCTACATTTAGACCAGGAACACCTGTGTTCAGTAAAGGAAGGTTGTGAGCTATGCAGGATAAGTGTTGAGGAATTAACTTTTAACAGGTAAGTAATTATATCATGGTGACCAAGGTTTAATATTTTGGCTTCCAAAAGCCTTGACTACTATTCTTCAGAAAAGATTTATAATCTCAAACTGCTGGGATTACAGGAGGAGTAGATACATTGGTTGTCAACTACAAGAAAGCTGGGTTGGGGTATTTACTGTAATGAAAAGTAGGTTGCCAGTTGGACTTAAGGGAAGAAAAGTTTAGAGTTATTCTTCTTGAGTTAATTCGGAAATCCCTTTGCAACATATCTGAGAAGCAAGTAAGACTGTTAGCAAATGTGTGTAATAGTTTTGAATAATCAGGAATGCAAAAAGTGGAGATGTTATACACACTGAGAAAATGTGTGTGTGAGTTTAGAAGAACGAATTGTACAAAAAACAGCAAATTTCCTTTTCCAATTTTTTTTGGGGGGTGGGAGAAGCAAATTCATGTGAAAATAATCTTTGAGTAGGTTACCAAATTTACAAAACTACTTAAGTCAGACAACAATTGTTAAAGCGAGGGCAAAGTTGCACACAAATCAGTCATAAGATTCAAAATATGTTATTTATTAATACTTGGTTGACATATAAGTACAATACTAGTTAGTTTATACAATTTAAAATAAATGTACACATTCTGATAAAAACATCTTTACAAACTTAAATGTTCACAGTATTTAAAAAAAAGGATTTTTAACAAAGTTTTTATTAACCAACAAATTGTCAACGTGGCGTTTCGGTGATCTACACATTCTGCACCTTCCTCAGGACATTGTTGTTCAATACAAAATACATCTATTGGGTCTATGCGCGACCTCCAATAGTCTGCATCAGTAAAATCTTGGGAACTACCAGTGAATCAAGCTTTGCTAGGGATTCCTAACCAAAATTGGTATCAAAATATAGACAGTGGATCCATATCACCTGTCGGTGAAACGTGTACAAAAGTGGCATCTAAACCAGCCCACTTTGTTCCAGTCTCCAGTTCTCAATGACCAAGGAAGAGAGTGCTCTGGAGAGTATTTGAGGTTAGGGAACATCACTTGAGGACTGCAGTTTCTAGTGGAGAAGCTGAAAAAAGTGTCTAGAAACCTGGCTGGCTGTTGAGAGGAAATGGGAGTGCCTTGTCCTGCAGGAGGAGACTGTCCAGGAGGAAAAGGCTAAATTGCTCCCAGTGTGGAGAGCACCCAAAGAAAGCTCATTTATCCACACAGAGAAGCCAGGAGTAACCTATGTTGTTGAGAGGTCCCCCTTTGGTCACTGCAAAGTTTCAGTGTGAGTCACATAAGAAAGTACAGAAACAAGTATCCCATGTCACTAAGCAATTTGTTGATTACTTAAGAGACTGGTGCTTCTGATGCTTTGAGTGAAAACAGTGTGTCCACTGAATCAGGAAGCACTGATTGGCTGGAGACCACACCACTGCAAGGCCACAACTGCAACACTAGAACGCCTGTCTGCTGCCTGCTTGGAGGGCTGCTACTTTATGGCACACATGCTGCCACGCAGGCCTGTCTCACAAATCACCCTACAAAAATAATTCCAAGAAAGACTGCTAGCTTGTCCCTTGCCAGAGAAGGGCAAATGCCTTGAGCACAGGACTGGACCGCATCTATTGCACAGCCTAAACGATTAAAGTAACCAGCAGTTAAAATGCAGGGCTTAGCCTTTCACCAGGAACATGAGACTAGGGGCCAGATGTAGGTAAGTAACATTTACCGAATCTTAATTACCGAAATTACCGAATTTTACCGATTCGGTAATTAAGATTCGGTAAATGTGAGGGGTTGGTATGTAGGGAATCCAGATGTTCCCTTTTACCGAATCGGTAAAATTCGGTATTTACCGATTCGGTAAATACCGAATCGGTAAAGCCTATTGATTCCTATGGGCTTCAAAGCCCATAGGAATCAATAGGCTTTACCGATTCGGTATTTACCGAATCGGTAAATACCGAATTTCACAAGGGTGCAGGGGGTGTCACTTTGACACCCCCTGGCACCCCCTAAACAGGCGTGGGTGCCATGTGGCAGGCATACCTGCCCTAAGGGCAGGTCTGCCTGTCACATGGCATAGGTGTGCATGCACACATGTGCATGCACACCGGAATCGGTATTTTACCATTGATTTGTTTTCCATGGTAAAATACCGATTCTGTAAGCCATGTGCAGGAGGTACATTGGCTACCTACATTGCATTTTCGGTACATATTACCGAATCGGTAAATTTACCGATTCGGTAATGATACCGATTCGGTAAAATTACCGAAAATGTGCCCCTACATCTCAATAGCCCTTTACCGATCGGAAACGGCCGAAAATCGGTATTTTCGGCCGATTCCGATCGGTAAAGGGCTACCTACATCTGGCCCTAGAATACTTGGAGTTTGTCAGTAGCACTCCGTAAACATTTTTCAGGTGGAGTAAAGAGATATTGAACTGAGTTGCACATTTGACCTGTGAGAGTATTTGAGCCATTTGCACCTGTGCTTAGTCCCGCCTAAGCCCATAGTATGTTGGGGACTGCAGTTACTGAATCTCAACCATAGCAGGAGGAAAGAGAATGCCAGAAGGATACCAGGAAGAAAGGGTGTAGCAATTCACAGTGTAATGTGGGTGTTTTTTCAATGCTGTAAGTCCTTTGAATTTAACTATATAGAATTTAGTTCTGCTGCTTGAGCAATAAACTCACTTTTACATAAAAGATAAGCATTGGGCTGGTCATTGTGGTAGACTGTCTGTGTGTTGGAAGTTGGGTTCTGAGATTGTGCCCCCCTCATTACTTCCCTGAGAAGCCTGTGACTGTTTGTCCTCACAAGTCAGAGATAAGTGTGAACATTTTTCTGCTTGACTCAGTTTGCAGAGCTCTAGTAGGACAGACCACTGTACATCAGTGGCAAACGACCCCAAGGTCCACATATTGGTGCAACTGCCCCTGTCTTTTCTGTGGCCCCCGCAAATGTGGTCTGGAAATGACCTTAAGCACCCTGGACAACCCAAACTGATATATTACTGTGGGGGCTAACCCTATTTAGAGATCAAGGTGATGATTTCTCTTAGTCAGGCTAGATGAAACAGATAAGCTCTTTCCACACTCTCAGCTAGATGTACCAAAGACAGAGTTAATTAAGTATAGCATTCAGGTTTCGCACATGTGACCCAGAGCCACACTTTGGTCAAACAGCACTTCTATCTTGTTTTTAGTGTATTCACCTTAGCTGTTAAATCGTTCAGAATAACCTCTTTTTATCCTGCATTGAGCTTAAACTAGCATCCATCTTTGCATGTTTTCTCTCAATGTAGAAAGTCATGTAGTGTATTTTGATTCTGTAGCTCTTCCATCACTCAAAGATTTAGCAAGTATCACCAGTATAATGTGGACAGAAAAACGTTGCCTCTGGGCGATATTCGTTAAAGATCTCAGACTTATCTAGATTAGATCAGGCTGCAATGGGGATCCTTAAGGGATGCTGCAGTGATATATGACAGAGTTGATACAGATGAGCCTCACCTAATGCTTTGGGTTCAGTTACTCCAAAATTACATAAAGTAATCCATGCAGATCGTTTGCTTCAAACGCTGCCTTCATAAGGAGGATCAGTAACTCTTGAGCCACCATACCAGAAGCAGCCAAGGCGCAGAAGAACAAATCCAACATTCCCCTGCCAGTCGTATCTGACACTAGCATCTGCTCACCCATCACATCTAGCAATGCTGTCTCTCTTGAAAAAAGCTCTTATAATGAGAGGGAAAAACCAGTGGTTAGGGTGGGAAAGTAAAGGAATGGTATCCACCGTAGGGAAAATAACATTACACCAGAGGAGAAAAAAAAAGCTTCATAGAGCAAGTGCACGTTTATTTATAGCGCGACCTTGACCCGAATTGGGAATCAGAGCGCTTTACTTAGCACCAGTTGCATTTCATGAGGACACATTCATTAGGTCTTGCGCCTAACGTGATACACTGTGCAGCAGTGTTCGCGCAGGCGAGTGTCCTTTTGTACGGGTTTTCAAAATGGACCTAGGAAATGACAGCACTTGTTTTTGTTTTGTTAGGCACAGGGAGATTAAGTGATTTGCACAGAATCACAGGATGTTCAGCGTCATTGCCGAGACTCGAGCCCAGTTCCACAGATTCGAGGTCGACCGCCCTAGCCCTTAGGCCAACTCCTCTCCCCATCAGGTAGTAGTTAACCAGGCACAACTGCACAAATACTTAAACTATGCATATAAAAAAAATCACACACAAGAGTACCTTCTACTCTTGGGAATCTATGACTGTCTCAGATTACCTGTAGGAGGCCTGAAATCCTTTGTAATTTCCATGGTAGGCCCCAAATATACGCATAGAACTGCAAAGGGTGAATTTCTATCTATATTTTGTAAATCACTGTTTTTCCTTGTTGTCAACATTTCATAATGCTTTGAGACCCTTTCAAATCAATAATCTCAAGTCATGCTTTGAGGCAATACCAAGATGTTAAAAACGAAAATGCCAAAACATGAGTTTATGTCTACTGTGTCTGACATTGAGTGGTCTAATTTTGTTTTGTATCCTCTGTCTACAGTGTCGTTCATCCAAAGGCCGGAAAAGAGGCAACTGCTGGTGTGTTGATAAATATGGACAACCATTACGAGGCTATGACAGCAAGATTAAAGGAGATGTTCATTGCTACAACTTGGAAAGTAAATGATGTGGGAAGGCACTCTCCTTTGGACTTTGTGAGGCAGATTGGCCCATCAAAATCTGTCCTCTGACTGGAAGCAAGCAAGGGCTGTGCTGAAGCGGAGCAGCAAGTCCTTTCTCTTGCTCATGGTGGGACAATTATGGACCTTACAGACTTTGCACATGGCCCTCCTGCCACAGACACACTTCCAGCTTTCTATTGAACACAAAGGGAGGAGCTCTGAATTTCCTAGTAAATATGCACTATTGACCCCTATGGAGAGAGAGCGTGAAAGAGAGGGATAAAAAAGGCACTTCAGAATGGATTCAGGGAGTCTCCACTGACTTTAAAAAAAAATAGAACGGCCTGTGACCAATTTGATCCCGAAAAGATGCTGTCTTTATTTTAAAGAATTTCTAGATTTTATGCTCGTAAAGTATAAAAAAAAAAAAATAAGAATTTAAGTTTAAGCTTTTTTTACAGGTCTTACGGGAAAGTTATCTTCACGGGTAAAAATGTTTTATAAGAATTTCAAAGACTTTTTTTTAAAAAAACGTGTTTCTAAAATAAAGACATGGTTATTTTTTCTGTAAAATATATTATGATTATTCTGTTAGTCTGTATTTAATATAAGTATGTTTTTTAATAAACTTTATTTAAATGTATTCATTTTATTTATTGGCTGTGAGTTAGTTAACTTTTTCTAGTGAGTAAAGGCAATGCACTTAAATAACAACCGGTTATGATTGTGACCTATCAATTTCGTACTCTTAACAGCACTCTAATCTGTGAACGGTTCTACTGACCTCTCTGGATAACTGGAGGGAGATCGTTTTTCACGTCTGAAAGTGGCACCCTGCTCGATATGGTGATCATTGACTAAATTTAACCGGTTCAACGCTATTGATGGAACCGTTCCGTCACGGCTCGCGGGTGAGCTGTGCTCATGACGGAACGGTTCCGTCAAGGCCTTCTCGCCGCATCTGCGCGGCGCTGATTTCGTGCCTGCGCTGCGTGTTTTTATTAAGCGGGCGGGGCCGTGACGGAACGGTTCGGTCACCCGCGCAGGTGAGCCGCGCGCCCCCCGCGACCGTTAGCGCTGCGGTGGAATAGCCGCCGCAGCGAAGGTGTTAAACTAACTGAATTCTTCTCTGCAAGATGTACTTGCTCCTACACGCACACCTGTGCACACACATACTTGTGTTCACACACTCACATATACAAACATACACACTTAGATAATGAGGGCCGTATTTATCAAGGGTTTTGTGTCGCTCGTGCCACACGAGGGGGCACAGGGCGATGCAAAACCTATAATGAGATTTACAAAGCCATGCAAGGCCACCTTGTGTGGCCCTGTGTGGCTTGGTGAATCAGGAGCAATGAAAGGCAGCGCAAGTAGCTGCCTTGTGTTACTCTGCTTCAGGGAGGTATTCCATGGGTGGATCGTGGGTGTTCTAACTCATGCACCCATGGAATCTGAAGCATTCACAGATTTAAAAATACTCCTAGACCTGGGAATGCATCAGAATGCTACTCTCTCCCAAGGGAGGCGTAACGAAGAGAAATATCTTTATTCTCATAAATTTTCCTCCTTCTACATTCTGCAGCAGTTGTAGAAAGAAGAAAAAGCCTCACAGGATTGTTTTTGTGCAGGGAGGTGCACCTCCCTGCACAAAAACAATCCGGTCTGTCATATAGACACCCTTGCACCATGGTGCAACAGTGCCTGCGTTGGCGCTAGGCAGCAAATTGTGCGGCAGCGCAGGCAGAGAGCAGAGATGCATCATATCTTGATAGATATTGCACGTTCCTGCCCTCTCCCTTTCACACAGAGCAGCAAGGTGTCTTGCATTGCGTTGCGTGAAAAAATGATAAATATGGACCCTAATGCTTGTGCCTCAAGATGCAATCTACTCTGAGCACTGGGTAATGTTTATTTGCTCCTCTCATGGTCACAACAATCTGCTATTTGAGCATAATGAAGATAGTTTTCTCTGTTGATTAAGTGTTGTTACACATTTTATACACTGGCTCTAAAAGCAGATGTCATGGATTTTCAACAGTTTTGGACTTCTCAGTGGTCATCCATCGTGTGCTTTTCCCAATGAATCAACCTACCCTGTAAAAATTCTACAACCGATTTTTTGCCGAGTCAGGCCTTTATGAGTGAACATATAAACAGTTCTCTTTCCCTAAACCAATTCTAAATGACTGTAAAAATGTTCTGTAAAAGTAACTAAATGCCATATAGTAATTTGGGGGGTAAATTCATTATTTTTAAGCGGACCGCAGTGCAGACACCAAAGTACCTGCATTGTGCAAGCGGTGGAAGAAGAGCAGAGCCACATTCAATAATAAAAGTGGCCTGTGGCTGCTCACTGCCTTTGAGCTGATGCACAAACAGCCTACATAGTGCCACAAACAAAAGAGAACATTTACTAAAAAGTAATGCTGGTCAGCACAGCAACCAAAGTTGCTGTACTGTATAGCTTTAAAAGGAGCGAGTAAAAAAGCCCAATATTAAGTGATCGCGCTGCTTCTCTCTCCCTCTGTACTGGTGCACTTTTGACTTATTTTTGCCACATGCAACCTAGAGTAAGGGTGTGTGTGATGTCTATTATAGTTGTTGTACTGGAAGGGCACCATAACAGTACAAATTACTATACGTAGACTTAGTTAAAAAGTTTTCTAATATACATTACAGCACATATGCAAATTTAGAAATGATTCAAGAAAAGAACATTTTGACTTGTTACACTTTCCTTGTACAGGCTTAAGGGCTTAGTCAAAAAGAAACACAATGCAGCAACTCACCTTGCTGCGCTTCATTATAGGGAAAGGACAGAAATTAGCGGAACTTATTACGTTACAGTGCATTCCTGCCTTTACCCATTGCTGGTACACAATGTCCTGCCTAGCACACTCGTACACTGTTGCACCATGGTGTACGGGTGCCTGCGCTGCAAGCTGGATTGCTTTTGTGCAGGAAGGGGTTCCGTACAACTCAAAAACAATCCCCTGAGGCATTTTCCTCATTATGTGTCCTGCTCCTCCCTGGGGCTGACTAACGCAATGCAGTGATTTGAGCTGCAAGGCATTACTCCAGATTTATCAAGCTACTCAGCGCCTCGCAAGGTGGCCTTGCTTGGCTTGATAAATCGCATTTCAAGGGTTGCATTGCAATTGCACCATGTGCATAAATAACTTAACACTTGATGAATATGTCCCTTTGTTTTTTTACACTCAAGTCCTTGTCTACCTTTTTGATTAGATACATTTGCTTATAAGTCCATTGGTGATTGTATTGGAAATTCCGTATACCACCATCCTCATCATAATAAGTTTTATTTCCACAATTCAAATGAAAGCAAACACAATACCTTAAAACTGTAAAATCATGCTTAAAACACTTAGAAACGTATCATAAAAGATATAAAATAGTTAGAATATTTATACACCCCACAATTAAGGTTAGCAGCATATAGGGGAAGTATAGCATATGAAAAAATAAAAATATTTGTAATACTCTTAATTGAGTCTTGCAATAAATAGGGGGAACATCACATTAGTTTTAAGATACATGAGTGAATTTCATCTAATAACTCCTATACTGGTTATCGACTGTTACATAGTCTAAAGAGGAAATCATAAATGACAGCGGAGGGTAACTCAGACAAACAAGATTATTACGTGCTTGATAAAGGGTGGCAATGTGGCAAATTGTTTCTGTCTGTGTCTCCACATATATAGACAAAACTGGAAGACAACAAAGAAAATTAATTGAGCTATGTCTGCCCTGAATACCCTAATCGCAAAATGTGTAGTCCCTATTTCCCAAGTTATGGCATAACAGAAGAATCCATTTCCTCCTATGTGCATGAACCTGTGGGCAAAATACAAGGTGTGATCTACGGTTTCCTTGACCTCTGGACAAATTGGGCAACGTAGGTCAGGTTCAACGAGGGTATGCCACCACTTCACAGTAAATGATCATCGAAGTGCAAAGTCCAGATTCAGGACTTAATGTAGAGTGTCTTAGCACCCTAAGGCTCAATTATGTCTAAATAACTTTCCAAGAGATAAATGCCTTTAAATTCCAAAAAGGTAGAAGTTAGGGTATCTGCCCCCCCCGTACTGGTGCAACCCACCATCTGCGTATCTTCAGTACCGCTCCTTGAGCCTAGACCTGGAAATGCCACTAGCCGTTTCCAGGTGAGCCCACATGTCACTGCACCCGATCTCCTCAATTGATTTCTTAATGTACCACAACCATGAAATTCTGGTGGCCCTGGAACGTTTTGTGATCTCTTCCAAGCCCAGCTGATGGGACAATAGATCTACTGAGGATAAAATCCTCCTCCAGTACATCAAAGCTCTCATGGGCATTTTATCAAGAACGGCGATAAAATTATCGCTGCTTTAGCGGCAGGAAACTGCCGCTAAAACGGCGATAATGGGCTTGATAATATGACCTTGTGAATTTCAATTGCAGCCCAGGTTCGGGTGTTAACCTGGGCTGATATGGGAATTCACAAGGGCATACTATCTAGCCCATTATCGACGTTTTAGCGGCAATTTCCTGCTGCTAAAGCAGCGTTCATTTTATCGCCGTTCTTGATAATATGCCCCTCAGTTTTTCTTTATGGGTAAGTGGACAAATGCCAAGGTCTAAACAAAGTGGCACTAGTGGATTGTTGGGGGGAAAGTTCTACCACCCTTTATGTGCCCCTTGATCCAAAGTAATGCATAGCGCTGTTTCCTTACTTTAGTGCTTCTTTCCAGTGCAAAACAATTTTTACGCTGAAAGTAAATGCCAAAACAGCACTTTGTTTAAGTTTCCAACACTTTTGTGATGCAAACCTGCAAAAAGTGCTAGTAGCTCTGGGCCAACTTTTGTACCATGGTGTAGAGATGTGTGATTCTGTCTGGGATAGGTTTTGTACTGGCAGCATACCTTTCAAGTACAAAATCCTATGCCTAGACAAATTCTTAAGCATTCCATAAATTTTATGTGTGCTGTTTAACTCAGCTCATGTACAATGGGTAAAACAGGACCCGCTCTGACATGCTGCCTAAATTCTTGGTCCAGGGGGGACCACAACGTCGAGCCTACTTTTCCCTCTCACGGCGCCAAGCCGCCAGCATCACCAAGCAGCGCCAGGAGGTGCTTTAAACCCGGCCAAGGGCTCCCACAGCTTGGGACGCACATGGGCGCGCCCAGGCCAAGAGTGGGCCTGTCAGCGCCCATCAGACCCGTTGGACGCTGGGCTGGGCCTGCTCTCTTGGTCCTGTAACACAGGCTACTTGCAAGCGGTCCTGTGGTGTTATCCCTCATCTAGATCACTAAGGTCCATATAAGGTAACAGCATTGCACTAGCTTTTGATTGCTAGCTGCTTGAAGGCGTTGGTTTAATACAACATGGGGAAGCGAAAGCCAACTCCGGCCCAGAAAACCACCAATACCACTCTCAACGGCTTCCTCCAAATGGCGGTGGGAGCTAATAATAAAGAGATAGAGCGCAATGAACGCAGACTTTCCCAGGCTCCACCATCTGAACTACCGCCTGATAACCAGTCATTATCTACAAATAATAACCCCATATTGGTACAGTAGAAAGTTTCTTGAAGGACAGGCCGCAAGTCCCTATTGTTCCCACTGTAATTGTTTTATCACAGGGCGAGACCAGAGGGCTACAGCATGATGAAGAAAGCCCTAACATAACATCGACGGAGCCTGGCAAATTGTTCGTGATAGGAGGAAAGAGGAAGCAAACGGAGAGGGTGGGGACTGCCCGTGAGACGAACAATCAGTTGCCCAAAACCAAAAGATCCAGACAAATACATACTGCAGGAAAAGTTGATAAGTCATCTAATGGAGGGACAGATAAAGGTGTAGTCCAGTTCCTATTTTCCCTATAGGCCCTGCGCATTGGAAAAACATAAACAGCAGTGTAGACGTAGAAGTGCGGTCTTCCAGGTCTCTACTGACCATGTTAGACTTAATTGGGTTTGTACCAGCTAGCTCAGAGGTCACTGGAAACTTTCTTGACTGAATAGGAAGTGATCAGCTTCCCTGGCTCAGACAAGAAGGGATTCAGTTTTCCAACAACCACATTAACATGAAAACTTTGCTCCTCAGAATAAGACTCAATCTCTAGAGTTGTGTGAAACAATAGACAGCTATTTCACTAAGTCAGTTGTGCAAATTTTACTTTTACCTGGATGCAGAGAATAGAGAGACAGGCGTTTTCAATAAAAAGGTATTATTTATTGAACAGTCTTTCTTCTCATGCAAGAGAAATGAATTGCCACAATTGCAAGACTTGTTATTATAAAAAGTGCGTACAGTAAAAGAAGTATTGCGAAATAATACTGTAAAAGCATTGATATGGTTTCTTAGCCATATGATAGTTAAAATGAGTAAAATATATACATTCATATATACATTTGGCTAACGTCCTCAACTGGTGCTTATAACTACGCCTACCCCAGTGTACCTGACCTAAGCCTAATACTTGGGAGGGAGTAAGTAAGTAGCAGTTTAAGTTAAGTTGGTTTTGCCAAGGGTTTGCTTTAAGAATTCTCTCTAAGGGTCTAGTCAGCACCGTACCTCTGGAATAGAATGTTGGAGGTCTGGTATCTCCTCTCAGGACTCGATATTACAGTTACCCGCAAGGGTAGGCTGGAAACGCCGGAGCTGGATTTTCTCGGCAGGAGAAAAGACAGCGTCTTTCTCAGCGCGTCAAGGAGGAGGAGAGTCAGCGTCAGTGGGCTTCTCGCATCTGCTGGGCTCTGCAAGGGACAGCTGTTCTGCTCCTGTATTCACCACCACCATCGTGTGTGCTTAAGGCAACGTTGGTATTATTTATACCTGAAAGGTGCCTTGTTTGACGTAAGTTTTTGGACATAAGACGTCAATAAAGATGTCACTAAGAACTGGTCGTTCTTACAGTGCTCGTTAGAGTTCTATTACTAATCAAAACAAAGCAAGCGGGCTTTCCCAGGTTGCTGGGGGTTTTATCTTTTGAAAGAACTCGGTGTGTTATCTAGGAATCTAAGGAAGTGGCTTCTGCTGTGTCATGTACTTTAATGAGCTGCAGAGAAGAGTTACTGAAATATGGCTCTGATCATTTATGCCATTATAGGGATACCTATTGATTATAGCTGTATAGGGAAATGAGGTCACAATATTGATCGGAGTCCTAGATACAACACAACACCCACTAAAAAAATTTATGTCCATCAAATTACTAAAAACGAAAGCAATAGGATGCGCGTGTATTCCTACCCACCCCAAAATACATATTGCATTTGAAATGGTTTATATGAAATACATGAGAATGTAGGTACAGTACGTCTTTAATCATAGTAATCATTCAAAAAATTAATGCATGTGTAATCAGTTGAACGATTTTGCGAAAATTTACACATGAAAAGTCTCTAAATACAGAAAAGAAGGGCGAGACTATTTCATCACATATAAATACAATTGCTGTAAAATGCGCTAGAGGATGTGGTAAAGTCCCTTTCCTCTATGTCTACTAAAATAGAAGCTCTGTTCTTTATGAATAGTTCAACTTTAAGCAAAAGTTTTTGTGCCAGAAAAAGGTAAATATTTTGAAAAATTGTCTGATTCAAAAAAAATATTCATGGTGAACGGAGGAATAGGGTTCCAAACGCTTTTCAGTAGTTTTTGTTGATCAAAACTGAAGGCCAAATTCAGAGTTCATGGGAACGCTGTGCGCCGGAATGTTTTTTCCAAAAAATCATTGTTGCTGTTCAGGGGAGAACATCATATCAGACGGGCTCTTAAAGAATAGGTCTACATATTCAGGTGACAGTTCGACCAGGTTCGATAGTGCAGTAACCTGGCAGTTGTGAGAATGATTGCTATCATCGATGTTTGGATCAGCAATGCTCACAGAAGGCCATACCTGGGTAATGTTGCTTTCATTTACCGCTTCACTGCCGCCACCTAGTCGTAGTGCAGGAGTCTCAATGAATGCCGTCATCAGGATTGGTAGCCGCTGGGGACAACACGATGCATGAGCCGTTACAGGACTTAGCAAAGTATCGATATCCATTGGTACTGCTGATGAAAGTGCAAGACAGGTGTCTTACACGCATTCTTCTCCGCATAGCATACATCGAAGCACAGGTAAGATGCAGGTCTGCCATATAGGTCTGAATGAAAGAAACCAGGTCATGTTCAGATCTCTCAGCCGGGCCAATCCAAGGACTCTAGTTATGCGGTTCCGGTAGCGTACTGCTAGGATCGTTTCTTCCATCCTTGCCGGAGTCATGTCTGTGTTTTGGCTTGCCATATCGGAGCAGGAGGGTCAAAAATAAAATGCCTGCTACAAGTCCCAAAATTAGGGGTATGCCGCCAAAGACTGAATGGACAAAATTGGGAATAATGCCCAGAATTGCTTTGAATGGTGTTAACAGTCCCGAAAAAATCGTCTTAAATACGTTTGAGATACCAATGGTATCCGACATATTTAGGATTTGGCTAAGCATTTCTGTGAAATGCACGGGGCAATTTGTTGATAAAAGTTCATGTATCTCGGATGCTGTCCTTGCAACTTGGAGATCATACTTCTCTTTTGATGACTGTTGTCTGTAAAAGCACAGACTTCATTCTGCTTAAAGTATCAATTCGTATAGAAGAGACATTCAAAGGAGGCTAAATCGGCGTCTCGGAATCTCCAGGGCCGTTTGGAAACAATGCTTGCATACAGCAAGTGACCATGGAAGTCACGCTTACGAGATATGCTTTCCCTGGCACCAAGCCACAACAGCTGTGATCCGTTATTAGAATGTAACTCCTGTTAGAAAGTTGCTTAAAGAAAGGCTCTATCTGTGTTGCAGGTGTGACGTGCTGGTGACATGAAAGGTTGTTTGAAGTCCCTTCACAGGCCCCATGTAAATTAATACCCTGGCACAAAAGTATACCGCTTAGTGAATGTCTGCAATTTTCACCACTAAGAAATACATTTTTGTTGCTGTCACTGTAGTATGTGTATATGGTAATTTTCATGATGACTTAATGTACCCTTTACCCAATCGTTCATACTGGCCAGTCGGTATATACTCAAGGCAATTTTTAAATCGGAAAGTTGTTATCGGAATTGTGATAATCCTGTGTATTATCCATTCAATGACAGGTCTCTCTGACATTGTCAATGGTAATCTCTCAAGTGGAAAAAAATGACGTTATGTTGATTAAACGCCATGGCACATAGCCTGAACAAAGATTTTGCAGCGTCCAGCCTACCTGTACAATAGAACGTAATTGCGACTGGCCATGTTGTAACATTAGCAAGTCTTTATCTATTATATCGATGGCAGATGATACAATACTGTCCAGTGAATATATTCTGGAGGACAGAGTCATTAACCCATAGTCCACAACAGAAAGTGATTTTTTCAAATTATATGATCAATTTCTCGTATTTTCTCGGCTGTTTCAATTTGAGTTTCTTTCCAAGCCTCGTTGTATGCCGCATATATGCTGGCTGCTATGAAACGTTTTTGACGCTGTTTGCGTGGTCCCATAATGAAATCACGCAGGTCAGCACCATCTTTAAGTAAAGATAAGTGTTACTTAATTTCTGCCAGTGTGGATGTTTCTAGCCATTCAAGGCACAGTTTCCCTACACTGTATGTTGTTACTATCCCTGGATGTTGTCTCTGGGAGTATCTAGGGTCTGGTCTGGACATTTTTAACCCCTGTGTTTTGTTCAGGAATCTATCTTGACAGTTATTCGTGTCAGTGGGCCAGATTAACCACTTTTTCCAATCAGGATGTGTTCTGTTTAGATGTAAAATTTGTGATACATCTATTTCAATATCTGTGGTAGCATTATCAGGTATTGGTTTTGGAATAGACAGGTTGTTTGGTGAATTGTGTCATTTAAGAACATTATTTGTTCTGGGATCATGCAGGCTCGAAATAATGCTTCTAGGCCTTGTACCTGCCAATCTTTTGTACCCCAGATGGTTTTTGTTTCAATGTTGTTTTTCCAGTAATCAAAACCAAATGTCATCATTTTTTCATAAAATGCTTCTGAATATATCAATTTAGTATTTGTCAGCATTCTTTTCATCCCTGGTTTATCCAACAGTTTATAATAAAATGTTTCTGCATTACTTGTGTTAAACCCTGAGAAGTATTGGAATTTCTCATAAAACGTTTTTGAACTACTTTTAGGTGGAGTAGCACAATGTTCCCATTGGTTATATTTAAAAACATTTCTAGGTTGAGCAGATTTATGTAAGTATTGGTCTGCGTAATGTGAGAAACAGTACATTTGTTCATAACTAGATGAACCTTGCAAGTAATCATTGTCTGTAAATTTTGCTGACAGCACTAAATCTGACACCATATTATTTATACTTTCAAAATCCCAATCATGAATGTACTTGGTTTTACAAAGGCACTTAATGAAACCTTGAACTGGTGAGGATATTTCAAGATTTCAACCGGGCCATATACTTCATAGTCAGTCTTGTCCCACACTACCCCGCCGGGTATTGGAATGGCTGTGACATTTACTGATGATAGTCCTCTTTTCTTCACATGGGATGATTTGTGAGGTTTTAGAACTAAGTTGATGTTCTGACTTGCTGTGTCCATTGAACTGTATTTTCCCTCAATTAATTTTCCCAAACAAAGTACCATGATGAGCCAAAGCAGGAGGAAAAATACACCTAAACCAAACCAAAATTCTAACCATGGAGAAATAAGATAGGTTTCCATGAGTTGATGAAAGAGTTCTGTTGCTTTTTCTTTAAAAGTCTTTGTTTCTGGCGTTACTTCAGGGTCGCTTTGATCTTCAGAAAAGTTATCGAAATTGATGAAGTAACCAGAGGCAGTTCTGTCAATTGTTGGAATTGTTTTCTCAATTTGTCTTTCATTAGCACATTCTGATGCCACATCATTGTAGACTGGAATTTCATGACAAACTGTTTCAATCTGTGTTTCAAGAGGCACGAGTTCCATGGCATTATTGCATAGTCCTTCTCTGTGCAGTGCAGGTTTATCAAATGTGATTAGTCTTTCAGTTTGAACCTCTTGGATTGTTGCAAATTTGGGTATTCTGTTATTTCTTGGGAGTCCACTTGGCCTACTGTTGATTATAGGCCACATGTTTGTGGTTTTACCAGGTCGATGGATACAACTCTGTTCTCCTTTTTACCAGCAAGGGGCGGTAGTACTACTGATCTTGTTCCGTTGATACTTAAGACAGGTACTGCTTTTCTGTAAGAAGGCCCAAATTCCTTCTTCACCGCTATTTTTTCCCTGACCAGATCCCCAATCTTTGGAATCCAGACAGGTCTTGCTGGGACAGGTGGTGAGTCTTCAGTGGTAGCTGGCTGTTGTTTTAACTTTATGTTGCTTAAGGATTTTCTTGTTTCATTCAAGTCCTGTAAAACAGCCAAACGATCTTTGATGTAAAGTCTTTATTTTTATCTTTTACCACTGAAGCCTGACTATCAAGATCCTGAACATGCATTCTAGTTCCGAACAATAGTTCGTACGGGCTGAAACCTTTTAGAGAATTTCTTGGCAAATTTTTAAGACTACGTTGGACACTTATTAAATGTTTGACCCACCCATCACCCGAACCTAATACCCTCGCTGTTATAGATTGCTTTATGTCTCGTTTTTTTCTTTCCACTACACTGTTCCCCTCAGGGTGGAATGGACAAGAGAATCGCAACCCAATGCCCTTACTGGTCATGGCCTCCTTATAAGCTCGAGAGCTGAAAGCAGTCCCTGGTCAGAATTAAACATGGCAATTGCGTATGTGCCGAAAGACTCGCAGATCTTTTATAACAGTTTTGGCGTCAGCCGAGCGCTGGGGCCACATTTTTATAGTGAATGTAGTCTTATACAATTAATAGGATGCTGGATTGCATATAGACAGCATTACGTTACCTACATACCAGGCCATGGCATTACTCCGCTTGACTCGCTGCTGCGATCTCTGTCACAGTCAGGACAGTTCTTTACATATTTATAGTGGTGCAGGCTCATCTCCGGCCACCAGTATACTGATTGTAATTCGGTCAGAGATTCCTTTATCTGTTTGTGCCTTGGACCTTCACCCATGTGTGCGTCTGCTATTAGTAACTTTCTCTGGTTCATGTTTGGAATTACCCTATCCCCTACTCCAGGGATTCGAGCAAAAGGAACGGAGTTTGCATCAATTACGTATGCATAATTGAGTGGATAGTTCACGGGTAGTGCTGCACAGTTGCCCTTTAAGGACATTTTTACTGCCAGCATGGTTTCCCCGTGTATATATTTTTCTGAACGCTTTTTTGTGGCTACGGAAGCCGGTTTAGTTGCTTCTGCTATGGCTGTATTAGCCAATGAATTCCCTGCAACGTGAACGCCCTCACGTTGATGACTCAGAGTGTGCATCACGTGAGTCTTTTGTAGTTCTTTCTGTAAAAGAACTACTTGCTTCCAAAGCATTTTATGCTTGATTGTGGCACCTGTGTCATCTTTGTAATCATTTTGAATCCAGCTCTGCAAATCATTATTGTAAGAATTGACGCAAAAATGCGAATCGCACACGATTAGTGTCAGGAATTCACGTTCGGCATTTTCAAGCTCCATCTTTAAATATCTGATTTCAGCTCGCTGAGCCGAACATTTTCTCAGTGATTCAGTTTTTGTTATTTTCGGTCTGAATTTACCGCAGAGCCAGCAACCTTTAACAATCGCACAGGCTGCATCGTAGGATATATTTTCTATGTTGTAATGATGTACAAATCTTTCTGCATAGATTATACAGGAGTACTGTTCTAGAGGGAGAATTTCGATTGGCAGAGGATATTCTTTTTCATAATTTAAATCATTCAGTTTTTTCATGTGCGGGGCGAAGTAGTATTTCACGTCTTCTGCAGCAAGAGAATTTTCCCACTCTATCCATTTCGGATCCAGTGACACTGTAGGCAGGTTTACTGGGCTGAATAGTGCCTCGAAGGCGGATTCTGCTGTGAGAACAGTGATCCTTTTGCCTTGTGCTAGTTCTCGTTCTTTAGCTATAGCAGTTTGCACTGCCTTCACAGTATTTTCTGCGAGACTGAATGTTTTTTCTGCTTGTGTGTACAAGTGAGATTTGTAAGCTATTGGTACCGTTTCTCCCTCATTAGAGGTCAGGTACGTGAATCCGCATCTTCCTGGGATGACTCGGATTACAAGGTTGATTGTATTGTCACGTGTATCTAATTTTGTTTTTGCTAACATGTCTGTTTGCAAGGATCTCAAAATTTCTGTGTGTTTTTGAGTCCAGTTGATTGGTTTACAATCAGGTTTAATTAATTCGTAGAGAGGTTTAACCCTCTCCGCATAATTTAGAATGTAAGTTCTTCCGAAATTCAGGAAGCCTAGAATCGATTGTAAGTTCTTCAGCGTTTTTGGTGCTTGGAGTACAGCGCACGTCTCTAAGAAGTTGTCCGCTAGGCTTTTTCCTTCACTTGATAATTCATATCCTAAAAATAATACTGTCAGATGGGCAATTCTTGACTTTTTAAAGTTGAATTTGTAACCCTCTGCTGCGAACCCAAGTATTATGGTGTTCACCCTTTTCAAGTGAGTCTCCAAGTCGTCGTCTGTGAGATAGATGTCATCGACATAAGATACTGCCTCATCATCATAGATTTGTAGTAACTCTGTTACTCTAGCGGAAAATAATCCCGGGCTATTCTTGAACCCCTGTGGGAGCCTACAGAAATTTTTCTGTGACCCCATTATTAAGAAAGCGGTCAAGTACCTGCTTTCTGGTGCAATATTTTGACAAAAGAATCCATTGGATATGTCTAATGTTGTTTATATTTTTTGCGAACTGTTATTCATTAATGCAGCACTATGCGAATTTTGTACTGCAAAAGTTTTGCAACATGAGTTAGGGTGTCTGTAGTCCAAGACTAGATGATATGAATCGTGCGGTTTGGAGACAGGAAACAATGGATTGTTCATTTGAGAGGTGCATGTTTCAATCACCCCCTGGTATTCAAGTTGATCTAAAATCTCCCTGACCTGTTTTTTAGCTTCTTGCTTAATAGGATACTGCCTTTGTGCAGTAGGTTGACATTTTAACTGGATTTTATGGGGAGGAGAGTCCTCATCCCATCCTACATGATTTTTATATAATGCTGGTGCCTGGGCTACTGCTCATTTCCTTGCATATATAAATTTAGTGTGAATCGGAATGTGATTCGAGAAGGCAGGCATAATCATTTCTTCGCCACGAGGCACTCCCTGACAAACTCCGGGAGCCAATCTTTCTCAGCTAACAGGATGTCATAGCCTTTTGAGAGGTTATCCCAAAATAGACCCCTTATTTTCCCAGTCTTATCTCCCTCTATACGCAGTGTTATTTCGTATATCTTATGAGGTTCGCTAACTCTGGTGTCGGCAGTTTCTACTTGAATGTATTCATTCGTGTCCACTGTCTCCAGATGACTCATCAGGATCTTGCGAGCTATGGTGATATCGGCTGCACTGTCTAGCATTGTCTGTGCCCACTCTCCGTTTTTCAGCTGTGTCCTCAGTATTCTCGGCATGTTCGATTACTCTAATACTGGCTACCTTCTTCCTTGGAAATTGTGATTTTTTACTTTGAGCAGGTTCCTTGTCTTTGGACTAGGTGTGCTCTCCTGGGTCTGACCGTCCTCTTCTTTCCGATTTCTGCGAAAAAGATCGAGAGGGACGTGTATCAATACTTTGATATCTATCAGGCTTTTTCAAGTTATCCGTGTTCTCGAGTTGGAGTTCTTTCCCGCCGTCGAGGAGACCTTCCTCTGGACTGGAAAACTTTTTTCTTGGGAGTGGATTGTTTATTTCCATCCCAGCTCTTTTTAGGAGTGTTTAAATTATTTTTAATAAATAATTTTTCAGGATTTTCGAGTAGTTGGGGTTTTACTGGTTTCCCACCCAAGCTGTCTCTACCTAGTTCCTCATAGCATTTTTCTATAATTCTGGCAAGCTCAATTAGTTGATCTGTTATATCTGTTTCCTTCAATTTCTGGTGGATCGCCACAGATGCTGCTTCTCCTTTTATATTGGCTAGTAATATAGCCGAGACCTGCTTGAAGTCTTTCAGTAAATTCATACCAAGAGTTAAAGCAAGTTCTGGACCGTATTCATTCTGAATCTGTTTTAGCACATCTGGTATTACCGCCATTGACGGAACACCATGTGTTTTTGTGTAAATGGAAGCAAAGACTGTACCCCAAGTGTCACAGTCCTCCACGTGTGGTGCGACCCCCATTGGAAGGCAGATGGTCAGAATTCTGTGTTTCTCAATAGGGGTACTATTCGGAAATACTGCCTCTATTTGAGTAATTTTCTGCGCTAACCAGAAAGGAATTTGTTCCCGTTTTATGGGTGTTTTACCAAGACATGATTGTATGGTCTGTGGTGTAATTTTGTTTGTGTTCCCCTGATGAGGGGTCAGCTGTGGCACATTAACAGCTGTTTGGACTGTTGCAGTCCTCATTGCATATTGGACTAACTTTCTATGTATTTTAATTAATGTTTTTAGCTGTGCTAACAGCTCTTCTTTTGACATTTTAACAATGTCTGGATGTGGTGTGTAGCTGCCTAGAACCGGCCACGTTGCTCCTGGTCTACCTAGTGGACCAAGCCTGCTAATATGATCATTATGTTTTAGGGTGCCTTTAAACCAGAGCAGGTGCTCTTGATATTTTAATGGGATTTCAATCTCCTCGAAAGTAGCGTACTCATCCTTTGGATCCTCTATTTTGTAATAGTGGAACTCGTGTGTTGTAGCGTTTGCCGCTGGAAATTTTATCCGAAAATAGAATACCTCTGTCTGCCGATATTCATGATGGGCCTCTATCACGAAGACGACTGTGCCACCTTGTGTGGTCAGTCCGTTTTCTATAAGTTTTAACGTTATCGTTTTTCTTATGTTGACCGGGATGATTATTGCACCGTGTTCATTAATCCCTGTAACATCGGGACCCTGCTGAGTCGCATTTACTGCGGCTTCAGTGGTTCCGTTGTCTTCTACTGACATTGTATAAATGAAAGTTTTGCAGAGCAGGTCTCCAAGGAGACAAAGATTAGGTGCACAATATTTTGGAACACTGTATCCTTCAACGTTGAATAAACCAGAAACTCTACATAGGAATCTCTTCCTACTAAGTTCGGGCGGATTTTAACCTTTCACCCACTCCAGACGTCTAATGGAGTATTTACGGGAGAAAGGGTCTGTGTGAAAAAGCACAACTGAGTTACTCTAACGGCTTGCATTAGTTTTATCACCTTACCAAACGTTGAGGGCCATGTAGTGTAGTTCCTATTTTCCCTATAGGCCCTGCGCATTGGAATAACATAAACAGCAGTGTAGACGTAGAAGTGCGGTCTTCCAGGTCTCTACTGACCATGTTAGACTTAATTGGGTTTGTACCAGCTATCTCAGAGGTCACTGGAAACTTTCTTGACTGAATAGGAAGTGACTAGCTTCCCTGGCTCAGACAAGAAGGGATTCAGTTTTCCAACAACCGCATTAACATGACAACTTTGCTCCTCAGAATAAGAGTCAATCTCTAGAGTCATGTGAAACAATAGACAGCTATTTCACTCAGTCAGTTGTGCAGATTTTACTTTCACCTGGATGCAGAGAATAGAGAGAAGGGCGTTTTCAATAAAAAGGTATTCATTATTGAACAGTCTTTCTTCTCATGCAAGAGACATGAATTGCCACAATTGCAAGACTTGTTATTATAAAAAGTGCGTACAGTAAAAGGAGTATTGCGAAATAATACTGTAAAAGCATTGATATGGTTTCTTAGCCATATGATAGTTAAAATGAGTAAAATATATACATTCATATATACATTTGGCTAACGTCCTCAACTGGTGCTTCTAACTACGCCTACCCCAGTGTACCTGACCTAAGCCTAATACTTGGGAGGGAGTAAGTAAGTAGCAGTTTAAGTTGGTTTTGCCAAGGGTTTGCTTCAAGAATTCTCTCTAAGGGTCTAGTCAGCACCGTACCTCTGGAATAGAATGTTGGAGGTCTGGTATCCCCACTCAGGTCTCGATATTCCAGTTACCCGTAAGGGTAGGCTGGAAACGCCGGAGCAGGATTTTCTCGGCAGGAGAAAAGACAGCGCCCGCGGGCTTCTCGCATCTGCTGGGCTCTGCAAGGGACAGCTGTTATGCTCCTGTATTCACCACCACTATCGTGTGTGCTTAAGGAAACGTTGGTATTATTTATACCTGAAAGGTGCCTTGTTTGACGTAAGTTTTTGGACATAAGACGTCAATAAAGATGTCACTAAGAACTGGTCGTTCTTACAGTGCTCGTTAGAGTTCTATTACTAATCAAAACAAAGCAAGCGGGGCTTTCCCAGGTTGCTGAGGGTTTTATCTGTTGAAAGAACTCGGTGTGTTATCTAGAAATCTAAGGAAGTGGCTCCTGCTGTGTCATGTACTTTAATGAGCTGCAGAGACAAGTTACTGAAATATGGCTCTGATCGTTTATGCCATTATAGGGATACCTATTGATTATAGCCGTATGGGGGCATGAGGTCACAATATTGATCGGGGTCCTAGATAGAACACAACAAAGGTAGGCAGTATGGACTTGATATTTTAAATGGAAAACTGAGTAACTTAATCTAGGAGGCTATGGCACCAATTTTGGTGAGACTAACCAAAATTGAGGAGCAGCTACCTATTGTTTGTAAAGCCCTAATAGCAGTAGAAGTAACTTTACCACATATCTTACTGAGAGAGGTTTATCGGCAAGGGGTATAGCCGAAGGGAATGGAGGCAAACGTTCAGATGTTATATCTAATGAGGTGGTCCCCAGGAATGTACCACTTATCCGCAGTGTTATCCCCCTAATTTGTGGCCATATACAAGAGACCATAAACACTAGTGCACTGGTGGAGCTAACAGAGAATCCTGCTCCCTATGAAAACTTCCTGCTGGAGGACCAACATCTAGGTCAGGGCGTCCTGTCCTCCAAATGTTCCAATTTAAAGGATGGGGTAGATCCCCATTTAGAGACATAAAGTCTCATAGGTTGCATTACATGGTGCCCCAGGTGGGATTGGATTGTAAACTGGTTACATCTGCCCCCAGAAAGTACCTCCTATACTTTGATTTTAATGGGGGTCCCGCGGTTATCCCCCAATCAAAAATAAAGTTGCCAGAGTCTTATAAATAAAGCGACTCACTGGTGCTCTAAAAAAAAAACACCTAATTTTAATTGATTTGAGTATATTATTATGGTTAGGCTTGTGTGCAGGATTGGTGGCACTAAGAAAAGCACCCCCCTGTCAGATTTTACCCCCCAGCGTGCAGCCAACTTGGCCTAAACACATCATTGATGCCCCTATTCGCCTCTCCTCCTTCCACCCTAATAGGTATGAGGCACTCTCAGTCCTAACCTAGATTGACTGACTAACTAGACAATCAGGTGGGTATATAGATAACAACATAAAAGACCACCAACATGGTGATGTAGGGGGAGCTGGGACTAATGAGGCACATGGCAACATAAAGCCCCACAAAGACCATATTATAAATTCCACTGGTCCCTCGGGAAAGGAGAATATGAAAACCCAACATTTTGTACACTGGCTGCAAATACAAACCCTGAAAATAGGTGTTCGGGGGAGGAGTTGCCACAAACACCTGTGGCCAGTCCCCGGGTCTCACTTGTCACATCACCGGACAAGGACCTGGCCCACCAAATACCCCCAGTTAAGCTAATCTCCTGGAATATAGCAGGTATTCGCTCGGAACTAACAGATGAGGCTTGGCTGGAATACATCAGGGGTTTCGATGTAATTTGTCTACAGGAGATGTGGGCTAAAGAAGGTCAGATTTGGTTCCATAAAAGGTATTTGTGTAGGATCCTCTCAGTAGTTTAAATTGATTGTGAGTGTTAACATGCTCCAGGTGAGAGTCCTTCTTGTAAATTGGTACTATAATATTTTTGACCCAAAGAACTTTCTAGAACGGTATAGAAGCCTTGCAAATGGAAATTGCTAATGTTTCTAGGAAGTGGCAAACTTTATGTGTTTTATGGGTGGGGAATTTTTAATTGTACATCCTGTGCATACAGTAAGGCACTGAATACCATAATCATTGAGAACAATTTGGACAGTCTGACTAATAGTTTTTCAGTCCAGTGTCCTACCTTTGTTAGCAGTGGTAAGGAAAGTTCTTTTGATTTTATGTTTATTTCCAGGGAGTGCTCCTCACTGCTGTACGATTTTCATGTGGACCCGGAAATAGCGAGTGATCACAACCTCTAATTGTTTCACTTAAAGTAATAGCTAGGACTGTGGGGGGGATGGTCGCTTGACTGATTATAATCACACTTTTTGAGGAGGAAATAGATAGATCTAATTTCGACCTGATCATGGATTGTTTGGAGCAGGACTCTTCCTCATCCACAATTGTACAGAAATTTAAACGGCTCTGCATTAATGTAGCTAATAGATTAACATGCCCAGCTAGGCATGAGAGACGCTGGTTTAATGCAGATTGCTCTAGAGCCCATAAGATCTTAAAAACCGCCCTCCAGACTTACCTCCGTAACAGAGAACAAATAAAATGCGCAAGACGCTTATATAAGACCGCAAAACACACAAGATGATGGACGGAATGTTACGCAATGGACCGAAATCAAGCATCCTAGGACTGGTTTCTGGCTATCAGACGTCATCAGCCAGGATAGCTTGACTACAGTGGCTTAGTGAGCCTGGGACCCACGTCTGGGCATACCCTTCCCACATAGGGTGAACAGCAAAACACACAAAATGAGGGACGGAATGTTGCGCAATGGCAAAACATTCACCCCCAGTCACATATCTGGGTTTAATCCATCTTTATTTTGCTCACCAAGCCACCCCAGTTCAGACATGGCCATATGGGCATATGCCAATCAGTCTTGACCCTGTGCCTCATGGGAACAGTCCAGCCTGAACTTCCAAACCATGTCTTCCCTGGGCCGGAATCAAGCATCCTAGGACTGGTTCAGGCTATCAGCCATCATCCGACTTTTAGTTGGTGCCGGAGGGTTCTTTTTTTACCACTCTATAACTGCACTACTTAACTTTTTCTTGTTCTCTAATTATTCTTTCTTCTTAGGTGGTAGGAATTGCTCTTGGTTTGTATTTAAAGTATTTGTCACTCTTTTGTTGGTTTTCATTGATATCAGCCATCATCAGCCAGGATAGCTTGCCCCCATCGGCCTAGTGGGCACGGGACCCACCTCTGGGCATACCCTTCCCACATAGGGTGAACAGCAAAACACCCAAGATGACTCCGTCTGAGCATAACCCAGATCTGTGACTGGGGGTGAATGTTTTGCCATTGCGCAACATTCCGTCCCTCATTTTGTGTGTTTTGCTGTTCACCCTATGTGGGAAGGGTATGCCCAGACCTGGGTCCCATGCTCACTAAGCCACAGTAGTCAAGCTATCCTGGCTGAAGACGTCTGAAAGCCAGAAACCGGTCCTAGGATGCTTGATTCCAGTCCAGGGAAGACCTGGCTTGGCAGTTCCAGCTGGACTGTTCTCATGAGGCACAGACTCAAGACTGATTTGCATATGGTCATGTCTGAACTGGGGTGGCTTGGTGAGCAAAATAACGAAGGATTAAACCCAGATCTGTGACTGGGGGTGAATGTTTTGCCATTGTGCAACATTCCGTCCATCATTTTGTGTGTTTTGCTTTTCACCCTATGTGGGAAGGGTATGCACAGACGTGGGTCCCGTGCTCACTAAGCCACTGGAGTCAAGCTATCCTGGCTGAAAATGGCTGATAGCCAGAAACCGGTCCTAGAATGCTTGATTCGGGTCTAGTGAAGACATGCCTTGGCAGTTCGGGCTCTACTGTTACCATGAGGCACAGGGTCAAGACTGATTTGCATATGGCCATGTCTGAACTAGGGTGGCTTGGTGAGCAAAATAACAATGGATTAAACCCAGATCTGTGACTGGGGGTGAATGTTTTGCCATTGTGCAACATTCCGTCCATCATTTTGCTGTGTTTTGCTAATATAAAACTAACATCAGTGAGAGAAAAGAGGAGCTGAGGCAAATAGCATGGGATGGTCTGGGAAGATCTAGTGCTCCTAGAGAGTGTAAAAGCTTCTGGTTCATCATCAATTGACCCCAATCCAGTGAGGAAGCGGGAAAAATTGAGTCATTGTGCCTGGGTGATACCTGGGAACTACATTTTATGCCTATCTTTAACCTAAATGGTAGGGAGCTGTAGATGTTTAATGATGAGCTCCCGGCCGATATGGGGCAGGCCGTTGAGCTTAGTGCCTCACTTACGGTGACTGAAGTGGAGGAGGCAATCGCTAAGGGAATTAGGAGGAAAACTCCAGGCTCAGACAGAGTTCCAGTAGATGTTTTTAAGTTAAACATAAATCTTTGGGCACCCCTGCTAACACAAGTTTTTAAATCGGCGGTGATTGGTCCAATTCCAGTATCCTGGAAAGGGGCCATAGTCGTACCCGTGTTTGAAAAAGGGAACAGAAATGATCCTGCCTGTTATAAGCATATTTTCCTTATTGACTCTACCGCTAAAGTACTGGGTACTGTAATTCTTGCCCGACTAGAGTCATAGGCAACTAGTAAGGGGATCACCTCAAAGACACAGTATGGCTTCCGAGGGGAAATGGGAACAACAGACCAGTGCCTAAATTTGCCCTTGATCGTGGGCAAGTACATGAAGGCAAAGAGTTTCTATCCCCTTGGCCTTCATGAACTTGTCCTGTGCATTTGATACTGTGAACAGGGGGAAATTGTGGGCACTAATGACAGAAAGGGATTTTTAAAGTGCACTAATCCTGCTCCTAAAAAGGCTACATACTAATGCCTCTGTTTCCATAAGATTTGGACCACACGGGGAAAGGAAGAAGCCTATTGCCCAACTGAAGGAGTTCGGCATGGGTGCATTTTAGCACCTTTTCTTTTTTTAAGTTATACCAATGGCCTGGAAACGTTTTTATTAGGCAAGAAATTCGATTTTTCCCGCATTAAAGGTCAGCCACTTCTGCTGCTCTCGTATGCAGACGATACTGTACTTATGGCCTTGATGGCCAATAGCCTCCAAACCTCCCTGGACGCCTTTACAAATGTTATGGCGGCGTTAGACTTGAGGGTTAATTTCTCAAAGTCTTACTTAATGGTACGTGGCCCAAAAAAGGTTAAAACCAGATGTTTCAATGTACGGGGTAAGTCCATTGAAGGTGTGGAATAGTTCACATACTTGGGGAACATGTTTAGCAATGATTTGAAATGGGATTCCCTGATTACGGCTAGGGCACAGCAGACAAGTAGAGTAGTGGAGGGGCTGTTAAGTTCGCCTGTAAATTAGGCCATAAGCCAGTGCCTGAGCTGTTTACCTTATACAATGTAAAATGCTTGCTTGCATCGTATGGGGTGGGCGTATGGGGCTATCAAACAAGTCGCTCGCTACAAGTAGTAGAGAACAAGTTCATAAAACGTTTGCTGATAATTCCAAGCAGCTCTGCCACCTCATTTTCTCATCGAGAAGTAGTGATGGAATACATAGAAGATCGCATCGCTGCTGCCCCCTAGCTCTTGTGGGCCAAAATTTGGATCTCAGAAGGGTTACAGTTTTCCAGGGAAATCATCGAAGACTTTGTTAATTTGGATAAGTCTGTGAAGATTCCCTGGCTTTCGTTTGTGAGGGATAGGTTATCTGAGATTGGGTTGGTGGAGTATTTTGACACCCCATTGAATATCCCCCCAAACGCAAAGGGTATAATTAAAGAGGAGTATAGGTTCTGGACAAATTTACATGATTTACTACTGAAGGTACCTAGCCCCAGCTGCCCTTTCATTCCCAAACCACAATATTACCTATCCTTAACAACGAATAGCCAGATGCGTTTTCTCTTAACAAAATTCCGACTTAGCACTTTGCACTTTTTTTGTAGCGTTCCCCAAACAATCTGGGTGGACAACCTTATTTATTCCCGATGCGACAACAGAACTCCCCAGAGCACCTTGCACTTTACTCTTTTTTGTGCACTTTATAAAGAACCAAGGAGTATATTTTTGGTACCCTTACTAAAGAATACTCGCCCATGTATATATATTGAGGGGTACAGATATCTGCAATCACTGATCAATCCTGTTATTTGCACTGCTATTTTAAATTTTATTAAAAAAGCAATGGGCATTAGGAAACGCTATGAAGCCCAATAATTGGGTGGGGAGATTAAATGATCTGTATTCATTGTTAATATGTCAAACTGATTTGAAATGATATGCCCATTATTACAAAAACGTATACGTATGATTTTACCTTATAAAAAAACTTTTATCATTTTTAAATTTATTAGAAAAAACTGTATCTTAAATTTGTATTGTTTGTTTGTTGAAACTTTTGTGGCCGTGTGCCGAATAAAGTTAATTTGACTTGACTTGGGTGAACCGTTTGGAAAAATGAAAACATTTCTCTTTATTACGCTTGCTTGAAGGATACATTATTTTTTGATGCAAAGCCCAGTCTGGCTAGCATAATAACTCGGGGTTCGCATCAAAAAGTGTTGGTGCTTGTGCTGACTTGCTCACAGTACACCTGAGTAACCACTTGATCTAAAGTATAAGTATAAGTATTAAAATTTTATATAGCGCGCAGTTACCCTGGAGCATCCCAGCGCTTATCTAGACACCAACAGATAAAACAGTCAGTAAGGCACACTTACACAGGAAACAGATGTGTTTTCAGACATTTGCGAAAACGCAAAGTGCAGGTCTCACAAAAGTGGCACAAAGCTGCACCGAGCTCTATTTGCTCAGTGAAATGGGCATCTTTCAAGTGCTAAATAGGTTTTGTGCTGGAAAGTACATACACTTGCAAGCATTTCTGTCGCTTTACCACCAGCTAGAGTTTCACATGGGTTTCAAATTACAATGCAATATAGTAAAAGCTTTTGATTAAGGCTGTACTTCTATATAAGTTTGAAGAACCTGAACTTTACCATGGTTTATGATTGAAGAACAATGTTTTTGATTTTGATTTCAGTTGTTTTACTGTGTCAGTGTAGTATTAGGAGTGCAAAAAAGAACGTTGCATTGGTACAACTCTGAGAGCCTGATTTAGAATTTGGTAGCAGATGAACATCCTCCAATCTCCTGCTAAAATGCTAAATAAAGAGTAGAATGTATCAATTTAATTTCTTCCATTATGTTATTCTTACTTTTGAGGATATGCAGCCAGTGGACTTTTCTACACATAAAGGGCCTTATCACGAGTACGGTGGCCCATAGAACTGGAGTACTCGCGGAGCCAGTATGACCACTGCCGCGCTGCGGGCCCGCCCGCAGTTTTACGAGTGCGATGTTTGAGCTGCCACAGGATTGTGGCGTCTGCGGGGAATCCAGGATCCTGCGGTGGTTGTGGAGTGGTCAGGAGCAGGAATATGCTGGTGGTGCCGCTGCGGCAGTGTTGAGCATATTCTGAGTTGTGTATCCAATGCTGTTTTCATGGCGGTGAGACTGCCATGGAAAGGGAGGTGGAGAGGCAATTACGGGGGTCCGAACGGGGCCCCCTTGTTGCTACTGGGCCTTGGGGTGCATGCAGGGGGAATATGTTGTGACCCCCTGGATTTGTCCCCTGTTCCTACATGGTGTGGCATGCATGACACTAGGAATGTGCTGCAGGTGCTTCACGGCAGTGGGTTGCTTGTTAGGCTCTTCTATGAGCATAAGAGCCCACTGCCATGAGACTGATGCAATTGTAATCCAGCATGTGGGAGCACCAGGGCTTTGGCGGTCCTCCTGCAGACAATGCCGTGGCGCCGCTGCAGGAGGACCACAACACTCTCACTGAGGCCTTTAGTCTTTTCTACAGTAATTGGCAAATCTTTAGTTATTATCAAGCTCTAAATCAGAATTCGAGGATCCAGCATTGCTTAAGGCAAAGGAAAACGTGCACATCTCACAAGAGGAAGCCCCTGGATTAGCATGAGAGAGGAGCAAATACTAGGAACTGTGGTAAGTAACTGAGGGAAAAGGGCATTTCTGTCTAACGCCTGACATATTTTATCTGTGGTTAGGAAAGCCAAACAAATGGATATTGTTCTAATTGCTGCATCGGAAAATAAATCAGCAAAAAAGGAATAAATTAGTTTGAAGCTTGTAGAACATGGCCCTTAAAGACAATCTCCTTAAGGCAGTCATTAACAGTTTGCTTTACTCAAATACATATTTTTTGTAATTGAACATGCAAAAGGTTGAGATAAAAATATTGTCATTGCAATTCATTTTCCTAAAAATGGTTTCAAAATATTCAAGCACATCGGAATAAAATAATATATTGGTGTAACTGTAAAGCATTTTTAGAGTATCTGCAACATTTTTAATTCATTCATTGACATTGAAAAACTAGGGTCCTAAGTGCTGTTTGAATAATTTTATAGAATCTGCGAATATAAATAATGCATGGCTAAAATCTATCATAGCCCATTTACACAAAGGTCCAATTTACACTTATTTTGGGACCATTTTTATTGCCCCGATATGTTTCTTAAGTTGTAAGTCTAAGAATTGAGAGATTCAGAAAGCAATTGATCTGGAGGCTGAGGAGAACATGGAGGCCGTGAGCTGAGTGGTCGCGTGCCTGTGCCAGGCAGCTCTTCTGCTTTACCATTGAACCATTGATGCTGTACCTAAAATACGGGGGATGGTCAGCTCGTTCCTAGCTGTGTTTCACTAATCCTCCTACCTGGGATGCGTACAGATTCTCCTTTGGATCTCCCGCGCTGCTTCTGGGCCGCTTTGGAGTTGAGGAGAGGCTGGGGATTCGCAGCGCGCGGTCTCCTCCGCGGCGGCCTTGCCCGAAGCGCTTCCGGGAGAGCGGTGGGCAGGGACAATACAAGGAGTGTGGCTGCTGCCGCGGTGCTCACGCTGGAGGGAGAGACGATAGCAGTAGAGGAAGAAGCTGCTGCTGCTGAAGGAAGGGGGCGAAGCTTGGATATTATTGAAGAACAGCAACCAGTCTCTGAGGTATTGGGGCCCGGGGTGCCCCTAAGCCTGGTAAGTCCTCCTCACCGTATTGTTTAAGGAAAGTAAGTCGGAGGGGGGACTCTGGAACAACCAAGAACAGTGTGCTTACATCCTAAACGTTGTCCTCTCTGCCTACACTGCCCCGTAGAGACGCACAGGTGGCCAAAGGCAGAGAAGCAGGGAAAGCCACCAGGACTCCTAAAACTCTGAAAAATAAGTTGGCTAAGAAGGGCAGGAAACGGGGGTAGTGCGAGATACTGAGGCTCAAGAGCATAAAACTCAGGAAAGTACTGTGGGGAATAAAGGCTCAAACAAAGCACTTCCGGAGAAAAAAGTGTAGTGACCCAGAGTCACAGTCAGCATTCTAGTGTTCTGTATGCAATTACACTGAACACCCACCCACCACTGATGTCACCAGCCAGGTGACACAGCTATAATAAAAGTGGCCGAGCGCACGTGCTCGGGGCCAGTTGCACCCAGTATCTAGTGTGTCCTGTGTCACCCATTATTGCCAGCATGAGGGCCTAGTACCCGACCCAACAATGGTGACGAAGACAGAGCTGTGCCCAGCGTGTCACAGAACAAAGAAAACTTGATGGAAAAGGGGAGAGAGCTGCCTACATCGAGGACACACCCCCTGGGAAAGGAGCCGGCCGCCGCCGAGAGGCCCACAGGGTATGTGACGAGCCCGGGCCTATGAGAATGAGAAGGTGACCGGGAGCCCACCCCGCACCTCTCAGACCAGCGATAAACCGCCCTGCCATGGCGATGCCCCGAAGCAAAAGCGGACTGATCGGAGCCCACCCGTGTTGGCCGTGACAGCGTGGCCCCTCCGGAAGAAGTTCGGACCGACCGGAGCCCACCCTGGTCAGCCGCGACTGAGCCCCACCAATGTTGAAGCCTTCGCAGAGCCCACCCGCGTATCAAGAGTGGCCCGTTGGCCGTAGGTGAGCCTGTGGCAGTGACCGGTACCGAAAGCGGAGCCCATCCGCAACAGTCACAACAGTAACAATAGCGGCCGCCAGCTAGCGCCGCCGAGAACACATATAAAGCGGAGCCCACCCTCTATAAACATTAACTGTGCCCCAACAGTGCAAGCAGCGCCAGCTATTGCCCCTTAATAAAGCAAGACTCGCGGAGCCCACCCGCGGCCTGCATGCAGCGACCCCCGCCCCGCCGCGCAGCGTGTAAGTGAAGCTGCTGCGGCGGTGGGGAGAATGAGCCCGCAGCGTGAGGAGAGCTGTCGGGCCCTGAATAAAGAAAGCAGAGCCCACCCGCACTAACATGCTAACACGTCTCCGCGAGGAAAACCAACTGTGTCCACAACAGACCGAGCAAACTCTTGGCGCCAGTCCTAGCCTCCCCCACCACACGCAGCGTGTGAGGCAAGAGGTTGCAGCGGTGGAGAAGGGAGAGCGGGAAGCCTGTGGTTGTACGTAACAGCCAGCGAGAAAGGACTCACCGTGGGTTAAAAGGAAGCCGTCCAGCGGTAACCGCCATCCTCGCCCCACCGCTGATCTGTGTGTGCGTGGCTGGGACAGAGAACAGCCCGGAGACCAGCGCTGACACCCCTCCCCGCCGCGCAGCGAGTGAGGAATGAAGCTGCGGCGGCGGGGCACGAAAGGACAAAGCAGCATCTGGCCAGAGGACACTTCAAACGAAACCCCCTCCCTCAGTCTAGAGGTAGCAAGGAGAGCTCCGAAGCTGGGGTAAAACCGCTCTGGCCCAATGGAACGCCACAGGGCGCCTCAACAATTACTGCAGCAAAGTACCCCGAAGGTGTGTGCCCCAGCAGCAATCTAAGTCAGTCCATCAGAGGGAAACTGCACATAGCAAGCTAAGGAGGAAGGTACCTACCCTGCTGCGAGTGCCTGTATGGGTGAAGAGTCCCAAAGGGGTGTGGGAGCTGGGGGAGAACATCTTCGCATTTTGTGGAAATAGCGCAAGCCCCAGGATCGGAAAGACAAGACCTGCTGAAAACACGCTTGAGAAAGGACAGCACTGGAGACAAGCAAAGTAACACTGCCATCTGATGGCCATTTCCTGGTACTGCAGGGAAGAAAAGAGACAAGCCTACGACAAGCCAGATAAACACACAGCCCAGCCAAGAGTGCATAGCCCCCACAAGTGATGCCCAGAGACTGGTAGAGAACCACCAGCTGGCAGGTGGCTATTCCCAAGGAGAAGGGAACCAAAGAAAGGCAACACTACCACAGCACGGACAGAAAGACGACTACCACCAGGGGAGAGGAAGGAAAGACAATGGTGAGCCTGTGAAGAGTGTGCAAGGACACTGCCACCCCGGAACGCCACCAAGTCATCACACACCCTGAGAAGATAAAAAGCGACGGTGCAGGAACACTCCAAAAGCGCAAAGAACACCCCAGGAACAGGAGTGGCAGAACTCCTCAGAAGACACTCAAAAGCACGTAGCAAGTGTGCCCCGAGAAGTTCGCAAGGATCGCAACCAACTATGCAAAGATGAAGTAAGACCAGAACAAGGTCAACGGAGTGGTGACGCAACCCTCCAAAAGCAACACTCCAGAAGCACTCACGCCACGCCGGAAGCGAGTACAGCGATGCCTGGTGGCCACAGGCCATCGCTGCAGCAGTATGGCGAAGACAGGAGTACCACCACACGAACCGACGGTGGTTCTGGAACCTGACAACAGGAAAGACAAAGGCGCATGACGCAAATGCGCAACAGTGCACACAGCACTAGCCCAAAGCAGCAAGTCACAAGGGAACACCTGAAGAGTGCACCCAGATACGCACAAAAGCAATCGAACCGCGATGAAAGGAGAATGGTTGCGCAGACAACCCACAGCATTGAAGACTCAACACAAAAGCAACCTGACCACTCAGCCTGGTCACAAAGCACAAAACCGACCAGCCAGATGGTCGCACCAAGAAGTCGACCTGCCAGACATCGGCAGAAGGGACCAGCACAAGGTCCAGGAAGTTCAACCAAGGCGCGGCCCGCGGACATTGACCAACGAACTTCAACTTCACAATTAATGGAGGTGACAGAAAGAGGAAGTGAAGGTCGCTACCCTAACCCTGGGAGTTAAGTGACAAGAAGACAGGAAGACACGTGCAGAGTGCGCGCGCTGCGCAGGGAATCCTGGTCAGAAAAGATGAAGAACGGGCTAGGTTACGTCGCAAGAAGAAGGAGAATGGCCACCGCCACTAAGAAAAGAAGGAAGAAGAAATCAGAGTGGCACGCTGCCACTGCAAGAAGAAGCCGCCCCTGCAGAATGAAGGAAGGTGACAGGCACTGGAACACCTGAGTGCATTGGAGGACAGGACCTGGCAAGAGCACCGGCAGCGCAGACCAAAGACAACTACCTACGAGCCATCCATCCACATGGCGATCGCAGAAGAGAGCAAGCTAGACTGTTGGCGACATCTACCTCTGGGGTTGAGCGGAAGATTGGATGGCGAGACTGCTCAAGCCTCCGGAAGCTGAGGAACTGACCACCTCACACCAGCCCGTAGCAACCCAGGAAGCAGAGGCCTCAAGGGACTCTGGTGGCAGCAAGTCCCACACGGGAGACAGATCCACAGCTGTGCTTCTGCAGGACCCACGGGGATGAAAGCCTCGTGAGCAAGGTAAAGAGTTGACAACTCAACCTTCAGGCGGAACTAGTACACAACGGTGAGGCTCGTGGAGCGCCCTGCTCATGGCCCGAAGGCTATGGTGGAGCAACAGGACCAAAAACACCCGTCCAGTGGAAGCCTGGCAAAGAGGTCCTCCCGAACATCTTGAGAGGGAAGAACACCGGCGAGAGGGGCATCCTAGTGAGAAGGATGTTTGCACCGAATCTCATCACCTGCCAAGAGACAACATTGAAGCCTGCCCGTAAACATCACGAAGCCCAAATGGAGGAAAGAAGCCAGAAGACAGTCAACACCCATATCATACATCTCTCGTTCCAACTACCCATCGTCACCAATTGAGCGAAGAAAAGGCAGGGCTGATAACAACGTCCAGATGGCACAGAAAAAGAATGAACCCGCCGAACAACTATGAGCTGTGCCACAGAGAACTGTTAGTCCTGGATGCAGGAACTACACTGCCTGCGGTTTGCAAGCAGCCAAAGAGACTCGTTGAAACCATAAGTCCAACGTCACATTTTCGTGTCTTTTCTTTCCCCCACAGGGTTTTTTACTTTTCCTGTTTGGTTTGATTTTCATGAATTTTGGAAGGGATGTAGTGACCCAGAGTCACAGTCAGCATTCTAGTGTTCTGTATGTAATTACACTGAACACCCACCCACCACTGATGTCACCAGTCAGGTGACACAGCCATAATAAAAGTGGCCGAGCGCACATGCTCGGGGCCAGTTGCACCCAGTATCCAGTGTGTCCTCTGTCACCCATTATTGCCAGCATGAGGGCCTAGGGCCCGACCCAACAAAAAGATTTCTTAGTTAAAGGTTCTGAGGGAGGCAGTGGAAAAAACACCCTGCCTTACCGGGAACACAAAGGGCAGAGCATTAAAAATACCGGGAAGAAGGGCATACCAGCAGATGCTAAAATCAGAATTACCCCTTCATTGAGATCCTATTTTAAAGTTCTCCCTCAAGTGTTAAGCGTAGCAAAACAGGGAGAGGCACTTAGGGAGGTCTCTGAGTTGGCTGGGTCAGTAAAACGACCCTCGCCTTCTGGCATGGATTCAGGTCTTTCCTCACCCCCGTCCTCGGTTCTTGAACTGGATCCTGGGTCTGATCCCTCGTCCAACTCTTGCTCCTCTTGAGACCCTTCTTTAAACCTCTCTGGGATAGCAGTGCTGCAAACCGAGTTACAAGCCAAATGGGTAAATCCATTAAAGAAGTCTGAAAACTTGGTTACTACAGAGGACAGCATGCCAATGGCAGTATGCATGGGGGAGCCAGTAAAAGACAGTGGCGAGCTGGATACAGTGGTAGAGAGAGCACTGGGTGTCTGAGAGTGGCACTTCAGGAACTATGGGAAGTTCTTTGGAAACACTCTTTTTTACAATAGCTACAGACATCAAAAAAGGGTTCGCGGTTTCAGAATAAAACCAGGGAGGGATTCGACTATTTTGTGAATCACTAGAAAAAAAACTTGACAATTTAAGTAAAAGGACAGTGGCCTTAGAGAATTCGATGGAAGTTCTTAAGGACAACCTGGGAGTAGTTAAAGCGCATATTTCTATGCAAAAAACAAAAAGAGGAAGCCGCCCTTTGAGACAGGGTTGAACTGTTGGAGAACAACTCCAGGCGTAATAACCTGCGGCTGTTAAATATTCAAGAAGGGAAAGAGGGCAAGGATCTTAAATCTTTTATTGTCTCCCTTATTAAAGATACAATACAGATTGAAAATTCGGAAGATGAACTGAGGAGGGACATCCAAAGAATTCATAGAGATCCTTTCAGAAGACCCCCAATCCAACAAAACCCAAGAAAATCTTAATTCATTTTTTGACCTTTTCTCTGAAAGAGAAAATATTAACAGCTTCCCTTAAACTGAAGTCCTTGAAACCGAGAGACTCTTCTTTTTCTTTTGAAATTAGATCAAACCTCTTACGCACCACTTTAGACAGACAGTGGGAACTGGGGAAAAGAATGGAAGATTTTAGGAAACTAGGGGCAACTGTCAAATTAAAATTCCCAGAGCAACTAAAAATTATGTTCAACAACAAACTGTATTTTGTAAAAACAGTGCAGGAAGTGGACGAGCTCCTAGAAATTCTAAAATAACTATCCCAGCTCCTTTGTATGCATGTAGGCTTGTTTACTAAAACTGACCAGGCCCTTCTTTGTATGTTACCAAAGTTAGGAATTTATAGATACAGCTTCGGAAATAGGTAAAAATAAATTGGAGCAGATCAGAGCATGCCAGCAGGCAGAATCTGGACTTGTCCAGGTATATTGGGGTAGGGTTCTCCATAGTGGTGTGGGTGGGTGTGAGGAAAGGGGGAGGGGAGCACGGGTGTGGGGGCTGAGTGTAAAAAAAGAAAAAAAGAATTTGCCTCGTAATTTAGCGGATTCTCACTGGTTACTGTTTTTGGTTTGGTGCCGGCACGTTATAGGTTGGGGTAAAGTCAAATCCCAGTGTTTTAATCCGCCATGAGAACATTGCAATGTCTGTCTTGGAATGTTAATGGCCTGCGGGTCAAAGAATTGAGAGATCATTTCTTATTTATCTTGATAGGATACCAGTGTGACAGCACAGTAGAAAAAGTAATTGACAGAGATTCCAGCAACTAGGTACCTTTTACTTTCACAAACATTCATATGAGATTTCACCTCACACTCTGGGTGCTTTCTCATAGGGTGTGGGGGTCAGGACTGTTTTCTTTGTTTCCATCCCTAACCACCAAGTTTATCCTTGCACTAACACATTGCTCTGTCTGTCCTCAATAGGACAGGTGGTGTAATGTCTTCTTTCCAACTGCCCCTACTCGGTCAGGCCATCAGAGGAAGTACGCTATCAGCCAAGCCAATGGGGGCTCTGTTGACAGAATATTAAAAGTCTGTTTGTCTTTAAATGAGATGTTTGCACCAATGGATTGGAAGTAGGGCTGGGCGGAAAACTATGCTCCACCTGCAAATTTTTCGGAATTTGTTCACTCTGCACTCTGCGGCAGAGTGCAGAGTGCCTGGATTCTGACTTCTGGAGATTTTGTTTCCAATTATGTACCTCACATTTGTTTGGCGCTTTCTTGCAAGCACAACAATATTCTTAGGTCGCTAGCAAGCATGCACAGCTTCCGGCGCCAATGTAGGCCCTTGTGAACACACCATGCGAGTATCTTTTGTGCTTGTGAAGCAGCTAAACCTACAAAAAGAGGATTTCAAGTGGATTTTCTTGTTATATTTTTGCACTTCATGTTTCTTCATTTTTAAAGGAATAATGTTTCACAGTTCAGTCAATTTTGTCCATCTTTGGTAAATTTGCAATATTTATTTATTTTAATATGTGAACTAGTCGCTCAGCGTGTCATCCGGTCTGTATGCTCAGGACAATACTGGTCATGGGTGCCTTTAACAACTGTTTCTGTGGTATGCTGTTTTTAAACATCATTCAGGGCTGGGATGACATTGGATAAAATTCAAATGTGAGTGTTTTTTTGTATTTCATGTTTTTTGTATACAAAAAGTATATATGTGGGGTAATATTTGATGCCTTGGGAGGATATGTGTTTTTGTAAAATTTTTATACCTCGGTAAATTTTCATTTTTGGTACTGCTCAATTAATGGTAGTATTTTCTTCAGTGTAACCATGCCTCCTTTGCCTGGCCAGAGAGTGTGCTTGCCATAGGCCACCATTTGTCTTTGTTGTACATGCCATGAGGCCAGGAACCATTTTCTGGAGTTTGTGCCCATACGCCTGAATGTACTCGCTTTGATTCCCATGCCTCCTCGCTCGCTGTTGTTGTTTGACCATGTGGATGTGAGCCATTTTGTGCATCCAGCCAATGTGCCTTTGCCATGGGCTTGAATGTGTTCTTTGTTCCCCATGCCTCCTTTCTTGTTGCTGTTTGACCATGTGGCTGGCATCCATTTTGTGCATCCAGCCAATGTGCCTTTGCCATGGGCTTGAATGTGTTCTTTGTTCCCCATGCCTCCTTGCTTGTTGCTGTTTGACCATGTCGTCATTTTGTGTAGCCAGTCAGTGTGCTTTTACTATCGGCTTGCATGTGTTTTTTGTTTTGTGCATGCCGCCTTGCTTGTTATTGTTGTTTAGCCATGTTGCTGGCAGCCATTTTGTGCATCCAGCCAATGTGCCTTTGCCATATGTTTGCATGTGTGCTTTTTTCCCCATGCCTCCTTGCTCGCTGTTATTGTTTGACCATGTGGCTGGCAACCATTTTATGCATCCAGCCAGGGTGTCTTTGTCAATCAATCAGGAGTTTATAAAGCTCAGGTACTCACTCACCTGTGAGAGCGTCAAGATGCTGAAGGAAGGGGGCCGCTGATCCATTTCAGCATGGAGGTTCAGTCGAAGAGCCAGGTCTTGAGGTCCTTCCTGAATAGGATCTACAATGGGGAATGTCTGAGGGGGAGGGGCAGGGTGTGTCAGGTCTTGGCAACAAGATAGGCAAAGGATCTTCTTCCTGTTCTGGCCCAGTGGATCTGTGGGACAGAAGCCAGGGCAAGATGGGCGAAGGAAAGTTGTCTGGTGGATATGTGGAAAGCGAGGCGGTGGTTCAGATATTCTGGTCCTGCTCATTGAGAGCCTTTAAGGCATGTGTGAGGAGCTTGAAGGAGATTCTCTTGTTTATTGGGAGCCAGTGGAGATGTCAGAGGTGCTGTGTTATGTGGCTGCGGCAGGGGATGTCGAGGACCAGTCTGGTTGCCTCATTTTGATGTTCTGTAGTTTCCTGAGCTTTGTCTGGGTGAAGCCAGTGTAGAGTGCATTGCCGTAGTCAAGTCTGCTGGTGATGATTGCATGGGTGTCCATCTTTCTGGATTCTGCGGGGATCAATCTGATTGTATTTCAAAGCAGGCGGTGTGTGTAAAAGCAGGATGAGTAAACTGCTTTGATTTGGTGGTTCATTGTGAGCGATGAGTCCAGTATGATGCTGAGGTTGTGTGCGTGGTCCGTAGGTGTGGGAGGGGCTTCTAGTGTGATTTGCCACCAGGAGTCAACCCAGGCTGAGAGAGCTGGTCCCAGGATAAGTACTTCGGTCTTGTCCTAGTTGCCATAGGCTTGCATGTGTTCTTTGTTCCTCATGCCCCCTTGCTTGCTGCTGTTGTTGGACCATATAGCTGGCAGCCATTTTGTGCATCCAGTCAGTGTGCCTTAAGCCTGCATGGATGGATGTGATATCAGTTTAATATTGTGCTTGAGGATCCTTGTAGTATGTGTACATTAAGAATATGATTTTGATGAACACTGCATATATATTGAATGCATTTTTTTACATTTCTTTATTTCTCACCTCAGTGACTCACTAAAGGTTTCTTTTTGTTCTCCCATAGAAATACTGGCAAATATTGAGTGTTTCTTTATTTTGGTTTTTATGTACATTTTTATTTTTATTTTATTTTTCATTTGTGTAATTCTTTTATTGTAATTGTTTTATTTTTTTTTTTTACATTTTTAATTTTTAAATGTAACACATTTTAATTGTAATTTAATATTTTTGATACTAATTATAAATGTTTGTGCTAATTTTTTATTATATTTTTTCCTTAATTTTTATATTTTTATTTATTTAGGTTTTTTTTTGTATTTTGCCTTCATCTGTCCATCCATCTATCCATCCATCATCTTTCCATCTAGCCATACACCATATGCGCACAGCTGTGTCTGTGGTATATACTGTTTTAACAGCATTCATTTTTTTGGGGTATAATTCCAATTTCACCTGGACACCCTTGTTGCGGTACTCTGCAGACACATCAGTATCATTCATTTTTTTAATGATAATTCCATTTCCCTTGGAGCACATTGCCTGCCAGAGGCACACATTAACCTTCCTTGTTTTAATACTTTTATTATTCAATTTACCTATGCAGTTCCCTGAGAGCCCCAAGTGACTCCTTTCGAATAAATGAAGATAAAGCAAAGTGCTCAATCTGTATGTTGTGTTATCCCAATATGAAATTGCATTTTTTTGGTAAGATGGTGTGGTTTGAATTTAAAGTGGCTGATTAATATTACCTAAGTAACCAACCACAATAATATTGCCTTTGTCGGTACTAATTCAAACTGCAACAATGGCGCGTTTCAATAAGGGCCTGATTTATATATTGGCGGATGGGTAACCCTGTCACAAAGGGAACGGATATCGCCTCCTCCTAAATATAAATCCCATAATATCCTATGGTATTTAAATTTTGGTGGAAAAGATATCCTTCCACCCTGTTACAGAGTAACCTGTCTGCTAATATCTAAATTAGGCCCTGAATATTGTTCTTGCTTGTTTGCTTTTAGGTGCACGAGAGAACAAGAGACATCTCTGCCAAACAGAGGGCCTGTACAGTGATCTCAATCCTCAAATCTCTTCTGCTTGTGCAGCTTAGTGCCACTGCCAACTGACAACTTTAAGTAGGCCCAAAAAAAGTGGCCACTAAGAATGTGGTAAGTGAGAAGAAGTAGCTTTCCACCAATCATGTGCCGACTGCATCCTTTTTCGGGAGACATGTGCCTTCTGGACCAGCCTCTTGGGAGGAACCTGGGAGGAGCACTCCCACATCAAGAGCACCACCTTAACCTAACTCTAAGATCTTGTCCGTCAGTGAGGTAGCTACTGCAATCATGGCGATGCTAGTGAGCAGTGATGCTGAATTGGATTGGTCCCTTTCACAAAGTAATACCCAATTGTTTCAGGAAATGGAGCAAAGTGGACAGCAGCTGCAGCCAGCAATATTACGTATTCCTGATGATTGAGCAGCACAGGGGGTTGAGCTTCCTGCCGAGCAAGAACCTCCTCTTTTAGAATCATTGACTCATAGGTTTCCAGAAAGGAAAAGGAAGGGTACTCCTTCACCATCTTCTCCAAGCACCACTTCTGATGATGATGATGATGATGATGATGATGATAGGGACATGAATTGGACCTGGGCAGAGTCTGGAAGATGCCTAGAGAGGCAAAACAAAAGAAAAGTTCCTGAAAGCTTTAACATTATGGAAGACGTTGATGGGTAGAATGACAATGATGAGCTAGTCAATATAAAAGGTAGCCTAGAGGAATCCGACATTACTATTCAACCTGCTCAAAGGGATGTGACACAGGTAGCACCACCAGCTCCCATATTTGCAAAGCCCCAACTGATACCTGCACCAACCCCTACCTCAGTAGAAGTATGCACTGCAGAGAGTCAACCGATGATGCACCCACCTACCTCCAGTGAGTGCCTCACCATGACGCACACTGAGTCTACCACCACCTACTTCTCAAAATTCACCTGTGTCAGTGGGCACAGAAAAAAAGAAAATACTGCTAATATTACGGGCATGTTTAGGAAGGAGGGGCCCTACGACTGCCACCTCCCAACAGCATATTTGTCCAATGGGAAGCTGGCAAAAATGTTAGCGCTGGACTTTCTCCCTTTTTCTTTCGTGAAGGAGTGGGATTTCTAGTATTTGTGACAGCAATCTGCGTAAAATAGAAAGGTTCTACATTGGGCCTATTTTGCCAGAGCTGCTGTTCCAGTGCTGAATCATGATGTGTTTCAATGATTGGACAAGCTTTGCTACAAACTATTGTTCACACTATCCACCTGACGACAGACATGTGGACCAGTTGTCAGTTGACTTATTATATGTGCATCACTGCACACTGGATCTCTTTTGCAGAAGTAAAGCAAATGCTATCTACAAGTGTTTGGATGAAGAAAGTTTTAGGAGTGTTCGGGAGCATGAAACAGTAGGTATGTTAACTATGAATAAATAACATACAGCTGTAAACATCTTGGATTCCTTTAATGCCCGAGGCAGTTGCGGATTATTCAGTGTGCTAATAGAGTACCAGTTAAAGCGTTGATACATGAGGTGCCTACACTTTGACACTCAACCTATTATATGTTCCATTTGAGCAGTACAAACAGATCAATGGCTATGTCATTCAAAGATGAAGGGATGCAATTGGGAAAGCTATGACCATGGATGCAGGCAGAAAAATGGGGCCTATTCAAATGCCTGGTACAGCCCCTTTTGAGGTTTTCACATGGGAAGTTAGCAAGGAAGACAGTATGATGGGCTAAGCTATCCTGTTGTTGCATCTGCTACAGGACCAGCTAAAGAATATGTTTGAAAGGTCCAGACTCACTGGTCCGAAAAAACAGAAGCGCATGTCTTGGTTGAGAGCTTAATCCTTCACTTGGCTTGTAATGCAAGGCTGCAAAATCACATCATCTCATCCAAAGAGAACATTTGGGCCACACCACATGATACATGGTACAAACAAATTCTACTTACTTTCAATTCTTATTCTGAAAAGGATGTTTCACAATATAATATGTGGATTGTGGAGCAAGCCGAACACATAGAAGAAGACCTTCTAAAACTTAGAGTCCCACTCTGCAGTTCTGGGGTGCTGTCTTCAACTTCCAGAGAGGGCAGTATTGTCTCACTCTGACTCTGAGGCTTAGTACTCAATGTGGAATTGAGAGAGGTGTGTTGATTTGAGAAATGCTGCTACTTGTGTGTGTGTTGCTCTGGTGGCAAAAGTGAAACCCCGAGTCCTCATGAGTTTTTCTCAGTCTCTGAGCCTTCTTCGTACACTCCTCGTGAAGCTCTGTCCTTCTCCTTGACAGTTAGAACTGGTGGTCTCTAGTTGGCAATGGTATTCACCTTTGTCCAAATAGGGACCCATACTTCTAATCAGTATAAGGGGATTACACTCCTTAATAACCCCTGCTCACCCCCTTGGTAGCTTGACACGAGCAGACAGGCTTATCTCATAGGCAGTGTGTTAAGCAGTTGTGAATATACACAGTAATACAGTGAAAACACTACATATAGACACACAACACAGGTTTTATAAAATTAAGTATTCTTTATATAGACTTAACACAAGACCACAAATTACCAAATCCACAATACCATACTTAAAGTTGACTTGAAGATGATTAAAAATGTTGATGATAAATGCGACAAAGTTCTCAACAAAGTACCTGGATGCATAACGCAAAGTGAACAAAAGGCTCACAGAAGGGGAGATGCAATGGTTCCGTGATCCGGGGGAAAGGTTGCGTCCTGCCTCAATGCTTGTGCAGAGTAGGAGATGCGTTGTGATACTTACCGGTGCAAGACAAGGAATACACAACCTAGCAGAGGCAGCCCTGGACAGTTAGGCAAGAAAATACCTACTTTCTAAAAGTGGTATTTTCAAACACAGAACATTAAAAGCAACTTTACTAAAAGATGTATTTTATTATTCTGAGTTCAGGCATATTAAATTCTAATTTCTACCATGTTCCCTGAGTCAGTTAGGATTATTAGAATATAATAATCTAACTGCCCATTCTAGCCTATGGAGAACAGGTAGCCTTGCAATCGTGAAAAACGGAAATGTCTGTAATTCACTATTAGGACATGCTACACACATCAGAGCATGTCCTACCTTATACTCACAATGCACTCTGCCCTTGGGCCTACCATAGGGGGTCTAACATGAAGCAAAGAGAAGGTTTAGGGACTGGCCAATGGGTGAAATTTCCAAGTCAACATGGCAGTACTAGACTGCACACAGGCCTTGCAATGGCAGGCCTGAGACTCACTTTACAAGCTGCTTCTGTGGGTGGCACAACTAGTGCTGCAAGCCCACCAGCAGCATTTGATTTACAAGCCTTGGGCACACATGGTGCACTGTACATGGGGCTGGTAGGTAAATCAAATACCCCAATTATGGAATCACCAATTAGTACATCAATTTAACATAGGGAGCACTTGCACTGTGGCACTGAATAGCAGTGGCACAGTGCCCAAAGCATACAGCCAGCAAAAACATATCAAAATCGAGGAGGCAATCCGTCAAAGTGAAAGGGAGACTCACGCCAATGATGCCAGGTCTAACATTGACTCAACAATACAGTTTCTGTATTACAATCCACAGGCCTTCTTGTCTCCTGTACTAACGAAAAGCCAAAGCAAAGCTCAACACTCCTGCTTAACTACTGGACAGATCCAGACAGGCACCAAAGAGTGATGAAAATGCTGATGCACCACCAATTAGACAATATAGTATTATTTTTCTTTTGACAATCATATTTTAGAACTACGGGGTTACCCAATGCATTCTTTCACAGTAAAACTTTTGTTATGTAACAAATAACAGTTTAGAACTGGGTGGGTTCAAGTCAGTCCTCCATAATTTTATTTTTTCAAACCTAAAAGACAGAACATTTAGAAATCTGATAACTTGGGTCTCTGGGGGAGAAGGGCTGTTTGCAATGCATTTAACTGTACTGTGTCATACTCATTCCTTAGTTTCCATCCTCAGCAGATTCATGATGTTGATGTGCTGCTCATCGCCCACATGAATATTGTTCTTGTGTTGTGTTTGTGTTTGTCTCTGTCACAACTTTCACCAAATAAGCCTTCCCATTCATTCATCAAAACCCAAACCCTTTTCTCCTGGACTCTGTGATTTCCTTGGAGGTGTATCTTAATATATACCAAACAGATCAGACACTTGGTGGGGCAGATATGGGTAAATGCAGCACCAACTCACTGTGGGATCTTCCATTACCTGAGCAATAGTCCACACCTGCCCCACTAACTCAACCATGAAGAACATCGGGCATATTATCAAGAAAGGTCGTTACATTATCGCCGTTTTTATCGGCAGGGAACTGCCGATAAAGCTGCGATAATGGGCTTATAATATGCTCTTTGAATTCCAATCGAAGCCCATGTTAGATGTGAAGACATCTAACATGGGCATCGATTGGAATTGCGTAGAGCATATTATCAAGCCCATTATCGCTGCTTTATCGGCAGTTTCCTGCCGATAAAAGCGGCGAAAATGTAACAACCTTTCTTGATAATATGCCCCATCATTCCGTAACATCCACAGCATCTTTTAGGCCTTTGTTATGTATTAATAAAACACTTAACCTTGTTGACTACAGAGTACAAACTTTGAGTAAATTTTCCCTGACTTGAGGATTTTCAAATTTTGGGTTTCAAATTCCATGCTCACCATTGCTCAGACTATTTCTTGTTTTTGTTACAATATGTGGTATTCTTTTCTTTAGGGTGTCATGGTAGTAGTAGTCTGTCCTCAGTCTTTCTAAAGCTATAATATAAATGTATATGTCTAACCTACTAACTCGCGATTTTTCCTTCAATTTGTTTGCATGTGATCCTTTTGATTCAATCCGCAGGTGAAGACCACTTAGGTGGGTGTGGGGCCTTACTGTGATACCTTCTCTTTAAGCGCACTATGACTACCATAAAGAACGCACCTTGGAAATAAGCATGGGCAAATTTTGCGAATCTCGCGTTCGCGAATTTTGCGGATTTGCGAACTCGCAATCCGCAAAATCCGCGAATTCCCGCGAATTTGCGGATTTTTTTTTTTTGTGTTCGCGCGTGTTTCTGCCAGTTTGCGAGGGTTTTTACAATTTCGCAATTTGCGAACTTACCTGTCGGGTCGCAAGTTTTGCGAACTTGTTGTTTCTACGTGTCCAGCCTGTTTGGGACACTCTTCTTCATCACTGCCACTCTCTGTCACCACTGCCACTCTCTGACTACTCATGCCACCCTCTGGCCCACCCATGCCACCCTCTGTTTCATCACCACACCCTCTGGTTGTCCAGTGTACATTATTTTCGGCAAAGCAAAGCACACCTTCCCTGCCTCAAGTGACCTGAATTAATTTGGGGCTGATCAATGTGTCACAGAATATTTTTTTAGCTGGCACCTGCTTCCTTAGTGCTTCCTGATTAGTGATCTTTTGCACTTGCTAAGTGCTTTCATTGTTGCAAAATTAGTTACAACACCTGCCCTGCCCCAACTGACAATAATGAATTAGGGGCTGATTAATGGATTTTAACTTCTAGCCTGGCTCCTGCTTGTCTCCCTTAGCTGTAATTCAGGACCTTTGTGGCATATGTGTAACTATTCTGAGGTTCAGAGCAGGGTCACATAATAGTTGCAACTGGCAACTGAACTCTGGAGGGGCCCCTCAGGAAGCACTACAGGAAATGGCTACTAATGATGAGCCTGAACTTTTGAACCTGGTAATTAGTTTCAGTTTTGCTAAGATCGTATTTCTGCAATTTAGCACTTACTCGCGGGGTGCGAAGTTGTACTGGCAAGCCGCGAACTCACGCGAACAGTGCGAGCAAGCCATAAAATCCTCTGCTCGCGGATTTGCGGATTTTGCGGGAGATTCGCGGATCTCGCGGATTGCGAATTTACCGAAAATCCGCAAAATCCGCGAGCGAAACGGATTTTCCGCCCATGCTTACTTGGAAACCCTCTAGTAAGGTGTTGGAAGACTGACTGAGGGAGGTGCCGCCAGCCATCACTTCAACTGTTCAGGTAAGAGACCTATGGGGTGAAGTAAACCACTTTACTCAGTAAGTAACTAACTTGTACTACAGATAAGTTAACTTGATTGTTTATCTATGTTACTGTAGGCAATAATAGGGAATGGCAGCATACCCTCCTAAGTAGCATACACTTTAAAAAACAGTAAAGACATGCTGCCTGAAAAGGCATCAGGGCAAAGTTGAAGTGAAACACAATAAAACTTCAGACATAAAGTGGATTATAAAAGCTTTCCCCTTTTCTGACATATATATAATATTAGAGCTTAAGGCTCATTCAAAGCACAATGTGCCCAACCTTAGCAGGACAGCGCTTGTCCTTTTCGAAGACCCCTCACTCACCAACCTGGCTGGTGACATGCTTCATCACTGGGGTCCCACCCCGAAGGCCGAGTGCCAACAGGGTGTGCTTCGACACCTGGTTACAGTGGAGCGGGTTTTTTTCTTTTATTTATATGTGCAATAACTTTAAAAGAGGCGAAGTGGTTTAAAAAGGGTTCAAGTGCTACTCACTGCAAAAGTTTATTCCTGAGTGTTTGAACCCCCATAAAAAATTAATGTGACACCTATGCCTAATTAGGAAGACTTTGGTGTCTTAAGACGTGTAGTGTTTTTAAAAATAGCGAAAGTGTGCTATGTGATTTATTACAAAAGAAAAGAAAATCGGTCTGCATGTTTCAACCATCAAATGATTATGGGTTTTCGTCAGGACCAGAAATAGTCACCTGGGTGGTACGTACTCGCTAAGGTACGGCCTGCCCTCGATCACACAGAAAAATGAGTCCACAAAATTGTGGGCCTTCACAAAAGATCAATGGTCTTCTCCCCAGTCTGGAAGAAAAAAACCTGTGAAGAAAAAGATGGAGGATAGGGGTTGGGATCACATACACAAGTGGACAGACGTTGATGTACACTTAACATATAAGCAGGTGATTACAATTATGACCCATGCTGGTCACTAGAATGGCACCTGTGCCCCTGGATGCTGTGGGGAGGTGCAGTTAAATCTTTTACAGGCTGAATATGTCCCCGGGACAGCCCAGGGAGTGAATCTGGCATATAGTCTGGGTAAATTAACATTAGATATCGTGGGATGTACATGTCTAACATATTCCCGGGGCGCTACAACTGGAAATCCCAGAGCCAGGATGTTAATTATTGAGGTTGCAGCCCTGTGAAGCCCCGAATTATATAAGACATTTGGCTTACTTTGCGAGTGGTACAGAACCGGTACATGGGTGTCCGGGTTCCAAGAGCCCTGCTCACTTCATCTAGAAGGAGAAATACAGAAGCGGGTACAGTTCGGCATAAGCGACGTACACATCGACATGGGCGACGTGGCGTCTTCTCCTGTAAGGTTGCCGAGTCCCGTGTGAACAATGGTGCGCAACTTACTTGTGGCTTCTGCTCATTGGACCGAAAACCTACTTGGTTCCTGTTCGGTACGCCCCGTGGAAGTCCCTAGCCGACTGACTCAGCCTAGAGGTATATACCCATGATCCAGCTTCCTGGAAAGGGCGGGGTCGACCGACCCTTAGTCACATGGGGCCGGGAACCAATCACCGTTGACTCTCCCGAAGGCGAGGCTTGGGAGAAGTTGCTACGTTAACCGAGAACTCGGTCGAGTGAGAGGGTTGGTCATGACAGTGGGAAGCGGTATCTCCTAAATCACATAGCACACTTTCGCTATTTTTAAAAACACTGCACGTCTTAAGACACCAAAGTCTTCCTAATTAGGCATAGGTGTCACATTAATTTTTTATGGGGGTTCAAACACTCAGGAATAAACTCTTGCAGTGAGTAGCACTTGAACCCTTTTTAAACCACTTCGCCTCTTTTAAAGTTATTGCACATATAATTAAAAGAAAAAAACCAGCTCCACTGTAACCAGGTGTCGAAGCACACCCTGTTGGCACTCGGCCTTCGGGTGGGACCCCAGTGATGAAGCATGTCACCAACCAGGTTGGTGAGTGAGGGGTCTTCGAAAAGGACATGCGCTGTCCTGCTAAGGCTGGGCACATTGTGCTTTGAATGAGCCTTAAGCTCTAGGTACAGAGCCTTTCTCTGCTACCTACCCAGGGGGTACTCCTCCTTTGTTTGCTTAACTATAACAGTAGGCGACTAGGAGTTCCAACCTCACAGTCTAATACCCTTACTCTCTCATTGTTTTGAAGTATATATATAATATTAACATATAAAACCCACCCTCTCCACCCAAAACAGCCCCACCCCTCTACCACATTCTTTTTCCCATCCCCAAAGAATGTCTAAACTAAATATGAATCATGTCCGAATTGTCCAAAAATGCCCTGCCCAAATTCCCATCCTCTTCACCCACAACTACCTCCCAACAAAACAAATTTCTTTTAAAAGAGCTAGTAGAGGGCATTCTCTAGGAGGGTCTCCAGATGTTGGATGTGGGCCTCGAGGCATGTCATCCTACAGCCCAAATGCGTCAGCTCACCCAGTACCCAGCGATGGTGTAGCAAGTCTGGAAGGGGACAGCAAGGGCTGCTCTAAATGCCGGCGACATTAGTGTGGCCTGGAGACCAGAGGCGCAGGTGGTTGCTAGATGGAACTGGGCCCAGCAAAAGGGGCATGTTCCAGGCCTACCTCTTCCACCATCCACTTATAGTGTTCCCTGGTAGCCTCCAGGGTCTGCCATTGGACCCGGGCCACAATCTTGTGCGTGGTTGACTGTGGTGGGCGCATCCCCCGCCCTTATGGTGGGAGGTCCCATTTCACGATAGGATGGTGGGCAGACAAAGTCCGAGCGCCATCCTTATGACCCCCATTGCTTTAAAAAATATTGAAATCATTGATATCATTTGCAAAAATATAGTTGTTTAAAATATCGATTTTGTAAATTAGTGTTATTTATTTTAGTATGTATTTTAAATGTATGTTATCTGTTTTTTGTATAAGTATTGTTTTTGTTTCTTAATATATGTGTTAAATTTTTGGTTGTTATCAATTTTATTTTAATTAAATTTTGTGTTTTTAGTTCCGTAGCGGGTTGTGGGTTTATAGGGGAATAAGGTGGGAAGTAATTTAATTATAGAAATTAATGATTATATTTATTGAGTAAAATTTATTTAATTTAGATTTTATAGTGTTAATTGTGGGAAGTAATGTATTATTAATTGGTTGGTAATTAATATTAATGAATTAATTGGTAATTAATTATGGTAATAGCGTTATTTTTTTAGGAGTGGGCTGTGGGGTTTATAGGGGTAAAGGGTGGGGAGTAATTTAATTATCATACATTCATTATTTTTTAATTTAATAATATGTATTTAATTTAGATTTAATAGTGCTAATTCTAGAAAGTAATTTATTATTAAGTGATTAATAATTAATTGGTTGTTAATCATTAATAATTAATTAATTGGTAATTATTTACGTTAATTGTATCATATTTTAGACAAGCAGGTTCTGGAGTTTATAGGGGTGAAGGGTGGGAAGTAATTTATGTTTAATTAATTAATAACTATTTGTTAATGAATGCTAATTAATTATTTAAAATTGAAATATGGCAATTGTGTAATTATTTTTAGATGTAATTTGTGAAGTTTATAGTGGTAAAGGGTGCCAAGTAATTTATTTTTAATTAATTATTAACTAGTTGTTGATTGATATTAATTTATTATTTTAAAATGTATTATGGAAATCTTGTAATGATTATTAGGGGGCCGATTCGATTGGGTAAAATCCCTTTACGAATAGCCATACGGAGCATATTTCCCGTAGGAATCGTACCCATAAACATCCCCGTACGTACAATGAAGTACGATTCGGACCCAAAGCAGTTCTCCGTGCGAATCGTACGAAAGACCATGCGACTTAAAAATACTTACGAATCGTACTCGGAACAAGCAGTAAGTGACGTCTGTACGGATCGAAGCATCATTTTCCGACCCAGCAAGTGCGATTCGTCTCGTCAACACTCTGTACGACTCTTTTTCTACGGGAGCTGAAAACGTCCGGATAGCAGATTTTGACTCGCACCGCGTACGAAACGCACCCCCCGGGTATGCGAGTACACCCCATGACTGCAGGTGTACGGTGCGTACATACCACATACATTATTGAGGTACGGTGCGTACACACCTCATGCATTATTGGGGTACAGTGCGTACACACCCAATGCATTATTGGGGTATGGTCCATACACACCCCATGATTGCAGGGGTATGGTGCGTATGTGATTGTGTGGCTCTCCATACGAATCGCTCATACGTGATGTTTTCCGTACGAATCGCGTTCTTAATCCCCTGTCCGGATCGTACTTGTCGGGTAGTAACAGCATGTTTACGATTCATACGGTTCACTGTGAGGGTCCGTGTCATTCGGATTTTCCCTTGCTTTTCATATGGTTCGCAACGATTAGGTCGTATATTTTTCAAACGAATCGTACTACGCGATTCGGACAAAATTGTAGGAGTTGTACGGAAAGGGCTATGGATTAGATTTGGTCGTACGGATTGGTTTACCGAATCGGAATCGGCCCCTAGGTGTGGGTATGCGGTTTACTGAGGGAGAGGGTGGAAAGTAATTTATGTTTAATTAATTATTAATTAGATGATCATTATTATTAATTCAAAATTCAAACATTGATAATTAATTAGAGCAATTGTTTTTTTTTCATGTGTGTGAGTTTTAGTTTTATAGGTGTAATGTTTGGGGAATAAATTAATTTCTATCTGTTTTAGTTTGTTATGTTAATTTAGATGTGTGTTGTGAATTGTATGGTGTTATAGGGTAGGGAATAAAAAAGATTACATTTATGTATTAATTCATGTTTTTGTTTAGTAATTTCTAATTAAAAATAATTGTAAAAAAATGTTTTATGTATTTATTATAATATTTCTAGGTATTTGTTATATCTATTTAACTTTATACTATGTTTCTATTTTGTAGATTTTTAAAATATTTTAAAATATTTTTCATTTATATGTTTTTTAATAGTTAGTGTTGGTGATATCTTGTTTGTTTTTAATTTTGAACTGACTGGAGTGGGAATATTAACTTTTACCCCTCTGCTATCAACACGTTCTCGAGTGTTGCACTAACTGGAGTGGAAATAGTATTTTCTACCCCTCTGCTATCCAACACTTTCCCTACCGTTGCACTCACTGGAGTGTAAATAGTAAGTTTTATCCCTTCGCTATTCAACACTTTCCCTACTGTTGCTCTCACTGGAGTGGGAATAGTCATTTTTATTCCTCCGCTATCCAACACTTTCCCTACTGTTGCACTCAGTGGAGTGGGAATACTCATTTTTACCCCTCCGCTATCCAACACTTTCCCTACTGTTACACTCACTGGAGTGGGAATAGTAATTTTTATTCCTCCGCTATCCAACACTTTCACTACTATTGTCCTCACAAGTTGGAATAGTCAATTTTAACCCTCTGTTATCCAACATTTTCACTACTGTTGGACTCACTGGAGTGGGAAGAGTAATTTTTACCCCTCCGCTATCCAACCCTTTACTTACTGTTGCACTCACGGAAGTGGATAATTTAAGTTTAAAGACTTTTAAGTAGTATAATGTTTTAATTTATAATATAAAGTTTGTTATCAGATTTTATGTTATTGCTGTATATATAAATATATATATATATATATATATGTATATATATATATATATATATATATATATATATATATATATATATATATATATATATATATTACCTACTGGCAGTCGCCAGTAGGTATATATAGTTGGGACCTAGTTACCATAGGAAATACCCGTCATTCTATTGGGAATAGCTTTGGTGCTGATTGAGGAATCTGCGTGTAATTTTTCTTAAAATTGCTTCACTCCACTCCGGTCCTTCCCTGAAAGTTTCGGGGGGTTTCGTCAAGCGGGGGCCGAGAAAAAAAGGGGGGTCCCAAAACATGTTTTCCCCATGTTAATTTCCCCAGGGACCTTTAGACACGGCTACAGCCCGAACGGCTGAATGGAATTACACCAAACTTGGCAAAATGTTAGGGCCTGGTATGCAGATGTGCCTTTGCTATGTTTGGTGAAAATCCCTCCAGTAGTTCTTGAGAAAATTGAATTTGAAATTTTTCAAAAGGCATTTTCTATGGGACTTTTAGACACGGCTACAGCCCGAACGGCTGAACGGAATTACACCAAACTTGGCAAAATGATAGGGACAGGTATGCAGTAGTGCCTTTTCTATAATTGGTGAAAATCCCTCCAGTAGTTGTTGAGAAAATTGAATTTAAGCAAATTATATATCTATATGCGCTCACTGTACGCGTACCGTACGCGTACGTGCGCCTACCCTTACGTGCACGAGCAAGTTTCTGATTGGCTGGCAGTCGACTGTCAACAATCCAAACTGTCCAAACCAGGAAGTGTTGGCCACCGTCTTGTTTTTCAGGAGAACTGAGGCACAAGAGAGTCCAAAACAAGAGTGGAAAACACGAAAAGGGGGCAACCCTCTGGCCCTTCTAAGGGTGTCCCAAACGGACCCCCAAGGGCAAAAAAAATAATTGCGGGTTACGCGCACCGTGCGTGTACCCCGCGATTTAAAAAAAAAAAAAACCCTGCCCCCTTTTCGCGTTTTCCACTCTTGTTTTGTGCTCTCTTGTGCCTCACTTCTCCTAAGAAACAAGATGGCTGCTCAGGTGGTCCCAAAAGGATAATAACATATAAACGTTATCCGCTAATAGAATTAGCATTTACAAAACCATTGAAATTTATTGAAAAAAAATATAGGTTTCACGCCTGATATAGTTAGGAATTAGCATTTAAAAAACCTTGCAAATTCACGGAAAAAAACATAGGTTTCAAGCCTTATATAGTTAGATATTAGCATTTAAAAAACCTTGAAAATTCTCTTAAAAAACCATAGGTTTCAGGCCTTATATAGTTAGGAATTAACATTTAAAAAACCTTTTGAGATGTCATCAGTGATGTCATCAGTGATGTCACTGACCATGTCATGAATGATGTAATATGTGACATCATCAGCAGTGGATTGCGGGTGCACAAAATATAGTTGGTACAACTAACTATATAGGAGCAATTTCAATGGTTTTTTAAATGCTAATTCCTAACTATATAAGGCCTGAAACCTATGGTTTTTTAAGTGAATATATATATAATGGTCTCAACGCCAGTGAGGATTGTTACACTTACCTATGAAATTGGTAACATAACGGAGAAATTTTGTATGAAACCTTGTATTTAACTTTGTAATTTAACAGTACATGCCATGAAATAATGAAACAGATGCCTTCCATAACAAATTTTAGAGCACAATGTATCACTTTCTTTGTTATCTCACTGGTAGCACTATTATTTATTATACATACACATGTATTTTATTCATCTTATTTATATACCATTGCTAATAGACATATTCATGGATTTGATATGACTTGCGTTGTTTTGCACATAACTTATGGTTAGCCCACTTGGGCTTAATGAACCTCCCGGTCACTCTTGAATACAGTGACGGAATTGGTTTTAGCCTCCCTGTAAATATGTGTTTTAATTGGTTAGATATGTTGATATTTTATCATAACTGACCGGATATCTTATACACATTTTACAATGGTTTTAGGGAAGCCTAGTCTCTTATCATTGCAATGAATTGGAATATTTATATTTTAAAACATTTTAGAGAATTATTTATTGTGTTTTATTATTATTCTTAAATTGCAAATGATAACCAATATAACCATGTACACTCTAATTATGTGCAATAGTTAATGGCAAGAAATTGTGACTATAACAATTGCCATGTAAGTTATTTTGACGTTAAGACAGCATGTTTGCAGTATTTTGTCTATGTCTATGCATAACAATGGCACTGTGCACTTTAAATTGATCAGTCCGCCTTCGTGACGTTGTCATGTGATCAAGGCCTCGCCAGGCCGAAACGCGTCATGGCAGAGTGGTGTTGGGTTGAAAATAAATAACACGCACTAGATACTGGGTTTGCCTCGTCTTTTTACCGAATCATTGGCTGCTGAGACAACAACGTACCGAATATATATATATATATATACATATATATATATATTTGTACAATTTTATATATACAATTATAAAGTAAATTAAAATAAAGATGTTTTAATTGTTTTAAAGTTAAAATATTTATATATTATTTTATATACGCATATTTAACTTTTTGTATTACATTTATTTGTTATATTGGTTAAAATGTATATTAAATCTAATTAATATTTTACATTCATTTAATTATTTAATGTATGTAATATATTTTATACATATATTGAAATTTATATTTTTGTACAACTATATTTTTTACATCGATATTTGTGTATGGGGATATTTTGGGGGTCGATATTCTATTAGTGAATCCTGTAAATCAAATGCTGCTAGTGGGCCTGCAAAAGACCCACAGATGATGGACGGAATGTATGGCAAATGAAACATTAGCCCCCAGTCAAGAAATCTGAGTTAAATCCATTGTTCTTTTGCTCGCCATGCCACCCCAGTTGAGACCCAGCCATATGCAAATCAGTGTTGACCCCGTGCCTCATGGGAGCAGTTAAGCCGGAACTACCAAGCCAGGTCCTCCCAGGACTGGAAACAAGCATCCTGGGACTGGTTTTGGGGCATCACCCCTCATCAGCAAGTCTAGCTTGAATCCAGTGGCACAGTGACCCTGGGAACCACGTGTGGGCATAACCGGTGTACTTAGGGTGAGAAATGAAAAGACACAGATGATGGATAGAATGAAGAACAAACCAAACTTTCACTCTCAGTCAAGTGATTTGGGTTAAATGCATTGTTTTTTGCTCACCATACCACCCCAGTTTAGACCCAGCCATATGCAAATCAGTCTTGACTGTGTTCCTCATGGGAACAGTCCAGCCTGAACTGCCAAGCCAGGTCCTGCCTGGACTGGAAACAAGCATCATGGGACTGGTTTCAGGGCAACACCCCTCATCAGCCAGGCTAGCTTGAATCCAGTGGCACAGTGAGTCTGGGACTCACGTCTGTGTTACAGCAAACAAATGATGGACGGAATGCTGACAATGCAAACATTCTACCCCAGTCAAAAGATCTCGGTTAAATCCATCGTTCTTTTGCCCACTATGCCATTTAGCTTGGAACCAGCCATATGCAAATCAGTCTTGACCCTATGCCCCATGGGAACAGTACAGACCGAACTGCCAGGCCAGGTCCTCCCTGGACCAGAAACAAGCATCCTGGGACTGGTTTCAGGGTTTGTCACCCTTCTTCAGCCAGGCTAGCTTGAATCCAGTGGCGCAGTGAGCAAGGGACCCACGTCTGGACATACCCATCCCACTTAGGGAGAAAAGTGTTACAGCAACAAATTATGGGCAGGATGCTGACAATGCAAACATTCTCCCCCAGTCAAAAGATCTCAGTTAAATCCATCCTTCATTTGCCCACTACGCCACCCAAGTTTGGACCCAGCCATAAGCAAATCAGTCTTGACCATGTGCCCCATGGGAACAGTCCAGACCAAACTGCCAGGCCAGGTCCTACCTGAACTAGAAACAAGCATCCTGGGCCCCTGTAAAGGGTTTTCAGACCTGCCATTATAGTGTATGAGGGCAGTTTGTAACTGCCATGTCGATCTGGCAAGTGCACCCACTTGCCAGGCCCTAATCTTCTATTTAATTACATGTATGCCATCCCTAAGGTATCCCAAGGTTCCCCTTGTGGGTAGGGTGCCATGTGGTTCTGGGAGTGATTTACAGTATATTTCATTTCACTATGGAAAGGCTATCTACCCCATAGGATAGGATTGGAGTTTGCTTATCACATCTGATAAGCATATCTTCCCATTGGAAAAAGATAGAGAAACAGGGTTTAGTATGACTTAACTCATAATATAAAAATGCATCTTTCAGTAAAGGTGATTTGTATGTTCTGTGTTTTAAAATGACACTTTTAGTAGGTATTTTCTTGCTTAGCTATCCTGTGTGCATCTGCTGGATTGTGGATTGACTGTCTGGCTTTGAAGTGACAGGGACTGGGGATGTGCATTTTCTTCAGACACCCACTAGCGGGGTCAAGGTGTGCCCTGCCTTTCCTGGATGGGTCAGGGCTGGGCTGAATAGACCTGGGCTGCATTCGAATAGTGGGAGGAGATTTCCTTGCACCTGAATGGGCCTGGTCTGCTTTGGTCAATGCTGTCTCCACCTCCTGCCAGGAATCTGTACCTGAGAGTACAGAACTGGTTTGGGCTGTGCACAGACACTCTCTGCCCAAGAGAAAAAAGAGAAATGCAGTATAAATATTGGGGCCCAAACACCAGAACTTTAGAACTCACTTGAATCAAGGAACCTGCCAAGAAGAAGAGCTGGAAGAACTGCCAGGAGGAGTACTGCCCCTTTGCTGTGTTGTTGCTTTGTTGTGCTGGCCTGCAGTTGCTGCTTTTGCCTGGGAAGTAAAAGGATTGGACTGAACTTTCTTAAACTTGTGCTGAGTATCTCCAAAGGCTTGAAACCGAACTTGCCTCCTATTCACGAAGTCTCACGGACCGCAAAGACTTCACTTACCTCTGGGTAGGGTTCAGTGATAAAATATCGATGTTAAAACCATCGATTTTCTAAATATCAGAAAAAAATATCGACTACAAAAATATCGACTCCAATACCTTAACAGGTAAGTACAAAAGTATTGAATCAAAAATATCGAAGTTAAAAATATAGATATAACAAATATCAATTAAAAAATATATATAAAATAGAATATGTTAAATATGTAAAATATTAATATAATCTTTGACAAAATTAATTACATTTAATATATATGCTAACTAAATATAAAAGTAAACTTGATTAAAAAATATGAACACACAAACATAATAATTTATATATATACATATATTAACTTTAAAATAATGTATTAACTATTATCTTTATTGAAAGTTTTCACTTTTTAATTATATAAAAATAAATTATATGCCTATATCACTAATTTTAAATACAACAATAACCATTCTATAATTAGTTAAAACATTTAACAATTAAAAAAATTAAAAAGTACATTTTACAATACAATAAATAAAACTGTATGGAAAATGTTGGATAGCGGAATAATTATATTTACTATTCCAACTCCAGTGAGTGCAGCAGTAGGGAAAATTCTGGATAGTAGATGGGTAAAAATTGCTATTCCCACTCCAGTGAGTGCAACAGTAGGGAAAGTGTTAGATAGCAGAAAACCAGAAATTGCTAATAACATTTAAACAATTAAAAAGAAATATCCTGAAAATAGATAAACAATATTTTTAAAAAATCTGATTAAATATATTAAACATTAGCATTTGATATATTAATTACATACAACAAAAAGGAACAAATAGTATCTAAAATAAATTAATAAACACATTTAAAAACAATATTTATTTAAAAAAGCAAATATTAACAAGAAAATAAAATATTTAAAACATAAATGTATTTAATTCTTTTCCTACCCTAAAACACCACACCAATATAAAAAACGTCAACATTTGTACTTAAATGTATTTCCATAATTAACATAATTGATAATGAATTTAACAAATATTAATAAAAAAAGAGTACACTTTCATTGAATACATATTCTTTAACACAATAATATGCACAACACACACCTAAAATGAATCAATTACCATAATTAATGCCTAATTAAATACCCTAAATTAATTTACAAGTAATTATTAATTCATCAATTAAAAATAAATTACTTTCCACCATTCACACCACAACACACCTAAAATTAATTACACAATTACCATAATTAATTACTAATGAATTCATACAATGAATTAACAACTAATTATTGATTCATCAATTAAAAATAAATTACTTCCCACCCGTGCCTACCATTTTCACCTATAAACACCACAGCACACACCTACAATTAATTAAACAATTAACATCATTAATTGCTAATTAATTAATTAGAATTAACAACTAATTATTAAATAATCAATAATAAATTAATTTACAGATTTAGTACTATAACATCTCAATTCAACAAATATTAGTAAATTAAATTGATTTAATACATTTAATAACATTAAATAACTTCCCACCCTATTCCCCTATAAACCCACAACTCGCTACGGAACTAAACATAAAATTCAAATAAAAAATAAAATAATAACCACTTAAAATAAGAAATAAGTGTTATATAATTAAATTACTTCTCACCCTATTCCCCTATAAACCCAAAACACGCTACGGAACTAAAAATGCAAAATGTAATTAACATAAAATTGATAACTGCAAAAAATGTAACACATATAATAAAACACAAAAACAATACTTATACAAAAAAGAGATCACATACATTTAAAGTACATACTAAATTACATAACACTAATTAAAAAACAATATTTTTAAAATCAATATGTTTGCAAATGATATTATACACTTCGATTTTTTTTATTTGATATTAATTACCTAAAATTGATATGTTTGACCACAGGAATTTGTCTGTCAATATTCTTGACCCACAATATTTTTGCCATGATATTTCCCTACAATATGAGCCAGATTGTGATAGACACAAGATGGACCCGTCTGTGTGGTCCGGCCCTGCAAACTGGCAGTGCTATGGCCCCGCTTTCACATGGACACAAATTACCGATATGACACCTCGAGGGAAACTCCTATTTGGAAGCCTAATAAACGCTAGATCAATGCCCAGACATGCCCAGTATATATACGATCTTATACTTGATGACATTCTTTACCTACTCTGTATTACAGAGACCTGGCTGAAACCAGGCTGCACCCCAGATGTGGTACAGGCTCTGCCACCGGGTTATACTATACTTAGAAAAGACAGAGGAGAAGAAAAACGGGGAGGGGGAGTGGCTGTTATTCATAGGGACACTCTTTCATGTTCAGTGTTAGAACTGCAGGAACTTAAAGAGGCAGAAGGAATGGGCTTCTGCATAAAAATCAATGATACCTTCACCTTTGCTGGGGCATTAATATACAGACCACCAGGATCCTGTAAAGGCATCTTGGAAACAGTGGGAGGAGCACTTAGCCCTTTGGTACTAAACTACTCTAATTTCACGGTCCTAGGGGATGTAAATATTCACCTACAGAACAGATTTGATAATGCGACTGCATCTTTTAGGGAGACCATGGAAGTTCTTGGCTTAGTTATTAATGGTAACCAGCCCACTCACGATGCAGGACATATGCTTGACTGCATCGCGACTAACCTAAGTACTCTAAGATGCGAACATCCAAAACCTCAGGTATGTACAGACCATGCGCTCATACCGTTTACTCTCACGCTTGAACATAATATGAAATGTTAAAATCTCGATCAACGAAGTCAGTCCACCCATGAAGAGTGGAAGGAACTAATGGCCCACCCAGACCTTGCCAGACTGGTAATGGAATGTAGACCTAATAAGATAGGATCATTGAATACTGACCCCAATACGTTCAAGGAATGGATGAATGTGCTAAAAGGAATGGGAGGGCAGGGAAATATCAGGAAGACCAAATGGAAAAAAAAGAAGCAGTCCGCCCCATGGTTTAACCAGGATCTTAAAATAAGACAAGGAGAACTGCGCAGAGCGGAGCGCAGATGGCGTAAGAACTACTGCATGATAGAACGCACCAAATACAATGCCACAAAGAAAAAATCCCATGAACATATTAAGTTGGCAAAAAAAACTTATTATCGCAAGGCGGTTGAGGCTGCAAACAACAAACAGAAAGTCATCTTCAACATTGTTAGAGGATTTAATAAACCTGACTTTCTAACGCAAGAAATTCCCCCTTCAGAGACTCTGTGCGAGGCTATCGCCGAGTACTTTGAAGGAAAAGTACATGGCCTGACAAAGGATTTTGTAATCCCTAGCCTGGCCGGTGATGAAGTTAATGGAAAGGAGAGACTGGTGGAGAAACAATTGGCGAGCTTCCAACCTGTCAGCTTAAAGGAATCCCGACGAGCTATACTCTGCACCAAATCAGGTTCTCCATTTGACCCCTGCCCTATTAAACTCCTGCATCTTATTGTGGAGGTTACCAACCCAGTCATTAACGACATTGTAAATAGTTCCCTGGCCACAGCTAATGTCCCCCCAGAGTGGAAACTTGCTGCAGTGAGACCCCTGCAAAAGAAACAGCTCCCTGACCCCACTACACTATCCAATCTGCGTCCCATCTCACTACTTCCTGCTCTATGTAAAATCACAGAGTCTATGGTCAACCAACAACTGACCAGGTTCTTAGAAGAGAGTGAAGTATGGCATCCCAACCAGGCTGGTTTTAGAGCGCAGCACTCAACGGAGTCTGCTCTCCTGCATACCGCAGATACCATCCGTACTGCCCTAGACCAAGGGAAGAAGGCCGTCCTGATTTTATTAGACCTATCGGCGGCCTTCGATACGGTCTCACATGTCATTCTGATAGACCGTCTGAAAACCTTTGGCATCACGGGTGTGGTACTTGAATGGCTCAAGAACTTCCTGAGTGGAAGGAGGCAGGTGGTGACGCTAGGAGAATTTCACTCTGGGGAGAGAAGACTCACGACAGGAGTACCTCAGGGCTCCAGTCTTAGCCCGACATTGTTTAATGTCTACACCGCACCCCTGATCAGTCTAATTGCATCGTTTGGCATAGAAGCTATAGCCTATGCCGACGACACGCAACTGATCCTGACTATGGATAAAGACAACCAGGTCTGGGAAGAGAAACTCAAGGGCTGCCTCACGGCAACCTTTGAATGGATGCGGTCAAACCATTTGAAATGCAACACCGGGAAGACGAAGATAATACCGATGGGCCCAAACAATGAATTCATACCCAGACTGTGGTGGCCTGAGAAAGCAGAAATACCACCCAATACTGCCACCACGGCCCGCAATCTGGGAGTGACCTTTGACTGGAATTTGTCCTTTAAACGGCAGGCACTGAAAGTGGCAGGTACGTGCTTTGGTGTTATAAAGAGCTTGAGAAAGTTCTTCGACCTCCTTCCCTTGGAGGCCAGGAAAACAGTAGTGGTCGCACTGGTCACATCCCCCCTTGAGTATTGTAATGGACTATATGCAGGTACCAACAAGGAAGTTACCTATAGGCTCCAAATGGTGCAGAACTTGGCGGCCAAACTTGTATTAAAGTGGCCCAGGAGATCATCAGCGACGGAAGCCCTTAAGACTTTACATTGGCTACCTATCATTAAAATAATTCTATTTAAAATCTTGCTCATCACCTTTAGGGCAATACATAAACTAGGACCATTGTATTTGCGGAAAAAATTCATCAGATACCATCCAACTCGAACTCTCCACTCGACCAACGCCAATCTTCTGGCAGTTCAATCATTCAGGCTTAAGACCCGCGGGGGCAAGTCCCTTGCGGTGCTAGGCACAAAAGCCTGGAACACACTCCCCCCCCCCACATAAGAGCCTTGGATAGAGAAACTGAATTCAGGAAACAACTAAAAGCCTGGATCTTTACTCTACCTGACACCACTGCCAGATCCCTAGTGTAAGAATTCTATCTGATCAGCCATACAAGTGGGCGCCAAGATGCTCCTTGGAGCAATAGTTGCGCGGTATAAATAACCCCTTACATTACATTACATTACATCACATTTGTGCAATTTGATATTTTTGACTCAATATTTTCTCTCTGCATCCTGAGTAACACCTCTGGAACCGGGGTTTCAGTTGCCAGAGAGTGGAAATGCAGCTGACATCATCGACACCGCTTCAGACTCTGAGGCCCATTAGGATCTCGGGCGGATCGCCACCGCCCGCATTGCGGTGGCAATCCACCTGAGATCCATCCCCGCCCGCCACCCATTTCCTCCCTGCCATATTACTATGGCGGGTGGAAAGACTGTCCACCACTTTTCAGCCCTGTCAAAGGGTTTAATATGGTTGCGGTGTCTGTTAGACACCGCCAGCCATATTTCCATGGGTGCGAAAAGATGCCTTTCCGTGGTGGCATTGCCTCCATGGAAAGGCATGCAGGAATAGACTGTGGGGGCCCGTTGCAGGCCCCCAGGGACTCTGGGGGGTGAAGGGTGCCCATGGGGGGTACCTATGGTACCTCCATGCAGTTCAATGCACAACATGGCAGGAACAGTGCGGTGCCTGCCATGTTGTACATGGAAGTGCACAACATGTCTTCCTGGCATTGTGGTGGGCGGTGCTGAGTGCACCGACCACCACAATGTTAGGAATGCAGGATGCGCCCGCCACTGTGGTGGGCGCATCCTAATGGCAGCCACATGACTCCCGCCCTTATAGCGGGCGGTCCATTTGTACGATGGGATGGCGGGTGGACAAAGTCCGCCCGCCATCCTAATGGAGCCCCAAGTGTCCTGAAGGCACCGCAGAGAGCACTGCAGCACTTTGCTCAACCCTGGTCTCACAGATGACAACAACCGCCACTGCCACCGAGCCGCTGCTTGTACCACAACCTGTGGGCACCACACTCCGCACAAACCTACTTCACTCTGCTGCCCTGGTCTCACCAATGATATCGCTGCCTACTCATAGCGACACCCATGAACACACTGTGGTTTAGGGCACCACTCATAAGTTACACACCGCACCGCCTTGTCCCACACTGCCGTCTGGGCCAACCGATGCCAGCTCCCACCAACCGTCACTGTCGCATGCACCTTAATCTGTCAGCACCACCATGAGCACCGCCTCATTTCACACTGCAGCCCTGGTCTCAGTGACGCCGCTGGAGTACCGTTACCGAGACGGTGCCTGCACTACGACTTGAGGGCACTGCATGCGCCACACCGCTACGCTTCACCTCGAAACAGTGACAGTTGTCATGACTGTCCCGCACCAATGTGATTGGTGGAAACAAAAAGGTAATGTTTACCAATCTGCCGACTCCACGACCGACGTGGTCAGAAGGAATTATTGGATTCTGTTGTTTTCATCACCGTTGTAGCACCGGACGGAGTTACCGACTTCAAGGACCTATATTTTAAGGTTATTCTGGCAAAGAGCATATTTTTAAGTACTGTATGTTGGATTATTAACGTTTTGGTCTTGTTTTGAATATATAAAGGTTTGGATATTTTTCTAAACTGGTGTGGTATCCTTTTGTAGTGTTTTCACTGTATTACTGTTGGTTATGTGCAAATGCTTTACTCACTGCCTCTGAGAAAAGCCTGACTTATCTTGCCAAGCTACCAAGGGGGTGAGCCGGGGTTATTTCAGTAGTGTATCCCCCTTATCCTACAAGGAAGGGTCCCTATTTGAACAAAGGTGCACACCATTGCCAACTAGAGACCCCATTTCTATAAAAGGATCTTTGAGAATGTATAAGTTGGATATATGAGTTTCTGAGGTTTCAACTCTTATATTTTGTTGGAACTGTCATGCACCAGTATCAAGATTATTTATGAATTTCCAAAATCTACTTGAGTCTCTGGAAAAGTTTTGCCAATAAACTCTCATAATATTAATTCTTGTTTATACGCATTCTTTTTTTAAATTATTTTCTTACATTGGCGACTTCAGTCGGGGCTTCTACTTTTTAGTTATATTTCATTAGATGCCTAATTTTATTATTAATTTATCGCCATTTCAGTTTTAAATCACTGGTAAACCAGTAAGCGTCAGAGCATTTGTCAATCCTCCCTTGCCACCCCCAAGAGAGCTGAAGATGAATTCACTGATTGTGATTCCAAGTACATTCGTCAAGAGGCCATTCATGCCTCTCGGCCATATGTTAGACTCAGCCTTTCTGTCCTGTAAAAGTTTTCCTGCAGCTGCAAGGCTATGCAAGTCTTTTCTGTTCGCTAGTTGTACTGGTGATCTCACAGTATTTTAATCACAGCTTTTCTACGTCAGGCACTCATGCCAGAAATCCAGACCCACTTGCGGTTGAAAATGGGTGGCTTGACTCTCATGGTTGGTATTAGTCAACTTTTCTGCTTTCGGACCGAGAAATGTTATGGAGATTTTTCTTGCAGGGTCCCTCGATGCTCTTCACCAGGCTGGATTCGTTGAGTGTTTGCCAGCTTGAGTTTCAGCCTACTCCCATTCAAACTCTTGAAGTCGGACCTCTGAAGCTTTTCAGCGGGACGAACCTGAATGGCAGGCCAGGTTGAGTTGGTCCACTTATGGAGCTTTTTTTTCAAAGTTGCTCTAAAGTTCTCCAAACTTATGGAACTTCTACCTGAAGTTTCCCAAAAGGTTCCAAAGTGCCCAAAATGTACTCCAATGGTCTGGAGCTCCAAGATGGTCCTTGGAATTTTGGGACTTCAGTTCCCACAATTCACTTCGACAAAACCCTTACAAATCCACTGGTAGTACTCCAGGTTGAAGATTCTTGGTAGTGATCTTCCAGGTGAGCTCTGTTGACCTGCGGCTTGCAGGGAGTCTACTCTTTAGTCCTTTCAAAGCCAGTTAGTTCTACAAAGCTGGAGTTTCAAAGAGTGCAGCAGGCACAGTCTCAACAGTGCAGGGCCTGTTCGGTGGAAATCTGACTTCCATCCTGAACCCTTTTTCTTCTTTAAGTTTCAAGCAGCAGATCTGAGAGGCTCTGCCCCACTCAGATACTTATTCCATGTTCTCTGGGTCAAGCAGGAGGGCACTCCTGTCCAATGAGGTACAGGGCAACACCCCAGGATATGACCACATCCTCCAAAGTTTGGCACTATCTTCTCCCAGAATCACCATGTCTCCAAAATGTATCATGCCTGATTTTCCAGCAGAGAGAGAAGAGCTAACTAAACTAGCCCACTTGGTGGCTCATCTATATATGCTCCCTCCCCTTTGCATCTGGAAATTATTGCCTTAAGCCTGCCATGTGGCTGGGTCCAGAAGGTAGGGTTGTAACTGGACCTGACTTACACTGTATGTCCCCGCCTCTCTTTGAAGAGGATGTTTTATGACCCCTCCCCCTGCCATAGAATTCCTATGTAGCAGAGCCCAGTATGGCTCCCTGACCCCCTGGACTACTTATAACCTTATCAAAGCAGCCTGGCTAATCCATTTAACTCTGGCCAATCAGATCAGAGCACTAGAGGGCTGAATTTTTGCTTACAGACAAGAAAAGATTATAACTTCTTGTCTGTACATGTTAGGATAAATTCAACGATGCCATTTTTTTTGGATTTGTCAATAGCATTTTTGGAAGTACTTGAATGATATTTCTAGCACCTCCTATTTAATAAATAACTTCTTGCCAAGCTACCTATGTGGCTGTGAATCTGCAATGGGGAAAATGAACTGGGAAATTTCTCTAAACATCAAGGCTTATAAAACATCCGTTATAAGGATGCTGCTTATATATTACAGGATCCCCTATAACACCCAGGGGAGACCTAAGGGGTTCTGAATATGTATATAATATTGCAGATCATCACTCCATAGTGCTCCTAGCACAATTTTGGGAAGCACGTTACCAGAATGTTGGGAGTGAAATGTGCAATTTCACCAAACCCAGGGCATATAAAACTCGATTTATAAGGGTCCTCCTTATAAATATCTGACCCCGTGCCCCTGGGACATCTAGGGGAGACCCGGAAGTATCTCATATATGCCCAACCATTGTAGTGTATCAATTTGTAAGTGCCCCAAACACCAAAGGTGGGTTTGGCCACAATTTGCATTTTAAAAGCAGTCCCGCAACAGAGGTCTTCTTTTAAACTGATCTCAGTCCATACATAAAAGTGCAGAAAAGGCTTCCTGCCTTTAAACTTACATGCCCTATTATATGCTAGAGTCTAAAAGGTAGTTGTAACCCTCCTGCCCTATTATGTACTAGGGTCTTATAGGGGAGGTCGTGCCAATCATAGGGTAACCCTAACCCATAGTGTACACTAGGGTATGTAGGTCTTTTCACTGTATTCTTTGTGCATTTACAGCATAGCACTGGCCCTGGGTCTGGTTAGGCAAAGCCCAGGGACAGTCAGCGTCAGTTACCATTAGTACCAGTCAGCAAAAGGTTTGGGGTGCCCAGGGAGCATGATGACTTTGCAACACTGTTACTTCTGCTTGGCATTTAAAACTACTTGCAAAACCTTAAACCTTAAACTCCCGGCTGACTTCTTAGACCACACAACCGCGCTGGCCCCTGGCCTCCCATTTCATAGACTTTTTACAGCCCTTTCACCACCGAGAGATCTCAGCACTTCGCCACCACCCTCTTGCCTCAATCTTCTACCCCCTGCTTTTCTAATTGTGTCCCCCCCGCACATCCATCAGTCCCTCTTCCTTCCTATACCGCCACAAGATGCCCCCAGCCATCCACTCCATCGATGACCCCTGCTTAACCACAAACTACCTAACTCCACATGGGCAAAACGCTTTAGCTATTTCCTACCCCCGTAGACTTTCGAACAAAGCTAAAAAACTCCTAAAACTGAAAACCATCAGACAACTCCCAGAAACACTTATCGTAGACACGTACCACTGCCCATCTAGAGGTCAGCTAAAAATGGACTTTATCTTTTACACGGTCAGACCGAACCACTGGATCAACAGCCTTAATGCCCACCTCCTAGTCGCCAAAACTACCATCACAGCACTCAGCCGCAAACTGACCATCTCCCTGCAAAAACACCAGTCCCTGACTGGCTCCATTTCCACTACCATTTTCGATAATGGCACCATCCTAATCCAGGCTAAAAACGAGAACCTTGAGTTCTTTGATTCCCTTTTCCCCACGTTAAAGATGACCCCCCCCCAACCCTGCCCCTAGCCCAAAACACTTATCTGACTACTCTCCAACGCCCAAGAAGCCGAGCACCCCCTCACTGCCACCCACCCCCCACGAATGCCAACCTACACCAACCGCCCACCACCTTGCTATTTTCTACATCTGCCCGACTATACACTCCCTCCACTCAGACTCAACATACTACAATAGAGCCCCACCCCCCTCTCCTCCCACAACAGCCCCAAAAGCCGCCCACCGACACCCCGCCACTTGAATTAACCCCTCCCGCCGACCACTCTCTCCCCCCTTCAATCATAATCCCTACTCTAAAATAGAGCTCGATCCCCACTCACAACTAGAGAGTCCTCCTACTACCGCTTCACCCCACCACACCAACAACGACACCCAGATCACCAGAGAAGAACTCCACCCACATTCTCATCCCCAATGGCTACCTAGCCCACTCACACAACACCTCACATCGCAATCTTCCTCCCAACCAGACAGAACCCCTCCTCCCCCTCTACCCCCCCCAAAGATCTCTTCTCTCAGGACTCACCCGCACAGATCCCTCTTGTCGACCCGACACCCAGTCCCCCACGCCCTCCGTCCCTTAACATCCATATCACCCCATGCGCACCCACACCCCCAACACAGAACATCACCCTCCCTCCCCCTTCTACCCACAATAACAATATATCACAACGTCTTTCCCTGCTAGAAGTTCAACTTGATAAGCTCATACGAGGCATGTATGATACCCTCTCTTCCCTAACCAAAATCGTAGTGCCCACCCAACAGCCCTCACGCCCCCTCCCTAACGCTTCTCCCAATCTGCCCAAATCTCCGCCCCCTATTCCGACCCTCGCCTCCACCACATCGCTCCCACACGCAACCACACATGAGGCTGAAGTGCGAACTGACAGACCGAGTACAGTGAAACCCACCATCTCCCCCCGTGAAGTGACCACTCTCACCTCTTCTTTCGCTCACCTCACGATCCCTAACTCGAGCACCCCTCAGCTTCCACAGAGTACGACCCCTCCCTCCCTCACACAGGTCCCTAGGCCATTCCCTTCACCCAAATCCTCTATCCCAGTTATCATAGGAATAGGCAGGGAACATCCTCCCCCGAGACTCCCCAGACCCCCCTCACAGCTAACCTCCCTGACCAGAGCCCAATCCAACTTGGCGCTCCCCGTTGAACAACCTCGCATCAGATGCATGCTCATCAACAGCAGATCTGCTTCAAAACACGCAACAGAATTAGCAGAAGCTATACTCTCACAGGATATTGACGTTGCCTTCATCACAGAAACCTGGCTCAACTCCATGTCAGCCCCCATCATGGACCTGCTTGTTCCTCCAGGATTTTCTATCACGCGCAAAGACCGCCATAAGCAGAGAGGTGGTGGTGTAGCCATCATTCACAAGACGAACCTAGACATCACGGAAAGTGCACCCTACCTATACAGCTCCTTCGAATGCCTCTCTATCAATATAAAATCCTGCGCAAAGAGTGCTACACTCTGCCATCTCCTTTATCACCCACCAGGCAATTCCAAGGAATTCGAAACGCATCTATCAGATCTAATCACCCAATGTGCGCTCAACAATGCTAATAACATAATCCTGGGTGATTTCAACATTAGATGGAACGATACTAACAACTCACTCATACAATCCCTCAACAACCTTCTGTTCGAAAACGATCTGATACAACACTGCGCGGAAGAAACTCACTACAGAGGAGCGACACTTGACGCAATCATTGCGGACAACCACACAATCTCCGTCGACTACACCATTCCAGTAGACTGGTCAGACCACCATTTAATTCTTTTTCACATTAATCAACCAGCGCCAACTCGACTCATAACACAAGCTCCCCCTAAATGGTTAAGGAATATTGCCAAAGTCCCTTAGGCCATCCTAGAAGACAAACTAAACACTCTCCTCCCAAACTCATCGGAGCACCTCTCAACCACTGACCTCACCTCTCTCTACCACTCCAACATGACGACCACCCTTGATCGCCTGGCCCCCTTGAAATTAAAAAAACCCAGAAACATTCCCTCGAGATCGTGGTTCACCACGGACATCAACGATGAAAGAAGACTTCTCAGATCCCTTGAAAGAATATGGAGGTCCAATCCATCCTCCCTGCACCACGAACAACTCAAGACGGCACGCAGAACTTACAACAAACTCATCAAGGAAAAAAAATCTTCCTTCTTCTGCTCCGCTCTAGACAACGCAAAAAACCGCCCTAAAGAGCTCTTCAACATCATCAGAAGTCAAACATCCGAACCTAGCAAATCCGTCTTAGTGGCCTCCAAAAAACAATGCGACAACTTCGCCAACTTTTTTAACGAAAAAATCATCAAGATCGACCTTTCTCTCAGCACTGCCCCCTCTCTTCCCAACGAGAACATCACCCCAATATTGACTGACTCCACCTTATCGATCCCACCCACTCAATGGTCCGTCTTCACGCCGATTCAAGAAACAGAGATCATCAACCTGATCTCCAACGCCAAACCATCATTCCACTCCCTGGACCAGCTTCCTATAGACGTGACCAAAGCCCTAAAACACACCCTAGCTCCAATCTGGTGCAAAATCATCAACAGCTCGCTGAGCTCAGGAACCATCCCAGATTGCCTCAAGGTCGGCCAAGTCACGCCGCTACTAAAAAAAACAGGGTTAGAAAGAGAAGATATGAATAACTTTAGACCCGTGTCAAATCTCCCTCTGTTATCCAAAACACTAGAAAAATGTGTGCTCCCACAGCTAACCCAACACTTAGAGAACATCAAGCTCCTTGACCCCCACCAATCGGGTTTCAGGAAAGGATGCAGTACTGAAACTGCCATCCTCAATGTCATAGACGATCTTCACAAATCTCTCGACTCTGACCAATGCTGCCTTCTCATTCTCCTTGACCTTTCGGCCGCCTTTGATACTGTTGATCACACACTGCTCCTAAAAGCCCTTCAAAACAGAGCAGGCCTGGAACTGACGGTTTTTAATTGGTTCTCCTCCTTTCTACACAATCGCTACCAAAGAGTAAAAATCAAAAACTTTGAATCCGACCCCCTACCCGTCAGCAGAGGTGTCCCTCAAGGGTCAGTACTCTCCCCCCAACTCTTCAATATCTACATGGAACCGCTAACCACAATACTCAGGAACTCAAACATCCCCTTCCACCTCTACGCTGATGACACACAACTCTATCTGGAAACCACATGTATGGATGACATTCTCAAACTTAACGACACGCTCAAAGTCGTTCAACAATGGCTCACACAAAATCACTTAAAGCTCAATCAAGAAAAAACGGAAGTTCTTCTCATCTCCAACAGAGACGATAACCCACAAATTGAAGAATGGCTCAAAGCCATCAATGCCATCAATGTCACCCTCAAGCCAAAAGACTCGGTGAAATCCCTAGGAATCACGTTAGACCCCAAACTAAACTTGAAAAAACACATTGCCAACTCCGCCAAAAGCGCTTTCCTCAATCTGAAACTTCTCTACAAAATAAAACCTTTCCTGCCTCCCAAGGACCTCCAACAGGCCACTCAAGCTCTGGTGCTCTCCAGAATTGACTATGGAATCGCAACCCTGACCGGCTCAGCCAATTCGCACCTTGGCCCCCTGAAAACCACCCTCAATGCCGCAGCTAGAATGGTCACAGGAACCAAGAAATTCGACCACATCTCCCCGGCGCTCAAGGATCTGAAATGGCTCCCTATTGAACAACGAGCAAACTTTCGAACAGCATGCCTTACACACAAAGCCCTCCACACAGGCAAACCAGAATACCTGGCTGCGAAACGCAAAAGGGCTGGCCAATCCAGGACCCTCAGAAGCTCCAACACGCTTCTTCTCATCCCGTTGAAAGCGCGAAAACGCAAATATCTAAGCAAATGCTTTGCAGGTAATGCTCCCAGGATATGGAACGCCATCCCTTCCCACATCAGAATGACATCCCACTTCCGTACATTCAAGACTTTACTCAAAGCCCTCTTCCTGGAGGACACCTGAACTGTAAAGGGATGCTCATAGTTCCACGAACTCTTGTAATCTTTATGATCTGTATGTTCTTGTTGTTTTGTTATCCTCTTGAACTGCACAGCTATCAAACTTTCTTCGCCATCAAGGCACTTTGTTTTTCCCGATGTGAAGCGCTCTGATACCCCCGGGTCCAGCTAGCGCTATACAAAACTTATAATAAATAAATAAATAAATAAATAAATAAGGTAGGCCCTAGGTAGCCCTATGTGCAGGGTGCTGTGTAAGTAAAAGGTAAGACATCTGCCTTTATGTGTGGCATGCCCTGGTGGTGACAAATAGCCTATTTAATTTTTCACTGCTGAAAGGCCTACTTCTCTCATAGGCTAGCATTGGGAATTTCCTTAAACATTTTTAAGAGGTCATTCCTGTTCAGAAAGGAGTGGACATGGCCACACTTGGTATGTTCAGAACTGTGGTGATAAATCCTACTAAGGGTCCGATTCCGGTAGCAACGATGTTTGGAGCCCTTCCGCCTGCATCGTAATGTGCCGGCCAGATTCCTTTCCAACTGAGCCATTCCGATGGGCTCGGTCAGAAAGGAATCTGACTCGGATTTCCGGATGGCTGACGACAGGCTCGGAGAGCCCGACCTCCATCCGGAAATCCTTCAGTACTCCCCCGGCCACCTCTTTACAATGACAGTTTCTCCCTGCCTTTTCAAAGGAAGTCGGAAACTGTCTTTGGGGCCCACCAGTAGGGCCACCATGGGTGCGAGGCTGCCGAATGGTGGCCTGGGGGCACCTATGGTACCCCTGTGTAGATCCAGCTTACAACAAAAGGTATGGCCTTTCAACAGTAAGGCTAGGCTCATTAAACTAAACACCACTAGAAGTGCCCATACTGTTCACTATTCATTCGGTTATTTTGCGATTGGGGCACATCCCTGACTAAAATGTGACACCGAAGATTTCACGTCATATCTTTTTATTTTTCTCAATTTTTAAAGAGCTCATTGTACTTTTACCCGGTGGATAGCAATCTTCCTCACTCGTTAGAGGGCATTCGTCTGAAGAGTGAGGAAGATTGCCATCCGCCGTGACAAAAATAGAACCAACAGGTCACAAAATTTCACGTTTTCTCCGGAGGTGGTTGAATACAAAGATTATTAAAGAAGCTGCAAACATGTCAAGGATGGCTGCCTATCCCCACCCAAACAAATAAACAATTTTGAGACACTAAGTATTTGGATAAAAGGAGATCGGCTGATCTCATCGAAATAAGCCATTGGTTCTGATGAGAACCCTGTGAACTAATTGTTGGGTTCGAAATGCGTCGACCACACAGTTTTTTTTTCACAACAAGTGCAGCAAAAAGAAAAAGTTTCCAGAGTCTCGTTGTAGTGTTTGACAAACATACTAAGGAAAGAGATAAAGGGCCATATTTATGAAGCAAATTTTCATTCGCAAACACTGCGAATCGCAAAAACAAGCGTTTGCGTATGAAAATTCGAAATTCGGAATGTATGTAGCAAGAGTGCCTCTCAAAACAAGAAATCGCAAAAAATGCGATTCATTAATTTGCGAAATTGGAAAATTAGCGAATTTCCTGCGATTTCCTATTTTTGCGATTTTTCAGTGTGCGAAATTCGCAAACTGAAAATCGCAAAACAAGAAATCGCATTGGAATGTATGAAAAAATCGCAAATTGCGATTTTCAGAAATTCGCAATTTACAGAATCGCAATTACCACCAAGTAGGAGCAGATGGTAACCAGGTGCAACCTATTTAAAGAGTACCAGAATGCAACAGACTTTTTTCCACAATGACGGGACTTTACTTGATAGCCAGGAGGATGTGACTCAGAGCTGCTGCACAGAGGAGGAGATGCCAGGAGAGGATATTCCGTGAGCACATTACCACCTACCAGCTCACTGAGGAGGACATCTACACCCACTACAGACTGGCGGAAGACAGTATCCATGATTTAATTGAGGAACTCAGACCCTTCCTTGAACACCCCACATGCAGGACACATGCCATCCCCACTCACATCCAGGTCCTGTGCTCACTACACCTGTTGGCCTCAGGTAGTTTTCAGGGGGTGATAGCCACAGCAGGAGGGGTGTCACAAAGTGCACTTTCGCGCTTTTTCCATGTGTTCCTTGATGCCATGGTACAGAGGATGCAACACCACATTTACTTCCCAAGCACCCCACAGGCACTAGACCAGACCAAGCAGGACTTTTACCAAATTGCCCAATTCCCCCACATGATAGGATGCATAGATGGGACACATGTTGCAATATCCCCCCCTCAAACAATGAGTACGTGTTCAGGAACCTCAAATGCTACCATTCACTGAACATACAGGTGGTGTGTGATGCCAAACACATCATCACAGACATAGTAGCGAAATATCCAGGCAGCACACATGACACTTTCATGTCCCGTCACAGTGGGATATACCGTAGACTCACAAGAGGGGAGTTTGGCGAGGGATATCTACTAAGTGAATGCTTTTAAACATAGGACACATTTGTACTGACATTTGTACTGACTACAATGTGCAGTTCAGTGACTAACCATAACCATTCCAACCCACAGGTGACAGTGCATATGCAGACCGGGATTTCATTTTGACACCCTACCTGAATCCTGCCAATGCTGGGGAGCGGCGATACAACAGAGAAAAAAAAAAGCAACCATAGGCACCATTGAACGCACATTCGGGATACTGAAGAGCAGATTCTGCTGCCTCCACAAAAGTGGAGGTGCACTACAATACAGCCCCCAAACATGTTGCAAGATAGTGGTAGCATGTGCCATTCTGCACAACATCGCCACCAGGAAAGGCACACCAGTTGAGTGAATCAGAATCCTCTGATGTGGAGGGGCCTGGACCAGGACGTATGACAGCTGGTGTAGCTGGTGCAGCAGCTGGGCACCAGAGGCATGAAGAGATTACGTGCAACTATTTCTAGGTAAGAAAAAATGACACAATGCCATATCTTATGTGTGTGACTGTGTTTTTATTCCTTAAATGCAGGATAAATTATGTCACACAGCCTGAATGCCAACTAGTCAAACTCCAGTTTTCATGCACATGTTATCCTCACAGTGCAAGACTGTAAACAGGAGTGAGTGTAAAGTCAAGTGTGTAGCTCCTCTCTCCCAGTGGGATAAAACTTAGCACCTCATATGCGGCGCAGCCTAGCTGAGGCCCCTGTTGCTTGTTGCACAGTGTTATCCTCATTGGAGATTGTAGGCCTACTGTTTCGGCCACTACGGCGCCTCTCCATGATGGGTGGTGGGGTGTTGCTGCTCCGCCCTGACAGTGCGTGCTCTTCAGTGGGAGATAGGACTCCTGGCCCTGTAGTACGAACTGCCCGCAGCTCGTCAACAGCAGATGTTACCTGCACAAGTGCCCTAGCTATATCCTGCTAACCATGTGCCAACTCCCGCTGCATGTGTATGCTGCGCCAGGACAGGATTTTTGTGGCAGAGGCCAGGCAGTTCATGGCCCAAGCATATAAATCCAGGCGCTGCAGCTCTCGCGCCTAGCAGCACGATCTGCTTGTAGTTTTTCACAAAGCGCCTGCAAGGCACCCCTCAGTTCTTCCGTTATGCCCCTGAAGCCTGCCCTCACCTTTATGTTTTTGGCTTGCAAGCTCTGCACCTGCAACATATGCATTTCCAGGCCGGCAAAAACTGTTCCCTCAACCAGATCTTCATGACTGCTGGTTGTGCGACGTCTGCCCCTGTCTGTGCCTTGTGGGACTTGGTGGTCTCGTGCACGAACTTCTTGCTGTGGCTGTGTGGGCTCAGAGTGCACATTTACATCGCTGTCCTCTGCCTCACCCTCCTTTGGGGGTAGTGGTCTGGTTTTTGAGGGATGACAGGGCTGTCCTCCCCATCTGTGTGCTCCTCATGCCCTGCATCTCCTAAGTTTGGTCGATCAACCAATGTTCCACTGCCTGTAGGCTGTGTTGCGGATGGTGCTGTGGACAGAATAGCACACATTTATTAACTGTACTCACTTACACTTGGCAAATAATATATTTCACCATTTGGGATTACATTTGTGAATTATTTCCCTTTCCTGACCTGCGCATGCTATTGGGGACTGGCTGGCTGAAAATGCACAACCTTGAATTTCATGTGACTACATCTCCCGTAATGCATTGCTGTGTTTGCCTGTGTACCTGCTCTGGACTACATATCTTTTTTCCTGCACCTAGGTCGCTGCTGAGGGGTGTTTGGGAGGTGTCAGGGGTGTGATGGCATGCTTCTTACCTGGTCCAGATTCTGGTTGCTCCGAGCTGTCTAGATCAGCCACGCCCATTACACTTTTTGATAGTAGGGTCCTCTGCACCAGGTCCTCCAGAGGTGTTGAGTCCGACACTGTTGAGGTCCCTCCACCGGTGTGCCTGGACTGCTCCAGCCTGGCAGCCAACTTCTCCTTTGAGCACTGGCGCAGGTCATACCAACACTTTCAAAGTTCATCTACACTCCTGTGTGTCACCCCCACTGTGGTTAATTTCTGCTGAATATCAGCCCAAATGCACCTTTTGCGGGTTTCTGGCACCTTCAAAGATTAAAGCCTCCAGTTCAGCCTCAGAAAATTTCTGTTTCCTCTTCCTTGTACATTCTTCCTCCTGCAGCTGCTGCTGTGTTTCCTGGCTGGGCATGTCTCCAGTTTCAGCCATGTTGAGGAAAATGCAGAGTTCACTCTCCAGCACTCCTTCACTCTGACTCTGTCTCAGCAACTCAGGTGCAGCATGGGTAGTCACACTTCCTCGCTGTGATGTCATCAAGCTGCACCTGAGTTCCCGATTTGCTGATTTGCGAAATTCGCAAAATTGTGATTTTTTCTGTTAAGAAATCACAAAATTGCGATTTCTTACGGTTAAGGAATCGCTTTTAGGAATCTCGCAATTAAATAGGGTTTTTTTCCGAATCGCTATTTAATTGTGATTTGTTACATAAATACCAATTTGCGATTCTGGTATGTATGGAATGTAGGAGTATGAAGAAAAGAATGTGCAGTCCAGGGATTTTTCTTTGACTTTGAGTGTCAACAGTACCCTGTTCCCTGGAACATAGTGGGGTCTTCTCTCTTTTTTAAACCTTCTTGCTGACTCTACCATGGCAGGAGGGGAAGTAATGCCTTCGGGCCACCATTTGGCAGGACAGAAGTTATTGTTTTTCCCCACAGGCAGAATTTCCATTTTATTAGAATTGCATTTTTAAGTGGTTGTTTTTTATCCACTGGAAAATTTCCGTTAGGCAGTTTTGAAAGTTTTGTTCGGCTTTGGTGACATTTTTATCCAAGGATAAAATAAGTTGAGTATCGTCGGCATTTGAAGTGACACATATGCCGTACGATTTAATGAGAGTGATAAGGGGTGCCATATAAATATTAAAAAGTAGGGGACTCAAAATCGAACCCTGGGGAACTTCTGCCTTTATTTGTTTTTCCTTTGAGAGGAAAGGTCCTAAAGATATTGTCTGAGTTCTACTCGCAAGGAAAGAGACAATCCAGTCGAGGGCTTTACCTGTTACACCTTTCCATCTCAATCAGTTGTTGAGGATATCATGGGATATGGTATTGAACGCCGCCGATAAATCAAGCAATATCAGGACGGCGTTTTTTCCTTCATCTTGAATAGATTTTATGGTATCAGTTACTTCCATGAGGGCAGTTTCGGAAGAGTGCTTACTCCGGAAGCCTGATTATTGTTGGTGTAAAAGCTTATGTTTTTTGACAAAGTTCGAGAGTTCTTGGTGGACCATGGACTCCGTTATTTTCCCAAGTACTGGCAATAATGATATAGGACGGAGATTGGAAAGCTCAGTGGGGTCTTTATTTTGTTTTTTCATTAAAGGTTTCACTGTGGCTTTCTTCCAGTCTCTTGGTACGATTCCTTTACTAAGTGAGTCATTAATTACACTGTTTATAATAGGATTCACTAAATCTATTATTTGATGGAGAATAAACGGCGGACATGAATCCAAGGGTGCCGGCCACCGGTTGCAGGGATGGACTTCACTCCTCCATTGCACAATGTGGCCATGCATTCCGCCCGGTGTGCATGCTCCCATTGTGTGGGATACGATTGCGACTGAAAAAGGTTCAGTCTCATTGTACTTGTAGAGCCGTGACGGACAACAGTGGGTCGGTTGGTCACGGTTCCTGGCCGATGTCGGACGGACTCAGGTCTGTTTGACATCAGAATCGGCCCCTTAGTGGGATAGTTGGATTTTACATTACTATTTTAGAAATCCCACTTTTAGAAAGTGGGCATTTCTCTGTGCTTATGGCTCTTTGGGGCATAGTATCAAGAGGGGGACGATGAAATTATCGCCGCTAGAGCGTGTTTCCGTGTTTTAACACCCGTTTTACTCACTCCTCGCATTGCATTGTTAAGGAGACGCAAAGTATTCATTTATTTATTTTTATTTATTTTAAAGGTTTTATATAGCGCCGGCTAGACCCGGAGGTATCAGAGCGCTTTACATGAGCATCAGATCATGGTAACAGGTTACATTGTTACAAAGGTGACACAGTTATTAGAGCATGGCAACACAGTTACTTGTAAGGTCAATATAAACAATAAGCACAAATATATAAGGGGAAAAGCAGGCAAGGGGAAAGATTAAGGGGAGGGGGAAAGAGCTGGGGAAGTAGACAGGTAATTAAGGTGGGAAAGAGGAGGGGAGGGTGAAGGGCATTGCATGGAAAGAGGAGAGGAACGGCGACGGGGGACACAAACCGGTTGACGAGTCAAAGCAATGTCCAATGTCCAGTAAGCTGTGATCACAGGGGAAGTGGTATCCCTTCCCTATCTCTGTTGCGGGAGGCTCCCTTTATGCACGGACTCTCTCAGAGGGGTCTCTGAGACTCCAAGGCCTACATACTGGATCCTTCCCCAAAAAGGGGAGAGGGAGTGATTTGGCAAGGGGTGCCATACCATACCTCAACTGTGAGTGGCTCCCTGGGCGCAGTGGACTCTCTCAGCTGGTACGCTGAGACTCCAGAGTATAAATATTGGATCTTTACCCAACAAGGGGAGAAGGAGTGCTTAGTCAAAGCGCACAAAAGACAGGGAGCTAGGCAGGCTAGCAGGCAAGGTGAGAGATTCAGGGGAGAGAGGATGGGAGCTAGGAGCTAGGGAGGTAGACAAAAGGAGATAGTGTAAAGGGGTAGGAGGAAAACAGGACGTATAGACGAGGGGAAAATCTGCCCAAGGTCTGGCTGAGTAGGTGACGTCAGGGAGGGGAGTCCGCAACCCATCTCCGCTTTAGCTACATGGTAGCTCTACCGGGCACCAGCCAAATCGATAGGTCTCCACAGTCTGGGGTAAGTTCCGCAGGTTACAAGTCCTGATGTGTAGGCAAGTTAGGGAATAGGTTCAAAGTCTGGTCAATGTCCAATTGTTGCCCCAGGGAAGTAAAACAATGTGTAGGGGACAAAAATAACAAATCCAGCGTGCACACACCATCACACGCACAGACATGCACAAGCACCCACCAATGAGAGCACACACTCTCCAATGCGCACTGACGCACACAGACAAGCACATAACCAGAAACATCCAAGAACACAAACACACAAAAAAATCCTATGCTCTAATTCAAAAATACCCATATACATGCACACGCAAACACCATCACATGCACAGACATGCACAATCACACACAAATGCACTCACTCTCATATACACGCAGACACGCACAAACACACATACAGAAACTATCAAGAACACAAGCACACATACAATCACATACTCCAGAACAAAAATACCCAAGGACGTACAAACAAATAAATGCACACACACACTCACCATCACACGCACAGACATGCACAAGCACACAACAAATGTGCGCACACACTCTCATACGTGAACAGAGGGCGCACATACAGAAACATCCACAAGCATACATACAATCCCTGTTCTAGTACAAAAACACTCAAATAAATAAATGCACACACATCACACGCACAGACATAAGCACACAAACAGAAACATCTGCATATACAAACACAAGCACACATAGAATCACATGCTCTAATACAAAAACACCCAAATACATGTCCACACCATCACACACACAGACATTCACAACCACACAATAAATGTTAACATAGTCTCTCATACACTCACAGGAGCACACACGCATGTGCGTCTGCACACACCCCCTCATACACACACAGACGCACACACAAAAGCACTCCCATGACAAATTTCTCCTGGACTGCCGCAGCATTGATGGCACACAAAGGCAGAGTCAGTGGTACCAATGTCCTGGGGGCGCCTTGGTGTAATGGAGCCTATCCCTCCTCTCAGCCGCCATCTTAGGGTCAGGCACTTAATGGTGCACGATCGTGGTCGGGCTAAGAACATAATGGGCAGGTTGGATTGAGTCTCTCTTCATCTTCAACTTTGCAGGGTGAGGGGGCAATGGGCCTTTTACTGGGGAGGTCACGCAAGGCGAGGAGGCCACCCCGCAGCCCCAAGCATACCAGGTGAGAAGATCCGGGTATTAATTTAGTTTCCCGTTGTGCTGTGTTTAGTCAAGTGCACCTTATGTCCCTTCATAAGCTGCTTGCGAGGAGCAAATAAGGAGGGGGGCCGCTATATATCCATGCCCTCTGGTGAGACCTGTAGCCTCTGGTTTCACACTGTGTTGGGTGTCTTACCCGGGCGGGCGCTTAGGTGCGCCTGCGCTTTAGTGTCACTGCAGGTGACCTCCTCCACAGACGTCACAGCACGCGTCTGGTTCTGAGACTCTTCATACACATTCTGCGGCCACCATTTTATAATTAACGTTGCTTTGCTTTAAGTTGTGGTGTGGCTTACCCGGTGTTGCTCTGAGGCGGCAGCGACTTTCCGCGTGTGATGTGTGGGCCTCCTTCTCAGCATGCTACTCATCCCAGCGCAGATCCGTATATGCACTTCCCTCTATGTGTCCTTGAGATTCGGAAAGGAAGGGAGGCTGGGTGATGGGCTCACTGCAGCACTCAGTTATTTTTCACCCCTCTGCTGCTGCTGGTATCTATTGGTTTTCGCCTGTTCCGTCTATCTTAGTCACTTTCGAACGGGTCTGACTCTGGGGCACTGTGCGCGCTCAGGGAGGAACGCGATCTAGGTTTCTGGCAGCCGCCATCTTAGGGTCAGGCAGGTTTTGTTTTTCTCATTGTACCCTTGTCTGAGGTGGGCTTACACTTAATTTTGCTGACCTGGCACCTTTGGGTCCCAGAATTAATCCCCCACTATCATTTTCTGGCCAGGAGGAAGGGAACGAGGTAGCCAGCTCGGCTCGGTGTGTCTTCCTTGCTCACACTTACGTTGTTGCTGGATGATTTGCTGTTTGCCCATGCATCGGAGCACACCCCGCATACTCCCGATGCTAGTGCGGGGGTCAGTAATCGATCCTTAGTTTTTACTGCTCGGGAACGAGCTCCGGGTATCAGCAGTCGCCATTTTGTTTACAGGGTCAGATTCGCATCGCTCTGCTGCACCCTGCCCGGAACCAGACTTGGGACTGTCTGTAGGCATTCCTCACAGAACTTTATGGGAAAATATCACTAACGCAGCGTCAAAAGGACTAAAGAGTAGACTCCCTGCAAGCTGCAGGCCCCGACCGTCGTAGCGATGAAAATAATCGCGCTAACTCGCCATTAACACAGGAACCTAACGTCTGCTAAATTCCGGACTAAGGCATACTTAACATGGGAGGTGGATTATAGGGTTAAGGCCACATGTTCGTATCAGCAAGCGTATCTCCATTTTGCCTTCATTTTCGATGTTGGCCTATTTCCCCACTATCGCTGGATTTTATATCGCCAATGCGCTAAGCGTTGTTAATCCAGTGCTATCATGACGATATAATCCAGCGATAGAAAAAAACGTGCTAAGCGCGTTCAGCGATAATTATGGCTGCGTCTTGATAATATGCCCCTTTTTACTTTGCAGCCTAACTCCAATACACATCTGGGATGGGTGACAGCTACACTTTGTGCATATTTTCTAGACAGCCACAACACAGGAAGGGCTGGATATGACAAGGGATACATCTGAATTCATCTGTGTATTTATAGTCTCCCTGGGCTGGGAGAGGGGGAAGTGGTTCACACTTAACATTTGTATAGGATGTATACTGCTCTCACACAAAGGGCTGATTCACCCCCTACTAATCAACTGGAGCCATGACTGGGCTGAAAGGCATTGTTGCACACTTCTAAGGTTTCCTTTGTAATCACCCCTTCATCAAAGACATTTTTGACCGCATTCTTTGGGGACACTGCATTGACTTGTAACCAAACGCTGCTGGCTCTACAAACTGCACATTGCTAGAGGACTGCTGTGGTGCCAGGAGTAACCGCCATTTGGACTACTTGCTTTGCTGTGCTGGCATCCTGCCTGTTGGCAATCTGGAGTGACTGCCACTCTGCTATAAGTAACTCTATGTGCTGGACTGCCTGCCTGCTCCTCGCCGTGTGCCCCAGTGTTCTCCAATGGCATGTGGGCTTTTTTTTGCTTGGGTATAGAATCCCAGGGCCATTTAAGATTCTCCTTGTCTGTCCCTGCCATGGGACTCAGCAGTTGAGGAGTCTGGCACAGGGTTCATGACTAAGTCAGTGCAGGGTGAGTGCTGTATTTTGCTCCTGGTGGTTTCAAATAGCATGTGGTGAGCACTTCATCATTCTCCCCAAGGGACAGGCAAACCCGTTCTAGTCTTCTAACTTCAGACTAACACCTGGGCTTAGAGCTGCTCCTTGTCTGTAAGGCCATCAACTACATCAAAATGAGGTGCATGGCTTCCCTGCCCCATCCTCGGGTTACTAGAGCAACCAGGAGGTCAACGGCGGTCGGTGCATCAGAGGGGAGGGCCGTGTGAGTCCAGCATCGCAGCTCAAGCGAGAGGATGCCTCTGAGAGCTGATCAATCCCAGACGAGGATTGGTTACCTTGATTATGCCTCATACCTTTTCATCAGGAGGTGCTGTTTGTCTGCTGTCGCTCAGCACGCTTGACTAACTCGCAGTGCCAGGGCATGGCAACACAAAACTGGGAGAGGTCTCCAACATGCTCCCTTTGGAGAGACGCTTATGTAACTGCACTGTGTGCTCAAGGGTAGCCAGATATCATGGTCTGAAAAGGTGCAAGGGACCAGGCAAGGCCTCCTGTTCGCTCCTCACACCCATGCCTCTCCCCCCAGAGCAGGCACCACAAAAGGTACTGGTTTGTGGAAAGCTGTACCAAGCATTCATAGTCAGTTGCGCATGGTCACAGTGAGAGGGAGGGACCCAGCGAGGTCTCCTAAGGGAGGCTTGGGGGGGGAGCCGACCGACCGGAGGGGGTTCCCCCCGGGCTTTTTGATAGGGGGCTTTCTTTCGCAAAGTGGGTTTTTGGTTTAAGCTGGTTTTGATATAGCCCAATTGGAGCCCACGCTTAAATACCTTGGGCTCCTTCCCCAGGCCACCATTTTAGGTTCGGTGACCTGGTGTCCGAGGAATTTTTTTTTTCCATGGCATTTTTCCAGTGATTAGGTTTAGTGTATTTTCATAGGGTGCCATGGCTGCGGAGGACTATCTGGTTCTTGAAGCCATCAGGTTTCTCAGTGAGGCCGGGAGACTGGAACTGGTGTTAGGGGACTCGGCCGGGCCATCGCGTCCTCCGCGGCAGGCCTCGGCCGGAGTGGCGGTGGTTGTTGCGGCATGTATGACCCCCAAGCACCTAAGAGTGGAGGCGGTAAGTGACAGGGGACCCCCGCGATTGAAGAAGGCGTCCCCGGGGGGTCTAGGCGCGTCAGGTCGCGGCACGGGAGCCGGGCGACGATATCGGGCTGCTTGCAGCGCAGGGTAGGCCGCTATCAGGCTGTGACATGGTCTCGGTGGAACCGCCGAAGCTGGTGCAGGCCCCGCCGGTGCAAGGTAGGGCAGCGTTGGCCCCCGCGCAGCGGGGGAAGCGTGGGGGGAAGCGGGGAGCCAAGAGGCGCTCTGCCTCGTCGGCCGCCCGGGTACAGGATGACTTTGCACTGGGAGGGGTGGGGGAGGGTGAGTTGGGGGTGATTTCACCCACGCGCAGGCTGGAGCAGGCAATGGTTGTAGCTGAGGAGGTGCGGGTGATGTGGTCCTCCCGCCCTCGGGTACGCTGAGGCAGGGTGACTTGGGAGTGCAGGAGGGGAGGGGGCTTGCTATTCTATGCCAGCTCGGCCCTCTTCTGTGGTGGGGGCAGGCAGGCTGGGTACTGGCATGACACAGGCACAGGAAGTAGAGGGGGAGGAGGCAAGGGGAGAGGTGGTTCCCTTTAGCCCCCTGCTTTTTTCTCCTCCGTATTCCGGTAAGGGGGATGTAGTCACTGTACATAGTGGCTCAGTGGGGGAAGGGGAGTGGGCCCAGGTGGGTGGGTGGGTGGTTTCCCCACCTATGGGTAGGGGCCAGGTGTCAGGGCTCTTTCCTCCCCCTGCACATTCCTGGGTTCTAGGTGAGTATGACCCAGGGGACATTTGCAGCACACAGAGGTTGATGCCATTGTTTACGGGGTCAAGAGGCAGGGGGGTTGCCCGATCTTGGGGGGGCGGGTTAGATATCTTTCCTTCCTGGGCAGAAGGGGTGCGTGATGCGGGGTTGGGGGAGGGTCACGTGGGATACAGCTGCCATAGGAGCATTGGGGGCAATATGGATTTGCCCGGCACAATGGAAAGTGGCGCAGATATAGCAAAAGTGGTGCAGGAATCTGTGAATATTGCCTACAGGGCGCAGGAAGGCCAAGCCCTTGGTCCAGCGGCTGCGGCGGTGCAAGCTATGTTAGATTGGAGGAGTGGGGGGGAGACGGGAGAATCTCCCCCCTCTCGCTGGCATGCAAGGGGCGTGTGGGATGGGGTCAGAGAGGTGGGACAGGTTGGATGTACGTGGTCAGGTTTAGGTGTTTCAGGTAGGCAGGAGGAGTTTGGGGTTTTTAGTGTTGAGGGACCTGGCACATCAGTCCGGCCTTTTTCTCCACAGGTTAGGGAATGGCGTGGAGCTGCAGACCCGGTAGGGCAAAGTGCGGCCCAATGGCGCTGAGGAGAAGGGAGGGTGGAGCCTAGAGCGGCACATTCCGTACCATCGGGGGATTCCGGCACGGCCAGCAGACAAAGGTCTGGCGCGACCTCGCTGGCCCCAACGACAGTTCAGCCACGTCGGACAAAATCTTCAGCAGCGAGTTTGTCTAGGAGTGGTCAACAATTTGGGGAGTACCGGCGGGTATAGTCGGCTCCCCCGCCAGGTGTACTGAAAGGAGCTGGTAAGGCCCATACAGGTCTTGAAGGGTCCGGTAAGGCCCGTAGTAGGATGGTGTTGACTGGCCCTCCACAGATGGAGGAGCCTTTGGTTCTGGATTATGATGAAGACAGCCCCGAGGAAGGGGAGCTGCATGACGATGATGATGGGGGGGCCTTGTCATGTTTCTCATAGTTTGTTATAGGCACCGGCGGCGGTTCGGCCCAAGAGGGCTGTGGTGTCCGGACCAGGAAGAGAGCGCGGCCCCTCGGTGAGGGCTCCTCGGATGGTGGACATTGTGGAACACGTGGCATGGCAGTCGGTGCCTGGCCAGGCCCCCTTGTTGGAGCCAGGAGAGATTAGTGAACCACGGGCCAAACCAAAAATGGTGTCTGTGGGAATGGAGGGAAGCAGTTGGGGGGAGTGAAGAGAAACTCTACAAAGGTCGTTATGTAAAGGATCAAAGGGTAGGGACGTGTGAAGGGGAAGATATATTGGGCACCAAGGTGGAGAGTGGTATGAACACCGAGGTAGTTGAAATAGTGAAAGAACCCTAGCATAGCAAGGAGTTGAAGATTAAGAAGCTTCCCTACATGGGTGTAACAAAGCCTCTAGGAGCACACTTGATGTTATCAACAAAAGAAAGAATTTGGAAAGGGGAGTATGTTGAAATCCTGAAATCGTTACACAGGGAGGTACGTTTGAAAGAGGGTTCAAAGAAGGAAGAATACGAGTTGGCTAAGCGCCAAAAAGTACCATTAACAATTGAAAATTGGACGGTGGCATTTTTAATATATGCCAGCGTATACTGTGAAAAGTTTCCGGAGCGCTGTGTTGCCATTTTCAAATATATGGACGTCATCAGAAAGGCGCACATAACGGGTAGTGGTTTTGCGTGGGCCCAGTACGATGAGGAGTTTAGGGCCCACATGGCCTGGGATCCGGAGACAAAGTGGGGTTAGTTAGATACTGATTTGTGGCAACACACAATGGGTGCTCCAGCGGGGGGGGGAGACGATTTTCACAGCTAGCGGCTTGCCCTTAGTATACCGGCCCTTTCAGGGGAAGTCCTCCCGGGGTGGGGTGGGGAGTACAACGACAACACAGACTGGGATTGGAGCATGCTGGGACTTCAATAAGGGCATGTGCACATTTGGATACTGTAGATATCGGCATGAGTGTTCACAGTGTGGCAAGAAGCATCCCTTGGTCAAGTGTTGGGGGTCAAAGAATACAGGCAGCTAGCAGTAGCAACAGCAGAGTAACAGCACCCCGGGTCCATCTCAAAAATCCCAGGGTAATAGAGGGGGCAAAGCCCCTAAGGAAGCTGGGCCCAAAGATTTATACTCCAGTTAAGCTAGAGCAGTTGGCAGTTGGCAGTCGGGTTGCGGGGGTATGGAGATGTGAGAGTGCATAAGATGTTACTTGAAGGCTTTGAGGAGGGGTTTCGCCTTGGTTACACCGGGCCGCTGCTGCGGTGCTGGTCAAAGAATTTGAAATCGGCTGATGAACATAAGGTGGTAGTGCAAGAAAAATTGAATAAGGAGGTGCGGGAGGGGAGGATGGCAGGGCCGTTTGAGGATTGGCCTTTTGGAGTACTTGATTGTTTCACCGATTGGAGTTGTTCCCAAAAAGGAGGCAGGGCAGTACAGACTAATTCAACACCTATCATGGCCAGAGGGGTCTTCAGTCAATAACTTTATTGATGAAGAGTCGGCGTCTGTGTCATATTGCTGAGTTGACGTTGCTATGTCACTGGTTGTGACCACGGGCGCAACTGCGGAGATGGCTAAATCCGATATAAAATCTGAATTTAGATTACTTCCAGTCCATCCAGATGATTGGAATCTTCTGGGGATTTATTTTGATGGGAAATGGTACGTGGACAAGGCATTGCCGATGGGTTGTTCAATGTCCTGTGCTCTTTTTGAATCTTTCAGCACCTTTTTGCAATGGTACTTCACACAACGCACCGGCCATGAGTTAGTGACAGACGATTTCTTTTTCGTTGGTTCCCCGGGCTCCATGGAGTGCCAGGTATCCCTGGACACGTTCCAAGAGCTCTTGGAGGAATTAGGGGTGCCTCTGGCACCTGAGAAGACAATGGGTCCTTGCGCGACCATGTCTTTCTTGGGGATTGAACTTGATTCAATGGCAATGCAGGCTTGCTTGCCTGTTGATAAGAAACTGAAGATGTTGGAGCGCTTGGACACAATGTTAACAAAACCAAAAGAGATGGTCAGGGAGGTGCAGTTGCTGCTGTGCCATCTGAACTTTGCTTGCAGGGTGGTCAGGGCGGGGAGGACTTTTTGCAGGCGACTAGGTCGGGCATTGTCTGGGCATCATTTGCCTCATCACCATGTCCATTTGTCAGCAGGTGTCAAGGAAGATCTACGTATGTGGTCAGTCTTTCTGCACTCTTTTAATGGAGTCCCTTTAGTTAGGGAGGAGGACTGGGAATGGGATGTACAGATTTTTTCAGATGCAGCGGGCAGTGAACGTTTTGGCCTTTATTGGCAGGGCAGGTGGTATGCAGAGAAATGGCCTGACCAGTGGAAGGAGGGCGGGAGGAGCATTGCCTTTTTGGAACTCTTTCCAGTATTGGTAGTCTTGACATTTTGGGGGCAAGAGTTGGCTCATAAGAAGGTTTTGTTCCGGATTGACAAAATGGCCGTTGTTGACATTATCAATAGACAGTCAGCCAGAGATGAACAGGTTTTGAAATGGCTGCGTGTCTTTGTGTTAGGTTGCCTTAGGTTTGACATCACTTTCAGTGACTTACACATCCCCGGTGTGGACAATGACATTGCGGATGCATTGTCTCGTTCGCAGTGGGAGAGATTACATGGGCTAGTCACGGAGGCGGACAGGACACCGACACCCATGCTGGATCACTTGTGGTATGTAGGCAACGTAGGGTCATACAACTGGTGCTAGGGTCATTGTCTGCGTCGACTCGAGCCGCATATGCACTGGCTTGAAGGGATTTTTTGGCGTCTGGGGCGTGTGGGCAGGAGCCTGGCTGGCGGCGGTCTGAAGATGTTGTTCAGTTCATCCTTAATTTAATGGACAAGGGCCTGTAAAGAGTTACTATAGCGGGAAAGCTAGCAGGCATTTCATTCATGGGGAAACTCCTTTGGGGTTACTCTCCTTCTGCAGGGGAGGTGGGGAGGAGAATGTTGGAAGGTTGGGCTAGGGAGCGGGGAGCTGAGCACTCAGTTAGGAGCCCCCTATCATGGCTGACTTTAGCTAGGGTGTTAGAAGCTTTGCCGTCGGTTTGTAGAGATCAGTTTGAACCGTGACTTTTTTCCACGCTCATGGTTGGGATGTTTTTTGGGGCATTCAGAGTATCGGAGTTGTTGGGTTCTAAGATAACCAGGGGTATTGAGTGGGGGATGTGCGTTTGTCAGACAGAGGAGTTCACATTTGGCTGTTAAGATCGAAAACTGACCAGAAGAGCAAGGGAAGAGGGGTGTGGTTGGAGGCGTCTTCTCCGGTTGGGACGTGTCCTTTACAGTGGACCCTGCAATGGTGGGGTGTGTCCGGGGGGAGTGTAGAGGCTAGTGTTTTTCAGCATGCTAATGGGTCTCAGGTCACGGAATACCAGTTGCGCATGGTGCTCCGCAAGGCTTTGCGTAGTATCGGTTTGGATGGGGCGAAGTAGGGTACTCATTCCTTCAGGATCGGGGCAGCGACTGAGGCCCTCAATAGGGGTTGGTCCAGACAGGACATTGTGCGCTTGGGGCGTTGGTCTTCAAATTGCTTTCAGCGATATGTGAGAAGCGATGTAGGGGAGGCACCTGCGTCATCCTCGTTGTCTTAAATCTGATACTGCTCTTCTCTTTTCAGGTTCTGTGGCTGGCCCCCGCTCGGCGGCAGTGGGCATCTGGATTGTGGGGCATTCCTTCGTTAAATGGGCACATGTTCAAGCATGTAATAGTTATTTTGGGTCCTTGCTGGGTTTTAATGAGCGTTTGTTTAAGGTTGTGTGAAAGGGCAAAGGAGGTATGCTCTGGAGGAGGTTGATTCCGGTGCTTAATTCTTGGAGGATCGGGGACCAATGCCCGAATGTACTGGTCATTCATTTGGGTGAAAATGACCTGTGTGGGGTCATGGGTGTGGTTTTGTTGAGGGCAATGAAGAGAGACCTTGCACTTTTGAAACAGCAGTGGGCAGGTCGCCATGTGTTATGGACTGAACTGGTTCCACGCAGGGTCTGGAGAGGGGCGCTCAAGCCTAAAGCGATTGATAGGGCTCGCAAGAAGATCAATCTTGAAATTTCCAGATTTTGTAGAGGTTTGGGTTTTGGGAGAGTGAATCACAGGGATATTCGTTTTGACGCAGTTGAGTTTTTTCAGAATTATGGGGTTCACCTTTCCAGAATGGGTATGGATTTGTACCTTTTGGAGCTGAGAGAAGTCTTGTCTAGATGTATGAAAGTTCAGGAGTTTGACAGTTAAGGTATCTACTGTCAGTTGCATGCTTTCTTTGCTTAGTTGGGGTGCAGAAAGAGGGGGGTAGCTGCTCCCCCCCGCTTTCTGGGTGGCGGGGGTTAGTGGTGTTTTTGCCAGGTTTGGCAGGATTTGTGGTTGTCATTGGATTAGTTGTGGCATCAACAGGGGGAGTTGGGCAGGATAAGTTGTTGGGGTGGTTCCATAGGCTAAGGGACCAAGAGTTGTGGAGGGGCAAACTGGGATTTTTGTGTAATGGTTGGTGGGATTTGATAAGTTGAAATGATTATGCAGGGATTTGCATTGTTTGTATTTTTTAATGATGTAATGTATGTGTGGGGGGTGGGGTCAATGACATTTTAGGGGTGGGGCGGTGATTGGGGGTTAAGGAGGTTTATAATTTGTTAATGTGCACCTGTTTCAATAAAGCGTCCTTTTTCACACAAAAACTGGTTTGCAGTCTGCTCCCCCCCACCTCTCCCTCCCAAGTTCATGCTTTCCCCCTTTCATCTGCGTGACAGACCTTGGGGGCATTTGAGCTTCTGTAAGCATTATGGGGAGAAACCTCAGTGGAGGTCCCCGAGCATGGCAGGGTTCAGCCGCGCTGAACTTTCCTGCCTTCAGGAGAAGGTAATCTGAAAATTACTGTTTAACATTGAGTAGGCACACAAATGCTCCTGCGCCCTACTCTTTTTGCTATGCACTCATTTCAGTCAGGCCATAGTGATTACCGTAACCCTCCTATAGGAGAGCAGGGGTTCAAGTGCCTATGTTTACCTACTGTTATTGATATGCTTTTCTGCTGAATTACATGGCCGAAGTAATTCCTGATCTATGTTGTTTTTGCCATGCATTGTTCAGCATAATGAACACTATGTGAGTAACTGCCTAGTGTGCACATTATTTATGATTCATGTAGTTTTAGTCCGGTTTTATGTGCAGTATAATATATATCTCTTTTGTATAATCCCGTGTGGGTTTGCTTTCGTGGTGTATTCATTGTATTGCTGTATGAGTGTGTTGCGCAAATGCTTTACACATTGCCTCTGATGTTAAACCTGCCTGACTGCTCCGCGCAGCACTACCAGAGGGTGAGCACATGTTTTCTTTGGTGTGTAACTTACTTGCCCTGACTAGAGTGGTGGGCTCTGCCTGGTTTAGGTGCATACCCAAGCCAAACAGATACCCCATTTCTAACAGTATTTATCAATGTTTAGCAAAGTCCTGTCACAAAACACTGACATTTTACCAACTACCCACATAGAGTGGTAAGCCATTTGCTTTTGTGAACGAAAAAAATAATTTTTGGGAGGTCAGCACTGGTCCAGGGGATTCCTGTTTACTCTCAAGTAAACTTTTATAAAGTTTCTAACTTTTTTTAATAAAGCTTTTTATTAGAACAAGATCAAAGACATGGCAGTCTACTGACGTCAGTAGGCACCATCCCTGCAAGGAACACCATTTATATTGAGCTACAATTTTCGACCTACTTCATGAATGCTGATGAGGTAGGTTGGATTGTTAACCCTCTATGATTTGGAATTTTGTGAACTGACATAATTGTACATTTGGTTTGGAAACTTCCACACTGGGAGCTAAATTACTGGTCACAATTGACTACCAGTATTTAGCATCCAATGTTTCCTACATCTGGCCCTAGTTGTCTTGAAGATGCGCTTCTAAGAAGATTATGTATTGACTGGTGCAATCGCCATTACAACCCAACTCCAGCCTACTTGGTGTTAATTATCCTTGCTCATTGAATCAAATCAAAATTAATTTGAATTGTAACATTAAACACTGGCAACGTGTTACTTCGTCCTTGGGTACCATTTAAGATTGATGAGAAACTTTTAACTCCAAAGCCAATTAGTTTGTTGCCAGGTACCTTAACTATGTCTTCCTTTACTAACTGTAGTAGGAGGTATTTTAGGGATAAGATTGGCTGCATGGTAATGCCCCCGTTTTCAAAGACATTTGCCTTTGGTTAAAAAAACAAAAAACTGTGTCATTGGAATGTAAAGTAAGTTTGGTGTAAAACTTTGATTTATTTCAATTTTGGGCACCAACATCGTCTAAAATAAAAGCAGAACGCGAAAGCTAAAATAAGTTTGGGGATTACATGCAAGATGGGCTTCACAGATCTCTCTCCAGCAGAGAATATGATGTAATATTTAATATGAGTGTCAAGGTGATCTGTCATACGATTTATATTCTTCGAGTCAGTTTTAATGGTCACGGGGTAGTGCTTTAGCTCCCGAGAGACAGCTTTTAAAGAAAAGAGGAGAAACTCAATTGTTACCGAAAAATCTGGGTTTAAATCTTGGCGTCACCACTTGGACATGTTGTGTGATTCTGTAAACAATTTTAGCTCGCTGTGCTACATTTGACTTAATTACAAAGTTGCTTACTACCAAAACGGACGTACCTGGTCAGATTCAAGAGGCATAACAGCGCATCAGACCTCCAGCCCTCTACTCCAGCCCACTTCTCATCGCACCCGCTCCGCGGGTGCCGCCTCGTCTGTGGGTGCTGGAAGTCACACACCAGCTGGGAGGAACAACAACATCGGAGCAAAGCGGAAAGGCGGTGAGAGGCGCGAGGCATCAACGGGGCTGCGAGCGTGCGGGGACTTCATTTCCCAGAAGTCCCTGCAAGACCGACGTATAGCTTCCGGTCCGCTCTCCCTGCTGGCCCGCCCCCCGCCCATCAAAGGCACTTAAAAGCGTTCCTGCCCTTTAGCGAGCGGGACGCTTACTACCAAAACGGACGTACCTGGTCAGATTCAAGAGGCATAACAGCGCATCAGACCTCCAGCCCTCTACTCCAGCCCACTTCTCGCCGCACCCGCTCCTCGGGTGCCGCCTCGTCTGTGGGTGCTGGAAGTCACACACCAGCTGGGAGGAACAACAACATCGGAGCAAAGCGGAAAGGCGGTGAGAGGCGCGAGGCACCAGCGGGGCTGCGAGTGTGCGGGGACTTCATTTCCCAGAATTCCCTGCAAGACCGACGTATAGCTTCCGGTCCGCTCTCCCTGCTGGCCCGCCCCCCGCCCATCAAAGGCACTTAAAAGCGTTCCTGCCCTTTAGCGAGCGGGACGCTTACTACCAAAACGGACGTACCTGGTCAGATTCAAGAGGCATAACAGCGCATCAGACCTCCAGCCCTCTACTCCAGCCCACTTCTCGCCGCACCCGCTCCGCGGGTGCCGCCTCGTCTGTGGGTGCTGGAAGTCACACACCAGCTGGGAGGAACAACAACATCGGAGCAAAGCGGAAAGGCGGTGAGAGGCGCGAGGCACCAGCGGGGCTGCGAGCGTGCGGGGACTTCATTTCCCAGAAGTCCCTGCAAGACCGACGTATAGCTTCCGGTCCGCTCTCCCTGCTGGCCCGCACCCCGCCCTTTACGCCCCCTACTTAACAACTCCTTACTCCCGCAGCGCGGGACGCAGCTCGGGCGAAGACTGGGCAAAGACAGGGCCGTTTGAGGCCGTTCGAGGACGGCAGAGGACGGCCCCGGCCCAGACCCCCAGCATTTATTCTTCTCCATCACATGCAAGGTAGGTGGTCCAGTGATACTCACCCTACATTTCAACATAGAGTGGCCAGTCACAGGATTCACCAACTATCTCCCGTGAGACCCACTTCGCGGTACCTGACTCACATCGTAAATGACCACCATGCGTCCCAGAACTAGAAGCAACACTAAAAAAGCTACGGCCGTGGCACAAGTGACCGGTCCCATAGATCATTTCATCTCCCGGGTCAACGAAACCATTGACAAGAGCATTATCCTGTTGGAAAAAAGAGTCTCCCTGGATCTCATGCACGCTAAACGCTCATCTCTGGGTTCCCTTGCAACTGCAAGCTCCCCTTCCCATCAGGCTGTTAATAATTGTTCCCTACCCCTACCCTTAACTGCTGTCCCCATGCTGACCGTCCCGAACGCAGTAGACTTATCCGTGACTCAATCAGACTCCGATTTGTCATATGTTGACCTCGAGGCTACCCCAGATTTAGAAGCATGCCAATCACCTGACAAGTCAGAGCAGAGTGTAGCTAGTCATCCCCATATACCTGATACAGGAATGACTTTAGATCCGATAGAATCAGGGAGAGACACCTCCACTTCCACCAAGGCTGCGCCCAAGATTAAGGAAAAACCCAAAGCAAAAGTCAGGAATCACAACTTGATCTCACCTACCCCCAACTCTGCGTCAGGTATACCCTGTTGGGTTGAAAACATGGTAATAGACCTTAAATCAGATCTCGAAGCCACAATAGCGGCACAAATCAAACCTTTAATATCGAAGCTTGAAAGACTCATGTCACTAATTAATTCGAAATGTGGTAGCAAGATAAGCGGGAACGGCCTTTCACAAACGCATGGGGCAAAAGAAATACTTCCCAAAAAAACACCCTGCACCAAACACGCAACAGACACATCGATCAAGCCCAATACTCCACTAGCTAGTAAGGCACCAGCTATACAGCATCTAACCCAAAAAGGGAGTAAATTAGATGCTTCCCCACTTACCCCTATTGCCGCAGTTTCTGCCTCAGCAACTCAAGCAGCCCCAAAAGCCTCTATAGGTTCAACCAAAACAGATAACCACCAAGTTAAAGGCACTAATGGGAACATTACTACTCCAGCAGTATCTTCCCCCTTAGAGAAACCCCAGGAACTCAAGAAAAAACAGACTCGCTCTAAAATAATCAATCTGCCGCCGGAAGCTTCCCCCTTCGTGGTAGTCTTAACGGCTGTACCACCACTGAAGGAGGGTGTAAGAGAAACTTTCATAGAGCTAAGGAATAAATGTGCCCAGTGGCTCCAACTGCATAAACCCGTACCTACTTATATCAGTGGTGAGATTTTTTCTGTACGTAGAGGAGACTGGGTGGGCAGGAACATGAAGACCATAGCGGGTGACGTTATTACCATCAAATTTAGGGAGACAGGGGCAGCAAATTATATTTGCAACACACTCAGCAGCGGACCTGCCACTCAAATAAACCCTCTTCCCTTGTGTTATTTCCTACCCACACCCTCAAGACAAAATTTTCCCTGCTCTACCTTCCCAGCAAATAGAGGGTTCACACACCCCTCAGAACACACTACGTATCAGTGGCAGCAGCCTCCACATACCCCACGATTCCCACAAATACCACAACACACAACTTTCCAGTGGCAACAACCCCCTCAACCTCCTCAACCTTTACACCACTTTTTCCAACAGTGGCAGCAACCTCCCCAACCCACCATTCAGCAGTGGCAGCAACCGTGGCAAGGCCGGCTCCCCCCTTTCAACCCACTAGGTCCCAACCACCGAGGCAGAGAAAGGGATGAATGGAGAGGACAAGAACAGTGGAGAAATTACAGTGATCCCCAGTGTTGGGATGGTTGGAATGGTCTTCCTTTATCAAATAAGTATAGTGCCCTAGAGTGTGTCGACTGACCACCACAGCCAGAAGAACATTCTCTAAATAGCACTGACTCACTGGTATCTCTGGACTCCCCTCTAGTCTCTCTGGACCCAGAGATTTCTAGCGAACTACAAAAAGTCAAAACCTCTAAGAACAATCCAACAATTTTAAGCCTGATCTCTTGGAATGTTGCAGGCCTAAGGACAAAGGTGGAGGATGGGACAATTATGTACCATGTGCACAGTCATCAAATAATCTGCTTACAGGAGACGTGGTCACAACTAGAACAGCACTTACAGGGGTACAAGACATACTTCTCCCCAGCGTCGTTGGGACAGAAGGGTAGACCAAAGGGAGGACTAAACATCTATGTAGCCAATACTATTCATAACGTCAAAACAAATGTCATCGAACTGGACCCTAATTTCCAGATCCTTGGTCTCTCCTTACCGAAAAAAGAGTTCCTAGTCATTATTAACTTTTATAATAACCTTGACGAACCAGAGTTTCAGAGAGTCCTGGCTCACCTCCACAAAAAACTAACTACCCTTAGACAGAAACAAAGAGAAAGAGGTGCGGTATCTATAATATGGGTAGGTGACTTTAACCTCCACACTTGTACCCAACCAAAGAAAAAATGTCCTGGTATGGTGACAGAGGAAGATCTTTCTCTCATCCACTTCTCGCACAACAACATGGGCAGATTAATGAACGATCTCCTATCAGATCTGGACCTCCAAGTAGGAAATACCTTGGATTATGGAACCAACTCACTAGCACCGACCTACATAGGAAGAGGTTACAGTACTACGGTTGACTTCATAATAATATCAGCAACCTTACAACCTAGAGTAAATAACTTTGAAGTCACACCGACTTCCCAAAGCGATCACGCTATATTAAAAATGGAAGTGATAACAAACCACCAACAGTGTCCTCCTATGATAATAGCCAACGCACTGACCCAGGAAAACATAAGCATGGACAAACTAAATGGGTACTCAATAAAGTGGGGGAAGATAAACCCAGAGGAACTCACTAAAGAGCTGATAAAGTCAGTGTACCCCCAAATTAAAAACTGCCTGGATATATCAACAGAAGACGAGGAACTTCTTAACAACTTCGCCCAAATTATGGACAAATTAAAGGTTCTACTTACAGCAAAACATAAAGCTGGACCACCCCGACCAAAAGGCTGGTTTAATCAAGAGTGTACCCAGGCCCATACAAAACTTAAACTAGCTCTAAATAAAGACGAAAGGGATCCTCAAACTATAGCCAGCCTAAGAAGAGAATATCATTATATTAGAAAAAAGAGAAAAGAGGAACTTAAGCAAGCACTTTGGAATGAACTCCATACCAGTGCACAGAATAAAAACACCCAAGCTTTCTGGAGAATTATAAGAACTCCTTTTCTGGTTGACGACACACTCCCAAAAATTGAAGTCGCAATAGACGCAGCAGAATGGGTATCTCATTTCACTAAAATCTTTCAAAAATCATCCTCCGATCAAGAAACAGAAGAGGAAAAATAAATATCTCCAACATACCCTATTGATATAAACTTCGAAATTTCTGAGATCCTTCTAGCACTGAATTCAACCAAAAAAGGAAAAGCTCCAGGCCCAGACGGAGTCCCGGCTGACTTTTTTAAATACAAAATAGATCTCTGGGCCCCGATCATAACAAGGGTGTGCAACGCAACGGCAAAGAAAGGAATCTTGGAGTCATGGACAAGGTCCATTATGGTTCCGATATTCAAGAAAGGTAACCGCCAGGACCCTGCTTGCTACCGCCCAATTTCTTTGTTGGATTCACTGGGGAAGATGGCAGGCAGAGTGATCCTAGAACGACTTCAGGATTGGGTGGAGGAGAGAGGTATATTATCTGACCTACAATTCGGTTTTAGAGAAGGACTAGGAACCGTGGAACAAGCCCTAAACCTCTCGGTTATTTTTGGAAAATATGTGCAAGCCAAAAAAGAAAAACTTTACATGATCTACGTGGACTTGTCCGCGGCTTTTGACTGTGTTTCTCATACTAAACTATGGTCTCTTTTAGCCCAAATGGGGGTAGATCCGCCACTCTTGAACTTTTTAAGGGAACTCTATTCCAATCCTTCTGCAAGAGTTCGATATGGCACAAAGGGGGAACTGACAGCATCATTTAGAGTGGAGCGCGGGGTCAGACAAGGATGTGTCCTGGCGCCTTTCCTTTTCTCCCTCTATACTAACAACTTGGAGGTAGAGCTTTTGAAGGGCGCCCGGGATCTCCCGCAGGCTAAACATCGCCCGATCCCCGCTCTGCTCTACGCGGATGACGCTGTCCTCCTGGCACGAACCCCTTGCGAACTCCAAAAATCCCTCAACAGATACTCTCAATTCATGAGAACCCTAGATCTTCACATAAATGTGAAAAAGACCTTCGTGATGACGGCCGGGGTCGGGAGAAAACATCAAAAAACCATTACCCTTGACACCCAAAAAATAGACTCCACAACTGAATATTGTTACCTGGGAGTCACAATAGATAACAAACTCTCCTGGAAAAAGGCAGTGGAAGCCAGGAATCACTGCTTTAAAAGAGCATTAGCAGCATTGATGACGTTCACACAAAAACTGGGAAAACGACCGCCCACGGAATTGCTGACTATATATAAAGCCAAATGCCAATCGACAGCTCTATATGGCGCAGGATTATGGGGTCATACGGACGTTACTTCCCTGCAAATAGCAGAAAATAACTTTTTTAGATTTCTCCTATCAGCCCCAAAGCGATCTTCGATCTATGCCTGCCACACAGAATTGGGCGTCCCACATATCGAAGATCTCGCAAAAATACAACTGCTACTCCTATGGCGCCGCATTTGGGCTTCAGAAAAAAATGAACTCACAAAGACGATACTGGCAGATGCAATGTCCTTGGACTATGCTTTAAAAATTAAATGGCTAGCTTATATCAGGAACTTCTTCATCGACCTCGGAGTAGAACAATACTACTCAAATCCTGAAAAAATTGGAGAACTTACAAAAAACAATTTAAAAACATTAGCCTTGGGACACTTGGAAAACCTGAGATTACAATCAGAAGTAGGGAAACAGTCCGTTCAACATGCAATAACGGTCCAATCCACCTTTGCAATTCAACCCTACTTAACTCTCAACATTGGTACTTTTGATCGCTACCTTCTGATAAGATTCAGATTAAATATATTCCACAAGCTGGTAGCTTTTCCAACCCCAAACGTCTGGGATCCAAATCCACCTTTATGTCCTTGTGACGAAAAATCAACACAAACTACCCTCCACACCGTCTTGTTCTGTAAATTCTATCAGGAACAACGTAAAGTTTGGTTATTGACTCTCCTAAAGACTTGGGGCCTTAGACAATGTCGACCAGCCATGTTGAGTCTGCAGCTTTTGGACACTGAAGCCACATGCTACCATGTTCTTACCTTCTTGAAGTGTATATACAGACACAGAAAAAATCTTTAAAATAACTATATCGAACAAATTAATTGATTTTTTTAAATTAGATATGTAACTTCCATGTTATTTGTAACTACTCTGCACTGCAGATTTTACTATGTACTGCTTTTATGGATTTCTAATTTCTGAAAAATCCGAATAAAGTTTATTATTATTATTATTCAATTTTGGGTATCAACTCGATAAAAATCAATATATGCAGAAGTCAAGTGCTTAAGTTTAATGCAACTGACAAAAGTTAGATGATATTGCCCCAGTTCAGTGTGTGGCACTGTATCCATCTTCTGGTGCATCAACAACTTAGGGGGAGGGCGGTTTAGGGCCTGGTTTTGGAACCTGGGGTGCAGTGGTGTAATGGAGATGGCTTCCTTCAATACATAAGGAAGGAATGTAGTTATTGTGCTTTGGGAGACCTCAGCTAATCCTGCACGTATGCTATGAAAAAACCTGATGGCAGTACATTATGCTCAGTAAGTAATTTACTCTGAGCTGTTATACCATGCGACCTACTTGTAGTTGAGTCAAGTGAGGATACAGTTTGATCAAGGAGCCTCGTTATTACGTCCCAGCCTAACATATCATTTATTTTGTCTTCTCATGTTTCTCAAACGGTGTAACGCATAATTTTTAAAGGTTTTCCCTTTGCAACTCCCTTACGTCATAATTTCGGGTAATTATTTACACCAGTCCCAAACTTTCTCTGTGCATTGCAACCTACATTTTGGCTTCTTAGAGGAGACTTTTATTAAATATTTCTAATGGAGTTTAGAAAATAGCTCTAAGTGTTTGCACCTGCTTTCATTTTGTTGTACTCTCTAAGGCACTTTGGCTATTCATTTGTGTTACTGTGCACCACTTCAGCAGCTCAAGGATGGTTTTGCGGTCAGTGGATAATTGCACTGTTCCCACCACAAAACACCCACTTTGCAAGCATTATTTGGGATTTTGCACTATGCAGCACAAATCATTTTGCACTCCACTCAACTTTCTTTGCAAAAACTTTTCTGATCTTGAAAACACCACTTAGTATTACTAGCAGCTGTGCAACACAATAGTGAATCTGGGCTGAAAGCTGCATCCCTTTTAAATAGGAAGATCCAGATATCAACTATTTGTTGCAAGTGAAAATTCTCAAAACTTCGATTGAGATTGGATCAAAGTGAAAAAAGTTACCTCCCTACGATGTCTTTCACAAAAGAACACAACTATTTCAAAACAGGAATTAGCAATGATATTTAAACTGAAATTAACACAGTACAAAGGATTTTCAATGCTACTTTTTATTATAAAAAAGACTAAACATTACAGTTTTATTAGAACGAAAGACATAATATTTAAATTTGTCCCATTACAGTGTTGTTTAAACAGTGCAGGGTATTACATTAGCAGCATAATGTCACATACACCACAACACACATATAGGGTTTTTGACAACCAAAATATACAAATATAGATCAAACATTTACATAGCAGCAAAATGAATGTCAAAGCTGCATAACAGTCAACTTCCGAGATAAGGTACTCCCACTCAAAATTACGTTCATATACAGAAGAACAGCCTGCTTCAATAAATAATGAAAAATATGCATAGGGACGTTGACTGATAAGCAGCTAAGAGCATAATTAGCCGAATACCAGGTAATACTCTATAGCTGGTGATGAATGTGCATCAATTCACAGACAAGTTAAATATGAAAAAATAAATACGAGGCCTGGTGATATGGCAGAGAGTGTTCTAAAAGCAATATAATGATAAAAGATGTATCTTTAAAAACATGACCCAGATGTTGCATACTTGTTAGGCCCTGGAAATCTGCTAAATATGTCAGAGCAAGACACAGGGCAATGATCGAGCCGATAGTGCTTGCTTTCATGTGACCTCCCTGAGTGGCAGGATATTAAATCTATAGGTGCTGATGCGATCTCGCCTCCGGACTACAAAGGCTTGGGAGTGCACTGACCAGGGCAGACGAATAAATCAGTTGTCTGCAAAACGACCTTCATAACCTCTAGACATAAACCTGGAAGTGTGGTGTGAGTGGGGGTGCTTCCCTTCCAGAGGTGTGTTTGTGGGGGTTGCCAGGCATGCCTCGCTTTCTGAAGCCCTCAGGTTGCAATAAGAAGGTAAAGGCACTTGGTCATTTAGCGATATCCCGCAAAAGTTATTTCTAAGTTGTTAGCCTGCGTGGTTGCACACTGCAATCTTTGTTAAAGGATGTCGAAGGAAGAAAGCATAGATTTATAAAAGAAATAGCACATATATAACAGACATATTTGCTTTGGTGTTGTTAATGTAAAGCTGAACGGAAGTAAAAAATGGGCGGTTGTAAGGGCATTTGTGAGTTGTGTTAAGTAAATGCAAAAATATTCACAAAACTCTGGCTGTAACCTGCAGCCTTCTTTGAAGGGTGTTCGTCTGTGTCCCTCTTTGTGAATGATTTACTTTTCTGAGCAATGCCTTCAATTGGCTTGGGAAAAAGACTAAGGGGCTGATTACGATCACGCCATTAAAACCAGAATTACCCATGTCATATTACAATTGGCGATGGGTATCGCGGCGAATGGAAACCCGTCTGCCACTTTTCCGCCGGTCGGCGACGATTGCCGGACGGGTGGAGCAGGGGCACAAATATGGTAGGCACCGCAATTCATATCAGGATGTGGAGCATTTGCAGGCCCATGGAAGGGCTGGTGGGGATTTGCTTTGGGGCCTGTTGCAGGCCCCGAGGTGGGTGGGGTGCGGCACGCACAAGGTGGCAGGCACTGCACAGTGCATGTCTTGTTGTGCATGGCAATGCATGACATGGCCTTTTACCATTGCGGAGGGTGCCGCAGTCAGCAGCACCCACCGCAATGTTAAAATGCCAGATGTGACTGCCGGGGTGGCGGTTGCATCATAATTGGGGCGGTGGGACTGCCGCACGGCAGGCGGGCGGTCCTGTTACCGCTTGGGTGATGGGCGGACTAAAGTCCGCCCCGCCATCCTAATGACCTCCTAAGTCTAAGCAATGCAACTGGAAGGGCATCTAACTTAACTTGTCCGCCAAAAATGATTTTATGGATCGGCGGCACGTTCTTTCTTTGAAAGCAGTAGAAGGAATCTGAGTTTTTCATGAAAATGAAGTTAAATAAAAGCAGTTAGAATCTATCCCTAATTAATGGGGGAAATGTTGAACTATCTGAATGTGCACGATTATCAAACTTGGATGCACAAGTCAAACCATTTTCAAAGATTTACAGAAACAGGACTGATGAAATTTTACTGCTGAAAAAGTAATCGCCAATGTTGAAATTCTGTCACTGTGGAGTAATTTTCATAATTGCAAATTTAGGGGTAGTGGCTGTGGATGTTCTTGAGTGGTCCTGTCTGCACAGGAAAGTGAACACCTGAACTCTTACATTTCAGTGTTGTTCACATACCTCTTATAGGTAGTTTTTGACCTTTGAAACATAGGCAAATCTACCCCATTCATGAGAAGGAGTAATTGTGTTTTAGTTAGGGAAAATAGTTCAAGTTCAAGTTCAGTAATTTGAATAGCGCACTACTCACCCAGAGGGTCTCAAGGCGCTTGGGAGAGGATGTGTGCATTACTTATCGAATAGCCAGGTTTTTAGCTGATTTCTGAAGGAAAGGTGGTTCTGTGTAAGGCGGGGGTGAGTGGGGAGAGAATTCCAGCTTTTGGCCGCTAAGTAGGAGAAGGATCTTCCTCCCATGGTGGATCTATGGATGCTCGGAACTGCGGCGAGGGCTTGATTGGATGATCGCAGTTGGCGGGTGGGTGTGTAGAAGGACAGTCGTGTGTTGAGGCATTCGGGTCCATATTTAATGTGTTTATAAGGGATGAAGATTCCACATTTGGAAAAATATTTTCCATGGAGAAATAAAAAAGTCAAATGAACAAATACACATTGGAATCAAATTCATACATGCTAAATAGATCATCTTCTGTAAATTTTGCATATGTAAATTTTCTGTAATGTAGTACTCAATGAAAACTGACAAAGATGAAGATTTCCGTTGGTACTCATGGCCTCCTTTGGAAATTCTGCAAAAGTCAAACATTTGTTCCAGATGTAGGAGTAACTATAACAAAGAAAATGTTACATCTTTACAGCCATGCCTTTGTGGGTGGGACTAAACGTTGGTAAGACAATCTTCTGATTCCTTAAATTAAAAAATGTTGCTCAAATGTGTGAAGCTCTATGAAGGTGTGTCACTAAAACAGTTGTTTGATTGATAACAATATCTTAACACATGAAGCTGACATTTTGTATGATGAGCCCTAAGGAGCCAAATATTTAACTACTTTTGGATAAATTACCTTTGGTGGATGGTTTACCATACAGGTAGTAGTGCTTATAGTTTGGAAAGGATGATTTACTGATGCTACCTCTCCATTTTCAACGCTTTATAGAAAAATATGCAAAGATTAAAGATCTGCTCGGGCTAAGCTTTGGATCTTTAAATCATTTGCTCTGTGAATTTTTATTTATCTTGCTAAAAAGTGCAGACTGAATTATTAAACAAAACATATTACTAAATGGCATGCTTTTTCATAAACTATTTTTCAGGCATGAATATGCATGTATAGGAGGCACATATTTGTAAAGGCCAAATAGAATCACCCACTTCTGTATAACTTCACAATCAGTGTTGAGGAAACAGAATAAAACTTGTATTCGATAGGATAATATGCATGGACAGTTAGCTGACCATGCATTTTTGTGGAAGTAATATCTTAGTATTAGAGACTGAGCGTAAAATAATGTTGTTGAATCCAAACATTTCGATATAAAAAGCAGTGTTAACCAGCGAGTTCATTATTTTTTATAAAAAAATAAAAGTATGAATAGATTCAAATCAAATACCATAACACAAAATCCCTTAACACAGAATCAGTGCTTCAGAATATTTTTTTTTTAGTGTCAACGTTTAACTTATGGTTTTGCGTCATGTGTACAAACGAAAAATGCAAACTTAAATAAAGAAAAAAGTTCCAAAAACAAAACGGTTTCTCTCGAGTGTTATTCCAGACAAGGTTACATAATAAAAATAATCTTTTACATGAAATAAAAAAAATAGATCATTTAAGACCCTTAATATTAAGTATTTAAATATAAAGATATGTAAGCTCTTTTTAAATATACAGATATATAATAGATACATAAAATAGAAAAAATCAGGGTCAAACAAATTCATAACCTTCTGTAATATAAAACAAACTGTAAAATAAATAGCTCAGTAATTTACAATCCCGGTACTCTAGTTCTGATATGGTTCAGCAATATTACACAACCTGTTGACTCTGTGGAATGCGCAGATTTCAAATTCTACTCTGAAGGTGCCCTGTTGAGCACAATGTGTCCATTTGTATTGGGCGCCATTTTTAATGCAATGGCGGGACAGGAATCATTCCTGCACGCTCAGATACTGCTGGCAGTTGGGGTCTCCTCTCAGCTCGGGTGATCCAGGAATCCGTTTTCCATTCAAAGGGTAAACACACCAGCACTTGCCACGTTCACCATCCAAGGAAGACTCACACTACAAAAAGAAAAATGGTAGTGTTACAGATTGTGCACATCAGGAACCATACCCATTTAGATCATAGAACCTGTGCTAAGTGCCACCAGGCTTCCATCCAGTGGTTTAAATGGGAAAAAATAAGTGCAGGTACTCATTAAATTGAGCTAGGGGGCGTGGCTAGTGGGCGTAGTTAGAGGCGGAGTGAGACAGGATACAAAAACACTTCCATTGAGTATTCATTTTGCCCTTGCATTTCCTGGACAGTGGTCTCAAACTCTACATATGTGCAGATTAATAGCTAAAAGCCTGAGTGTGCCAAGCCATCAACAGTACTTTTAGCACTTTCAGGCTAATTAATTAATGTGCTCTAGGGCGAGAGAGACTCTGCCACTTACATCGGTTGCGGGACAGAACAAAACATGTGAGAAATGTATCAATCTAAACAAAATGTCCAAATGCCACATGTTCATGATTCCTTGTTTTGTAATATTTACAGCTTCAGAACATAATAATTCTAATGTTCCTACTTGTTTGCATCTGGCGCAATCCTTATATATTCGAGAGTGCACGCAAACAAACAAGCATTCCTCACATTTGTTTTCAAATACTTCCAAATCTGTTCCTCTCAAACATAAACTGTCTTCACATCTCAAACTTCACGATCCCTCCCACACCCACCTCTCTCCCGTTTGAGGCTAATTCTGTCCCCTATCAGTCTCTCTACCATCACTCTCTATTTCTAACTGTTGTCTCAGCGTCTTTTTACCTTTTCAACCTGTCTGGATCTCTTTCATATAACCTATCTGGATCTCTTTCATATCTCTATCTGTGCTTACCCCTTCAGCCTCTCTATATTTTCATACTCTCTGCTCCTTCCCCTTCACTCACCACAATTCGCCCTCCTTTTCTCACAGACCGCGGCCGGAGAGCTCGCAGTGTTCACTGCAGGGTCCCCAGTGCGTGCAGAGCCCAGCAGGGTCGAGGTCAGGGGAAGTAAAATACTGTCCTACAAGGGAAAGGTCAGTTGACCTCCCCCCCTCACCTGGGCACCGGGGACTCTACCACCTCATCCCCGCCCATCATGGGCTCAATGTCCCAGCAGGCGGGCGGGAAGGGGGGAGATTTGCAGGCCAAGTGAGAGAAGAGAAAGACAATCACACCCCACTGGGAGGCAAATGGGTGAAAATCGCCCTTTCTACCTGCGTTCCTCCACAAGAAACACTAACAAGACAACCAAGCGTTAGGCCTCCAATTTGCCGTACAGACCCCATCAGGCAGCTTGCCAGTTGCCAAAACTGAAAAACACAGAGAGACAGCAACGGCCAACATGCTGCTAAAAAACCCTCACTTAGCTGGCCCTCAGGCACCAGTGCAGTGCCTGCTTTATCAGTCAGAACCGGAGTACCGGTACTCTCCTTGACAGTGGAGAAGTGCCGGTACTCTGCTTGCCAAAAATAAAAAGTGCCGGTACTCAATACCGGGGAGTACCAGCCCATTTAAAGCACTGCTTCCATCAATACAACAATAAGGATATTGGCATATTCATTCCTCTCTTTCTCTTATTTGACAGACAGAAGGATTCACAATTATGACAAAGTTGATTGACCTTGGGGATGGTCCTTCCTGAACAAGGTTTCAAGCAAAGCACACTGGAGGGAGTTTCTAAGGAGTCTGCTCTAGTAGTACATAAAAGGCCTCGCCACCTCTGCTTCCAAAGTTCTAGACGAGGCTTTTTTATGCCATGTTAGTTTACAATGCCCCATAAATGGTGGGTCAGCACATAGTACTCATTATTGCATACTGAAGCCACAGGCTCTGCTGTCTGTAACAGTTTTGCCATCTATTCTTGAAGTATGTATCAAATCACTCACACTCGGTGCTGCTTGTTGAAGTGGACACTTTGTTGAAAGATTTGGCTATGCAGCACGTCGAGGTGCTGGACATTTTTGGACCAGAACTGTCTCAATACTACACTACGTACAACTTTGAAGTATCGAAATCTAAGGATTGTTTTAGACAACTAGGGCGGCAAGTTATCACACTTTTATAGAGTGGCGGCTCCTCGAGGGAGTGCTGCGGAGCGGTGGGGTGAGTCGGGGGAAGGGCAGGATGGGGGTAGTAAACTCCGGAATTGGGCCAAATAAAGTTGAGTAAAGAAATAAATAAATAAACAAAATGAATTAAATTGCGCGAGCTGTAATGCCAAATCGGCGATGCAGCGCACAATGTCATTTGTTTTATTTCTTTATTTCTTTACTCAACTTTGTTCAGCCTGATTCCGGAGTTCACTACCCCCAACCCTGCCCCTCCACTGCCCCACCACTGCTTTTATATGTACTCATATTAGAAGTCATGGCAGAACATGTACAGAAATGAAGGAAAAGATAACATTAAAGCCAGTAGGTCTGGTTTTAATGTGTGAAAGTATTCCAATAACATTTGTGGAATTATGTTAAAGCCCTACCTACTGAGTTTTCCTGTGTTTCTTAATCCATGTATATTAAGCACTTAAGCAGACAAAAATCCAATCTCACTAAAACATTTTTTTTTAAAGTGTGATGTTCTGTTTACTATTGAGATATAAAATAGCCTCTTGTACACTTCAATGCAAGCATGCCATAGAATATGTAATATTATATCAAATAGCCACCAAACAGCCAATGGCATGAGGTGAAAGAGAAATACTGCTCTGGGTGGAGCCAAAGCCGATTATATGCATATTTTAAAGACTTTGCACTGACAAGTTTGTGGACAGCTGTTCTGTCATACCAAACCTAAAAATGGCCTGGATTATGTTTCCTGGCTAAGCTGTTCTTCGGTAGCTGTCACTGTTGTATTGCAGTCTTAGGAAAATAAATGAATATATCTGACAAGATTGTGCTTCACACAGAATGTCATTTGAAGTTACATATTTTGAGGATGCTATTTATCGTATTTATCAGAAATATTCTTGTGGTACACCTCTTTCATCACCTTCTCCCATACTGTCTTTGTTCCCCTGTGCTTTGTGTCTGCTTCCTGACCTGCTGCCTTCACCCTTGGTTTATGTTTCTGCATATCTGACACTTTTTGTTGTACTCCTCCACTGTTCCTCTCTTACACCTTAGTTGTGCTATTCCTGACATACTCCTGGATTCCAAAGGTGAACAAGTACTCCTGGGTTAATCCTGACTTATTCTTGGAATCTAGAAGTAAAGCTCGCGTAGTGAGTGCAAGAGCAAGTCACACCAAAATCCTTGTGACTCAGTCCTGTTGATTTATGTGTCTCCAGACAGAATGCACATTTTAAGAGCTAAAAACAAATTCTTTTTTTTTATTTTAAAGATATTGCTGTTTCTGTTTTCTCCAACTCTTTATTTTTATTTCTAATTTGGGGTACTGGCTGGAGGCATGCTTTTTAACACTAAGTTAATGACCTTGCTCAAAATTGGTTAGCAAGTTCATCTTTATTGCTAGTGACTCTTGGCGTATGTATATAGGAGTGTTGAGATGCTGCAGGTGAAAACTTGAATGGAAGCCAGTATAAGCTGCATGTCAGTGTATGAATGCACAAGCCTACTCTGCCATCACACTTTCGCAATGAACTCTAACTGGGCATGCAAACTAACAATCTGATCTTTTTGTAGACCTGTGGGGGGCAGTAGTATAAACTACTGCTCCTCTGAATGAAAAGTTATACTGCGTGTATTTTGTAAATGATTTTTGTTTCATCGACCAAATATTAGATTTTAAAAATTAAGGGGCAGATTTACAAGCTCTTTATGTCCTTTTTTCTTAGCCGTTGCATCACTTTTTGTGACGCAGCTGCGGCATAAAAATGCATCCCATTTGCAATGTGACGCATCTAGGGAGATGCGTCACGCTGTAAAGCCCTATGTCACATCATACCTGCATCAGGTAAAATGTAGGCTGGGTGGGCGTTCCCACTTAAAAAAGCCTCGTAGAAGTGACATAGTGAAATCTACAAGATTTCACTGTGCAACTTCTTGGATGCCAATGCGTCAAAACCTTACCCCTGCTTGCAGCAGGCATAAGGAGTGACACAGCACAATGAGGATAGGCCTCCCCATGCATTGCTGGAGATGCGTCATGCTTGCGACACGACTCCAGCAATGCGTGACTTTTGGGCCAACAGATGCGTCGGAAATTCTGACGCATCTGTCAATCTTTGCGCCACAGTGCACTGTATTGTAAATATGGAGCATCCATGGTGGCGCAAGGGTTTCTCAGGGAGGTGCAGGGAAAAAGACGCATCTCTACAGATGCGTCACTTTCTTGTAAATCTGGCCTTAAATGTCTAAATGATCAGGAACAAAAACGTGTAAATTGTTTTCCTCCCTCGAGATATGCTCTTACATAGGGCAGCTGGTCTCCATAACTACCAGGGAAGGCCACATTTGCACAGAGCTGTTTCGATAAACTGCACACGTACACTCCACTCATGGGGAAGGAGACATGTTTATGGACCTACAGCGCCACCAAAAGGTACAGCGGCCACTATGGAACCAGTTCCACAAATTCAGGCTGATTTGGTGATCCCTTTGTTTGGCACAAACATCAGACAACAGCATTTAGTTTGGTTAAAAAGTTCTGTGGCACCAGTTAAGGGAATTGGATTACCTGTTTACTGTGGTAAAATCCGTTCTTGTTGCAGTTGGGGATGTAAAATCTGTAAATCTCTTCACCTGTCCTCTGCTGGGCTTTGGCAAGTTTGTCCATTGTTCTGTAGAGTTCTTTCTGGCATGGCCCCTGAAAGAAGAGTGCACCATAAATACGAGCTTCGAGGCACAGTAACAAACAACTTTCATGTAAGCAGTCATCAATCAGCCTTCGCACTTTCCGTCGCCATTGGGGGATGTTTGCATGAACCTAGACCCTTGCTGAAAATGCGGTCCCCGACGTGTTTGTGGGAAAATAATCATCTAAGGGCTAGCTAGATTCACATATATTTTGCTCAGAAGGCATGCTTTTATCTTGACTTACTCCTCAATTCCATGAATTAACCAGGATTACCCCTGCCTTACCTCAGTAATACAGTAAGAATCCAAGTTTGTTACAAGATTAAGTCACTTCCAAATCTCTGGGGACCAAGCCCGTAGTAATCAAACGATCATGTTTGTGTCATGCCTATATCAAGAGGCCCGACTCACAAACATTGGTCTATGAGTAGCTGTGACTTACTCCTGTAGTACTTCTGTCTTACTCGTAAATTTAGAAGCAAACTATGTGCAGTCCAGGTTTACCCTTTGAAGTCAGGTGTAAATCATAACAAACCCTTCGTGAATCGGGACCAGCAGAAAGAAGTGTTGAGCTTTTCCAATGAAAACCAAAGTAAAGACGAGGGCATGATTGATAAAGATGTCGTTTTCAATAGGTGAGTCTTCGCTTTGAAATACTCCTGGCTTACTCCTAGAATCCAGGCTCACTCTTGGCTTACTACTGAAATTCAAGGGTAAGCAGGGAGTTCTGCATGACTAAGTGACAGCAAAATCCTTCGGAATCAGTCCCAGTGTCTTACCATCTGAGCACACACAGCCAGTGGTAGACTTTCAAATGCTCCAGTCAGAAACAATTATCATAGCATAATGTATAACACTCTCCATAGGTTACATCCGTCTGTGACCAATATACAGAGGCTAGCATCAGCGTAGACCGTAGGCTGCACAGGCACTTCTTACACCAATACATGGTTGTAGTGTGTACCTATTTTACATATTCCCAGACATACTTATTATATATGTATAAACGTATGTGAATGTTGTAGGGCGGCAGATGTCACTAAGGTGTGGTAGCACTAGCCAGGTACATTGCTGACATAATTTGTTTCCACACACTGCTCTTGCATATATAAACTACTGGGCTAAATCGCAAAGACTGGTGTAAGAAAAGGTGTGACTTGTTCTTTTAATACTCGAAGCTTACTCTTAACTTCTAGGGGTAAGTCGTGAGTATTCCTGGACTAATCCTGTGTTACATTTACGGATTGCCAATTGAATGGAGTAGTAAGCCCCGGAGTACGGCAATAGTAAGTCACAACAAAATCCTTGTGAATCGGTCTTGTTGTCAACAGCACATAAGGGCATGATTGCATTTGTTTGTGCACCGAAGTGCTTTCAGGGGTCTGCAAGGCGATGTGTTTGGCGCCCTGCAGAATTTGACACCTTACAAAAACACTGAGATTGAAGAACCTAATTGTACTTAATTGTTCTAGTACAATGAGCGGCCTGCATTTACCCATAATCAGCCACAAGATGTCACTAGCGTTCTGTCGCGCTGACATAAACATGATTCCTTGTCACAGGAATTCAGACAGAGAATTTAGATTAGACGCCCGAAATAGTTAAACTTATGTTTTATCACGAAAACAGAAAAGTGCGCTGTGACTACAAATATTACAGTTTCGCTAACAAGGGGATGTGTTTATGTAATGAGAATACGGCTGTCGAAAAGGGTCGAAGAGCAGTCGTTAAGCTAACAGTAGCCTAACAAAAGGAAATGACTAAAAAAAGTCAAATTAACACAATACTTGAATTCCCAATGGAAGAATTGTAAAATGCGTTTGATTAAAAGATAATGTGCATGCCAATGGTCACTTCGCTTTTACTCGCCATAAATTCATTGCGATACTCTGGCGGCATCGCGTGGTAGTTTGTAAGAATTCCACACAAAACTTCTAAATACATGAGTCTACTCTCTACAATACTGTATTAGAGAAAATGATAATGAATTATTGCGCAGTCCGAGTCTGCTGCTTAGCGATAATCAAAGAATGAACTGGTACAAAAACAATTGTATTACATGATAGGAGAGATCTGCAATGTGGAGTTTACTTTTGTTTTAGGATTCGCGGTAGACAAAATCAATTTTCATAGATGTCACGAATATTCATGGGAATTCCGTTATACATATCAATGTACTTGCGAATCCCACGGAGGCCAGTACACACGCACACACAGATAAAACTGGACTCTGGAACCCCTCCTAGAAATCAGGAGCGTTTAATATATTTGGGTAAAGCATGACGCCTCCGACAGTGCATGATTTATTTAATACATAAATTGTCTGCGAGGAAGGGCAAATGGTTTTGGGCCTGGGGAGTGAAGAGTTCCCTCCTCCCTCACATTTTCCCTTCTTACATACAATGGTTTCGCCAACATGCCAGTCATATATAGGGTAGTTACTATTATTTATATAGTGAAACCTTTCTTTATATGAGCTCACTGCTCAGGAAATTCCCCGCCTACATGATAGAGGGCTGTGGAGAGAGAAGTCTTTAGCTTGTCTTAAATCTCTAGGACTCAATTTTTTTCTGCAGGATTAGCTGCTCCGTTTTGTTTTTCAGCACTACAATTATAAGGTTCCTGGTCTCACTACCGAAGCACGATAGGCCTCTGGAAACATTTCTAAGAAAACTTTAATAGCTCAATGCTAATAGGTAAATAGAAATAAATATCAAAATTAATTTTAAAAATATAATAAAATAGCACATACATTTTTGATTATGATTAAATATTTATTTTAAATTATATATTTATTTGTGTGTATTTTTAAAATTTACATAATGTAATTTAACATTATTTAAGATAGGGTTTCATTTTAAGCCCCTACATCCATTATTTTCTACGAGAGAGTATTGCAGTACCATTGACTGTCCATGTGCAATGCTGGGCTTACTACAAACATGTAACATACTACAAAAGTGCAATTTGTAAATATTCAAAAGTAGTAAACTCACTCAAATGAGTAAACGTACTCAAAAGCGTAATTTACCTTTGTGAATCTCTCAGTTTCCTACAGTACTTCTTTCTTATCTAGAGACTGCCCTTTATGTACCCTGCAGCATGAACAAGATTAACTGGAAAGACATCTTACTTTAAAAAACTCATCTAACTTGTCAGTGGGGAAGATGCAGATACCAGATTTAGGAAATGTGAAAACTTGGAGCAGGAAGTGACTGTAATACTGAAGGAAATCTGAACCTTCTGCAACTCTGCAGAAAGGCTCCCTTGATCCCATGCATTAACTACTTCCTGTTATGGTATCAAATGTGCTCTTCTTATGTCATGTCTTTATACCATGGCATGCAGTGATTCCATGCAACTCTCCCCTCACCTGCTGCTCTTTCCACTTTTTCCTTTCAAGGAGTCGCTTTGCTTTCATGCGTTCATAAGCGCTGTTGGTGTTGAGTGAGTCTTCTTTGTCGTAGCTGCCAGACACAGAGGGGCGGAAGTTCGACTGCATTTGGTCTTGGGTGAGATCAGTGCCTTCATGCTCAGTAGATTCCTTGATATCTGCCAAGAGAAAATTCATTGTCGTTAGTTTGACTGAAACTCTGCAATACATATCTTATGCAAGTGGTAACATCTCAAACAAGCCCAAAGCTCTTACAGAAAGATAATAAAAATAGTCCTTTTTACAGCCCCTCCTATCTCATGGTTTGCCATTTTATAGTACTCGATTGAAAGAGGTCATTGCATTGTTACCCAGTTCAACAGGACTCAATGTGTCAGCCTTCGAGTTCTGAAAAGGTAAATAGTTCTGATAGCATTCGAACCTGCGGCATACTGGATACCGATAGATACATGCAGGCGAACGCGTCTCACTTGTCCCTAGCACAGTTAAAGAGTATGTACTGCATGTGTGGGACCTTTAGGGAGAGTTGGTCTTTTAAAGTACATACACTCTCTCTGCATGAAAGGGGATAATCATGTACTCAATTCGTCCCACATTGTGCTATCCTTTCATATCATGCCAGATAGTGAAGGTCAATGCTCGTTTCATATAGTGGGCTTACATCCATCCCCAATAGCCAACCCACTCTTATGAAAATGTACAGAGAGCATCTCTACAGACACCTAATGATGGTGTGTCTTTGACAACCAGCACTGAAAATGCTACATTTCCAAAAGAGTATTCTGTGAGCAGCATATACAAGCATGCAACAACAGACAATATAACTGAAGACTGATGATGACCCACAAAACCCTACTTTCAGTAGAATAACTCATGCACAGATTATGTTTGTGAGATATTTCTCCTCCAAAATCTTGATTTCTGGAAACTTAACTCACAGCTAAGGTTTGCAAAGATTGCGGAGTTTGCGACTTTGCTAAGTGCAACTTTGCAAGCTCAAAATAACTCAGCCAATTTGACATTAATTCAGCACACCCCACTTTCTAGCTATCGCCAATGGCTGGGTCGTGCCTTCCTACAGTCATTCTTCGGTGGCCACCTCTAGTGAAACTGATCTAATTACAAGTAGCTATGTGACTTTAAAAACACATTTAATTCTGTTGTTGCACAAAGTCAAATACAGCAGAGCTATTTCTTCATCGTGAGACACAAATGTGCTCTGCATGGAAAGCATGACAACAAACTGTGCCACACTGGGAAATATTGGCAGCCCTATTATTTGTTGATCTCAAACAAATGGTGAAATATTAACAGAAAACTGTTCGTAAAACACTAGGGCTCTCAAACATAAATAAGCCAGGGTGACTCAATATGAGCATGGCGCTACAGGACTGAGTGACCAAGTATAAGTATGGATAAACATGTCTGGGTGACCCACAAGTAGAACGGCCAAAGCTGGTCTGAGTGACCCTTTGAAGGCATGATTAAACTGATCTGGGTAACCTAGCGACACCATAGCCAACTCGGTTTGGGTGACCTGGTGTGGGCATGACCCAATACTTTTGGTTGACTGAGTGGGCATTGTGTACAGGTTTGCCTGAAGCAGAGAACACCTTACCCCCCCAAAAAAGCGGTTCACCCAGCAAGGACATGTCAACAGGTTTGGGTGATAGCACGAAAAAAGGGGGACCCCCTCTAACAATACTTGAGGCCAGGGAAAAGAGGGAATTAAAGTCTATACAATACTAAATAGTTCCCTCATAGCCTATATCCCTTTTACATTTAAACATTGTTCATATCCATTTCATCAAACATCAGAACACAACAGTGACACATATGATCATCTCATTATTATTTTTATTTTATGAAAACTTTCTTCTCTTTTTTCAAACTGTTTTTTTCTCTTTTTTAAAAAAAATAACGTATTCTTTATAGTGACATATGATACATAGTTCATCTCAGTTTCACATAATTCATAAATTACTCCTTGTTGATCAGTACTTCTTCAATGGATAAAGAAACATGAAAAAAAGATTATTTTTCAAAAAGAAACACACAAACCCCTGGTTTGGAATACAATAAATACAACCATACTACAATCAGTCCAATTCATTCACTTTCACACCAACCACATACATCCAGTATATGCACACAGTTGAGTATATTGTATGACAGGAGGAACCCCTGCCACAACTAGAACCACAGAATGCTCCACAGAGTTCCACGCAGGGTCGACACGCGTTTTGGTGGGATTGAAATGTAACAACCACCTTCCTCAGGACCTATCCCGATACCCACTCCAAACTTTCAATTACCAAGGGACAAATGCGAATTTTTGTACAGAAAAGTCCAGATTAAAAAAAATTCATCTATAGTTCCAACACTGGGGTCCGAACAGATCGCCGATAGGAGATAACTCTGTCTTTCAATGATTTTATCGTTGTCGTATGAAAGCAGTTATACAGAATTTATGGATTCAATAGGTGTCATCTCGTATGACTCAGGGTGGGCAGATGTACAGTTAGATATCCTTAAAACATGAGGCCATCTGATAACAATAATCTGTTAGCAATAATTTTCAGTCTTCAAAGTGTGTGATGACGATATATAAATGCGTGTTGCACTTTCTCCTAAGTTTAATTCTCCATGTGTCTCCGTCTTCATCGCCCGATATCTCCACAGCACAGGGAACTATTTAGCATTGTAACAGGTTTGGGTGATTCAGCGAAGGCATCACCCTACAGTATTGGATGACACTTTAAGGACATAACCTATTAGATTTTGGTGACCCAATATGGGTATTACTTAACAGTCTTGGGTAACTCAGTGAAGGTAAAACTCAATGGGCCAGATGTATGACCATTTTCAGCAGTCACAAATGGAGAATCGAGCCTTTTGTGACCTCAAAAGCAGCCTCTGGCATGTACTGACCCTATTTTATGGGTCTGTAACCTATTGCCGACTCGCTAAATAGGGTTTTCAAGTTGCTATTAGGAGGGAGTGTGCCAAGGGCGTCCCTTCCTTTTAGTGAGTCGCAAAGGCATGTATGATTGTTTTGCGACAGAAATGCGGTCACAAAACAAAAGCAGTTTATCTCTTACTTCAAGTAGGTGACCTGCATTGAAAACATTTTTAAGAGCAGGCAGTGGGCCTCCATGCCACTGTCTGCTCCAAATAATTAAGCAAATGTTTCATTTTTCTTTTTTGAAACACATTCCATTTCCCTTGCATGCTGCCGTCGGCCGACGCAGCCCCGCCCACTCTTCAGAACGGCCCCACCACGGCGGAAAAAATGCAGCGGTTAAGGCGTTAAGAAAAACAGGCTGAGGATTTTAAAAAGTTTTTTTTTTTTAAAGCAAACACAGATAGGTGGGTGGTCTTCCGTCCAAAGCAGGAAATCATCCCTGTGTTATCGCCCATTCCCAATGGGTCGCAAATTGCGACCTGCCTCATGAATATTGATGAGTCAGGTCATATACGGCCCCATTGGGAATCGCTAATGTGACTGAGACACATTAGTGCATTTCATTCTGCGTTTCTCGAATTGTGAGTCGCTAAAAATCGTAAATTGGGAGTCACAAAATATAATGGTCATACATATGATCCAATATATTTAGGGGAACCAGCTATCACTTAATCCAATAGGTTTGGGATCTAGCAGGGGCCTGGCACAGAGGGGTTTGTGGTCAAAAGACGTAGTGACTGAACAGGCTTCGGTGACCCAACAAGGGCCCAACAGCGCTACTGAATGGGTAAGGGCCAGTGTAGGTTTTTAAGGTGGGGGGTGATGTGGCTGTGGCGAGGGACGTTGACGATCAGTCGGGCGGAGGCATTTTGGATGCGCTGTAGTCGTCGCAGGTGTTTGGCTGGGATTCCGGCGTAGAGTGCGTTTCCGTAGTCCAGTCTGCTGCTGACAAGGGCCTGTGTCACCGATTTTCTTGTTTCGGTCGGAATCCACTTGTAGATCCTGCGGAGCATGCGGAGGGTGTTGTAGCAGGAGGAGGAGACAGCGTTGACCTGTTTGGACATGACTTCAGTGTGCCTTGAAGATTCAATTTTTGGAAGTGGGTGGCTCGAAAACCAATGTTTGTTAAAATGGATCCTGGAAGGGGCTTGACTTTGAAAGTGCTAGTCTCATATCTGTCAGTTGTCCATATGCCACACGTGTGGCCCTCTGGCAGTCCTCATTTTACAGGCCACAGCACGAAACATTTTGGGACATGTGGCTTCACTTTCCGATATATATGTGGCCACCGACTCAAAGTCCCAGCATGCTTAGTACTGACTGAAAAGGAAACACGCCCAATTTGCCTATTTCACTCTCAAAACACAGGGTCACTTGACAGCCTTTTATGCTAGAGTTTGGCATTATAACATACATTCAAATACACATGTAGACCTTGACTCTAAAGCCAGAGAAGCACTGGCAAAGCCAATAGGCCTAGTGTTTTGGGTGCCAGTCTTTTGGATTTGCCGATGCTTGTTCTGTTTTGTCACAGTTTTTGCACATTTTTATTGTTGGGGAATCTGACAGTTCCTCGTCAATCTAAAAATCGTCAATCTTAAAACAAAAGGCTAAAAGCACTTTGGTCTCAGAAAACACAGATTGCCAATGAAGCCCCTGTCAATTAAGGGAACTACTTTGTGTGTGGGTGTGTTCCTTGTGAAAGGGCAGAACACACTTCACTCACAGTGAGTTTAGCTAGTGGATAAAGTGGGCTGACCCACTGTGAATGACACAACATTCCAAAGGAGGAAGAGGTATTGCGGAAAGCCCCTATAAGTAAATATATTATACATATAACTTTAGTAAACTCAAAGTGCCTTGGCAAACGCCACACGTAAAATGGGCATTGGCCTGAACTGTCTATGGGAAAAGTCTAAGCCCAGTTAATCTGAGGAAGCCAGGGCACTACAGACCAAAATGCTATTTAATTTGCCAGTGCGGAGTGACTGAGTGAAAAATTAGATATTACTTGATTGCCACGCGTCAGTAGTGATGACGACATGGTGAGGTGGCAAAGCATTCACCTGCTAGAAGCCTCCATGTTCCTTGCTTTGCCTTTGAGTGCATGTCTGCAGTTTTACAGGATCAGTACAGTGTATGGTGATGATTAACCGTAATTCCTTCAAAAGAAGCGCGCGCACATGGAGTCCCTTGCCGAGCAGAAAATATATCCGCAGGAAATGAATGATGAAAAGCTAATCTGATGCTCCCGCTCTTCCAGATCATAAAATAAGCTGTAAATCAGGCCCTGAACATCAGCTTTTCAGGTCCAGACAGGACAAGTATAAAAGGGATGAATTGTTTTAAAGAAAGAAGAGGTTCAAACTCAGTTTCGACATCTCACACCCCCATACATCGTTTAATTGTTTTAAGAGTCATTTCCTGAACTACTTTTCTTGGTCTTCCTTCAATCAAGTAAGGTCTTATGTAAACTCCAGTCTGATTTTTTTGTTTTGCTTACGTTTTTTGTGCCAATTATGATTTTCTGTCATTTACTAACCCTGTCCCTTTGGAAGTTCAGTTGTAGAGAGGTGGGATGCAGTGTATTTATGTACTTGTTTATTTAATATTAGGGCAATTATGGCAGTCTGATCAAACCCAACAAAAGAACAGTCATGGAAAATGAGATTGTAAAGTGTTTGCTTGGTTAAAATAATTGTTTGTACCAGGGACGTGATTAAAACTGCATGCTGAAACTTGTTTAGGTTAAGTGGTATTGGCCGCAAATGAGCCATGTCAACAGCGTAGCGCCACCTTGTGGTAGAAGCTTGAGATATTTGGATGGTCCTGATTTTAAGCCAATGTACTGTCAAATAAACAAGCTCTGAAACTCTTCTGTAAATGCAAGTTGATTGGTTGCTTGCAAAGTGCTTCTACTAGATCTAGGTGCAGCATATGGGTTTTTGACATTGGGCAGTACTTGACCCACAGAAAATATATATATAAATCGGTTAAAAAAAGCATAGCAATATAGCCACAACTAAATTCTTGTTGAGCAGTTCTGTGCGAAACTGGAGTCAACTAGACTGCACAGGGTAACAATTAATGTCCAAAAACATATGAGCCAGTTAAACCATAGTATAAAAAATATTTCTAAAGACTGACGTGCAATGTCCAGCAGGATTTAAATGATTCTCGGTGAAGGGAAAAAGTGCACTAGTCACTGTGCTTCAAATGAGCAAGTCCACCCTCAGGATTCTGAAAGTTAAAGGTGAACTTGGAAGATTTTACACTAAAACTAGTGGCTGTGCTTTTCTCTTAGTTGTGAGGCAATATTTAGAGCTTCTCCTGTTTCAATGTCCTAACAACACATGTTGAAAAAAGTGTTTGGGAATTCAACTTGCCTGTTAAGGTAATATCCCATCATGACTTGGCTTCACAAATCAAATTGCTGAGCAACAGTAATACCACTAGGAGGGGATGTGTATGAGTTGAGATGGGAGCTATCTGTCAGGTCATTAAAATTACCCGATATATTTCACAGAAGCTGTGCTTTGATTCACCATCATTTGTTGTGAAAGTCACATTGTGCATATTTCAGAAAGATTTTGTTTTTAAGTTCTATAGCAGACAATGTACAAATGTGTAGAATATTCAAGATAAATGTATTTTCAATCTTGAAATGTAGACAGACACTATGTTGTTTTAATACAGAGATTTATCACAGCAGCATCTCCTATATCAACATGTATGCTATGTTCAACCCGGGAAAGGAAAATCGCAGCCAGGCCAACACGTTTCGCCCCCTAATCGGCACGCAGACCTTGGACTTTTTTAAGGCTGTGCATACGATGCAGAAGTTAGTTTCAAGTACCATAAACATATAATTAAATACAAATGACTTTAAAGAAACAAAAGAAAGGACGTGTTGCACACAATTGATCAATGTTATCAACATTGGAGCGAAAAAAGTAATAGAACAGAAACAGAAATTAACGGAAAAACATTCAAATGAGCTAGTTAGCAACGCCCATACATCACCCATGGAAGGTCTAACAGTCACAAAGTAACCTAAGGCAGAGCTATGGACTTCACTAAGTTACTTTTTCTTACAAAGCCAAGCAAATCAACATTTGCACAGCTTTGTAAATGCCAAAAATCATTTTACGTTGGGGTTGTGTCTCTTTGTAAGCCTGGGCCAATATGTGTTAATTCTTAACTTTAAAGAAAGACTTGATTTTATTTCTTCTGGGAGGATGACTTTCAGCTGCATATATTCTTAGCACTTCATACAATAAAGAACTTAAATGAAGGGTAGTTTTTAAGGGTGCAGAGAGGTACATCTTACATAAAACGTGAAAGGTTAATAGGTAAGAACTCTGGAAATATATGATCCTATCGGTGACAGTGTCCTTTTCTGCATATGTATAGATTTACCACACTTGTCATGTAATGCGCCAACTGCAGAAAAATGTCCACATTTCAACAACAACAAAATCTTTAAAGCTCATATGGATCAAAATTTTTAAAAATCATAAAATGCCACGTGTGGTGCCCTGCAGTAGGAGGCATTTTGCAGGGTTAATTCGACATCTTTTCTTGCGGATTGCTCTATTCAGGCTCCAAACTAGTGCTCATGAGGTGAAACGTTTGTCTAAACAATAAGAATTGTTCCGGTATTCAAAATCTCCAAACGCTGCACCTAAGTGTCACGTGATATTTCATGCTAAACTTCTTCCCAACACCCAGATGCGATAGTTCTGAAATCCACTATGGGACGATAAAAGTCAGAGACGTGCTGCAAGGAGTAAGTGTAATAAGTACAGGTATTGCGTAGTTTAACTTGGAACATGAGATACCCATCTGACTCGCGTTTTCCCCCAACGGCCTGACCTTTGCAGCGGCCTCGATGGGATTCCAAGGCTATGGGAACTTGCTCTGCCCTTGCACCTCTACCCGGACATCCTCGTGCGCATTCAACTTCCGAGCGAGCACTCTCACAGGTCCCTGTGCAAGACGTGATGTCCACTCCGCGTCAAGTGGAGGGTCACACATTGTTCTGCAGGAAGAATACACCCGGGCAGCTCGCCTCCATTTCCTGGCTGCTTAAAATACTCGTGGAAACTCAACAGCGTCACTGCGTCCTCGGGGGACTGAGGGACGACCTGCGTTCTCAGGATTTTAAAAACTGGAACTCACTTGGAGTCACCGGAATTGCAAAGCCTGCCCGTCCGGTACGTGAGAGCCAGGGACAGAGCCATGACGTGTCTCAGCGGCTCCCTGTCGGGTCGCAAACTCAGGGGGGGTCGTAGTCCACAGAGACCGGCGATAGGCAGTTTACATGCGCGATTGGTCGGATAGACAAACCTCAATCAGAGACACCTGCCTGCGAGCAAGAACCCGGAACCCTTCTGCAAGCTGAGGGGGAACTTGGGACTTAAGGGACTCCAGTCACGTTCAGTGTGGATTTTGGGTACACGGTGAGCTCCAAGAAGGGGCAGAATGGGCCTTTGAGGAGTCAGGCAGGGTGATATCTGAAGGGGGCACTGGGATCGCAATAGAGGAGCGCAGAGAAGAGTTGTTGGCTATGAGGGTTAAAAAAAGAAATGCCCCCATGGGCGAAGTAGGCTCTGGTGAGGTGCAAGCAAGACAAGACCAGGGGGAAACGAAACGCGGGCCCATGTTAAGGTCAGGCAAGGCCTTGGACCATACACAAAGCGAGCTTCTAGGACGGTCAGGTGAAGCAAGACCTGGGGAAAAACAGACTATGGCGAGGGCCAAACTAGTGACTCCTGTAATGATCAGATGGGGTGGGGTTAAAGGTAGGGTTAAGCCAAGGTGGCTGCGTCTAGAAGGGAAAGGGTCTTACAGAGCTTTTGTGTCACCATCCCAACAACTGCTGGACTGGTTTAGTCAAGTCACCAAAAGGTTCTAAGACATCATTACCTCGTGTCCCTAGAGACACCAGCACTTTACCCATTACATCCTTTGTCGGTGATGTGTGTGAAAGTCAAACCTGATCAATGGGTCACTTCAACTTTTTGTTTCATGTTATTTTCTCCGAATCTGTTGATGCAGACTTACCACAGCCCTGGCACTGTATTGGTATACACCCATTTCCTCTCTTATATGAAGACTTGGAGATTCATTCTAAGGCACGCTCCTGGACAATGGTGAATGCAGCTGTTCTCCAGAAAAGATAAATACCGAACACAATCTGCCAGCAATATCGGGTATCAGAGAGTCTATCACTGGGGCTCTCCACAAAATCGGAGCATTGGTTCAGGTACTGACTGATGCAACCGCAGCTGCTAGTGGACTGTGCATGAACTGTTCACTTGCATAGAAACTGTTAGCTTTTCGGCCTGGTGAGTTTATTTCTTATCTTGGCTTCCCACTTGAACGCATTGTGCCATCTTGCAAAGACTACTTTTATGCCCTGTGACCACACTTTCCAAAATGTAGACCGCTTGCAAACATGTAAAACATTAGCATTAAAGCATCTTTAAGAAGCGCCATTTTCGGGGGTTACGTTGACCACAAGGCCAGCAAACAGAATATGAGATTAATGAGATGCGGACACACCCACCCTCAGATTTGTGCGACCAATTTTGGGGCATCTCTTGTTCAAGTTGCAGCTTCTGGTGTTTCGGACTGGGCCTCTCTGGACACAGCTACGTGGCCCTGCGGGTTAAGAAGTGTACTCCGTGCAGAAAACGGGGAACGGGAGGGAGTCTTTGTGGGTGCCTGATGTCTATGAGTCTGTGGCGGAACTGCATAGGCCCTGCCTACAAACTAGCTATGAATTCCGTGATTCGTTGCTTTTTACTGTCTAGACCAGGAAGGACAGCATAACGCTTTATATATGTTTATGCATTGTTTTCGTTACATAAGAATGAGTGGAGATATTAATATAAGCCTTTAAAACGCATGACTTAGAGGGCTGCTTCGCTGCAAGGAACCTGTCCCTGGACACCCTTTCCAGGTGTTGGACAATTGCTTCTTAAAGCACTTGTGATTTTCTGTTATATGAAACAAATACACAAAGATATCACTCTGCAGTGCTAAGTATACTTCCAGCGCATTCAAGTATATGTTAAAGAAATTATCTTTGCGCCACACCTGTGACCTTCAATTTCGGAAAGATGCAAGGTTATTAGACCAACTGCCATTTACCGCTCTTGCACTATCTGGCGCGTCACGCTTGTCCTGGTACCTTTCTGGTTCCTAATCCCCAGCCAGCGTGCCTCTGATGAAAAGCGCGGGACGGTGCCAAACGCGGACGCAGCACAAAGCATCAAAGCGGCCCGGCCCGGCGTTGGGCAGCTCCACGCAGACTGATGCAACGGGACTGACGCAAGAGCGCCGCCGGCGGTAGAGGCGCCTCCCCGGGTGTGAGGCGGGAAGGCCCGAAGAGCGCTGTCCGTCATGCATTGTCTGCGCAACCAGGCAGGGTGTTGCCTTTGTGTCCTGGAACCGTGCGCATTTTCATAGAAACTGATGCAATGACGGCAAAGATTGCACGGAGCGCAGGGCCATAACTGAGGGCACTAACAGCTCTAGAAGCAACACCCACCAGTGTGACAATCATGAAAACCAAAATAGAAAAGCCTCGTCTGTCAGGGAGAGATGAGTACATTTGAGTGGCAAGCCAGGGAGCTGGTCTGTTCGTTCTGCACTGCCTGTGATACTGTGAAATCAGCGGGCGCACGAGTTCCTGTCTATACCCATCACTTCTCTTATTATCTTTAGCTGCAGACTGTTTGTGCACCTACATTGTCAGTACGCCTTTTATTTGATAAGAGGTGACCTTTATCTTCTATTTTAGATAACCAGGGCACACGACAGGTTCTAAATTACTTCGTCGGGAAGAGCGGTCTAGTTGCAGTCCGCTTCTTCTTCAAACTGTCACTCTTAGAGAAATGCAACCTGCAGCGTAACGATTCTAAACTCTACCTTTTTGCTCAGCCTTTCATCAGTCAGGCATTGGTGAAATGAGTGCCACTGACGTGGTTAATTTTGTAAACGTGTATCCACGCAACTACAGGCACGTGGTTTAACTTTTCTTACAATCTGTTCTTCCCAACAGAAAAGGCCATTTGTATAATCACGCGAGCCGTTGCTCTCGCCCTTCAACGAGTGTTTTTGGCCCCTTGAATGAACATAATTCAAGAGGACTTTCTTTTAAAAAAAGGAAGGCGCATCTTCCTGAAGCATCCTGTTTGAGGACTGAAGAAAAGAGTATTAAACAGCGGAATCATGCCTGTTAAATACATCGAACCCAGTGCATTTTGAGCGGGGCAATCTCATATTTGTTATAGTTCTATGAAAAGGCGAACAGAAAACCCCTTCAAGTAATGCGTTTGTTACTCTGGACTGTGTAAAGAAAAAAAAAAAACAATATTTTAAGACCTTTGGTGACGTTGAGGGCTAGTTGGCATCTGGTGGTAAAATTACGCACCTGCGAGCGAATGTTGCAGGCCTTGTAGTCCGAATGCAGGGCGAGCCCTGTTTCCAGAGATGCTCGGATAGCAGGCACCTGGCAGCGCGGAGTCCTTTTCCGCGAATGCGGAAAGAGAGCTCCCACAGACTGATGCGCTGTCTCCGCGCCCAGAGGAACGAGGTGACGGTCGGGTGACATTAAACGGACACGACTTGACTATACACCAAAATGGAATACCGGTAGCGTTCTTCTTAATTACGGGGTGCTTTGTGTCTGTATGTGGTCTTCTAAAACGAAGCTCTGCCACTTTGCTAATTGATCGCTGCCCTATTTCCTGGAGGTGGGGTACTTTCGTGGCAAACCCTGCGCTCTCGCTCGCTCTTCTCTCGAGGACATCGGGAGCACGCGCCGCCAGTGGTGCCTGCTCTGCAGGTTAATGCACCGATGAGGCGAGACTGGTGGGTATGAGAGAGGCATCGAGGCTGGTCCAGGGAGGTACTCGGCGTTGTCAGAGACCTGTCCATCTCTGCAGGCCCCAAGCTCGCTCCGGCCTTAAAGTGGCTGGCCCTTAATTAGAGTACGGCACAGCTGTCGCTGGCCATGGGGCATAACCCAGGCTCCCGCGGTGCATTTGGGTCACCACCCTCCAAGGGGGCCCCAGGTGATCTAGAGCATATGAAAGGCTGCGAGTTATGGAGCCTCTGACGTCCCTACGACATTCTGCTGCGGGACCATCATCTTGAATTACGCCACTGTGGGTGGCAAAGCCAGGCTCCAGGCCCATCCACGCACCCATGAACCCATCCAAGATGGCGCACACTTTAAGTCCCGGACATCAGGCCAGTCTTACCTCGGAGAGCACAGGGGCGCTGTGCACCGGCCTCACAGATCACGCTGTTCCAATCGAGTCTAAACTCTGGTCATTTTCTGCTTTAGAGTAGACGTCGACATTAATCAAGTCGTGCACAACTTGATGTTCGGGTCTGTAACGGATCAGAGCTCAGAGACGGAAGCAGACAGAGTTGCGCTCAGGCCAGGAGCCGCGAAGACGGTCTACCGTGCCTAGGCGCACGTGCACCCCGTCACCAGCGGGGCCCTTGTTCTAGCCGCATGCCCACCGCGTGCTTTATGCTAGCCATGCTCTTTATCTACGCACTGTGCATGCTCTAAGCTCAATAGATGACAATCCTCATTCTCTCTCTCTCTCTCTCTCTCTCTCTCTCTCTCTCTCTCCTGTGCAGACAAAGCGCGTGCGGTGACCAGCTAAGCATCTTCCATGTCTCAGTCACATTCTCTATATGCCCCGGCATCCTAGGAAAACCCCCGTGCTCTCTATGCACCATGCTATAATCACCTTCCTCTCGGCCTCATCTCCAGTATCCGCGCTCTATGGCTCCCAGGTGCATGAGTGATGCAGTCCTGAATCCCTCCGTCCTCTCCGACTTCGATGTTCCTGCGTCTCACGTGTTAAATGCTCCCTTCGCGCTACTTCTACTACCCCACGAGGCTCCCTTTGTTCCTGCGGTGTGCTATGTCTCCCTCACGGCTCCATATTATACCCAGTCCTCTCAGTGACCACGCACCATTTCGAAATACTAAGCCCCTTCCACTGTACCTCACCTTGGCACATGCCCACCAAGCTCTGCGCCCTTCAAGGCTCCCATAAGCTATGCTAACACATCTCTCTACCGTGTGCCCTTCCTGGCATCCATTTGCTATGCTCCTCCTTTCTCTGCTTTTTGTTCACCCTTCCATGCACCCATACGCCATGCTCGCCCATCTCTATACTGTACGCTCGTCCATGCCCCCCTAAGCTATGCCCCCATCTCTATACTGTGCGCACACCCATGCCCCCTAAGCTGTGCTCCCCCTTCTCTATACTGTGCGCCCTTCCATGGCCCCATACGCTATGCTCCCCCTCTCTATACTGTGCGCCCTTCCATGCACCCATGAGCTGTGCTCCCCTTCTATTATTGTGCGCACTTCCATGCCCCCCTAAGCTGTGCTCCCCCGTCTCTATACGGTGCGCCCATCCATGCACGTATAAGTTATGCTCCCCCATCTCTATATTGTGCGCCCTTACATGCACCCATAAGCTATGCTCCCCGTCTCTATACTGTACGCCCTTCCATGTCCCCATAAGCTATGCTCCCCCATATCTATGCTGTGCGCCCTTTCATGCACCCTTAAGCTATGCTTCCCCATATATATGCTGTGCGCCCTTTCATGCACCCATAAACTATGCTCCCCCTTATCTATACTGTGCGCGCTTTCATGCACCCAGAAGCTATGCTTCCCCATATAAATGCTGTACGCCCTTCCATTTCCCCATAAGCTATGCTCCCCCATATCTATGCTGTGCGCCCTTTCATGCACCCATAAGCTATGCTTCCCCATATATATGCTGTGCGCCCTTTCATGCACCCATAAGCTATGCTCCCCCATATCTATACTGTGCGCGCTTTCATGCACTCATAAGCTATGCTCCCCGTCTCTATATTGTGCACCTTTTCGTGCACTCATCTCTATACTGTGCGCCCTTCCATGCACCCATAAACTGTGCTCCCCCGTCTCTAAACTGTGCGCCCTTCCATGTCCCCATAAGCTATGCTCCCCCATATCTATACTGTGCGTCCTTCCGTGCACTCATAAGCTATGATCCCCCACCTCTATACTGTGCACCCTTTCATGCACTCATAAGGCAAGCTATGCCCCCATCTCTATACTGTGCGCCCTTCCATGCCCCTAAACTATGCCTCTCTATCACTGCACTGTGCGCCCTCCCAGGCACCCATTAGCCATGTTCCCCCATCTCCACGTGTTCTCCTTTCCATGCGCCCGTTATGCTCTGTACCTTATTGCATCTCTGCGTGCCTCGCCCTCTCACCTGCCCCTTATGCTTCACTCGGCATCCCTGTCGCGCCACGCGTGTTGTGCTCTCCGTGCCCCTATGACAATTGCACCTAGCCTCAATAGACCGCTCCTCAGCTATGCGCTGCCAACCTCTTCCATGCTCACATTGTTCTATGCCCACCCTTAGGCCCGGTTGCTTATTGACTATGTAACATGGCCCCCCCATAGCTCTTAGAGGTCCAAGCCTACATCCCTGCTATTTATAGAACCACTTCTGAATCCCCTGTTCCACGCTACCCCACCGTTAATGTCCGAAACGTATGCGCCTTCCCAGTCTTTCATATCCATAGCCATCTCTGCCTATGCATCCTTCCGTATCCTCTATGTAGCAGCCACCAGCTGTGCCACATAGTCTCTCGCATGCTGTGTAGCACGTGCCTTCCCTGGCTGCCCACATCCCATTGGCCCCTCTCTTTCTTATGCATCATCCATATTGTCTGGCTGTTAGTGTCCCACCCCTTTTGACTGCTCTTGTGCACTATGCTTTTATTTGGCATGTATGCCCATGTCCCACTCACTGCTCGCTAGTCACAAGGCGTCACCCACGAAACTCTCCACAGCCCCTTCCTTTGTGGTCTATACACCGCAAGCCACTCGGGAATTTCTGCGCCCAATGACCCCTTTTCTGCAGCTGGCTCTTTGAATCCCATGCCACCCCTCTGACTCCCAGCATGCGCACTCCGGGCTCTATATATCACGTGGCCATCTTCCAGCTTCTTCTCTCTCTCTGTCATGCCTATTCCTTACTCCCTGTGCCGAAAGTGTCCTCCTCTGCCCGCTCTGTGCCATGCACCCTGATTAACTCTCTGCATATCATGCCTGATTTTCTGGTCTCTCCGTGCCAAAACCCTCTTTTTATCTCGGCATCAGGGCGCCCCTCGTCAGCTCCTCCTGTGACATAGACCCTCTTAAGTCCCGAAGCCAGATTCCCCATCCTATTCTCCACACGTACCAAGCAATCACCCTTCCCTATGTCCATCTCCCCTCCCACGGTCTCGATTTGTCGTGCGCCTTCCTTGTCTTATGGCCACACCGTTCTTCCCTGTGCTAAGACCACGCATCCCCGTTGCTTCTGCCTATGCTACGCTTCCCCTTGAGCTCCTCATACCACGTGCCTCTAGTCTCAGTGTGAAATGTCCCCTCTTATGCCCTAAACCCCTTTCGTCCTTCTTCGCCCTCCGTGTGCCATCAGACCATCCTGGTGCGCGCTTCCTATTGGCGTGCGCCTCCACAAACGCCGGCTCCCTCCCAGCTCCCTTCATGCACTCGGTGCCACGTGCTTCTCCTCGCGCTCAGGCAGTACCTGTGGCTGTGTCGGGGCTCCGCATCCTCTCCGTCTCCTCTTGCTCCACGCACGTCCCCTGGCCCCGGTTGAGAGCGTGCACTGGCCTGAGCTCGCCGGCGGCCACCTGGCAGCTGAGCCCGCGTCCGCAGCGCGCAGTGTACACCCCACAGGAGGCGCCACGGGGCAGGGCACAGGTCAGGCAGCAGCCGCAGCCTGGCTCTCTCGCCAGCTCCGGACACTCAGGGGCCACTGGCGGACATAGGGCCATGCGCTCTTCTGAGCAGGGGGCGCAGCGGAAGAGCTCGGAGCTCTTTGCCGTGTGGAGCATGGCGCAGCAGCACAGCAACCAGCAGCAGAGGGGCCAGGCTGCAGTCATCGCGGAAGGGTCCTTGAGGCTGAGGTGCTGTCTCGTGCTCCTAAAAAGATCTAGGAATGTATGCCAGCAGCACTGCCCCAGAGTGCATTTATAGGCTGAAGCATGGCGCTCCCATCAGATTAACTATTTGCCAAGGAGGAGTGTATGCCGGCCGGCCTACCTGATTGGTGCCGGCCGACGCTGCGGTGACAAGGTCACTCCCCCTTCCCCATAGGTGCCGCAAAACTTCCGAGCTCACCTTCCACCTCCAGCCCCAGCCCCACCCTCCCTCCTCCCACAACTCTGCCGGGAATAGGAAGCCAGACAACCCCTGACCGGGATTCCCTCCTCCCCCCTCAGAGGCAGCTGACAGACCCCGGGGGAGTTTCTATGCCGGCCTTTGGCCCCGGGTCACGGTGCTGGCTCGGGAACGGCGGGGGCACACACTCAGTGATGCATCCCAGTGACGCGTGCAGACTAAAAGGACGCATGTTTTTCATTGTGGAATATTCCTGACAGCTTCCCCTCTACTACACTGTTGTCACCGTCACGCGTCGGTGATGCAGATGGCGCCCTCAGTCCACCTCACTGAAGACGTGAGTGCAGCACCCAGCGCCTGTTCCTCCGACCATTGTGCGCGTGTGGTGGGTACGTGCGGTTCTAGCCATACGCACCCGGCGCACAATGGGCTTCTGGTGGCAGGGAGGGAGGGGGCACAGACAAGGGAGCACAGATGCTCATTTCAGGCTCACCCTGCGAATTTGCACCCCCTAAACAAAGCAACCTTTAGGATGATTCTGCTGTCCTTTTTTTCGAGAGAGTCTTGGCCATTTTTCTTCATTCTTAAACGGAATTAACATATATAGGAAACTCTCACCGTCTCTCTTGGAGTTAAATACAATCCACTATGGCAGCAAATAGAATACGTTTATACAATTTGTGCGTGTGTGTGAGAGGCCGAGGGATGTATGAGGTACAATCCAATATACCGTAGGTGGATGCTGTCCTTAGCTGCTATGACTGTTACTTTTTTCAAGACTTTTGATTCCCCACGCTGTTGCTCTCTAGATAAAATATATAATTGATTTTAGAATTTTAGAGTGCCCATCACATCTATCTTGCCCACCATCAATGTTACCGGAATTAGAATTCTTCAGAAATGTAAAACGGTCCTATTTTATGTATATGCCCTATACGTTTGCATTAAAGCTATAGGAACCGAGAGCAATGTGTCAGTCAGCGTTAGAGGGAGGGAGAGTGCCTTCTCTCGCTCTGAACAGAGGACGTGTCTCCGAAGCCCTCGGCGAAGGAGCTTGTGCTATTATTCACAATCATGAGGTGCCAGGTGTTCCGGAGCACAGGAGGACTGGGATGAAAGCACGTCTGCACATCTTCACACACCCTGATTCAAAAGCATGACACGACCCATGGCCACCATGACCTAGAGGCGTGAGGGGGGCCCACTCCGTCTAAGGCAGTGTCTGTTTTTGACTACCAAAACACGGAATGGGGGTTACATTTTCTTGCTTGCATTATGTGTATTTGGAAAGCACACTACTACCTGCAAGGGGATCGTGCTGCTGAGCAGGTGTGTGTGCCTGGCCCTGCTTATGTCAAGTTAGTTAATTGAAAAGCCAGGTTTTCAGCTTGTTGCGGAATTCAAGAATTGAGGAGGAGGAGTAGGCAGTGGCGGCTCCTCCGCTAAGGCGGGATATCTTTGACTCACTGCCGAGAGCAGCAAATAAAGGATATAATAAAATGAGAATAACGGCATTGGTATTATCATTTTATTTTTTCATCCAGCTCTGACAGTGCGTGTGGGGGCGGGGCGGAGCTGTAGGGGAGGAGTGGTAGATAATCCTGTGCGCAATGACTGTTTGGTCAGCCCCCTCAGGCTGCCCAAAAGAGTCATGCGCACTCCCCTGGTCTCCATGCGGGCTGCATTACAGCCTGCATGGAGAACATGCCCACTCCTACAGCCCCTGGCTGAGCGACGTGTCACAGCACTCAGTCCGATCACAACGTTCCATTGGAGCATTGTGATTGGCTTAGGGGTGGGAGCCTGGCTGCTTGCTTCATGTTAGACCTGGAGTCGGACACAGGCGAGCAGGAGGGAAAACACAGGATCCGGCGGCACAAGGTACGTTTTTTTTTTATTCTTTTTTTAAAAGCAGAACACGAGCCCCCCTACCACCACTTGCGAGCTTTGCTGGCCGGCAGTGGGAGTAGGAGGCTAAAAATTCAAACTTTAGGAGCCATGTAAGAGGAATCCTCTCCTCCTGATTTGGTTCTGTTTATGCGTGGGATATGTGTGAATAAGGATCCTGGGGAGCGGAGGTGTCTTGTTGGCTAGTGGAAGGAGATACAACAGTTTAGGTAGGCGGGGCTTAAGTTGTGCAGTGCCGTGAATGTGTGTGAAGAGTTTGAAATAAGAGAGCTTGTGTAGGTGTGGTGTGATGTATGTCCTGTATCAAAGGGTGAGGATGAGTCTGGATGGTTTGTAGTCTTCTAGTGCGTTGCTTGGGGATCTCGGTGTACAGGGTATTCCTGTCGTTTATCTTACTGCTGAATAGTGCATGACTGACAGTTTTTCCAGTTTTGCTTGGAAGCCATTTTGAGATTTTCGTTAGCATCTTCAGGGTCTGGATGAAGGATTCAGTGACGGCATTGACTTGTGCAGTTATGTCCAGTTTGCTGCTGATGATTATTCCTACGTCCTTGGTGTGGGTCTGAGTTTGGCCTGCCGACAGTTGGTTTCCCATGGTGAGGTTGTCTTGCCACAGACCACTAGTTCTTTCTTGTTGGTGTTGAGCTTGAGACATTTGGCTTCTGTTCAATTAGCAACTTCGGTCGGGCAGTAGAAGAACGTGTTTCTTTTGTTAGGGGTCTTGTACGGGAGGGAGAGGGCTCATGGCTTCCATTCTAAGGAACTGATTAGACTCCTCCAATTAATCCTCAACCATTTGTGATTTTTCTTTGCCCCGGAAGTGCAGATCAAGTGTGACTTTAGAGTGCTGGTTTGGTGAACCACACTAGATGATACATTAAACCAATTATTCTGTGCTATGTGATGACACATACACAGACAAGTATTACAATGAAAGAGCAGAAAGAGAATCACAAGCAGCATGAATGTCAACGTTTATTCAAAATTCACAGTAATTCTAAAAGATCCTTTTTTTCACACCTGACTATAAATACATATCTACTATTACAAAAATAAAAGTTAGAACTGGTGTCACCCTGTTCAAGAATACTGTTACTGAAGCTTTACACTGACCAGACACCCTCACTACTCTCTCCAAGGGCAGCTTCTGTGGTAATGGGTTCACCTCACTCTTAGGGTAAACAGGAGTAGCATGAATTCAGCTCGGGTGCAGTCTCAATCTCTTGCAGTTCACAAAATGTGCATGCTCAGTCTGTTTGTCTTACCCCATGATGGGCAAAAGAGTCTCAGGAGTCGTTTCAACTGCCGCATTGCATTCTGAATGGGTTCACCCTCGTACTTGTGGAAAAGAGCACAAAACCAGCATGTATCAGATGCATACTGCCGGGTGTGGGACTCTTTTGATAGTGCATCCACCCAGGAATCTTCTTATGGTTGAAGCACCATGGGCCAAATATACAAAGCTATTTAGAATTTCTTAATGGATCACATTGCTGTTTTGAGCCATTAAGAAATGCTAAAGGGATTTTCCATATGTAGCAAAGCAGAAACGCTGTTGCAAATTGCAATTTGTACCCCGCAGTTGCAAATTGCAATTTGCGATCATAAAAATAGGAAATGGCAAATAGGGAATTCCTATTTGTGATTTCCTGAGCACATGTACAAAGCATTTCCTAAAAGCAAAATGGGCATTTAGAAAATGCTACTTCCATAGATTTCAAGTTGATGATAACGATGTGCAAAATATAAAAATACACCCAAAACTGCAGTTTTGGCTGTGCCATAGAGCGCGCACTCGCCACTAGGGCATTTGTGTGCTTCACATGTGCACCACTTTTTTGGAGGGGCTTTAAGGGAGGCCTTAGATCCATAGGTACACTTGTTTTTGCATTTCTAAACTTGTGATTTCCTATTAGGAAATTGCAAATTTGAAAATGCCAACCATTTGTAATTATGGCCATTAGGCCCATATGAACAGATGCTTTTGCATTTCCCAAATAGTGATTTCCTCATAGTGATTCAGACTCTGTAGGAATTGCTATTAGGAAATCACCATTTCCTAAATAGCGATTTTTTAGGATTCACTGTTTAGGAAATGCAAAATGGAAGTTTCGTACAAATGGCCCTTGGTTCCTTGAGGTTGGTTGTGGGTCTGGCCATGGCAGCTTCGGTGATCACAGCCGCAGCTACAACAGGTGCAGTTCATAGCTTGGCATTCAGCAATCTTGAAGTGGTGTGGTCCAGACAACACCATAAGTGGGTGCAGTCCCAGGGATGTTCTCTGCAGTCAACAGTTATAGGTCACGTTTAATGTAATTGTTCCACAGATATGACCCGACTGAGGAGCATATTTATTAAACGTTTTGCGTCACCCTTGCAACACACAAGGGAAAACAGGTCAATGCAAAACCTAGATCCAGATTTACCAAGCCAAGCAATACCACCTTGCACGGCCCTGCATGGCTTGGCAACTCTGGAGTAATGCAAGGCAGCACTAGTCAATGCCTCACGTTACTCTGCCCAAGGAGGTGTTCCTTGGGTGGTGCACCAGTGTTCCCATACATTCCACCCATGGATTTTGGTGCATTCCCAGATTTACCATGAGTGGTACATCTGGAATTGTGTCAAACTCTATGCCTTCCAGGGCAGGCATACCAAAGAAAAATTATCTCTATTTCTACTTGGTTTTTCCTCATTCTATGTGTGCTATATTCTGCAGCACACACAGAAAAAGGAAAAAGCCTCACATGATAATTGTTGGGCAGGATGGTGCCACTTCCTGCAGAAAAACACAGGCACCTTAGCACGATGGTGCAAGTGAGCCTGCATTGGCACTAGGCATCAAATACTGTGCCAGAACAAGGATCCGGGCCGGCGCAAGGTTGGGGAGGTGCTGAGAAGCAACTGGTAACCAGTAAATCCCATGAAGCAACGGGGATACCTACGCCGAAGCCCATGGAGTAATTCTCCATGCCACTTTAGGTTTCCTTTAGGAGTAGATCAACTAATTAGTCGAAGCGGTGCTGTAGTATCCACAGCCCGCACTCGCTCCACTTATACTGGGGCTAGTATACTCCTAGCACTTGTTCTTTTTCACTGCACTTTTTACTAGTTATCACTGGTCCTAATGAAGCGCATAGGATCGCTATGATCGTTTGAGCGCGAAGGGTACCTACACTAATAAAGACTTCCTCTTCCGGTATCCCTTAGCCATTTTTATCTCACTCATTCACATACACCTTCATTGTGCACATAGAACCCTATCCACCTACCCGCATTCATCTTACGGCTGTTCTCTTAAAAAGATCTCCCCCTAAGTGACCCTTCGGGAGACCAGTAGAGCATTGCAGCGCCGGCCCGACGAGGAGCAATCGCCCAATGAGGAAGCATCACATCTTTCGGGGTGTGTGAGGGCAACAAGAGACAAGAAGTGTCTTACCCCCTCACGAAGAGGGTCCCAGACCTAGTTCTATCTTTCTTAACTCCCTTTTTTTCCTACTAACTCACTTCAATGTGAGTGTGACTCTACAGCACCCACCCCGATGGAACAGTGACCCCCCTCTTTGGTTATACGATTTGACATTAGAGCACGGGCACTGGACCATAATTAGCTCCTGTTCCCCCTTCTCCTTTTTGATATAGAGGACAGAAATGTACCATATAATCTTAAATATGTCGCAGTCCCGCCCTCTCCCGCAATGCAGCAAGGTGTCTTGCTGGACTGCGTTGTGTGACATTTTGATGAATCTGCCTGCAAGTCTTTAGTAATTCATTATTTGCAGCACAACTTCGACCTTCACATAAAATTTAATGTGGTAACCCAGTATCCCTCAGAACCTGGGCATCAAACAATTATGATACAAATGGTTCTGTTGGGTGAACTTAATTTCTTTTACAATTTCAACACTAACTATGCAGAAAGAAATGGCACCACATATATGTGAAGTCAATCAATGTAGATATATTGCAAGCTCCTGGTTGATATATATATTTCTATTTCAATTACAAAATTGAAAAACTGTCAAAAGCAATGAAAATTATTGATAAAAAGATGAGTGACTTTTTGTGAATCAGTGATCTAAAGGTGACAAGGTGTTATAGCTAAAGGTAATATATACAGTGCTTTACAAAATAGTATATAAAATGTTGACATCAATACTCATCCGTTCCTAGACATATGAATCTCCAATAAGCCTCCTATTAATTTTGTCATTTGGCATGGAATGAAGAACATAGGACATGAATTATGAGGTACGTTGAGTTTTCAACCCAAGATGATGTGTGATTGTGAAGTCACAGCGGGTCTTCTTCAGCACACAGAAAGGACAGCCTATCAAGGTAAACACAAATTAGCATTTGCTCTAGTGTGTTTCGGTTTATCCGCAAAGGTGGAAAGTCAAAGGACCTATCATAGGGAAGGTATCACATACCAAATATCTTTAGCGGAGTATAAGCAAGCCAGATCCACCATCCGGTTGGTTTCGTCCAATGGAAAGAATAATGGTAAAAGTGGCGACAAGAATCGAGCTAGCTCACAGGGAAAAGTGTAAGGAGGTTGCTCTATTACCTAGAGGGGACCAAGAGTAGTAATCACAATGCTCCAATTGGAAACCAGATCCATAGGCAGACACTGTGTGATAAAAGGATTGAAGTAAGCCAAGGATCAAGCAAAGTGTGCGATTATATTACATTGAATCAGATCAGGCATGCATGAGTGTGCCAAGCCCGCACTAGTACCCTTGTGCCCGAGGACCACAGACGATGATAATCAGCATATCGGCCCAGTGATGTGGGAGGGAGTGAGACCGCCTGGGGTGATGTGTCCTGCTGTGTGAAATGCCCATGAGCCATAATGATGCACATTCTGAAACTCACATGGAAGCAGGGTGGAGCTGCAATTGTAAGCAAACACCAGGTGGAGATTCCTGGAAGGAGTGCCCAGAGAGAGCTCATGGAATGCAGCCTAAAAGGTTAAATTACTGCTTAAAAGGTGATATCCGGTCTATGCCGGCATGAAACAAAATCTTAGTCGCCCAGTGATGTAAAGGGTTAACAACTTTGTGATAAATGGCCCGGTGATGTCAGTGTTTAACATGGTATCGGGTGCGTGTTGCCGGTACAGCAGACAATGTGAGTAAGTTCTCAAGAAAAGTGGGTAGCATTGCAGTTAACATTGCATCAGGTGCATTTTGCCGTAAAGTACGATATGCGAGAGCGTACAATGCTAGTAAGCAGTGGTGATGCCGCCTATTAAGTTAAAACCAAGTTGAGAGTGCTGTGGTACAATGCGAGTGAGTTCTCAAAAAAGTGAGAAGCAGTGCAGTTAATATCGCATTGGGTGTGTTTGCGAGAGCTTACAATGCGGGTAAGCTGTGGTGAGTAATGCCGCCTATTAAGTTAAAACCAAGTTGAATAACTTGGCAGGAACAAAGACCTAAAATGCGCGCATGTCTTACCTCGACAAAGGCGAGCTGCAGAGTGTAAAGTAAGCCAGCACCGGAGGACATGCTAAGATATTTAGGCTGAATCATCGTGTGCGCATGATGATGTCATGATTGACAGTAGCCAGAGGCTACACATGTGTCAATCAAGGAAACAGAATGCTGATCTCTGGCAATTAGAACAACAATCACTTAACAAATATGATTACAGCCTCTGGCTACTGTAAATCAACGAGTCATCAGGCACACACGATGACTCAGCCAATATATTTAATGGTATAAAAGAAGGATATTATGCGCATTGATGTAGACACGCATAATGAAATTGTAAAATTGTCTACATCAACGCGCATAATATCCTGCTTTTGTAACATTAAATATAACTGCTTAGTCATTGTGTGTGCCTGATGACTCAATGATTTACAGTAGCCAGAGGCTACAACTGTGTCAATGAAGGCAACATTTCCCGGGATTGTGGGAAAAGGAGAGGCTGAAGGACAGGTTCCTTGGTATGTATGGAATGCTGATCTATATTTATAATACACATTGGCATCTCGAACAACAATCACTTAACAAATGGTTTGGTAAAATCATATACATCAACGCACATCATATCCAGCCTTTATGACATTGAATAATGACCATTTACTACTTGTTACATTGATGACACTGCAAAGAGATAACTGATGTCAAAAATTGCAGGCATTGTGTATCGACTTGGTTGCCAAAACTACATAGCGCACTATATCGCAATGAGTCTTCTGATTTATTAAAACAGTGAACATCAATGCACATATTGACCAGCTTTTGTACCATTGTGTGATGATTATTTACTACTAGGGACATTAAAAATAGTCCCAAAAGTGCCTTCCATTTTCTATAAATAGGGTACCATGTGAAGCATGGACAGATTACATCCAACATAACGTGCGTACGAGATTCAGAAGTATGAGGACAGTGAAAACAAGTTACATCCAAAATACCACATATGTGTACGAAACTCATAAGTATGTGGACAGTGACAAAAGGTTAAACCAATATGCAATAGTTTTGGCCTTTAAGGTTAAATAGTATGATATAGTTTATTTCCTTGATAAGAGCCCTAGTTATCTACAAGTCTCCTCTAATTTGTGCAGGCCCTGGTTCACAGTGTTCAAGGTATTTATCAATTTGCATTCTTTGTAATTGAGGGAAGATGCAATTTCCTCATATATCATACTGCACAGGCATTCTAGAATGTAAATTACATACTGCGTGTTGCAATTTATGAAATGCTCGATTCTGTGTACAGATTTGGTGTTAAAACAGAATTCTTTCTTCTTGTTCTGACCCAAACAGCAAATGTTGCAATTAGTACAAGTGTGAAAACCTTGAGGTGTGGGTGGCAAGCAAGTGCTGGTGGTTGCTTTCTGGGTAGTGATGTAACTTGGACACAGGGATCTCCTCAGAATACATCTCCTACTATATACCAGCGAGGGATTGTCATTGACGAAGGGGCACAATGTGGGAATTTCTGACAGTAGGTGCCAATGTTTCCTAAAGGACATGAAGATACTATAACTATGTGCTATGTAATTAGTGAAAAATGCTAAATTTTCTCTAGGCTGGTAATGGGCACTGGCTGCGTGAAGTATGCTGTTGCAAGCTGTGGATTTCCTGTACAGTGTACTATGGACCAGTCCTTCCATGACAAAAAACTGGATGACTAGGAAATCTATGCGTTGCTTGTTATGTTGCATAGTGAGCTGAACATTAAAGGGGTTACTGTTGAGATATATCAGATACTTATTAAACTGTATTTTTGAGCCGGACCAGAGACAAATAATATTCTTTTTGTACCTCCCCCAATATACAATGTACTTAGTCCAGGGGGAGGCATATTTGCCCCAAGCATGCTCCCTCTCATACCAGCCTATGAAAATTCCGGCATAAGAAGGAGCGAACCTGGAACCCATGGCAGTCCCCTGCAGTTGGTGTTACCACCGTTTGTTGTGTTTGAAGAAGTGATTAGTGAAGATAAGGATATTTGGTATTTTAAACCATTCCTATGCTAGGTCCTTTGACGTTCGGCCTTTGGGAATAAATTGTGTGAAACACACTAGAGATAATGCTAATTTGTGTTTACCTTTATAGGCTGTCCTTTCTATGTCCTGAAGAAGACCCGCTGTGACGTCACAATCATGCACCATATTTGGTCGAAACGTCGATGTACCTCACAATCCTTATCCTATGTTCTTCATTCCATGCCAAACAACAAAATTAATAGGAGCTTATGGGAGATTCATATATCTAGAAACAGATGTGTATTGATGTCAACATTTTATATACTGTTTTGTAAAGCACTGTATATATTACCTTCACCTATAACACCTTGTCACCTTTAGATCACCTATTCACAAAAAGTCGCTCGTCTTTTTATCAGCAATGATCATTGCTTTTGACAGCCTTTCATTTTTGTAATTGAAAAATAAATATATATCAACCAGGAGCTTACAATATATCTACGTTGATTGACTTCACATATGTTTGTTTCCATTTCTTTCTGCATAATTAATGTTGTAATTTTAATAGAAATTGAGTTCACCCAACAGAACCATTTGTATTATAATCATTTTAGGAAACCTCCTGCAGTCAGTGACTGCTGGAGGTTTCCTGCCCGCACGAAGGTTGCTACAAGAGCCAGTTCGCTTCTGCAGACTGAGATATAACGTGATAGATAGCTGCCGCTTCAGCACAGGTGCAAATTAAGAATATACCCGCTGCATGATATGGTTTAATAAGACAGATCACTGCTGCAGACTGTGATTTAACGGGATAGACAGTTGCTGCCTTAGCATGGGTGCGAATAAAAAATATACCCGAACATCATGAACAGCTTAAAGATGGAGAAAGTACTTTGAGGTGGAGAGGGTAAATAATCTCCTAACTAGTGATGAGAATTACACTGAGATGTAACTCTGTTTTAAGGTATTGATGATACACAGAGCCCGCTAGCAGTAGTGTTTCTGAGATCTAGTGGATATTGGACTCTGGAGATTCAAATTCCCAGAACTTACAGATATTTCTTTGATTGGGGCTTTTTAATATAAATTTCCTGAAGAAGGTGATGGCCAACTATTAGCGCCCACCGAAACGCGTCGATGCTTTTATGAGAAAACCATGTAAAATCTATGGTGACAATTGTTTCTAATTGCAGCATTTTTCGTAGATCAAGTACAGCTGTTACAAATGATCCTTGTATGATTTACTGGCTTTCTTTTGTGATATGAATTAGTTTTTCCTTGTATGTCCCCTATTAATTTTTTGTATAGAATTTTTTTGTATAATTATTTTTTGTATACTTATGTGCTGTGTGTATATATATGTTTTTAGTAGAGTTTACACCACAGTTTACAGAGAAAAGAAAGATAACTTGTTGTTTCAGCCTATGACTGGAAGTGTTATAAATGTGTTATGTACTATGATGTGCATGAGTAATGATTTTTAATTATCAATAAATGTGTTTATTTTTTCAGATTTGTATTTTACTAGACAATCTCTTCTTGTTTTACTGCATCCCTTGTATCTGCAGCAATACCATGGTTGAGAGGCACATTTGTGTATGATTGTAGTATAAAGTGTGTATTTATCCAAAGGGGTTTCTTCTTTCACTTTGGTCCTCATGATATGGACAGGTTCAGAACCAAACCAAATTGACTTCCAAGTATGGTTAAATGGAAGATCAACCGACATCCAATTCACGATGAACTACAACAAGGAATTGATTGAATTATTGGATCTCTCACTAAAAATAGAGGATGCTTTGATCTGTACTACTCTATACAGGAAACTTACGGAGCCAAACATTCTGCTGAAATATTCGTCACACCATTCAAGAAGCCTCCGGGATAACCTGCCGTATGGACAATTCTTAAGGCTACGACATAACTGCTCCCGGAGATCCGATTTCTTCAAATAAACAGACACTCTAATCACCAGACTCAATGATAGAGGGTACCCTAAAGGCCTACTGAAGAGAGCATGGAAAAGAGCCATATACTGCCCCAGAGAGACCCTGCTAGAAGTCCACCCCAAAGCCAACACCGAGGAAAAACTGGTCTGCGTTACTACGTTCAATACCAGAAGCCAGGAAATTAAGAAGATTGTTATAAAATACTGGAGTCTCCTCAGAGATCAATTCAGTGGTGGACCCCATTTTGGCCTTTAAGAGGGCGAAGAATGTCAGAGACTTTGTAATAAATTCCTACGTGACCCCACCCAAATCACCTGACATTAGGACCCAACTGCAACTACCTCCACTCATGGACCACTTTAAATGTAGCGGCTGCAAGGCTCGCAAACTCCCAATCGAGGGATCCACCTTCACACACCATGGCCGTGATTTCCGGATACAACACTACACTAACTGCAATAGAACAAATGTTAACTATGCTATTAAATGCCTATGCAACAAAGTATACATTGGCCAAACTACACAAAAAGTAAAGAGTAGAATCCTACAGCACTACAGTCGGTTACGCTGCAAAGTCCAAGCAGCTCCCCTGGTGGATCATTTCTGTGAAAATAGAAATGACACAGACAGCTTGACATAGTGGGTAGTTGAAAAGGTCATCCAACACTCCAGATATGGTGACATTGCATCTTCCCTTAGTTACAAAAAATGCAAAGGGAAACACACCTTGAACACTGTGAACCAGGGCCTGACCGAATTAGAAGAGACTAGTAGGCAACTAGGACTCTTATCAAGGACATAAATGAGGTCATTCTGTTTTACCTTGAATGTCGGGATCTAGCCCGATGCGCCTGCACTATGAACTATGTTTACCGTCGGTCCTGGGCGCGGGACTACATTACCCAGAGTTCCCGGCGGGGATTCCGGGATATCTGCCGGCAGACCAGGAAGTCCGGTGTCAGTGATTCTTTTGTTGTTCCCAAGGCGGCGGCTGCTCCTCGGATCTGCTCCTTTCCCGAGGCTCCGGGGGATTCATTCTCTGACCGGTATTTGTTTGTAGCGTGCTGAGCTATTAGCGACATTTAATTGTTTCCCGTTACACCGAAAACGGGGTTTGGTGTTTGTTGGATTTTCGCCTCGCGTTTGCGAGGAAACATTGTTGTTTACGAGTGCCTCGCTCTCTATGGATAGGCTCATTGAAGGGAGAGCATATTGTGCTGGTTCCACCTTTCAAGTGGCGGAGTGCAGAGGGGGTTTGAAGGACCTTCGCACTGCCGTCACGAACCCAAGGCAAAGGGTTCATTTGCAACTTGGATTCTTTGACAAAGCAAATGCCAAAGCGGAGTGTGGTAGTGATTGAACTACACACTGCCGTGTTTGGATATTAGTAGTAATTACATCCCTTCAAGTGGCGGAGTGCAGGGGGGGATTGTAGGACCTTCGCACTGCCGTCACAAACCAAGGCTTATGGTTCAGTGGCATCTTGGATCTGTTGACAGGGCAATTGCCAAAGCGGAGTGTGGTAGTGATTGAACTACACACTACCGTGTTTGGGTACTCATGGTATTTTGCATGGAAAGAAGGAACTCTTCTGTTTCTGTTTGATGTCAATAACTTTGTTACGTTACAGTATTATTCGAGCACAAAGAAGTGACTTTTCATTTTACGTTTTGGGAGCCTTTGTTCCAAACTCATACATTATCACCGAGGGGTATGTGTAAGTCAGTTATCTATATGCTTTAAGCTTTCCAATTAGGCTTGATAGTAACTCTGTTTTTTTTATATTGATCAAGGAGGAAGACGGGAGATACAGCAAAGGGAGGTTTAGTGTCAATCATATTCAGGTGAATACATGGTGGTATGGTGTTAGTAAGAACTAATGAGAGTATGGTTTAGCAATGTATTAACCCGTGTATTTTTGTCTTTCAGTTTCTTTATCCCTGCTGTCCCTTCCTTCTCCTCTTTATTCTTTCTGGGTTTTTCCCCTTTTGGGGTTTTTTCCCTCGCCGTATCGTCTGAACACCCTGTGTTTATAAGTCGGGGTGTTCGGTCGGTCCGGAGGTGGAGCATTGTTGCTGCACGTGGATCCTGCGGAGTGCAAAACCTTACAGAATCACTGACCCAAGAAATACACTCTGCCTGGTTCATATGTAGCAACAATGGCGTCCATGGAGGATGTGTTACAAGCCTTGGTCTTGGTACAGCAGGAGCTGGCCTCCTCCAAGGCTGAGACCACAGCTTTGCGCGAGAAGGTGGAGCGTTTGAGTGGTAACCCGTTCAACGCTTCCGCTTCGACTTCTAATGTTCAGGTTACTGTACCCCCACCCATTCCATTGGCTACTCCTGAAAGGTTTTCAGGGGATCCTCGTAAGGTGCATGTGCTTATGACGCAGGTTCTCATGCATTTTTCCTGTAAACCGTCCTCGTTCCCCACAAATCATTCAAGGGTGGCATTTTTGATTTCTTATTTAATCGGGGATGCAGCTGATTGGGTGGTACCGTTGGTGAAACGTGATGATGCTCTTTTGTCTAATTGGGCAGAGTTCAAAAAGGAATTTGAGAGGGTCTTTGACCGTAGAGCAACCACTTTTAGTGCTAATCGTGAACTGTTGACATTGAGACAAGGTAGAGGAGAATTGATAACATATCTGACTGCTTTCAATAGGCTTGTGGTAGAAGCATCATGGCCAGAGGAGAAAAAACTGTCTTTGTTTCATCAGGGGTTACATGATGACTTAAAAGATGTGGTGGCGCAGGTGCATCCTCAGCCCACTACCTTTGAGGACATGGTAAACCTGGTGTTGAGGTTGGACAGTAGATTAACGGATAGGGGTAGTAACAGGAGACGGTGGGAAAGAGGAGCGTATTTTGGTGAAAGAAACACTTGGAAAGTATCCGGGGGTACGGACTCTACGTCTGAACCGATGGAGATAGGGGCTCTCAGAGCACCATTGTCTAGAGAAGAGAAAGAAGCCAGAAGGGTACAGGGCTTGTGCATGTACTGTGGTAAGAAGGGGCATTACGTCCGGGAATGTCCTTCTAAACCGAAAGCATCAGGGACTTTTGGTAGGTTTAAGAAGGTGGCGGTGTCTAAAACTATACCAAATAACGAGCAGAAGGAGGACCGCATAGCGGGAGTAGACGGAGAACATGCATGGAAACTTACCTCCCTGTCCTCTTCGGGTGATGAGGAAACAGAGCCTCACCTGGTGGTGGTGATGACGTTAGAATATGAGTTGGACAGATGTCCGGTAATGGTGATGGTGGATTCAGGGGCGACTGGTAATTTTGTAGATGAAGGTCTGGTAAGACGTCTAGAATTGCCTCGAGTTTCTAGGGAGACGCCGGAAGATGTGTTGGCAGTGGATGGGCAGCCTTTAACCTCAGGTCAGATAACGGAGAGGACTGGTGATTTGGGGTTATCAATGGTGACGCAAGGGTATGTGCATTCTGAGGTGTTAACATTGAATATCATAGATGCTCCTCAGTACGAGATTATTTTGGGCATGCCTTGGCTGCATAAACATAACCCTGTGGTGAATTGGCAGTCAAAAACTATTCAGTTTGAACCAGAGACCTGTAAGGACCACTTAACTCCTTGTATGTCTGCTAATGTCACCGTGTTAGCCACCCCGTTTTTGGCAGCCACTGCTGCAGAAAAGGACGTCAAGCTACCAGTAGTATACGCTTCTTACAGTGATGTGTTCAGTGAGGTGAAGGCAGAAACACTGCCCCCTCACAGGGAATATGACTGTCGAATTGATTTAGTGGAGGGGGCATCATTACCATCCTGTAGAGTGTACGCTTTGTCTGTGCCAGAAACCTCCCATTTGAAGCAGTACATTGACCATTATTCTCGATTGGGATTTATTCGCCCCTCTCGCTCTCCCGCAGCTTCCCCTCTTTTCTTTATATCGAAGGCCAACGGGGATTTGAGAGCATGTGTGGACTACAGAGCATTGAATAAGAACACCATTCGTAACCGATACCCTCTTCCGCTCATTTCAGTCTTGCTCGATCAGGTGAGAGAGGCCAGGATTTACACCCGTTTAGATTTACGGGGGGCATATCACCTGGTTAGAGTAAGAGAAGGGGATGAGTGGAAGACGGCGTTCAAGACACGGTTTGGTTTATATGAATACCTAGTGATGCCTTTTGGGCTTTGTAACGCCCCTGCTGCATTTCAGTTTTTTATAAACGATGTGCTAAAGGAATACGTGGATCAATTCGTGGTGATGTATATTGATGACATCTTGATATACTCTCAGGACGTTTCGTGCCACACGAACCATGTCTGCAAAGTCCTGGATAAATTGAGAGAACACCATCTATATGTAAAGCTGAGTAAATGTGAGTTCGGGGTGCATGAGGTGGAATTTTTGGGTGTGAATCTTAGTCCTGAAGGTTTACAGATGTCAGAGAGGAAGGTACAGGCGGTGAGGGATTGGCCAGCTCCTAAGAATGTGAAAGAGGTACAGAGCTTTTTGGGGTTTGACAACTATTATCGCAGGTTCATTGTACATTTCTCCCAAACTGCTGTCCCTATCACTAGGCTGTTAAGGAAAGGGAGGTCATTTGAGTGGACTGTGGAGGCTGAGCAAGCTTTTCAGGCATTGAAAAAGGCCTTTACTACCGCTCCAGTGTTGGCGCATCCTGTTTTGGAACATCCATTCATCGTTGAAGCAGACGCTTCGGATGAAGCCATAGGTGCAATCCTGTCTCAGAGAGATGTACATACTGGTCAGCTTCATCCTGTTGCCTATTTGTCGAAAAAACTGAGTCCTGCTGAGGTCAACTATTCAATCGCGGAAAAAGAACTCTTGGCTATAAAAAAGGCTTTCCAGGAGTGGAGACCGTATCTGTGGGGAGCAAGTCAGGCAATAACTGTGTACACAGATCACAGGAATCTCCAGTACATGTCCGCTGCTAGGCACCTTACACAAAGGCAGATGCGGTGGATGCTGTTCTTTTCCGAGTATAACTTTGTTGTAACATTTCGTCCTGGCTCGGAGAACCGAAAAGCGGATGCTCTTTCTAGACAGGGAATCCCCGCCAAACAAAATGCAGAGGAACAATCAATACTCCCTTCCACGAAGGTGGTTTGTGTAGTAAGAGCAGAGAAGTTTTTGGAGGACATCAAAGACTCTAGGTCCATGGAATGTTGGGTTCGTTGGGCTTCTGCCAAACCAGACAGGAAGATTAGGCAGGGCTTACCCTTCTATGGAGAGTGCTTGTTCCTGCCTAATGTGGAGATCAGAAAGATGGCATTCCGTTGGTGTCATGAAGCTCCTGCGGCTGGACATCCAGGGATCACAAAGACTGTGGATTTGCTTAGAAGGCATTTCTGGTGGGAAACTCTGGTGAAGGACACCACACAATGGGTGGGCAGCTGCGAAGTCTGTGCTAGAAGCAAGGGGGAAACATCAAAAAAGAAAGGGTTGTTAATGCCAATGCCCACGCCTGATCACCCATGGTCAAACATTAGTTTGGATTTCATCACGGGCCTACCAAAAGATCAAGGGAACACCGCAGCGCTAGTGGTTGTGGACAATTTGACAAAAATGGGCCATTTCGTACCTTGTGTGAACCTCCCCACTGCTAGTCAAACAGCACAGATAATGGCATCACAAGTGTTTCGTCTGCATGGCATTCCAAGAGTCATTGTGTCCGATAGGGGGCCACAATTTATTGCTCGTTTTTGGAAAGTATGGTGTCGTGCATTGGGCATAGAATCAGCATTGTCAACTAGCTTCCATCCACAAACTGATGGACAGACAGAACGTCTAAATCAGACTCTAAAGAAGTACTTGCGATGTTATTCGAAGGAGGCTCATGGGTCTTGGGTGGAGCTGTTGTGGATGGCGGAGATGGCCTACAACAACGCATGGCATAGCTCCATAGGTATGTCCCCATTCAAAGCAAATTATGGGTATGATGTACGTACTTTGCCGATACATATACCGGAAGAGTTAAACGATCAACCCTCGGTAAGGGAGTGGGTGCTAATGATAAGGAAAATACACAGCGCAGTGCAAAAACATCTGCTACAGGCCAAAGAAACATACAAACGGTGGGAGGACAGACATAGAATACCTGGTCCTCAGTTCGAGGTAGGAGATAAGGTTTGGCTCTCAACCAAATATATCCGTTTCAAGCTCCGAAGTGTGTTTCATCCGCGCTTCATTGGGCCATATCCTGTGGTGCGCCGCATCAATCCTGTGGCGTACAAATTGAAGTTGCCTAACACATTAAGAATCCACCCCGTGTTTCATGTTCAGTTGCTGAAAAAAGCTCTTACCTCTCGCAGAACTGCACCTCCGGTGCTGGCCAAGGATGGGAATTTGGAGTATGAGGTGAGGTCCATAAAGGACTCCAAGTTTCGCAGGGGTGTCCTGTGGTACTTGGTGTCTTGGAAAGGCTACGGGGCGGAGGAGGACTCCTGGGAACCAGTGCACAATGTCCATGCTCCTAGAGCTGTGCGAACATTCCATGTCAGATACCCCGCAAAGCCTGGGCCTAGGAGGCGCTTGGGAGGAGGGCGTACTGTCGGGATCTAGCCCGATGCGCCTGCACTATGAACTACATTTACCGTCGGTCCTGGGCGCGGGACTACATTACCCAGAGTTCCCGGCGGGGATTCCGGGATATCTGCCGGCAGACCAGGAAGTCCGGTGTCAGTGATTCTTTCGTTGTTCCCAAGGCGGCGGCTGCTCCTCGGATCTGCTCCTTTCCCGAGGCTCCGGGGGATTCATTCTCTGACCGGTATTTGTTTGTAGCGTGCTGAGCTATTAGCGACATTTAATTGTTTCCCGTTACACCGAAAACGGGGTTTGGTGTTTGTTGGATTTTCGCCTCGCGTTTGCGAGGAAACATTGTTGCTTACGAGTGCCTCGCTCTCTATGGATAGGCTCATTGAAGGGAGAGCATATTGTGCTGGTTCCACCTTTCAAGTGGCGGAGTGCAGAGGGGGTTTGAAGGACCTTCGCACTGCCGTCACGAACCCAAGGCAAAGGGTTCATTTGCAACTTGGATTCTTTGACAAAGCAAATGCCAAAGCGGAGTGTGGTAGTGATTGAACTACACACTGCCGTGTTTGGATATTAGTAGTAATTACATCCCTTCAAGTGGCGGAGTGCAGGGAGGGATTGTAGGACCTTCGCACTGCCGTCACGAACCAAGGCTTATGGTTCAGTGGCATCTTGGATCTGTTGACAGGGCAATTGCCAAAGCGGAGTGTGGTAGTGATTGAACTACACACTGCCGTGTTTGGGTACTCATGGTATTTTGCATGGAAAGAAGGAACTCTTCTGTTTCTGTTTGATGTCAATAACTTTGTTACGTTACAGTATTATTCGAGCACAAAGAAGTGACTTTTCATTTTACGTTTTGGGAGCCTTTGTTCCAAACTCATACATTATCACCGAGGGGTATGTGTAAGTCAGTTATCTATATGCTTTAAGCTTTCCAATTAGGCTTGATAGTAACTCTGTTTTTTTTATATTGATCAAGGAGGAAGACGGGAGATACAGCAAAGGGAGGTTTAGTGTCAATCATATTCAGGTGAATACATGGTGGTATGGTGTTAGTAAGAACTAATGAGAGTATGGTTTAGCAATGTATTAACCCGTGTATTTTTGTCTTTCAGTTTCTTTATCCCTGCTGTCCCTTCCTTCTCCTCTTTATTCTTTCTGGGTTTTTCCCCTTTTGGGGTTTTTTCCCTCGCCGTATCGTCTGAACACCCTGTGTTTATAAGTCGGGGTGTTCGGTCGGTCCGGAGGTGGAGCATTGCTGCTGCACGTGGATCCTGCGGAGTGCAAAACCTTACATTGAAGGCTTAAACTATTGCAGATTGGTTTAACCTTTAGTAACTGTCTCATATTCATATGTTGTATTTTGGGTGTAACTTGTTGGATCTGTCCACATACTTCTGAATCTCGTACGTACACGTGGTATGTTGGATGTAACCTGTCCATGCTTCACATGGTACCCTATTTATGCAAATTAGAATGCACTTGTGGGCCCACATTCAATGTCATTAGTAGTAAAAAGTTATCACAAAATAGTACAAAAGCCGGTCAATATGTGCATTGATGTACACAATTTTAATAAATCAAGAGATTCATTGTGATATAGTGCACAGGCCTGATGCTATGTAGTTTTGGCAACCATCAATACACCATGCCTGCAATGTTTGAAATTAGTAGTCTCATTGTAGTGTAATCAATGTAACAATAGTAAATGGTCATCATTTAATGTTGTGAAGGCTGGAAATGATGTGCATTGATGTATATGATTTTACCAAACCCTTTGTTAAGTGATTATTGTTCCAAATGACAAAGTGTATTATGAATATAGATCAGCATTCCATGCATACCAAGGAACCCGACCTTCAGCCTCCCCTTCCATCACAATCCTGCAAAATGTCTCCTTCATTGACACAGTTGTAGCCTCTGGCTACTGTAAATCAAGGAATCATCACGCTCACGCGATGACTCCGCCGTTATATTTAAAGTTATAAAAGCGGGATATTATGTGCGTTGATGTAGACAATTTTAACGATTCATTTGTTAAGTGATTGTTGATCCAATTGCCAGAGATAAGCATTCTGGTTCCTTGATTGACACATTTGTAGCCTCTGGCTACTGTTAATCATCATGTCATTACACGCATATGATGACTCAGCCTAAATATCTCAGCATTTCCTCTGGTGATGGCTTCCCTTTAACTCTGCGGCTCACCTTCGTTGAGGTAAGACTTGCTCTCATTTCAGACCTTTGTACCTGCCAAGTTACTTAACTTGGTTTTAACTTAAGAGGCGGTATTAACACCACTGCTTGCCCATAATGTACACTCTCGCAAACACACTTGATGCGATGTTAACGGTACTGCTTCTCACTTTTTTGAGAACTTACTTGCATTGTATCACACTACTCAACTTGGTTTTAACTTAATAGATGGCATCCCCACCGCTTACCCTCATTGTACGCTCTTGCACATCACACTTTACCGGCAAAATGCACCTGATGCAATGTTAACTGCAATGCTTCCCACTTTTCTTGAGAACTTACTCACATTGTCTGCTGTACCGGCAACACGCACCCGATACCATGTTAAACACTGACATCACCGGGCCATTTATCACAACGTTGTTAACCCTTTACATCACTGGGCGACTAAGATTTTGCTTCATGCCGGCATAGACCGGATATCACCTTTAAAGCAGTAATTTAACCTTTTAGGCAAAACAAACCCTATGCAATGTTAGCGGCCCTGCTGTCCCCTTTTCTTGAGAACATGCTTGCATTGTCTGCTGTACCGGCCACATGCACCTGATGCCATTTTAAACCCTGATCTCACCGGCCAATTTATCTCAGGGTTGTTAACCCTTTACTTCACTGGGTGACTAAGATTTTGCAGCACGCAGCATAGAGTGGATCCCACCTTTTAAGCAGAAATGTAACCTTTTACTTTACATTCCATGAGCTCTCTCTGGGCCTTTTAAGCTGCTGAATGATTTGGTCGGCTTTCATTTGAGAAGTTTATATTATAGGCTGCACTCCTTCCAGGGATCTCCACCTGGTTTTTGCTCACAATTGCGGCTCTACCCAGCTTCAATGTGGTTTTCACCATGTGCATCATTACGGCTCGCTGGACATTTCAAGCAGCAGGACACAATGCTCCAGGCGGCCTCACTCCTTCCCACATCACAAGACCGGTATGCCGATTTTCATAATCTATGGGCATTGCACAGAAGCGTACCAGAGCGATCTTTGCACACTCATGCATGCCTGATCTGATTCAATGTAATATAATCACACACTTCGCTTGATCCATGGCTTACTTCAATCCTTTTATTAAGCAGTGTCTGTCAATGGATTCAGTTTCCAATTGGAGCAACATGATTCCTACTCTTGCTCCCCTCTAGGTAATGGCTCTACCTCGTTACACTTTTCCCTGTGAGCTAGCTCGATTCTAGTTTCCACTTATATCATCATTCTTTCCATTTTCAGGATTCAACCGGATGGTGGATCTGGCTCGCTTAAACTCCTCTTAGCATATTTGGTATTTAATGCCATCCCTATGGTAGGTCCTTTGACTTATGGCCTTTGGGGATAAACCTAGTGAAACACACTAGAGCTAAAGCTAATTTCTGTTTACCTTGATAGACTGTCCTGTCTATGTCCTGAAGAAGACCTGCTATGACTTTACAAACACACATCATCTTGGGTAGAAACATCAAAGTACCTCACAATCCATATACTATGTTCTTCATTCCATGCCAAATGACAACATTCATCGGAGGCTTTTTGGAGATTAATGTCTAGGAACGGATGTGTACTGATGTCAACATTTCATGTACTGTTTCTAAAAACACTGTATATATCACCTTCACCTATAACACCTTGTCACCTTTAGATCACCTATTCACAAAAAGTCACTCATCTTTTTATCAACGATGATCATTGCTTTTGACAGCCATTAAATTTTGTAATTGAAAAAGAAATATATATCAACCAGGAGCTTACAATATATCTACGTCGATGTGCTTCACATATGCGTGTTTCCATTTCTTTCTGCATAAGTAATTTTGTAGTTGTAGAAGAAATTGAATTCACCGAACAGAACCATTTGTATTATAATCAACTTGGACGTTCAGCAGTTCGGCAATTTTAGTCCTGCTCAAGTGGTTGTGGGAAGACCAGGCTTCAAGAATGTCTCCAAACCGCTGGCAGATTGTCAGGCAAATGTCAAACATGGCTGCACAGTAGTCTTCTGAGTACTCTGTGGAACCCTTTTTTTATTGGTCATAGAAAACTTGGAACTGGAATAAAGTGGGTTCATTTAGGTCCCAGCTTTATTCACATCTTCAAGACAAGGGATGTGGATTATTTATCAGTCTTCAACTATAGAGTCACTCTGAGGTAGTTATTCTTTTCAGTTTCCTTCCAAGGCTGTTCGCCTGACACACTTCTTCTGTAGAATGAGGCTTCACACACACTGCAGTTAGTACTGGAGTTATAGGCATCCGTGAGCATCCACAACAGAGGACAAAAGAGGTGTAAGGTTTCTGCACCTGGCTATCACCAAGCCAACTGAAGGAATAATTAGGGAAAGAAAGATGGCTATTGTATTGTATTGTATTTGCATTTATATAGCGCTTACTAGCCCTGAAAAGGCGTCAAATCACTTTTTCGCTGAGTAGCACGCTACTCCTGAACCCTTAGTGATGAATTAGCATAGTGAAATATGAAAGTAATTTCATTGGTGGAAAAGTTAGTCAGTTATTTGGATTGAGAAGGATAGTGGAGGGATAGATGAAGGAAACGGTTTGCATTTATATAGCGCTTGCTACCCCTAATGAGTTATTGAAGTGCTTTTTTGGCGAGTAAAACGCTACTCTGCAACCCATAAAGGATTAGTGGTTAATTAGTATAGTGAAATATGAAAGTAATTTAAGTGGTGGATATGTTAGTCAGTTATTTGGTTTGAAAAGAATAGTGGAGGGATAGAAGAGAGAAAAGGTTTGCATTTATATAGCACTAACTACCCCTAATGAGGTTTTGAGGTGATGTTACATCAAGTAGCATGCTACTCTGGAACCCATAAAGGTTTAGTGGTGAATTAGTATAATGAAATATGAAAGTAATTTGAGTAGTGGATATGTTAGTCAATTATTTGGATTGAGAAGGACAGTGTAGAAGAGGGAAAGGTGTGCATTTATATAGCACTTGCTACTCCTGATGAGGCGTTGAAGTGCTTTTTTGGCAAGTAGCATGCTACTCTGGAACCCATGAAGGTTTAATGGTGAATTAGTATAGAGAAATATGAAATTAATTTGAGCAGTGTATGTTAGTCTTTTATTTGGATTGAGAAGGATAGTGGAGGGAAAAGGTTTGCATTTATGTAGTGCTTGCTACCCCTATGAGATGTTGAAGCGCATTTTCGATGAGTATAACGCTTTTTGACCAGAGCAGCAAAAATACATTTCATTTAACTATTGGTTTAGAATACGCAGACTATTGATTTTTTTAATACTCATTAGGTATCATTAAATAGTTCAATCCCTAACAAGCATAACACTATCGCATCGTGTAGAGCAGGAGAAGCACAGCGGCCTCCTTTTCGGTACTCAAGGTGTTCACTTCTATTTATTTATTTATTTATTTAGTAGCTTGTAGAGCGCGCGGCTACCTCCAGCGGAGGTGTCCCGGCGCTAAGGTTACCAGAGTATCCCCAGAGAGAGTAGCCTAGTTCAAATCCGACTGAGAGGGAAAAGGAAAACCTTGAACGGATCAGCGAGATTTTGGATTTCCTTGTGACCTGCAACGCCTTGCTGGACCGGCTGCGCGGGTCCCGCTGCGTAGAGAGACTCCCTGTGGGGCATAGAGGGGGAGCCCTACTGCCAACAACACCCTTTGGACACCGGCGGGGCTGCGAGCTGCCTAGCAGGGACTCCAGTGACCAGGAGTCCCTGCGTGCAACACCTGTGGCCGCTCTCCCTGCCGGCACCGCCCCTGACAAGCGGAGTGAAAACCCAGCGTCTCCCTTGCCCAGTGGGAAACCTTGAACGGACCAGCGAGATTTTGGATTTCCTTGTGACCTGCAACGCCTTGCCGGACCCGCTGCGCGGGTCCCGCTGCATAGAGAGACTCCCTGTGGGGCATAGAGGGGGAGCCCTACTGCCAACAACACCCTTTGGACACCGGCGGGGCTGCGAGCTGCCTAGCAGGGACTCCAGTGACCAGGAGTCCCTGCGTGCAACACCTGTGGCCGCTCTCCCTGCCAGCACCGCCCCTGACAAGCGGAGTGAAAACCCAGCGTCTCCCTTGCCCAGTGGGAAACCTTGAACGGACCAGCGAGATTTTGGATTTCTTTGTGACCTGCAACGCCTTGCCGGACCCGCTGCGCGGGTCCCGCTGCGTAGAGAGACTCCCTGTGGGGCATAGTGGGGGAGCCCTACTGCCAACAACACCCTTTGGACACCGGCGGGGCTGCGAGCTGCCTAGCAGGGACTCCAGTGACCAGGAGTCCCTACGTGCAACACCTGTGGCCGCTCTCCCTGCCGGCAACGCCCCCTGCCCTCCCCTATTACACAGGGCGGAGCACCCGCTGCGCGGGAGCGACCGGGGCGAAGACCGGGCAAAGAGCGGGCCGTTTGAGGCCGTTCGAGGACTGAGTGGACTGGACTGGGCCATCCCTCTTGGTCCTAACCCTCGGACTCTCTTGTGACCATTCACCATGTCATCCCGTGAGTACAAAGAGAGGGCTGCCAAATCCAAATTGAAAAATGGTACCCTAGACGATTTTATTACCAGGACACACTCAGCCATAGATACAGAGATTGCTAAAATGCAACGTCGAGTTTCTATTGAACTGGATGCTGCAAGGAGGCTGTCACAGGAGTTAGCTGCGGCCAAAAAATCTTCACTAGGGTCCATAGCTTTCGCAAAAACCCCTGACCGTTTAATTGGCCCACCTCTTACCCTGATTGAAACAATGGCAGATATTCACCAGCCATCAGTACCCACTATATCCATACCGAAGGAAGATTCACCATCAGTATCCACTAACTCTAACTCTTTAAAAACGCCTATGGTTGGGTCAATAGGGGAAATGAAGGAGTGTAATAGAGGTTCCCCGGTGATGGCGCTAAAAACAAAATCTATAGAGCAGATTGGGGGAATTTCTGACATTAAACAGCAAGGGCCATATACTAAAAGGAAGCGTAATAACCGAACAGCATACGCTAGGAAAAAGGCCAAGATTGCGAAGGCTCAGCTATCCACCAAGCTACCATCTCCGCCCCCAGTGATTAACACTCAGCCTTCTGATTTGACACCAGAAGTTGATGTAGACTCGCTGGCGATAACTCACGATAACAATAATCTCGTAATAGAGAATGAAACTAGTGGGTTACCATTCTGCGTCATAAATGGGAAAGATGTTGAATTTCTGACTGTGGTATGGGAAACACTTAAAAAGCTTTTAAATCCCTTTGAAGATAGATTATCACAGATAGGATCCCAGCTTTCGAACATGGAAAAAAGCTTTTCAAATTCAGGGAAAAAAACATCCCATAAGGAAGATAAGGATCTCATGGCCAGTTTTGAGAAGCTCACAAAAAGTGTGCTGAATCCCCTGATGGAAAAAACTCAAATTATAAATCTAAAATTAGATCAATTGGAGTTTTTAGCATCCAAGAACACCGCTCTACTGGAGAGTCTGGTAGTAAATAACAAACAACCCGTTACTACTGGTGGTCATACTAATAGTAATAATACCAGTTCAGGAAAAAAGGGCCCCAAGAACAACCAGATACATTTACAGCAACCTAAATCTGCAACATCCACAGATCCTAACGGTATCACCCCTTGTATAGTACCAGCACCTTTAATCAAAATTAAGCAGGTGACTACAGCAGGCCCTAAGTCTAGAAACTCTTTGGCGGTGACTACACCGGTTAACACAGCTGCCACGACCCTACCTAACACCGAAGGGAAAGAAACTCCAGCTAGTAAACCTCTGGTCCCTAGCAAAACCCCCTTACAAGGTAAACAGATTTATGTAAGTATACCCCCGGAGTCTGCCCCTTATATGGCAATCCTGACAGGTGTTCCATTAATTCCAGAGAATAAATATGAGAAAAACGAGGACCTCTTAAATAAAACAAAATTCTGGCTAAATACCAATAGGCCTCTAACTGAGGACACTGCTACGAAAATCTTAAGTGTGCGGAGGGTCCCCTGGGTTGGGCCAAGTAAAAAAGACCTGGAGGGTGATTGCATCCTGATTAACTTCAGAGACAACTGGGTTAAGGATATCATTTGCAGTAAGGCGAGGTTTGGTAAGGTGGGGGATATTCAGTGTGTGGGTCTCGAACATTTTTATCCCAACCTCTATCAGACTACCCCAAACCAAAACCCCTATCATCGAGGTTATAGCACAAATGGCAAACATCACATGGGCTGGGCACACAACCTGAACATGAATCAAGGCTCGCAAAACTATTATACCCCTTGGCATGAGACAGTTCACTTTATGGGGCCACCAAGTATGGGCAACTTCACACAAGTCCCTTATAACCCACGAAGACCAAGGTTCCAGGGCGCAGATTATCCTGGTTGGTTCCCAAATAATAACAATAATATCCCACTGAGGAATCGCTTTGACCCTTTAATGGGTATGGATGGGGTAGACTGACTACCATCCAGGACTGAAGGCATCGCACCTACTACCCTGAATGTGGGAAAGAATGAAGACTTAGGGACACGCACCAATGATGATTTAGTGCTGGTGACTCTTGAATGCGACAATGTGAATACAGGACCCCCGCAGCCAGGGACTGCTGTTACGCCTGTGGGAAACATCTCCATGGGTTATGAGAGGAATAGGTCATTATTGCCTGAACAAAACACCTCCGCTACAAGAGATGCCTTGGGAAGCAACCATGGAATACAAGGGCCATCATCATTATTATTATCTTTACTATCTTGGAACATTTCCGGATTAACAAGCAGACTGGAAGATGAGGCATGGCTAGATTTTGTGGAAGCTCATGGAATCCTGTGTTTACAGGAGACGTGGTCTAGGACCACTTGTGACATCGAGGGTTTTCAATCATTTGCTGTTTCGGCTGTTCCATCTACATCAGGGAGGGCAAAAGGTGGAATAATGACAGCATTATCAACAAAACTACAGGAGTTTAAAACCTCGAAACTGGTGGAGACAAACTGGTACCAAGTGCTGTTATTAGAACATCTCTTCCCAGAACCAGTGCTATTAATTAATTGGTATTATAACATCTTCAATGGACATGACATCTCGATAATCCAAAGTTTGGAGGATGCATTGGGTAAAGCACGCAGCAGGCACCCTTCATCGTCTCTCATATGGGTTGGCGATTTCAACTGTACGTTGTGCAGTTTCGGAGGATCGAATGTGTGTGGACTAGAGGACTCGAATGCCCAGCCTCTGACCCACTTTAGACATACACCCCAGGGGGATGCCTTGAATAATATCATTATCATAAATGATTTGCGTGTAGTAGACCCCTGGTCTGCCTCAGATACCCTGCATATACCAACCTTCCAGGGCACGAGGGGGGAGATGAGCACAATTGATTTTGTTTTGGTATCCAGCACCTTTTTCAAGTATGTCGATAAGTTGGAGGTGCTGGCGAATCCTGCAAGTGATCATAACCCTTTAATGCTGTTATTGTGCGTGCCAACAAAAGAATTACCAAGGATCTGGGAACAGCCGATTAAGTATAATAAGAATCAGGGTGTCACATTGAAATGGGGGAAGGTAAATGTGACAAAACTGGAGGAAGACATTGTTGTAAACTGTGAAACGGAAATGGAATCATGTCTAGCCCCAGGATCTGACCCCCATCAGGTTATTGAAAGCTTTGAGAAGTTGTGTGGTCATGTAGCAAAGCACTTAAGAAAACCCAAGGGGAAGGGAGGCCAAAAGGCCTTTAGATGGTTTGACTCTGTGTGTTCTGCTACACACAATCGTTAAAACTAGCTCTGCGCCAAAAACCAAGAAACAAAGAGCTTGTAAGGACTAGCAGAAAGGCTTATAGGGATGCTATTGCAAAAAGAAAGCAGGACTTAAAAGTCAGTGCTTGGGATGATCTTGAAAAGGCTGCAGAACTACAAGATAGTAGGCTCTTTTGGGAGGTCATAAATCGTCCCCTCTTTAAGAGCGACGATAAAGAATCTATAGTTATGCAGGTTACCGCTGATCAATGGGTTCAACATTTTACTAAGATTTTTAACCCCAATTCCATCTCAATCATGGCAAGTACAGAAGGGACAGGGGATCTGGTGGTACCTCCCTCGGCTTTGACCCTCAGCTCTTCACTTACACTGATTGAGATTGAGGAAGCCCTAGGGAAAGGAGCATCACTAAAAGCCCCAGGCCCAGATGCTGTCCCCCTGGACCTTTTTAAGTCCAATGTCAGTCTGTGGGCACCCATCTTATTGAATGTCTTCAAGGCTGTTGTGGTTGGGCGTATCCCTGGCACATGGAAGGAGGCAACTGTAGTGCCGATTTTTAAGAAGGGTAATAGGTCTGATCCACGTTGCTACCGCCCGATCTCCTTAATAGATGCCTCATGTAAAATTCTGGGTAGGGTAATCTTGGCGAGATTAGAAAGCTGGGCAGATTCTACAGGATTCATAGTTGACTCTCAGTATAGTTTTAGACGTGGAAAGGGGACAAACGAGCAGTGCCTTAATTTGGCACTAATTTTAGGCAAGTACATGAAGGCAAAAAAATCCTCTGTACATCTTGCCTTCATGGACTTGACGAGTGCTTTTGACACTGTTTGTAGGCATAAGTTGTGGCGGATGATGGATGATATGGGCTTTGAGGAACCTTTAGTCACATTGCTCCGCAGGTTACATGCAGTAACAACTGTATCTATTAGATTTGGTTCTGGAGGGGAAATAACAAAACCAATACCTTCAACTGAAGGTGTGCGTCAAGGATGCATCCTGGCGCCTTTTCTCTTCTTGGTTTACACAAATGGATTAGAACAGTACCTACTAAACCAGGGTTGTGACTTCCCAAAAATCAATGGTAAAAGCATTCCCATGCTCTCTTATGCAGACAATACTGTCCTAATGACATTGACAGGAAATAGCATGCAAGTGTGTCTAGATGCTTTCAATACATTCATGCTTGATCTTGACCTAAAGGTGAACTTTGAGAAATCTTTTGTAATGTCTTGTGGCCCAAAAGGGTCAACTATTAGGAAATTCGTGGTAAACAATCGCATAATTGGAAAAGTGGGAAACTTTAATTATCTTGGTAACTTGTTTGACAGCAAACTAAGTTGGACTCCGGTCATGAAGGTTCGAGCCCAGAACATGACAAGGGCGATAGAGGGTATTTTTCGCTTCCGTAGCAAACTGGGGCAAAAACATATTATGCACCTCAGAACCCTTTACACTTCAAAATGTTTATCAGTAGCCACTTATGGGGCAGGGGTGTGGGGGACCGAAATGCCATCCGTGATACAGGTGGTGGAAAATAACTTTATAAAAAGGGTCTTATCAGTTCCTAAACGCTCCTCAAATACTTTCTGCCACAAAGAAATCGGTATGGCCAGTGTTTCTGATACAATTCGCTTGTCCCCTCTACTGTTATGGGGTAAAATTTGGCAATCTGAAGACCTGCAACTTACCAAAGACATTATTACCGATTGCATGGCTTTAGAAAACTCAAAACAGATTCCCTGGTTGTCTTATGTTTATAATATGCTGAATAAGATTGGACTTGGCTCCTATTTTGACAATCCGGAAAAAATCGAGGGAAACTATAAGGTGGACATAAAAGCAAGGTATTGGAAATCACTGAACCCACCGTCTATAGTCAATGTTACTGACAATGCTATTGCCTATGCCTGTAAATCCCAACCTCAGTTTTATCTAACATTTACCCTTAATGTGCAGTGGCGATTCCTACTAACAAGGTTTAGGCTGGAGATTCTGCACTTTTTGCTTGCATTCCCGAAACAAGGGGGTTGGTGTGAGAGGCAGCCCCCTTGTCCTTGTAATAACAGGGATAGACAAAGCACCCTACACCTAGTCCTTTTTTGCTCCTTATATAAGGAGCCAAGACTCCGGTTTATTAAACCAATCTTGAAGGGGAGGCAACCTTGCACTTATGAGGAAGGGTACGAATATCTGTCATCATTATCCTCCGTAGAAATCTGCTGTTCCATGTTAAATTTTATTAGAATCTCACTAAAGATTAGGAAAACCTATGGGTAGTACTACATGTATAGAACTTTTCCTGGTGAAAATCATGTCTTGTATATTCTTTTATGGTCATTATTATGTCTTTTTTAATTTTGGAAAAATCGTGTTTTTTAAATCAGAACTTTTCAATTCTATGAGGCATGATGAATTGTATGTTCAATACTTTTATGATTCATTTTATGTATCGAATAAAGTTTTTGAAACGAAACGAAAAGAGTATAATGCTACTCCGGGACCAATAAAGGATTAGTGGTGAATTGGTATAGTGAAATACGAAGGAATTTGAGAAGTGGGCTTGTTAGTCTGCTATTTGTATTGAGAAGGATAGTAGAGGGATAGAAGAAGGAAATAGTTTGCATTTATAAAGTGCTTTAGACCCCAGATGAGGTGTTGAAGCTCTTTTCGGTGAGGAGCACGATACTCCAAAACCCAAACCAAATTAGTGGGAATTAGTATAGGGAAATATGCAATTAATTTGAGTGGTGCACATGTTAGTATGTTATTTTGATTAAAAAGAAATAGGGGAGGGATAATAAGAATCTAGAAAACGTTTTTTGGGAGTTCATAGCCATGGGAGGGGGTTTGGGATGAGTACATGGGAGGTGGAGGGGAGTTATTATAGGGAAATATGAAATGAATGTGAGTGGCGGACATGTTAGTCTGTTATTTGGATTGAAAAAGGAAAGTGGTGGGACAGAAGAGGGAAGAATTAATAGAAGAGAGAGGGTCTAACATTTGTTTATGTATTATATTTTTTTGAGTTCATAGCATTAGGAGGGGATTTGGAATGAATAAAGGGGAGATGGAGGTGGAAAAGAGGGTAGGGTTAAGAAAAGCTTGTTTGGGAGTTTTGAATAAAAAGAGGTATGAGATGATGCACAGGGTGGTAGAGGAGGGAAGAGTCTAGAAAGGGTTGTTTTGAGGATCATAGTCATGATATGGGGTTTGGGGTGAGTAGAGGTAGAAGATATATTGATAGAGGTGTAGGGTGAGAAAAAGGGTAGTGTATTTGAAAGAGTAGTAGAATGAGGATTGTGATGAGTCAGAGAGTTGAGGTAGAGGATATATTGAGAGCGGTATAGGTTGAGAAATGGGTTAGTGCATTGGATAAGCTGAATTAGAAGAAAATGAATCAATATGTAGATACATAAGTACATGGAAGGTACATATATGCAAAAGAAGGTAATATATTAAAGATGTATTTAATAAACTCCAGCATTCAAGTGTTGTTGTACTTTAAATTAATGTATTTGTTTTTATTTTTGTAATTCAATAGTGAAGCATTTGTAGATAAATAGTTATGATAAAAGATTAAGGGCCAGATGTACGACCCTAAATTGCATGCGCAAACATGTATGTGACCTGTTTGCGCATGAGCATGCAAAATTGCCCAGCGCCATGTCCAACTCCTAAATAGCGATTCACAATTTATTTGCGACTCGCTTTTTAAGAATTGCAAGTCGCTAGGAGGAAGGGGTGTTCCCTGGTAAATAGCATCCTCAAAGCTATGTATTAATGTTTTGTGACTGAAATTGTGGTCGCAAAACACTCGCAAATCACCACCCTCTTCAAGAGGGTGGTAATGCAGTCGAAGTTTGGAAGGGCAGGCAGTGGTCCCAGGGACCACTACCTGCCATTAAAAAATTAAACAAAAACGTTTCATTAAAAAACAAATACATCCCGTTTTCCTTTAAGGAAATCGGGCTGCATTAAAAAAAACTGCTTTATTTAAAAGCAGTACCAGGCATGGTGGTCTGCTGAGCCCAGCAGGCAAACATCCCTGGGAGGACCTGTCATTCCCAATGTGCTTGCAAATTGCGAGACGTTCATTAATATTCATGAGCCTCGTAATTTGCGACCCCATTGGGAATTTCAAACAGTGTTAAACACACTGTTGTACATGCCAAATAGCGCCTTGCAATTTGTGAGTCGCAAATGAGTCACAATTTGCGAGGCGTTATTTTGCAAGTCGTACATCTGGCCCCACCTTATTTATGCAGTCACTTATATACATCAAAACATAGAATAATGTAACTATAGGTAATATGTACAATTGCTAAGCAGAACTAACGAATATCTATATATTTAAAATATAATTTTTATAAACATTTATACAAAGCAATACACATATGTAGGTACATATCTATAGTCCAAATAAATGCTTATATACAGAGGGATATGCTGTGAATATATGTTTGTGTATGGTGGTTTTATGAGGAAGAGACAATTCTTGAGTACTTTTCTGAAGATAAGGTGGTTTTCTGTGAATCTTATGTTGGTGGGGGGGAAAGAGTTCCACAGTTTGGCTGCTTGAACAGAGAACTATGTGCCACCAACAGTTTTTTTCTTGTACGTCACGATTTTGAGGCGAGGTGCCACTCTAGAGAGGAGGTTTCCTTGTTGAATGTATTATGTGATTGTATTGCCCGATGAAGAGCGGTCGTAGTGCATGTATCGTTTTGTGGGTGATACAAAACAGCTTGAACTAGGTTCTTCTTGCAGCCTGTAACCAATGCAGAGCTTTCAAGGCAGGGGAGACGTGTGCTTGTGGCTTTATATGTAAGAGGAGTCTGGCAACCGAGTTATGATCTGTTGTAGTCTTTTCATAGTCATTAAAGGTGATCCCTGGTATAGGCTATTGGAGTAATCGAGTTAGAACAGAACAAGAGAGATGGTAGCCTGGACCTTTTGTGGAATTCCAGATGGGGAAGATTTGTTGCAGAGATTTTATAGAAACAAAGGTTGATCTTGCTAGTTAGTCCACTTGGGCATTCATTGATAGCTTGGAGTCCATGGTCATTCTGAGGTTTCTTACTTCCTTCGATACTTTAGGCGGTGTTCCCAGATCATCAGGCCAGGTTGTGAATGTGTCATAATTTTTCCAATCGCCACAAGTGAGTATTTCCATTTTGGAAGCATTCAATTTGTGATGGCTCTATGTCATCCATTGGTCCACAGCTCTGAGACAACTGAAAATTGGTGTGTTTCTGATGTCTTTGGGTCATTCCAGTTGAAGGAGTATTTGTGTGTCATCTGCATAGCTATAGCATGTGAGGTGGAATTAATTGATCAGTGTCAGTAATGACTTCATGTAGATGTTGAAAAGCATGGGTGTGATGTTATAACCTTGAGGAGCCCCTGCTTTTGTGAAGTACGGGTTGGATTAGAAAGGGGGGTATGGATGACATTAGTTCTGTTATGAAGATAGGTTGTGATCCAGTCTAGAGCAGTCCCCTCTATGCCAGCTTTGTACAGTATTTGTATCAGAGTGTCATGGTCAACCGTGTTAAAGGCAGCCGAGAGGTCCAAGAAATGTAGCACAGCAACCCCGTTCTGGTCCACTGTGTTCTTAACACTATGGCTGCTAAGGCAATTCCCCTCCTGTGCTGGAAATTGCCATTTTGTTGTTGTCATGACGAGCTCAGCTCGTCATGAGCACAGCTCCAGGCTACCTAATGACGAGCTGAGCTCGTCATGAGCATGGAAGGGGTTAAGGTCATCCCAGATGGCAACGAGGGCAGATTTGGTGCTTTCCTTGATGGAATCTTGCTTGAAAGTCTGAAAGTTTGGCATTATCTTCAATAAATTGTGACATCTCGGTGAATGCTACTCTTTCTATCAGTTTGCCGAGGAAAGGTCCATTTGTAATCGGTCTGTAGTTGTCGGGGTTCAGCGGGCCCAAGTAGGTTTTCTTCAGTAGTGGGATTATGAATTACTTTTTGAATTCTTCTGAAAATATTCTTGTAGTTAAGGAATAGTTGATGATTCTTCTTACTGGTGTGGCATCAGAGGTTGTTGGAAGAATTGTCTTGGAGGTTTATGGTGGACACGGGTCAGAAGGGCTGCCGGCACGCTTGCTTGCTTTGACCAGGTCCGTACATTTATCGTGTGAAATGTGTTGGAAGGATTGGAGAGGCTGGGTTAGAGTATTCTTGGATTCTTGCTTTGGAAAAGGGTCAGTACTGGTACTTTGTCTTTGTTTTAAATATGAGTCCAACATGTCTGCTTTGCCAGTGTAATGATTTGCCAATTTGTCTGTGAAATCTTGTCTAACGGTATGAGCTCATTCTAGCCAATTTGGTTTACAAAATTCAGTGAGAATTTTATAGAAATATTTATTTGCACATTTAGCTTTTTGAATTCTGTCTGAATAGTACATTTTCTTAGCTTTTTTGATAGCTGACATGTATAATCTGTTAAGTTTCTGTGGGCAATGCTTGTATTGTTTGGTGTTTGTTTTGAGCCCGGCACATTGCACCTTTTTAATTTGTTGCTTTATTTCTTTTATCTCTGTGGTTCCTTAATGTGCCCATTTTCCTTTGTTCTGTTGTGTAGTTTTTAGTAGTATCAGGATATCAAAAGCTTCAAGTAGTCACTCATATACTTTTTGAACAGTGTTTATTGTGTGTAGATCTGTACTGGATGATCGTTCTGTTTCTAAGTGTTCCAAATTGAGTTTGTTCCAAAGTTTAAAGGTGGATGTACGTAAGTTGGTTATAGGTGTGTCACTTTGTGTTGTTTTATGTTGGAAAGGAAGCAAATCATTGTCTGACTATGTGACTGGAGTCATTGTTTGAAAGGTAACTAGTTTTGTATTTGCAAAACTGACCTCTAGGTTGTGTCCAGTGATGTGTGTGGTTTTGTGGATGATGTGATGCAGGTATAGTGTGTCTAGGCCAGTGATAATTGTTTTTGGATGGGACATATTGGGTTTGTCAAACCAAAGGTCACCCAGAATGCATAGATTGGAGTGTAGTGTTATCAGGTTTAAAACCGTGTCTAGAAGTTTGTCTGGGAATGTTGCATTGCAAGGTGGAGGTCTGTAAAGGAGCAGGATTGCATCTGGTGAAAATAACCTCACAAACTTTCAGGAAGACGTGGCAAGCTTTAGTGATATGTAATGTTTGCTTAAACACAACAGCTAGGCCACCACATCTTTTTCCTATACCATTTTGCGTGATAGTTTGATAGCCTACAGGAATAACTTCATGCAGGACCGGAGCCATATTATCTCCCAACCATGATTCAGTTATGAAGAGCATGTCAGGTTTTCTGTCAGTGAAAGGGTCGTAGATGTGATGTTTGTTTTTGGAGAGTGATCAAGCATTTATTAGTAGACAGTTTAGAGAATGTGCTCTGGCAATAGTGTGACTTTGTTTTGTAGAAGAGTGAGCAGTATGTTATAGGTTTGTAGCAGGTGTTTCCTTAGATTTGGTATTAGCTGTATGAGGTTAGCAATTATGTAGCTAATCTGTATCATGTTTCCCATCTAGCAGACTAAGAAGGCATTTTGATGGGTCTATATGTGTAGGTGGTGCAGACGGTGTTTGAGAGTGAGTTAGTGAGCAGTGTTGATTTTGTAGTGTAACCTTGCTGTGTATTAGACATGGAGAAGGAAAGTGGTGAGTGGTGGCATGTTGCATGTTGCTTATTTTGTTTTCGTCTGTTTATGATGGAAGGTATATGAGCTAAGGGCGGTGGTGCAGCATTGTGATCATGTAGTAAAGTTCTAAATTGTCCAACGGATGAGAGGCAGTTAAAAGAGAGTTGCTATGTTGCTGTATTTGTGTTAGGTGTGGAGAAAGTTTGGCATTAGAGTTTGTTCATGGCGTGTATCATTTGTGTATTCTGGAAGGTGGATGTATGTTTGTTGTTTGTGACGGAAAGTATTATGAAGTGTTGTGGATGAGAGATTTTGATGTGTTGGTGTGTTTGTTATGTTTTGTTTTTGAGGAATAGTGAAAGGAGGTGCTGACATATTTGTTTTCTGAGAAGGATTTGTTTGTAAAGTATTGTTTGTGAGTGGAAGATGTAAGGTAAAGGGGTGTTGATGTGTTTGTGAGTAGAATGTTTGTTGTGTGTAAGAGATCATGGACTAGAGTTAAGACTGTCTGTGTTAGATGTGATTGCTGCAAGAGGTAATATGTGTGGTGCAGTGGAATGTAAGTGTTGTGTGATTGTGTTATATTAGTAGGAAGAAGAGGAGGATGTTTGTGGGAGAAGAGATGGAAGGCCGAGTATAGGTTTGTTAGTGACAAAAAGGGGTCTGCTCGGAGGAATTAGATCAGGGAGTGTGTGTCTGGATGGAATATAGTTATGTTTGGTGTGGAATGGGTTGTGTTAGTGATGAGTGGATTGGTTAGTGGTATAGGAAAGTGTTGTGTATTGTTCGTAAGTGATGGTAGAAATGTGTGTTAGCTGTGATAGAAGGGTGTATAGGTTTGATTTCTGGGGTTTTGTAGTGGGTGTTGAGACATTGAACTTTGTCTTGTGTTCGTTTTTAGTGAATGAGTAAAGTGCATATGCTGTGAGTGTGTTATTCTGTTTGTGAATGGGGTAGGGTGGGTGCTGGTGTATGTAAAATTGGACAGCATTTTTGGTCCTAGTCCCGACTAAACTCAAACAGGCTCAAACTGGCAGCTGCCCTTGTCCTCTTCGCCCTTAGCCTCCCTGCCCTGAACCCTGGCCTTAAATAGCCCTAGTAATCAGATGACCCCTTCCGCCAATGGGAAACCTAGGCCTAACCAATCACAACACTAGCCCTAAGCCCTAGAACCAATAGGATATGAGCCTCCTTCAGCCAATCACAGCCCTAGTCCCAGCAGCCAATCAGAAATCAAACCCAAAGCCCTAGGTCAAATAGAAACCTTAGTCCCTGCCCTAGTCTCAAATCCCAACAGCCATGCTGGCACGAAACCCTGAGCTCTACATCCAATAGAAACCATAGGCCCAGCTCTAGTCCAAACCCTCGTCCCAGCAGTCAATCATGCAGGAAACCCTAAGCCCTATGTCCAATAGTAAACCTAACCCCAGGAAGCAATCAGAAACCCTACACCTACCCACCTAAGCCCTATATCCAATAGAATCACTCACCCAGCAACCAATCATCACCATCAAATACTCAACCAATGAGAACACTAACCCTAATCCTATTGAAACACCAGATACAGCCACCAACCAGTGTACACATGTAGCATCCAATAGCAGCCTGTTTAAGAGGCCTGCAACCTCGGGCAATGTTTGCTGGGCAGGGGGCTGGAAGCTGCTCCTCAATTCAGAATCTCCTAGGAGACAGACAGGCTCAATACCCACGCTGGAGTTCTGCAGGTAAGGGCTAACAATACTGCTTTTCCAATGCTTAAAAAACTCACTCTCCTAGCCAAAAAAGCATTGCCTAGAGAGGTATTCACCCTTTACAGCAGTCTGCAGTCCTTCCATTTACCCCTACCATCCACCAAATGGCAGTGGCCATGCAGACCAATCAGCAACTCCTTGCTAACAAAATGGCCTCAAAGAGTATCTTAAAGAAGCTTGTCTCCACTCCACTCCAGTAATATTCAGAGTTTCAAATGGACAGCATAGTAATATAGGTATCTGATCCCAAGGTGCCCCATCGAGTTCTGGTTTTTGACCTTATTCCACTATAGGATTCTGACAAAAAAAGAAAAAAGCCAAAGTCCGAAGTTAGAAAGAGGAGCAGGCAAAGACAGCAACTTAACCCTAGTGATGGTACGACGTTTGTGTCTATGAAATTTGATATACTCCACTCAAAACATTTTTGTACCAATACTCAAGGCTACATTGGGGCCTTGCACCCTGAGCACCAAGTCTTGTGCACCTCTCATTGGCATCATGACTCTGAATTGATTTGCTAAGCTCCAGAAAAAGACTTTACTGCGGAAAAAGCTGCAGGGAAAGATGTCAAGGTGAACCAAACAGCAAAGTGAGGTTAATAGCAATGATTTCTATTTTGCTCCCCGTTTGAACTTTTGGCACCAAACTCTAAGGCTTCAGTGAGTCTTTGACCTAATGATAACCACCTTTGCGAAGCCCTCACAAACCAGAGAGTTTTGGCTCCAAATTTGTTACTGAGATGGGTCGTGTCTGCTCTCTATTCTGGTCAACTTGGATAGAATCAATTCTCTTCCACCTTTAGACTTCCATTGGCACTTTGATGTTTTGGGACACTTTTGGGTTTGTAAACTTTAAGAAATCAAATCTTTTGGTCTTTTATCTGATTTTGACCACCGTTTATGCCCTTTTATGTAATAAATCTTAAACTTTTTTCTGGCTTGGTTTGGGATTTTCAATTTCTGGTTTCTGGCCATCAATGTTATCTTGCTGCTTCTTAAATACTTTGTTTGTTATCTCCGAACCAGGTTACTGAATTTGGGAACTTGACTCTCACGGGGTGACAAGGAAAAGTAGTAAAAGCTTATTCTACTTAGGGGCATCATTACAAATGCAGTTGTGATATCTCATATTAAATATTAGTCGATAACTTCCATATGAGGTCAGTGCTTTATTTTTAGGTCGATCCTATAGCGTCTGCACGCATGCGCTGCTCACTTTGCGAGGTAGGCAGTAATGGAGCATGGAGTGGAAGCTCTGTGAAAGCTCTGCCCACTCTCCGCCCATGTTTTTAATTGGCTCCTGTCATTGTCTTTCGTAAATATTGCAGTCTGATTATGAGGCTTGTTAGTCCCTCCTTGATATGGTCATGTCATCATCTGTATCATTCCCTGGTTACTGGTCCCTTTACTTCAAGTGTTGCATGGTATGTTCTATTTAGATTGTGAGCACAATTTTCTTCCTGTGCTTCTCCCTCCCCCTCCCGCAGTCCACGTCTTCTCGCTCTGCACTCTCGTTGTTCATGCCTTCCCGCTCCCACGTCGACCCGCCCGCTCGCACAATAAGTCTCGCGTAAATGCGAGTCCTATTGCACTGCAAATGATTGTTGTTATGTAGTACACTGTCTAGAATGATGCATAATACTTGGGGAAGCAGGGGTAATTCCTGGGAAAGCCACCGGGATCTGAAGGCTTCCTGGAACGCTTGTCACACATTGCTAGAGCTCTTCGCCATCCAAGGTGCAATCTCCCCAAATCGGCACTCTGACCCAGCATCGACATAAGCTCACCCTCAGATGTGACTGTGCCCACTGGTGTGAATCGGCACTGCAGATTGGGGTGGCCTAAATACCTCTTGTTAGATTTGGGGGTCTCTGGTTGGCACAGATATGCACCTGTGACAAACAGGGACCCTCTCCTCTAGTCAGGGCAAGGGACTCACTCCTAGGAATAACATCTGCTCACCCTCTAGGTTGCGTGGCGCGAGCAGGCAAGGCTAATCTTCAGGGCGTTAGTAGTTAAGCATTTATGATCACACACAGTAATAACATGACCCACCACAAATGGACACCAGGCGTAGCTATATAAAAATACGTATACTTTATATAAATATAGAGGTAGAAATATTGAGGCCTAATACAAGACCAGAATAACGTTTTTTAAGTGGCCACAATACTTCTGTAGGCAAGTGTTCTTCAAAAAGGGCTTAATTCACAAGTTCAATTACTTAAAAGCTGTCCCACGATACTCAAGACAAGATTCCGTTCTTTGGCAATGTTTGTTCAATGTTGTGCACTTCGTAGCGCTCTGGCGCAATCTGTGCGAGTCGAACAGGAAGGCCCTACCAAGCCCCACCCGCTATGGTACGCTGCATACGGCGCGGCCGGTTTGCAATGTAGGTACGAGTCGTAGGCTTCAATGCGGCTTGTACCTCGGGGATAGAACAAAAAGGCTTCCCAGATAGTACTCGCCTCGCGGACACTTCAGTCTGGGGCGCGACGCACGATGTAGAGCGTACCAGCGGCTTTTGTCTACAAGGGGTTGTGCGAGTCATATGCTTCCTTGCGACTCGTACTGCCTTGGAACAAACAAAAAAAAAAGCTTTGCCGATTGATACACGCCTAGCGGACACTTCCGTCCGGGGCGCGGCGAACAGTAGAGCTTGGTCACAGTACCTTTAAATGATGTAGTTCATCGCGTACAGATGCGGCCCCAGTGAAGGCGGACGAAGCGTACTTCTTCAATGCGCATTGTTGAGTGCACCATACCTTCGGGTCTGCAGGGGTGCGATGTTTCAGGCAGGCAGAAGCGGCACAGGACTCCTAGTACGGACCGTATTGGAGACTCGTCAGTGTTCGGCACGGCCTTTCCGATGCAGGAGTGCGCAGCGGGGCGGTGTAATCTCTCTATTCACCACCTGGCAGCCCAGACTGTCTCCTGGAATCCCCCAGCCCTGTCACTCACAGAAACCAGACAGCAGATACACATCCTATCAGAGGCGGGCTGAAATAGTTAGGCAAGCAAAGGCTAACTTTCTAAAAGTAGCATTTGCAAACACAGGATATTAAAATAAACTTTACTAAAAGAAGTATTTTGTTATTCTGAGTTCAGGCATACTAAACTTGACTTTCTACCATGCTCTCTGAGTCTGTTAGGATTATATAGTGTAATAATTCCAGCAGCCCATTCTGGCCTATGGAGAGCAGGTAGCCTTACAATAGTGAAAAACGAAAATGGCTGTAATTCACTATTAGGACAGGCTACAAATATCAGGGCTTGTCCTACCTTATGCTTACAATGCACCCTGCCCTTGGGCCTACAGCAGGGGTGACTAATATGAAGTTAAGGGAAGGTTTAGGGACTGGCAAGTAGGTGCATTTGCACAGTCAGCATGACAGTACCAGACTGCACGCAGGTTCCAATGGCAGACCTTAGACACATTTTACTAGGCCGCTTCTGTGGGTGGCACAAACAGTGCTGCAAGCCCACCAGCAACATTTGTATTTACAAGCCCTGGCACTCCTGGTACACTTTACTGGGGACTGACAGTAAACCAAATAAGCCAATCATGGAAACCAATCAATGTATACACTTTATAGTAGGAAGAGCATATGCACTTTAGCACTGGCCAGCAGTGGTAAAGTGCCCAGAGTCATTATTCCAACAAAAACAGGTCAGAGAGAATATTGGAGGAAGGCAAAAAGTTCAGGGATGACGCTGCAGAGAGGGCCAAGTCCAAAACCTCTCCTGTGTCTTGGGCAGCTGGAGAAGAGGTCGTATGGGTCGAGAGATCACGACCTTCATTGGGGTCACGGAGGTGGAGGACCCTGGTCCTGAGCCACTCTGACTACAGCAACATAAGGTCTGGGCCGTGGCAGAGAGAGAGAAACCATTGCAACAACAGCTGCGAAGCAAAAGCCTGGTTGCCCTGGGTCCATACGGCAACATGGGCCCGTGAGTGGGGAGGCAATCAAGCGTGGTCTTCATGGTGACAGCCCCCCCGGTGCGGCTGTGATATCCAGCAGATTGGGGTGCCCCATGGGTCTTTCAAGAGTCTGGCACATTAGGAAGGAGGGCCTAGTGGAGCAGGTTACCGCCATGGCATTGGTGCCTGAATCAGAGCACAGAGAAATCATCACAGCAGCAGCTGCGGTGCTGAGACCTAATTGACCTGGGGTCGTGTGGCAAACAAATAGGACATGCTACAAAGCAAACTCATGCCTTTACAACGAGGTTTTTACATCGCAACATATATTACAAAGCATGATTTTACAATGCATGCCATCACAGCGTATTTTTAGAAACTACACTTACAAAGCATTCCATTACAACGCATACCATTACAACGCATACCATTACAATGCATAATACTTTTAGAGAAACAGTAGTGTAAGTGTTGGATAGTAGAGGGGTAAAAATTACTATTCCCACTCCAGCGATTGCAACAGTAGGGTAAAGTGTTGGATAGTGTAGGGATAACAATTACTATTTCCACTCCAGTGAGTGCAAGAGTAGGGTACGTGTTGGATAGTGTAGGGGTAAAAATTACTATTTCCACTCCAGTGAGGGCAACAGTAGGGTAAGTGTTGGATAGTGTAGGGGTAAAAAATTACTATTTCCCATTACTTACTTTAAAATGCATTGTAATGGGGAAAAAATGCTAGCCTCACTGCTGCCACAGACAACTGATAGCCAGTGAGCTGTTCAAGACGTGCGGGACCATGTGAGAACACTGGAGGGAGGGCAGAATATGCAGAGGGGTGCTCCTGCAGGCGCAACATCACAATCCTTGGCCTGCCGGAGTGGGTGGATGGCAGGGACTTCCTGTCCTTTCTTGTTCTTTTTTTTACCGGACGTGGTGTCTGCTTTATATTGTTTGCGTCTTTTTCATAATTGTTTTGTATATTGTGCAGCCCTCCTCCTCCATTATTCTGTCCTCCGCCTCTGCAGCACACAAGTGGCTACCTCAACCCCAGTTGCGGCCAGGGCTCCTGCAGCTGTCCAACGCCCCGTCTTTGCTACTTTAAGTTTCCCAGCCCAGCCATGGAGGGGGGGGAGGAGGAAGAGGAAGGATCCGTGAACCTCCCTGAGGCACGGGTCAGAAGGGAAATAAACTAAAAAATACACACATGGAAGAGTTTTCCATGGATATCAGGTCATTTTTATTTATATTGATTGCCCAGTGCGGATTGGACACTATATTCAATTATATTTTTTTTCGCCTGCTCCGCATTCCTTTTTTAACCCCTTCGAGGCTAATGACGAGCTGGCCTCGTCATGGCGCTTACCTGCCGTGCGCGGATGACAAGGCCAGCTCGTCATAAAACAATGAAAAAGAATAAAACCCAGCGCAGGACGGGAAAACGCCTAGCAGCCATGGGGTTAACAACATGAAGCAAGGGGCATCAGAAGTGAGAATTTTAGTGCTGTTACACAATTACACAATGGTAGTGCTGTTAAACAGTGTATACAAGGTTGCCATCGCCCAGAAGTAAGCGACTGGCTATTTACTAACCCATAAGATATTTGGGTTCTCTTAAGGTTCTCTCCTAATTATTGGGTGTGCCCCTAAACCCTTTGAAATTTCAGAACACTTCCACATTTGGCATGTTAGGGAAGTAAGCCACAGGAGGAAATTAAATTATTCAAATTTGTACAGTTTTGCCTAACGTGAGAAATCGGAATAAAAACAAAGGTCTCCTTTGTAGCAGCTTCTGCTCAAAGTTTTACATTATGCATTTCTGTACGGTTGCACTTTTGCCTTTGCTTTTAAAAGAATTTTTCTGGGCTTCCCAAAAACATACTGGGCTTTATGACTGCCAATTGCTTACTGTTGATTAACTGTGTCACTTTCATTTGCTTGCTTCTTTCTTCATGCCTTATCTTCCTCTTTTTCTTGTTCTCTGACTCCAAAGCATAACTTCTAAACCATTCCTTTAATTGGCTAATTTGTATCCTTCTGCAACTCACTTTTAGCACAAAATATTGGATTGAAAAATAGCACCAGCTCTAGAGCCTGACACACATAAATCAGTGCCTCAATGGCCGTAAATAAGATGCAATGTTATGTTTACAGCGAGGGCTATGTCTGTATTTTGTATATAATTGTATCGTTCCCTAGAGAAGGCCGAAGTTAGAACAGATAGATAGCAGCTATAAATGTTAATAAATGAGGGGGAGGGAGGGTGCATGCATAAGCATTAAGCAACCAGAACCCCGTCCTATTTTCTTGCAGCGAAGCAGAACGTTTGCTTGCACATTGCATGGTATTATGCAAACAATTGTCCCTCGATTGGAGACACACTTTTTCGCTTCCCTGCATCCGGGTGGCACCACCACTAGCCCCTAGCTGCAGACAATACATTGCATGACTAAATACTTATAAGACCCCAAAGGCGAGACCGTTTGCATTGCACATACTTGTTTTAACATGAAGGAGGAGTTTGTCATTAGCAAATGGAACAGTCAAAATTAAGAAAGACACATAGGACTCCAAGGTTCTAGCACATTTCGGGACTGAGATACAACCCTAAATGATTTTAGAACTCTTACATGCTAAGATCTAGAGTTCTTGTATCATCGTCTATGTGGCCAATGTTTACTAATAGAGTTGTTAATGAGTTGACTCATAGGTCTTCAAGCTTCAACAGGTTTCACTTCTTTTTCGGGGTGCTTTTCCCCCCACAAGAGTTTTAGGTTTGTGCATATGATACAAATGCAGGACTTCTGTCACAAAATCGATATTGGTTCAACAACCATAAGACTGAAGCAAGGAAAATAAAAGTTATCCCACCGATAATTCAATGGCCAAAAAGCCACCATCAGAACAACAAAAGACCAATAGGTACGGGCTGTACTGCTGGTGGGACAGATATAATAGTGAGCATGCTTCCAGTATGGAATCCCGCTCAAACATTTTCAGGCCTGGGTGCATGCACTGTGACCACGGGAATTACCATTTTCTACTGGAAACTGAACCTTAGGATACGTGCTTGCCAAAAAACTTGAAAGTTAATATCTTTGGTACTGCACACGTTAGAAAGATGGTTTAAATGGTCTCAGAGTGGGTGCAGGCTTGTCCAGCCAACAGAATTAAGTCCAGCACCAGGGATGTGTAGTCAGACTCCCTTCTTGTCTATCTGTGACTGACGAGGTGGGCACAGGCACTCTCCAGGTACTTGGCAAGTTGGGGTCAGTGCTAACTCACCCTCTCAATAAATACAAACAAAAGTACAGCTACACAACCAAGATGATGCACTTTTGTTATTGTTTTGTGTTACTGACTTGCTGGGCTAGAGGGATCTTATGGCTCCTAAGGGACCTCGGTCCATCAGCATATCTTCCGTGAATATATTAGTCAGCTAGGCCTTGTAAAGGTCTTCGCCAGATCAGGTTAGGTAATGCGAACAGATGCTATCAAGCTGCTTTTGCAGGCAAGCGCTCCTTCTCTTCTCAGATCACAACACTAATGCATCATTTAGGACTTGCAGATATAAGGCAGTCTGTCAGGAGAGTAGCAACCCAGCAGAGCTTCTCTTCTGGTTAGATGCATTTTCCTAAACTGGTGTACACGCTTTCTCACAGCTCAGAGGAGCTAACAAGTATTGGTAAATAGGACCAGTATTTATCATCCTCCAGTGGGCACTAGGGATCAAAAGCCCAACAGAAGAGTCTGCTTATTTAAAAGTGTAACCAATCTTCCAGTCCTGGGGCCTTATTTATGAAGGCCTTGCGCCACCGGTGCGTCACTTTTAACATGGGAAAAAGTGACGCACCAGTGGCGCAAGGCCTTCATAAATAAGGCCCTTGGAGATTAGTATCTTCAACCTGCAGTCCGAATGCGATCTGAAGCCACCAGTCAAATTTGCATGAATCCCTGTAATGTAATTTATGTTGCACAAGCATAGATGAGGAGCAGTCGAGCATTGAAAATTATGGAGGGTGTGGAGATATGATTCAATATTGAGCACCTTAAGTGGCAATTTACATCTTTGATTTGCACAATTCCTTTCATATATGTAGATTTACATTTCATATATTTACATTTCTGGACATGGGGTAATACATGGTGTGCTTAGATGACACAATTTTCAGTCAAGGCCCATGCTAAGATTCAAATCCAGCACCCCCGTTTTCAAATCTTGTAGCTTAGCAACTAGAAAGCATCTCCTCACTCTGTCAGACAACTTTGAACTCATGATGATATGCGGATGACACCCGGACTTAGCTCCTCATGTGTTACTGTTGTATACGTTTTGTAAGAGGTCCTTTTGGCAAGGTTACCCCTAAATATTTGGCCTTCCTTCTCCACTTTTTCCTGAATTCATTTTTGCTGGATTTGGACTCTGAGCACTACACCACCAATGCTAACCAGTTGTAAAGTGTATGTGTTCTCTGTTTAAAACATGGTAACATTGACTTTTCCCCAATTAGCATATTTATTTTACTTAAAAATCCCTAGTAAAGTGCACTACGTGTGCCCAGGGCCTGTAAATTAAATATTACCAGCGGGGCTGCAGCACTGATTGTGCCACCCACTTTGTTAGAGCTTCTAATCATGTGTCAGGCCTGGCATTGCAGAGCCTGTGTGCAGTTTAAATTGTGCTTCTGACTTGGCAAGATAAACCCTTTCTTAAAGCCCCAGGCTTACATTCTTATACATTTAAGCCACTCCTAAGTTTGGCCTGAACAACCCAGAGGGCAGGGTGCAATATATTTACTAGGCAGGACATGTACCTTTACATTTTACATGTCCTGGTAGTGAAAAACTCTCAAAGTTGTTTTCACTATTGTAAACCCCATTTCTGCCATAAGCTAACTTTGGTATTACCGAATTCCATTGTATAAGTGTAATCCTCATTTGGTGCCTGTAGCCTGTGTCTGATCACATGACTGGATGCAGTTGACAATTGGGCTTTGTGTATTCCCCCTAGACAGCCACACACAATAGAGGCTTAGGTGTGTCTCACAATGGATGTATCTGGCACACTGGGAAAAAGGAGCTGGGCAAAGCTTCACTTACACCAGACCAGGCTGTGTACTGGCCAGACACAAAGGACTTCATACCCTTCCTGTATTGACTCTGGAGCCAAGGCAGGAAGGGAGTAACTCTTTGTACTTTAAAGGCATGAATTTTGAAGTCTCCCCCACTTCAAAGGCACTACTGGGTATGAGTACAGCATCTCAGACACCACCACTTCAGGACACTTTTGACCTGTGGATACTCTACCAGGAAGAAGGGATGCTCTCCTGCTGATGTACTTCCACTCTGCTGGACTTGAGCTCTGCTAGACTCCCGCTTTGTAGTGCTGACCTGCTGCCTGACACCCTGGGTGAGAAGGACTGAACCTGCTTCACTTGACCCAAGAACCCAGAGTGACTCCAAGGGCTGATTGGCTGGCCTCCTGATCTGAAGTCTCAGGGACATAAAAGACTTACAACCCCTGCACTGGGACCCTACCATCTTTGAGTCCACACTTCCAAGTGGTGCCACCCCAGTCCTGGACCCTTGTAAGTGGGCCTAAGGTGCTTGTCAGTGGAATGGATGCATTTTCTCTGCTGAACAACGCAGCCCGAGCAGGTCTGATGAATCTCCTTTGCCGAGCTGTGCATGTATGAGGTGAACAAACACATCACAGCTGTAGTGTGGATTTGACTCGCCTCAAAAAACTTGCATCGGCCCAGTCTCCTGCATCGGGGCTTGCTGCATCTCCGTCAGAATCCCTGATGAGCAACACTTTTCCCAGCACAAGCTCCTCAAGTCCAACATTGATGACAGCCTCTACAATGACGTTGAAACTCTGCATCTATTTGTCACCGCTCATCGGAATCAACTCAGTGCCTGAGCTGTGCCTCACATCTTAGACACTGGACTTCCCATCACTAGACCCGTCAACAGGCTTCTCTACGTTGAAGCATCAGGACCTCACACCGCAGCCATGCTGCATCCTGGAAACAATGCATCACCTCTGCTGCATGATGTATCTTCGATGCGGATCCATGCAATGTTTCCCAACTAGGATTTAAGGTACTTTGTTCAGTTGTCCTAACCTAGTCCCTGGAGCTGGCCCACACTCCATCTTGGTTGTCCTGAGCTTGTAACGTTGTCCCAGTTCAGCGTGACCAGATATCCCATATAGCGCTTTTTGCTTCTTGGCACTATTTTACTTAAAACATTTGAAATTCCATATCTCCAGTTCTACTAATTGGATGTATGCCATTTTGGTCTTGTTTTATTTATTACAGTCTACTCTATTTCCCTAACCTGGTGTGGGATCTTTCTGTGCAGTGTTTTCACAGTATTACTGTTTGTAGTGTTGCATAAATACTTTACTCATTGCCTCTGAGCTAAGCCTGACTGCTTTGTGCCAAGCTCACGAATGGTGAGCACTGGTTAATTTAGGGTTTGCCTGCCTCTTGCCCTGAACTAGTATTGTGGTTGCTGCTTGACCACTTCTCATATCTCAGTCAACCAACGACCCAATTACTAACAATTAGGATACAGCAACAACGCATGCAGAGATAACTAGATGGGTTTCAGTTACGAAGTGCAAAACCTTCATACATGTTGCAACTAACCGTGGGCGTAGCACTTCGCTCCGCCCACGGAGTGGGCGTAGTGTTGGCTACTTTGCGTTTCACAAAGTAGGTGTAGTAGGCAACACAACGCCCACTCAGTTGCGGCGCAAAGTTGCCCGCCTCCCGCCTCCCTCCCGCCCTCTTGTACATCCATATTTTTAGTATTAAATAAAGTAAAACAAAAGAAAAAGAACTTACCTTGGATGCGGCATCCCGGGGCTCCCTCTTCCTGTTGACCCACCGACTTCTTCAGACGAATGCGCATGCACGGGCACCCGCGAATGCGCATATCTCTTGCAGGAAATGCTCATGCGCGGGCACCCGTGCATGAGCATTCGTCTGAAGAAGTCGGCGTGTCAACAGGAAGAGGGAGCCCCGGGAAGCCGCATCCAAGGTAAGTTCTTTTTCTTTTATTTTACTGTATTTAATACTAAAAATATGGTTGTACAAGAGGGCGATAGGGAGGTGGGCGGCGCGTAGAGGGGCTACACGAAGTGTGTGGGTGGGCGTAGCACCCACCCAACTTCGCAGAGCTTCGCGTAGCCCCACTACTCGCACTACGCCCACCCTTATTTTCAACATGATTAAGTCAAATAACATCACTAATAGTGATTGGACAGGTGCTTAACAGGAGGGAGTCAGTAAGCAGACAACACACATAGAAGTTCAAAAGCACCATTTCTGATTGTTTATGTGCAGGAAGGGAACCCTTCATGCACATAAACAATCTCCCTACGATTCAGGCATCCTTGCACCATGGGGCAAGGGTGCTTGTGCCGGCGCATAGAAGCAGTTTGTGCACCAGCGCAAGGGAAAGTAGAAAGATGCAACATATTTTTGTAAATATGTGGCATCCCTGTGCTTTGAAAGTGACTGAGTGTGGCACAGCCAAATGGCTTGCGGCACACTCTGAGTTACTTTCCTTGTTAATCTGTCCCTTAGAGTTCTCATGAGCTCTTCTTTGTCCTCCTCCTCATTCCTCTCATTTCAAAAGGAGGAATCTATGCCGCCACAGACAGATTTAACAAGGTCAACTTCCTAAAGCATCAAATAAAAGCAAACTGCTCCTTCCCCATTAGTGATATCTGCTCCTCCTTTACCTTCTTATGCCTGTTTGCTTTTGTCTCCATCTTATAGGTCAGCAAAGTGAGGGGTACATGCTGTGTCAAGTCTTTGAGTAAAGTCATTTTCCATGACCACTTTGAAGCTTGGGTCATGGATGAAACTTCAATGCAGGTGTATAGGTGGACATCAGCAAGGCCTACCAGTGCTAGGGGTTCGCCCTTCTCTGCACACAAGTCCTCAGACGAGTAAACAGAAGTTGGCGCGGAAACTGAAAGAGCAAAGAGATATTTTATTAACCTCATGAGGTGGAACTACCTTCACACAACACCCTTCGGCAGTGTATGAAGTAGCACAAGGAGTAGAAGAACCATGGGCCTTTTATACCCACAGAGGAGCTCAAATGAAGGCGGTACAAGCACACAGAGGAGAGTTACATACATAGATGGTCATACAGAAATGCACAGTCAACAAAGAAGGAGGAGCCAACAGTTGCTGGCTTTAGTAGAAACATCTTGACAGTAACAAACCTAAGCAGGTGTATGGGCAGCTTCAAACTCTTCGGAGCATGTTCAGAGTAGCAGAGGCTAAGAATAGCCAGTTCTTTGAGCAAAGCACAAGGGCAAACAACAGTGAAGAAGGAAAGAGAACATGGCCAACAAAATGGCTGCCGAAACAAGATGGCTTCAGATAAATGCTGACAGCGATCTCTGACAAATTTCCACACAGGCAGCCTACATGTAGCAATGCCTGGGGGCTGCCTGCATATGACCCAAGATTTGAATACCTTTGCTAGAAATTGGTTTACTGGTTGACTGGAGTGTGAGCCCTGGTCAAGCAGCAACCACAATCCAAGTCAGGGTAAGGCACAAGCAAACCCCAAATTAACCTGTGCTCAACCCTCTGTAAGCTTGTACAGAGCAGTCAGGCTTAACATAGAGGCAATGTATAAAGCATATGTGCAACACTTCGAACAGTAAAACAGTGAAAACACCACAGAAAACAAGCCTACACCAGGTTAGAAAAACAGAACTGGATTTATTAATTAAAACAAGACCAACATGACAAAACTCCAACCAGAAGAACCAGAGTAAAACTGTAAAATAGTGCCTAAAAGAAGGAAGTGCCAACCTGGAAGGTCGCAGTGGTAAAACCGGTGTTGGTCCGGATCCATCGCCTGATCCATGGGGGGGTCATCGGCGCAGGGGCCAGAACCTCTGGTGCATAACCCGATTGTACTAATCTAAATAGTATATTATACGTGATACATGTCTCCTAAAATAATCAAGTTATCTGTACAGTCTATCAATACTCCGGTGCATGTTAAATTGCCTGTTATAATTCTTTTACATACATATAACCATTTCCTGTGAGCCCAAATATATATTACATTGTAATCAAACAACTGATTGTTCTCAGATCCATGATCAATCATCATTTATTTCTATTTTGTTTTGCATTTCTTCATTTATATACAGCATGGTGCAAAAAACAAAACAACACAGTGGGCACCATAAAATGGTGGCCTGTAAGAACCAAGGGATACATGTAAGCTTACAGTTTGCGATCAGGGCACAACAAATAATCATCCGAAGACGAACTGGAATCTAGCGCTATGCGGTCATAACAGGCAATAAAAGTCTACTAGGGGACAAAAAGGGGGAAAAGCATGGGGAGGCTCAGCCCTGGGTGGGGGAGGTGTGTGTGTACATGGGAGGGGAAAGAGAGACAAGAGAGAGAGGGGTGGAAGAGGGGAGGAAGGGGAGGACAGGAAAGGGGAAACAGAGGAAAAGGGACACACCATGGGTCTTGCAGCCTCTGGAGGGTGGTGACAAAGGACGAGCGACCCAGAGGTGATGGCAGCCCACAGGTGGTCAGTAGAGCTAGAACTATAACTCAGGGGGCCGTGGAAACCCAGGGTCTTGGTCAGTCAGTCAAACAACAATAAGCAGCAGTTGCCTGGGAAGAAGAGCGCCCATGAGTGGGGCAAGGTCTTCAACTTGTCTTTTGGGTTGTTAATGAGCCGCTCTTATGATGATGACAACATTTCTGTGAACCACTCGTCATGCGTGGGTTGGAGTGGGGAGCACCAGTGCAAGAGAACACATTTTTTTGAAGCAACCAACAGTCTTGACGGGGCAGTGCAAGGAAGTACATGAAGTGGTGAAGCAGGATCAGGGAGCAGTCGAGGGGCAGAGATTGCTGTCGAGGGGCAGAGATTGCTACTATCTGACACAACATGAAACCAACGGCCACCCAGAAGGGGTAACCACAGGACAATCAGACCTGGTCACAGTGCATGTTGTCACAATGCCAACAATTGGAGTAGAACAGCAGCCTCACCTCCCTAAGCTTTGCTGGGCTTCAGTGACAATTCTGCAATGTTGAACAAGAAATGGTCTTGCACTCTAAAAACAACAAACTAGGTGCATAGTGGCGGATATTAATGCCCAAAGTTGAAACACAAACATGGAATTAAATCATCCCAGGTGCCTCCCTAAGATATCCAAGTGGCAAACCGGATACCATTTGGAATACCGTAGGGAGAACCCTATCCCACTTACTTGATCTATCTACATTTCGCTACATTGTAAAGAATACGCAATTTATGTCTTTTTATTATTACGCCCTGAAGAAGTCCCAAGGGGGAAGAAACACGTCAGCAGTCTTGTCAATAGCGTGATGTGTTTTTACAAAATTTGTCAAGAAATACAACAATAAAAGGAATCGTTGTCTAAAATCAAACTACATCAACTACTGTTCTTTCATTTGGGAAGATTTAATTCCATGTTTGTGTTTGAACTTTGGACATTAATAACTGCCACTACTCACCTATTTTGTTGTTTTTAGAGTGCAAGACCATTTCTTATTCAAAATTTGTGATGGGTGGGTGTGCCCACCCTCTTTGGGATGTATGAGGGTTGTGTCTTGGGTTCTTTGCACCTAAGCTTAATTCCAACACTGTAGCTACAACACGTCACTGTAACTGGTGCTGGCCTTTGTTGCCTTGACCTTCTCATTTGCCAATTTTGCAATGCCTTCAAGAGGCAGAACTTAATTTTGGCCTCCAGGGCACCTTGGCTGAGAGCATCCAGCAGGTCTGCCCTGTCCTCTGCCTCATATTCCACCAGGAGCAGAGTCTACCACTTAGCCCGCAAGCTCTCCAGTAGTGGTGGGGAGGACAAATGCTAGGTCAAAATGTTTGCAAAAGCCCCAAATCACCCCCCTGAAGTGTCCCAAATTTTGAGATAGTTGACCACCAGACTGGACGGAAGAGCCCAGGGCTGCAGACCGAAGCGGCTAACAAGATCTGCAACTGCATGTTTTCCGCTGCTGGTGGGAGAGGAGATGGAACTCCTCAAAAAGTGTTATAAAGGGTTGGGGGCACCCAGGGAGAGCACATGGGGAGGAAAAGGATCTATGCATTGCACCACATTCCATAATTGAGCATCTTGCTACCAGTGCAATACCGGCATTACCCTAGAAGGACGGATGGTCATGTAAGTCGGCATCCACTGAGGAGAGACTGTAGGCCTGTGCGCAGGTATTGGTCATAGCCTGAAGCATAGGATTCACTGAACCAGACATGGAGGTATCCTACTTGTAGAGTGAGTGCATTCTCCTCATGCACCTCAAGATTATGTGCTCTATCATAACCCGCAGTAGGGGTCCTGGGCCTGTGGATGCATGTAGGCAAATTTCTTCAATTGCAAAGCCATAGAACAGTGCTCAATAGAGGGGAGGCCAAAACCATTACATGAACGGTGAGATGTAAGTATGCCTTTAGTCAGGTGGGATCTAGCCATCCCCCAGATGAAGAACTTGATGCCCCTGTCCACCAACCACAAGAGGTTGAGGGATATGAGCAATGGGAGAATTCCCAGAACATAGGTAAACCTCCAGATGGTGACGATCTTGACATCCTGAATCCTACCATACAGCAAGAGATTGAGGTGCGATCATTTCTTGTAGTCAAGTCTTGTGCATTCCAACAACAAGCCAAGGTTGTTCTCTACCATGCGTTCCGGACCCTTATTGATACAGATCCCCAAGTATTGAAGATGCAAGGGCTTCCCCTTAGAGGACTAGCCAGACACAGCTGCCCAGTGGTCACACTCGAGATTTGTAGGGCTTCAATCTTGCTCCAGGTGATTTTGACCAATATACCATCACAAAGGAGCAAGGTAGAGAGGGCAGAAAGCATGAGTAAATTGGCACATACATAAAGATAGAGAGTTTACGCACCCCCAGGGGTAGAAACGCTTGTATGCCACGATGACTGTCATAGGGATGTGGCTAGGGCTTCATTACCAGTAGGGAGAGTATGGGCAACAACGGGCTGCTCTGTCCGAGCCCCCTGTGGACCTGGAAAGATCCAAGAGAAAACCACCACAGTTGACCTGCTCTGTAGGAGAGCTGTAGAGCCACTAGACTGTAGCAATGTCATCCTCCCAAAGACCGAACATTTGGAGTGCTGCAAAGAGGTAGCCGCATTCAGTTCTGCCAGACACCTTCTCTGAGTCAAGTGAATGGGCAGGGCATTCTCCGTCAGGTCTTTAGCAAACCACAAGGCATTGGAAAGACTTGGGAGGTGGTTCTGGGATTAACACCAAGGGACAAATCCCACCTGGGTGTGAAGAGTCGGAGTCAAGATTGCTGTCTGGAGGAGATCCGCCAGAAGCCCAGCAAACATGTGGCTTTCCTCTTTGAGCAGGGAGATGGGACCCTAGCTACATCAGAGGAAGGGTCCTTCCTGGACTTGGGGAGGACCACAATCAGGGACCTACTCGAGTGATAGAACCAAGAGACTCCATTTGCTCAGCCACCTGGAAGATCTCATAGAGGGAGTCCACCACCTCCTCCCTCATGAAGTTATAGAACTCAGCCAGGAATTCATCTTTCGAAGGGGCATCATGGTATGGTAGGTTAGATATGCCTTGCGCTTGTTCATCCTCGGCGAGTTCCACCTTCAGCCGGCCTCGCTTGACTTGTTAAGGCAGGGAATCAACATGTATTTCGCCTCATCATATGCAACATAATACAGACTTAGAATTTGGAAGTCTCATAGTAGAACTCTTATGCATTTGTTCAGAGATACATACAAGCTTATTATTGTTTCAAAAGCTTATCATTTCCTAATCACTTTAAATACACTGATATACATAGGAGTATATTGTCCTTTTTCCCTCTAGCACCTCATGTGTATTGAGAGAAATAGTTTGACTTATTTCTCACCTCTTCTTGGAGCATTATACTTTCCCTACTTTGATATCAACTTTGATTGTAACTGGGCTACACCACTTCCTATGATTTTCAGAGAGATATAAAATATAAGCTTGCATCCCAATGATGTCAGTAACATACAGATCCATATGTCATCACTCGTATGAGTGAGGAACAAGACCACATACCACTTTATCAGTTTGCATATGTAGCCCTTTGATATCGCTATACTTAATATCATCACCCATATTACCTCCTTCTCTGTTTCAGGCTTACTTATTGTTTTGCCCATTCCTATCCATTATCCTATCCTTATCTTTTCCAAACTCATGTAATGTTCCTCATTACATGAGGAACATTACATGTTCCTCATGTAATGAGGGACAAAGTCACCAGCAGTCATCAAGCTATGTTATAAAGGCTCAAAGTAAACTAATATGACTAATCCCATTATTAAAATATCAGAGAAGAAAGATATTGTCAGTAGCTCTGGGCGTCAAATTCCGTTCCGCTTGCGGAAATTGCAATAATTTGACATTTTTGCGTTCCGTGGGGAGCGCGAAAATGGCAAAAATTTCCGTGATCCGCAGCGTACCGGAAATTTTTTTATGCTCGCGTTGTAAAAATACGTTCTTGCGCGCGCGATCACCTTACCTGGATCCCCGCGTTCGCCGACAAGTGTTCACGATCCGGTCGGGTGCTCCATGAGATGTTGGATTGTTGGTAGCCATTTTGTGCTATCTCGCGAGAGTTCGCGCCCGCAATCACGTCATTCGTCTCGCGATCATGCACCGCAAGAGTATGAGATCTCGAACATGTCATTCTCCACCGCAAGCGAGAGCATGAGGACGCAAACACATCATATCGTACGTGACAAGGAGCGAGAGAACCCGAACACGTCATTCTCCACCGCAAGCGAGAGCGTAAGGACGCGAACACATCGTGTCAAACGCAACAGGGAGCGAGAGATGGGGAACACGCCATTTTGGGAGCGCCATCGACATGCGACAAAGTAATGTGAAGCTCGAGAACTCGAACATGCAAAATTTTCAATTTGGAGAAGAATTTCAGCTCTAGCAGCATAAAACCTTCTTCAAATGATGACTTGGATGAAGAAAACTCCTTAGATTGACATTTGGCTGTCCTTTTTTGTGCAAGGAGTCCTTTTTTAAAATGGGGGGAGAGGGAGAAAGTGCCACAGAATCTCCAACTTCCTGTTACTGTCCAGCAGGCTCCTCCCAGTGCTTTGTCAATCTCCTGCTCATTCTGCCTTCGGATTTTGAGCTGGAAAGATCACTCTTTTTGTCTGCTGCATCATTGCCATTGGATTTAAGGATTTTTTAATTGGATATTTTACAAGTAAGTGGTTGTTGTGTCTGTTTGATTGGGGGCATTGCAGTTGTTGTAACTACAATTTAATTTATTTGGTAACTATCATTCCTTGTTTTTAAATGTTGTGGGTAGTAGTAGTCAGTAGGCCCAGAGCTAGACATGGCCTCATTCAATTCAATTCAATTAATTTATATAGCGCGCTACATACCCAGAGGGTCTCAAGGCGCTTGGAGAAGGGTGGGGAATTACTTGTCGAATATCCAGGTTTTAAGTTGCTTTCTGAATGCTAGCAACTGTTCCTTTGGTGTTTTTTTAATGTATTTAATTTTCAAGCATCAATTAGGGCATGGATGGCATTGGATTGAGTTAGGAAATGTGTTGTTTTGGGGGTGGGCTTTCTGTTGTTGCGCCTAGTCATGTGGCTGGTGGCCATTTAGAAGCCTAGGCCTGCAAGCATCTCTGACCTTGTCAGCCAACAGGCCTGCTTTCATCCAGTAGGCTCAGAGCAGATAGGCAGAGCTGCATTAAACAAGTGTTTATGTGTGGTCTGCAGAATTTAGACATCATTTAGGGTATGGATGGCATTGGACTGAGTTGGGAAATGTGTTGTTTTGGGGGTGGGCTTTCTGTTGTTGGGCCTGGTTATGTGACGGATGGCCATTTTGAAGCCTAGGCCTGCAAGCTTGTCTGGCCTTGTCTGCCAACAGACCTGCTTTCATCTGGTAGGCTCAGAGCAGGTAGCCGCAGCTTTATTAATGAAGTGTTTCTGTGTGGTCTGTTGAATTTAGACATCATTTAGGGCATGGATGGCATTGGATTGAGTTGGGAAGTGTGTTTTTTTGAGGTGGGCTTTCTGATGTTGGGCCTGGCCATGTGGCTGGTGGCGATTTTGAAGCCTAGGCCTGCAAGCTTGTCTGGCCTTGTCTGCCAACAGGCCTGCTCTCATCCAGTAGGCTCAGAGCAGGTAGCCACCGCTTTATTAATCAAGTGTTTCTGTGTGGTCTGTTGAATTTAGACATCATTTTGGGCATGGATGGCCTTGGATTGAGTTGGGAAGTGTGTTTTTTGGGGTACGCTTTCTGATGTTGGGACTGGCTATGTGGCTGGTGGCCGTTTTGAAGCCTAGGCCAGCAAGCTTGTCTAGCCTTGTTCTCCAACAGGCCTGCATTCATCTGGTAGGCTCAGAGCAGGTAGCCACAGCTTTATTAATCTGTGTTTCTGTGTAGTCTGTTGAATTTAGACATCATTTAGGGCATGGGTGACTTTGGATTGAGTTGGGAAGTGTGTTTTTTTGGGGTGGGCTTTCTGATGTTGGGCCTGGCCATGTGGCTGGTGGCCATTTTGAATCCTAGGCCTGCAAGCTTGTCTGGACTTATCTGCCAACATGTCTGCATTCATCCGGTAGGCTCAGAGTAGGTAGCCACAGCTTTATTAATCAAGCATTTCTGTGTGGTCAGTTGAATTTAGACATTATTTAGGGCATGGTTGGCATTGGATTGAGTTGCGAAGTGTGTTTTTCTGGGGTGAGCTTTCTGATGTTGGGTCTGGCCATGTGGCTGGTGGTGATTTTGAAGCCTAGGCCTGCAAGCTTGTCTGGCCTTGTCTTACAACAGGCCTGCTTTCATGCGGTAGGCTCAGAGCAGGTAGCCACAGCTTTATTAATCAAGCATTTCTGTGTGGTCAGTTGAATTTAGACATCATTTAGGGCATGGTTGGCATTGGATTGAGTTGGGAAGTGTGTTTTTCTGGGGTGGGCTTTCTGATATTGGGCCTGGCCATGTGGCTGGTGGCGATTTTGAAGCCTAGGCCTGCAAGCTTGTCTGGCCTTGTCTTACAACAGGCCTGCTTTCATGCGGTAGGCTTAGAGCAGGTAGCCACAGCTTTATTAATCAAGTATTTCTGTGTGGTCTGTTGAATTTAGACATCATTTAGGGCATGGTTGACATCGGATTGAGTTAGGAAGTGTTTTTTTTCTGGGTGGGCTTTCTGATGTTGGACCTGGCCATGTGGCTGGTGGCCATTTTGAAGCCTAGGCCTGCAAACCTGTCTGGCCTTGTCTGCCAACAGGCCTGCTTTCATCCAGTAGGCTCAGAGGAGGTAGCCACAGCTTAATAATCAAGTGTTTCTGTGTGGTCTGTTGAATTTAGACATCATTTAGGGCATGGATGGCATTAGATCAAGTTGGGAATTGTGTTTTTATGGGGTGGGCTTTCAGATGTTGGGACTGGCCATGTGGCTGGTGGCCATTTTGAGGCCTAGGCCTGCTAGCTTGTCTGGCCTTGTCTGCCAACAGGCCTGTTTTCATCCAGTAGGCTCAGAACAGTTAGCCACAGCTTTATTTATCAAGTGTTTCTGTGTGGTCTGTTGAATTTAGACATTATTTAGGGCATGGATGGCATTGGATTGAGTTGGGAAGTGTGGCTTTTTGGGAAGGGCTTTCTGATGTTGGGCCTGGCCATGTGGCTCGTGGCCATTTTGAAGCCTAGGCCTGCAAGCTTTTCTGGCCTTGTCTGCCAACATGCCTGCTTTTATCCGGTGGGCTCATAGCAGGTAGCCACAGCTTTATTAATCAAGTGTTTCTGTGTGGTCTGTTGAATTTAGACATCATTTAGGGCATGGATGGCATTGGATTGAGGTGGGAAATGTGTTTTTCTGGGGTGGGCTTTCTGATGTTGGGCTTGGCCATGTGGCTGGTGGCCATTTTGAAGCCTAGGCCTGCAAGCTTGTCTAGCCTTGTCTGCCAACAGGCCTGCTTTCATCCGGTAGGCTCAGAGCAGGTAGCCACAGCTTTATTAATCAAGTATTTCTGTGTGGTCTTTTTTATTTATTTATTTATTTATTGGGCTTTTAAAGCGCGACAGCTACCCAAAAAGGATTTCCCGGCGCTAAGAGATACTTAACCACATGAGCAGATCGTAGAACTCAGGGGAGAGGCAGGAGCAAGTTACTGGTTGAAAAGCCAAGTCTTAATGGCTTTGCGGAAGTGGGTGTAGTGGGTTTCCAAGCGTAGGTGCTGAGGGAGGGAATTCCAGAGGTTGGGGCCCAGTAGGGAGAAAGAACTTCCCCCCATCCTCGCTCGGCGCACTTTGGGCACACAGAAAAGACCTTGTGATGAGGATCTCAGGCAGCGAGCTGGCGTGTAGGTTTGCACGAGGGCTTGTAGGTATCTGGGGGCATTGCCCCATTTAATTCTGTGCATAAGGCTAAGTGTTTTAAATTTGACCTTGTTTTCGATTCATAACCAATGGAGTGCCTTCAGGTGACCGGACCTGCATTCCCTTCTGTGGCACTTGCAGAGCAGTCTTGCGGCGGCGTTCTGCACCAGTTGAAGGCGTCGCATGACTGCCTGTGATGACCCTAGGTAGAGGACATTTCCGTAGTCTAAACGGGAGGTGATTAGTGCGTTGACCACAGACTTTTCTGTGCCGTCAGGTAACATCCAAATGATTTTCCTGAGCCACCTCAGGATGGTGAAACAGGTAGATGTTAGGTTAGTGACTTGGGGCTCCATGGTTAGGCCGTTGTCAATGATAATGCCTAGGTTGCGTACTTGTTGGGACGTGGTGGGTAGGGAGCCCATTTCAGATGGCCAGTGTCTTGGGTTCCAAATATTTTGGTTTGGACCCAGTATTAAATCCTCCGTATTGCTACCATTCAATTTGAGCATATTGTCACTCATCCAGGTAGCAATGTTCCTGAGGCCTGACTTCAGGAGGGAGGAGGAGTCATGGTCTCCATTGGAGAGTGAGAATACGATCTGTGAATCGTCGGCATAGGTGAACATGTTTAGACCTGCTGCTTCGGCGATCTGGGCGAGCGGGGTTACGTATAGGTTAAAGAGCAGGGGGCTCAACACCGAGCCCTGGGGGACTCCATAGGGGGATAGATGGACATTTGAGGCCGCGGTACTGGAGGTGATTTGAAATGTCCTACGTGTCAGGAAAGATGCTATCCAGTCCAATGCTTTGCCCCTGATGCCCATGGTGGAGAGCGATTTTAACAGAGTGTTGTGGGAGATGGTGTCGAACGCTGCACTGAGATCTAGTAAAATCAGCGCAGCAGAGTCCCCTCTGTCAATCAGGAGGCGAAGATTTTCCATCACTCCTAACAGTGTCGTCTCTGTCGAAAAGCCTGGGCGGAAACCCGACTGCGAGGGTTGAAGTATGTTATTTACCTCCGTAAACCTGGCAAGGTGTCCATGGACATGTTTCTCCAAGACTTTGGAGAAGGCGGGTAGAAGGGATATTGGGCGGAAATTGGCCAGGATTTTCGGATCTGCCGATGTTGAATGTAGACATCATTTAGGGCATGGATGGCATTGGATTGAGTTGGGAAGTGTGTTTTTTTGGGGTGGGTTTTCTTATGGTGGGCTTCTTCAAGACATACAAAACACAAAAAGATGAGTGGAGGGTCCCAGGGAATGTTTAGTGACCACACAGTTATAGCCCCCTAAACATGAGTACAAACAAACAGTAGAATAACTGTGGGTCAAAGAGTAGGATGTGTCTATTTATGAGTGTGTTTGAGTGAGTGTGTGTTAGAACAGAGGTATGAACAGCACACAACAGAGTATCGCACCTGATGAGAAGATGTCCATCAGTTTATCGTTATTTACCGCCCCGTCATCATTTGGAACCTTTCCCAAGATGTGGAAGCAAAGTTGTTGCTATTTAACACGGGAAAGGAAAGAGCGTGGTGGCTTGCTTGATAAACTGAAGAGCAGTGCAAGAAGAAAGAAAACTTGTGAGAATCAAAAAAGATAAGAGAAAGGAGTGCTCTGTGTTTAAAATTGGATAATGAACGCTAAGGAATTTTATTCTGGTGCCTGTTCATTTCCAAGGTTAAAAAATATTCAGTGCAAGACTGTCAGTGAGTAACCCTAATAATCACTGATTTATAATGTAGTGGTCGACATGTTTCTGCGGTTTAATGATCAAAGAGTATCTGCCGCTTCATCAGGACCTAAAGTACATGCTACTGCTCGAAAGTGCATTTAAAATAGGATACAGATATCACCTTATCAATCCTGGCCGCCTCCCCAGCAGCACAGACGGCTGCCGAGTGTACCGACGGGCAGAGCGGTGCACTATCCTCCTGAGCTGTTGCCAGGTGAGGTGAGGCACGTTCCTCTAACCCTAAAGGAGGACACCAGGATTGATAAGGTGATATCTGTATCCTATTTTAAATGCACTTTCGAGCAGTAGCATGTACTTTAGGTCCTGATGAAGCGGCAGATACTCTTTGATCACTAAACTGCAGAAACATGTCGACCACTACATTATAAATCAGTGATTATTAGGGTTACTCACTGACAGTCTTGCACTGAATATTTTTTAACCTTGGAAATGAACAGGCACCAGAATAAAATTCCTTAGCGTTCATTATCCAATTTTAAACACAGAGCACTCCTTTCTCTTATCTTTTTTGATTCTCACAAGTTTTCTTTCTTCTTGCACTGCTCTTCAGTTTATCAAGCAAGCCACCACGCTCTTTCCTTTCCCGTGTTAAATAGCAACAACTTTGCTTCCACATCTTGGGAAAGGTTCCAAATGATGACGGGGCGGTAAATAACGATAAACTGATGGACATCTTCTCATCAGGTGCGATACTCTGTTGTGTGCTGTTCATACCTCTTTTCTAACACACACTCACTCAAACACACTCATAAATAGACACATCCTACTCTTTGACCCACAGTTATTCTACTGTTTGTTTGTTTCTTCTTCAAGACATGCCTTTGTTGTGTGTGTCTGGTGTGTGTTGGTGTGCAATGCATGCAACCTGCAGACCTTTTTGGGGCCTGTGAATGTTCGTATTTGCATTTTGTTGCATTAAAAAGGCAGAGCAGTGTGCTTTAGCATGCATCCTTTGCCTGGCTTTTATAGACCTTTTGTCCATTCCTGGTGTTTCCCAGGGCCCCTGCTTTTTGCTTGTGATTTGTGAGTGTCCATGTGGCTGGTGGCCTTTTTTTGTGGTGGGAGATATTAGTGTCCAGATTTTGCCATATAGGCCTGCATGGTTTTCCTATTGGCTTACTGCTTCCATTCACCTACCCCCTTTGCCAGCAGCAGCTCCATGAATGATGTGATGCTCAAATAATTTAATGGCAAATAGGGTCCACCCCACTTCCATTACATTTTTATTTTAGTGGTTCTTATTCTCTTTCCTATCCTTCCTGAGAGTGTAGTGTGTGTACACAGTAGTATAACATAGCCCTTGTTGAGAAAGTCTCAGAAATGGCTAGACTATATCTTTTTTTTGCACTAGTACAATAGTAACTGAACCACAACAACAAATGCAACTTTTCACTGATGTTCTTCTCCTGGCTTATTTGTTTTTAGGTGCACAAAAAGCTAGAGGAGGATGTGTAATCATCATCACCCGTTGTACTGCCAGCCAGACAGAAGTCCTGCTGCGCATCATGTCCACGTGTGACCACAACTTGTTGTGCATCTGCATCCTGCCTGACATCTGAAGAAGATGGCCCCAAAGAAAAGTACCAGGTCCAGTACCAAGAAAATTGCCGGTGAGTAGAAGGAACAGAAAAAAGGAGTGCCATTAACCACGACTGGTCTGGCGGCCAATGTTTTTTTTGGGACCAAAAAAGATACGCCTGCAGCAGCGTTGTCCGGGAACCAAGCTGGAAGCAGCACATCCGCTCCAGCGGTTCAACCCCACCAACCTAGGCCCAAGCCCTTGAGTGTTGCAGAGGTAGCCAGTCTACTAATGAGCAGCGATGTTTAAATGTCATTATCGCAAAGTAGTACCCAATCAATGCAGGCGGAAACTCAGCAGATAAGTGTGCAGCCACAACAACAACAACAGCCGCCGCAACAACAACAGCAGCAGCCGCAACAACAACAACAGCCGCCGCAACAACAACAGCAGCAGCCGCAAGAACAGCAGCAGCCGCCGCAAGAACAGCCCACGATAGTAGTTGTTTCTCCTGAAGAAGGGGCATTTCAGGAAATTGAGCTTCCTGCAGACAAAGTGAAGCAAACCATTGTTTCGGAAGATCTATTGTTTTCCAGACCACCAGCAAGGAAAAGGAGGCTTAGTTCATCATCTTCTTCTTCAAGCACCGCTTCTGATGATCGTGATGCCACTTGGCAGCCACCAGCTTAGTCTGAGAGTGATGCACGCCACAAGACAATGCTTCTGAAAAGGAAGGTTCCAGAAAAACTTAGAGTTATGGAGGTAGATGTAGAAGAGGGGGATGATGCTGATGAAGACAAGCCAGTCATCACGCACATCACTCCCACCCCAAAGGGGATGGAGACCAACATTCTTAGTAAGCACAGAGTGTCCACGGGTCTGACGACAAAAAATCGACTGCTCGTGTTTCCTTGTTGCTAGGCTAGCACTTCACCTACAGCGGACCTAGCGCTGTCAGGTGTTTCAGTCCAATTCAGTCTCCTCACGAACGCTAAACACTCGTGACACGAGGCCACGCCCCCTGGCAGGACACGCCCACAACCCCCGCCTATAAGACTGCGCCGACCAATAGCGCGTCTTACTGGTATTGACACCCTCTGAGGCGGAAGCCGGAGGATAGCTGCTTGCACTTCTTTTAAAATCCTCTGATTTGTTTGTTACACTTTTTTAAAACTGCTCGTGTTTCCTTAGTTGCCAGGCTAGCACTTCACCTACAGCGGACCTAGCGCTGTCAGGTGTTTCAGTCCAATTCAGTCTCCTCACGAACGCTAAACACTCGTGACACGAGGCCACGCCCCCTGGCAGAACACGCCCACAACCCCCTCCTTAAATGTGCCTCCAGCGCAAGCGCAGCGGACGAGCGCAGCGGGAGCGCCTAAGGCAAGCCCGTCTGCGCCCGTCCGCGCCAAGACCGCGACAGGCGCAGGACACTCTGCCCCCGGTCCCCTTACTATGTGTTATAATGCTAAGTCGCTAAATATGCTACGCAGCAATTCGCCTTGTACCTGTAAAGTCAACATCTACACCACCACAGGGCCTTTCAGCTGCAGGCAATGCAGATGGACCTCCTCCCCAGCCATGACCCCCGCCCCACTGATCAACCTCAGGGAAAAAAAAACACCCTTCACCGGAGGGCTGATCAACGCAAGATCCATGACTTGCCACAGCCAAGACATAACTGACCTCACTCAGGAATTAAACATTGACTGTCTTTTCATAACAGAGACCTGGCTTACGAACAACAGTAACCCTGATCTAGCCACTGCCCTCCCACAAGGATACTCCATACACAGGCAAGACAGACCAAAGGGGGCGAGGAGGAGGTGTAGCCCTTCTACTACGAAACTCCTTTAAATGCCACACCTTCACCCTCGACTCACTAAATGGCGCCGAATCCCTAGGATTCTCCATCAAACTCAACGAGTCCACCTCATTCTCAGGAGGACTTATCTATCGTCCACCAGGTACCGCTACCAAATTTTTAGACTCCCTTAGTGACACCCTCGGACAACTTCTAATCAGATACCCGCATGTCACCATGCTGGGTGATTTCAACTTGCACCTCGACTCCACAGAGGACGCGCAAACACTTAACTTCCATCAAACATTGGAGATCTTCAACCTCCAACAAAAGGTTAAGGAACCCACTCACCGAGCGGGACACACCTTAGATGGGATCTGTACCAATCTCCCCTCTTTAGAAACTCACACTCCAGTACCACACATCTGGACTGACCACAGCTTTATCCCATTCCTCATCAGAACCCCGCAGCATATAAACGCAACTAAACCTTGCCCTCCTCCAGAGAACCAGGTCAACTGGAAAAAGGTAGAAGAAGCCTTCAAACTTAACCCCATCTCTGAGACCCAAACCCCCAATATGTTGGGAGATGTAGAACAAGACTCACAATTCTTCCACAACTGGATATCCCACGAAATTAAAATCCGTGCCCCGCCCAAGCGCACCAAGAGAAATGGTACAAAATCTAAAACTAAAACAAACGCCCCTTGGTTCACACCAGAAGTAGCCAAGGCGCACTTGCTCTGCAAAAAAGGAGAACGCAAATGGCGGAAAACATATGACAGCACCGACAGGAAATCCTATATCCTATTAAGGAAAAGCTATCACTCGACTATAAAAAACGCCAAAAAAGACTTTTACACCAGAACCATCAATGACGCAAAACAAAAGCAAAAAACTCTGGTTGCAATAGTGAGATCCTTTACCCATCCTGCAGCTTTACAGTCTGAAATACCCCCCTCTCAAGATCTCTGCGACAAAATAGCAGATTTCTTTGAAGAGAAAATCCATCTGATTCAGAAGGACTTCCCCACATACCAACGACCCCAGCACCCAGTCAGACAGGAACCAGAAGACTATACTCCGGCTCACTTAAGGACCTTTTCACAGGTCACTCTTGCCCAATCCAAAAAAGTCATCCTAGCATGCAAATCAGGCTCTCCCTCCGATTCCTGTCCTCCTAGCATCCTACATCAACTGATCGACACTGTCAATCCCATCATCAATGAAATAGTTAACACCTCCCTCAGGACTGGTATCGTCCCTAGTGCATGGAAACATGGCACTGTTAAACCTCTGATGAAGAAACCCAACAAACCCCCTTCTGATCTGACCAACCTACGCCCTATCTCTCTCCTCCCAGTTTTGGGTAAAATTACAGAACAAATAGTTTACAGGGAACTCAAAGCCCACCTGGAAGCAAACAATATCCTCCACCCCCAACAATCAGGATTCCGTCCTCAGCACTCAACAGAAACAGCCCTGATCGAGTTGACTGACTCCATAAAAACCCTCCAAGACCAAAGGAAAAACGCCGTACTGATTTTGTTGGACCTCACGGCAGCGTTCGACACTATCTTCCACCAACTACTCCTAGACCGACTTAAGGACATTGGCATCGCCGACCGGGCATTGGATTGGATAATATCCTTCCTTTTTGAAAGATCACAATCCGTGAAACTAGGACCCTTCAACTCCACAGAGAAAAAGATTCGATCAGGAGTCCCACAGGGCTCCATTCTAAGCCCCCTGCTTTTTAACGTCTATCTCATACCCCTCATCTCCCTGATCGAATCATACGGTATCACTGTTACATCCTACGCCGACGATACCCAACTTATAGTCCCGTTAGAGGAGAACTCTACAAGTGCCGAACAAAACTTAACAAACTGCCTGAAAGATGTCTTCCTGTGGATGGAAACCAACCACCTCAAATGTAACACAGGGAAGACAGAAATCCTCCCCATAGGGAAAAACGTCAACTTCTGTCCCCATCTCTGGTGGCCAAAGGACTCCACAGCCCCCCCACAGACCGTCACCACTGCAAGAAACCTTGGTGTCACCTTCGACACTAACCTGTCCTTTGACCAGCATGTCAGGACTGTTGCAGGAAGCTGCTTCGGAATCATCAAATCTCTCCAAAATTTTTTTGATTTCCTTCCAATTGAAGCCAGAAAGACGGTCACCGTGGCACTAATCCTATCTCGCATAGACTACTGCAACGGCCTCCTGGCAGGTGTGAAGAAATCCACACTCAAAAAACTCCAGAGTGTCCAACACTCGGCGGCGAGGCTCGTGCTCAAACTCCCCAGAAGATCTTCAGCCTCGTCCGCCCTGAGAACCCTCCACTGGTTACCCCTGCACAAAAGGATCCTGTTCAAGATCCTAACCGTGGCTTTCCGGGCATTCAACCATATTGGTCCCAAGTACCTAGTCAAACGCTATCCCCACTATAACCCTCACAGGTCCTTGAGATCCTCCAACAACAACCTTCTAACACTAGTCAGGTTTAACCTAAAAACCAAAGGGGGTAAAACTCTTACCCACTTATCTTCCAAAGCATGGAACGCCATGCCCCAGCATCTGAGATCCCTGACAAAGGAAAGCCAATTCAGGAAACAACTGAAAACATGGATCTTCAGCTTATCAGACGAGTATGCGCGGGCCGCCATCTAATCCTGCCTTACATTCTCCCCCTTCCGCACACCTTCCAGTTAGCGCCAGGATGCTTCTTCCGAAGCGACAGTCGCGCTTTATAAATACCGATTCCAATTCCAATTCCAATTCCAAGAGACATAAACCGACAAAATAAGTGTGAAAAAATATCAGAATTCACCTTATAGTCATCATCTGGGATTCTTTCACGACCTTCCCATCGTGATTCATAAAAGATGTATGCTAGGACTAGATGGACACGTCCTGCATCTAGTTATGAAGAACGAGATCACTATAAAGATGTTAAGTGATGGTGTCAAGTAATGGGTAAAATGAACAAATTTCAGTACATCAAAATATGTGAAATAATTGGTGAGTTAAAATTGGGTAAACGAGAGAAACATGAGCAACATTCTCACCCTATTCAGAAAGGCTGCTACTGAGCGGGATGGAACACGGATAATACCAACACAGTTTACACCACCACAACCTCCAGCTGCCATATTTTCAAAGGCCCGGCATCCAGCTTAACCATCTCAGTAGGTCTCAGTAGGTAGTTTTAGTAAAAGTCACAGTGTATCTGCACAGAGTCACATTCCAAGCACACCCTCCAGTTCATCTGGTATTGAAAGTGGCATATCCAGCAGTGCCAGAAAGTTCTCCTCCCCGGTTTGGGACTTCTTTTCTGTTAGCACCAAGGAGGAGAACATTGCTATATGCTCAATTTGTCGCACAGGCGTTCGGCACGGAAAGCTTGGTACAAACTATGGTACCGGAGGCCAAGCAAGTCATCTCAGAATACACCACACTATCGTGTGGGAGAATCACCTACTTCACTTAGAACAAAGTTAAAAAACTCAACCCATTGAAGTTGGACGTGAAGAATCAGGGGAGGATATTATTGTGTTGGAAGGTGAAGAAGAGGGAGGCATTTCTAGCCCTGTCCCCAGTAGTGTAGTTGTCCCGCCCACATCCTCCTCAGTAACATCTGAGTGGCACCGCAGTAAGAGCCGTACAGAGTCAGCCTGAGACACAAAGGCGATCGAGTACTGCAATGAGACAAACTGCATTGTTGAGCCGAAGTGGGTTAGTGAAAACAACAGCAGCACAATTGAAAGTAATCCAGCCTACCATTGAGAGAATGATTAGGTTGGAGGGGCAGTTCCAACCCAACCACTCAATGGCATGGTTGTACAATGCGAAGCTGGCTAAAATGTTACCACTGGACCTTCTCCCTTTTTCATTTGTGGAAGGGGTAGGTTTCCTTGAATTTGTGTCAGCCATCTGCCCTAAATGGAAGGTTCCAAACCGGTCCTATTTCGCAAGAATTGCTGTTCTGGCACTACATCATGATGTGCTGGATTTGGTTGGACAACAGACATGTGGACCAGTTGGCAAGCACACATATTACATGTGCATTACTGCACACTGGGTCTCTTTTGTGGGGGCTAGAGATAAGCTATCTGAACAAGGTGCTGTTGACACAGCTGAGATTTTTAAAGCTACTCGGAAACATGTAACTGTAGCCATGTTCGCCATAGAGAAATCTCATACTGCTGTAAACATTTTGGAAGAGTTTCGCAGCAAGGTTTTTGAATGGCTGCACCCAAGAGGGCTTAGTATTAACCCTGGGCATAGTGGGCGTAGTGGGGCTTTGCAGAGCTACGTGAAGTGGGCGAGAAACTATGCCCACCTCCGCACTCCGCGTAGCCCCACTACGCACCGCAGGCCTCCCTCCCGCCCTCCCTAAATACTTTAAATTACATCTGTAAAAGATTTAAAAGGAACTTACCTTGCCCGCCGCTGCCCGCCGCGTCTCCGCTCCGGGGCACCCTCTCTTCATCGTCGCCGTCTTGGGTAATAATGCGCATGCGCGGGCGGCCGCGCATGCGCATTATTACCCAAGACGGAAGCTACGAAGAGAGCGAGCCCCGGGGACGCGGCGGGCAGCGGCGGGCAAGGTAAGTGCCTTTTAATTCTTTTACAGATGTAATTTAAAGTATTTAGGGAGGGCGGGAGGGAGGCGGGTGGCGGCCAGCTACGCTCCGTCTGCGGAGCGTGCGTAGTGCCGAATTCTACGCCTGCTACGCAAAATGCGTAGAAGCCGGCACTACGCACACTCCGTGCACGGAGCGTAGCTGCCCGCCCACCCTTACTTAGTATTGGTTTTGTTGCCACAGATAATGGCAGTAATGTACTTAAGGCCATGGACCTTGGTTCCTTTTTCAGGGTTCCGTGTTTGACGCACTGCATAAACATTATAGTTCAACACTTTCTGAAAAAAGAACCCATAGTCAGCAACTTACTGACCATTTGCCGAAGAATATTCACTCATTTCAGCCATTCTTTTAAAGCTCGGAAGCAGCTGAGGATCATTCAACGTGAATATAACATGCCAGTCAAAGCACTCATCCAGGAGGTGGCAACACGTTGGAACTCAACGTATTACATGTTTAATCGTTTGTTTGAGCAGTACAGGCCACTCAATGAATATGTCATGCAAAGACTGGATGCTACTGTGAAAGGCATGACCCTTCAGATGGACCAATGGTGCCCAGTTAAATGCCTGACTGAGATGCTTCGTCCTTTTGAGGTCTTCACATGTGAAGTCAGCAAAGAGGACTGTACAATAGGCCAAGCTATCCCATTATTGCTAATGCTAGAGCTCCAGCTGAAGAAGGTGTCTGAATCATACAAAGGTGTAGAGGAAAAAAAGGAAGCCTATGGCTTGGAGGAGAGCGTAGCCTGTCGCTTAGCTGAAATTACAAGGGTGCACAATAAGATTTTGTCACTAGAATATTACCTTTCTGCCACAATTCTGGATCCACGGGCAAAATTGGGACTGAAGACATTCATTCCTTTTTCAGAGATGGATGTTGGCCGGTGCAAAACTTGGATAGCTGAGGCAGTGAATAAGTGGGAAAATGAACGGCTACTAATTAAAAACCGGCTAGATCAACCCACCAGAAGTACTGCAGCAGGGCATGTGGCATCAAGTGCAACTTCGGATGCTGACGGCAGTGCGTTTGGCTCACAACACTCACCATCACTATCGACAACAGCAACAATAACTGGATCATTAGGCCCAGTAGAATCGTTACACGATTGGTATTTACAGTTAGGCATTAATAACAACAGTGCTGATGCACAGAGAAAAGAGCCAGAAAGGGTAGCAGCAACACCCCTGAACATTGAGCTGATGGTCCAGGCCTATATAGACGACCCAACAGAGGTGTATATTGATCAAAACCCATTACAGTATTGGTATAGGGAAAGGGCTGGTGATAAGCTATCTGGCTTGCCCTGTCAAAAGTGTCTCTTCCAAACGTGTTTTCAGTGCTGCTGATTCCATTGTAACAGTGAGAAGGACCAGTCTCTCGCCCAAAAATGTGGAGAGTTTAACAATGATCAAATTGAATCAGCACTTCATACCACAGAATTACACAATACATGAAGCAAGGTAGGAAGATGAGGAAAGCGGCTCTGGTGACGGAAGTAGTGTGTCACATGATTACCTACTACTGGCTGAACCCCCAGAGTTTGAGGACGAGCTATACTTTCCTGACAATTAGGCGTGCACTTAATGTTTTCCTCCCTTATTTCCCATTATTTGTGTGTCTGTCGTTCCGGTTACAAACTTTGAATCCAAACAAATCCATTACCACCGTCTTCTACTTTTCTTATTTCAATATACAAGTTCAGGGGTCTGCATTTCACATAATAGTCCTCCGAATCCAGATCCTCCGCTCCATCATACTAAATCCCCCTAAATCCATTGCCCTCATGATGATTGGATGATGGAAAATAAAAGAAAAAAGAAAAACTTTCCTTGTCCCGCCAAAAGAAGTGGAACATGAGGACTACTATAGCTATCCTCCTTTCAGAGCCAAGAGAGACTGCCCAGCATTATCTGAAAAGGAGATGGAACAGGCAATGATTGATGCCATGCATTGGACGCAGACTCGGAGACTGAGTGATTTAGTTGTTTGTTGTACATGAAGTTATAATATTGTGCACTAATCATCTTTCTACAGTACACACTAAACGTAACTCAAGGCAATTTTCCCCTTCTTGCAAGTATTTTTAATATGATATTTGTACTTCTACTGCAGCTTGATACATTGCTTTTGATTGATTACAGGAAGGGGAGTCAATCTGCACATTGAGTATGACAACAGCACCGTCCAAGATGATGATGGCGCAAAAGACGTCCCGTTAACTTAAGATGAGAAGGAACAGGTAATGAAAATGAATGTCATGAATTGCACACCTGACTCTGAGCGATTGGTGTTTGTGGTTTTGTTGTTTGTTTGTTGTGCATGAAGTGAAGTCAAAGTGTACTAGTAGTCTTACTGTACACACTAAAGAGTGACTCAAGTCAATAATATTTCTACTCTTGTTGTGTAATAACAAAATGTTACTTCTACTGCAGGCCGATCTTCACAGTCAGTCAGTACAAGTATTGGAGATGATTGATGGAATAATAACAAGTCAGGAGGACGTTTCATGAGTGGCATAAAAGGTAAACACGTCAAGAGCAACCACAGCAGACCCAAATGTCTGTGTAGAAGTGGAGTCGAGTATATCGGTGAGATGACTGTGGTACATTGATTTACTAACTTAAATTGTAAAATGCTATGTTTGGATATGTGCTTTGTCCAGCTCTTTAAAAAAAAGTACTATAAACGGAGGATGTACTAAGCGACTTGCCGTCACTGTGGGCCTGCTCTGTCCTGTTGTTGTTGAAGGCCAATGCCGGAAACAGACTAGAGTAGAGATGATGCATACATGCTGCCTCGGAAAGTGTTCTTGTTGCACTACACCATACCTTGTGCATTTCTTTCAACTTTGTTTCTCAATATCCCTTTTGTTTTTTCATCTACAATTACAGGCCGGGCCTTGCCCTATACTTGAGAAAACATTACAGTGCACACTTACCTTACCAATAAATCTACATTTTCCAGGCGGGCAGTGGTGACTGGTGTCTGGCGTCTGGCGACACCCAAGATTGATGGACAAGAGGACCGAGAGGAATGCCGAGATGCAAATCCAGTCCACATTTTGGACCAGGATAACACAGTAACAGTATCAACTTTCATCATCTTTTAAATAATTTGATTCATATTTTGTCTACAATCTTTACAACAGTGTGTTCTTGTTGTTGTTGTTGTTGTTATTATCATTAGGTTTGCTCTCGTTTATGATTCATCCCTACCAATATTTAATTTTTTTATTTGCTATCTGTAAAAGTATTAAGTCCGGACCAATTGAACAAGAAGTGTATGTAATCCGGGTCACCTTATCAATCATCATCATCCATGCTTTTCCTTTTTCTCCCTTAGCATATTGATATGGATATGGTAGTCTACAGAGTTTGTTGTTTGGTGTTTGTCCCTGTGTACTGTCTGTTTTTCATTTTCAAACCTTCCCCAAACCCCACCTTCCCATCCATTTACCAAACCCTAACCCTCTTCTCCCGGGCCGTGTGACTTATTGAGGTGTGACTAAATTAAAGGTACACCAATAATTAATCACACGCTTGCTGGGGCGGATGTGTCGAAAGCAACAGTACTTCAATTTCAAGTCAGAGCGATGATCTTCTTCTGCTTGCCCACCCATGAGCAGTATATTTTAGAGGTGATTTTTATTTAACAAAGGAACATATACCTCCGCATTTTTTGCCGACATTGATTGGATTTGTTGTCATCCTCATACACAGCACTAACTGTAGGCCTAGTCAAGTGACTCGACACAACTATAGTTTGTAACTCTGTTTAGTAGGCTATCCCCACCACCATTATGTTTTGTTGTAAAACATTTTTGCATATTATTGTTGCTCGGTAAGTTCTGTACTGTACTTCATTCTACTACTCTTCGAACAGTCTCTCAAAGGCGACTGACTGTCTCGTTTTCTTATTTTTCAAATGCTGTTGCCCTGCCAGTGTCTACTACTACTGCTACCACCACCACCACAATCATGTCATGTTAGAAAAAGGAAACCATCATCACCATGCAGCCATCGCTGTGCCTAAGTTAAACATAAAGCAAGGGTAAGAGAAGTTTGGGGGAGGCATAATTAATAATGGACATGTTTTCAATCAATTCACACACCCCTTTGAGTCCAGAAAAGAATGCATATACTAGAAGAGAGAGACTGACAGTACTAGTAGGACAACTCCATCATTTAGGGTTGACAGATCTATCTGTTTGTGTCTTACACAGTCAGCCAATTATTTAAATCCAACAATGGCTATGGGCGGACCTGCACCAGCAAGAAAACAGTGTGAAATAAAACAGTAACCCAACCTACAAAACATTAACAACATTGTATGTAAAGTAGACATTTAGATTTAATATAAGCCTTACAAAAATAAACTATCGGGAAACTCACAAAACCTGACCCACCCCTCTCCTTAAACCCAGCCAATGTCCGTAACGAGAAAGCCCAAATGTCCAAAACCCCAATGCCCAATTCCCACCCACCAAAACAAGATTTAAAAAAGGGTTAATAGACAGGGTCTCCTATGTCCGGCGGGATTGTCTTTGGAGGACACGCACTGCCTCCTCTAGTATGGCAACGCAGCGATTTAGAGCGCGGCAGTTGCAGCCACAGTGGGGGGCACCAGAGATGAGAAATGCAGGGGCGGGTGGCCGCCAGATGGTGGCGGCGTACCTCTGGAGGGCGGTGGCTGGGGCCCGGGGCACTGGAGGAGGCTTCAGCACTGCCGCCTCTTCCTCCTCCTCTTCCAAGACCACCAGCCGCCGATATTCTACTCGGATTGCCTCCAGCTTACGGCACCGTGCCTTGGCGGCCAACTCCTTCCGATCTGGTTTGAAAGGAGTAGCTGTATATCAAAAAGAAAAAACAAGACAATTGTAAAATACACTCTTAGAAAAACAGTAAGACAATTTAATTATACACATAGTGGCATGGTAGCAATATAGCACAGTAAATAACATTGGTGGTATGTAGCTATCCTCCCACTTGCTTGGGCTTTAACATTTGCAGGTTTTTTTTAAGGCATTCAACCAACCATACATCAGATTCTTTACTATCAGCCACCTTTGCAATTTGCATGCTTTCATCACACGTATCCTTCTCTCTGTCAGTCAATAATATAAAAACTCACCCGTCCTTCTTCCTTCCACCCATCTTTCACTTTTTAATTCAATACCAGGTGATCTGATCTGACTTTTAGTCTTCTCCATAACACTTTCAAAGTGGAGTCGAAATCACAGATAGATGAGGCCATTGGTTACTCAATACTCCCACCCCTAATGCCTTTATAATGCCAATTAAAGGGTGTCAAACATTCACAACAACTCTTACTTATGCTAGGACATCATTAGAAGTCCGCCCGCCATCCTCAACCTAAAAGGGACCGCCCACCATAAGGGCAGGGTTCTCATGGGGGCAATTAGGATGCGCCTGCCACAGTGGTGGGCGCATCCCGTACACCACCGGCCGCAATGCTAAAAATACATGTTGTGCTTTTTCAAGGACAACGTGACAGGCACCGCACGGTGCCTGCCACGTTGTGCTTTGAAAGGCAGGGGGTACCATAGGTACCCTCCATGGGGGCCCACAACGGGCCCCCCCAAGCATGCTCAACCTGCCTTTCCGTGGCAGCAGGCACTCCAAAATGCACATTATATGGCTGGCGGTGTGTTTCAGACACCGCCACCATATTGAATCCTTTTCCGCCCGGTCAACATGTCGACCGTGCAGAAAATCGGCGGACGATCTTTCTATCCGCCGCTGACCCCCCAGCCATTGTAATACGGCAGGGGGTCTTTTCTACAGGGATGGCGGGCGGTTTGCTCCTGCCAGGCCAGCGGTGACTACCGCCGGCCCGACGGGGGCAATCCGCCCGCCATCCTAATGGGGCCCTAAGTCTAAGCAGTACAGTATACATACAGTACACCCTTGCAGTGAGTATAATGTCAATAGTTAAGGACTATGAATCTAACTTACCACCACTCACCCCTGGTGCCGGCTCGCCCCCTACCGCTCCATTGGCAACTGCTGCATCCTCTCCATCTGTGCCGCCTTCGCCGCTAGCCCTGGCAATGGTGATCGGCAGTGCGCCTAGAAAATATTACACATTTTTTAGGCGTCATATACACCTCCCCCTATTGGTCAGTAGCAATATTGAAAAATGAGTTAATAGTATACAACATACATCACTAGTACAAATCAGGTAGTAGTAGAGTAGACACTAGTAGTTATATATGGTCCCTAGGGTCATTCTAGTCTTTGCTTAGTTAGCCCGAGCCATGCAACCATTTTACCTTTGTGTCTTTTATTTTTGCACTTGTGACGTTACCTTGCAGCTTGTTGTATAAGGTACCTTTGAGCCCACATGACCTGAGTCATACTGCTACTGTCTAAGCGCTGCGTACAAGGTCAACCAAAGCATTAACAAGCCACTTTTTTATGAAGTTTTGGTGTACTGTTAGTCCATATTGCATATCGATAAATGCTATACTTTTTGGGCACGGCTCAGAAATGCTTGTAATATACTAATGCATACTATTTTTGTCATTACAGACCGAAGATTCTCTTCTTTGAACCAGAGCTTTGCAGAGCTTATGATGCAACAATTACCAGTACTAGGTTCTTCTAAAGTGAGTGGTCCCCAGAATTCACTCAGAGATCTTCATTTATGAATCTATATAAACTATATTCCTACCTTGGGGATGGTGGTGCTCCCACCACTGTTCAGTTATCATGATTTATTTCCCAATTGTAAGTAAGTGTAACAATGTTTATTGTTTTAATGTTATTGATTTTCCTGTTGGTGCTGCATTATAGAACAACGTACAGAGCGTGTCAATTTAAAAACAAAAATGTTGAACTTAAATAGACTTGGTGGTATTTGGTGTGGACTTACACAAGTGAGCGAGCGAAAAGAAGGGTGTGCATGTGCATTGTTTCCATGACTGAGAGGTTGGGTGTGTTATGTTCTGGGTTGTCTACTTGTTGCGTATCTTGGGGGAAGGGTTTGGAGAGCTAAGAGATATGACAAGACACTACTATAACTAGTCAGGCAGGGGATTGTTGTGGGTTCTGAACTTCTGATTGAGGTGTGTGAGGAAGGTCTAACCTCCCATCACCAACATCCTATTTTCTTGTGCAAAGTTCTGTATGTTTAAAATACCTACAACAGTAGTAGGATGTCCTATCCTATCAAAATAGTAATAAATCTGGTTGGGCATTTGTTGGTGGGAATTGTTGAAAAGCCTCAAGATTAACGAAGACTCAAGATCAATAAGACTTGAAGTAGTACAAGAGGACGACCCAAAGGACTGGACTCAATGGCTAGAGCTACTGGTGAATCTGAGTTTTATTCAAAACCTTTTAAATAAAGAGTGGCCAACTGGGCAAGCTTAGCTACTACAGTACAGACAGAGTAATAGTAGTGGTACAGAGAGTCATCATAGCAGAGGCAGGGATAACAAGATTTTCAACACAGTACAAATCGAAGGATAAGTGTTGGTAAAAAATGGCAATAGGAAACGGAAACAATAGTTCAGGAAAAGTATGGTGCAGTAAAAGTTATTGAATTTGAATTATAAATAAAAAAATAAAAAGACTTACTAGGGCCATCAGAAGAGCCCTCGTTGGTGTCCTCCTGATGGTGTTCTCCCACTGACTGCGCCCCTGTCTGCCTGCCCCTGGGTGATGAAAAGGAAAGATATAAGAAAGAGACAACATTGATGAATGGTGTCAAACGAATAAAATATTTTTAAAGAACGGTCAAAAAACACTAATGTAAACAACAATTGCAAAAACTAAATTGACCGATCTCATCTGGTCAACAAGTAGTATCGGGGGGTTCGCGGATCGACTACTTACTATTTATCAACACTAATCCAGTCTTCCGTTCTGATTCCAGAATACTAACTAAGCTTAAGTACGACGTACAACTTGACTTAGCCCACCTAATACAGGCATGCCAATTGTACATTAAGTATGCATTTCCACTTCTTTTAGTCCTCAACAATGCATATGGTCAAATGGAGAACACATGACTACATTTTTGTATACACCAATATTTTGGTTGATTGATGCTGATGTTCTGCTAGTGCTAAGCCTATTATCACTCATTGAACAAACTAGAAAAAGTTCTAATAAAGACTGGGGGCATATTATCAAGGGGGTTTATCTCCGCTTTTTTGGCTTTAAAAGCCAAGAAAGCGGAGATAAAATTATCTCCCTATTACCTAGCTGTCGCTAACACCAGTTAGCGACAGCTAGTAGGAGATAGCGACCATCTTGGGCCCCGCTTTGCATGTCAGTGAAATTTATCACTAATGACATGCAAAGTGGGCGTGCCAAGATGTTAGCGACTGGAAACAGTCGCTAACATTGCTATCTCCTATTACCAACTTTTGGAGATATTCGCGCTAAGCGCGATTATCTCCAAAAGCTAACACCTGCCCCTGAGCAGTTCTTAGCCATGTTATCCAATGGTAGGTGGATAACATGGCTAAGAGCATTAGCTCGGTAATGCCTGAATATCGCTGACTTTTCAGCGATATTCATGCATTTCGACCGATTTTTATCGCATAGGAGATAAACCTTGATAATAGCAAGGTTTCTAAGCAATAAATTTCGCCGTAGCTCGGCGATAAAAATATTGCCGCTGAGCCAACATAGCGATAATTATCGCTAGTTGTTGGTAATATGCCCCCGGGGTACTAGCAGCACGTGACATAACAGAGGGAGCATCAGGCATGCCACTAAAAAATGTCAAACTAATACAAAGTAACTAAACCTAAGTATCAATCCACCCCTATCTCTTAGTGACAGGACAAAGTAAGGACTAGAGTCACTATAGCATTACGTTAATTAATATCTCTAAAATAAACTCTTACATTATCACGCTAAGCGAGCGCAAACGCAAAGTTGCAAACAAGTAGGATTAGTAGCGCAGATGAGCACCTGTGTCATAACAATCACAGAAGACTTTTACACGTAATTTACCTGTAATGTAAGCAGCAGCATTCTAGCTGGTTGGAAAAAAAAGATATTCGCAATATATAACACAGAGCAGAACAGACACAAAATAGTAATAATTAAATAGTTACTCACCAAGACCCGGGACCCCCACTCCTAGCAGGTCCAGCAGGTCCTGCTCCCGGTCCAGGATATCGGACCACCGGTGCATCAACTGGTTCTTGGTGCGCTGGACCCCAGAGCAGCGAAACACAGCCCGGCGCACCTTCACCCACTGCTGCCGGCGCTCCCGGAGACCGTACACGGAAAAAGGCCTGCCACCTTCTGCTAGGGTTAAGGGGAGGTGGCGCTGCACAAAGAAAATGAGTGCTGCCAACTCCACCTCCCCAAATAAGGCCCGTGCCTGCACCCCTTGTGGGCGCCGCGTTCTGCAAGGAAGGCGGTGGTGGCTCTGGCTCCTGCGGCGAGCCCTACCCTTGGACATGGTTCTGTAGTAGAAGAAAGTGAGACGGGGTGGGAAAGAAAAGGTAATAAAATAAAAAAATAAGTAAAATAAATTAAAAGAGCAGGCAATAAAAAAAGAGTGAAAAAGTAGCTAAAAACACACAAAAAGTAGACAAAAACCAAAAATATAGAAGCAAGAAAATACTCAGAGAGATAATAAATAAAAAAGATTTTTTTAAAAAGTGTCTTGAAACAAAGGATTGGAAAGATAAAGGGAGGATTGAAAAGTAGGCCCCAGAACCATATCAATAGAGGGAAAACAAGATGGCTGCACCCATTGCAACCACGTGCGCCAGTTTGCGCAATATTTTCTCCCCGAGCACGCAAAAAGCAGCGCGAACACGTAACAGCGTTCCCGAACAGGATATACGTACCGCGAACGGGCTCGAGCATGCATTGTGCGACCCGGAACAGGAAGTAAGCATCACGAGCAGGCGGGACAAGTGAAAACAAGATGGACACACCCATGAGCATGGATAAGTTGGCAAGACATTTTCAACGCGATCACGCAAACAATACAGCGAACGGGCGGGAAAAAAATGTTCTACGTCTTTGCGATTTTTAACATTTTCGCGATAGTTTGCGAAAGTGAATTGCGCAAATTCCACCCACCCCTAATTGTCAGGACACTCATACCTAAAACTCCTATACTTAGATTACATCACCACCATAAGAATCCATCACATCTTTTATTTAATCACATCGCTATAACAGGTGCTTTGAAAGTCACATTGGTGAACAGACCCCCTCTTTCCAACACTCATTAATTTTTAAATCTCTAAATCTAGCAATCCAATAACATTGATTATATACTATTATCATCCAGTCCTAAAATCCAGAACAAAAGAAGTAAAATTAATATTCATTGGGAATCTCTTCTCACACTTACCAAATCATCCAATGGCCATACAGACCAAAATTCTTTTAAACGGATTAGGTTGCCTAAAGAACTTCTTAAATACATTCTAGGTAGAGCTAGCGTCTGTCCTAATTTCTTGTTGGACTAGGCATCTGATAAGTTCACCTCACGGTATATATGCCTGGGTGGAACATGCAGAGTTCTGCTCCGTGGAATTCCATTGAATGCCAAAAACCTCAGCAGGATTACGTGGCTCTCTGCAAGTGTGCAGAAGTGCTTTCCCGTAGGTTCACGCTTCTTTTTTTACAACCAGGTAGAGCGATCCATGCTTTCTCACTGAAAAATCAATGCGAACAGCACCACGCAGTCCACATGCGTGCAGCCATTGTGTTTTACCTGCTTTCTGTTCTCTGCATGGTACTTGTCCTGATTTTTGTATCCATTTGCCTCCCTCTATCCCACTCATCCACCACTCATGTTAAATAATTTTGTGTCTTTGTGATTGTGTTTTTTATATTTTTGATTTTTTTTTTTACTTTTCTGTGACTTTTTGTACTTTTTTGTATTCATTTTCTATTTCCTTATTTTTTTTCTCTCTGCTTCTTTTCCTTCCATTATATATTTCCACCCCAGCCATGTCTGAGGAGCAGCAGGGAGCAAGCAGCGGCACCAGTGTGGCTGCTAAAAGCGGCACATCTTGCAGGCGTTGGAGCTGCCAAAGGATGTAGCCCTGCCCCATTTTTTCTGAGGCGAAGGTAGCCACACTTTTCTTATGTGCATCGCCACCTCCCCTCCATGCTGGCAGCGGGTGGCAGGCCTCGGGGTGTGGGTATGCCCTGCAGGAGCATCAGCTGCTGTGGGTGAGAGTGCACCAGTGTGTGCGCTGAAACACTAGGCACAGTGCGTAGCTGATATACATCTGGGCAGACATCATCGGCCATGAAAAGGACCTGCTCGACCTGCTGGGTGTTGAGGTTGCGGGGCTCGGTGAGTAATTTTTTATTGTTTGTTTTATAAAATACTAATTTGCTTTCAAATGGCATGCTGTTTACACTCAGAGGTAAGTTAAGTTTACATAACCTTACGAATATTAAGTGATTCAGCTTGAGCCAGCCAGGTGCTTGGCGCTACCTAATTGCCCTTATCAGATCTCAATTGGAATGATTATTTAGGAAGTCAATAAAGCTGCATCTCCACTGATGTGGAGTATGTCCCAAGGGCACTGGATTAATGTCTTCTTAATGAGGTTACTTCATCTTTAACACACCAACGTGAATTAATAAAACTCAAACCATGAGTTATGGATAACGTAGATTTATTATTTGTGGTTTTTCATTAAGGCTTTAAATTATTTTAAGGTTCCAGCATTACATGTTCCAGTAGACATTTCACAAATCCCAATGCATTTCGGCTAATAGAGCCTTCATCAAGGGGTATTCTGTAAATAATAATTTAAAGCCATCGCTAAATATACAGGGGGACCACATATGATCAGTTTTTTAAGTACATTATAAAGCTTTCATCATGGTGCTGAGTATAAACTTCGTGATCATATCATGCTCATTGCTTATTTCTAAACGTGAAACTATAAGAAAAACTATAAGGGAAACTACAGGTGCCTGATGTGTATTTGTGTCCATATCATGCGGGTCGTCTCTTTCTACGAAGCTTTGTCATGTTTCTATACTGCATATAACTGTGAGTTTATTAATAGAAGACAGTGTGTATTCACATGTTAGTGAATATTTGTAACGATGCACAACTATATCATGCCAGGGTGTCTCTTACATTATAGCTGTGTCTCTATGGTGCATAAATCCAGGAGTGAGTACGTGTATTTTCAAACAGTAGTGAACATTGGTAAAGACGCGCCTATATCTGCGTTAGCACACCAATACGTTTATGTGCCCATGTACTTGATGTCCCTATAGCTCGTTGGTGTAGGTTTAAAGTTATCTGTAACAGTGCCGGGTGTTATCAAATATCATGCTAGTATCAATACTAGTCTATGCCGTGCATCAATGGCATTTTGACTAGGAGAGTAAACTACTATCTTCCAATACTTACTCGTGTGAGGTGTCTACCGCGTTTCAGCACGCCCAACGGCGTTTCCTCTGACAGTGTCTGTGCTGTGAATGCGCTAATCTGTTGTATATCTAGAAGTCAATGACAGACTATTCCAAACTTCCCCCAGTGACTCACGAATGTCAAAAGAAGACTAACGTGCTCTGTGCATACTAATGTGATTCAATCCGATTTTATAAGTGTACTGTGGATTATGGTGTATCCTATTGTGTACAAATTGTTACATCTGTAAGTTTGCCAGTTTAAATGTCATACAGACATGATTCTCAACGTTAATAAAGAAACACTATTATTTCAAAAAGGAAAAAAGGAAATAAATCAGAGATGTAAGAAGTTTGAGCGAATGTTCATCTGCCCATTCATTGTGTGATAATGTTCAGTCTTTAGCATGAGGTTCAGGCAATCAGTACATGCTTGTTCATTGTTTCATGAGTTCCTGTCCACATATTTAAAGGTAACATAGGAATTCCAAGCGTTCATTTAACCAATTGGGTTTAGGTGAATTTAGAAATTGAATCCAAAACTTCTTTTGCTGTAGGAGGTACGTGTGATTATTCCTCCCTTCCATATTTTCAATTGTCTCCAGGATGCAACACTTTCATTGCCATATGTTTTGTTTTTCTTCAAAGAAATGTTGTGCTATGGTTGACTTCAGTTGTTTCATTCTTATATTACTTTTGTATTAATTCATTCGAATTTTCAGTTTTCTCTCCGTTAGACCAACGTACACCATCCCACAAGGCCATTGTAGTAGGTAGATAATGTTAGTTGAATCGCATGTACCACTGACTTTTAGCTTAATGGTGTATCCTTTCATGGGATGTGTTATGCTTGATACTGTCAAGACATTATTGTAATTGTTGCAGTTCCAGCAAGGAACCCTACCTTTGTAGATTCTTGAATTTGGGTGGTCGATGGATTGTTTAATTATTTCCCCTATATTTTTTCCTCATGTATATGCAGGGATTGGTTCTTGATCAAATATGTTGTTAAAATCCGATTCAAGTATCAGTATTGACCAATTTTTTTTATAATAAAAAATTTCAATAATTTTTCTGTACTTCTGACTCAGTGTAAAAAACTCAGATACAATATACGGTCTTGTGTGGCTTTGTCTTTCCACGTCAATGCTTCCTCCCTTGAAATCTGTCGGCAACGGATTTTAGCCTGCTGCAAAATTTCTTCCGGGTATGCCCTTTGTCTGAATCGTTGAATCATCTCTTCTGTTCATTCAGTGCTTGTTGTTTGATCCAAAATGATCCTCTTGATTCTCAATAGTTGAGAGTACGGTAGATGTTGTTTTAGTGCCGGTTGATGGAAGCTCCCATAATTCAACATGTTTTTTGGTTGTTTAATTTCCTGACCAAACTGTTGTGAAACCTATGTCCTATTGGTAATTCTTACATCGAGGTATGTGAAGTGGCCAGGTACACAAAAGTTGCTTGATGAAACAGTCTTTAATACCGTTCAACTCCTCAGCTTCCAGTGAATAAGATAACAGTCCCAGAAGCGTGAACATATACATTCTATCACCAAGGTAATGACCAACCTGGTGATAACAGAACATTGAACACATCATAGTAAAATGGGTGACATTACTACAATATCTCCCTTTCTTACAATAAACAACAAAAGAGATAAAGAAGAGAACAAATTATAATGATGAAAATAAGCATTAGCATAATGTAATAAGAATATAATAAAAATAGAATTAACATAAAAACTTTTCTTTTTTTTTTAATTACAAATCCATGTGCTTAGGTGAATATCTCATGCGACTACTCCTCCTCAACAGTGGAGTAGATAAATCTACTGATGTCCTATGACTACTAGGACTTCTTCTCCTCTCATAAGATTATGAGCCATTGATCATAGATTTACTAGCATAAAAAACTGTATTTGACTTAAGACCCATTTGAAGTACAACTTTGTCAGGAATTCTAAAAATTCTGGATACATTCCACCAATTTTTCCCATTGACTCTGATAGCGTGACGTGACACAGAATCAACACATACAGGTTGACTAAATTTTGATAAACCTTTGGGTACATTATGAGGGATCTTTATTTTTACCCAATCTCCCACATTGATTTTTATTGGCCCACTGTTCCTTGTGAGAATTCACTTCAGGATTGCATCAATCCCTTTCTTTGGTATTCAGTTTATCATGTATAGAAAAGTTCACCTCATCATTAGTTTCCATTTCCGAACATCCTATTGAACTTCTAGAAGACAAACCCCACTGTCTCATCCAAGCTGGGCACATGCTAAACGTAGCAATTCTTCCCCTCAATGACTCGAATGGACTTTTACCAAATTCAGTACTTGGTGTGGCTCGGTGAGCCCACAGCATACTTTGCACAGCTTCTTTGACATCCACATTCCCAGAAACAGCCCATTGTATTTAATCAACCAGAATATGATTCATGCACTCAATAAAACCATTTCCTTGAGGGTGATAAAGTGCCACACGACGATGACTAATGCCAGATTGACTCAGGAAAGTATACATTTCTTTTGAAACAAACTGTACTCAGTTGTCCGACACCAATTCTTTGGGAAAACCCTCTTTCGCAAAAAGACTCTCCAGAAACCTGATGACTTTGTGTGTATTGGGATCAACCATAAAACAAACTTCCCACCATTTGCTGTAATAATCAGCAACAACCAACACACATTTTTATTTACTGGATAGAGCATTAAAATGGTGCAATTAAATCTAATGCTAATTTTATCCATGGACCAGAAGGCAAATCAACTTTAACTTTGGGGGGAATTACAGTTTTGATTACTTTGTCACTAGAGCAACAAGTGAAACAATTTTCTACAGTATTCTCAATATGACGATCCATTGAAGGCCACCAATAAATAGATCGGATACGAAGTTTGGTGCATGTTTGTCCAAGATGTCCTTCATGACCAGCCATAATTATATGATCTCTCAGGCTTTCAGGAGGTACACGTTTGTCACCCCGTAAATACATCTCACCACCTTCTAAAGACAACTCATCAGGAATTTTAGAAAATGGTTGTAGATCATTGTTTAAATGTTTTTCCTTAGGCCAACCTTGAATAATGTATTTTTTAACGTCTTTGAGAACAACATCAGAATGTAATGAATCAAACCATTCCTCTTCATTGAAACATCCTCCATTACACACATCAATATTAGCAATCAAACACTCCTCATCATCATCACCTACGCAATCACTGTGTACAATAGGTAACGTCAATCTGGAAAGTAAACCAGGTCTGATGATTTTTCCTCCAGGAATATGTTCAACAGAGAAATTGTATTGAAGAAGCTTAGACCTCAATCTGGCTATTCTAGGAGTATGATATTTTACTATAATGCCATTGAGGATAGGGATGAGAGGTTTATGATCAGTCAATAATTTAAAAGTTCTACCCCAGAGAAAACTTTTAAACCTTTCTACTGCCCAACAACACGGTAGAAGTTCTCTCTCAATGACAGAGTAATTCTTCTCACTGGGGTAATGATCTTGAAATAAAACCTACAGTATATTCAATTCCAAATTTCATTTGGGTCAACATACCACCAAGACCATCAAGACTAGCATCAACTGAAACAACAGATTCCAAAGAAGGATGAAAAGGAGTCAAAATATTGCAAGAACCAAGTTCACTCAAAATCTGTCTGGCATCTCTGATCCCACAGAAAAACAGTTCCTCTTTTCAAAAGTTCACGCAAATGAACAGTTTTGGAAGCAAAATTAGAAATGAATTTGGAATAAAACTCGCACATTCCTAAGAAAGAAGAAACTTGTTCCTTGGTCTTAGGAGAAGGAACCATGGTAATCGCCTCAATAAGACCATCTGCAGGTAGGATTCCTTTCCCTGATATACGGTGTCCTATATATTCAATAGATTCAACACCAAAAACACACTTGCTCACATTAGCAACAATCCCCTTCTCTTGTAGCCTGTTTAAAACTTCAATTACATTTTTATCATGAGAAAGCCTACATTTCCCTGCCACAAGGATGTCATCTTGAAAGACCACAGTATTTTGAACTCCCACCAGGACCTTTTTCATCACACATTGAAAAACGGATGCCGCTGAGGCCAGCCCAAACAGCATCCTCTTGAATTGAAATGTTCCAACTGGGGAGACAAAAGCAGTTAAATGTTTTGATGACATATCCAGTTCAACTTGATAGGACATCAGCAATTTTATTGAATCAGCATGCATGGGTAGTGGGGATGAACGGTAAGTAGTAGGCCAACCGCGTCGCTAATTGAATTGACCAGGTACACAAAAGTTGGTGGATGAAACAGTCTTTAATACCGTTCAAGTCCTCAGCTTCCAAGGAATAAGATAACAGTCCCAGAAGCTTGAACATACACATTCTATCACCAAGGTAATGACCAACCTGGTGATAACAGAACATTGAATACATCATAGTAACATGGCTGACATTACTACAGTATGTTATTGATTGTGTCTGAACCTCATGGGTGAACTCTTTTCTACTATCAACTTTGTTGAGTTTGGTGAGTTCATTTTCAAGTTCCATGGTAGAACCATTCCAAAGAATGAAAATATCGTCTATATACCTCAAGAATATTTTTGTATGTTTTTTCCATATGGATTTTGACAAAATATGCTCTTCCTCAAACTGGTTCATAGAAATGTTTGCATACAAGGGGTCTGCACAATTGCCCATCGATGTGCCAGTCTTTTGTAAATACCAATCTTCTTTCCATTTAAAGTAGCTATGCAACCGGGTAAATTGTAGCAGTTTCATAAGGAATATTTTCAATGTTTCATCAATTTCTGAATGTAGTAAGGACTGTTCAATTGTGTCTATTCCAAATTGATGTGGAATAGAAGTGTATAGAGACTTCATGTCTGCTGTAGCCATGATGATGTTTCATCCTCTGTTATAGTTACTTGATTCATTTTAGTCAAGAAATCAGTGGTTTCCTTTATGCATGTTCTCATTTTAGTCACTGTGGGTTGTAGATGACAGTCTAGAAGTTTTCCTACAGGTTTGTGTAGACTTTCACTCGTGGACACTATATGGCGGAAAGGCGGGTACACTGGATCTTTATGAGTTTTTGGTACCATGTATATTTCTGTACTTTTTGGATTGGTTGGTACCATTAAACCAGTCCCCTGGGGACATACTCCACATCAGTGGAGATGCAGCTTTATTGATTTCACAAGCACTCAGGTTCAGTGAGTGAGGCCCAGGAGGCATAGATCACAGTGACCAGATTAGGGTCCATAACGAACGGTTGTACACTGACTACCACCCCACCTATTTAGGAAGTCCCTAAGACTCATCTGTCCTCCTATCACTAAGACAGTGGTAGTAATAGCAGTGAATTAGCATTCTCTGTGCATTTCTTTTTGTAGCTCATACAGTCCCAATCTCCCAGTAATATGCAGTATGCATCTATGTGCATTGAAAAGGGAGACTGAGTTGGCCCATGAAAGCGGGTTCAGAAACAAACAACATTCAATGCAATGCAATAGTAGTTCTAAATGTAGTTTAGGCTAAGGAAATTAGGATTCGGGCTTAGGAAATTAGGAATAGGTCAACTCAATACTATTAGCACTGTAGGCGATCTGATTTAGAAAAGTACAATGCAATTGCATTTGCCTGTCAAAATATTTTTAGGGAGATTAACTGTACCACTAATCCATGTTTTCATCTTCTTTATTTCTTACATCAGAACCCAAGGGCAAGAGCACATCTAAGGCAGACAAAGGAAGGGCTGCAACCACCAGTGCCGCAGCGGTAAGCATGGGCGAATTTTGCGAATCTCGCGTTCGCGAATTTGCGGATTTGCGAACTCGCAATCCGCAAAATCCGCGAATTCTTGCGAATTTGCGGATTTTTTTTTTTTTTGTGTTCGCAAGGATTTCTGCCAGTTCGCGAGGGTTTCGTACCAGTTCGCAATTGCGAACTTACATTTCGTCGCGCAACGGTCGCGAATTATGTTGTTTCTACGTCTGGTTCATCATCACAGGTTCCCAGCACCCTCTGTTTCACCACTGCAACCCTCTGTTACATCAATGCCACCCTCTGGTTCATCATTACTGTAGATTATGGGGGGGAAAAGCAAGCACACCAGCCCTGCTTCAACTGAGATGAATTAATTTGGGGTTAGTTTATTAATGTGTCACTGTCTGGCACCTTCTTCCTTATCTGTAATTTTGCTTTCTGTTGCAGTGCATTTTTTTTCCCCAGGACCTTCTTTGTGGCCTACTTGTAGCTATTGTATGAGCCTGCTGTGAGGGTCAGAGCAGGGTCATACAATTGTTGCAACTAGCAACTGAATTCTGGAGGGGCCCCAGTCAGGAAGCACTACCGGGAATTGTTACTAATGATGAGTTTGAACTCTTGCCCCTGCCGAGTGCTTTCACTTTTGAAAAACTCGTTTTTCTGCAATTTCGCGGGGTTCGCGGGGTGCGAACACTCGCAAGATCGGATTCGGAAGCCGCAAATTCGTGCGAATATGCTATTTGTTTTTTTTGCGGCGTGTTAGTTGGCAAGGTTTTGTGTGTTTTTGCGAGCCGCTCGTAGCGCAAGACACGAAGTTACCCTCGCGGTCGTTCAAGGGCGCAGCCATCTTGTTTGCCTGACGTATTTCCGTTTCCGGGCGCGAAGTGTAATCTCGCAAAGTTTGCGGCTTGCCAGTACAGTCTCGCGCGTGTTCGCAAGGAAAATCTCGCGCGAACTTACCCGCGCGGTCGTGAACGGGCGCGGCCATCTTGTTTCTCATTCATTGCTATGGTTCTGGGCATGGTCTTTGTATCCTCTGTCAATCTCTGCCATCCTTTGCTTGTTTGAAGTTTTTTTTAATCTATTTTACTTATTATCTATCCCTCTATTTTTCTAGCCCTATATTTTTGTGTTTACTGCTACTTTTGGTTAATTTTAAACTACTTTTGTAAACTCTTTTCTTTTCTTCTCTTCCCTATTCTATTTTCTTTATTCCTTTCCGCCCAGACCATGGTGAAGGGAGCCGGGAAGCATCCCGAGAAGGGGAAGGGTCCCGCACCCCGTGTCCGGCTCCCGTGCGGGCGTTTGAGGGGGGAGCTAGTGATGCCACGGGAGATCTTTACCCCGGAGGAGGTGGCCCAACTCATTTTTTATGTTCAGCGCCGCCTCCCCAGGACCATCATGGGAGGCGGCAAGATCAGTGCCGGGTACGGGGCCCGGGAGCGCCGGAAGCGGTGGGAGAAGGTGTGCCAGGCCATTTACCACCACTCTCGGGTCTGGCGCACCTACAACCAGGCCACCCACCGCTGGACGGATGTCCTGACCCGTGAGCGAGATCTGCTCGACCTCCTTGGCCTTGAGATCCCCGGGCTTGGTGAGTAGTAGTAGCTATGTCTTTACTACTATGTTTTCTCCTGCTGTGTTATTATATTGCAAATTTTTGTTTTTTACCAAGAGCAATAATGCTGCTCATTACATTGTAGGTACATTTTATTTCAAAATCTTCTGTGCATTTCAGGTACACTGCTCTCCTTCTCAGTAGTGTTGCTACTATGCTTATTTGTTTTAGATTTTGTGTTCATTTCATTGGCCTGTGAAATTATGTATGAGTGTAGTTGAAAGAACTGCGCAATGCTACACACTAAGGTTCAGATTTTTAATTACCGGCGCATCCCTGCAAAGTTGCAGGGATGCGCCAGTAATTGTGCGTCACACCACCATCACCCATGGTGCGCCGTATTTACAATGCGGCGCGCCATGGGCCCAAAACGTCACCAAAGCGTTACGCATCTGTGCCGTAAAGGTGGCGCATTGCTGGAGTTGCGTCGCAACGATGGTGCAGCTCCATCAATTCTCTGGGGTGCCCTATCTCCCCAATGCTGCGTCAAGCCGTACGTCTGCTTCAAGCAGGCGCAGGGTTTGAGTCACGCATCATTGTCCTCAAAGTGACTGATTGAAATCTTGTAGATTTCCCTCAGCCACTTTTAGGATGCGTTCCTGCGCAGGAACGCCCTCCCTTGCGCCGGACCACCCCTATTGGCGCAGGGCTTTACAACGTGATGCATCTCCCAGATGCGTCACGTTGTTAATATACGCCGCACCATTGCGCCTCTTTTGTGCTGTCGCTGCGTCACAAAAGTCACGCAACAATGGAGCAAAAGAGCCGCAAGGGCCTTATAAATCAGCCCCTACAGACTCAAGTCCAGTCCTTCCTTTGTACACATGGCGATAAGAAGAAATAGTGGTGGTGGATTAATAGTTTGAGTATTTTAATGACTGGTGAATGTAGTAGGAAACTTTAGTGTTGTCGCTGATCTTCAATCACGATGGACTTTGGCTGTCACTTTGCGTGCTGCGGACTGCTGCCTGCCAATCCTAGGCAAACCTTTTTAGTACTTTGTTTAGTGAGTTACATAGGGTAGTTTCCAATTCGACGGTCCGCAAATCAAGCAATACTAAAGTAATGACGTAGTCGACCACATGAGATTGGTCAATAATATATCCCGTGGAGTCGTTCCCTATTTGCTATTTCGCAAAAATATTTTGTTACTTTGTTAGTTCTTTTTTAAATGTTTGATTTGGTTGAGAAATATCATCCATGTTTTCTGTTTTTCTTTCTTTCATGTTGTACATCAGCTTCCCCCAGGGGCAAGAGGAGGACACAGGAGGAGGAGGAGGAGGGTGCTGTTGTCGATGCAGGCCAGGACCGGGCAGTCGAGGGCTCCTTTGCTGGCCCCAGTAAGTTTTAATTTTAATATAGAGTACTTATTTTTTCCTAGCGTTCCTCATTCGATTTTTTCTAAATCGTCTTTGATCTTCTTGTAGACAGGATCTAAATTCTTATCCTGCCTCGACTATGACTCCGTGTGGTATTACTAGATTATTCTTATTAGTCTGTCTGTGTAGCTAACTAAGATTGCACATTTGGCATTTCCATTGGACTCCCATTCTAGTCAGCAATAGCTCTATGCACTGAGTGTAGTCCTCTGGGATTGTCCATAATGTCTTTTCAAGTATTCTAAATGTTTATGCTTTGACCATTGCCAACAATAAAAAGGTGAATGACCACCACCAAGAAATAATAAGATACTACTTTACTTTTGGTTTGGATAGGAGGACAATCCATTTGACTACTGTTGCAGGGACAAATCTGCACAAACAGAACTATGGACACTAAATAATGCATCGCTTAGCTTATCAATTATAATAGGTGCTGTAACTGTTAGACTTTCCACATACCTCAGTGATAACAGACTTTGTAGTTGAACCCCCAATCTCCTTACTGACTAGATAGTGTGGCAGAGTCATTTAGCTCCCAAAGTCACCGATGGCAGAGGCACGGACTCATGCTTGCAAAAATTCGAAAACCTTTAGCTCATCCACTCTAGTCTGGAGGACCAAAAACCACAGAGTCTATTTAAGTTTAAAAGCTTTATTAAAAGTAAACACATTTATTAAATTCAAGTTTGTCATAAAAGTGAACGTGTAACTGAAAATGGAAAAGTGCTTAGTGCTGACGATTAATTGGACACATTTCTTGTGGTCGAGCCGAGCTCTCACCTGGTTTGAACTTGATCCTGCTCGTGTTCTTAGAAGTCAAGGTTCTGTCTGTTAGGAGAAAAAGGGGTGCGTGTTAAAAAGTAAAAAGCAAACATTCATCAGTTGTGCCAAAAAGTGCAGCAAGACAACAGCCTTCCCTGGAAAAAGGGACATTTTTACTCTAGAGTACACAGTCAAAAATTATTAAATTGTACACTTTTTTTCACATTTCTTTCTTCCTCCTAGACCAAATATTATATAGTAGTGAGTGGTGTATTCTAACATTATTAAATGTACTTTGTAGGTGGAACATCTGGAGACGGGGCCAGCGCGGAGGTGGTGGCATTGGACGAGGAGGACAACTCTGGGGAGGAGGCGGTGCAAGTGCCGGAAAAGGACATGCCTGTGAGGGTTCAAACGGTGGTGGCGGGCAGAGGTAAGCTATACATTCCTTAGTCATTGAGATTGAAGACTGCAGAGTGTGCTTTCTGCACGGGTGTATTATAAAAAAAGCAGGTAGTAGCCTCCTCTAAATGTACTTCGACTTAGCTGTGAAGTTTTTGGCGAGAAGAATCCCAATCAGATCTGAGGTGAACTTGATGGATGGGATGAACGAAAAGCGAAAGAAGGGTGTAAGTAAGTGTGGAAGCACGAGAAATGTAATGATGACTGGCAAAGAAGAATGATATGTGTTTGCTTGGTCCCCGAGGTGGCTGGGAAGGTAAGAAAATGGTATGGTGCATGGCTGGGTGAATGATGAAGCAAGGATGGGTGGAAGGAGAACAGCCTGGGTGGGTGAGACAGAAACTGTATGTGTGCAATATACTTTGAATGGATGGATGCCTGGATCATTCATGGTACTATCTGACTCTTAGATAGCATATGTGAATCTAGAGAGAGTAGACGGTCACTGGATGAACTAAGTGTTACTTTGAAGAGCATGTAACACCGCACCCGCACGTCCGTTCCAGTGTAGGAAAGGCAAGGAAAAGAAGTTGTAACGTTGTCCAAAGACTACCATGAATAGTAGCAGTAGTTTGTATTGCAACTGCAAGCACAGCATATATCCAGTTATTACGGTGGACACTCCCTACCTCCCTTAATAACTTTAGTTTAGTAGTAGTACGTCATTCATGTGTGGGGGTATCACTGTTCACTCAATAATAAGCAAAGCACCTAAAGTCATCCCATATGTCATCAAATACATCCCATGTGAAGTGATAGATAATCAGATAATTTAGCTTCTTCATTTTCCTTTTCTAATACTCATTTGCACTGTAGGGTGAAAGCTAAATTAATTAAGCAGTAGCCCTTTTAACAGAGTATTCTCAGTGCCACCCGTAATAGAAAAGTAAGAGCTTCACCACCTGCATGTACTGGACCGGTACAGTAACGCAAGTCTGTCTCACTCACCATGGTGTGCGTCTGTTTTTCTCGGGTGCAAGTTCACTGCGCTGGCATTATGCCGGCTTGCATAAGATAACGTACCAATTTTCCTAAACAAGAGAGAAGAAGAAGAATAAGAGTGGTGTACTGTCATAGTCGACTGTAATAGAAGTCCATAGTGCTCGTAGAATTTGTTCCTTAAACTCCCACTAATGTTAGAGCAAGGATGAAGAAGTCGGAGGTTACATAGATACTGTCCTCAATAGTTATGCACTGTGCTTTCAATTTGCTACTTGTACTGTGACAACTTTCTGCTCAATCATTTTGTGTTAATCTTAAGGAGCATTGGTTACAGACTATGTCTTTCTTTTTTCATGTAGTTGCTCCTTCCAAATCCAAGACACCATCAAGGAGGAAGGAGCTGGCTCGAATGGCCCGGCAACGGAGGCTGGATGCCACTGTTGCTGAATATCGGCGGCTGGTGGCCCTGGAGGAGGAGGAGACACAGTCTGGAACAACAACAACGTCCACTGGGACAGCTGCATCCTCCTCCGTGCGGGCTGCCAGCCAGCGCAGTGCTCCAGCGGTACGGAGCCGGGCTACCAAAGCCAAACACCACCGCCCAGCAGCAAAGAAAGCAGCTGCCCCTCACAGGATTTGCAAGGCACACCGGCGCCGCTTATCCCTCAGACTGTCCTACCTGGAGCAGGAGGTCCATAATTATAAGAACGTGGTGGAGGGCCTCCGCTTCGAACTTGCCACCCTCCGCAAGGAGCATGATGCCCTGGCTGCTAATTCCAAAAGCACCCTGCCATAGTGTCCCTTGCCCCTTTTTTAGAGACTTTTGGGGGGTGGGAATTGGGAGTTGTGATTTTTGGGGACTTTTGAAGGACAATCGTTGGGGTTAGGGAGGGTCTTGCGGGAGATTCTTTTGTTAGGGCTATAAAGATATACTTTTTGAAACTTTATCTGACCATACCTGTTTTTTACTGCTTTTGAGTCTGGTGGGTGGGGGTTTAACATAACAGTAAGTTTGTTTTCCTGAATAGTCCTAGGACTTTAGTAGTACTACCGTCAATCAAATCTCTCGTCTCTCCTAATACTCCATTATACTACCTCCAACCAAACGCCTATCTTACCTGTAATTTCTGTTTGCAAGTAGGGCTAGGCCCAGGGCTGGCTCCACGGGAAACAGCAAATAAGGTTGGCAATCCTGGGCGGATACAATTTCCTCATAGCGGTGGTACTAGTGGTGTGACACAGTGGCAGTTGCTTGCCTATGAAAAAAAAGAAAATGAAATCTGGTTTGTCCTCCTGAGCAATACAAAGGTACAATACAGAATATAGCAGGTGACAGAAGTACACTAGAACAGTGCCACGTTGTAGCCTAACAAATGTTAAAGTATAACTAATTCGGTTGAAGTTCTTTGACATTAGCCATGGGTCTTTGTCAAGCAGAGTAAGAATATATCCTCGGATTTCTTCACCAGCCTGTTGCTATCACCTTATCCTCCCCAGCAAGTGTGTGGATTTATTGCTGTAATTTAGTCACACATCAATCAAAACCACACAGCCCGGGGGAAGAGGGTTAGGGTTTGAAAAATGGATGGGTACGGGGGTTTTTGGGAAAGGTTTTGGGAGACAAGAAAAAGTAGCACAGCATGGACGAACAATTGTGAACATAAACAAATCTTTGGGTACAAACCTATCCATCAATCTTTGAAAGTGCATACACTACTGCATGCATGTCAGTTAAAAGTAAGTAGTACTTTCGACAACTGTGGAAGAAAGAATGCGACAGTACAGGGCGTGGGTGGAAATATTGATAACTATATTCAACATAAGGTCTCTGTAGCCAGATACCCGAGAGCCTTGCTGGTCACTATAAATCCATTCACAACAACACTCAATGGGGTTGGTCTGGAAGGTGTCAGGTTTACTCCCCGTGATCCAGTCGATGCAAATATGGTTCCACCTCCAAATGTCACCAACACCCAGAAGTGTAAACACAGGGTGTTCGAGGCATTAGGCGGGGGAGAAAAATAACAAACTAAAATAAAAAATGTGGGATGGGTAAAGGTAGTGTCAGCAGGGAAAGGATACCTGTAACAGAAGACAAGACAGGCATCAGTGAAGTGCTGTCCTAACATACAAGGGTACTCTCATATAGTCTCACTAAATAGTCTGCAAGTCTCCCGCCTACTCATGGGAAATGTAGTTTCATAGTACGGTAGGCGCTTAGGGGCTGCGTAACCTGACAGAAGGTATAGTAGATAGAAAAGGAGAAATTGCTTTTTTTCTAGGTGTCCCCTCACTCACCAGGGTTGCCCCTTGGTGACATGCTTCATCATTGGGGCCATCCCAGTCCTCTACGGGCTGGGGCGTGCTGCGACTTGCGAATTACGTAGGAGCACTTACAAATGACTATGTGTGGTGCAGATGTGATAGTGGAGTGGACTAAGTGATGTGTTAAGGGATCAATGTAGAAGCCGAGAGAGAGGCAAGAAATGCAGTCACAGTCAGAGAAAAAGGCAAGGGATACTGTATCTATGTGGTTGTAGTGGTCCTGTTGGAAGTGGTAAGTAAGTTGCCCGCAGAAAAAAAATCCTCCTATTAGCGGCACTCCTCCATTGCAGCCGACGCTTCGTCCATCGATGTTGGTCACCAGAAGACACCCTGTCCACTGCCTGCCTGATGCTGAATTGTGGCTCGCTACTGTGAAGCCTGACTCCATCCTTTTTTCCCCATTGCAGAGACTGAAACCCGGCCTGTAATTATTCAACGAAAAACAGGAAGTGATATAATATTACAACACCACTGATAAATAAATATAAGGTATGTAGGCTGTGGAGTGCAAAAAGTCACAATTTGTTTTTCCTAGTAGACAGTACAATGTTTTTGAAAGTGCGTACTCTGAGTCACCTTTTGAAGGATAAATAAGTATGGGCAAATTAATGTAGCGGATCTTGCCCCTCAAGCTAGGTGTACTGTAAACTGTGTTTTAGAACAAAATTAGATCTTCCTAGCAGTGCTCCCACCCAGACCCTTACTAAAGCCAGTCGCAAAAATGTAGAAGACCCCCAATCAAATCTCAAAAAACGAGGCCTAGCAGAAAACTGGTGACAAAACTTACTTTGAAAGTAAAAGTAGGCCGAAGTACCCTAATTACCCATTACCCACCGTGGATTGCATTCAAACCACTTGCAAGCAACCAAGCAAAAGTAGCCATAGCCAGCATCGCTCCAAGACTCGAAATCCCCCCCACTCAAACACATGCAATAGAAATACTGCTAACCCTAACGAACCCTAAGTTAAGAATAGTGGCAAAGGCTTTCTTTAACTATGCCAAATCCCCCCTTTCCCACCATGGATTTTCTTCAAATGACTTGCAACCAAAATTACACATTCTCACGAGTTCTCTAAGACCCCAGAACTCAGTTTGAAAAATCTAGAACACCCCGAAACACATGCAATCCTGCTGCTAGGGCTAACCCTAACGAACCCTAAGTTACAAAAAGTGCCAAAACTAAAGGCTTTTCCGCGCGGATTTTGTCCCAACCACTTCTACCCGGTATTAGACCTTCCCAGGAATGCCCCAAGACCCGGCAACCCACCCGCCAAGAAGCGTAACACCCCCAAACAGGCCAAAAGCAAAATCTCATACTTGCAATATTTCTGGGCCTTCGGTCCAAGCGCGCTGCGTAGCTAGGCCATAAGTCGGGGTTGGCACGACGGATTTCCTGAAAAGCAAATGCAATCATGATTAGAGTGTCCCAGCAGTGCTCCCAGACCACGAAACTCACCCGCAAACACCAGGAAGCCCCCCAAACAGGCCCCCGAAAACGCTACATAGAGCAAAATGTCAGAAATAGCCAAAAAAAAAATCGGCCTGGATGTTGTCCCAACCACTTCTACCCGGTATTAGACCTTCCCAGGAATGCCCCAAGACCCGTCAACCCACCCGCCAAGAAGCATAACACCCCCAAACAGGCCAAAAGCAAAATCTCATACTTGCAACATTTCTGGGCCTTCGGTCCAAACGCGCTGCGTAGCTAGGCCATAAGTCGGGGTTGGCACGACGGATTTCCTGAAAAGCAAATGCAATCAAGATTAGAGTGTCCCAGCAGTGCTCCCAGACCACGAAACTCACCCGCAAACACCAGGAAGCCCCCCTAAGAGCACCTCAAAGGCAAGCAAGTCATCAAAAACACAAAAAAAATTCCGCCTGGGATTTGGTCCAAAACACTTTTATCCGGTATTAGAGCTTCCCAGCAATGGCCCCAGAGCCGTCAACCCAGGAGAAGACGAGTAGAAGACCCCCAAACAGCCAAAGAGCAAAAGTACAAAAATGGGGACTTAGTCAATTTTTCACAAATTTCCCAAATCACTCCGCGCGCGCTCTGCAGCTAGGCCCTAAGTCCCCTCTGCCACCATGGATTTGCTTCAAACCTCTTGCAAAGTAAAGTATATATAGCCAGCAGTGCTCCCAGACCACGAAACTCACCCACAAACACCAGGAAGCCCCCCAAACAGGCCCCCGAAAACGCTACATAGAGCAAAATGTCAGAAATAGCCAAAAAAAAAATCGGCCTGGATTTTGTCCCAACCACTTCTACCCGGTATTAGACCTTCCCAGGAATGCCCCAAGACCCGTCAACCCACCCGCCAAGAAGCATAACACCCCCAAACAGGCCAAAAGCAAAATCTCATACTTGCAACATTTCTGGGCCTTCGGTCCAAACGCGCTGCGTAGCTAGGCCATAAGTCGGGGTTGGCACGACGGATTTCCTGAAAAGCAAATGCAATCAAGATTAGAGTGTCCCAGCAGTGCTCCCAGACCACGAAACTCACCCGCAAACACCAGGAAGCCCCCCAAACAGGCCCCCGAAAACGCTACATAGAGCAAAATGTCAGAAATAGCCAAAAAAAAAATCGGCCTGGATTTTGTCCCAACCACTTCTACCCGGTATTAGACCTTCCCAGGAATGCCCCAAGACCCGTCAACCCACCCGCCAAGAAGCATAACACCCCCAAACAGGCCAAAAGCAAAATCTCATACTTGCAACATTTCTGGGCCTTCGGTCCAAACGCGCTGCGTAGCTAGGCCATAAGTCGGGGTTGGCACGACGGATTTCCTGAAAAGCAAATGCAATCAAGATTAGAGTGTCCCAGCAGTGCTCCCAGACCACGAAACTCACCCGCAAACACCAGGAAGCCCCCCAAACAGGCCCCCGAAAACGCTACATAGAGCAAAATGTCAGAAATAGCCAAAAAAAAAATCGGCCTGGATTTTGTCCCAACCACTTCTACCCGGTATTAGACCTTCCCAGGAATGCCCCAAGACCCGTCAACCCACCCGCCAAGAAGCATAACACCCCCAAACAGGCCAAAAGCAAAATCTCATACTTGCAACATTTCTGGGCCTTCGGTCCAAACGCGCTGCGTAGCTAGGCCATAAGTCGGGGTTGGCACGACGGATTTCCTGAAAAGCAAATGCAATCAAGATTAGAGTGTCCCAGCAATGCTCTCAGACCACGAAACGCACCCACAAACAGACGGAACCCCCCCTAAGAGCACCTCAAAGGCAAGCAAGTCATCAAAAACACAAAAAATTTTCCGCCTCGGATTTGGCACAAACCACTTTTAGTGCTTCCCAGCAATGGCCCCAGACCCGTCAACTCACCTGCAAAGAGGTAGAACAACACCCCCACAAGTGCTGAGTCTTTCTTCATTGGGCGTAAACCAGCCCTCTGCTTTGATGGAAATAGGAGTCTGGAGGAGGAGGATAGAGGAGCATGTTCTTCTGAACTTGTGAACCTGAGGAATGCAGACTGCGGCACCTTCAAATAAATTAGCAAACAAGTGAAGACAGTTCTGCTGATGGGCTTGTTTTTGTGATTATCTGATTAAAGTTTGAATTATATTAACTGTGCACAACAAAGAAAGACAGACACACAGGAATAAAAGTGAATAAGGATGAAAAAGAAAGTTATTGATTCGTTGTCTCATTTTCAGGGCTCGAAGTCGGTATCACGGTCCAGGAATAAGAATAAGGCTTCGTCATCATACTCTGCGAATTCAGCCAGGGTGAGGTCAGTGCCACCTGACAGAGTAGAAATTCCCTCATCTATGGTGCTGGCCTCCTCCTCTTCATCCGGCACGCTCTCTCGTACTCTTATATCTGGTGGTATGAGGTGCTGATTCATCTTGATCATTGTTAACCTCTCCACATTTTTGGGCGAGAGGCGGCTCCGTTTGGGAGTTACAATCCCACCAGCCGCACTGAAAACCCATTCAGAAGACACACTTGCGAGTGGGCAAGACAAGTAGTTTAAAGCCAGGTTGGTGAGCTGTGGCCACAATTCTTTTTTCCCATGCCAATACGCCAATGGGTCAGAATTAACATAGACCTCTGTGGAGTCATTCAGATAGTCCTTCACCATCGACTCAAGGTCCTCCTCCAAGGTTCCTCCACTTTGCGTAGCTCTTGCTGTGCCTCTGACCTTTTGAGAACCAAACCCACGCAGAGCTAGCCAATCCTCTTCAGCCTCCAATGTTTCTGTTGTCTTTCGTGCAGATGATCCGGTTGCCGGTGTCTTTAACGGCTGAGAGGTCACTTGTGCCACAGCCACAGGTGCAGAAGTGGATTGTTTTGACTGGGGATGGCCTGCTGATGTACTGCCATTTCCTTCAATTTCCAGCCGTTCTGTTTCAAACTTCTTGGCTGACAAGGCTAGCCAACGTTTGTACTTTGTAACATCTTCATCACCAAAAGGAAAGAATGCTCTGCCTGCCAGCGCCTTTTTGTAGCGTGGATCCAGAATAGTAGCACAAATGTAATGCTGTTCTGAGTGGATCTTTTTAAGACGTTCATCACCTTGTAGGAGCTCTAATAATTGCTCAGCCAGAAGCAAAGAGTCTTTCTTTTTGTCATCTTTTCCAAACACAGAACACACCTCCTTCAGTTGGTCCTCCAGCATGTACAACAATGGGATAGCTTTTCCCAAATTAGAGTCCTCCTTGCTGACTGCACGCGTGAAGACCTCAAAAGGACGAAGCATGCGTGTTAGGCTTTCAACTATGTTCCATTGCGGCCCACCCATCCTCAGCTCCTCTATACCCTCTTTCAAGAAATATTGATCGAGTTGCGTATACTGCTCATACAGACGCTCAAGCATGTAGAAGGTTGAGTTCCAACGTGTTACCACCTCCTGGATGAGTGCTTTCACTGGCATTTGACATTGATATAGCATGCTCCTCAGCTGCTTGCGGGCCTTAAAAGAATGCCTGAAATGCTTGCAAATTTTTCGGCAGTTCTCCAATACACTGTACGCTGCACTGCGTTTATTACCCAAGAATTTTTGGACAACCAGGTTTATACAGTGCGCCAAACACGGCACTCTGAAATAGTAACCGTCCCTCATGGCCTTAACTATATTGGAGCCATTGTCCGTGGAAACATAACCAACCTTGCGTTTTAGTGGGGACAGACAGTTAAGGACCTTTGTGTTAAAGACATCCAAAATGTTTTCTGCTGTGTGACGTTTCTCCAAACCAAACATGGCTAGTGTTGCATGTTTCCGAGCACCTTTAAAAACAATGTTAGTGTCAACACCTGAGTTTAGCTTTGCTTTAGCCCCTGAAAAAGAGACCCAGTGTGCAGTGATGCACATGTAATCAGCGCCTGCGCCACTGGTCCACATGTCTGTTGTCAGATGTATAGTGTGAACAGCACTCTTCTGCAAAGCTGCCCCAATCACCTTCAGAACATCTTCATGTAGTGCTGGAACCGCAACTCGGGCAAAATAGAACCGGCTAGGAACCTTCCATTTAGGGCAGAGCGCTGTCACTAATTCTAGAAAACCAACCCCTTCTACAAAAGAAAAAGGGAGAAGGTCCAGAGCTAGCATTTTAGCCAGCTTAGTGTTATACAGACGGGTCATTGGGTGGTTGCGTTCATATTGCGCTTCTGTAAACAACATCTTTTTAATGTTGCCCTGGACCAATGATTTACGGGATGATGATGATCTCTTCGACCCAGTTACGCTCGCTGATGAACTTTTCCGCATTGATGTCTCACTCTCTCCCACACTCTTAGTGTGGCTCCCATGGGGTGTGCTGCTGACATGGGAACTGGGTGTAAGTGAAGTGTTTGAATCGTCTTCTTCTACCTCCTCGTCATCAGCAGATGACAAATCAACGTTTTCATTACGTGCAATTCCGGCTTTCTTGACCGCCTCTAGGTGGGGAAACCATTCGACAGCGTGCCTTCTCTCAAGATGACCTCTCTGGCCTCCGGTACCATAGTTAGAACCAAGCTTACCACGACTAAATCGAAGCTTACAAAGGCTACAAATGGCTACGTTTTCCTTTTTTGGGCAAACACTAAAGAAGTCCCAAACTGGAGACTTGAAATGTCTTCGGGGGCCGGAGGAGGCGGCGATACTGGTGGTGGTGGTCCTGCTGCTAATGACAGATGAAGTGGAGGATGTGGATTGCCGAACTTCAGTACGTTTTGCACTTTCACCACCACGAATTGAGGTCGAGGACGAGGTGGGTACCTTCTTGCGAAGAAATATGGAAGCGGTAGGTTTTGGTGTACTACTTAACTCCAAATCTAATAATTCCATTTCCATTGCCTCCTCGCCGACATCATCATCACGCTCAGCAGCTTCTCGGGATAGGGTCAAAATGTCTCTTTGCTGCATGCCCGGTGGGGCTGCAGTGACCTTTGTGATGACTGGCTCGTCGTCATCGTGAGAGGCTTCATCACCAGCAGTATCTGTCACTTCTTGTTGAGCCTCATCACACTCCATAGGTTTGAGTTTTTGGACGACCTTCCTTTTACGCTTAGGTTCCGGTGTCAGATCATGGTGTGCCTCACTGTCAGACCGCAGTTGTGGTTCCCAAGCTGGATCTGTATCATCAGAAGGAGGTGGGCTTGAAGAAGATGTAGACACCCCCCTTGATCTTTTCCTTGCTAGGGATGTGGAAGACAATGAATGATCATCAGGAGGAGTGGCTTCCAATGATACCTCGGCTTCATTGTCGATTTCCTGATGTGCCCCTACTTCGGGAGGAACAACTATTGTGGGCACTTGTGAACCTCCATGCACCTTTGCTTGCGCATCTCCTTTTGCTGCCTCTCCTTCCACATGTACTTGGGCGTGTACTTGCACATGGTGTTGTTGTTGCGGCTGTGTTGATTCAGGGACATTGCTGCTACTTTCTTGCGATGAGCCAACATCACTGGTCGATGGTGATTGGAGAAGTACACTGACTGCCTCTGAAGCACTCAAGGGCTTTGACTTAAGTTGGCGTGGTGGTGGAGGCACTGAACCCAATGGAGCAGGGGTGCTGCTCCCAGCTTGGTCCCCAGCAGAACCTGCTGCAGCAGGCGTACTTTTTTTTTTGCTCCCAAAAAACGTGGCGGGTGGCACACCAGCCTCCTTGGTACCTTGCTTCTTCTGCTCCTTACTAGCAACTTTCTTGCTAGAGGAGCTACGGAGAACTTTCTTTGGGGGCGGGGCCATCTTCTTCAGAGCAGGTCAGAGAGCAGGCCGCAGTTGCACGAATTGTAGAGTTGTCTGAGGCCAGACGTGACGTCGCGTGACGTTATGCTGCACACACACACCGCTGCAGGACTTCTTCCTGGCACTGGTGGTTCTCTTGAGTCTTGTGCACCTAAAAAAAATGGAAGACAGAGGAACATCAGTTCAGTTATAGAGCACAAAAAAAAATCGAAAAACACTGCAAAATCAGCACAATCCCATTCCATCCATGGCCTCCATGATGTTTAAATTCAAGACAGCCCACAGAAAGACTAGGCCCATGCTAGACTCAAATACCCCTGGTGAAAAGGCCACAAGTACAGGCCCAAAAATCGAAAAACACTGCAAAATCAGCACAATCCCATTCAATCCATGGCCTCCATGATGTTTAAATTCAAGACAACCCACAGAAATACTAGGCCCATGCAAGACTCACTACCCCTGGGCATAAATAAAGGTTGAAAAGTAGGCAAAATGGTTGGAGGCCTAACAACAAAGCCTGCATTCAAAATGGCCACTTGCCTGCCAGCACATGGCCAGTGCCTGTAGCTGCACTCAAAATGGCCACCAGCCACATGGCATGTCCCTCCCCATGAACACACCCAAAAATCGAAAAACACTGCAAAATCAGCACAATCCCATTCAATCCATGGCCTCCATGATGTTTAAATTCAAGACAGCCCACAGAAAGACTAGGCCCATGCTAGACTCAAATACCCCTGGTGAAAAGGCCACAAGTACAGGCCCAAAAATCGAAAAACACTGCAAAATCAGCACAATCCCATTCCATCCATGGCCTCCATGATGTTTAAATTCAAGACAGCCCACAGAAAGACTAGGCCCATGCTAGACTCAAATACCCCTGGTGAAAAGGCCACAAGTACAGGCCCAAAAATCGAAAAACACTGCAAAATCAGCACAATCCCATTCCATCCATGGCCTCCATGATGTTTAAATTCAAGACAGCCCACAGAAAGACTAGGCCCATGCTAGACTCAAATACCCCTGGTGAAAAGGCCACAAGTACAGGCCCAAAAATCGAAAAACACTGCAAAATCAGCACAATCCCATTCAATCCATGGCCTCCATGATGTTTAAATTCAAGACAACCCACAGAAATACTAGGCCCATGCAAGACTCACTACCCCTGGGCATAAATAAAGGTTGAAAAGTAGGCAAAATGGTTGGAGGCCTAACAACAAAGCCTGCATTCAAAATGGCCACTTGCCTGCCAGCACATGGCCAGTGCCTGTAGCTGCACTCAAAATGGCCACCAGCCACATGGCATGTCCCTCCCCATGAACACACCCAAAAATCGAAAAACACTGCAAAATCAGCACAATCCCATTCAATCCATGGCCTCCATGATGTTTAAATTCAAGACAGCCCACAGAAAGACTAGGCCCATGCTAGACTCAAATACCCCTGGTGAAAAGGCCACAAGTACAGGCCCAAAAATCGAAAAACACTGCAAAATCAGCACAATCCCATTCCATCCATGGCCTCCATGATGTTTAAATTCAAGACAGCCCACAGAAAGACTAGGCCCATGCTAGACTCAAATACCCCTGGTGAAAAGGCCACAAGTACAGGCCCAAAAATCGAAAAACACTGCAAAATCAGCACAATCCCATTCCATCCATGGCCTCCATGATGTTTAAATTCAAGACAGCCCACAGAAAGACTAGGCCCATGCTAGACTCAAATACCCCTGGTGAAAAGGCCACAAGTACAGGCCCAAAAATCGAAAAACACTGCAAAATCAGCACAATCCCATTCAATCCATGGCCTCCATGATGTTTAAATTCAAGACAACCCACAGAAATACTAGGCCCATGCAAGACTCACTACCCCTGGGCATAAATAAAGGTTGAAAAGTAGGCAAAATGGTTGGAGGCCTAACAACAAAGCCTGCATTCAAAATGGCCACTTGCCTGCCAGCACATGGCCAGTGCCTGTAGCTGCACTCAAAATGGCCACCAGCCACATGGCATGTCCCTCCCCATGAACACACCCAAAAATCGAAAAACACTGCAAAATCAGCACAATCCCATTCAATCCATGGCCTCCATGATGTTTAAATTCAAGACAGCCCACAGAAAGACTAGGCCCATGCTAGACTCAAATACCCCTGGTGAAAAGGCCACAAGTACAGGCCCAAAAATCGAAAAACACTGCAAAATCAGCACAATCCCATTCCATCCATGGCCTCCATGATGTTTAAATTCAAGACAGCCCACAGAAAGACTAGGCCCATGCTAGACTCAAATACCCCTGGTGAAAAGGCCACAAGTACAGGCCCAAAAATCGAAAAACACTGCAAAATCAGCACAATCCCATTCCATCCATGGCCTCCATGATGTTTAAATTCAAGACAGCCCACAGAAAGACTAGGCCCATGCTAGACTCAAATACCCCTGGTGAAAAGGCCACAAGTACAGGCCCAAAAATCGAAAAACACTGCAAAATCAGCACAATCCCATTCAATCCATGGCCTCCATGATGTTTAAATTCAAGACAACCCACAGAAATACTAGGCCCATGCAAGACTCACTACCCCTGGGCATAAATAAAGGTTGAAAAGTAGGCAAAATGGTTGGAGGCCTAACAACAAAGCCTGCATTCAAAATGGCCACTTGCCTGCCAGCACATGGCCAGTGCCTGTAGCTGCACTCGAAATGGCCACCAGCCACATGGCATGTCCCTCCCCATGAACACCCCCAAAAATCGAAAAACACTGCAAAATCAGCACAATCCCATTCCATCCATGGCCTCCATGATGTTTAAATTCAAGACAGCCCACAGAAAGACTAGGCCCATGCTAGACTCAAATACCCCTGGTGAAAAGGCCACAAGTACAGGCCCAAAAATCGAAAAACACTGCAAAATCAGCACAATCCCATTCCATCCATGGCCTCCATGATGTTTAAATTCAAGACAGCCCACAGAAAGACTAGGCCCATGCACCACTCACTACCCCTGGTCAAGGCCCCAACAACAGGTCAAAAATCGAAAAACACAAAATTTTACAACAAAAAAAAAATCGAAAAACACAGAAAAATCAGCACAATCCCAATTCATCTATGGCCTCCATGATGTTTAAGTTCAAGACAACCCACAGAAAGAATCAGTCCACCCACCACTGGGCAAAAGGCCCCAAAACAGCCCAAAAATCGAAAATCCCAAAATTTTAGTTGCAGCAACTGTAATGCCCCAAACAAACTTACTTGTAAAATTTCTAATCCAACAGTGATCCAAAGAAAGTCAAAAAGGCCTCAAATCCAAAGATCCAGCAGCATCCACAAAAAGTAATCCTTCCAGGTCCACATCCAAATGAAAAGTGACCAGGAGATGGACAAAGCACTGGGAGGAGCCTGCTGAACAGGAACAGGAAGTTGAAGACTATGGGGCACTTCCTTCCTCCCACCCCCCTGCCCCCCTCCCCAAAATGGACTCCTCGCTAAAAAAGTGCAGGCAAATGTCAAACTAAGGAGTTATTCACATAAAAATCATCATTTCTAGAAGGTTTATGCTGCTTGCTGGTGGATTTCTTGCGCAGAATTGCAAATTTATATTTTCGCTCGCCGCATCTCAAATCTCGCAATTGCGAAGTACCGCGAGACGTGATCTCGCCGTACTCGCGTTGACAAGCTATCGCTGGCAAGCCGCGATGACGTAATCGCGCTCGCCAATTCCCGCGGGATCACACAGCAAGATCCAAAATGGCGCAGCACTCGCAAACTATCGAAAAAAACAACTCGGCAAACGATGATAAACGCCGCGCGCCGCAAAAATTGTATCACCAACGCCGCGCGCCGCCAAAAAAATCCGCTGCGTGCGAATTTGCGGATTTTGCGGGAAATCCGCAAATCTCGCGGATTGCGGATTTCCCGAAAATCCGCAAAATCCGCGAGCGGAACGGATTTTCCGCCCACGCTTACGCAGCGGGTAGAATCACCACCAGTGCCACTGCAGCTGCCGATGATTCTTCTAGCCCCAGTAAGCCCTGTTATTATTTCCCTAACTTTGACCTCTCCTCACTATTAGAATATTTTAATTTTGCCTTATATATTTTATCTGACTGTCTTCTTTTTTTTTAATCCCTTCTGTATAAAGTTTTGTGGAGAACCTCCCTCCCCCTCAACCCTACACCTTACCTGTGGGAAACATCCAGAGCCGATCCTCCATCAGCAGGAATCTCTGGCAGCCCTGGAAAGAAAAATTGAGAAGAGACTGTAAGACAGAGGAGGAGCGAGGACAGAGACAAACACCACAAAAACTGATGAGAAACTTCTCTTTTGTGGTGCAAAGAGCGGAGCTATGACACTGAAAGACCAACAGGATGAGAAGAAAGGCATGCAGGCAAATCCCAACAGCAGCCCAGACAGGACAGAGGACATGAGAGGAGAACTGAAGGAAGCACCGCGCAAAGAGAGGACCTGGAGTATCAAGAGTATCTGGAGGCCGGTGTAGGAGAATCTGGAGTACATATGAGCTACATTGATAACACTGAGGAGGTGTAGGAGACATGATCTGAAGAATGGTGGATGCTGCCTGAGGTTGCACACATGCCGTCCTCAAATCAGGAGAGTTGTGGCAGCCCAATGAGTACACAGGGAAGCAGGAATTGATAATACTGTCACAGAGTATGACCAGGGTTTGTTAGAGGGCTGGGTGGGGAGCACAATCCTGATTGGAGACACGTTTCACTTATTGTTTGATCACTGTTATTGGATTGCATTGTACCATACCTATTTGATATTCCCCCTTTTTGGCTGTCCATGAGGACATTAGGTTGCCCGCTTAAGTCTAAAGAAGGGTTTTGTGTATTAACACACACAGGCACCTTGATTTTTGCTTACCCAGTTGGTAGACACAGGGTTTTATATTGGGGAACGAGCCCTGCAGTTGGAATATTCATCTACGTCTGGCAGTTAGGAAGTAAGAAAACCCCGCAGGATTAGGACCTGGTGGGTCATGCATGGGGATCTTGGTGAAGGTATCAAACAAACCAGTATTCTAAAGACTATAATATTTACGACTCCTTTGAACTGTTTTCTGAGGTTACCAGTGGTGACAGTCTCCTTGAAGATCTGCAGAGAATGGGAGAAAACATGCATCTTCAAAGCTGTCATCTATCATCAGCCTGGAAAAACCACCCTCGATACCATCAAAATATGTTAATTCATTACTTTGATAATAATAAAACAACAAGATTCTCAAATCAACACAGCATCCGAGGCCATATATCCCCCATCCCTCCTATATGTTTGTTAAGTTCTTATTATTCCTGCATTATCCTTTTTTCTATATTTCATATTTCTGTAGCTGACTTTCTGCTGTCTGTACTAGTTTGTAGCATTCCTTTGCTTTTTAGTAAGCGTTCCCTCTGCTCTATACCTTGTGGGACTGTAAGATTAAGAAAACAGATTTTTGGTACTCTGCCATGAAGATTGCTGACTGACTGACTGATACACTTGTAAAGCGTGCGATTGCCGAGGAGCTGGAGTGATTAGATACCTAGGCCTACTCAATTTACTGTAAGAGACTGGGGAAGAGCCAGGTCTTTATACATTTTCTAAAAGAGGCCAGGTTTGGTTGTGATCTAATGGACATGGGAAGGGAGTTCCATAGTTTAGTTGCTTGGTAAGAAAAAGCCCTCCCTCCCCATCTGGCTTTTTTGATTTTAGAAACCTGAATCAGGCCAGTACTGTGACCTGAGACAGCGTGATGGCACATACCGCGGAAAGAAATCCTGGATGTCCGCAGATCTCTTCCGTCCAGAGCCTTATGTACAAGGCAGAGGGCCTTAAAGTCCACTCTCTATTGAACAGGAAGCCAGTGAAGCTGCTTAATCATAACAGATGTAGGGTGATGTTTAGGAAGGTTGAGCAACACGCGGGCGGCCACGTTCTGTAAGGACTAAAGTTTTATAATCTGACCTTTGTCAGCTCCCTGATATAAGGCATTGCCATAATCAATCCTAGAAAAGACCATTGATCCAACAACAGTCTTCCTTAAGGTTAGGGGGGTGAATGGCAGGATCTTTCGCAGGACCCTCATTGTGAAAAAACAGGCTGAAGATACCTGATTAATTTGATGAGCAAATTTTAATTTGTTATCCAACACAAAGCCTAGGTTCCTGGCCTTGGTCACAGGTGAGGAACACAGCCTGGCCTCAAACGGCCACCATATCTGGCTCCAGACCGAAGGCCTCTGCCCAAACTCAATATTCTCTGTCTTCTCGGTATTGAGTTTTTAAAAGTTTGTGTTCATCCATGCCATCACATCGTTCAAAAAGTTACAGAACCTAGAGGCGGTAGAGTCCATATTCTGCATGACTGATGCCACTATCTGGGTATCGTCAGCGTAGGAGACTAGTGGTTTTTAATTAGTCTTGCCAAAGGTGAAACATATAAGTTAAACAGATTCGGGGACAGGGCACACCCCTGCGGGACTCCACATGGAAGATAAAAGTTTTCAGACCTAAGGCCATCCCAGTATATCAATTGGTCCCTGGAAGCCAGAAAGGAGACTAGAAGGGCTGAGCCGTCTCTCTGATACCTGCCTCCCTCAGCCTCCGCAACAGTACCGTATGATTCACAGTATCGAAGGCGGCCGATAGGTCAAGCAGGATGAGGACGGCTCTTCCCCCCTCATCCATCACTTTCTGAATTTGCTCCGTGGACATGATCAAAACTGACTCTGTGGAGTGTTGAAATCTAAAGCCCTGTTGTGTTGAGTCAAAGATGTGTTGCTCTCCAAGTTTTCGGCCAGTTCCTGATTCATAGCCCCCTCTAACACCTTGGAGGGCAGTGGGCGACAAGATATTGGATGATAGTGTTTGATTTCCGTTGGGTCCAGGGAGGCCTTCTTCAAAATAGGACTGATGTAGGCCTTTTTCCAGGAAGGTGGAAAATCCCCAGAGCAGATGATCTCATTTAACAGAAGAGTGAGATGAACACTTATTTCCCCAGGTGCCAGATGCAAGGCATAAGGGGGAAAGAGATCTAGCGGCGAGCCCGACTATGTCTGCAGTAGCACGTCTGTTGCCCCATCTGGTACTAGAGCAGAGAATGTTGACATGCAGCATTGTTTCAGACTGTCTTCTGGCAGATCTATACTTTTCCCCAAGGGGTCTCGTAATAACTTATGGAGTTCGTTATAGACCGTCTGAACTTTGTTTTGGAAGAAAGAAGCAATCTCATTCACAAAGTCCTGATGAGGGAGAAATGGCTATCCTGCAGTAGTTTGGATAGGGCTGTTACAACTTTAAAAAGCTCCTTTGAGGAGTTGTGTGTCGCCTGTATTTTGGTGGTGTAGTATACAGATTTAACATTTTGAATTGCTGCCTTATATTCCTCCAGAACCGTATTATAATCTTTTTTGTGTTGGATACTATAATCTGTTCTCCACAGGCGTTCATTACGTCTGCATTTGGCTTTTATCTGTTTAAGTTTGACTGAATATCAAGGGGAAGAAAGTTGATTTTTCCGAGAACACTTAACAGACTCCGGGGCTCGACTTTCTACTGATGACCTAAGCCAGATTTCAAAATTTCTGGATGTCCCATCTGAATCTAAAACCTTGCTGGAGGAGTTAGAAGCCAGAGCTGCTATTAGATCATTTTTTTAAATTGTTTACCAAGGGCAATATTTGTCCGTCCTAGGTCAATTCAGCTGGGTGGTACCTATGGGACCCCCTGCATTTGCATGCACAAGGTGGCAGGAACCGCACGGTGCCTGCCATGTTGTGCATGCAAATGCGAGGCATGCATCTATTGCATTGTGGAGGGTGAGGCTTCCAGCACCGCCCTCCACAATGCAATGTATGCAGGATGCCACCATCACCATGGCGGTGTATCCTAATTGCCGGTGTGGGACTGCCACACCACTGGTGGCCAGTCACAGCCCGCCAATCTAATAGGCCCACAAATATGTGATCCATTTATGGTGTACATTAAGTCACACCTAAATAAATAACACGGCCTGGGTGCGAGGATTAGAGGTTTTATCAATGGATGGGAAAGGGAAGTTGGGGAAAGGTGTTATAAAGACAAACACTACACAAAAACAGTATTCATCAGGGTGATAGGCAGCACATCATCAGTCAGTTGTGAAGGAACTGAAGGAAAGACAGTTCAACTAAATGCATTGCAAACAGTCTTTCAGCCCCAAACACGAAGGTTATTATATAACTAAATGTTCTGTCATCTAGATTTGAATAATGCAGGAAGCATGAACCTAAACAGTTCTGAAAATTAATGCTTGTTAAAAAAAAATTATACTGTAAATGCTAAAATGGGCGGTGCTTCTGGATTCTTCTTGTAATTACAATCTTGGGTGCCTGGCTAAACCAGTTTGGTAAGGTAATAAGGAGTGTTAGGGAGCTTTCACCTTTTGTGCTGTAGAAGAATGAGCCTAAGTATTATAAAACAGAAATAATATTGAAGAGTTAAGGAGGACAGAAGGTAAGCTTCATGAGGAGTGTAACAAGCCTCAGAGGCACAGCAAGAGCATAGGGTGCTGCAATCATTCATTTTATGATTCATGTTTGATTGACCAGTCACGGCTCATGCAGGTATGAGCGGTAGGGCGGTGGAGCCGGGTGGCGGGGTATTTCGCCAGACGACCGTGTGGTAAAACTAAATAAATAATTAATTGTTCCCTCGTGGTCGTCCCTCATGGTCGTCCTTCGTGGTTGTCCCTTGTGGTCGTCTATCTAAATACCCCCCATCCGGCCCCATGCTCTTACCTGCAAGAGCTGTGGCTAATTAACATTTAGCGTAGTCTGTGAATCATGTGATGATGATGATAATGATGATGATGATGATGAAGTGGCGCAGCGGCCAGGGCAACTTACTCCCGAGCCTAATTGTGCCCGGTTCGATCACCGTTGCTGGGCAGATTAGCCCAGTACCATGTGACTCTGGGCAATAGCTCGGTGAATCTTCTCGACGGCCCGCAGCACCTTGACAACTTTGGGTAATTGTTCGCGCATTACAAATACTGGACATTTACATTTACAACAAGCCCCCCGAATCGCAACCACGGAGGAGTTTTACATTTGAGCCAACACACACACTCAGCAGCATTTTCCAAATTAACGTACTTTTCTCCAGTCCACAGAACTGAGTAGGCCTCTTAGAGCCATCATCTTATTGATTTCCCTTTGAAATCATTAACTTCCTTCTTCTGGCTTTGAGTTTGTGGAGAACTCATAACGCATCAGCATCCCAACAAAAATCTATATTCTTCTGAAGTCCACAAACTCCATGTAAGTTGGAAATGTAGCATCCATCTTGAATTTCTGGATATCCTTGTGGCCCATAGCACCCTTGCTAAACAATGATAAAAGTGTCAAATAAGGGGTAACTAAGGTTAGTTAACGCAATCTATTGTGAAAATCATGTGAAACATTAAAAAAAACAATTAATGTACACATCAAGTGAACAGAGTGTGTTCAAATACTAATCAACATGAATTATCTCAGTTACCTCTTCAGCTGTTACAATGGTAATTAGTGGAACGGTTCATTAGCATAGGGTACATTCTTAATAATCAATTGCATCAGAGCATTACAATGCTACAGGTTACATCCCCATCATAATGATACATAAACAATGATGTAAGAAGATAGAGCATAGCTTGAATACATATGAAACATGTGAAGTTGACCAATAATGACTGTGGTTCACATAAGCACTGAGGAACAAATAAGGTAGGTTTTTTTTGTTTAAATTTGTTTATTGGGATTTTACATTTCATGTTACAAGTTGATATCCGTAATGAAGAATTGCACGATTCCATCATGCATCAAACATATTGGTTAGGGTATTTTACAATAGTCTGGGAGTTACCTTCTAGCTTAACTCTCCATACATTGGTATGTTTTGTGGTGCTGGTTGGGTGGGTGTCCCGGGGGTTTAGGTTGGTATTTCGCCGTCACCTCTACCTTTGTATGTCATCTTGGATAGGATTCTTGATTGCATTCCCTGCCGGAATAATCAGGTTGTGGAAATACAGAGGGGGAGAACAAAACTGTTAATTGTGGGGGAGAAACCGTGTGTAGGGGAAGGTGGGGAGCGGTCGGAATATACATAGTTGATCAGTAATGTGACTGGCTATGGTTCAGTTTTATTGTACTTTTGTGTGTGTAAGGGGGGGAGAGACCATCCACGTGAGAGGGGGGAAACTGCCTGGTTTGTCCTGGATATGCCATTGGCTTTGTGTGTCCTGATGTTGTGGGTGTTGACTATTATCTGTTCCGCAGGGGATAGGAGCGGAGTTTGGGGTTGAGGTTGTGAGGCCTCAGGTGTTACTGCTGTTGTCGTCTGCTGTGTGAATTGGAACAGTAGCTGTTCCGATTCCATAGATATGGGATGTTTATGTGTCTCTTTGTCCTCTTCATTCCTTAGTATATCTTTCTCAGCTGCGCCCCATTTTTTCATAGCGCCCACACAGGCCGCTTCTGGGGGTCCCCCTTGGGCCCGCCAGTGCATGGCTATTACCCTTTTTGATAATGGAATGGCTAGGGATGCAAAGCGCCATTGTAGTTTTTCTGTCTTTCTTTTGCAGAAAATTCCCAGGGCACACGCCTCCCATGTGGATATGGCCGAGAGATTGACCGTCGCCTGGAGTGTCGGGTGTACCTTGTCCTGTTGGACGGTGGGACAATCCCAGAACATGTGCTTAAAGTTCACCTCTGTGGTCCGACAGCGGGGGCACGCGAAGTGTGTGTTAGGATAAAAACGGTGTAGTCGATGTGGCATGAGGTATGCTCAGTGTAGGATTTTAAACTGAATATTTTTGAAATGCGCATTCCTAGAGACCTTTTTCGGATACTCTAGCACCTTTTCCCATTCTTTATCATGGAATACACGTCCTACCTCATCCTCCCATTTCTTTCATATTGTGTCTAGAGAAGTACTGGTCAGTTACCGGACCGATTTGTAGTGCCAAGTGTCTGCCTGCCCCCATACGTAGGATTGTGTGTAGCACTGGGTGTGTCGGGGGTTCCCCTTCCCAAGATCCCAGCAGTCTCGGCTGATATCTAAGAGTTGTCTGTGTATTAGGAATAAGTCATAACGCTTGAACATTTGGAAATATGTCCTTAACTGACCATCTTCAAAGAGGGACTCAATCTACTAATGGGAGTGGTGGGGAGTACAGGGGTTTTCCCTTTGACATACGGTGGATTCACAAATACACGCACAGGCCTTATATACCTGTAGGGGGTGTGTATGTAGTGGTTTGGTGTCCGGCATTAACAGTCTCCGGATGGCTGGAAGGGGTACACATCCCTCGTCAGTAATTGTTTCCCCAATATGTCGTTCTGCCGTCCAATGAGATAACCATTGGAGTTGTGCCGCTAGGAAGTATGCTTCAAAGGACAGAGCTCCCAGACCACCCCGAGTCGTGGGTAAGTATAGTGTGTTTAAAGCTATCCTATTTCGACCACCCTCCATATTAATGATGCGAGTAGCGTATCTAACTCCCAAAAAAAGGAGCGTGGTGGTATTACAGGGAGGTTAGTGAAATGATAAAGTAGTCTGGGGACCATAATCATCTTGGCTATGGCTACGCATCCAATGGGGGCCAGGGGTAGGGGTTTCCAGAAGTTTAACGCAATCCCGCCAATGTCTTACGATGATTTCCTTCGTACAGGTCCTCAGGAGAATGATACAGCCGCACTCCCAGCCACGGTACTCCAGGTGATTTTCTGGGTTCCTACTGTTATGTCTAGAGGTGCCAGATGTGGGCTAATTGGGAAAATTGTAGATTCATCCCAATTGACTTTGAGGCCGGAGGTCTCTGCAAAGTTCAGTAGAATTGTCCATATTGGGGTGAGGTCAATTGTGACATCTCAGACGTAGATTAGGAGATCATCTGCGTACAGCGATACACATTGTACTGTGTCTGCTATTGGAACACCCCATACCTCCCCCTCCCCTTGTAATAGTATCACCAAGGGTTCTACTGCCAGAGCGAACAGGAGGGGGGGCACGGGGCACCCTTGTATGGTCCCTCGTTCCATCTGGCATGAAGCGGATATGAGTTTGCCTATTCTTACCCTGAAGGTGATGCCCTTATAGAGGAGTTGTGTGTACGCTAATGGAGTTGGACCAAATGTATTATCCAGAGGACTGCAAACAAATATGGCCATATTAGTGTATCAAAGGCCTTTTCGAAGTCTAAGATCTGGCATGCCGCACGTTGGAACTGTTCGTTTGCTCTATCTTGGATGTGGAACAGTCTGCGTAGATTCTATGAGGTGTTACATCGTGGGACAAAGCCACATTGGTCTGGGTGTACCATTGTTGGGAGAATTTGACTATAACAATCTGCTAATATTTAACTAGAAATTTTCAATCCACGTTTAGTAAAGTTATCGGTCTACATGAGCTAGGTACCGGTGGGTCTCTATGTGGCTTTGGGAATGTCATCAGAATCGATTCCTGGAGTAAGCCTGGGATTTTGCCTCTGGTCAGTGCATTCTCATACATGGATACCACCCAGGGGGTTAGCCGAGCCGAGAAGGTGCTATTACTCGAGCCGGAAACCGTCCATTCCTGGCACTTTGTTTCGTGCTAGTGTTCTTATCATGTGGGCTACGTCCGGGGGCTTGATCCTTGTCTCTAGCTACTTTTTGTCTGTGGGTGGGATGCTCGGCATAGGTAATGAGCCGAGGAACTGAGTCAGATCTTGATGCGTAGTCTGCGTTGGGGCCCGGCAAATTTCTGAGTAATAGTCATGAAATATGTGTAGTATGTCTACTTGTGAGTGTTTAAGGTTTCCTCCTTTGTCTATGAGTTCCGTGATTGGTTTCATGTCTATGTCTTGTTTAGCTAGCCAGGCCAAGAGTGTCCTGGTTCTATTAGCCTCCTGATGTACTCTGGCTGCATATTCTCTGAAGTTATATTTGCGGAGGTCCTGCATGGTTTCTGCGTGAGATGTTTTCGCTTCTGCTACTTGGGCTGGGATGGCTACCCCTTTATCCAAGTCTTTTGATAAGCCCACCAGTTTTGCCTCCGCTTTTTGCTGCGCGCTCTCCAGTCTTCTCCATACTCCTACTATTTGTTGGATGCAGTGCCCCCTGTCTTCAACCTTGAGCGCATCCCATTCTATTAACCTGGAGGACGCTGTACCAGCATTATGTGTAAAGTGTTCTTGAATGTGGTCCCCATGTACATGATGAGACGCCTGATCAGTGAGGCACTCTCGTGGCAGCTTCCATGTTGGCACGGGGGTGGGGTGGTTTCCATCTAAGGGTCACTGTGTGCGTCATGGTCTGACATAACTCTACTTAGGTAGTCTGTGTGTTGTAACTTGGAGAGGTGTGTTGCAGAAGATATAAATCTATTGAGCCTTACTCGTAAATTATGTGGGATGGAGTGGAAGGAGTATATTTTAGTGGTTGGGTTCTGTGCTCTCCAGGTGTCCACCAATGCCAAGTGGTCCACCCAGTGCCGGAAATGTTTCGTCTGTTTGATCGTGGGTGATGTGGGGTGAGATCTATCTAGGTTGATGTCTAGTTTACAGTTGTAATCCCCCCCAGAAGCCATGGGATCGATGTGTATTGGGCCAGTACTAAGGGTGGGCATAGTCCGCGAAGTAGCGCTACGCGAAGCTACGCGAAGTGCACTTCGCGAACTTCACGTAGCACTACGCGAGCTGCGTAGTAGCATGTTAGCACTGTGCAAGATTTGTTTTCAATGATTGCACAGTGCGGACAAGCATCCGGCACCGTGCAATCATTGAAAACGGCATCTTGCACAGTGCGAGGTGCAGTTTTCTGCTGCTCGAGTAGATTATTACTCGAGCTGCAGCATTCTCAACGCGAACTGGTAGTTTCTCATTGAGAGCGGTCGCGAGCATGCGCAACCATTCACAATGAGAAACCTTACCTCCCCACGTTGAGAATCTCGCCGGGATGTCATTTTGCTTGCTCGCGGTCGCGAACATGACGTTCAGGACCGCGAACAAGCAAAAAATGAGCGCTGCACTACGCTACGCTGCACTACGCGTGTTTGCACTGTGCTACGTGCAGCTCACGTAGTGCGAAGTTGCACAAACTTCGCAAACTCCGCGAGCGTAGCGTAGTGCTTCGCCCAGGGTTAGCCAGTAGTCCTGTGAGGCGGCTCCAGTACTGATCTTGCTCTACAATTGGGGCATATATGCTTCCCAGCAGATTTGATTGACCCTCTAATAGTCACATTTTCAGACAGTATAGTCCTGTTTGTCCACTATTTGTGTCTGTTCCCTGAACGGCACCCCTGGTCTAATCCAGATTCGGGCACCTCTGGCAAATGTGGAGTATGTTGTGGGATAGATTATGCCTCACCATTTCTGAGCAGGCGGTCTAGCGCTGCAGTTGTCAGGTGTTTCTCCTGCAGAAGGGCTATCTGCGCTTGTTGCCTCTTTATATATGCATAGACGGCGTAATGTTTGCCATGTGCAGACCTCTGACGTATAATGTGATGAGTTTTATATCTGTGTTAGGGATCTTGGTTGCTATCGTGCAAGGTGTCTAATTGGGGCTTTTCCTTACGCGATGTCCTCTCCACCCACTGCCCTCTCCCCCAACACACTGCCAGTCACTTACTTATCTTCTACGTTTTCCATGTTCGTACCTCACTCCAGAGCAACAAATAGGATAGGTTATACTTCAATTTCCAAGGAAATATTTAAGTTTATAACCATTATCAAGGCCCAGTTATACAGCTTTAGCTTCATAGTTCATATGGCTTATGCTCTCCTTAGTTCCCCGTTACCACCTCTTATATCTGTTGGAATGTTTAATCCCATGACATGTTAAGAAGAGGTATCACCCCCTTGCTATACAGTTTTGTTGGTGTCATTCTATGGGATATATGGCATCTACTTGTTTAAGAGCTCTGTAGTATTCACCAATTCTTTCTTTTATGGCCATGATAATGCTGCTCAAATAAATCCTTTCATATTCACATTTCAACACATGCACTACAAAGTTAGTGTAACATTTCAGGGATTCATCTGTTTTCTGCTCCCAGTTGGTATTACAGCGGGTGGACTGAATGCCATCTTTTGAATATCGATATGGGCTACATCCCCCACATTTGAAAAATTTTTTATGGTTTGTACACAACCAACTCAGGTTTGTAGATAGTGTGAGATACCTGGTACTAATCAAATTCTTGATCATTCAGGAGAGGTAGGATGATCATCCTATTTCTTCTAAACATTATGCTTAGTTATTCAATAACTATTTACTGTAACCTCATCTCCAGTTAACAATGATTTATGTCTGTTTCTATTCTACTACATCTAGCAATGTGATTGTTAACCTTAACCTCTAACTGATTCAGATCACAGTTGTCTTCCCTCTTTAGCGCCGGGTTCCTGATGGGTTGCAGTGCGCTCTATAAATTTCTTTTACATTACATTACGTTGTCATAGAATGTCACCACTCACCAGTCTACAAAAATTGTCATTCCTTTCAGCCCTTCTACTCTTCTTGTTTAAAGTCATATATTGTGTCTTGTCAAATGTAAGATTATGACTATGTTAAGTTATATTTTGTGAACTTTTAGAGCACTGCTTATCACCCCTGAGGGTATCCAAGTGGAGAATTGGGCAGGCCTGTGGGGCTGCTTCATTTGGAAGAGCCATGTCTTGAGCTTCCTTCACAAGTCCATGAAGGAGGGGGAGGTTCTGAGGTGTTTCAAGAAGTTGTTCCAGGTCTTGGCTGGAAGTTATGAGAAGAAATGTCCTCCGCTTCAGGTCTTCTTGATGCGAGGAAAGTATGCTCTTGCCTGGTTTGCAGATTGAAGGTGTCTGGTGGGTTGGTAGAAGTTGAGCAGTGGTTGAGGTAAGCTGGACTGGTGTTGTGGTGAGCTTTGTTGGCATGGACAGTAGCTTGAACCTGCATCTTTCCTGGACTGGGAGCCAGTGGAGATTGTTGAGGTGTGGAAAGATGTATTTATTGCTCTGGATGTTCTGGATGAGTCTGGCGGTGTTGAGGGTGGTTTGGAGTTGGCGTAGGACATGGGCTGGGATACCGATCAAGAAGGCGTTTCTGTAATCAAATCTACTTGTGATAAGAGACTGGATGACCGTTCGTCTTGTATTCAATGGGATCCACTTGAAAATCTTACGGAGGAGACAGTGTTGATCTGAAGATGTTGGTGTCCAGGATGGTCATGAGGTTATTGACATGGTCCATAGAAGTGGGTCGGGGGCAAAGTTCAGAGGGCCACCAGGAAACATCCAAGGGGGAGTAGTTGTTGCTGAAGATTAGGACTTCAGTTTTGTCTGTGTTGTGCTGGAGGCAGTTGTTTTTCATCCAAAAGCAGCGACGTTCATGCAGTTGGCAAAGTTTGCTTTTGCGGTGATGGTTGAGTCAGTAAGGGCTAGAAGAAAATGACATATTCAGTACATTTGAAAAGACAAAACAATTGTTGGCTAGAATATGTATTTGTGATGCTTCAGAGTAATGCGCTAACAAACAAAAATAATCACACACAAAGAAGAGAGGACTTTATTTAATTACTACTGCTCGCACTCATGTAAATGGACTATGGGACCATGTTACAACTTAAGCCTGGAGGATATTTTGCCCCATTATGCAGTTTTTCATACACTTTTTCAGGATGCAGGAAGTGTGCCCCATTTCATTTAATGATGGCTATAGGAGAAATGTTTCTTTGGCATCCAGCAAGCCAGAGAGCTCGAGACTGGAAAACCGGGAGGGAGTTTATTAAATGGATGATGGTAAAAAACACATCCCTTGTCTGATCAAATTAAAGTTGTGTTTAACTTTGTATCTTCCACCTGTCCTCAAACCAGGAATCAAGAACAGTTTGTGGAGTAATAGTTCGGCTAGCTCTAACATTTTTAGCATTTGAAGCCCACCCAACATAGTTTTGTCATGATAATTTCTTTAAAATTACTGGAGCGATTTACACTAAACCCAGCACAGACACTTCCTTGAGTAAACATCTAATTCATTGGTAAGTTCAGTGAAATCTGTTCAGCCATTTTAACTATGAGGAGAACAAAGAATCCTATGGCAACTATATTTTGAAAAAAAAAATTTTGCCCCGCACCTATGGCTCACTTGACTGATCAGCCAAACTCAAATCTGGTGAATGTTTGTTTTTGGAAAGGTTCATGCAGGTTCACAGAAAAGCATCAATATGAGTAAAGAATACTGGTTTTCATTGGAAACTTAGACAGAACCATAATTACAGTGGTGATATCTATATATTGATATTCTACATGCTTGTGTATATATACAGTGTTTACTTGTTATTGATGGTATTATTAGTAGTGGATTATTTATGTAGGGGCCTGCTTAATTATGTTTGCCCAAAGATCATATAATTTGTACAAAGCAAAAAGAAAATTGCAAGCCACACTCCAGGGTGGGTGATATTTAAATGCAATAGGGTGAAAAAAGCAATTTTCTTTGATTTTGTCACTATATTAAATTTAAATAGCACACCACCCTGAAATATCACGCACATTCTTTTTTGCTTTTTAAAATATAGATACTGCAGACCCAAAATCAACCATCAATCAAAATCAAAAAATAGAAAAATCCATTTGTGAAGTTGGTACCAACAATTGCAGCAAAGTTTATTAAAAAACGTGAATTTACACAAACTCAAAATCTTCCCATATAAACAAAAACTGAAAGAGGTTCATTTGAGAATTACTTTTTTACAAAGTCCACAAACTGTGACTGGGGATCAAACATGAATGCATCGATTTTATTTTAAACAAAATCTGTACCGGATTCTCAAACTTCAGAACATGATAGGAGAGGAATATGACTATTAGGGTTTGCAAACTCTGTAAGGAAATCAGGAACCCTCTGGAAAATACAAGGGAACATCAGCAGTTAAACAAAATTGACATACATAATACTTGCACTGCCATAGATATTAGATGTGATCAGTGATGTAATGTGGGAGGTCGTAAGCAGTGCATCATTGTGGTGCAAGTTATACGTATGCCAACTACATATACATGGTGAATTTCAGTGCTTTTTTGGTTTGAAAATGGTAGTTATATTTACTATTACAAGACATACGCATATCTTCACTTTAGCATTTGTTTTCTTCAGTGAATTTTTAAGCTTTTTTTAAAATATAATTTACAATCATACCAACTTATTTGAGCATAACTCCACTTTAACCCTTGCTTTTTCAGTGTATTTCTATGTTTAAAAAAATAAATAAAGTTGTGAGAAATTGGGTTGTGTTTGAGGTGGGGTGAAACCCTACTCATGCAACAGCCACAATCCTTGTCAAGGTGAGCCACAAAATTCACTAAATTGCCCTTTGCTTGATCCTCTGGTAACTTGGGACAAAAGTATTTAGGCTTAGAGGCAATGTGTAAAGCCTTTATGCAGCTCTTAAACAGCTATAAAGTGACAACACAACACAAGCAAAATCCCACACCAATTTAAAAAAGTGGAATTCAACAAATTATTTGAGACCAAAAACGACAAAAATGTTATCAGTAGAACTGAAGATATGCATGTTTTAAGATTTAGATAAAAGTAGTGCCAAAAGCATCAACAGGGGGTATCTGTTCGCACTGGACTGGGGCAAAGTCACAAGTTCAGGTGGACTGTGATGGAGTACAGGTCTGGCACAGGACCAAGCCTAGCCCGCTGAGGATTGTAACTTATCTCCTTGGTGCATGGTCTGTGTGGTGTTCCTTTGCGAAGCTTGGCGCTGTACGACGTTGGTTCTAACTAAGCTATGTGGTGAGGCTTTGATTTGCTTTGTGTCCATTCTGATGAGCTGTGTTGCTTGGCTTTGCAGGGCTATGCATAGCTTAGTATAGATTCCGATAAAGCTCGTAGCTGTGCGGGGAGTCTTTGTTAGGTTTCTTGTAACTTCGAGCCAGACTTGGTGGAATGTTCAGTTAGGCCAGGTGGAGCTCTCTCTTATGCCAGCCAAGGGCCTAAGACCTGGGGAGGCACTACTAGGAAATCAGGAACCCATCTCCAGCAGAGGCCAGCAGGGCTCAGGAAGGTACAGTTTTAAATCCAGGCAGTTCCAGTACAGGAGCTCAGCTGGTCAGTTGCAGGAAGGCCTCTGAAGCTTGCTGTGTACCTGTAGCTCGTAAAAGGAGGTCAGTCAGCTTATCCTTGGAGTCACTCACGTGACATCAGAGCAGGCCTCAAACAGCAGGACGGTCCTCTGGCAGCAGGGCATTCCTTCTTCTGTAGTAGCCACAGATCCAGGAGTATTCTGAAGAGTGGGTCTGATGGTCCCATTTTTATACCTGTTTCCAGATTCTAAAAGGAAAAAAGGTCTGGAGTTATTCCCTCAGACCATTTAAGGCCTACCCTATGGGTAACTTATATGTACTAAAAAGGCAGGTTTAGGCCCGCCATAAGTTTTTTTCTGCCAGGTCAAAATGGCAATATAAAACTAGACACAGGCTGCAAAGTCAGCCCCGATGCATGATTAGAAAGGTGGCATAAGTGGGTGGCACAATTAGTGCTGCAGGCCCACTAGTAGCATTTCATTTACAGGCCCTATGTTCATGAAATTCCACTTTACAAGGGACTTAAAAGTAAATTAACTATGCCAACTGAGTGTAAGCCAATTTTATCCTGTTTAAAGGAGAGAAAAAAGTTAAATAAAAACAAATTGAGCAAAAGAAGAGGGATGAAGGCAAAAAGGTTGGGGGTGACTCTTCAGAGAGGGCCAAGTCCACCAAAAGTAATATCTAAGTACAATGTGTAGGAGAGTAGGGACTTAATGTGGCTGTGGGCCTGCTAATCAGACCCACAGCCTGCTGTTCTCTCTCTAAATTAATGCCAATGCACTCTAGGTGCATTACGAATTGGAACTAGTTCACCTTATAGGCCCCTGTAACAGTGTACCATAGGTACCCAGGGCATAGGTGTAGCCAAGGCCTACCAGGGGCTGCAGCATGTATTGTGCCACCCCTGGCCTGGCCTCCATATTTGACACAACTGGCTGATCACTCAGCTGGGGTAAGTTGGTGTAATCACCTCTTGCTTAGATATAGTATACCTATATCTAACCTAACTGGACACATAGTAACCTATAAGTCACTCCTATGGCAGGCCTTAACAATCCTGGAGGCAGAGTGCTTGGTTTTTCTGTGAGATGGTGCTCTAGCATGAGCTGAGCCTGTCTGCAGGTGTCTGGAACAACTCCCCTAGCTGTTCAGGGACATTGCCATACCATATACTCTTAAGTGCATTATAATCCTCGCAGTTATATGCTAACTTTGGTTTAGCTTTATCAAAACATGTTGAGTAAGGTGTCATACAATTTTGAATACTATCCCCTCGACAGTTCTGTTGACGGGGAAAGCATTCCACCCTGCTAGAGGGACACGACATGTACATAACCTGAACCCCGGTTAAAGTTAACCAGAGCCTCAGCATCACAAAATGGATGCTGCCACCACAGACACAAGTCTGACCTCCTGCTGCTGGGAGTCCTTCCAGTGAGGGAGGCTTGGACAAAGGGTTTCCTGCCTTGGGAGGTGCGAGCACCACCCGAGACAGGATTTTGTGTATTGGGTAGGACAGGGCTGAATAGAATGAGACATGCCTGGGGCACACAAGGTGTCCCTGTGCATAAGCCAGTCCAAACCGGTGCTGGTGCTTTCCAGCCATAGTCCTGGCGCGGAGCTGGACAAAGGAAAGGGGGTGTAACCGCTGCCCTTCCTGGTCCCACCCAGAGGAGGGACCTAGCAGGTGATCCACCCCTCAGATTGGGAATAAGAGTGGGAGCAGTGCAAAAGCACCTCAGATCATCCTGAAATCAACTTGAAACTAAGAAGACACCAGACTTCGACATTCTGCTGCACAAAAGACTGAAGAGCATTTCCCTTGTGGCCAAGGAGTGGCCACCCTGTGAACACAGGCACCATCCAGCAACTCGACGTCTGCTTTGCCGCCGCCTCCTGCCAAAGCCGGAGCCCAGAGACCAACAAGACCCAGACTCCCAGACTTTTCACAGCCCGATCCACAGTTCCTGCAAAGAAGGGGCCCGTGGAGGCACCGAGAGACGTGGGACCGGACATCTTGAAAGACCCCTGAGATGCTGACTGCGCAGCACCCAAGGCACCCTCGATGCTGTGCTTTGGGGTTTGAGAAGCCCCACAACCGAGCAGCATTTTCACTGAAGATCAGCCCCCAGCATCTCCACAATCTGCGTGGGGCCCTTTTGCACTTTGCCACTTGATGCGCCATCCCGGCCACTTGCCACGTGGTCGGCGGCCATCTTGGCAAAGAAACCTACAATTTACCCTGCGGGTCTGGATGCTCCAGACTTGCCCTCGCTCCTGTAAAAAGGAGCACCCACTCTGACCTTGCTGGTCCGAGTGATAAGCTTTCTTCACTTCCGGCGTGGCTTGCATTAGCCAAGGCCTGTTTGCTCCAATCAAGTTGTCGACACTGCCATCAGCTAGAACCTATGGGGGACAACTCGTGATCAACTCCTGGACATCCTCCATCTCTTTGTGTCCACGTGGCTGCAGAGACAAGCTACACCTCATCGCCTGTTTGCACCCAACATTGCCTGGTTCCAACCTGGTTCCACGGTAGTCACTGGCTGGTGACTTTGAACATTGTCCCCTCTGCTTTACGGTCTTCACCACTTCAGATCCACCCTTGGATCCACCGGAACTCTCCTCGTCGACCCGCCTGCAGCATCTTCATCTTCAGGCACCATCGACCTGCGTGACGAAACCCGACACTACTTCTCACCTGTGCACCCGCTTCCTGTGGGTGAGGTAACTCAGCAACGCCAGTGTTCCCACACTGGTACACACCTCTAGTGTCTAGGTCTAAAGTTTTGTCCTTCTAGATCACTCGGAAGGTTTCTTAAACACTAACTTTGTAACTTTTACGCACCATTGACATTGCATTGGTGTATGCGTGCACTTTAAGCGCTGCCCCCGAGTCCCGCGGGCCTTTCTCGACTTAGTCACTGCTAGTCCCGATCAGCTCCAGAGATTCCCAAGGCCCTAGGCCTACTTCCTTTTCGATTGGTGGTTCTTATACCACTATTTTAGTATATGGTTTAGGTGGCCCCTAGGGCTCATCCATATTGTGCAACTTTTGTATATTTAAACTGTGTTTTGGTTTAACGCATTTGCTTCTGTGCTCATAAAGAGTATAGGGGATATTTGTAGTAAATAAATATATATATATTTTCAATATATATCTGTGTGGTGTCCTTTCATTTGGTATTCAAGGGGATTGTGTATGGTAAAACAGCTTGCTTCACATGCCTTACAGAGCTTAGCCTAAGACTGCTTTGTCCACGCTACCTCTAGGATAGCTGGTCTATAAGGTTGACTTACAACCAATCATCATAAGGGTTGCTTGGCATGGTACAAGGTGATCACTAGAACTAGTGAGCATCATATACCAGGCCAACTTCTCACATTGGTGGCAGCGGTGGGATTTGAGCTTGCTGTTGTTTTACCATTACAATCTTTGAGAGTATCATTTGAAAGATCATACAGGTACCTGCTAGGTACATAAAAAACAAGACTAGTATACTTAAGTTCTACTGAACGTAGTTGTTGTAGAGGATAACGGAGTAGCAAACCCTGACTACAACTACTAGATAGGTTTAGTAGGTAAACACCAGTGTAGGTAGATTGCAACATATCCACCCACACTAGAGCAATGTCTGGAGCAGAGGGGTCCACTGGACTTACTCCTGTTGAGAGTGACCCTCCAAGGGCACCATCCAAATTTGCTATGCTTAACTTTAAGGAATTAAGGCAGCTTTGTGCCTTAAGAGGTCTTAAGACGGGTCCAACCCCTACTACAGACCACCTTAGAGAGCTTCTAGACCAGTCTGAAGCTCTAAAGACCTCTAATGCAGACCCCACATGGAATGCTGATGGAGGCTCTCCCACTGAAGATGACAACACTGACACCCCTGTCCCTGCAGTCCACATAGATGAGGATGACCAAGTCACTGGAGATACTCAGCCTGATGAGGAGGAGGAAGAAGAGGAGACAGAAGGGGAGAGCAGTGATTCTGATGATGGTAGATGTAGTCAGGTGCCAGCCAAAGGGCTTAGCATGGCTAACTTAAGCCTATTTGGGACAGAGTCAGGGGTAAACCCACTCAGACCCCCAAGTAGACTTAACCAGGAGCCCAGGAGGAGGAGGAATCACTCAGGTGAATCTATTACCTCCCAAGCTTCCAAAGGCTCTCATGGTCACTCCAGAAGGGGGATGACTAGCCCTCAGAGAAGAGTACCTGAGGCCAACATGAGAGAGGCTGAGCTTAGGATCCAGAAGAGGGAACTAGAGGTTGCCCTGGCCCCAGAGAAACTTGCTAGAGCAAGACAGCCTAGAGAGAGTGGGTTAGTACCCACTGGTGGCAGCATTATCCCTAAGGATAACAACAGGTCTTTTGATAGCAGAAACCTGAGTAAGATTGTGTCCCCCTACAAAGCTGGGGATGATATCCACAAATGGATGACTGCACTTGAGAGAGCCTGCAGAGTTCAGCAGATCCCTCAGGAGCAGTGGGCAGCAATCTTGTGGCTCTCCTTTGAAGGTAGAGGCCGAGACAGACTCCTCACAGTTTTCAATTCAAATTCCTTTATTCGGTACTTAAAAAGATACCATTAAAGTGCATAGCAAATACATACATACAATTTATATAAAAACAGTTAAAAAATTATTAAAAATTTCATATATATCTACAAAAAGGTACAGTTTGTCATTTTCAGGTAATGGGGGTTTCAGTCTGCGTTCAAGTGGAGTCTACAGATATTTCCCTCATGTTCCTCAATTTTATAGCAGATTTAATAAAGCTAATAACACTTAACAAAGTATGAGGATCTGGTGCCTTTTGCAAAAATAAAATGGCATCTTTGGCGTGCTTAAATTTTTGGTTTTTCAAGATCCTTACTAAAAACTTCTTTCTAGGTTCTGAAAAGCGGGGGCATAATAAAACAAAGTGAAGGGTGTCCTGCGGAGACCTAGAGTCGCAGCCGCAGGAGCCCTTCGCCTCTACCGTAGATGTGTAACCAGCAGGACTTGCCAATAAATGATGTAATAAATTCAAACGAAACCTGGTCATTTAAAATCTTTCCTGCGCATTGTACAGTACAGCCAAATATGGTTCCATTTTAAAATTTGTGGTTACCACTGGTCCATGAGCCGCTACCGAGGGTTTTTTGTTTTCAGTGAGCGCCCTCCTATCAGTTGACCATGCTTCAAATGAATTTTTAAGCAATGTTTTGTTCTGTGTGGTCAGCTGCTCTGGGTCAGTGAACATGTTTTTGCAGCCAATGCGGACCAGGGTATCCCTAACGTATTTTAACCACGTGATTTGTTCCCATTTGTCCCGGTTTAGACAGTCCATAATTATCTGTCTACTAAAGCTGGCTTCTGGGTTTGTCCATATCCTGATCCAGGCCATGAGAGGTCGAATCTTGATTTTATCCTCGATATATGGTTCTCCCAGTTCCAGATGGGTTATATGTGCCGGGGTACTCTGAGGGACCTTAAGTAGTCTTTTGAAAAATTTATTTTCCTCCGTTTGTATTTGTTGTATGTGATTCATTTTGCAGCCCCACACTTCTGCTCCATATAACACTTTCGCGCAGGATACAGCTTTGTATAAGTTTAGTATCTGTTCCGGTGACCACCTACCAAGCCTCCTTCCATATGCCATTATAGCACCCGTAGAGGCCACCAATTTGGATGCATGCTTTTCGGCCAGATTTTTAAATTCTAGTTTCTCGTCGAAGAGGACGCCAAGGTAGGAAAATGTCTTAACTACTCCCATCTTATGACTACCTATACTGTACGAGAAGTTATTTTTTGCATTCCGGCCTGTGGTCATGATGAAAGATTTATCCAGGTTGGCTGAAAGGTCCAAAGAATTCATAAAATTTACGAACCCATTAATACGTTTTTGGAGTCCCAGTGGCGTTCGGGCTAGCAACACAGCGTTGTCCGCATAAAGTAGGACTGGTACTGAGCGCTGGCCGATCTTAGGGCAGTCCACTTCTAGTTCCATGAGGCTTTTGTCCAGATTGTTTATGTATAAAGAAAATAAAAACGGCGCTAAAATGCAGCCCTGCGGCACTCCACTCTTGCAAGGGAACGGTTCGGTCTTCATCCCTTCGTTGCTGTAACGGACTGTGGCCGTGGTCTCCCAGTGCAGAGCCTTTAAAATGTCTACTATTTCATAATCCACCCCCATCAAGATCATCAGGGCCCATAATTTCTGTCTATTTACACGATCGAAGGCAGCTGAGAGATCCATAAAACCCATATATATGGTTCCGTTGGCTGCAATGGTATATTTAGCGGTAAGTAAATATAGATTTAAGCATTTGTCTGTTGTGGATCTCCCTTCCCTGAATCCATACTGTACATCAGTTAAAATGTGATGATCCTCTGCCCAAACTAGCAGACGATTTAAAATGGCGCGTCCCATGATTTTTGCCGTAACGTCTATCAATGAAATGGGACGATAACATTGGGGGTCGTCCCGACTGCCTTTTTTATAGATGGGGACAATGGTTGCAGAGGACCATGAGCGGGGCAGTCCTGCCACAACTGCCTCGTTCAATACCCTGGTAAGGACGGGAGCCCACAACTCTATATTGCTCAGGTAGAGGTCAGGGGGAATGCCATCGGGACCAGGGGCTTTATTCTTGGAAAGCCCTTGAATGGCTGATTTTATTTCTTTTAGTGTGAACGATAAACATGTGGTTGTTGGTGGTTTTGACCCTTTTTCTTGCAGTGTGGCCCCCATATGGTTGTAAAGACCACAGAAATGATTCCGCCATTGATCAGGAAGTATGGTATTTATTATGTCCGGCCCTCTCGGGTCTTTAAAGCAAGGTTCATTAATAATTTTCCAGAAAGCCGACATATCTCTACGCTCTGCCGCTTCCCTTAAATCCTCCCATGCTCGATATTGTAGAGAGTTTTTACGAGTTTTCAGGGCTTTTTTATAAATAGCTCTCTTCCCCGCGATCTTGGCTTTGTCTTTCGGTTGTTCCGTAAGGCTTTTTTTTAGCTCTTTTAGTGCCTTGGTGCAGTCATGGTCAAACCAGCGTGGCATTAACGGCTGTTTAGGTCCTGTTCGTGGTGAGGTTTTCAATAGATTGTTTATAAGTTTGGCAATTTCTTCAAATGCACTTACTACAGTTGGGCCTGTCACATTTTCATCTAGACAAATCTTTAAATGTGCTTGTCCCTTCCTCACTAGATCCCGATAGAATTTGTCCCCATCTATCTTTGCCCATTTGAGCCTTCTCCCCTGTGCGGTTACCTGTTCCAGGGCTTCCGGTCCACCCACTCTTAGGCTGAGATTCATGCATGTAGTGTTCAACTTCAGTGGATTATGGTCGCTGAAGGGACTCAAAATGATGTCACAATTTGTAATCCATTTTTTGAGAGTTGGGGACACCAAAATGAAGTCTATATAGGAGTGACAACCTCTTCCTTTAAATGTTGGATTGGGTTCCTTCTTGTTATCTATCTTAATCAGGTCCATTGTGGGCACTAGATCATACCTCTTGGTGAAGTTTTCCATCTCCTTTCCTTCAACAGTGTGGGCAAAATGAGGCCCCTTTTCCTCTGTGCACCTTGACCAATCCTTGTTTATGGGTCTTAGTTTTTCACAAAGGTGACAATTGAAGTCCCCTACTAGAATCGTGTATGGTACACCCTTAGCAGGATTAGATGAAGATAGATTTTTAAGGTATTCATCCAATTCTTTCAGAGCTTTATTTTTATTCTGTGAGCCCACCGAGTTATACCAGTTTATCAGGGTAATTTTTAGTCCTTTATGTGAAAAGCCGATTGCTTGTATGTTTCTAGAGGCACATTTTAGATCTGACCAGCGCCCCTGGATGTGAAGGTCCACATATATGAGTAGTCCACCCATAGCTCTCCCAGATGATGCATTTGTTGCAGGGACTCCAAAACTTTTAAACCCGTCTAGTGGGAATTGACTGTGGTCAACAGTCCAGGTTTCCTGTAGACAGATGATGTGGAAATTGGTTATGAACTCTCTCCACTCCTTCACGTTATATTTGGATGCAATCCCCGCTATGTTCCATGATAGGATTTTTATGCCTTGATCAACCTCCTCTTTTTGGTTGCTGGCTATCATGGAGTTGCTGACTGGAATCTCTCCCAATGTCACTGTGGAGCCCATTTCATTTGGGGCAGAATCTTCCCCATACACGGTCAACTGACCGGGATTTGTATAGTCATTACTCTTCCCTAGTGGGTGTTCATCCATATATACGATAGGTACACTACCTAGGTCTGTTGTAATGGTGGAGGGCAGGTAGGCTGGTTTTTGCCTGCTTTCCATGGGACTAACATTCCCTATGCTTGAGTTAAGTTCCCTTTTTTGTTGGAGTCAATCGACATCTTCCAGAGTGGAGAACCTATTCCAATGTGCATGCATTTGAGCTATTGGGTCGTAGAACGATGGTGCGTGCCAAGGTGCCTGCCAGTTTGCCTGCCAGTTTTCTACCCTATGATGCTGCATGGGGGGTGGGGCCATATGTACTCGTGCCCTGTTTGTATACGTGTATGGGATTCCATGATTACCATACAAGGGATAGAAATATGATAGGGGTAGGGGAAATATGTTGGTTTGTAAAGACATCGAGGGGGAATTGCATATATGGGTAACTGCCGAAGTATCTCTAAAGTTAATTGCAATTACATCCCCTGCTATTGTTTTTGCGCCCTTTCCAATCCACTGGCCCCTTCTAACAGATAGAATTTCTCCAGACATATGTAGGGGCAAAGGTTTATTGGACCTCAGCCATTGAATGCATTTATTCCTTAAGTCCCCTTCCTGTTCTCTTTTTCCCTCCTTTAGGGGGGGGACGCCTGTTAAGACCACTACGTATGGTAGTGCTTCTGGTGGTAAATTGATGGCGTGGAACCGCCCTCCCGTTGTTTCTCTGGGAGTGCCCAAAGGGTTGTTAGTTTTGGGTTGGATGATATTACCAACGTTATCTTGCCTCTGACTTACTTTAGCTACTGATGTGGTACTTTTCCCCTGATTTTTATCTTCCTGTGGCGCTATACTCTTTGTGTTAGTCGTTGGGCAGGGATTTGTTTTAGCCGGCATATCATTTTGTGGGACTGTATTATTTATTGATTTGCCAGTATTTGAGGAAATGGATGATGTACCCTTGCTTATGTTCTCTTTAGCCCCCACACCCATTTTATTAGCATTATCTGAGGCTATGGATGATATTTGGGGTGCCTGCCTGGTTGGTCCTGCCACCTTGTTGTTTATGACGGATGTTAGCCTGTCCAGTTTGGCCATTAGGGGTTTAAGCTGAGTCCGCATGGACTCTTCTAGTTCCGCCTTGAGGTCTGCCACCATATTTGCCACCCAACAGGGGATGCCAAATGTGGAGCTGGCCATTGGAGTTGTCAAGTTATGATTGGCCTTAGAGTTCTCTTTACTCTTATTTTTGTTATAAGGTTTGCTAGCACTCTTTTTCCTAGACTTTTGAGCAGGCTTCCCTGCATTTCTCAATTGTGTTGTTACTGTGGGTGACTGCTCTACATTTATAGAATCTGTTGCTCTGCGCATATTTTTCGGAATATTTGGAGTTGGTTGGGCACAGGGAAGATCAACATACGAGGAGGTTAGGGAAAGACTAGCGTCTGGGATATCTATTAAAGATATCAACTGACCCTCCTCTGTGTTGTGAACAGCTACAGTGGGTGGGAGCGAAAGTCGCCTTTCCGTGTTCTCGATGGCTGTGGCCACTACCCCAATTGTTTGTTGCAGCATTTTGTCAATCGCTGTTAAAGTTGGTAGTGGCTGCGACTGCGAGTTATCACCTTTCTGTCTGGTGTTAGATCTTAGGGTGGGCATTTTGCTTATTTTAGACAATTTGGAGCCTCTCCTCATATTTAACTTGACTGCCTCTTTATGCTATACGTCTAGTTATGATTTTTGATATTAGGGCTGGGGAGGATAAAGTATAGACAACCGTTCCAAAGCCTCCCAAAAGGACCCGACAGGACCTTGTAAGTGGCGTATTTATACAGTCCCGCGGATGTTAATAACGTGGCCCAGCCCAGCCTTGTCTGGCCTTGGGGCTTCGCCCGGCGCTCCCGCGCGCTCCCGCGCGCTCCCGTGATGCGGGTGGGGCTCGTCGAATTTAAGCGCCTGCAGCGCGCTCTCGGGTCCCGCCTCCTCTTCCTGGTTGCAGGGCAGCTGGGAAGGGTAGTTCACTAACCCTCTCGGTCTGCTGAAAGACCGGCGCGGTACACCCACAGGGGCTCCGCCTCCAGCGGCGACACAGCAACGCTCTCGTGGTCCTTGGCAATCAGGTACACAAGTTTACTCCTCTGGTCAGTCCCCCGCTCTGCCGGTGGGGCTCGTCGAATTTAAGCGCCTGCAGCGCGCTCTCGGGTCCCGCCTCCTCTTCCTGGTTGCAGGGCACAGTTAGTGATGGGGATTCTAGAAACTACCTGGTCCTGAAGAGTTCTCTGATTGATGGGTTAGGCTTAACCACTGAACAGTACAGGTTAATGTTCAGAGAGACCCAGAAGACACAGACTCAGGACCGGTGTGAATTTGTTGAAAGTGCCACTAAGGCTCTGGAGGGATGGTTGCTGGAAAGTAAGGTTACAGACTATACAGGATTGTATAATTTAATTATGAGAGAGCAAATTTTAAATAATTGTCAGAACCAGCAGTTGCATCAACACCTGATTGACTCAGATCTGACCTCTCCCCAAGAATTGGGAAAGAAGGCAGACAAATGGGTTAGAACCAGGGTTAAGCAAAAGAACCAGAACCAGAACCAGGGTGGTACCAGAAGAAAACAGAACAGAAGGGTGGGGAGCAGAAAGCTAAAGACCAGAAGTCTTCAACAGGGCCCCAAACTAATACTGAGGGTGGGTCCCAAACTTCCAAGAAGAAGAAGAAAGAAGGTCAAAGAAAACCCTGGTGTAGTACATGCAAAAACACCTCTCACTGGACCAGTGAGTGTAAAAAGGGTGGAGCCCCCAGCACTGTAGCCCCGAAGGCACCTGCACCCACTAGAACAGTTGGCAGTGTTGGTCCACAAACCAAGGGGGTAGTGGGTATCACTTTGGGAACTGAGGGAGATTCTGGCCTAGCCAGAACCCCTACTCAGGCTGTTCTGATTTGTGAGGGGGAAATAGATGTGGCCCCTACTATAAGTCCCAGTAATCTGGGCAAGTACAGACAGACACCTTTGATTAATGAAAAAGTGGCTCAAGCATACAGGGACACATGTGTCAGTGTCACTATGGTGACACCTAGCTTTGTGGACCCTGGACAATACATATCAGGTGATAATTACCTGGTGACCAATGCCAGCAATGTCACTACTACACATAGTGTGGCAATTGTTAATTTCTCCTGGGGAGGGGTAACTGGCCTAAAAAGAGTTGTGGTTAGAGCTGATCTCCCAGTTGAATGTTTGTTGGGCAATGACCTGGAGAGCTCTCTATGGTCTGAAGTTGAGTACAGGACTCATGCAGAGATGTTAGGGATATCATCACATGTCCTTGCTGTGACCAGGTCACAGGCCAAAAAGTGCCTCTCTGAACCTCAGGTCTTGGATCCTGGAACAATGGACCAAGCACCTTCCAAAAAGAAGAACAGGAGGGTAAAGGGTGTGCCTTCCCAACTGCCTACAAGTGAGGATCAGCCTTCACAGGAAGATGATCTTAAGACCCCTGAAGGAACTGTCCATGAAGAACTTGAACCTGACTACGTTGAGTTTCTGGGGACAGGGGGACCTTCGAGGGCAGACTTGGGGCAGGCTCAGTTAACCTGTCCGTCCCTCTTGAACCCCTCAGACAACAGGCTGCTGCTGAGGCTGCTGGGAATGCTCAAGGTACCCATAAAGTATATTGGGATGATGGGCTCCTTTATTCAGAGGGTAGAGACCCCAAGCCTGGTACAACCAGGAGGTTGGTTATACCTCTGCAATATAGGGGCTTCCTTCTTACCTTGGCCCATGATATTCCCTTCGCAGGACACATACGCTAGTATAAGACTTGGGACAGGGTTGTCCCTCACTTTCACTGGCCTCACATGTCTGAAGACACCAAGGAGTTTTGTTGCTCCTGTGTAACCTGTCAAGCCAGTGGTAAAACAGGAGGCACAACAAAGACCCCCCTGATACCACTACCTGTGGTGGGGGTTCCCTTTGAAAGAGTGGGGATTGATATTGTAGGTCCAATGGATCCCTCTACAGCATCTGGGCACAGATTTATACTGGTGGTGGTGGACCATGCCACTAGGTACCCAGAGGCAATTCCCCTTAGGACCACAGCAGCTCCTGTTGTGGCCAAGGCCCTACTTGGAGTTTTCTCCAGAGTGGGGTTTCCTAAGGAGTTAGTATCTGATAGAGAAGCCAACTTCATGTCAGGATACTTAACAGCTATGTGGAAGGATTGTGGTGTCAACTAATGGTTCACCACTCCTTATCATCCACAGTGTAATGGGCTTGTTTAAAGGTTTAACAAGACCCTAAAGGGTATGATTAAAGGATTACCAGAAAAGCTAAGGCGGAGATGGGATATCCTTCTACCCTGCCTTCTGTTTGCTTACAGAGAGGTCCCACAAAAGGGGGTTGGCTCCAGCCCCTATGAATTGTTGTTTGGGCACCCTGTAAGAGGACCCCTATGTCTGGTGAAGGAAGGATGGGAGTTACCTCTCAAAAAGCCTAAACAAGACATAGTGGACTATGTACTTGGTCTCCGCTCCAGGATGGCTGAGTATATGGCGAAGGCATCTAAAAACCTTGAGGCTAGCCAAGAATTACAGAAAGCTTGGCATGACCAAAAGGCTGTCTTGACTGAGTGTCAGCCTGGACAGAAGGTATGGGTGTTGGAGCCAGTGGCCCCAGCAGCACTCCAAGACAAATGGTCTGGACCCCATACAATTGTTGAGAAAAAGGGAGAGGTTACCTACTTGGTGGACCTAGGAACTCCCAGGAGCCCCCACAGGGTGCTCCATGTCAACAGACTGAAGGCATATGTTGACAGGGCAGACATGGGCTTGCTCATGGCTACAGATGAGGGGCAGGAGGAAGAGAGTGACCCTCTCCCAGACCTGTTAACTCAGAACCCTGAAGATGGCTCAGTTGATGCTGTGGCCTTAGATGGCAGCCTCACTGAACATCTGCAACATGACTGTAGACAAGTTTTGCAGTCATACAGACATATGTTCTCATTGACACCCAGTCAGACTAACTGGTGTACCCATGTGGAGGACACTGGTGACAGTCTTCCTGTAAAAAGCAAGATTTACAGGCAACCTGACCATGTCAGGGACTGTATAAAGACTGAGGTGCAAAAGATGCTGGAATTGGGTGTTATTGAGCCTTCAGAGAGCCCCTGGGCTAGCCCAGTGGTTCTGGTCCCCAAACCTCACACCAAAGATGGCAAGAGAGAGATGAGGTTCTGTGTGGATTACAGAGGACTCAATGCTGTCACTCGGACAGATGCACACCCTATTCCAAGGGCAGATGAGCTCATTGACAAGTTGGCTTCTGCCAAATATTTGAGCACATTTCATTAGACAGCTGGCTATTGGCAAATCAGATTATCTGAGGACTCCAAAGCCAATACAGCATTTTCTACCCCAGGAGGACATTACCAATTTGTGGTGATGCCCTTTACTTTGAAAAATGCACCTGCCACCTTCCAAAGGTTGGTGAATCAAGTCCTTACTGGGTTGGATGACTTTTGCGCAGCATATCTTGATGATATTGCTGTCTTCAGCTCCACCTGGTCCACCTGAAGGAAGTGCTAGAGGCTCTGCAAAAGGCAGGCCTCACTATCAAGGCCACAAAGTGCCAGATAGGGCAGAGTAAAGTTGTTTAATTGGGCCACCTTGTAGGTGGAGGCCAAGTTCAACCACTGGAGAGTAAGATCCAGACCATCAAGGACTGGTCCCCTCCAACTACCCAGACTCAGGTCAGAGCTTTCTTGGGCCTGACTGGGTACTACAGGAAGTTTGTTAAGAACTACAGGTCCATTGTGACTCCTCTTAATGATCTGACATCCAAGAAGATGCCCCAAAAGGTTTAGTGGACAGTAAACTGTCAAAAGGCTTTTGACGACCTGAAGAAGGCCATGTGCTCTGCACCTATCCTGAAGAGTCCTGACTACTCAAGAGAGTTCATTGTCCAAACAGATGCTTCTGAGTTGGGAGTGGGAGCTGTGCTTTCACAACTTAATGTAGATGGTCAAGACCAGGCCATTGCTTTTATTAGCAGAAGGCTGACCCCCCAGGGAGAAACGTTGGTCAGCTACTGAGAGGGAAGCCTTTGCTGTGGTGTGGGCCCTGAAGAAGTTGAGACCATACTTATTTGGCACTCACTTCAAGATTCAGACCGACCATAAGCCCCTCTTATGGCTTAATCAGATGAAGGGTGAAAACCCCAAACTACTCAGGTTGTCCATTTCCCTACAGGGGATGGACTTTACAGTGGAACACCGCCCAGTGACTGACCATGGCAACGCAGATGGTCTCTCCAGGTACTTCCACTTAGAACATGAAGACACAACTGGTCAAGGTTAGTCTAATGTCCCTGCGTTTGGGGGGGGTTGTGTAGGAGAGTAGGGTCTGCTATCCATGGTCACCCCAAATTTTTGCTTTTTGCTTCACTGGTTTGTGACTTAATGTGGCTGTGGGCCTGCTAATCAGACCCACAGCCTGCTGTTCTCTCTCTAAATTAATGCCAATGCACTCTAGGTGCATTACGAATTGGAACTGGTTCACCTTATAGGCCCCTGTAACAGTGTACCATAGGTACCCAGGGCATAGGTGTAGCCAAGGCCTACCAGGGGCTGCAGCATGTAATGTGCCACCCCTGGCCTGGCCTCCATATTTGACACAACTGGCTGATCACTCAGCTGGGGTAAGTTGGTGTAATCACCTCTTGCTTAGATATAGTATACCTATATCTAACCTAACTGGACACATAGTAACCTATAAGTCACTCTTATGGCAGGCCTTAACAATCCTGGAGGCAGAGTGCTTGGTTTTATGTGAGATGGTGCTCTAGCATGAGCTGAGCCTGTCTGCAGCTGTCGGGAACAACTCCCTTAGCTGTTCCGGGATATTGCCATACCATATACTCTTAAGTGCATTATAATCCTTGCGGTTATATGCTAACTTTGGTTTGGCTTTATCAAAACATGTCGAGTAAGGTGTCATACGATTTGGAATACTATCCCCTCGACAGTTATGTCGACGGGGATAGCATTCCACCCTGCTAGAGGGACACGACATGTACATAACCTGAACCCCGGTTAAAGTTAACCAGAACCTCAGTATCACAAAATGGATGCTGCCACCACAGACACAAGTCTGACCTCCTGCTGCTGGGAGTCCTTCCAGCGAGGGAGGCTTGGACAAAGGGTTTTCTGCCTTGGGAGGTGCGAGCACCACCCCAGACAGGATTTTGTGTATTGGGTAGGACAGGGCTGAATAGATTGAGACATGCCTGGGGCACACAAGGTGTCCCTGTGCATAAGCCAGTCCAAACGGGTGCTGGGGCTTTCCAGCCCCAGTCCTGGTGCGGAGCTGGACAAAAGAAAGGGGGTGTAACCGCCCCCCTTCCTGATCCCACCCAGAGGAGGGACCTAGCAGGTGATCCACCCCTCAGATTGGGAATAAGAGTGGGAGCAGTGCCAAAGCACCTCAGATCATCCTGAAATCAACTTGAAACTAAGAAGACACCGGACTTCGACATTCTGCTGCACAGAAGACTGAAGAGCATCTCCCTTGTGGCCAAGGAGTGGCCACCCTGTGAACACAGGCACCATCCAGCAACTCGACATCTACTTTGCCGCCACCTCCTGCCGGAGCCCGAGCCCAGAGCCCAACGAGACCCAGACTCCCAGACTTTTCACAGCCCGATCCACAGTCCCTGCAAAGAAGGGGCCCGTGGATGCACTGAGAGACGTGGGACCGGACATCTCGAAAGACCCCTGAGACGCTGGCTGCGCAGCACCCGAGGCACCCTTGATGTTGTGCTTTAGAGTTTGAGAAGCCCCACAACCGAGCAGCATTTGCACCGAAGACCAGACCCCCAGCATCTCCACGATCTGCGTGGGGCCCTTTTGCACTTTGCCACTCGATGCGCCATCCGGGCCACTTGCCACGTGGTCAGCGGCCATCTTGGCGGTGAAACCTACAATTTACACTGTGGGTCTGGTTGCTCCAGACATGCCCTCGCTCCTGTAAAAAGGAGCTCCCGCTCTGACCTTGCTGGTCCGAGTGATAAGCTTTCTTCACTTCCTGCGTGGCTTGCATTAGCCAAGGCCTGTTTTCTCCAATCAAGTTGTAAACATGGCCATCTGCTAGAGCTTTTGTGGGACAGCTCGTGATCGACTCCTGGACGTCCTCGACCTCTTCGTGTCCACGTGGCTGCAGAGACAAGCTACACCTCATCGCCTGTTTGCAACCGACATTGCCTGGTTCCAACCTGGTTCCATGGTAGTCACTGGCTAGTGACTTTGAACATTGTCCCCTCTGCTTTCAGGTCTTCACCACTTCAGATCCACCCTTGGATCCACCGGAACTCTCCTCGTCGACCCGCCTGCAGCATCTTCATCTTCAGGCACCATCGACCTGCGTGACGAAACCCGACACTTCTTCTCACCTGTGCACCCGCTTCCTGTGGGTGGGGTAACTCAGCAACGCCGGTGTTCCCACACTGGTACGCACCTCTAGTGTCTAGGTCTAAAGTTTGTCCTTCTAGGTCACTCGGAAGGTTCCTTAAACACCTTGGCTGCTATTGATATTTTCCTCCTGTGCTGAAAATTCTTGATCATTATAGTTTCATGACGAGCTCAGCTCGTCATCAGCACAGCTCAACTGTGCCTCATGACGAGCTCAGCTCGTCATGAGCAGGGAAGGGGTTAAACACTAACTTTGTAACTTTTACGCACCATTGACATTGCATTGGTGTATGCGTGCACTTTAAGCACTGCACCCGAGTCCCGCGGGCCTTTCTCGACTTAGTCACTGCTAGTCCCGATCAGCTACAGCGATTCCCAAGGCCCTAGGCCTACTTCCTTTTCGATTGGTGGTTCTTATACCACTATTTTAGTATATGGTGTAGGTGGCCCCTAGGGCTCATCCATATTGTGCAACTTTTGTATATTTAAACTGTGTTTTGGTTTAACGCATTTGCTTCCGTGCTCATAAAGAGTATAGGGGATATTTGTAGTAAATAAATATATATATATATATATTTTCAATATATATCTGTGTGGTGTCCTTTCATTTGGTATTCAAGGGGATTGTGTATGGTAAAACAGCTTGCTTCACATGCCTTACAGAGCTTAGCCTAAGACTGCTTTGTCCACGCTACCTCTAGGACAGCTGGTCTATAAGGTTGACTTACAACCAATCATCATAAGGGTTGCTTGGCATGGTACAAGGTGATCACTAGAACTAGTGAGCATCATATACCAGGCTAACTTCTCACACAATGCATCTGGCTTAGGCTGTGCACAGCTTTGGGTGGTCACTGGTCATGGCCTGCAGTGAAGCACTGCGTCTAATCCCCCCACAGGTGAAAAAACCGCCACCAGCCCCCACCTATCTTTTTTTTTATCCCAGCAGGAGTGCCAAAGGATTGCCACTAGACCACATGGGCAGGCCCTGCTGGCTCCTGTGGGACTCCCTCAATATCAAGACAACACAAACACTTTTTTTATAAAAAAATTGTTTGTGACTAGGATGCCTCTGGGACTCCCTTTAAAGAGAAGGGGAGGGTAAACCTACCCTGCCTCTATATAGCCTTTTAAAATAAATTTTCAAAGAATCTTGGACCAAAAATACTGAGATGGCGGATGCAACATTTTCCTTGTTGCGGCCAGAGAATTACATCTTATATGCCCGGTGGTGTCCCACAGGACCAGACAATCAGAATCCTTTTTTGCCTTTTTTTTTTTGCTGGATTCCCGCAGCAACACATATTGCTATTTTTTCAGCATTAGTTTCTCTACAACGGCTGAACAGATTTAAGGCAAACTAAAGCTCTAGCTTTCTGCCACATTTAAGTGTAATTCTGTTAAGCTGTTCTATCTGCAAAGCTGTTTAAAGTTCCCTATGGAAACTGCATGCTGAAATTATTTTGGGGGAGCCCCATATTTCTCACTCCTGATTGACAGATCACCCTGAAACATTCCAAGAATGATTTGAGGTGGAAGTTCTTTTTTTGGGGGAAAGGTTTGTGAAAGTTCCTCAAACAATACCAAGTTTATTAGCAGAATAATATCGTACTTTACATTAAAAAATATACTTAGAAATTAACCATAGAAATTCACTGAAAAGAACCAAAGGATAAAGTGAGGTTCTGCTTAGATAAAAATGTCAGGTAAAATGTACCATTTTCAACTAAAAATAACACTGAAATTCACCAGTTAGAGTTTACTTAACTAACTAGAACTAGAACTTTTGAGTAAATAGCCAGTTTTTTTTTAAAACATAATGTATTATCCTATTACCATACCCCCGGTGGGTGGCCAGCTCCCAACTGTACACAGCCATGTGCAGCATAGAAATTAGCGCAGACCCTGTACCTAACCCCCTGCAGGTGGCCAATACCCATGGACACTCACCCCACAATTTTATTTGTAAATATTTTTTCCTGGGCCATTAGGAGTTCCATGGGATTGCGATTACCTTCAAATATGTTTTTGTACATTTTGGGCTAAGGCAGTTACTCTCAAAAAATTATTCATTTGCACTTTGACCCCAGGATGGTGCCTCTAAGACCCCCCAATTGGTCTAGGATGTCAGTGTGCCCCCAACCCTGCCCACGTATATGTTTTTTTCAACATTTACAGGACAAAGTACCTAAGTCTGGTTATGGCCCAATGGTCCAAAAAAGACCCCTCAGGCAATCAGAATGCTTGAATATTTGAATTTCAGTCCTTCTACCAAAGTGTCTATAGATTTAGAAAATTAATTACCCCAACACTACTGAATAAATGTATTTCAAATCACAAAAAGCATGCTTTCCAGGTAAAAATCGAGCTTTATGCCATATTTAATATAATTCTGTTTGGTCTCTTGTCTGTAGAACCGTCTAAAATTCCCCATGGAAATCTGAAAGGGAAGATTGCCTTATGGGACTTCACCATTTTCTCGGCCCCCAAATGATGGATCAACCTAAAACTTCCCAGGAAGGAGCTGTAGTAGATAAAACTGTGCTAAATCTATTAAGAAAGAAAAACACCCTCTGTATGAAAGGTCTGGCCTAACTATAACTAAACAGTGGCGACTGACACTATATAATGTATATCTTTACCAAAGTGTCAGTCATCACTGTGTAGTTATAATTAGGTCTGAGTTTCCTTATGAGGATATTTTTTTATTTTCTTAATAGCAGTGGTGCACTTTGAGCAGCATGCACATAACTTTTCAAAAAATGTTCATCCACCTTGTCTCCTTCATACAACGTTTTGTGCTGAACTGTCAAACAGAGGCCAAGAAAAAGAGGAGGGGGGTTCTCAAAAGTGTGATTTTCAATATTAATTCCCATGGGAAACTTTACTGTCTGATACAGCCGGACAGAAGTACACTAATTTGGCAAAACGTTTGAACTTTGCTCATGCTTTTTGTGATTTATTGTAAATCTGTTATTACCTTTTAAAGAGGAGCTTGGGTTGAGCATGGATTGGTTAACCTTCAGAAAAAGTTAAGTATTTCTGAACACCAAGGGGCAGATGTATCAAGATTCCATTTTGCGATTCCTAAATAGCGATTTTTAAGGAATCGCTATTTAGAATTTGCAAAATGGAATGTATGAAAAGAATTTTGAAAGGATTTCGCAAATTAACACCAACCTCAAGTTGGTGTTAATTTGCGATTTCTTAACCTGAATTCGCAATTTTAAAAAGCTTCATACAAGGCATTTAAGGAACCACAAAATTGCGATTCCTTAAATGCTTAAGCAAAATAAGGAATCGCAATTTTTTGCGATTCCTTATTTTGCTAATTTTACATACATGCCAAAAGATGCAAAATGTCCATTTGCGATTAGTTAAGGCCGAAATTCTGCAAATTTCGGCCTTAACGAATCGCAAAAGGCTTGATACATCTAGGCCCAGGTCCAGCGGGAGTCCAATTTCAAATCGGAGGGGGACCCCACATCAATTTAGGCAGGTCGATGGGGAAAGTAGCAATCAAACACTAGAAGGGGACCTGCCCGCACTAATTTTAATCAATGGCCTTGGAGAGGTCCTTAGTATATATATATCAAAATTTATTATTTATTTCTGTGAATTCATTATCATTGTATATAGATATAAATAATTTAGTATCAAAATAAATAAGCATCATGACAACAATTAAATAGTGGTTCTAACTTCATACTAACATACCCTTAACATTCATACAAAAAACATTCACGCATCATACATCCTACAGCACTAGGCAGAGATGGTTTTAGATGACAGGAGGACCGGTGATCAAATGTCCAGGTTGGTTCAATGGGTTCCTAAATAGGAACAGACGCTGTTAGTATGAAGTTAGAACCACTATTTAATTGTTGTCATGATGCTTATTTATTTTGATACTAAATTATTTATATCTATATACAATGATAATGAATTCACAGAAATAAATAATAAATTTTGATAAAATCAAACTTGTTATATGATTTGCTTGGGTTCAGGACAATTTTTATAATACTAAGGACCTCTCCAAGGCCATTGATTAAAATTAGTCCAGCGGGAGTCCAATGTCAACAAAAAGGAAAGAAAAAAGCTGCTACTGATTGGTTGCTCCCTGGGGAATGCAGCAGGGTTGGCCACTCCAACGGAATTAAATGCAGGGCCTAAACACTGGCCAGGTCATACACCCATCCCCACTGTGCATGGCCAAACATACTTTAACACTTAGACATGGATATTACCAGCAACATCATTTCTTTCCTTTTTTAACTAAAAAGCGAAGTTCAAAGAACCACCTTCTTGACGGGATATTGCAAATAATGTGAGGTGTTTAAGTGTATGATTTTAATATGGTGGATTGGGAATGAACACTCTTTTGTAGTATGTTCAAGAGTTGAAAAGTTGGCAGCCCATCAAAGAGTATGGAGGCATTTTATTTGTTAGCTGGGTGAATACCAGTAAAAAAAAAATTATATCCACCAGATGCGGATGAGTTCAGAGATATGATACATGTAATGCATGCTGCAAACGTTCATGCCCATTATAATTTGATTGCAGATATGCTATAATGTACCTTTAACCTTTGTTTTTTCAGTAAATCTACAATGCCTCAAAATATTCAGCAAAGTTCAGAAAATAATCATTCACAACTTATCAATGTCCTCATTACATAGACTATGTCTATAGCACTGTATTACAATTATATAACATGAGCTCTTGCCAGATAGCTAATAGTGGATAATCTATTGTCAATAGAAGCCTTGGTCTTCTCAGAGATTTTCTAGAGTTATTAAGACTTTTGGCTTTCAGCCACAACTTATTTTGAAAGAAACTGCTACAATCCAAATGAGGTGCGCTCAGATTTTACCTCGTTTAAAATTAAGTAAAACTTGCACCCCACACTTTAGTGATGTGTAAACAGTGTGCCAAGTAACTTTCAACATGCATAATCACACAGGGCACAGGGCATACAGTATTTCTATGCTAAAGACCCATTATTGTACACTCAGTAATTATATGCTGCATATGACTATGGTGTTATTAGTAACATAATCAATGGCATCTTTTGAGATATTATTGGGAATTTTGGTGCTTATTTGTTTTTTTTAAATATTCGTTTTTTTTGTCTAATTTCAACGCCTATTATTCCACTTCAACCTTTGTTTTTTTCAGTGAATTTCTTTTTTTTAACATAAGCTAAGATCCTATAACCATGACTATATGTAGCGTCACTTTAACCTTCGTTTTTTCCAGTAATTTTCAGTTTAAAAAAAAAATCATATTTAGTCAAATACCCACTGCACATGCACCCAAACCCTTCACAGCTGGCCAACCACCTGTTTCTCACAGCCAAAGTCTGTGCACAGTGGGGCGTTGGCTAAAGTGCCTAGCATCTGGTGAGGCCCTGCACCCAAACCCGCCACTTGAACCAAACCTTCCAGTGGTGGAGTTTCATATTACACTCACACCTGCTATGTATCACACACACACACACATTTGTGTGCGTGTTTGTATGTGTGATACATAATGGGTAACTGTATAATATGACAGAGAAAATCAATAAGCAGAAGGCTGAGTTGTTGGTAAATGTCACCAGAACTTTGAGATAGTAAGATAAGACCAGCTATTACTCATAATGTATTATATATTAGATGGTAATTTTGGGGCTGTTTCTTCAAAGTGCGACTAACAATGCTACTGTTTGAAATCAGAGTCTGTGAGGAAAGTGATAATTTATATGGTGTGGTTGTGTGACCTCATTGTAGAATACACTCACAATACCATCTTGGATCCAGTCAGTATCATTTGTTAAACCGCAGTTCTACTGTGGCTTTGAGTAGTCAGGCTTAAAAAAGGGAGCAAGTGTAAAGCATTTAGAAGTACCAAAACAACCAAAATTAAAAGTCATACAACATGAATAAACTCTGACAACAATTTATATAAATAGATCTTATTCTGATGTATTTTTAGACACCAAAAGAAACAAAATGCACAAAAGGGTTCCTGAGAAATAGATTTTCAAGTAAAACGTAAGTCACTCCTTTTCATTCAAAATGTAAACAAGCACTGGTAACTACCATAGTTAGGGGAAGCTTTGAAAACTTTGTAAATCTTTTATAAAGTTGTGTTTGGGTACTTTTGGTAACCAAATCTGGCAGGGAGCAGGTGAAGGGGGCCAGTAAGAAGTTGTGAGACAGTTACAGTGTTATTAAAGCAGCCTCAAGCCCAGTTCCAACCTCTATGGGCGAACAGTCATAGTTTTCAATAGAGTGGTCCTGATGCAAGGGATACAGGATGCTGAGGATGCTGTAGGAAGCTGTTCATCGACAGGGGCATTCCTGGAGATACTCCTTGTCTGTGGTCTTGTTAGGTACATTTTGGCCACAGTGAACAATATCCTTTGAGGTCCTGAAGGATCCAGCAAAGGTCCAGTTGCCCCTGGTCTACTAGTCTTCAGTCATAACGAAACCAGCGGTTCCCTTTGATGGAGGCTAGTGTCCTTCTTGGGTGCAAACTGCATTCTGATGACTCTCTCCAGTGGACTCAGGTGTAACTTTTGAGCTTCGGTACTTAGTCTCCCAGGAAGTATGTCACGGTCAGTGGCAATCAAGCGATTGTGGCTATTTATTAGTCAAGGCGGACTTCTTCAGCTTTTGTAGCCCTTGACCTGTAACAGGAAGTCATACTTCAGACGCTTAGAGTTTATCTCTTCTGTCTGGGGACTGGGGATTACGTTTCATTTAGTTGGGCACCACAAGCATAGTTCTCCCTTTGATAGCCCAGGAGAAGAAGGTGCAGTCCTGTCTTTCCTGCAGCTTCTCTTTGCGACATCCAGAGGACAGAGGGCAGTCTTTCTTCAGCCTACTCTCCACTGCAGATGTTATCTGAGGTGTGGGTGCCAGGGGTGCAATATTTATACCCAGAAAGTGCCCTTAGGTGATGCAGCACTTACTACCAATGGGTTGCCAGATCCCTTCCTGTCTAATGGCCATTTCCTACACCGTGTGCAATATAACTATCCCAGAGTGTAACATTCTGCCGGCTCCTAAGGTGGCGGGACCCCTCTCTCTGTGTGTGAAGCTTGGTAGCCCACCTTAGAAGTGTCAATATCTGAGGACTCCACACCCATGGGAAAACCAGTTTGGCAACTGTTTTTCCCTCTCTGTTCCTGTTAGAAATGGGATTTCTGGTTGGCTAAGGCTTGCGTCAAAGCCAGGCAGAAACCACCACTCTAGTCAGGACAAGGGAGTTACACACTGAAGATAACCCCTGCTCACCCCCTTGGTAGCATGGCACTAGCAGTCAGGCGTATCCCAGATGCAATGTGTAAAACAATTGTGCAACACACACACAGCAGCAACATACTAGGCACAACACAAAATGAACTTCACACAAGGTTATATATAAAATAGCCTTTATATTATCATAACAAATTAGAAACATAATCACACATTTACACTGTGCCAACTGGCAATAGGCAATATTCACAGGGGATTATATGCAGGGCCAGGCCAATAGGGCCATGGTCAGAACCAGCAGAACAGGTAAGTAAATGCAAAACACAGCCAGTAACCACTGGTACCATAATGACCTAAGCATTATCACATTAGCATTAGACACTATCCTAAAATATCATAGCATGACATTAGGCAATAAATCACCGTAGGCCCAAATTTCATTAGCATAAACACATTACACGTTAAGCCTCACCAGCATAAACCACAGTATGCAAATAACCTCGTAACACAAACCACATTAGACGCATACATCAGGGTGCATAAATCACATTTCCTGTGCACCACATAAATCACATTAGATCCCTATCCACCTAACACAGTCCCCCTGGTCAACTTGCCTTCTCAGAGGGCTCAAATGCCCTATGTCCATAATGTCAGGGCTTGGGCTGCCAATGCAGCAACATAAAAAGTGTGAAATTGCGCTGACCTAAACGTTGCAGCTGCCACTAATTGCTGTGCAGCTGTGATGAACTATAGGCATGGGCACTCACTGGGCCCTCAGGCTGGGTCCCCACAGGGACTCTGTAAAACAAATGGGCAAGACGTTGCAGCTGCCTATGCTGGTGCGGCTCAGCTGTGAATATGCAAAGAGCCTGGCACCAATGCGCCTCCCCTGTCCCACTCAGGGACTTGTAAACAAACCTGACCATCGTTGCAGCTGCCCTCTGTCAGGTGGGGCAGCTGTGGAAACTGAATCAGAGAGAAGGCACGGGCACCACTGTGCCCATCGTTGGAGCGGCCCGCTCTCTGGTGGGTCTGCTCAGGCACCAACAATGTATCTCAAACCTAGCCCCTCTCCTGGGACCTCTCGGGGACTGGGAAGTCGGGCAGGGAGCTCTGCAAGGCTCCGTCCGAGCCCCTCCCTCGTGGTCTTCCCCCCTCAGCCTCACTCACTGGAGTAGCTTGGAGACTCAGTCTCCTCTCTTCACGGCGTGCATCAGGAGAGGTCCCACTCCTGGGGGCTCTCTACTCCTCTAAGCTTCTCCTCACTCCGCCAGGGGGATTCCTGGCAGTCGCAGGAGCCTGCAAGGCTCCGGATGGCTTCTCCAGCGGGCGGGACTTCTCCCTGCTTGCTTGTCATGCCCCAAGCCCCACCCACAGTCAGGCAAGGCCGCCTGGCTTCCTGTTTGTAGGATCGGGCCACGGGGGCGACTCTCAATAGTATAACGCGGGGTGGGCTCCCACTAAAAAACAAAATAACATGGGTGGTCACCCGCAATTTAAATAGCACAGATGCAGGGTGTAAACCCGCAAAAATAGAAGCATAAGCGGGGTGGGCACCAGTAATTTAAATATACCATAAGCGGGGTGGGCTACTGCTCGGTACACAAAGAATACAGGTTGGGCACCCGCTCCACGGCCTCACAGGGGAATCCCTACGCTGAGGATTCCCTCTAAAATGTCGGGCAGCTCAGCGCTGCAGATGCCACAAAATAAAGGCTCCTCTCTCCTGGGAAGAATGAAATATATTGCTCACCAGGCGCTAAAGGCAACCAAAGTCCTTAGGTCCCTGGGGCATAGTTGGGCCCAGGGAGGCCAGCACACAGGGCCCTCCAGCAGGGAGGCAAGCCCTTGTGTCAGTTCTTCCTGGGCCCCCAGCAGCAGCAAGCCCCAGCAAAGTCAGGAACAGCACAACTCATGGGATCACAGCCCCTATATTTATATTAAACATTCCACTGTCTGCAGTAAAGGGTTTGGGGGAACCAGATGCAACTAGTTCAGGGGAGGGGGACATTGGAGCACTTTCTTTACAAGGCTCCTCTTCCCTTTTGTGAGGTAGGGGCTCGTTGATCAGACACACCACAGGGGGTGGAGTCAGTATTGTATAGGCTACGCACTATCCTATTCAGGGACCAGGGACTTCTCCTCCCACTCGTCGAAATGCAGATGACCCATTCAGCCTTGCGCTGGCTCACCCTGCCCCTCCTAGAGCCACACACACCTCACCAGCCACTGTCACTCAAAAGCCAGACTCACAATTCACATCAGGCAGGCAGACTCATAGCATACAGAAATTCCAACTTCTAAAAGTGGGAATTCTAAAATAGTTATAATAAATCTGTGCACACCATTGCGTAGCATTTATTATTACTATTTCAAACATAGCAAACTTGACCACGCGGCTCCTCTCATATCAGGAATTACCACCAAAACACTTATCAGGGAATCCCCAATGCATTCCTATGGGAGGGCAGCCCCACAGTAGTGAGAAACCAAAAATGGCTGTTTGTCACTACCAGGACATGTCACACACTTAAGCTACATGTCCTATCTTTTACCTACAATGCACCCAGCCCATAGGGCTAGCTGGGGCCTACTATAGCGGTGACTGACATATAGTAAAAAGGGGGTCACGGACATGGCACACACTTTAAGTGTCACATCACAGCAGCAGTCACACTGCGTGCACAGGCCCTGCAATGGCAGAGGCCCAAGATAGGTTTGAAAGGCTACTTTGGTGGGTGGCGCAATCAGCGCTGCAAGCCCACCAGTAGCATTTCATTTACCAGCCCTGGGTATCTGAGATACCACTTTGCAAGGGACTGACAGGTAAATGAAATAGGCCAAAGAGGTGTAGACCAATCTTACTATATTTATCACAGAGAGCAGACACACTTTACACTGGACAGCAGTGCCAAAGAGCCCAGAGTCCTAAAACCACCAACACCATGTCAGAGAAAAGGCTATGAGAAAGGCAAAACGTTTAGGGATGACCCTGCAAAAAGGGCCAGGTCCAGCAGTTCCCAATGCCAACCTGTCTACCAGAGCAAAATAGCTGCCCCGCTCATCTGTGTCCAAGATTTGGCCTCAAAGGTGTTTTCCTCTATGAAGCTCACCTTTTGGACTCACATCCCATGGTGGCTTACTCCTGGGTAGAGGTAACACCTCTTCCAAAGGCAGGCCTTTATTGTGTCCATTAGGGGGAGTCATTCACACCTCTCCCCAGGACTGCAGAATGCTGCCTTGTGACCAGTGTCTGCGATTGGCAACTGGAAAACTTGAGCAATATAATGGCAAGTTTCGTAGGTTTCCTTTTAATTCAAAGTTACATTAAATTCTTCATTGGCCTCAAGTTGGGTTTAATGTAATGATTATTTTATGACCTTGAAGTACCAACTTCAGTAGTCCTATTTAGGATTTAGAATAGCTAAGTTGTCAGCATGTAACGCTGTACTCAACCAATAGTTTTTTAATGTTCGAACAGACAGAATTATATGTCCAACTTTTTAATATACAGCACCCTGCTTTAGGACTAGAGAGGCCTGTTGTAGTGGTGTCTTTATATATTTGAAAAAGTGAGGTCTAGTATTTGTCATTAGTTTAAAGGGCAAAGTCGAGTTATCAGCTTAAACACTTTACAAGTCTGTAGTGGCAGACTGAAAGATATGTTTTACTTTGTCACACTCAGGGATGCACAGTAAGTGATGCAGCCATGAGGGACATCTTAACATAAAGGCCCTGGTGACCCCTGGTATTATGTACTAGGGACGTATAAGTAAGTTAGCTTATGCCAATTGGATATAGCCAATCAAACATACACTTTTAAGGGTTAAAGCACTGGCATTTACAGTTCTGCCAAATAACTTTCCACCTAGCTTGCAGATTTCCCCCAAATATTGCTTTCAGCTAAAATAGATGTAATAACATTACCACAGAGGGTGTTGCATAATTCACATTTCAACTGCATAATCTAGTCCTCCAGGCCACATAATCCTAGTATACCTGACAATGGTAAAGCTTTACAGAGTGTTATAGATTCAGGGCTGCAATTCATATGTTAAAATCCATATTTCACAGGAATTGTGGAATATTATCCATATTTCATAGATCCCTGTGAACTGAATTATTTCTAATCCTGCTTCATTTTGCGCAATAAAAGCACCCAAATACATAACAGATATATGGAAAAACTTTAGGTATGTTATTGTTACGCCTCTGTGTGTTTCCATCGACAAATATCACAAAAACAAGGGCAGAATTATTACATACAGTGTCTATAACACAAAACCTGAAACACTTGTAATTCTCAATTTAATCTATATTTGCATCCTTACCCCCCAAGCTGCCAGTCGCTGCTCAAGATGTCTCATCTGACATCACAAATGTCATAATAGACACATCACTGGTGACATGACATATTTTCCTTCCTCCTCTGACCCATTTCTCTAATCAGCTGAGATTCTACCATTTATAAATGACATTTGATGAACAAGAATTGCACATACATGATAGATTTGATATTCAACTCCAAACCACACCTACTGTTCTACACTGAATCCTAATAGAGAGCCAATGCTTTCCCAGTTCTGCATGAGGCAATCCCTCTCGGATATGCAATCGTCATTCAAATTTGGAGAGGGATGTCAAGGGCTAGAGGCAAGGGAAATCTGATGACCCTAAAGCCACAGTTTAAACCAACAACCTACAATCTTCTCTGCCTGGTGCAGTGTCTGAAAATTGTGCCCAAGATCCAGAGAAAAAACCCTTCAGACATCAAAAAAATCATCCACCTGCATAAGTCTTCACAATGCTGGTCAGAAGATGGTTGAATATTGAAACAGAAGTTCAGCTTCATCGTTAGGTGAGCACTGATCATCAGTGAAGGAGGAGTGAACTGCTGATAAACCAAAGCACGGCTGGCGCAAAAGGGAAAAAAGGGTCCACAAATTTAATCTGAATAGATGAATCCACCTGAAAATACTATGACTGTCTTGCGACACAACTAGATGGGGAAAAGAAGAACATTCATAGCAAACAAACAGGAAAATTAAATTTTATTAAGTCATGTGATTATAAAAATCTATTTGCATTGGGTAAACAAAAAAAGAACTTGTTAGTTGTCGGCCATCTTGAATTTGGTATGTATAGTTCTGGGTTCTAGATGTTTTCAGTGCCTATAATATGCCTCAGGTTCATTAGCAAGGAATTACATGTACTAAGAACATGTACCTCTCAGCTTTTGAGAAGTTATGGGGTCCTCCAAAACCACTGAATGGGAACTTCCTGCAATGAGAAGCCATGTGCTGTCAGCAAAAAGCTGAAACAGTCGGCCTCAGCCATTTCTGTAGAAGGATCCCTGCAGTCACTTTGAGAGCCAAGAAGCCAACTTTGGAGATGCACATTGCATGTCATATCAACTAAGGGGCCGATTACGATGTCGTTAGGAAGGGTTCCGGATGGGATTCGGTATTGTTAAATCTGATTCGGAACCCTTGCTTCCTACCAAATCACACTGTTTTCCCAGTGACCGATTATGATGCCCGGATACCGTTCGGTCAGACCAAATCAGTTTCGAAAGGCATCTGGATAGCCCGAGTCTTTCAGAGCCATTCTATACAGCTAAATGGACATGGTTTATTGACGTGAGAATACAATAACCGATTAGGACAGCTGTTCCGATTCAGTTTGCCTGAGACAAATCGACAGCCGGAATCTGTCTTTGGGGGCCCATAGCAGCCCCCCTTCACCTGGGTCCTTCCGAATCGGTTTCATGCACAATGTGGAAGGCACCTAGGGATATCCGTCACAGGGTGCCAAATTTTCCCCAACCATCCCTTTCTTCAATGGGAGCATGTGTATTCATTCGGAATACAGGCTCCCATTGAAGTCAAAGGGAGTCTGACCGGATCATATCCAGAAGCATCCAAATGCATCCAAGTCACTCGGACGAACTCCCCAGATTCGAGTCATTTGGAAAGTATTCATGGGATGATTTGGTTGGAATGCTTACTGGGCAAGATCGTAATCAGCCCATAAGTGTTGCAGGGCAGGAAGCATTTCTGAGTTAGTACTGCAAAGACACATGCTTTCCACAGATGGATGGCACTGCAGCTCTCCCACAGGAGGTGGAAACTGTTATGAAATATGCCACCCACGAGCAGGCAGAACAGCCAATCACGTGCAAGGGTGAATCACCAATGGCATAACAAAATTTGTTAGGGCCCCATTGAAAAGTACATGGAGGGGCCTCCATGGACTCCCTCAGGAGCTCTCAGGCCAAGGTATTGTGCTGAGGGCACCCGTGGAGCTCGGTGGACCTCTCCGTACTGCAGGGACTGCAGGGGCCATTGTTATGCCACTGTGAATCACTTCTAATTGGCTCTCCTTCAAAACTTAATTTCTGCTCATTTCTACTAATTTACAGACTGCTGTTGACCATCCTATAAGGCATGTACACATTGTGTGGGACATTTAGAGGTGTCTTAATTAACACCATTTTTAAATTACACCACCTAAACCTTTCCATAGTAGGGGTCTCATTTATGGCATTTTGGCATAGGGCAGCACTGGAAGTCACCTTGCTATGCTGACCTATGTCAAAGTGAAAGGGAAGGAATGCACCGTGTTTAAGCAATACAGTGCAGTCCTACCCTTTATGTATGCACTGATGCCAATTTGGCAGCCTAGTCACCTTTGCACCATGGTACATGGGTATCTCCATTGCAAGCAGGGTTGTTTTTAAACTGGAAGGGACACCTTCCTGTACAAAAACAGTCCTCCAGCGCTTTTCCTCATTCCAGGTGTGCTGCATTCTGCAGCACACCAGGAAAGAAGAATAAACGAGGAGAAATAAACATATTTCTTCTTGTTACACCTTCCATCAGGAGGAGTATGAATTTGATGCTTCCCCAGGTTTACATTACTTTGTAAATTTGGGGCATCTTCAAATTCCTTGGGTGTTACATGGGAAAACCCACTGCAAAGCCCATTTAACAACTCCGGGGCGCAGACTAAGGCGAAAAAATGATTTGAACTGTTTCGCTTTACTCATGATTTATGAGGCCACTCAAAGTCATGCAGTGTGGCTTTGTGTGACTTGATAAATCTTTATGAGAGCCATGCATCACGCATGCACCACTTAATGTGGTACAGAATTAATGCAGGGCTCGTATAAATATGCCCCTATGTGTTCTGAACATTTCACGACGAAGCTGTTGTCCCAAAAACATCACTGCACTTCAGCATCAATGTAAGAAATCAATATGACAACATCTTCCACCAAAAACTCAATATGATCTTTTACATCATTCTTCAAGAAGGCAAAAATATATCACTATTCTAACCACATCAACAACAGACACCCTACCGAAAAACATCTTAGGAAACTCATCAATTTTTTCAACCAAGACCACAATAAAAAAATAAAAAAACACACACAAATTGATAGGCATTGGATTCTGGTCCACTTCAAGTTTCCTTCGACTTCACAGTTCATGGATCTGATCAAGGCTAGTGGTCAAGCTAGTTCTTTATTAGACTCCTATCCAATACAACTCTTAGAGAACATCCCTTGGTAATGATTGTCTCTGCACTTCCTAGGAAAATTATCAACAGCTTCCTAACATCAAACAATCCCCCTCAAACCACAAGGTTGCCTACATATGACCACTTATTAATAAAAAACTCTAGGTCTGGCAGGCGTTTCACGCAATAGAACAATCCAGAACAGCCCATTATCAAAAGAGAGGCATTCAGTCATGTCTGCGACATCTTGCAAGAAAAATAAATAAATAACAACTTTCCTTTAATGAAAAGAGCTCTACTCCAAGTGAAGCACCAAATCCACTCTGTTTTTCATCTGGGAAGATCATAAGACCACCGTCCGGAGAATTGGAGCTGTAAGGCTTCTTACAATGAACTGACCTTTTGCATTTATCACACCCCACCACCACTCTCTCCATATGAGACTAGAGGATTTTGGCATCAAAAACACCAATGGTTCACTGGATGGCCTGTGACCTCTCTGACAGATCCAGGGTCATCTTAATGCCCAATTCATTTCTCTTCCAATTCAGCACTGGTGTGTGTTTCTGAAGCATTTATTATCTCAGTACTCTTCTTCAATGACTATCTCACACCCCTAACAGTCCTTCAACCTAACATGCTACAACTACAACTACACTGATACCTTCCAGCCAATCTCAAATCTGAAAAACACTGTATTCTACAAGTGTTAGGACTGTGTGTTGCGGAAAAAAACGTAATCTCATCTAAAACAGAGCTTCAAACCTAGATAATCTGACAATCTCCGCGCCTTTGGCGTTTAGGCGGTCTTCAGGCGTCTGTAGGCGAACTCATGAGGTCGGGAAGGACTAGCGTGACCCTTGCATCTAAACCAAGGGGAAATAAAGAGAAGAAATTAAACCCTAGCGGAAAAAAACATCACTGAGCCAAACCTCATTACAACCGAGCACGACTTGGCTGAGGATCAGGGCACGGCAGCAGCAAAACAGCAAGCCGCAAGCACAATACACTGTATCCAACCAAAGATTTACCCAAAAGTCAGCCTTTTAAAGTATGCGGGCTCAGATGTTTTTTCCAGGAACAAATCTTTGCTAGGCCTTCAAACCCCATTGCTATCAGCATTACCACCCTTACAAAAGCCAGCCCTACCACAAGCCTTTTGCCTCCAGACAAAATACAGGCACCAAGGCTTCAAGACGAGGCTATGATCCACAGAAACAAGAGCAGCCCCCAGAGGTCTGCGACTAAAGGAGAGAAGCCCCACGAATTAGCTGACAATCCGCCAGCACCTCCATCACAACCCATAGGCAGAGTGGAAAACGCCTGCCTGGGCACCAGCCTGAAGATTACATCGGCAGGACACAAAGAGAATGGAGAAGCTACATCAACATTACAACTAGACGACAAACCGGGAAACTGGACCACCGAAAGGAAAAATGCCAAGCAGGTGCCTCGGGTCGAACCAAGGACAAAAGCAGAGGAACAAATCAGGGAAATAAATCTCAGCTCCTCTACAAACATGCTGACCAGAAGCCACAGCACGGTGATCAAGCGAATAGATCTAATGACCAAAAGTCCACAATCAATCATAGACCTGCACGGATATGTCCAAGGCAGTGTGCCTATCAAATTGGGAGGACCAGGGGCAGGCTCTCAGGACCCAAGTCAGAAAGAAGATGCAGGGCAATGGTGTCTTACCTAGACACACTTGAATGGGAAGACATGATTGCTACTTACAACCCAGACCAGAAGGAGTACCCTCATCAAAACTCTTTACAGGAGTCTCCCAGGGCCACTAACCAGGCAGCTCACAACGCCAATGATAGCAAAAGCAAAAATGAGAAAGAACTCAGGAAAGAACAAGATTCTGGCACCTGGATCTCTTTTTTAAACACAATCCAACTAGCTGCCGAAGCCCTACAATACCAATCAGAAAGGATGGAGTTACAACTTACACTTCTGAACACTCTGGCAGTTTTTACAGCCGGTATTGATAAAAAGCTGGGCAACCTGAATAGCTTGATAATGAGAGCACAAATACCTATCTCAGTTGCAACTGCAACCAGGTAGTCGACAAACTAGCTACGCTGCCCTCAATGCTAACTGGTGTTATAGGCGACATAAAAAATTCAACAGCAGAAAATGTAACAAAATATTTGCGCACCACCGACAGCGAAGAGGGGATACCCAGCAGTAAAAAATCCGGCAAATGCTCAAATGTCAACCTCAAGGCCCATAACGACGAGACGGCACAGATTGGAAACGGGAATCTGCAAAAACGTAATGCCAAACAACGTCGCCAACAAAAAAGGAAAGGGCGTAACCAAAAAGCACTAACAAATACAATAAAAATGTTTTCCATTTTTACAGGCTCTCAGAAAAAACACGTAACAAACGCCAGTGATGCAGAGCCAACACATCAGGCAAACCTGGTATCAAACACTCCCAAACAGCAACAAAACTTAAATAGAAGAAGCACAGATCATGATGAATTAAAGGTTCAAACCTCACCAATAAGAGACAAAACTAAACAAAACGTAGTACAAAAACTAGAAACATTGAAGAACTGCTCGCCTTCAAAAGCCGACAGTGGAAAGACCAGCCAGGGGCAACACTGTCAAGTTTTAAGGAGAGATCCAAGATCCCCATCTAACAAATCTATCTCTTCAGGGCAAGCAGGCGGTCAGACGCGCAATTCAGAGACAATAAGCTCACTTAAAGTCAAGCAAATATCCTCAATTTCAAATCCCTATATATGGGACAGAAGGGTAAACCACAGGACCAATAATAGGGCCAAACCAGGGAGAACCGCCAAGAGAAACAGAAACTAGGAGCACACACACTATGTCCAGACCAACAGCGTACCCTTTAGTAAAATGGCTAAACGAAAAGGGGTTAGGATCAAAGCAAACTCCTCTAAAACACACAACAACAACATCAAATACAAAGATCCCCATAGCATCTGGAGCAAGCAAGCGCCTGGATATTAAGGAAGAAAAATCATACAAAAATCTAACGGCCACAATACACTCATTACCAACGAAACAACAAAAAACAGAAAACAGTCATCAGTCAATGAGATCCTGGTTTTCCACCCTGAGTACACGTCAAAGGGACAACAGGACCTGTTAATTCACAGCAACATAATCAGACTAATGAAATCCATTCCAAAGCTAGAGGGTATAAGTTCAAAGGACTTAGTCTCTGTAGAATTGTTATCTGCAGCCACTCCCCAAAGCTCAGAGACAACCAAGACAACCTGGACTTCAAGCAACTTAGTAGACTGGATCCCAGCAGAACAGAGCTTTTCTACACCTGGGGTATCAGGATCGCCCCCTTTCAAAAGCCAGCCTACCCTCTACCATTTCTGAGTATGCGGAGCTTAGCATCAAAGACACATCAGGCAAACCCTATCAGTGTACTTAGAGGCGCCCGGGGAAGCTCACCAAAAAGGAGCATAAGCAGCCCATGGGATGGACCAGACTTATGGTCGGGGGCAGCAGCCGAGCCACTTCAAGGCCCAATAAGGGAAGCACTGTCCCGTACCATCACAATACGCTCCGAGGAGGACTGAAGCAAGTCCAAGATAGAGATCGTAGTGGGGGAAGGAAACCAATCCTAGGCTTATGTTCTTGGAACATTAACAAACTAATTACAAAAATAGACAACCCAGCTTTTCTCGATTATGTCTCCCTTTTTGACATAATAATACTCCAATAAACTGGGCTCAAGGACCCACAGCACATCAAGGGCTACACATGTTTTGCCACACCAGCCTCAAGGACCAGCAGGTTCGGCCATCACTCAGGTGGATTGGCTACCTATGTCTCCACCACAACAATAGCATCAGCAACCATTATGGACTCGAATACAATACTAGCAGTTAAAATAATTAACTCATGTACATCCAAAAAATAAAGCAAACGATTCAATTAAAATTACTAATCAACTGGCCGAGTACGTCACCCAGATGGAAAATCCACTCTTCCTTCCGACAGGGGACCTAAATCAAGACCAAATTGGCTCGGCAGATGCGGACGAGGTACTGGATCTAAACAGAACTCATAATATCCCATCGCAAAGCTTAACCAGGCCAGACACAACAATGGGGCCGATACACTCTTTGAACCAAAAGAGGATCAAATGCACAATTGCTAATACGAACCTTCAAGCCAAAACTGAACTTCAACTCTTCAACACCCAAGCATCGATTGCAGCCGTGCACATCACTTACTGGGTTCACTTTACTGCTATATTGCTAAAACAGTTTGCAGTTAATTTTCTCTCAAAAGACAACCTTCGTACAGAGGGCAGTAAACACAATCTAAATAAAGAACAGAGAGTACAACTAAGGAACCTCAAAAGATCAGCAAACTCGACTCTATGCAAACTGAGAAAAGCTCCTAAAAACATCAGCTTACAAGCAGTGCTGAAATATCAAAGGGCAGCGCTCAAACAACTAAAATGGAACATCAAGAGAGATGGCGAAAACGAAGCGTGGGCCAACCTTCTATACGACACCAACAGTAACAACAGTGCCCGTTTCTGGGAAACAGTAAATGGCTTCATGCGTCTGCAGCACAAAGAAATAGGATCTCATATCACTGAAGAGACCTGGATAAAATTCCTCTCCAGCCAGTTCAACGATGACACAGAGCACCTAGGAGCCCAAATGGGGACTAGTAAGATCCCAGAGAGAAATCGGAAAACGTGTACGCTAGAGACACGGGGACAGGTCTTCTCAGTCATAAACATCAACCACTCAGAGACATTGAGGTTCCAGCAGTCAGACTTAATTAAAAAGCAGATAGCTAAAGGCAGGAAAGAAGGCACCCCGGGCCCAAATGGCATACCACCTGCCCTCCACAAAGCAAAGAACAAAGAGTGGTCTGAAATTATGCAACCTCTATTCTTGGAAATCAGGTTACTAAACAGAATTCCAGAATCTTGTAAGGGTTCGACGATTGTCCCAATCCACAAAAAGGGAGACAAGGCTGAACCAAACAACTATCGCTTAATAGCCCTTATTGATAACGAGGCAACCGTTTTTGCCGGCACTATATTAGAGGAGCTTACACTTTGGTCTGAGTCAAATTTGATAATACCGCTGAATTAGACAGGCTTTCGAAAAATGACTGGAACATCAACAAACATTCTCGCCATGTCATTAATTATCGATGCAGCAAAATCATCTAAGATTCCCTTACATCTGAGCTATATCAACTTCAGCACAGCATTTGATAACATCAAGAGAGGCAGACTCTGGGGGGAACTAGCGCAATGGGGCCTACCACAGTCAACCCTAAATATGCTGATGCTCCTCCACACGGACACCTGGGTGCAGGTGAAATTAGTTAGCGGCACCCACCTGTCCTCAAAGAACCAATTACTAAAGGCTTGCAACAAGGGTGCGTGCGTGCACCAACCTTGTTCAATCTTTTTATTGCGGACCTATCGAAAGCGCTCGATGCCTGCAATTCTCATTCCCCAAGGATAGGGGGAAAAACCTTGAGCAACCTTTTGTATGCAGACGACGTAGTGCTACTCAGTCACACTTACATTGGCCTTCAACGACTCCTTTCTGAAATACAGAAATACGTCAAGGAAAACAACTCAAAAATAAATCTCAGCAAGACACGCACAATGTAAATTAACACCAACAAAAAACAATAGAAGAGCTGGGGTCTCGGTGGCATAAAATTGACCCAGCTTGCGAGTACAAATAACTGGAAGTCATATTTGATAAAGAAGGCTCTTTCATGCACCAGAAGCAGGAAATAAGAAGGAGGGGCTAATTGATTGCCTTGACGATGAAAAATCAGGCAACCCAACTGATGGGTCCGACAATGACCCCGTTTCTGAAGGTAATCCAGGCAAAACTGCTTCCCTCAATTACCTATGGCAGCAAGGCAATGCGGGGAAGGGACTCCAAGGACCTGGACACTATACAGGTCAAGCCCTAAAGAACAATGTTCTCGCTCCCGCCTTAAACATCTCCGGCTCAAATAAGATTGGAGTTCGGCCTGCAAAAACAAGATCTAGCCAGGCATGGAGCATACATCACTTAATGCCATAAACTAAGAAGCTCTACCACAAATACACTAAACTCTCTGCTATGGAGTGACATAAAAAGCAGGGAGGCTTCAAAGGCAAGAAATTACCTTCAGTCAGCCTTGGAAGTCACCAAACTCTCAGAGCGCTGGGACAAACAACTTGGGCATAGCAACTTCAAAAAAATAGTCTGGAAAAATGTCAAATAAGTCTCCTTATTGGAGAATAAGGTTTTATTCTCAAAAAGATTGCATGCATGAATGACTCTAAAATCCTACAAATCATTAACGCCACAAACATACTTAAACCAGTGGTACCCCAAAGCCATAAAAATGAGCGTCTTAAAGTACAGACTAGGGATTCTGCCATGCACAGGGCACTTACCACAATGACCGAAGAAAGACGGCAATGGGACCTGCAGGCTATGTAACTTCAACAATGGTGACATCCTTCACGTAACCTGTCTATGTGAAGAACTGCAACAAGCACGCCAATTGCTTATTAAAGACCAATTTATGCAAAGAGGGATGACACAAGTCCTCCCTCAAGCTCTCCACCCACGCGGACGACACCCTCAACAACGCTGAACATCTGCACTTCCGGATCCACACCGACCCCAATACCACCCTCAGAGGAACACTCATCTACAGACCCCCGGGACCCTAAGCTCAATTCAGGGACTCCATTGCCGACTTCACCAGCAACCACGCACTCTCCTCCACAGACTACATCATCCTCGGGGACCTGAATTTCCACCTCGAGAACAACAAACACACCAACTCCGCCACCCTGATCGACAACCTCGCCAACCTTGGCCTCAGACAACTCATCACCACACCCACCCATGCAGCCAGACACATGCTGGACCCCATCTTTTTCACCAGCGCCCATGTCGCCTTCAACCACACCACCGAACTCCACTGGGCCGATCACCACTGCATCCACTTCACCTTCAAGAAACCAACAACACACCACCACACCCAACAGCTGCCCCGCCGCTGCTGGAGCAAAATCACCAAGGACCAGCTGACAACCACCCTCGCTCAGAAGCCACCCACTGACACCACTGACCCAGAAACCATCGCCTACAACCTGCGACAATGGATCAACAACTGCGCCAACACTCTCGCCCTGCTCAAGAAACCCTCCAAACGCACATGCCGGAAACTGGAAAAGCATTGGCTCCACAAACCCACACCAGACAGCCCCACTGCCCACAAAGACACCACCCGCCGACACCACCACCTCATCAGGCTAGCCAAGAGATCCTCCTTCAAACACTGCATGGACAACAATGCACACAACATCAAAGAGCTCTTCAGCATCGTGAAAGAACTCTCCAACCCCAGTGCCAACATCAACAACATCCCGCCCTCACAAGAACTGTGCGACTCTCCTGCTACCTTCTTCCACAGCAAGATTGCTGACATCCATGACAGCTTCAATACCACGACCGGCCAGACCACTCAGGACCCCATCATCCCTACGAACATCCCCCACACCAAACGCTTGCTGACCACCTGGACCAACGTCACCGACAAGGAGACCCGCAAAGTAAGGAATTCTATCCACTCAGGATCACCTTCAGACCCCTGCACACACCACGTGTTCAACAAAGCAGACGCAGCCATCGCACCCCACCTACAGAGGGCCATCAAATGTAAATATAAATGTAAATGTAAATGTGGGTGTACTTGTAAAGCGCACTGCGACTCCATCGGAGTATCCTGGGGCTGAAGACAACTGGGGAACCCGTCCTGGTTTTCCCTGTGAGATGGTCCCTTTCTGGGTATTTCCAAGGTGAAACCAGGCATCCCCGGCTTCTGTGGGGGGCCGTTGTAGAGATGAGGCAAGCTTAATGCAAAGAGTTGCCGAGTGTGTTTCCTGGTTAGAGTAGGCACCGAGGAGAGAATTATCGAGTCCGTTTGACCCTGGTCCACGACCCTGCCGCGTCTGGAATTGAACCCTGGTCCCGGGCTGTTCTCTGCTTACGGGTCTGCCGCCTCTAACCAGTGAGCCACACCACTCCACACCACTCAACACCTCCTTCGAGACAGCGATATTCCCGGAAAGCTGGAAACATGCCGAAATAAACGCCCTCCTCAAGAAGCCCAAAGTGGACCCCAAAGACCTCAAGAACTTCCGGCCCATCTCCCTGCTCCCATTCCCTGCGAAGGTCATCGAGAAAGTCGTCAACATACAACTGGCCCACCACCTCGAGGACAACGACATCCTAGACCCATCCCAGTACGGATTCAGGCGACACCACAGCACAGAGACAGCCCTCATTGCTGCCACAGATGACATCAGACGCCAAGTAGACAATGGCAAAACAGCTGCCCTCATCCTCCTGGACCTGTCAGCCACCTTTGACACGGTCTGCCACCGCACACTAACGACCCACCTTCAAGAAGCAGGAATCCAATGAAAGGCCCTCGACTGGACCACATCCTTCCTCGCCGGCAGGACCCAGAGCATCCGCCTCCCACCCTTCCGATCCAAAGCCACCAACATCATCTGCGGCGTACCCCAGGGCTCATCCCTCAGCCAAACGCTGTACAACATCTACATGGCCCCCCTTGCACAACTGGCCCGCCAGCACGACCTCAACATCATCTCCTACGCCGACGACACTCAGCTCACCCTCACCAAGGACCCGCACACAACCAAAACCAACCTTCATGATGGAATGGAAGCTGTCGCCGACTGGATGAGGAGCAGCCTCCTGAAACTGAACTCGGACAAAACGGGGGTCCTCATCCTCGGACCCAGCCCCTCAGCATGGGACAATACGAGCAATAGCGCCCCCCCTCCCTCCCCAGCGCCTTGAAATCCTCACGGATTGATTGATTGGCACCAGAAGGCAAGCGGTGCTTGCCTACCTGAATCCATCAAACACGCAACTAAACTGCAGATTTGTGAAATTCGTGAGAGTGGCCATACAGAGAACTGGTGGAAAATACTACAGACGCAGGCCGATTTGATGATGGACAATAGGATCTAATGATATCTTATTGAACATGTCTGTCTAGCACCAGTGTGACATCGTTGTGCAAGCAGAGCCCATGGGGCAAACACAGCATATGGCTGAACAGGACGAGAGCTTTTCAATACAGAGACCAGCACTGTCCCACAGATAGTGTAAAAAAAGACATGCTCTATCCAGTTTTGCTGAGTTTTTTCTTAATTCAAAGGAATTTCCTATTTCATGACCTATTTTAAGTGTTTTTATAATGATGTTTTAAGAAATATGTGTTGCAATGGTTTAACCGCATCACTGCTGCGGTGATTTTTGCGCTGTGCGGCTGTTTTCAATTAACCGCGATACATGACGAGCTCAGCTCGTCATCCGCACACGTCACCCGTGGCTGATGACGAGCTGAGCTCGTCATCAGCATCGAAGGGGTTAATTAACTATGCAAAGAAAATAAACTTAAACTTAGATAATAGAGCAACTAACAGAGTACGATTATTCTGCCCTTGGAAAAGTAGCACACCAACAATGTTGACAGGAGTGAGAAACAGGGGTATGATTATGAGTTCCTGCCTATCTGGTTCCCCTTGTGAACAAAGTCACTTATTTCACCATGGCACTCTTCGTTACGTCTTACCTAATCTACGATTCTCTCATAAATTCCAGGTCACAATATTTGTCTTAATTTTTTCTTACAACTTCTTGGATGAAACCAAACCTAAGGAGTCCCTAAACATCATCCCTGGCTAATATTAGCTGACACTCAACTTTCAAGTCCCTATACATGAAGTCTCTATACACCAGTGGAATCTCCTCTTTTGTTCAGACAGCCAGCCTTTATCCCCCCTCTCCCCAGTAAAACAATAAGCATTTAATACCACCTGGAATTTGGGAGAGCCGTGAAGAGCTGGCTCTTTTCAAGATGACGACGAAGTGCTGCTAAGCCAGCAGACAGAACCACTTAGCATCACGAGGTGGGATGGATGACACAGAACCCGGGATCATACTCACAAGATACTCAAGCAAATCATTCAGGATGGCAAGCAAATCTACTTGCACAGATTTCCCTTTCTATTGATTCTAGGTAAATGAGTATGGGAAACAATGCCGCATCATTGGCAACTTAGATTATTGTAATGCACTGCTGGCATCTGCAAATGAGTCCCTACTAACTGGATTGCAGATTGTACAAAACATGGCGGCTCGCTTGGCCCTAATCACCTTGCACCTCCTCAGAACCATTGCTACAATAACTTCACTGGCTCCCCATCCGCCAGAGAATTAATTTTAAGCTTTGTTGTCTCACCCATAAATCTTTATATGGTGCGAGCCCCAGCTAACTGTCAGATAAATTTAAAATCTACTGTCCAACAGTAATCTTTGATCGGAAGGTAAAAGGTTGCTGGTGGTTTCCCGGTTTAAGAAGTTTAGAACTGGAGGCAAAAACGTTGTCCATCTAGCCTCAAAATTGTGGAATACCTTGCCTGAGGAATTAGGCAAATCCTCCAACTTACTCTGTTTCAGGAAACGATTGAAAACTGCATTGTTCAGAGCTTAAACCTGTCTGTCCATGTTGATCTAACTTCCCTGCTCCTATAGCGCGGAGATACCCCTTCGGGGGTGATTCCTGCGCTTTACAATCCCAATACAAATACAAATACAATGATACAACCACTTCCCACGAGGGCCACACTGGCTTATTATATTATCCATCCATAAACCGGCGTCTTTATAGACATAAATATCCTATCTCTCCTTTGTTGATTTTTAAAGCTCACCAAGCAACAAAACAACCACACCATAAGATCACACCTGTCATCATGCCTGACATCATCCTTTCTATATAAGCCACACCAGAGACCCACACTCCCCTATCCAAGCAGGTCTCTAGAATTGCCTACTATCTGTCTTCAAGTGGGCTTCCTTCCCTCACCAGTTGCAGGAAGATTTTAATAAGTACAACTACTATAATAAATTAGAGTCTTAAAACATGGAATTCCGAACTAACATTTGATGTGGAGGTTGGTCTGAGCCTCTTGAGAAGCCTAGTGGTTTCCAAAGATGATGTTTTGCTACAGTGATGCAGGCAATCAACGTTTGCCCATAGGTACCAGTGGTCAATCATCACATTCCAACCGTCAAGACTTCTGAGACCTCTTGTTGCCATGAATGTATATGTTTACTTGTAGAATTTTCCCTTAGCAACTGTATGACTAACATAACAGGGAGCACAGGTTTACCTTATACTGTTTACACAAAGCAATGGGATGTGTAATGTCAGCAACAAGCTGAAACAGCCAGCACGAGCCACTTCCGTAGAAGGGTCCCTGCTGTCACATTGAGAGCCGAGAGGCCAACTACGGAGATGCCCTTTGCATGCAATATCAACTACATGATGCTGGGCAGGAAGCTATTCTGAGTCAGCACTGCAAAGACACACGCTTTCCACAGATGGATGTCACTGCAGCTCTCCTATAGGAGGACGAAGCTCTTAAGAAATACGAAACCTACGTGCAGGTAGACTAGCCAATCACATTCAAGTGTGAATCACCAATGGCGATAAAACAGCACATATCAGTGACTATAACCTTAAGAATGTAAAGATTGCATAGATGCACACATTTATTGTAGCATAACGTCGCTTGCGGTGTGTCTATGATTGTTTCGAAGCTATGAAACTTCGTATATTAAGCCGTGAAAACTTCAGTTGGAAACTAGAGTAAGTGGGTATGTGTGTGTTTTTTTTGTTGAAATACTACAACTCCCACCTGACCTTGATAATGGTTTAAAGTACACAAACATAATAGATAACTAGGCAGGAATGTCAACAATGAACGTTTCTGTTTGCTCGAGACTCACAGCTGTAACCTCAGTGTTTTTGACCGGAAGCCTTATCTCAAAAACACATCAAAGCAAGGCACATGAAACCGGTTCACCCTCACTTTGGATGACATGTTTTGTAGACTTTTGTGTCAGGTCGCTCTGCGCTGTTTTTGCCAAGAACTGCAGATATTGATTAAAATGATAATTTTCTAAAATAGAATGATAACAACACATGATTAGCTTCAGTGAAATTTGTACCCGGGTGCAGGCCTGCCATTGTTGCAGTTATGGAGGAGGAAAATACTAACTTCCCTTCAAAATTGACTTTAAACGCCAGGTAATTCCATCTTTTTGACTTAGTTACTATTTTATAAAAACATTTTAAGAAATATGTTCCACCTAATTCGGAATATTTTAAGGCATTTATCCATTCTTTAAAACGAGAGTCTAGTGAACTCATGGTTATAAAATAAAACCAAAAACACCCAAAAAAACAAAACATAACACGTACCGCCGCAATGAAAACCATCACTGTACGCAAAATTAACTGCTTTTGGCTTTACAGTAGTCATGTTCATCCATGAAAGTGCTCAACAACATAAAAACACGTATCTAAACAAAGAAATAATACTGTAGCCATAGTCATGTGACCAATAATGTGAAGGTGACATGCAAATACCACAACTAATGTCATTTGTGATGGCGTCTGCAAATTCATGTGTTCCATTTTTTCAGAAGTTTTATGTACTGGAACCTTGGTCCAAAGGGAATTAGAGGGTTTTACAAAAAAACAGACTACTTACACATTTTTTAGGCACGGGCGATTACGTAATTTGTCTAGGATGAGCAATGTAGGATGTTGAGGCCAGGATTTAAACCTGATGGACAACCTAGGCCGCTTAGCCACATGTCCTCTCCAAAAGAGTATGAGCTGTCTATTTGAAGTACGGATTATGGCTTGTATGGGGGGGGGAGTGGGGAGGTAGGTGTTTTTGGTTTGTGCCATCGATTGTAACTAGACAGTTTCAGATCTTCTTTTTGTTTTGGAACCATACATTCACTTTAACTTTACTATGAGCAAAGGAAACTATATCTTACCCTGAACGTTGTTTTCTTTTGATTAATTGTATTCTACATTTACCACCTAAACAACCAACCCCTTCTGTGTAAAATCTTTGGCCTGGTACTGATCCTCAAGTACTGCAATTACAAATCATACTGTACATAGCCTTCGGCTGGGCGCAGCAGAAGTTGGCTGAATGGTCTGGTTTTCAGCTATGTCCAGTTCCCAACTTATCTTTGCATCCAACAATTGCTGTGCACAAATCGGGTTTGGGGGCAGCTGACCATAGGGAGGTCTACCCCCCACTCCCCTCACGGAGAGTGGGTGCAGTCAAAATTGACTGCTCGCCTCTTTCTTGGACTCAAGCGCCATTGGAGCCCAATGTAGTCCAATACATCTATAAAGTAGGCATATTTGGGGCTTTCTGACACCATCTTGGTTTTTGGTGACCTGGTGGCTGGTGACAGGGAGCCCTGGTAGTCTTTTTTCCTAGTTTTTCCTAGTCTTAGTTAGTGATATTAGGTCAAAATAAAATGGCAACTAGCGCCATCAAGGTTGCGGCGGCCATGCGCCTGCTGTGCAAAGCAGGTCGCATGGACCGCGTGGCGGGCCTCAGACCGTGTGGGTGCAGCCGTTATCACATGTCTGCTGCCCCGCAAGATGTGGGAGGTTTCATAGGAGGTAATGGTGCAAGGCTGCTCCGTGCTCCATTGGGTGACCTAGTACGGTGCTCGTATTGGTGGGAAGTTGCTGTGGGAGGGGGCTGGCCAGAGTGAGAAGCAAAATGCCCCGGCTCCCCTGCAGCCTGCATCGGTGCCGCATGTGAGGAACGGTGGCAGACCAAAATGCAGCTGTTGGAGAGGTGTCCACACGGATGAATGCAGCACCTCCTAATGAGGATTTGACAGCGGCCCATCAGCAACCCAGATGCATGTATGGAACCGTACGAGAAAGGTGGTCAGGAGGGTGGGAGGCAGTGGCAGTGCTTTCCACCCTCCCAGGGGGATCAATATGAATAGGAAGCAGCGGATGAGCCTCCCAATCAACATAATCAAGCGGGGGAGTGGAAGGGTGGGCCTGCTTCCCCGCCATGTTACAAGCACTGAACTGGAATATGTCAATGAGGGGTAGGAAAGTTGCCAAGTTGGAATTTTCTGGGGCCCCAACTATTCTGGGGCTCCACTGGGGAGAATCAAGCCAAGAGAGTGAGGGGGAGATTACTAGGATAGAGGATGACCCCTGGCTGGGCCGGTGGGACTAGCTGTATAGGGTACCCCAAGGGATTCTGAAACATTGGTCTGAGGTTTGACCAAGCGGGCCTGGGGGGATGGGGCAGCAAAGCATGCCCAGGGACCCGCAGCGGGAAAGTGTGGGCCTTGCCAGGTAGGGGAGGGGACCCTCTGCTATTGAAGAGGCAGTCTACTGCTTTTGTAGCTTTCATACTGGAATGGAGTAGGGAGGACAAAGAGACGGAGTCGGATGACCAACAGGTGGTCGGACAGACAGACTGCTGGGGTTGGGGATGTGGTGTTGGGGAACATAGTGGAATACCTCCTGGGTGGTGAGATATAAAGTGCAGGGCAGGGCCAGTGGTTTTGAGTGTCAGAGGAAGAAGTTGAGGGGGACAGGAAGGTCAGGGGCACCAACACAACAGTCCTGTATTCTGTTTCCCAGGTGGAGGAGTGTCGTAGTTAACCAGACTCAAAAAAGGCACCAAGGTGAAGAGAAGGCTGGGAGCAGAGCAGTTCGGTGGATGCCTCTGGTGGATCCCATCACAGCCAGCAGAAGTATGTACCTTGTTGACTCCAACAGCAGGTAGGTCTTGCATGCCCTCCGACTCCTTTGGAGTAGAAGAAGGTTGCGTGGTGACGGCAGACCAGTGTGGGGTCCCTGCAGCCCTCCTGGCCGCCATGTGCGGCCCACAGTTCAGCCCAATTCAACAGTGATAAGACAGCCTTAGAGCGCAGGCCCGAGTTGGGCCAGGGCAGAGGACACCATAGGGGTATCAATGTTAGGTTATAGGGAGGATAGCCTCGAAGAAGGCGAGGTATGTGATGGAGAAACTGTGGCAGCATGGGTGCACAGGTGGGGGGCACTGCTAACCTATTCTTGTCTAGTATATTACAGGCAAGAGAGGCCCAGTACAGTGTGGAATCTGGAACACGGAGGCCAATGGCAAAGCAGCAAGCACCTGCACAGACACTGAACCTGGAGCCAGTTAAGGGCTATGAGGAGGACATGGGCCCTGGGATAATTTCTATGGGTGTGGATGCGGGTTGTGCTAATTGGGGGAAAGAGGTTGAGAGGAGGAAAATAAGTGGCTGATGTGGGCGTGGGGATGGACACAGCAGATGGTAGCCCCCCAAAAGGGCTAGGAATGAGTGCAGCTGGAATGGTGGAGAACGGGGCACCGGGTGGGAAGCACTTGGGTATTCTAGTGCAACAGATGAAAGGAATGGTATCAAGATAGATGGTCAGGTAGCAAGGAACTGAAGGCAAAATGACTGCCTTACATGGGGCTGATGTAGCCACTGAGAGCACACTTAATGTTGATAACAAAAGAGAAAATCTGGATGGGGGAGTATCTAGAAAAGCTTATACACCTCTACAGGGAACTTTGCTCCAAAGAATGGTGTAAGGAGGAAGAGTATGAACTAACCAAATGGACGAGTGTCCCCCGACAACAGAGAACTGGACAGCAGCATTTTATATTTGCGCCAGTGTCTGCTGCTAGAAGTTTCCAGACTCTTGCGTTGCCCAGTTCAAATGTATGGATGTCATACACAGGGCCCAATTGACTTTTGGATGCTTTGCTTGGACTCAATATGATAAGGAATTCAGGACAAGACTGGCCTGGGGTCCGAGTCAAAGGGGGAGGAACTGGACACTTATCTATGGCAACATACTATTGATCCTGCTAAGTTTGGGAAGACTATTTTTATGGCCAGTGGCCTGTCGATGGTCTACCAGCCCTTTCGGGGGACAGCCGACGAAAGGACAAGGAGTTTCAGCGGAAGCCTGTTTGCATGTGTGCTCCAAATGCACAGGCAGACTTGCACTCATACACTGCTTTGGGAACACCTGGGGTTACTAGGGACAGAGTACAGGGCAGTGGCACCCTTATGCGGGTAGCCAGGAGCCACACCAGCAGCAACAGCAATTCAACAACACAGTTAGGGAGAGGGGAACCTGCACCTGTTGCAGAAGGGTCGTACTCTGCTTAAACTAGACAGGTTGGAGTTCTGGTGGGAGTTTGATGGTCAACCAGGGGAGGCAGGGATCTTAAGGGATGGTTTCAGAATGGGTTTCCAACTGGGGTACGCGGGCCCACGGGTTTGGAGTTGAGCAGACAATTTGCGGCCCATAAGGGAACATAAGCACACAGTGCAGGACAAACTTGATAAGGAGATTTGGGAGTGGAGTGACGATTAGCCAATGGCAAACTTAAATTGTGTCACCAATAGGTGCAGTGTCCAAAAAAGAACAGCAACTGTTATGCCTAATCCAGCACTTGGCAAGGCCTGAAATCCAGTCGGTGAATGATTTCATCCCCGAGAAAATCGTTTTGGTGTCCTATTCATCACTCAACGTGGCCATGTCCTGGTGGAGGTAGCAGGGCAAAGGGCATGGATGGCAAAATGTGATGTGAAGCCAGCTTTTTGGCAGCTTCTGATTCACCTGGACGACTTTCAACTGCTGGGCATCCACTTTGAAGAAAAATGGTATGTGGATAAGTCTTTGCCAATGGAATGTTCCATCTCATGTTCACTGTTTGAGTGTTTCAGATAATTTCTGCAATGGCTTTTTACATGGCATGCAGGCCATGGGCTGGTGACACACTATCTTGATGATTTCTTTTTCATGGGGGCACCCGGCTCAGTGGACTGCCAACACAAATTGGCAAAATTCCAGGAGCTCATGGGCCACCTCGGTGTGCCACTCGCTGCCGAAAAAACACTGGGCCCCAGTACGGGTTTTTTCCTTTCTGGAATTCAACTGGATGTGAAAAGAAAGGTGGTGCAGCTGCCACAGGACAAAAAGTATCTATTATGAAATTTTTGCCAAACATGCTTGTTAGAGAGAAGGTAAAGATGAGGGAAGTGTAGATCCTCTTGGGTCACCTCAATTTCACCTGTAGGGTGTTCAGTGTGGAGAGGAAATGTTGTAGGAGTCTCTCTTTGGATTTGCAGGGGATCACTGCCGGAACCATGACATGTGCCTGCCAGCTCGGGTCAAAGAGCACCTCAGTATGTGGGGATTCTTTTGGTATTCCCTCATTGGAATCCTAATGGCCCAGTGGGACGATCTTGACTGGGACGTGCAGATATTCTCAAACATGGCTGGAGGTCTGGGCTCAATTTAATTTGGCAGGGTCGCTGGTGTGCGGAGGAGTGGCTGGCCCAGTGGAATGCAGAAGGTAAAAGCATTGCGTTCCTTAAACTCTTTTCGCTTGTGGTTGTGATTTCACTGTGGGGAGAAGAGTTGGTGCACCGGATAGTGTTGTTCCGAGTGGACAACATGGCTGTCATACAGTTGGTAAACAGGCAGTCAGTAAGAGATGCGCCAATGCTAATTTTGTTGCGTGTCTTTGTGCCGGACTACTTGAGGCATGATATCTGTTTCAGGGCACAGCATGTTCTGGGGCTTGCCAATGACATTGTGGATGCTTTGACTCATTTTCAGTGGGAGAGATTCCGTGGGCTGGCCAACGGAGCAGATGGATGCAAGATGCCTGTGTCAAAGGAGCTGTGTTCAGTAGGCAACACAAGATGGTACAATTGGTGGTAGGGTCCCTAGCTGAATCCACGAGGAGAGCTTATGGTCAGGCATGGTCAGAATTTTTAGGTTCAGGGGCGCAGAGTGGCATAGGACAGAGTACATGGTTCAATTTATTCTGGACTTGACAGAGAAGGGCTTCTCGCATGTAACAATTGCAAGGAAGCTAGTGGTATTGCTTTCATGGGAAAGTTGCTGTGAAGCTAATTCCTGCCAGCTGGAGGCCTGGGACAAAGGCTGCTTGATGGCTAGGTGAGGGAGCAAGGTTGCCTGAGGAGATCTTGGGGGCCCTTGGCATCAAACATTTTAGGCAGTTGGTCAGTCATTTGGGGTTGATATGCAGGGGAGATGAGCAGGTGTGTTTGTTTTCCATCCTGATATCCTGGATGTTCTTTGGTGCCTTTCGAGTGTCTGAGTTGCTGGTTTGTCGGGGTAGAGGGGAGTGTTGTAGTAGGACGTCACAAGGAGAGGGTGTAGGTTCGCAGTGTGGCTGTGTAACTCCAAGACGGACCAGAGTGCAAAAGGAAAATCGGTAGTGTTGCAGGTGCATTCAGTGGCGGAGCTCTGCCTGGTGTCATGTTGTGATAGGTGGTTTGCACAACACGGGGTTATGGGGTTAATTTTCCAGTGCTAGTCAGGGGCTAGGGTCACTGCTTTTCAGGTGTTCTCTATTCTGCTCAAGGCGCTCTCGTCATTGGCGGTCACTCTTTCTGACTATGGAACATACTTATTGCGGATTGGTGCTGTGACCAGACTGGCAATTGCAGCTGGGCATAGGAGGACATCATGCAGTTGGGGCACTGGTCTTATGATTGCCTTCAGAGATATGTGCGCAAATCCAGGGGGGAGGGCAGCACTTTATGGCTTTCTGTGTGAATATTTACAACTATTTTTCTTTCAGGTTTGGTTGTGGGACCGACAGTGTAGGATGTATCCATCTGGGTTGTAGGACATTCCTTCATCAAATTGGCAGCAGAGGGGCAGGCAGCTCGGAGGGGATATGGTACCAATTTGGCGGTTGACCAGTGTTTGTTTCCTGTTTTCTGGTGAGAAAGGGGGGCATGATATGGTGCAATTTGATTGGGTGTTTGAATGGTATGCTAGTGGGAGACAGATATCCAAATGTGTTGTTCTCCATCTGGGGAGAATGATGTTGCCCTGGAGAAGGCGGTGGTCTTGATGAGGGCCATGAAACATGATTTAAAGCTGTTGAAGGTGCAGTAGGCTTGGTGCTTTGAAATTTGGACTGAGATAATGCCCCGCAGGCATTGGAGGGGTGCTGGGAAGCCAGCAGCAGTGCACAGAGCCTGCAGAAAGATTAGCAGGGAGATGTGTCAGTTCTGCAGGGACTTTTTTTTGGGCCGCATTTGAAACTTGGACATCCAGTACAACAGTGTTCGGTTCATCCTTCTAGGTGAGGGTTGGAGTTGTATCTGTTGGAACTGAATGAGGTAGTGGCTCGGGCTTTGAATATCTGTAGATGAGAGAAAATGAAATTAAATGAAATTTTAATTTGTAAAGCGCCCTTCTATCCCAAGGTGGCTAGGTGCTAATGCTTTAAAGGAGAGGAGAAGAGCTGAGAAGGGAAAAAGGGCTAAGATCTGGGAACATTTCTTATTGAAAAGCCAGAGTTTTAGGGTTTTACAGAAAGAGAGAAGCGCTCACTTTTTCTTAAGATCTGGTGGCATGAAATTCCATTGCCTGGCTGGACCTGCTTCAAAACGTCTATCCGTTTTGTCTTTGAGAATCACAAGATTAAAAGCAGATGAGGACCACAAATGTCCGTTAGGGACATACAAATAAAATCTATGTTTAAGATATTCCTGTCCGAGGCCATGCAATGCCTTGAAAGCAATACATAGGAATTTGAATTCAATGAGGGAGTGCCTGGGGGAGTCTGACACAAGTGTTGGGTGCAGAAAACTCAGTATGCAACCTTTTTCTGGTTTCAGCAGAGTGGTCGCTCCCTTGCCTCCCTGGCGATCCACGGTATCGTTGTGTGTTCTTACCCTCACTAAAGACCTGCAGCGTGCCCTGCCTGCCGCTTTTGATAAGATCTAATTGATATCGCGCCTGCTTGCCGCTCTGTGGGAAATTATTTATTTAATATCGCGCCTGCTTGCCGCTCTGTGTAAAATTATTTAATAACGTGCCTGATTGCCGCTTTGTGTGAAATTGTTTAATAACGCGCCTGATTGCCGCCTTGTAACGCTTATCTTGTAGCGCACTTTTAGCACTGTTAGGAAGCATTTACATTGCATTTACACCAGCGCATTTCGCCCCAAGCGCTCCGCTCCGCTGTCCCCTACGCAGCCATTTTAGTTGTTGTTGTCCTCCTTCGTGACCCGCCCCGCCTCCCAGCTGAGACGCCCTCCCACTACGCTAATACAGCGTTCCTTGCTCTCCACGCGCTGTGACTCGCTTCGCTCCCCAGCAGAGTGGTCGCTCCCTTGCCTCCCTGGCGATCCACGGTATCGTTGTGTGTTCTTACCCTCACTAAAGACCTGCAGCGTGCCCTGCCTGCCGCTTTTGATAAGATCTAATTGATATCGCGCCTGCTTGCCGCTCTGTGGGAAATTATTTATTTAATATCGCGCCTGCTTGCCGCTCTGTGTAAAATTATTTAATAACGTGCCTGATTGCCGCTTTGTGTGAAATTGTTTAATAACGCGCCTGATTGCCGCCTTGTAACGCTTATCTTGTAGCGCACTTTTAGCACTGTTAGGAAGCATTTACATTGCATTTACACCAGCGCATTTCGCCCCAAGCGCTCCGCTCCGCTGTCCCCTACGCAGCCATTTTAGTTGTTGTTGTCCTCCTTCGTGACCCGCCCCGCCTCCCAGCTGAGACGCCCTCCCACTACGCTAATACAGCGTTCCTTGCTCTCCACGCGCTGTGACTCGCTTCGCTCCCCAGCAGAGTGGTCGCTCCCTTGCCTCCCTGGCGATCCACGGTATCGTTGTGTGTTCTTACCCTCACTAAAGACCTGCAGCGTGCCCTGCCTGCCGCTTTTGATAAGATCTAATTGATATCGCGCCTGCTTGCCGCTCTGTGGGAAATTATTTATTTAATATCGCGCCTGCTTGCCGCTCTGTGTAAAATTATTTAATAACGTGCCTGATTGCCGCTTTGTGTGAAATTGTTTAATAACGCGCCTGATTGCCGCCTTGTAACGCTTATCTTGTAGCGCACTTTTAGCACTGTTAGGAAGCATTTACATTGCATTTACACCAGCGCATTTCGCCCCAAGCGCTCCGCTCCGCTGTCCCCTACGCAGCCATTTTAGTTGTTGTTGTCCTCCTTCGTGACCCGCCCCGCCTCCCAGCTGAGACGCCCTCCCACTACGCTAATACAGCGTTCCTTGCTCTCCACGCGCTGTGACTCGCTTCGCTCCCCAGCAGAGTGGTCGCTCCCTTGCCTCCCTGGCGATCCACGGTATCGTTGTGTGTTCTTACCCTCACTAAAGACCTGCAGCGTGCCCTGCCTGCCGCTTTTGATAAGATCTAATTGATATCGCGCCTGCTTGCCGCTCTGTGGGAAATTATTTATTTAATATCGCGCCTGCTTGCCGCTCTGTGTAAAATTATTTAATAACGTGCCTGATTGCCGCTTTGTGTGAAATTGTTTAATAACGCGCCTGATTGCCGCCTTGTAACGCTTATCTTGTAGCGCACTTTTAGCACTGTTAGGAAGCATTTACATTGCATTTACACCAGCGCATTTCGCCCCAAGCGCTCCGCTCCGCTGTCCCCTACGCAGCCATTTTAGTTGTTGTTGTCCTCCTTCGTGACCCGCCCCGCCTCCCAGCTGAGACGCCCTCGCCCCTCCACCTTCCATATATGACAGTTCTTCCCGCGCGCAGCGTCCACGCGTAGCGACCGCGCCCAATCCGCGCCGAAGGTGCGCCAAAGGTAAGCCCGTCTACGCCCGTCCGCGCCTGGACCGCGCCCAGTGCCAGTCCCCCTGTCCCTCGCATTGCCCAGCCCCACCGCATTACCTACGATGCTGCCACCCTCCTAGCCCTTAACCCCGGTCGCGCCCCCAAATGCGTCCAAGCCGCTCCTGGACGCACCCACGGCCCGTTCTCCTGCCTCTCCTGCAGATTCATCGGCACCGAAAGCTTCTCCGCTGCGACCACAACACAGACTCCCGACCCCAACCACCTAGAATGCATCCTTCTCAACACCCGCTCGGTCCACAGGCACGCCATTGACCTTTGGAACCTACTAGACACCATCTCCCCTGACGTCGCCTTCCTAACGGAAACATGGATGAACGCCTCTTCCGCCCCTGACATCGCCATTGCCATACCTGATGACTATAAGATCACACGCAAGGACCGCACGGACCATACAGGAGGAGGAATCGCTATCGTCCATAAGAAATCAATCCGCATCTCAACCAGCTCTGACGCCAACCTAACTAACTCCGAACACCTTCACTTCCAAATTCACATCGACCCCAAGACCACACTCAGAGGCACCCTCCTCTACAGACCACCAGGACCCCGCGCAAAATTCAGTGAAGACATCACGGACTTCATCACCCCACACGCGCTCCCCTCCAAAGAATACATCCTTCTGGGAGACCTCAACTTCCATCTTGAAAAGAGCAAAGACCGCAACACCACCACCCTCTTGGACAACCTAGCCAACCTCGGACTCAAACAACTGGTCACTTCCCCCACCCACATCGCAGGTCACACACTCGACCCCATCCTCACCTCCAGCAACCATGTCTCCTTCAGCCACACTACGAATCTCCTCTGGACTGACCACAGCTGCGTTCACTTCACCTACAACAAGCCGAAACCCATCGCCCACCTCCAACCAACTCTACAAAGAAACTGGAACAAAATCACCACGGAGCAGATCTCCACATCGCTCCTTCAAACCTCCCCAGCCCTCTCTTCTAACGCCAACGAAGCCGCATCTAACCTCACCCTATGGCTATCCAACACCGCCGACACCTTAGCACCAATGAAAAAACGTCAACACAAACTTGGTATCAAGAAGGCCTCATGGTTCAACGATGACCTCAAGAAGTCCAAGAAACTGTGCCGCTCCCTTGAAAAGGCCTGGAAAAAAGACCCATCCACCAGCAACAAGGACGCCTTCAAAAGCGCCATCCGCACTCACCACCAACTGATCCGAAAAGCCAAAAAAACAGCATTCAAAGATCGACTTGACAACAACGCCCACAACAGCAAGGAACTTTTCAACATCGTCAAGGAATTTTCCAACCCCTCGGCCAACTCCAACGACATCTCCCCCTCTCAAACCCTCTGCGATTCCCTAGCCTCTTTCTTCCACAACAAGATTGCTGACATCCACAACAGCTTTGACAACCAACCCAGAAGCCAACCCACCCTTCCTTCAGCTGACCATCTTCCCCCCGTTAACACCCTTAACGCCTGGAACCCTATCTCCACGGAGGACACCATCCGCCTGATGAATTCCATCCACTCTGGATCCCCCACAGACCCATGCCCTCACCACATCTTCAACAAAGCAGATTCTGTCATAGCTCCGCACCTCCGAGACGTCATCAATTGCTCCTTCAACTCCGCTACCTTCCCAGAAGATTGGAAACACGCTGAACTCACCGCCCTTCTGAAAAAACCAACAGCAGACCCCACCGAACTCAAAAACTACCGCCCCATCTCGCTTCTTCCATTCCCGGCCAAAGTCATCGAGAAAGCTGTCAACAACCAGCTCGCCGCCTTCCTCGAAGCCAACAATTCACTCGACCCCTCACAATCTGGATTCCGAGCCAAACACAGTACTGAGACCGCCCTCATCGCAGCAACAGACGACATCCGTACTTTACTGGACAATGGAGACACAGTCGCCCTCATCCTCCTCGACCTTTCTGCAGCCTTCGACACAGTCTGCCACAGCACCCTTTTACATCGCCTCAGAAACATCGGAATCCAAGGAAAGGCACTGGAATGGATCACCTCGTTCCTCTCCGGAAGAACCCAGAGAGTCCGCCTCCCACCATTCCATTCCGAGGCCTCTGAAATCATCTGCGGCGTACCACAAGGATCCTCACTCAGTCCCACCCTCTTCAACGTATACATGAGCCCCCTCGCAGCCATCGCCCGCCAACACAACCTCAACATCATCTCTTACGCGGACGACACTCAACTGATCCTATCTCTCACCAAGGACCCCAGCACCGCCAAAACTAACCTACACGAAGGAATGAAAGAAGTCGCCGAATGGATGAAACAAAGCCGACTGAAACTGAACTCAGACAAAACAGAAGTCCTCATCTTAGGTAAATCCCCCTCTGCATGGGACAACTCCTGGTGGCCGGAAGCCCTCGGAAATGCACCCATCCCGACAGACCACGCACGGAACCTTGGCGTCATCCTGGACTCCTCACTATCAATGAACAGACAAGTCAGCGCCGTATCCTCCTCCTGCTTCAACATTCTTCGCATGCTCAGAAAAACATTTCGCTGGATCCCCACCGAAACAAGGAAAACAGTCACCCATGCTCTGGTCACGAGCCGACTGGACTACGGAAACACCCTCTACGCAGGTACCACCGCCAAACTCCAGAAGAAACTACAACGAATCCAAAACGCCTCAGCCAGGCTCATATTAGACATCCCACGCAACGAACACATCTCTGGTCACCTTAAAGATCTCCACTGGCTACCCGTCAATAAGAGGATTACTTTCCGACTGCTCACCCACGCACACAAATCACTCTACGACATTGGACCAGATTGCCTCAACTCTCGACTGTCCTTCTACTCCCCCCCCGCCAACTTCGCTCCTCCAGCCAAGCCCTCGCCACTGTACCCCGCATCAACAAGACCACCATGGGAGGCAGATCCTTCTCTTACCTGGCCGCCAAAACATGGAACTCACTCCCCGCTTACCTTCGCCTCACCCAGAATCACCTAGCGTTCAGAAAGCAGCTTAAAACGTGGATATTTGACAAATAATCCTCCTCCCCTTCCTAAGCGCCTTGAAACCCTCTGGGTATGTAGTGCGCTATATAAATTGTATGACTTGACTTGACTTGACTAGGAAGTTTTCCAGGTGGTTACAGATGTTGGAGGGATGTTGCCATTAATGAAACAAAAGGAAAGGGAGTGTAGGCAGGAAGTTCAAGGTTCATATGTTTAGTTGCTTAATACTTTAATACTTGCAGTCTTAGTCGGAAGGAGTAAGTTAGAGCTGAAAATGCTCTTTAATAGTAATGAGATGCTTGAGGGGTGTGGCTATTGGGGTTGGGACAGTTGGGTTGGGGGTAGGACTTTGGTTAGTTAATTAGATGTTTACCGAGGTGGTAGTTTTGTAAGGTGGTTTGCCCAGGATTCAAATGTTAATATGCACCTGTCTCAATAAAGCGGCTTTTTCACACTTTACAGAATGGTCAGTGATTTGATTGCTCCCCTAACTCCCAAAGTGGCTTGGATGCATGGCTAGGCAACACATCGAAAATACAATGCTGGATTTGCAAACACATGCTTCATGTTAGAGGGCCAAAAATGCCCCTGCAGTTATCATGAGCAGTGAAAATTGCCTCTAAATTCAAGGATCCAGTGCATGAAACACAGGCTTATGAAAAATCCTACCAAAGTTTGCAATTACTAGAGCGATTTTTCAGGTTTGTGAAACCTGACCATGAATTTGTGAACACAACATGGAGGACTAAAAATGTCAGCAATGAATCTGAATGCATGGGCACCTAATCCAGGGACAAAAACAGTCTTTTTGTTGCCAGGCCGAGAACACTTGCATTTGGACACCTGAAAGCTTATATATTTTTTGCAATTTTTGTGTTTCCAGCACAGTGCTCAGAGCCCCACACCATGTATTGGTGACTGCAACAATCATTTTCATTTTGTGGCCAGCAAATTAAAGTAATGTAATGTAATGTAATGATGTATTGTAAAGCGCCTGAATCACCCCACATGTGGTATCTCCGCGCTGTAGACAGCTGGGGAACCCGTCCTGGCTTTCCCTGTGAGATGGTCCCTACTGGGTATATCCAAGGTGAAACCAGGCATCCCCGGTGTATGTGAGGGGCCGTTGTGGAGAAGAGGCAAGCTAATGCCCAGAGTTGCCGAGTGTGATCCCTGGTTAGAGTAGGCACAGAGGCGAGAATTATCGAGTCCGCTGACCCTGGTCCACGACCCTGCTGCGTCGGGAATTGAACCCTGGTCCCGGGCCGTCCTCTGCTTCAGGGTCTGCCACCTCTAACCAGTGAGCCACACCACTCCACTACTCAGTTTTGCAGACCTGCCTGAATCCCTGAACCACACAGTGGTTTATGAATAAAAATATTCAGTGGAACAAATAGATTATTTCATTTTTCAAATTCTTGGAAATGTGGGCATTGGGTGAATCCAGGATTAGGAACTTTTTGAGACGTAATGGACAAAAAATAAATCTATGGCTCAATATCCCTTATACATCCGTCTACCACTTATTTGAAATGCAGATATAAAAAAAAATAGAGATTTTATACCATACAACGTAAGATACTCGTTTTTGCCGAGTTTGGTGTATACATGCACAAAAGCTAACATACCACACTTTTGCCAGATATGTCAATAAATTTGAACTATTTCAAGATATTGTCTCTTTCTTTAGGAACATATGGCTTAGAAAGTTCTTCATGGATCAAGAAGGTCCCAACAATAAAGAATTCAGTGCCTCAGTCTTCTCTTTGCCCTCCACTTTTACACCCACACTAGAACAGCTTGTTCTAGTGTGTCCGAGGTTGCCATTTTTGAGTGTGCTCTGCTCAAAAAAGTTAAAGAATATACGAGATTTATTCCCAAACCCCAGCCTAACATGGACAGAGCAGAACAGACAGCTCTAAATAATATTTCCAGCAAAAAACAGATTACTATTAAAAACAGCAACAAAGGGGGCAGAATAGGTCTGATGGATACTGAGAATTACACCCAAAAGATGAAAATCGTGCTTAGTAATACAGAACATTACACAAGTATAAGAACTAACCCCACAAAAAGGGTAGCCTGGAAAATACATTGACTAACTACCAAGGCCCTCAATGAGGGAGCCATATGCATTAAAGACTTTGATTTCCTTAGTGTCATGAATACCCTGATGGTAAGTATTTGCATAGTACCAAAAATCCAGTAAGATCAAAAGGACCCTCTCTACGACCAATTGTCACTACTTTAAGATCCATTACGGAAACTCTTTTCAAAGATGTGGATTCTTTTCTACGTCCGATGGTACCTCAAATTAAATCATGCATTAAGGACACAAGGTATATAATTACTGTGGTGGAAGGTCTGAAATTCAATGGACATACCCAAATTTTAGTCACCATCGATATAGAGTCAGTCTGTAGTAATATACTGTAGGAAATGGCTTTTGCAACTGAGGACGTATTTATACAGAAACATCTTAGGGAAGCTCCAAGGACATTTATCTTTGAAAGTTTGAAGATTATGGTGACTGAAAATACGTTTGAATTTGGAGGGTAAATTTTCCTCCAGAAGAAGGGAGTAAGCATGGGAGCTTCATGTGCTCCATGATTAGTCAATATATATATGGGCCATTTTGAGGACAGATTTATCCATAACAAAGTTGCCCCCCTTTTCAGAATCAGTGTTATAATGGTCCTGGTTCATAGATGATATTTTTTTTCAATTTGCTGGGGGAAAAGAAAACCCTTAGAGAATTCCTAGAACGGAAAAGTTCATAAGGAGAGGATACCCTAGATGACTCATTCGAGAATGAAGCATAAGGGGTAGATTTTATTAGGTGTGCAATGGTATGTGGGAAGTTGCGGGGCACGTTAGTCACCATTATAAATATGTACGGACCAATAGCAGATGACCCAGTGGGTGTTGACCACATTTGTGGAAAGTTGAGAGAATGGCCGACTGCCCCTGTTGTCTGGGGGGGACCTAAACACCTACCTGAATGCGCAGCTGGATAAGTCGAATCCTGTGTCACACCCAGCCCTAGAGTTGCAGGGAGAGTGATACAGGCTATGGAAGAGTTTGGGCTGTGTGATGTCTGGAGAGTGCGGAACCCGCAGAGGCGAGAGGGCACGCACTCAGCACCTATTCATGGAAGTTGATCTAGGCTTGATAACTGGCTGATTGGTGACGAGTTGATGGAATGGATTGAGGAGGTAGTGCCACTTGCTTGCACAATGTCAGATCATACCCCGGTGAGATTGGATCTGAGGAATCCGACGGGTGTGCATCGCCCGTTTACATGGAGGTTGCACTCAGAGGCACTTCTAGATCCCATATATGAGAAGACCATACATGAGGCCATAGTTTAATATTTTGCGTTGAATAAAGGAACTGTCGACCAGGCAGCGACACTCACGGAGGCCTTTAAGGTCACCATTAGAGGGGTGTGCATCGGGACTGCTGCAGGCATACTCCGAGATATGCGGACACAGCTACAGAGAGTTGAAAACGAACTGCTTGGCTTGGAACGTGATTATGCGAGAAACCCTGAGATGAACAAGCTGGCTAGGATACAAGAACTGATAGGGGAATATGACTCTTTTGCTGAGGCAGAGATTAAGGATTTGTCCCGTAGACATACAGCCAGACGGTACGCAGAGGCGGGCAGACCGAGTCGCACGCTGGCATTTAAGATTAGGGAGCTGCTCGAACATCAGCACGTGGATAGGATTGTAGATGACGAGGGAGTTGAGCATTACACTCCGGAGGCTATCAGGGAGCAGTTCCATGTGTTCTATGCGGATTTGTATAGCACGAGAGGTCCACTGTCGGCTGCAGATTTTTACGCGTATTTGGGGGATATAGCCTGTGCTTGGCTGTCTAACGAGCAGCGTAAATATCTCTGTCTTCCAATAGATGAGCAGACATAAAACTGGCGATAGCGCAGCTGCCTAATGGTAAAGCGCCCGGCCCGGACAGGCTCACGGTGGAATTTTATAAGAAATTCTCCGATCTGCTTGCGCTGCATCTGTTGGTAGTTTACGCGGAAGTGTATGATACGGGGATGCTGCCCCCGTCATTAAGGGAGGCACTAATTGTTACCTTGCTTAAGAAAGACAAACCGGCAGACCGATGTGAGTCATATCGTCCGCTGTCATTAATAAATATAGACGCCAAGATTCTGGCAAAGATCCTCGCCACCAAACTGCAACCCCTGTTGCAGAGCTGATATTACCTGATCAGTCGGGATTCATGCCGGAGAGGTCCACCTCGCACAACCTTCGCACACTATTCTCTATGTACCTTGTCTTAGAACCCACTCTGGAAGCTGCGGCAGTGTTATTGGACGCCGCCAAGGTGTTTGACTCAGTAGAATGACATTATTTGCATCGGGTGCTGCGACGTATGGGGTTTCCCCCATTGTTTCTCCAATGGATAACGGTGCTCTACACGGCACCGTCGGCGAGAATACGGGTAGGGGGGCTGACATCCGATTCACTGCGTATTAAGAGAGGCACATGGCAGGGATGCCCTCTCTTGCCACTGTTGTTTGCGATCTTATTGGAACCTCTGGCCTGTGTCATCCGTCAGCGCCACAGGGAGACCTCACTTAATTTTAATTACCGGCCGGTATCAATATCACTGTACGCTGACGACATGGTTCTTTTTGTGCGTGAGCCATCCAGGTATTTGGCGCAGTTGCTACGGGAGTATGTCAGATTCGGACTTATTTCCAGCCTCCACATAAATTGGGAGAAGTCATTTATAATTCCACTAACAGCCGGGACTGCACAGCCAAGTCTGGAATTCCCGCTGGTGTGGTCTGCAGACCCAGTTAAGTATCTGGGTGTTTGGGTGCACCGAGACCCCACAGTTGTGATTAGGGAGAACTACGGCAGGGCATGCTCGAAACTGGAGACTATGGTTGAAGCCTGGCTTTTATTGCCACTGTCGCTGGTGGACCGCATTGCTCTTATTAAAATAGTTGTCCTACCTAGATTTCTTTATTTGTTTGTGAACGTGCCGATCATGCTAAATATGGAGTTTTTTCGGACTCTCCGTAGCCAGTTGCTCAGGCTGGTGTGGGGGGGGCAGAGCTGCACGAGTGCAGTGGTCGGTCCTCACCAAAGGATATGAGAAGGGGGGATTTGTGGCGCCGGATTTTTATCCATATTATCTCAGCTCGCAGGCTCAATACCTATATTATTGGTATAGGCCGCATGCCTTTACACCGCACGTTGCAGTGGAAGAGGGAGATGCGGTTCCCTTTCTACTGCACAGCGTGGTCACTCATCATTCACGGGGCACCCCGAAATCACAGATAAATGCGGTTGATGCCACGGTCCAGGCATGGCAGAGAATCAGGAAGCTAGCACAGAAATTGCAGTTATACGCTCCAGATATGCGTCTGGAATATCATGCATACCTGTCGGTTACGCACAAGGCCCCGTCCATGAGGGTGTTGAGGGAGGCGGGTCTTTCTCATATGCGGGATGTCTATCCCAACGGCGCATTCGCCACACAGGAGGACTTACAGCATTTTACTAGTCAGTCACTTCTTTTCCGGTTTGCGATTCATAGGCTGAGACATGCGGCCCAGGCACATTATACCTCGTTTCCGACTGAGCCTCCGGAACTGCTGTCCTACAATCTGTTCTCACCGTGCCAAATAATAAGAGGTTGATATCCAAATTATATAAATATATTTATATTTAAAGATGAAACGGTGGATGTAGCAGATAAGAGCTGGAACAAATGGAATGAATGTTTGCCTGCTGCTATTTCAGAAGATAATTAGAAGCATGTCTTTGGATTGACGGGGTAACTCTGCATGAACGGTAATCTTAAGATTATCCATTTTAAATGCATACACCAAGTGTACTACACCCCGGCACGCTTATATAGGTATGGGCTGCGCGAGTCTGCATGCTGTGACAGGTGCGGGCAAGATGGTGCAGACTTTATGCATTTGCCGTGGAACTGCAGGACGGTGGCAGATTTTTGGATTGCGGTGGTGAATTGCTTGAGGGAGATGGTTGCTGTGGGCCTCACCTGTACTCCCCTGGTGTGCCTCCTGTGTTGTGTGCCGCAAGTGAGAGGGGCGAATGGCACTTTGTACGGCTGGCGTTGCTGATGGCTGCTCGTAGGGTGGCGATCACGTGGGGGAAGGGGCGCCGGCCTGTCATCAAGGCGTGCTGACTGACCTGGTGTACTGCCAAGATAACCTTAATATTTATGCGGAAGAACTGCCCCTTAGATCAAGACCAAGAGACATCTGGGAGCCGTTATGAGTATATCTGATTGATAAGGACGAGTAAGGAATAAGTTGGCGTGGGGCTTGGGAGGGGCATGGTATGTGGAGAGAGTGGCTGTGGGGTTCCTCTAATAGGAACAACACAACATAGAAAGGGAGCAACAGTGCGGACGGCTTGCAAAGTGCCTGCGATTTGACACTGCTTTGTGATTGTTATTGTATTTTTTCTTTTTTTGGGTTTCTTTTTTATTTTATTTTGGTCTTTACCTGTGGACTATTTTGCTCAATTGATTAATGTGTGGGAGAATTTCACTGCGGCTTATGGAGGTATTGTAAGATTTAAGTGATGGAAGTTGATGATGCCTTTTTCATTGTACCATATACGAGTTTCAGCTACAATGCAGATGAAGATGTATTTTTGTTGATTTGTAAAATGATTCAAAATAAAATAAAGTAAAAAAAAACCATAAACAACGCACAAATTGAAATGGTGATTAAAGAGAAAAAAAGATACTGTATTGCCAAATTGGGAGTTGCATCTCTGCATTCCTCTTGGACTGTGCATCAATCTTGGGTGCCTGGCGGTTGCGGTTCGGTAAGGTAAGTGTGAGTATGTTACATTATTTTTACAGTATGGCGCACGGTAAAGGCTAGGGCCTGTAGATTGAAAAGCAAAAATGATATTGAAGAGTCAAGGAGAAAAGTTAAGCTGCATAAGTAGGAGTGTGCAACAAGAAGAGATGACTCAAAGGCAGCATGGCTAAATGTCTGTTTCTGGCAGTTACCTCAACAACAGGACCCCCACCCAACCACCACTTAGCTTTGGATTAAATGAAGAATTGGAGCCAGACAGCACTGAGCAGTGAGTACGCAAAGCAACATAGCCTTTTCCCAATCAATTAGAAAATCAATACACCACTGTCAGTGACACCACTCACCACCACCACTACACAGACTTGTCCACCTCATAGACACTGCAGCACACCAAAGCAAAGTCACTGTAGAAATAGTTCGAATAATTCAATCGTCGTCCAAGCATAACATGTTCAGTGTTATTACGTCCATTAAAGAAGTGTGCTGAATGCCACACTACACTCCACAAAGTGATCCAAATTCATGTAAAAGATTTTAAAAAGTAAATCTTTATTCCAAAATTGCACAGCAGCCAACGCGCTTTTCACCCGCCAGAGCTTCCTCATGGCTTTTCAGATGAATTGTTCCCTCTTAGAAATAAGTATTCAGTCTTTTATAAAGCATCTGTCATTATTGCAATCATATCTTTAGGATTCAAATGTAAAATGGACTATATGTATTAACTGATCCACTCGCCCTCAATAGTAGCTAGTATGTTCTGAATAGTTCTGTGCTAAAATTGGTCTTTCTTTATAGGACCATATTAAGTTCTCACTGCTGTCCCTCGTCCCGACAGCTTCTCTCCATATGTGCCTGCCCAACTTCTGTACACATGGTGATGTGCAGAACAAGATAGTATCTCCAATCTTTAGTTCTTTGTATAACTACACAGACTTGTGTAGGCTTGGTGCTGCTGTTTACATTTAGGCCACTTCAAAGTCATCATCATCCAAGTTGGTTGGTTTCAGTGAATTAGAACATTTCCATCTTCTTCTGGTGGGAGTTCTCGCAGTTGTCATGTACACTCCCTGAGTCATTCCATCATCTCTGATCCTTCTGAGTCTGACGCCAAATATGGTGTCCAACTCCGTATCAACAGTGTCCTGACTCAAAATACAATAGATCGGCCTGTAGTAGTACAATTTTGTTATTGAACAACAAAAAGGGAAAGATTGAGTCACTTTTTGTATAGACTAGATTTGTGTTACCAAACTTTGCATTATTAAGGGACTAGTCGATTATGAGTCTTTGAGAAGTATAAATATAAAGCATAAAACAATAAAAAACAAAGCAGTGTGGACTGTGGACTGTGTGGAGTGGATTTGAACCCTGTGAAGGAATCTCGCTATCCAATCTTTCAAAGGGGAAGGGAAAATAATACTTCAGGGGAAAATGTAAAATTACTGATCAGATTCCGGTAGGCAAGGCCACCTACATTTTAGGAATCTCAAATTCATCACTTACACATTAACCCCTTGCGTGCCCATGACAGAACCATGCCGTCATGAGCCACAGGCGGCGTGTGCTCATGACGGCGTGGTTCTGTCATGCGGCTCCCGCTCCGCCCATGCTACAATAATTCCCCGCCTGTGCAGGCAAAATCATTAGCGGGCGGGACCATGACGGTAACATGCCATCATGAGAACGGGCCACCTGTGACTCATGACAGCGTAGTTCTGTCACAAGCACAGCTGCGCCACGCTCACCCCCCATACCCGCTCCGCTGCAAAATTTGTGCTGCCATGAAGGAGTTAAGCATAGCAAACAAACACCCAGTTTCACACTGCCTGCCAGCACATGAACATCTCATCTCTTCTAAATCTATTCTCAACACATTGATGATGACATATCACAACAAGCTCACACATCACGAAAACAAACAACAATCACTCTGAGCACAATGCATGCCAGCATTTGCCTGTTCCTATGGTGTGCTTACTGTTATCGATTGGTGTTACATTGCAGAATGCAGATCCTCCATTTGTTCACAAAGTAGAGTAGTGCCAGTGTAAATTGAATTATAAATGTCTGATGTGGGTGGGACAGTCCCTCTAGGGTAGAAAAGCATAGATAGTCATGACCCAGGGTTAGAGGAAGGCACACATTTGTTTGAATTCTCCATCCAATGTCTGCTTGAGGGAAATATTTTGAGGGTGAGTCGGGAATGAAGTCAAACTTCTTCACTGACTGCACGCAGATGCAACTGCAATCCGGCAATAAAAAATGTGTCTAAGAGTAAGACAGTGGGAATGAATTGGTCAACCAGAAAGTCAGACACACACAAATAATAAAGTAAGTAATGTTCCCTAGCTATCATTTTTGTTTTTGGACATCATAGAAAGAAAGCTTAGTAGTCAGGGAAGTAGAGCTCATCCTCAAACTCTGGTGGTTCGCCCGGAAGTAGGTCATTCACTACACTACTTTTACCTGAGTCTCCGTCATCTTCCTCCTGTGGTACGTCACATTTGGTGTAATCCAGTGGTATAAAATGCTGACACATTTTGATCATGTTTAATCTCTCCATGTTTTGGGCCAAGAGACTGTTCCTTCTCACTGTGACAATGGCACCAGCAGCACTGAAAACAAGCTCAGCTAAGACACTAGCTACAGGGCAGACCAGACAGTTTATAGCCAAATTGCTGAGCACTGGCCATTGGCGCCTCTTTCAATACCAATGCACCAATGAGTTTGATCAAGGTAGACCTTTGTTGCATCATCCAGATAGGCCTGGACCATCAGCTCAATGTTCATTGCTGGTGCTCCACTTTGCTTGACCTCTTTTGCCTTTGCCTCTGTGCTGGACTTAAGCCCTGGCAGTATAAACCACTTAGTTTCAGATTTGGGGGCGGATGCTCCTAGTCTTGATGTTGTTGATGGTGTTCTAGTTGTTGGTTTTGACTGCTGGCAGCTATGAGCCAACAGCACTGCCCTCAGGGTCTGAACTTGAAGGCTGCACCACAGGACTTGTGCCCTGGACCAGTGGGCCTCTAATTCCCTGCCATTCTTTTTCTAGCTCACTGCCTTGCTCAGCAAATCATATTTTGTATTTTCTAACATCCCCGCCGTAAAAGGAATAATAATGGACAGTAATGGTTCTTACTGTGGATCAATAATTGTGGTACAGATATAATGTTTGGAGGACACAATGTCTCTTTACACCCTTGTATTAGCAGACAGGCAAAGGATTAAGCTCTCCACCAAGTCCTACACATCTTTTTTCCCTCCACACCTGCAGACACCTCCTTTAGGTGTTCCTGTAGCATGTGCAACAATGGGATAGCTTAGTCCATGGTACTGTCCTCTTTGTTGACTTCCTGTGTGAACACTTCAAAAAGAAGAAAAATCTCTGTCAGGAATTTGAGTAGGCCCCTTTGGTCTATCTCAATGATCATGCCTTTTACAGTTGCATCTCTGTCTTTGCATGACATATTTATTGATAGGTCTGTATTGATCAGACAGGCGTTGAAGCATGTAATAAGTGGAGTTCCAGCGTAGTGACACCTCCTGTGTGAGTGCTTTAACAGGCATTATATTACCACACTGAATAACCCTCAGCTGTATCCAGGCTTTAAATGAATGGCTGAAATAGGTCAAGATTCTTCTGCAGGTGGACAGTAAGTTGCTTACTTGGTATTCTTTTTTGAGAAAATCCTGAATAATGATGTTGATGCAGTGCGCCAAACTCAGGACCCTGAAATAACCACCATCAGCCCAGGCTATAACTATATTACTGTCATTGTCCCTGGCAACAAATCCAATCTTAAGCCCTCTTAGTCACAGCCATTCAAATACCTTGTTGTTAAAGTCTTCCAAAATGTTTCTGCTGCATGTGATTTCTCCATTGCGAACATTGTTACTGTGGCATGCTTGTGAGCAGCATTAAAAAACTCAGCAGTGTCAACACCTGCAGATATTTTTTCACTAGCTCCCACGAAAGCGATACAGTGTGCAGTGATGCACATGTAATCCTTCACTTGGAAACTGGTCCACATGTCTGTTGGCAGGTGGCTAGTCTGGACAGCAGTCTGCTGCAAAGCTTGTCCAAGCAATGCAAGCACATTGTGATGTAGTGCTGGAACAGCAACTCTGGCAAAATAGGACTGACTGAGAATTTTCCATTTTGGGCAGATGGCTGCCACACATTCAAGAAAACCCTCCCCTTCAAAAGAAAATGAAAGAGGTCCAGTGCTAACAGTTTAGCTAGCTTTGTGTTGTACAAACGTGCCATCGGGTGGTTACGTTTATACTGCCCCTCTGGCCTAAACATGGCAGGAATAGTAGCCTGAATGTTTTACTTTTCCTGATGCCACTCATGCAGGTGAATTCTTGAGACTAGGCAGTGGTAGGCTCAATGCACTTTTCAGCCGTGCAGCCACTGTCTTCTGTTTCCCTTGTGTTTCAACTTGAGTCTTGTGCCAGTGTGATTTTGCAGATATGGGTGTTTCTACTGCACAGCAGGGGAGAGGGCTGCTTTATGTAATGAAGATGTATTCCTCTTCTTTTCCCCCACCATTATCCGATCGGATTTGGATTCCCTGTTCAGTCGGCTTTCACCCCCTTCTCAAACAACACTTGCAATTTTCTTGGTTGCTAAGGATTGCCCCCAATGGATCGTATGGTGCTTTCTCAAATGTGTCATTTGTCCCCCAGTACCATAGTTTGTACCAAGCTTACCCCCACTAACACTTGCTCTACAATGGGAGCTTTACTTTCTGATGCTGCTGTACCACTGCCAATTTTGGATGGCATGGCAGTAGGTGGGCGTTTTGATGTTTGACTCTCAGGCTCTGCAGTGCCTAATTCTTCTGAGGTGGTTGAGGATGTAGGTCACAGCCGGAACTTTGCAAATATGGCAGCTGGCGGTGGTTGGATCTGTGGCGCCACATCCCGCCCAGGAAGTTGGGATGGGGTAACATCTGTCTCCACTAGGGCTGGGCTAATATTCATGATGGCTGGCTCATTGTCATCCCCGTTTTCCACATCTTCATCCATAACTCTAAGGCATTCTAAAACCTTCCTTTTCCCTAGCCTCATCTGAGTCATCTCGTTGCGTGTCTCACTCTCAGACTGAGTTGGGATCCAAGTAGAGTCTATATCATCAGAAGGTGAGCAGATTGCTCTACTTCCTCAACATGAAGCTCAATCTCTTGACCTGCTCCTCCCTCTGGAGGAACTACTATTGGCAGTTGCGGCTGTTGTTCTTGTTGTTGTCCACTTCTCTGAGTTTCCTGCAATGATTGGGTACTACTTTGCAATAGAGATAAGTCAATGTCAACATTACAGCTTGTTGGCGTTGGTTGCTGTGATTAGACTGGCTGCCTCTGTGACAAATATGGGCTTGTCAATTTCTCTTATCTCGGTGCACTCAAAATTGAACTGTATTTAACGACAAAAGTTTCTAGTTAAGCTCCACGTTATTCATTGAACTTCATAGGTCTTTTAAAACCAGTCCGTGGGTGTGTGCACCTTTTACTTGAAACTAGATGTCTCTTCACATCTTTCTAGAATTCAAAGAATATATTCAAACCACAATTTTTGAATTTTCACTCATTGTGTCTTTTATTAACTCATCCAGAGGTTCTTTGAAAAAGACCACGATCCATGCTCATTAATAATTCATATGATATCAAGCTTTTTAAGCTACCTAATGCATTTCCGGACCGAAAAAGCGACCCTTCTTCAGGGGTCTAAAGGAAAGATACAAAAAACCATATCAGGCTTTAGGAATTGGTCATATACAGTACAACATCAATACTTAAGATGATTATTCAATATCCAACATCTGATGTTGTGTCTGGTAAGAAATCCTCCTCAAATTTCATTCACAAAAACTTATGAGTAATATTGGTTCAGGTGAGTTCTTATGATGAAAAAACATATATTGCAAAAAACATAAGAAAGAAAGTACACAGTAGCGCTCATGGCAATGTATGCGCCGTGTGTGGCTCATGGCTTATTGAAGGTTAACACTGTCAAGATTATCATACATCTGTACTGTTATCGGTATATACTGGCTGAAAAGCTGCGTAGGGCAAGACATAATGTCGTTGTAGTGCACTGTTAAAAGTGTCATGCAGAAAATGTATGCAGTTTAAAAAGAACATAGCGTGTTTTGAGTGTGACATATAAAACGCTATCTGTATCTCTACAGCCGTTAACCTGAAGCGCAAGAGTGAACACGCTCTGAAAACAATATAAAAATTCTGCGCCTGGCAGGAACATAACTCAAAGCTTCTCTGCATTCAGAAATATTTCTATTGTGTCAAGCGATTAACCAGTAGCTGACTTCATATAGCTATGTACGAACGTACTTACTACAAAGCGTGTAGAGCAAACGGCGATAGCGAGACGTGGCGGGATTTTCCAAACAACACATCCGTGTTCATGCTCAGTTAATAAAATGAAGATCCAATCAGAATTTAACTTGTTGCTTATTCGAGTCACATGATATGAGTACGTGCGCTTCTTCTCTAGACTTTCTCATGTGATGAACTGACCAAATCATAACGCTCGAATCGTTATGCCTGTGTGCGATTCCTTGGTAAATTACTTCACTCACTGAAACTCATGTTACCTACTTATATGTCCACAACAAGTACCTGCTTCATCAATTATTACATATTACTGCAAAATATGTGACTACAAATCATAATAGCTCTATTTCATATGTCAAAAAATACATAATGTGTGCAAAAATCAACGCAGCTCATATTTACGTACAGGTTCATAATTCTAACCGATGGTCAGTTTATAAATAACTTGATAATTCTATCCGATCGTTCATTCCAAAGGGTTGTAATGAGTTAAATTTTTGAATCCAAAAATATTCTGCTCTGAGTAATTGTATAGGTCGGTCCATGTCGCAACGTTGTTGAATTGCTTCCAGAATGTTGAATCTAATTTGCGCAATTTGATGGCCTGCTTCCTGCCAGTGTGCGGCTATAGTAGACTTCATATTCTTTGTTCTCACATTGCTTTTATGTTCTGTCATTCTGATCTTCATCTTCCTTTTTGTCCGGCCCACATAAATTTTGCCACACGGGCATTTTATAGCGCAAAATTAAGGGGCATATTACCAACAACTAGCGATAATTATCGCTATGTTGGCTTAGCGGCGATATTTTTATCGCCGAGCTGCGGCGAATTTTATTGCTTAGGAACCTTGCTATTACCAAGGTATATCTCCTAAGCAATAAAAATCGGCCGAAATGCATGAATATCGCTGAAAAGTCAGCGATATTCATGCATTACCGAGCTAATGCTCTTAGCCATGTTATCCACCTACCATTGGATAACATGGCTAAGAACTGCTCAGGGGCAGGTGTTAGCTTTTGGAGATATTCGCGCTTAGTGCGAATATCTCCAAAAGATGGTAATAGGAGATAGCGATGTTAGCGACTTTTTCCAGTCGCTAACATCTTGGCACGCCCACTTTGCATGTCATTAGTGATAAATATCACTGACATGCAAAACGGGGCCCAAGATGGTCGCTATCTCCTACTAGCTGTCGCTAACTGGTGTTAGCGACAGCTAGGTAATAATAGGGAGATAATTTTATCTCCGCTTTCTTGGCTTTTAAAGCCAAAAAAGCGGAGATAAACCCCCTTTATAATATGCCCCTAAATTTTTGGTGTCACAAGTACTCGAGTGTTGCAATGGTATTTTATGACCTTTCATTGGATGTATGAATTAATTCCCAACTATTACGTTGTTACAATGGACACAATTTTCACATCTTTTCATCGCTTTTGATTGGTTTTCTTTTACTCTCTGGGCCTCGATTAAGGTAGGAACACTGATTTGGGGGTGCTGCTCCCAGCTTTCTCCCCAGAGATTGGTGTGGCAGGCACAGATTTTTGTTTTCCATAAAACATCTGGAGCGCATACCAGTGGTGGTGGTGATAAGCTCCTTCTTTTTCTCACTGGCTACTTTCTTGGTAGCAATTTTAGGCTTAGAAGTGGCACCTTTCTTTGGGGGCATCTTGAAGCTGGTGGACAGCAGTGGCACTTAGCTTCACAAGTTAAAGAGATGGCTGTTGTGTGGGTCGCTCACGCGTCATGCAGAGCACAGGCCTTCTTTCTGGCAGTACTGTGAGTGATATGTTGTTTCTTGTTATTGTCTTCTTGTTGTGCAACTAAAAAAAAGAAGCAATAAGGACATGGCATGGCATTTTTGCTGTTCAGTTAGTAGCACAAACAAAGAAAGTATTTTTTATTGTGTGGCCACTGCTGTTACTCCCTTAATTAACAATACAATGTAAATATATCTACTCATTCGGAAAATGGAAAACCACATAAGCATATAACTACTTTCAGGACGACTGACCACTCAGGAGGATAAAAAGAGAGCAAAAACAACAACAACATACAGATGAAACTGTTTACTCTATGTGCGGCATGTGACACCACGTCACTCATGACATGTGATGTGGCACTCACTCTGAGGGAGGTATATCTGACACAAGACAATGGAAGGAATAATCGCTACACAATGAATGTTGTTGTGCATCTCTACTAGCACACATGGGGTTGATTTGATTGAAGCAAGATGTAGTGGGAAATAGTATAAATGAAGATATTTCTTTTAAATTATGCAGATTCTTTTTAAATAACTTTCAAATATATATATTTTTTAAATGTAGAAAAATGTAACAAATTAAACAGAAGTGAAGTTATCCTCAAAGATATAATAATAAGTTACTAAACTGCTATCTCATTGCTCAACCATCCAAGCAGCCTATGGCAAAATTGGGCTGAATTTGTTTGGACGCACAAAATGGCTGACAACTAGTGCCACATTGTCATCAACAACAACACTGAACAGGAGGGCATTCATTGGGAACAAGGAGAAGACATGCAGGCAGGAAACACACACTAGCTGGATCCACAAAGTGGCAACCAGCCACATGGTCACAAGAAGTTGGAGGCCTACAACAAAGATTGCATGCACGCCTATGGCAAAAGCACACTGGCTGACTATACAAAATGGCCACCAGCCACATGTTCACAAAAAGAGGCAGGAGGCCTGTAAAGCAATCAAACAGCACATGCAGGTCTACGCCGGGACAGTGCACTGACTATACAAGATGGCCCATTGCCTTTGGCCTTATAGCATCTGAAACAAAGGCAAATGTTGGTCTATGGCAAACACACATTCACACACACTGGCATGACAAAGGAGGCATCATTAATTTAGCAGTGCCAAAAATGAAAATGATTGGGCTAAATAAAATGTTTACAACAAGACACATCCTTCATATGCATTACCTGACTTAGTCCTGAATCCTATACATTGTTTGCATGAAAATAAAAACATGATATATAACAAAAAAAGCAGTTTGTATTTCAATCCAAATCCACCCATGGCCGAAATGCTGTAAACACCACAGAAACTGCTGTTCATGCACCCATGACTAGCACTGCACCAGCTGGATGGAAGGCCATTTGGCAGACTACTAGGCCACATATTCAATCAAAATTTCAAATGTATTAAAAAACAGCTTTAATCAAAGAAGAGAAGATGATGAGATAATCTTCAGTGCTGTGCCAAACACCTAAGAGAAAGACACACGCAGACTGGATGGAATGCAGAACAAATCAAACAATCACCCCCAGTCAAGAGATCTGGGTTAAATCCATTGTTCTTTTGGTCATAATGCCCTCCCAGTTTAGACCCAGCCATATGCAAATCAGTCTTGAACCTTATCCTCATGGTAACAGTCCTGCTCAAACTGCCAAGCCAGGTACTCCCTAGAGCAGAAACAAGCATCCTGTGACCGATTTCGGGGTATCAACCCTCATCAGCCAGGCTAGCTTGAATCCAGTGGCACAGTGAGCCCGGAACACACGTCTGGGCATACCTGGCACACTTTTGGCAAGAAAGAAAAAGATTCACAAATGATGGACAGAATGCTGAAGAAATCAAACATTCACCCCCAGTCAAGAGATCTGGGTGAAATCCACTGTTCTTTTTTTCACCAAGCCACCCGAATTTAGACCCAGCCATATGTAAATCAGTCTTGACCCTGCTTGTCATGGGAACAGTTCAGCCCAGACTGCCAAACCAGTTCCTTCCTGAACAAGAAACAGGCATCCTGGGACTGGTGTCAGAGTATCACTTCTCATCAGCAAGACTAGTTTGAATCCAGTGCACAGTGAGCCCAGGACCCACGTCTGGGCATACCCTGTGCACTTAGACGAGAAAGAAAAAGACACACAAATGATGGATGCAACGCGTAACGAATTAAACATTCAACCCAAATCAAGAGATCTGGTTAAATCCATTATTCTTTTGCTCACCATACCACCCCATTTTAGAGTCAGCCATATGCAAGTCAGTCTTTATCCTGCTCCTCAAGGGAACTGTCCAGCCCAAACTGCCAAGCCAGGTCCTCCCTTGACCAGAAATAAGCATCCTGGGACTAGTTTTGGGGTATCACTCCACATCAGCCAGGCTAGCTTGAATCCAGTGGCACAGTGAACCCGGGACCCACGTCTGGGCATACCATGCCTAAAGCTGGAATGAGTGATGGGTATGGGGGCCTTAGTTTTGGACCATTCTTCTGACTCATTGTTTAAGATTTTTGCAAATCATTTGCCTTCCATATCCAGTAGGGCGATGAGCCAGAAGCTAGATGGATTACCACATGCACCTTTTAGTGGATTGGAGTGAGCATGGCACTTCTTCAGCTGTCTAGCACTGCTTTCCCTCACAAGCAATTTTTAAAGAGCAGGCTAAGCAGGGATGCTTAATCTCCTAAAGCAGATTAAAATATTCTCTGAGGCAAGCCATCAGGGCCCTGGCTCCAGCTGCTTAGATTGACGCCAGTACATGTGTAATCGAGTCTTGCCAGAGCAATAATTCACCCAAGTGCAAGAGTTTTTTATTGCAACTGTTGACTATTTCTTCCGATGGAGCATCCAGACCACAATCATTTTTTACATTATCTTACAGAGTGAAAATATAGTCTGACTATTTAGTGGCTGAGATGGCAGGTGAGATTTTCTAAGTATTTTGGCTTTATATTTTCTTGACGAGGTTCCAAAATTTAGCAGGATTTTAGTTTCAAGGCCTCATGAAGTTAAATCCATGCCAAATCTTCGATGAACTGAGAGATTTCCCAGGCTTCGGATCTTTAGGCCTGCCTAGCCTTTTGGATTTCATCCGCTTGTAAGGGAGTGTTACTACTTTTATGTGCTGATCTTTGAAGTTTGTTTGATTCTCACTTAAGAGCTCTCAGAGCTGGGTTACAAGGTCTGTGTACGTCCTGCCTTTTGGTCTTGCTAATGAATCTGTTGGTTAGCTTTTTAAGGGAAGTTGGCCAGTATGTGAATGACAGTAAAGAATTCCTTGCATCATGTTGTAGAAATTCTGTCACCTTCACCAAGGCATGGAGTTGTTGACCATTTTATTCTCAGCAGCCCGCAAGTTCTCTCTTCCGTACAAATTATTTGCAGTTGTACTAATCTGGGTCTATCCCTGTGAAGAGTACAGGTTAGCCTTGCATGATCACTTGTCAATGTACGGAAGTCCTGGAAGTTACTTGCCCAAATGAAGTGCTGGATAGAGATCCAGATACAATCTATTAGAGAGGCACAGGAGATCATTGTGTATGTGCAAGAGGCAGGTTGGTCCTGAGCCGCTCTTCTATTTTGTGTTTTATAGTCCAAGGAATTCAAATAGGAAGCACATTTCTGTCCAGCCTTGTCATTCCTTGAGGATCCCTGGAAGATTTCCAGTATGCCCCACACATTATCCTCTTCCTGTTTCAAAGGAGGAGGTTCTGGAGTTTCAAGAAGGAACATATTGAAGTGTCGAGCCAGGACCCATATTTCTGCAAGATGCTGTTGTCTTAGGACTTTAATTAATGTAAAAGTTTCTATAGAAGCTCATTTCTTTTTCGGCTGTTTACAATGTATATAGATGTTTCCATTAATAAGTGCCAGCGTCTTTCTTGTGTGTTTGACTGATATACTTGTAAAGCGCGCAATTGCCGAGGCGTCTTGGCGCTGAGGTGAGGTGAGTAGATACCGATGCACAGGCTCACCAATCTAAGAACTTAGGGAAAAAGCCAGGTCTCTACCAGTTTCCTAAAAAGAGCCCTATTCGGTTGTAGTCTGAACGTGGTCGGGAAGGAATTCCACAATTTGGCTGCTTGGTGGGAGAAGCTCTTGCCACCCTATCTGGCTTTTTTTATATTAGGGACTAGTAGCAGTCCTGTGTTGGCTGACCTGAGACTGCGTTGCGGCGAGTACCAGGAAAATAAATATTGAATGTCCATAGCTCCCCCTCCATATAAAGCCTGGTGTAAAAGATAAAAGGCTTTGAAATCCACTCGCTGCCGAACTGGGAGCCAATGAAGTTGTTTGATACTGGCAGACTTGGGGTGATGGTTAGGGAGATCAAGCAGCACACGAGCTGCCGCATTCTATAAGGACTGCAGTTTGGCAATCTAGCTTTTATCTGTTCCCAGGTTTAAGGTGTTGCCATAGTTGATTCTTGAAAGGACAAGTACTCCAACAACTGTTTTCCTAAGTGTTAGTAGGATAAACAACAGGATATTTTGCAGAACTCTCTACATAAAGAAGCAGACGGAAAACACCTGATTGACTTGTTTTGCAAACTTTAGTTTGTTGTCGAACATTCGCCTTGCCTCGCCTTAGTCACAGGAACAAGACAGTTCCCAGTCTCGGAAGGCCACCATAATTGGCTCCATACAGAAGGCCTCTGCCCAAACTGGATGACCTCAGTCTTTTCAGTATTGAGTTTTAAAAAGTTAGAGTTCATTCGGGTCATGACTGCGTTTAGACAGTTACGGAAACTGACAGCTGTGATGTCCACCCTTTGCATGACCAATACCACTATCTGGGTTTGGTCAACATAAGAGACTAAAGTGAGACCATGATCTTCGATTAATCTTGCCAGAGGGGTGACATATAAGTTAAACAGCGTCAGTGACAAAGCTGACCCCGGTGAGACTCCACACGGGAGGCAGAGATTTCCTGATTTTAGGCTATCCCAGTGGATGAACTGTTCCCTTGATGCCAAAAAGGAAGTTAGTAGGGTTCGAACCAATTCTCTGATACCTTTGCCTTCAGCCGCCACAACAATACCACATGGTTTATGGTATCAACTGCTGCTTATAGGTCCAGCAGGATGAGGACGGCTCTTCCCCCCACATCCATCACTTCCTTCTGTGGCCATGATCTGGGCCGACTCGGTGAAATGCCGAGATCTAAAGCTATGTTGGGTGTGATCTAGAATGTTGTTGTCAGCAAATTCCGTATTCATGGCTTTTTCTAAAATTTGGGTTGGAAGTGGAAGACCTGATATTGGGCGGTAGTGTTTCACATCTGTGTGGTCCAAGGTAGCTTTCTTTCAGATAGGCATGATGCAAGCATTTTTCCAGGACTATGGAAAGACCTCTGAGCTGATGACCTTGTTTAGGAGGGGAGTCGAGTGAACACTAATATTCCCGGGAACCAGGTGCAAGATATACGGGGGACAGGGGTCCAAAGGCAAGCTGGACTTAGTCTGTACGTAGCAGGTCTGTTACTCTCTCTGCTGCTAAAACAGAGAACAGTAACAGAGTGATATGCGTGGATTGTCCTCTGACAAATTTTCACTGTTCCTCGTGGAATTAGATGCTGTCTTATGAAGTTCATGAGAGACAGTCTGTACTTAATTGTGGAAGGAGGCACACTCAAAGACTAAACTCAGACCAATTTGTTTGTATAATTTATTATTTACGCATTTTATTTCTAAAACCAAGCCAAGCCTGGTGCAGGTAAGTGAAATAATACTTTGCAAAATCTTATCCAGTAATTTACAGTTGAATGCAAGTTCAATGCTGTTGCTTGAATTACAGGTATGTCAACAGTTTGAAATGACTGTTCAGTTACTTTACAGATTACTGTACACATTACTTTTTAGATTACTTTTGTTAATCAGTGTAATATGCCTAGATATCACACTGAGACAGTTCTTAGAAAAAAGGTAATTCACTTTAAGTAAATTTGCAATTATTCAATGTTTTATATAAACCAACTCCACAGTTAAAATAATTTTCGAGTTTTGGATTGGTGAAGACTATATTTTAGTAGGTTTATGTAAACATTTTGAGTTGAATCTTAAACCAGAGTGAACTTTGGAGAAACCAGAGTGAACTTTGGAGTAAAATACTATTTCCAGTGTTTAAATTCTGCTTTTCTAGCGGAACAGTCCCCCCCTCCTGGAAAGGAAGCATCATTGTCCCTTTATACAAAAAAGGGGCAAGAGATCTACCACAAAATTATCGTCAAATTGCCTTGCTTGACGCCATTGGTAAGGTGTTTGCAAAATGTGTGCTTTCTTTAATTAACGATTGGGTATCTGAACATAAAATCCTTCCCTTGGAGCAAACTGGTTTCAGACAAAATCATGGAACTTTAGATAACCTGACTGCATTACAAGTTATCAATGAAAAATATGTGAAAGTTCGGGGTGGTCAGGTATATGGCGCTTTTATTGACTTCTCCACCGCTTTTGATAAAGTAGATAGAAATTTGCTGTGGAGAAAGTTATTTAACCTAGGTATGCCTGCATCACTTATTAAGTTAATTCGCGCCCTGTATTCTGACACTTGGTGCAGAGTTTTACTTGGAGGTGATCGCGGCGTATCGAGATTAATTCCAACATCTAATGGGTTGAAGCAAGGTTGCCTTTTGGCTCCGTTGCTATTTTCTTTATATACTGTTGATTTACCCATCGCTCTTTCGGCTTGCGCCGGTATTGCCCCGTCCTTGGGGGGTGTTCCAATTGCATGCCTTATGTATGCAGACGACATCCTAATTTTGGATCTCACCCCAAAGGGCCTAAATATTCGGTTGCATGCACTTTTTGAATATGCTGAAAGTCATTTTTTATCTATAAATACGGCAAAAAGCAAGGTGATTTGTTTCTCTGGTAGAAAGAAGCCTAAATGTTTTAACTTTCCATGGGTTGTGGGGGGGGAAAAACTAGAATGTGTGAAATCTTATACCTTTTTAGGTAAAATTGTCACTCATAATTTAAGTGACAAACCACACATAGACAATAACTCTCGGAAGGCTATTTCTCAGGGAAAGAGCTTAGTTTCCCTGTATAAAGCCACAGGTAGAAGGCATTTTTCTATTCTTTTAGATGTTTTCAGAGCGAAAGTTCCAGCCTCCCTGTTATATGGAATTGAGTTAGTTGATCCAAAAAAATGGAGTTTTTTAAACTCTGCGGAAGGAAAAACTCTACGGAGTTTAATGTCTGTAGGCACAGCAAATTCGACTGCTTCCTTGAGACAGGAATTGGGTTTACGTAGCAGCAGGGTACAAGGTCTGGCTAGTATCATACGCTGGGTAGTAGCGTTATCTAAAGGTGAACCCAATACCTTAAGAAACCTCATAAAAAATGAATTATTAGGATCTTTTAATGACTTCTCATCGATTGTAAAAAACTTCAGATTTGCTGTGTTACAATTGAAATTAGATGAGGAGACTCTATTTCTATTGTCCCCTCATCAATTAAAAACTGTTTTGAAGTCAGCCTCTTGGGAATTGGGGTTTTGTCTTGATAGAGACTTTTGTCTAGCGAAAAAAGGTTGTACGCCTGTTATTGAATCTTATACCCTGCGGAAAGCTCAACCATATATGTACTGGAACATCTCCCATGGCGTGAGACGCCTGGTGTACTTATTAAGACACAATTTGCTTCCGCTAAAAGTTCTACATGCCAGCTGGTTTGGTTGTTCGGCACGCTGTGATCTTTGCCAATTGTATGATCAGGATCTAGATCACGTCATGTTCGTTTGCCCTACACTGATGCCCTGCAGGCGTAGATGGTTAAGACCAATTTGCTTACAACTTAACATATTATCAGCATCTTTGTTTAAGGCAGCCTTGATTAACCCACCTAATGAAATGTTTGCTTTTAAACTGTACAACTTCTTTAAATGTTTTTTGGACTTGTATTAAGTTATCTCATGTGATTGTGATGGAAATATTTTTTAAACATTTGTTGTTTTGTATGCATATGCTGTTTTATGTGGACCTCATAAAGAGTTCCTTATCATAATAAATAAACTTTGAAACTTTGAAACTTTGAGTTGAATCTTGTTCGTTTTTGTAGCTTTTTAAAATTTTGCATATGTTTTTTAACAGACTATTCACTATATAGCCATTGAATTGAATGTGGTCAATCTTTATTTTTCATAACTCTAATTGTGAAAGTTTGAAATGTGTTTTTTGTCAAATACAACTAAAGAAATTCTGAGGTCATCTATGGGGCAAGGTGTTCCACATGTAAAAGTAAAGATGTGTTTGAATCCAACAACCACCTGTAATTGTATTGTGTTTGCAGTAGATATCACATTGAGACATTTCTTAGACAAAAGGTAAGTAATTCCCTTTCAGTACATTTGCAGTTTTGTAATGTTTCATACAAACCAACTCCACACTTAGAAGAATTTTCAAGGAAAAAGCAGTCAATGCAATCCTTTGGAAGGAAATGAAGTTAATGGTTTGCAGGTAATTACTTATTTGTGGGAGTTGGTATTCTGCGGTTGGATCCAGGGTTCCCAGGTTCGAGAATGCACTCTCAGAACACCCTTAGTGGCACTAGGGCGGCCCGGTGCAGAGTGTTGAGACCCAATGTTATCCAGTGGGTGATAGGAGGCCTCCGGTTGGTGGCTGCTTGTGAGCAGGCCACAAGGTTGTGGAAGCAAAGCTCCTGGTGTTAGGCTCAGGGCAAAGGGGGATCTAAGTTAGCACCCAAATTACACCCGCAGTGGCACAGGGGCAGCTGGGTGCAGGGTGCTGTTCTGGCGTTGGGTGCTCTGTTGATTTCAATGAGGATTCTCAGGTTGCAACACACAGTGCAGGCTCGGGGACGAAGATCTTCTGGAGGTGACCACCGGTTTGAGAGGTACGTTGGGATGCCTGGGGATGCTGGAACATCGTCGGTTGGGCCACCCACGGTTGTGCGACGTCGGGTGCAGGGGTGTATCGAGGTGTCAGGTTTTCTGTATAATTACTGTATATACATTCTGTAAACAACAGTTCTAGCGATATCAATGTAAACTTAAGACTAAGTGCAAAAACAGCAGATATTAGGGCAAAATAGTTCACTTTATCTATGGCATATTCATGGAAACTCACGAACGTATTGCAGATTGCAGGAAGGAGCTTACTCTGAAAATCATGTCATCACTACCTTACTGCTGTATTTCATAAAATGCCAAGTTAAAATCTATAATAGCATGTACATTAACATAAGGAATCAAATACTGTTTAGTATATCTGACATAAAAACCACAGAAACACAGAAAATGTGACAATGTTTGTTTGCAACCGATGCCACACAGGCAAGGCTGGTTCTCCAAATTTTTGTTAAAACCTAACGGAAAACAGAGTGAGTATTTTATACATCCGTCCCTGAGACGAAATAGCAGACTCCTATTCCATCTCCCAAGATTTTTTCGTAGGTATACCTGTGGCATATTATTAATATTGCCTGGTGACACCAGAAGAGTGGTGTATCTAATAATTGACGGTTTATGGATCTCCATATTTTCTCTTTCCTCACGGTATAAATCATACAATGCCCCTCTCACAGACTGTAGACTTATACCGTCTGTAACTAGAGGGGTGAAGAAAATGTGCTCCAACCTTACCCTGGCTTGGCTTTTCTTCACTGCACTTAGCCATGGTATGTAACTATCCCTGTCACATTTCAGACAATCAGTGATTATTTCTTGTGTTAAGAGTGCGGCAGGATTTCGCCATATCTTTAGCCAGAATAATACTGTCCGCGACTTGATGAAATCGTCCACCTCTGCGCCATAAGTCGCCGTCGGTATACATTGGGCTCTATAGATCTGTAGTAACGGTATTACAACCTCCGCCTGCTTTGGCTGTTGGAGGCTAATTATTGAATTTATAGCCTTACCGAGTTTATTTTTCAAGTGCCACATGTGGCTTCCAGGATCCTGAGTCTGAAAAGACTAGACCCAGGCAGGGAAAAGTGCTGCTGCTTCTTAAGAGCTCTTTTCCTGACACAATATGGTGAATGTGGTGCTTTTTGGGCCCGCAGGACATTATATAAGATTTATTAAAATTGGTACACAAATCCAAGTCTGCCATAAAGGATACGAAACCCGTTATTAATGTGCGAAGTGCTTTAGGTGTACCGCCCATCAGGACTGCATTGTCCGCATATAAAAGTACGGGAAACAGTTTACCGTTAATTTTTGAGACATCGCAAGTTAATTTAGACAGGGATTTATTTATTTCATTTATATAAAGAATAAAAAGTAAGGGGGCTAAAACACAACCTTGTCTAACGCCCCTACCAAAACAAATAACCCCTTGAAACCTCTCCATCGTTGTTTATCCTAACCCGTGCTTTCAGGTCTCAATGCAGATGCAATCCACGGACGTCAAAGCATATCAGTGACTAAAAAGGACAGTCAATCTGTACTGTTACCTATTCCTCTCCTCTACAATTTATGAGGGGACAATGCACTGTATTCCGCCCAAATTAACATTAAAAAAGAGCCTATCCTCATTGACAGAAACACAGAACAACAAGTACTATGACCATTCTAGGTCGATGACAGAGGTCCACACCACCAGTGTTGGACTGAATTCTACTTAGAAAAAATGTGTGAGAAACAAATGACACCTCACGGAAACACCACCAATGGGGTAACTGGTATGTAATTTCCAGACAACCCCCTGTCTCATCATCGGTAGTCACTTGATTCTCAAAGAAAGTAGAAAGAAAGAAAGAAGGTGTCCAAAACAAACAACCAAAAACGTGTAACAAACAGTGGAAAGCAGAGGCATCTGCTAGTGACAAACATATAACATAAACAAGTGCATAAAACACAGCATAGAGTTCCCTTAACCAACTTTATTTATAGGGAAGTGGTTTTATGCTGCAACAATAAAAAGGCTGGTAGCTATTCATGCATACTATTACCTATTGCCAGTGCCGACATGTTTCACTGCCATATCAATTTAAGCAGTTTCATCAGGGCTGCACTATATGCCGCCACTCCACTTTTGGACACTCGTTGTGTGTAAACTGCCAAGGAAGAACAGGCGCAAAGAACCAATTAAAAACATGTAAACATACCACTTGTTAGCCGTATGTATAATGTGATATATATCCATTATTTACCCAGAGTCAGCCTAGTTGCTCATACCAGCCGCCCCGGGGTTGAGAAGGATATAGGGGTACTCCAAATGTGAGTTCTCGCCTTCACTTAGCATTTGAGCTTTCTGCTAGTAAAGACAAAAGACATTTTTGCAAATGTGTAGGAAAAAAGGACAACCAGTCTCATTGATGCAAGGCTCATTCGTACAGACAGTGGTGTAAATTCTGTCCGGAATACAGCAAGCGTTACATTAAAAACCAGATCACAATCTCTTATATTCGTATTCTTACAGATTTATCCTCTGCAGGGATCTCATCCTAGCCTCTAGTTGTCGAAATGCTGGGCAATAATGGACAGCTTCAAAATGCCTAACTTTACAGGTTCATCCATGAAACCCAGATATAGAGGGACTTTTTTGGCTATAGTATATTTGCCCAATATAAGGTTTAAGTTCAGGCACTGTTCTACAGTTCCCACACTACTCCTAAATCCCAACTGACATGGACTTAAAATTTGAGCTTCCTCTGCCCAATTCCTGATCTTATTAAAAATTACTCTTCCTAAGATCTTCAAAGTATTATCGATCAAAGATATAGGGCGATAGCAAATAGGATTAAGTCTATCGCCCTTCTTGAAGATGGGAACGATGATACTATTTGACCAGGTTTTAGGGATTGTAGTATTGGACAGATTGTTAAAAACATTACACAGTAAGGGCGACCAGAAATCTGGCTCAGATTTAATTAGGTCAATTGATAATCCGTCAGGACCTGGCGCTTTATTTCCTGCACTTTGGTTTATGGCATCTTCCACTTCAGTTATAGAAATATTAACCGTATTAACTAGACAATAACTGACAACGGTCATTGTTGATGCTGTATATATTTTCGAGAAATGCTCTTCCCACGATTTGCTAGCTATATTACAGTTTATCAGGGTAATGGTTGAGCCCAAAGACCTCATAGATTTTACCTCGCCCCAAAACCCAGTGACATTTTTGAGTGCAGCGGAGCGTGCAAGAGAATCCTACCGCTCCTTCAATAGCTCCTTTGTACGTGTTTTTGTTGCTTTTTATAGCGTTCTCTCAGGACTCTAACCAGAGTACTGTCCCTGGGTTCCGCAGAAAGTGCTTCACGTCGTTCTCGGTTCATTAAATCCCACACTGGCATCAGTGTTGGTTTAATGTGCTGAGAAGCTTGATACCAAACTTCCCAGTTTTCAGTAACGCCATTATTTTGCTGTGGAGTTTGTAATGTCAAACTCCCAGCATCATATCCTCCTAATGGCAATACTGCACTTACAAAGTCTAGGAATTGGTTTAAACACTGTAGTGGTACAAGGCTCATGCACCTGTGCTATCACCACTGGTATAGTGAACCCAGCTAGAGGGGTGGCTGACCTATGCCAAGGCAGTGGGTTGGAGCTATGGCACTGTGTGCCATGTTGACTTTTCACTGTGTTCTACACCAAAACACTCAGCCTGCAATGGCACTGTGTGTGTGTGTGTGTGTGTGTGTAAAGGTACAGAGCCTCTAGGGGTAGCACAAAAGGTGTTTCAGTCCTTCCCTGTCCACAGTGCCCCTCGTACCTATGGTACCATTTACAAGGCACTGACATGTGGACTAAGAGTGCCAATTGGGTTGTCTTGTTTAATGCAGTTTAGAGAAAGAACATAGGCCCTGTATACCTGCTTGGCAGGAACCCAGGGCACACTTGGTTAAAGCACCTCAACAGTTTATCAAAAAGTGGGGTGAAATTATGCAAAAAGAGGGCACTTTCTTACAACCCTGCGCTGGGATTGGTCTGAGCAGGGAGGAAAGACGCTCTGCTCTGACCAGAGAGTCTTTGGGGTTTCTCCAGCCCAGCTACATTGAGCCTGAGACAGCCGGCCTAAACACATGTGCGCACTTAGGAAGTGGAGTGCACAGAGCACTCCTCCCCCCCCCCCCCCCCCCCCCTTCCATGCCTAGGCCGGCCCCTCTAACCACTGCTGGCTCAGAGCCGGCAAAATGCAAAATAAAACCACTCAAGAACATTGTTTTATTTTACATTTGCTGGCACTTAGCCAGGCGGTAGGGCGACGTGCGTCCGTCACTGCAGAGGAGCTGCCACTGGCTCAGGGCCTGCTCGGGGGAGCTGGGGGTTAGAGGTAGAGCCAGGACCTAAGGCCCATTGACTTAGTGGCCAGGTACTAGTCTGCAGGGGTGCTGTGGAGCTGTGACACATCCTCCCTCGTCCTTGCTGCAACTCCAAACTGCGGCGTGTGACGGCTACATCAACATGTGTCTTTTGGGTCTTCTGCAGAACACTCAGGCAGGGCTAGCCCTTTCAGAGTAATTCCTTCTCACTGTACACCAAAATAATGGCACTGAACACCACCAATGTTTAGTTTGATAGGTACTTTTGGGCCACATCCCAGCAAACATTTGCCAAAAAGCGAAAAAGGGTAAGGTAAAATGTCAGGGACATTAGACAATTTACGCAACTTGCATAGCTCTCACTTGCAGCGACATCCGTCTTTGTGGACAGCCCAGGTAGAAAGATGTTAAAAAAAGAAAGGGTTACCAATAGGCATCATCATCACTATACAATGCAGAGTCGCGGATTAGCTTATTATCAGTGCTGCTACACTCTGCGATGATGCTCAGATGATAAAGTTACATGGCAGATAGCGCAGAGCACAAAATGATTGTTTCCATCGGCAGGCAAGTGAACGAGCGAGAGTGGAGATATGGTTTGTCCTCTCCATACTTCACAAAGGTGAATTAAGCCGTCCAGGCCGTTCGGTTGCCAGGGCTTTGTCAATGCTCATTGATATTGAAATATTTTCAAGAGTAATGAGCAAAATAATTTTCTTTAAGCCTGTGCTGGGAGCCGTATCAACAAGAAATAGCAGGAATCGGCTACAAATTGGTCTTTACTTAGGGACATATTTTTAACGACTTTAGAACATATTTTATGGTGTTTTTATGCTGAGATCCCAAATTTGGATAAAGAAAACGTCATTGTGTTAATGTGCAATTTGGTAGCTAAACTGGTATTTAATACAAGGTTATGCTGCTAGAAAGACACCGGTTTTACAGTCGTGAACTAATTTAATATAGCGCTTGTATCAGAAAGAAGGCTATTTAACATGGTCAATCAAGCATGTATGAGATGAGTACATTTTGATGCATTATTATCCAAGGCAAATCTGTTCATGCTGCATTGAGTTCAGAGAGTTTTACAACACGATTATGCATTATGACTGTCTAATAAATGCATCTTAATTGTGTTCTCCATTCATCATATGCCGCCCTATAAAAGGTGAGTCAACTCACTTCCAGACCACAAAGTTGAGTATTATGAGCTCACTCTCTTCCAACTCCCCACCCTTTGACGCTAATGTTTGATGTGACAATTTATTGTGGGTGTGTCCCAGCACCCACTGCAGAGACTGTAAATTCTTCACTCAACTGTACAGACCGTAAATTCCTCATGTGTTCCATCATCACTCATTTTTCCTGTGGAAACCGTTTTGCAAATGCAGACATGTTTTTATTTTTTATCCATTTCCTTTTGAGCATATGTGGTATGACTTCCTCCTTACGCAATGGTGTCATCTTAGATTTCAAGGTAAACCATTAACGTTTTTAGAAACGCATATTTTCCACTAGCTTGTCAGCTAAATCTAAGCCATTAGAGTTTGTCAATGGCTGTGCTTCCTGGAGGAACCCGGAGATATTGAAATGCTAATTCTAGCTTACCTGGATGAGAAAAAAAATGCAGATCTGTCTTAGCAATATTTAAAATCCGTTGCACGTTTACGAATCAGTGCTAGGGTCCTAATCATGAGTTTTAAGGTATTTCTAAATTGTTTCAAAACACAGTTCCCACCTTAAAAAAAATACCTGTGCTGAAAAAAATAGGCTTAGGTCAAGTCATTCCTAGACTTTTGGTGAAGAGTGAATATGTGAATTATGCACAAAATATTTATTTTTTTAGATTTTTATTTTAAGAAAACACCATACATTTGAAGCAGGAAAAACAGAAGATAAATTATTGTCAGAGTAGAAGAACCTTTTTTGAACATTTGATTTTATGTATTTCTTTTTATAACAGTACAATGGCGTGTTCTAAAAATAGTACTACTTGAATAGTACAAATATTTGAAAGATATGTGAAGGCTGCTAAGAACCTATCTTCAAAGGCAATGCGGACTACTTTTGTTATGGGTTAGAAAGGAGCGGAAAACGAGTTCACAAAGAATGTTGAAAATCTGCACCCATAGGTTAACAATCTCTCATGGGTGCAGACTTACGGCATTCAGGTTTTCACAAAGCTTTCCAGAAGTATTTCTGAAAGCTTCAAAATTCGCAAGGTTCCAGTTGTACTTATAGAAAACATTTTTTGAACTCTTGTTTGCGCCATAATGCCATAAAGTAGAGGTATTTCCACTTGCGCAAATGAACATAATTATGCACGGTGAAATGCTATCACCTTTGTATTAAGGCTCCGTTTTTTATCTTTTTTTTCTTGGGAGAACTATTTTCCTCCAGGGAGAAACGTGTACTTTTACACACCCACCATGTTTTATGGATGTTCCCTTTCCACCTGGGAAGGCATTTACTCCTGCTTTAAGCAAGAATCAGAATACCTACAACGCATGAGCTTATCAATGTTCACAACCCCACTCTGCAAATTTTACTCCCACCTGTTCACCGTAATTTACAGAAGTGTAACATTACTTTATCCATATTTCCTTCCTTCTTACCCTTTATTTGTTTAACCCTTTTATTTTCTTAGGGTCTTCTAATTATATATATGTGTGTGTGTGTGTGTGTGTGTGTGTGTATATATAAATATATATATTTATGTACTTCATCCATACGAAATATCTTTGAACCAAAACAACTATAAATAAAACAAACAAGATGTAAATGCTAAATTTCTTTCTGCCACAAAACTTTAATTGTTGCTACTTAGGACAACCAGTCCCTCTCTTCCTCATCTAGTCCTCAAACACAACTAAAGAAATCCAGGAATTTTGGTGGACGCCAGAGAACCTGACTGCAAGATGGCCACCGCCTAGCCAAGCTCCGCCGGCTGCTTTATCAATCTGACATCCATCTGCTTTGATAAGACATATATGAACATCTTGCCACGCCACATCTACAGTGGATCATAGTGGGAGGCAGCTGGTGGCCGTGCTGGGCCATGGCCGCTTGCTTGGTGTGGCATTCTGGGCTGGTGCATCCTTTTGCAGCTGCTGGGCATCACCAAGACATGCTGTCTGATCAGAGAGCTCCCCACTAGTTGCAGATGGGGCCAGCACAGGCCCCCATGGGAAAGCTACCGAATTTGGACTGTGAGCGGCCTGACCTGGCCCTGAGGCCTTTGGGTGTGCACATACAGTGAGATGTGGAAGAGGCCATATTGCAGACTGCCTGTGACTGTTTGCTGCCCTTGCTAGCTCCCCTCACCCATGGACAGCCACAGCATCACAGACTGTTACAGTACACAGAATAAAAATAACACTGTGTGGCCCCTGCCAAACGTGTGGGGTTAGGCGGCCAGTTGTGGTGGTTATCATCCCTTGGCCCCAGGCCTGGGTCTGCTCCTGCCCCCAGTCCTCCCAACTATGCGATTCAGGGTGCTGCGGGACCTAGGGGGGATGCAGGTGTGTTCAGACTGGAGACAAGTGTCCTGAGTAGGCTCACCTTCCCATATTGGTGTTACCTGTTATTAGCAAAATGCTATAGCCCCTTGGGCAATTGTGAGCCAGCGGGAGATTGGATATTGGTTCTACCTTCTGTCCTATGACCCTAGCAGCAGTTGAAACAGAGTCTGCTTGTAGCCCCCAGTCCCAGGTACTTGGAGATTAGGGTGAGGCAGGACTCAGTCAACTGTTACGTGTTATAGCTTGTCAACATGGACAAATAGGACAGCAGGCAATTCCAACTTGCTATTGATGGCAAACGGCAAACATGCATGACTGATCCAGACCATAGCTCTGATGCCCCACCAGGTCTTCTCCTGGGGCGAGTATGCAGAACCCAGAAATCAAGGAGATGCTTGTCAAAGTGAAAAATCCTTACACTCCACAATGGAGACCTCTTCCTCTCTACAGATATGACCTAGCATCACATGTACAACTTCTGAGTAGCAAGACAATTACATGTATCTTGCATAGGTGACATTCATCAAATGCATGACCTGGAATATCCAGGGCCTTAATGATAGGCGCAAAACACGACTAGTGCACAAATACATCAACTTACACCACATAGATATTTGCTTTCTCCACAAGCTCCATTTTATCCCAGCAGCTTTCCCTCGTCTTGGGGCAGGGTGGATCTCAGAGGTTTACTCCTCCCTGTACTTTAAATACGCTCGGGTCACTGTCGTTCTTCCTTGCAAGGGGTTACACTTGCGCACACATCATCCCCTCTGTGACACAGACAGTAGATTCGTCATCATACTTGTCGTGATGCACAATTTCCCAGTAATCCTAGCTTCGGTCTATGGTCTAATACAGACTGTTTAACACAATGGACCCGGCTACTCCTGGGTGCGAGGGAGAGGATTTGCCTAAAGGCCAAGGGCCAACATTCATGTTCTCCCTATCAATATAACTTTCACCAAAGAAACAAACGGGTCCCTATATTCACTTGCCCAAACTCTTACGGGGGCCTTTACACACCTTATGATATAGGTGTTCCTTCACTAAGGAAAAACTCTTGCTACTCTGTTCATCCGATATTTGTGGACCCACACAATTATGCGTGAACATATTCAGAATGGCCTCACACACATTATCCAGGTGTCAGGCTTCATCATCTGCCATCCCACGTTCGCCCAAAGAATCTTCTAATGGCAAAGGAGCCAATACTAGGGTTTTGGTTCAAGCATTAGCAGGAAACTGAGTAGAAAAGGGAAAGGGGTCCAATACTAAAAATCCCTACCGCCTACCGGTTACTTTTTAGAACCTTTTTTCCTTGGTGGAGGAGGGATGGTTGAAAAGCAGATGGACAATATTAGGCCGATTATGGTGCTTATTGTCTGATTATAAACAATCAGGTCTGTTTAGTCAATTGGGTCTACATGTTTCAGCCCCCAAAATGGCCCCTACAGGGGTCCCGGGCTTTCTTCAGGACCAAATTGAACCCTATATGTCCCTACAGTGCTTTCCTATTACATGTATGCAATACTAAGTGTGGGCGTAGTGCTCTGCTCCGTCCACGGAGTGTGTGTAGTGTTTCCTACTTCGCAATCCGCAAAGTAGGCATAGTAGGCAGACTACGCACATGCCATGGAGGAGCGAAGTTGCCTGCCACCCGCCTCCCTCCCGCCCTCTTCTAAATGCCCTTGAAATCATTAAAAGCATTGTAAAAGTAATGAAAATGACTTACCTGAGATGCGGCGTCCCGGGGCTCCCTCTTCCTGGTTTATCGCCGACTTCTTCCTCAACAATGCGCATTCCCGGGCACCCGCGCATGTCAATAGATGGCAGTGTTTAATTTCAGAATATTTTATTGAAATTACATTTTCATATACAAAAACAAAACAATTGTCTTACTTTAAGCAGCTCTTACAATGTGTACTTTTTGCATAGTGGAGCCAACTGCAAAGTCTCAGTTGTCTACACCTACCTCAGCTGCATGTGGTCACCAAGGTAGTCATTGCACCACTGAGCACAAAATGATGGTCGGCTTCATTTATACGTTTTTTAGCAGTACAAGAAACTTTAAAAGAAAATAGGTTTCAGAAACTATTTTTCTGTGTGAATCATACCCTGAAAGAATGTATTAATATTATGTGCTGTTTGAAGCGCAATGGTTTATATGTTCTGTTTCAGAATGGCAGCCATTTTGAGTAGATGATAAGTTGGCTGCTGTAATAGTGGAAGGATGCCTGTTTTCTCTGTTTTGTATGACTCGTATGTAGAGGCTGCTTTTTGTCACTGACTGAAGAGTGTTTTTGTTAAAAATGCTTTGTATATGGACATAAATGTTATGTATATATATTTTTTTAATTAGTAAAAAAAAATGGTGATAATTAATACACGTCGAAGATTACACAAAGTATTAAAATTAATATCTGGGTAATAATACACCGCCTCCCACTCAAAACTCCTGGTTCCCTTGCATCCCATCCCATAGGATGGGTTAAAAAAAAGGTACCATTAGTTATATTTTAACATTGGAGACTTATTATACATTGTAATGGTAAGCATTGTATTAGTATAAGTAGTGATGGTATGTGTTGTAATGGTAGTTTCTATGTTTCCCTTTGAACATGCGTTGTAATGTTGCATTGTAAAAACATGCGTTGTAATGGTAGTCTTTTTGTAAAAACTGCAATGTAAAAGTATGCGTTGTAATGGTATGCGTTGTAACGTCATATATTCGTAAAATGGTGGTGTTCCCACCTGGGCCTGATGTGACCACATCACACCTTTAAAATGTCTACCTCAACAATGTGTGTCGACCAAGGACGAAATGTATGTGTTTTGATATGAGAGAGAAACATTTTCAGTGTTCTTTGCTGTCTTTTAGTCACTTCACATTGCCTTGAGTGTTTAGAAGTGATTCAGTAGGTGGGTTTATGGGCAACTGGAAGATGTCATGCCATGCCTTGCTCAGTCCTGGGACCTGCAGTACTTGAAGATTCACTTGTGCATGAGGAAGGTGAACGTCTTCATTCCAATACACTGGACTGTGATTGTACACTAACATCTTTGTTCTTTTCTTGAGATGCCACTGTCAGCGTAAATGAATGGCTTCATGCACAGAGATTGTTGACTGCCTTTAGGGAAGTGATTCCATGCACTCATTGTCACCCCAAGTTGGGGCCCTTGGATCCTAAGATGCCATTCCTTGAGTACCTAGATCACTTATATTTTTTCTATTTACTTTAGACAGTGGTGGGAAACAAATGAGTTACCTGTCTGGTTGCTAAGGAGTCTCATTAGGTAAGGACAGTGGTTCCCAAACCTTTTTGACCCGTGGCTCCCTTGACCTTATTGGCAGTTGGCCATGGCTCCCCACCATTTTTTTACCGGTGGGCAGGATGTAAGCAGACGGGTTACAGAGGAGATTTACACCTAGAGACAATCTATTAAAGATGGCAGATGGACATTAGGAAGGACTTGTGTAGTACAAATACAGAAGGGATTGTGTAATGATAATCTATTGCTTGTCCTTCATCAGTCTAACGTGGACAGGCTGCGAAGGCCAGTGTGGCCAAATTTAGAACTAGCTCTAGATAGGGCTTCAAGCTGCCTCGCCAAACTTTTAAATTGAAGCAAAGTTACGGATTCATGGAAAAGGAGAAAAAGCAGCCTGTGACTGTGGACTGCTGCACGCACATTAATGTATGTTTTTGTATTGATGAAAACGCTAAATAAAGTTTATTTTAAAAAAAGGTGTGTGGTCCTTGCATCAGAACCAGCTCTGTTTCAGTGCATGGAGTCTGAATTAGAACTAGAGCCAGTTCTAACCAGTGGTGGCTGGTGCATTTTAAAAGGGGTGAGGGAGAAAGTTGTAGGCTGATTATAAAGTGTGAGTGAGCAATATTCAGACATAGGAGGGGAATGCAGGAGTTCTCCACTCATAAGAAAATTGTATAAATAATAGGTGTAAATTAAATATTTTTACTACATATTTCAATAAAGCTTTTTACCATTAAAAAAAAGAAGCAAATGGACTCCCAAAGACATGCTCCTATAATAATAATAATAATAATAATAATAATAATAATACTTTATTGTATAGTTAATAAAAACCATTACAAAGTATAAATACGACAATATACTAAAAAACAGAAAGTTTACACTGCTCTGCGAATGATAAAAAAGTTATTAAGATGAAAAAGTCTTTCAAATTTGAATATTAACATGTTCCAGATTCAAGACTTTGCCAGTATTCTTTGCTTTTTCTCAAAAATGTCAATGAATTTGACTGCCCTGCAAATGAGTTGCGGATCTACTGAGCATAAAATTTGTATGATCGCTGACCGGCAGGTACGTATTCCATATTCCTTAAACTTGTTTTTTAACCCACTCCGACGTTCCTGGATCAGAGCCGGGCAAATACAAATCAGATGGCTAAAGTCTTGTCTTCCTGCGCCACATAAACGGCATCCGCCACATTCTTGGGACTTCCACTTTGGTGTCTCGGCATTTGTTTGAAAGTTACCCAGCCTTAAATTGAGGTGTTTACGTTTGATGAAAGGCGAGAAAGCAAGGTCTAGGTAGGCTGCCGGTACTAATTTTTTATAAGATTGAATTGTCATCCAGGCATGGGACCGACGACTGAAGGTTATTTTATCTTCGAGCAACGAATGCCTGTTGGCAGCCTTCTTTACCAACTGTTTAAAGGAAAGTACTGGAAGCTTGGATTCCCAGAGAGCAGCCAACTCAGTTGATTCTAATGACAGTTTAAGGTATTTGGCGTAGTGAGAGTTGGGACTTTTGCTAATTGTTTCCCACATCGCACGATAGACCTCTATCTCTTAATTCATCCAGACATTGTACCAAAATTTTATGGTCTCGTACTTTTTCAGCAGCATTTGGGATTGCAGACCAAATTCAAGCCTTACTTGTGCGGGTGATGCGTTTCTTGGTAATGCAAATACTCGCTTGTAGATTTTCATTTGTGCTTTGTCCAGAAGTTGTGCACTCTTGCCATGATGTAATACGCTCCCATAAGCTATTGTTGGGAGTAACTTAGCTTTCATTATTGTTAGCAAGGGGGAGACCAAAGGACCTTTAAGTTTGGTCGCTAGGGTACTAAAGGCATGCAATATTATTGTGCCCTTCTTTTCCATGCTATTAAATTGCATGCTGAAATCGAGACACTTGTCCAGTAGTATCCCGAGATACTTGTAACTTCCAATCACTTCTAGTTTAACATTGTCTATTGAGAAGGTTGGTGGCCCTCTGTGTCGTCGGGTTATAACCATGATTTTTGTTTTTGTGCTGTTTATTTCTAGCAAGTTCTGTTTTGTATAGCGGGTCAATTCGTTTAGAAGACGTTGCAAGCCTATTCTTGTCTGGCTTAATAGGACCACATCGTCGGCATAGGATAGGTGTGTTACACGGAGATTACCTAGCCGCGGCGGATGAGCATTAGTCCGGTCAAGGCTTACTGTTAGGTCGGCCATGAATAAATTAAAGAGGTGTGGGGGCCAAAACACAGCCTTGCTTTAGTCCATCAGAGGTGTTGATCTTCCGGGTTAGCCTCTGTCCATTGTCGATCTTTACCTGCATCCAGGTGTTACTGTACAGGTCGATGATCGGCGTTAGGATTGAGTCTGGCAGGCCCTGCTGCTTCAATTTAGTCCATAGTAATTTTCTGTTGACACGGTCGAAGGCCGCCTTAAAGTCAATGAAACAGGTGTAAAGTTCCTGATGGTTTTGGAGGCTTTTTTCACCAATCAAGCATAATGCCATTGCATTTGCCATGGTGCCTGTTCCACGACGAAACCCTGTCTGATTTAACGGGATTTTGCTGTTCATATCCGACCATTGTGCTAGATCGGCTAGCACCAGGGATGCGTAGTATTTAGCTTCCGCATCGATCAGGGCTATTAAGCGATAATTGATTGGATTTTTGCGGTCTCCGCCTTTATAAATGGGATTGATGATGGCACCCCTCCAGCTTTCCGGGACCCGACCTGAGTCGCTAATTGACCGAAACAAGAGATTAAATTTGCATGCCCAGAACTTGGGGTCCTCTTTATAGATTGCCTGCGGGATGCCGTTTGGCCCCGGCGCACTCTCTTGCTTGCCTTTCTTGATTATTAATAATATTCGGCGATCGTCATCTGTCCACATTGGTTGACCCATATCTTCCTGGCGGTAGATCATGCCATTGGTGCTAGAAACAGCCATGCTTTCCTGGTCCATTGCTCTTGATGTTTCAGATGCCGTTATTGACGTTATAATCTGGTGTGCCGATGGTTTTGTCGAGAATGTGTCGACTATGTGTTGGGCCCAATCGTTTTCATTGATGCATGTCATACTTATAGGTTGTGCTGTTCTATTAATGGAATTGACTTGCATCCAGAAAGCCCTGGAGTCTGATATTTTTATGTTATGCAACAATTTAGCCCAGAAATCATTGGCTTTGTTCCTTTTTTCCATCCATACCAGCTTCTTGTATTGTCTCCTTATCGATCGGACTTCTTGCCAGAGGCTTGGTTTTATCTTTGGACCTTGTGCCCGTCTTGTGAGCTTCTAAAGATGTTTCTTCATAGAAAGTGTAGTTTTTGTGAGTTTGGTATCGGACATAGGATAGGTCTCCCTTTTAGCATTGCTACTGGACCTTGGTAACTTTTCCAGGAAGTCAGACCAGGTTTCTGAGCATAAGTCTTTCTCTGCGATGGATGTTTTAAATAATTTCTTAGCGTCCAACGCTATTTGAGGCAGTGTGTTGCTCGTCCACTTTAACCGCTTCAGGTTAATTGTAGAGATTATGCCTGGTATGGTTGGCGCCTTTACGTACCTAGAAGAATTTAGTTTCATCTCGATATGTTGCATTGAATGATCACTGTCTAGTGAGCAGATTATTTGGAATTTTTTAATTAGACTCAGCAGGGGTAATGTTACCAATGTATAATCCAAAATGGAACTTGTATTATGGCCTATATAGGTTGCGGCAGGGGGTTTGTCCTGAATGGCTCTACCGTTTATTACCCGTAGGCCAAGGCGTTCAAAGTCCCACATCAGCTGCCTACCCACTTTATCTTTCTTCATGACCGATACAATCTCCTGAGGTTCAACGTCCCACATTTCGTTTGCTACTGAGATGCTGTCCTCATCTTCCGGTTGATGTAAAAGGTTGGTGTTGAAATCACCCGTAACGATAATCTCCTAGCTTGGTTGTTCAAGGCGGGTGTTGATTACAACATTAACAACACGTTGGAAGAGTTCTTTTTTGGCTGATTTTTTCGGGTGGGCGTATAAATTAATTAGGATGATTGTTCTCGTCTTGCCTTTTGTTGTGCTCTCCAGTTTAATGATTTGCATATCTGCTGCTGATACAGCCATTTGCGAGGCGTTGATCTTCAGTGCAGTGGATACATATATTGAAAGTCCCCCCCTTGCACGTCCATAGCGCTAGGGACGCGTCGCACTTTCATGGAAACATAGTCTTCCTGGTAAGTCAATTGGTTCCATTGTCCACGTTTCTTGTAGTGCTATGATGTCATATTGGTCCCAGGTAGCTGTTTTTCTACTATGGTTTAAGATGTTTTTCGCTCCTGCGATGTTCCAGGAGAGTAACTTTATTAGGATTTCTTTGGTCTTGCCTGCCTCGCAGTGGGTTCAGTTACCATTAATGCCCAGTGCCTGTCTCTGGTGATTGTTGATGGGAGATTCCGCCCCCCTGGCACCCTGTAGTACTGAATGAGTGGTTCGATTTTTGCAGTCAGTTCTTTTGTCAGATGGAGCTCTTTTCCCACATCTTCTTAGCAGGGGTGACGGATAGCCCTTTTTTGTTTCTTCTTTCAGCGTGATTCCCCACTCTTCAAATTTACGCGTTTCAGTAAGAATGCTCTTTACCACTTCTACATTCCTCCAGGTGGCACATGTGCCTTCCCTAGCCCCATTGTCCCCTAACGTGATGAATTCAATTGATAATAAATCGGCGGATGTTAGGTGGCTTAGGCTTGGGATGGTAGATGTCAGATGGAGAATATTCCCTCGATTTAAAAGGTCTTGTGTGCCTTGGGGCTCGTAGTTGGGAATAAAAAGTATCTTTCCTGCTGTGACTGGTTGCATCTCAGTAGGTCGGTCACTGCTAATCTGTACTTTTCATTTGATGAGGGTTTTGGAAACTTGTGATCGTCGTAATCCTTTGCATTAAGATGGAGATATTGCGCTATTTGATTATACGCATCATTCTGAGTTTGTGTGAGTGGCATACTCGCCATGGCCTTTACTTCCCGGCATGATCGTTTAAAGTCGGCGTGTTCTGGGTGGTGCACACTGGTTGCAGTGGCAGACCCGGGGCATGGTCCTATCCTTTCCACATTTGCGATTTCTGTAGTTTGTTGCATACCATTGTTGCCTGTAAATATCGTGAGTTGTATTTGATCGTGCATAATTCTATCCGCCTTGGTTCTTACTTGCCTATTGATCTTTTGGTCACTTTTCCCTGAGGTTTGATTATCGATCGGTGTAGTGACACTTTTTCCTGCAATTGGGTTATTGCTTGGTATAGTGACACGAATAGAGGGCACTTTCTGGTTTTTGCCCAATGGGGCCCCTGATTGCTTTGTTCTTGTTTGTTTTGTTGCTCGATCCTGTTTGCAGGGAGCCTTGTATCTTCATAAGTGGTGCTCCCTTTTTGGCGAAAGATAGACTCAGTATTTTGCGGCTCATCTGGCAGACTATCTGAAGTTTTATTTAGTTGTGTGGTGTTGCTGGGCCCTTGATCCGTGCTCCAGCCAGTGCCACTTACGGCAGTCATTGAACTAAACAAATCAGTGCTACTGGGGTTCCTGGCTCCTGGAATTTTAGCAAGAACGACCCCCTCTGTATGCGTAGATTTTTTTGATGTCGTCAGTTGGGTCATGTCCTTAGGGCTTGTGTTTAATAGTATTTGTCCCTCTTCTAGGTTTTTCCAATTTTTATATTCTTTTTCTGTCCCGAGAGATGACTGGTATGCCCCCTCTTTAATGTTGGGTTCCTGTTTTAGTGTCCTTTTTCCCTGATTAAAGATAGGAAAAGTAACCAACATCTGATTATTTGCAGGTGGGCAATTTGGCAGCTGATTTCTGTTTTTTCTTGCCCGTTTTTTTTGCCGCTTGGTTAGACCTTTCAGGTTGTTTGGATTTCTTACCCCATCTTGGTTTGAATGCTCTATTCCTAATAGTTTGGAACCATTGTTTTGTATGATAAGGGGCGTTGCACCTATTATTTTAGGTTCCTCTATTATATTGTCAGATATCGTTGTTAGTTTGTTTTTTTCCACTGCTATTTGCCGTGCTGATTCATCTGCTTGGTCTGCATTAAATTTAACTGGATATTCCTTTGGTGTGCTCTTGCAATTTCCGAGGGAAATAAGGTCACATCCGATTGGTGTACTGTTGTTACTCTGGTTAGCGTGCTTGCATTCCTGTAGTATGTCTTTAAGAATTGATGTCAAATCCTTTAGTTTTTCCAATATTGGATGGCAGGTGCATGACTGGAATGCTGCCCACGGTCGGATTTGGTCCTTAATGATGTTGGGAATGCTGGCCATGATATCTAACTTTTTGTTTATGTTAGATATGTGTTCCGCCATTGTACTCATTAAATGTATCTGAATGTCGAGTTTATCTGACTGCATATTGAGAGTTTTAATAGAGGTTTCCAATATGCACCCCAGTGCACTGTGCAATGTAATTATAGATTCCAGGTTTTCGTTTATATCGTGCCCTATTTCTTGCCGGTGCTGGCCCCCTGTATTGCAATTGGAGAAAAATCCCTGCGGAACTTGCTTTATGGATATTGTGTCTTTCTGCCGCACTTTAATTTTTTGCCGTATTTCGGGACATGGTTCAGCGTTTTTTGTAGTTGCTACATCGGCACCAGCTGAAACACTTGAGATCTCTATTATTGAAGGTTCTGTTTGAGCATCGACGTCAATCACTTTTGGTAAATCTATTAGTGCATTAATATCCACTTCCTGGTTCATTCCACTGGATATCTCAACTATGTTATTACTTGGCGACTCCCTGATTGGAGAGTTTTTTGTACACCAACCGATTGATGTTGCTCCCTGGTCCTCCTTTACGATGATGATTGCTTTGTTGGGGATTTTTAATCCCTCAAAATTGCTTTCGGTTACTTCCTGGTCCTCCTTTTCGGTGGTGAGTGATTTACTGGGGATTTTCAATCCCTCCAGGTTATTTTCGGTTGTATGGATATCCAAGCAGGCTTTTTGTGTTGTAGTTCTTCCTTTATTAAGTATAGGTACTTGAGGTGCCCAGCAGGGGTTAAACTCCTTTGTCTTTGTCTTGTCTATATTCATTACAGGGGTCATGCGTGAGTCCAGTCTTGGGGTTGAGTGACTGTATGGAGGCACCTTGTATGCTAATTCATACATACTATTGTTGTAACAATCCTCGTTATCAGGTTGGGCCGGGTGACTTCCCGTTATTGTTTGCTCTTGATTTATGGCATTGGTTGATAGTGATAGTGTGACGGAAGTTCTTTCGCCTTTGTTCTCTTTTTTGTTAGGTGAGCTACTTGTTGCGTGTCTTTCATCGTGGCAGTCCGTGGCATTGATTGATCCTGTATGGGTTGTTAATTGTTTCTCTTGTCCTTGCCTTTGAATTGAGTCGGGCTTTTTATTTTCCTTGTGCACTTCGGCTTGAATTTGAAACATATTTTTCTCCAGGGTGGCATCCGTACGCTTGGGTATTTACTCTATTCCATTGGCCCTATCTACATTGGTGTTTAAGACGCTCAGAGGAGTCCTTGTGTCTATTGGCCTTATATCTACTTTTTTGGTGACATTGGTTTTTGTAATCCATTTGGTGTTATCGGCATTGCATAAATAGCTGTCATTGGGTCTTACAGGAAAGTAAATTTGCCGGTTGGGTTCTTGTTGCTGAAAATTGAGTATACAGGAGGTATTAATGGTGCGGCCGCACTTCCCTCAGCTGGGATAACGGGGGATTTGGTTTTGGCCTTTGCTCTTTTCCCTACATTATTGGGTGGGTTTGTCCGTGTTCTCCCAGACCTCATCCCCTTATCTTTTACCACCTCCGCTTTACTTCCCGCTCCACCTCCCAAGCCTATCTGCCCCCTCTGAGTTTGGGCAGCTGCCGTCAGGGAGATAGCGAGGTGTTGTTGTGGTAGGTGGCGGGATGACTGCTCTCTGTGGTGTTAGGATAGTACTCGTAGCCAATTTTTTGCCAGGTATGTGATGGTATGTAATGGAGCTCAGTCCCCCAAGCATACCCTTTTTACACACTGTTAGACTGACCCAGCAGTTAATTAGCTTTATCAGAAAAAAAAATAAAAAAATAAAAAAATGCTGGTAGACAGTTTTTTGCCAAGCAGGTAATGGAGCTCTAGCGTGTGCTGTTTAACACTCTGTTTGTGTGCCCCGGCTGTTAATTGGGTTTATCCGGTGGGCCTATCCATAGTTACACGTTTTTCAAGAATAATCAGTTACTGGGCTGATATTGCCAATAGCACTGCTGGTACTCATACCTCTCACCCGCGGTGCTAGCTGCCTGCTAGTGTTCTGTAGGTCCGATCTGGTCCTTGTCTCGTGGCTGGGGAACCTGGCGATGCCCAGGAGACACCAGGAGAAACTGCTGAGCTGGGTCGGGTCAGGTCCGGTCAGTTGTACTCGGTAGCCTGAACCCCGACCTCTGACACCGCAGGCTAATCAGCTGGGCGATGCGGGAGAGCACGGAGCACGCTGGGCGCTATGAGACCCTATGAGACGCCGCTCCGCTTGGGCTCCACCGCGGTGGTCCTCGATTCGCCTCAGACCTCGCCTCCCTATCCCTGCCCCTCGAGTGTCTTGGGGGGGTGGGGGGGTCTTGAAGCCTCGAAGCCTCGGTTCACAGATGGCTTGCTCGGTCGTCTGGCGTCTCGCTCGCTCAGCAACTCACGGCCCACTGCTCGCTGCTAATGCAGTAGCGGCTCTCTGTTGCACTCTGCTGGTTCCTCTGTTCTGACATGCTCCTCTACCTGCTCACACACGTTAAAATGAATATTCAATATCCATTCAGAGACCAATTGCTACCTTCACTTATCTGGAAAATGCATGCTGGAAATGCGGCCAGTCACCCAAAGACAATCAGGGTGCACCATAACCCTCACTTCACAGGGGAAGGGATGGAACAGTTCTCAGGGAAATTCCACCCAGGAATTCGTGTTGGGCACTGAATGCCCATGATCAAAAATCCCCAAAACATACCCATTTACATGAAAGTGTGCATCAAGGGCACGGCACTACAAGCCCTTACTTACCGATTTCCTTGTGAAGAAGGAAGAGGGTCCCACGAGACAAGGCACGGCACAACATGGCGGGCTGCAACAACGGAACTGAAATGCTCCGAGCTGCGTAGCCAGAGTAATGCGAAGACTCCACATCTAAAAGCACATACGAAACGTACATACGCACGTATGGCAGTGCGCTCTTGGGCCAAACCATTTTGAAGGTGGCATTTCAAACCCCCCGCATGTTACTGCGGCTCCAATTTCCCACATAGTGCGCGGCGGCGCAGCGCCCCTGGCTTCGCATCACGGCGCACAGTTTGGGAACCACTGGGTAAAACTATGACAAGGAAGCTCAGACTCAAGAAGATAGTTGTAAATATATTGACCCATTGGAAAGAGAAGCATGAGCATTTTTATTGCATGCTATGAATTATTCTGAGTGCTATGTGTGCCATGATATTGCTGCATTGTGGAATCCATAGCTACAACTTTGCAGCTTTGTATTTGTTGCCATTTTCGTTATTCTTTTCACTTTGTTATAGTTTGTTTTCTTTTTCCTAGAGTACTAACTGCCTTCTTCTGAATTCTTTCTTGTTCTTATAGCCGACTTCTGTTTTAATTTGCACCTGTCAGTCTCTAGTAGTCAGATTATGAAAGATAACTTGAATACATACATGTAGGACTGCTTCGCTTCAACCATAGCATTTGTTTATCAGTGCTGCTTATGAATGCATGCTTAGCACATCTGTGCAAGCAACACTCGTTTGTTTTCCAACTTGCCACTTTTTTACTCATGACCATAAATTAAAAGTTGCCATTTTTTTAATAATATAGTTGATGTTGCAATTATATTCACTTTCTTAGTTTCATGTTTGTCAGAAAAAACCTAAATCTGAAGTAGAGAACATTTTTGCTCAAGATCACACAATTTAATGAGTTTCAAGAACACTCGATTAGGTCTTAGGTTGATTTGTTCATAAATAAAAAATATAGGTCCTTATTTAGAGTTTGGAGTATAGCGAACTTTGCCAAATACATTACAGAGTACCCTATCTGCCAAACCTGTGGTTTCACTGCTCCATTTAGAGTCCTGGCAACCCGCCATGTTTCTGACAGGGCAACCTACACTGTCTCTTGCCAGTGAAAACCTTTGAAAATAGGCCAACTGACATTTCAATGTAGGTCAATGGATGCCAGACTGTCTGCTAAACTGAGCATAGATGTACAGATATACTTGTTTCCTATTCCGGTCCAGCAGGGAATGGCTTGAGTAAGACATAGGTTTAATCACCTACCTTGTCTGTGAAGAAAACTCTCAGTGCTCCAGGGTAATTACATTTTAATTTTTTTATTAGCAAACTCCTGTTTTGGGACTTTGTCCTACATGTATAAAATGTAGGAATTGTGATTTCCTATGTGTTCTTCTTACCAAATCGCAATTAGGATATTATAATTTGTAATGGAAGAAAAGTTAAAAGTTTTCAATGGGTCGCAAATAGACCTACCTCATGAATATTAATGAAGTAGGTCGTAATTTGAGACCCATTTGGAATATTAACCATCACAGGGATGGTTGTCTGCTGGGGTCAGTAGACGACCAGGCCTGTGATTGCTTTTTAATAAATTAAACTCTTTTTTTTAACTGCATCCGTTTTTCCTCATGGAAAAGCAGGATGTGTTTAAAAAGAAAAAATGAAACTTTGAAGCTTCATTTTATAATAGTAGTCTGTGTGCCTGCTGTAAAAAAATATTTGTTTTTACATTCTCAAAGGCAAGGGGTCCTATGAAGACCACCTTCCCATTTGCGAATTGTTGCAACTGCGTATTAGCAAAATACGAATGTTGTGTGACCATAATTTGATTGCAAAATATTAAAATATAGCACTGCAATTCGGAATTTGAAATGGATGGCATAAACTCGCCCCTTCTAAATACCGACTCATTCAACGAAATTGTGATGCGCTAGCAAATTACTAAATCCTAAATTAGCATTACCTCTACATTCCTAGTCCTCGTTCCTAGTCAATACCAGACAGAAAAAATACAGGGAAATTCTATGTAAGTCGTACCCACCCTCTTGGGTGTCACATAAGTTTAGCTTACCCAAAATCCTCCTGTTCTTTTTTTCTGTCTTTAAGATGCTTGGACACAGGATGTAGAGGTTAAGTATTGAGGGATTGCTCCCCTACTGGGCTCACATACCTATCTTTACCTGCAACATGGGACCACATATTTTCACATTCATGTTACAAGACTTGCCAGGCTGGGCGGTGGTGGAAGTCCTGGATTCCTGCTCCTCTCCCCAGTTATTGTCTGCCGGAGGAAAATTGGGTAGATGCCTGCTATTCTTTTTCCTGTTTCTGCTCTCAAACCTGCCGACGTGAGAGGATAGCGTTCCTCTATCATGCATGTGCATAAGAGCTATTAACTTCGCATGTGCTTACATTTTAGGATTGTTTCACGAAGCAGACCTTCTAGCAATATATTAAGGGGCAGATTTATGTTAACTGGCGCATCCCCAGGGATGCGCCAGTTAACATGCGCCACAGTGCGCCACAGCTCCGCCAGCCATGGTGCGCCGCATTTATAATGCGGCGCACCATGGTGCAAAAACGGCACAGATGCGTGACGCATCTGTGCCGGAAATGTGGCGCATTGCTGGAGTTGCGTCGCAAGCGCGACGCAGCTCCTGCAAGGCTCGGGGGGGCCCCATTTTAACAATGCTGCGTCAAGACCTACGCCTGCTTCAAGCAGGCGCAGGCTTTTGACGCAGCATTGGCTTAAAAGTGACTGAGTGAAATCTCATAGATTTCACTCAGCCACTTTTGCGAGGCGCACCTGCCCCGGAACACCCACCCTGCGCCGGAATGCCCACAAGCGGCGCAGGGCTTTACAACGTGACGCATCTGCCTAGATGCGTCACGTTGTAAATCATTCGTAGGGATGCGCCACGTTTACGCCGCCTTGCGTGACGCAACAGCGGCGTAAACGTGGCGCAAGGGCCTCATAAATCTGCCCCTAAGGGCTTTTCAAAATGCATGCAGTGTGCTGTTTGTTACTGAAGGCATTGTGGGAAGGACATCTAAGCGATAATTATCGCTATTGCTTGGTTAGCGGGAAAAAAATATCGCGAGCACCGAGGATTTTTACCGCTGAGATACCTTGATATTATCAAGGTTTATCTGCTTTCAGTCGCTAACATCTTGGCACACCCACTTTGCATGTCATTAGCGATAATTATCGCTGACATGCAAAGTGGGCCCCTAAATGCCCGCTATCGCCAACCAGCTGTCGCTAACTGGTGTTAGCGACAGCTTGGTAATATTGCGATAAAATTATCGCTGCATTAGCGGGAAAAAGTCCCGCTAATGCGGCGATAATGCCCTTGGTAATATGCCCCATCTATTTCTCTAGCGATTTTCTTCAAAGTCTTCTGCAGGATGAGCAAACATTCTTCCAAAAAGAGACATTTTCCCCCTTATACATCACCTTCTCCTCTCACTCTAATGGAGACTCCTCTCCCTCCCCCAAAAGATGCAGGCATGGGGAGGAAGGTGAGAATGAGAGGATTCACAGGATTGTACTGAAGACGTTGGAAGCTTTCAAGGATTCATCCAAGGAGACCTACAAGTCTAATCTCGGTGGCAATTTGCTTTTGGCTTCGGATGTCGCTTCTGACAGTGAAGATCGCTCCCATGCTGTGGATCAAAAAGACATACACATTTCTAAGGAAATGTTGCAGGGCATGCTGTCTCATGTTCAAGAAAACATGAGTCTTGCTCCAGCTGAGAGGCCTTTGTCATCACAGGATACTGCAGTTCCAGAGAGCTCTTTCGTGAAGTTCACCCATACACCAACATGTTTTGGAGGTATTTAAAATTGAGTGGAAAGATCCTCAGAGGATTTCTCTCCCCAGATTTATGACAAAGCTGTATCCCCTTGAGGATATGGAAAATGTTCTCCCAGACACTGGTCATGTGGATTCTGTGGTTGCCATCAGACAGGTGGGCAGATCATTCTAAAGTACTCCGCTGATAAAAAGTTTGATTATCTACTGAAAAAGGTCTTCACTGGTTACAATATTGCCCTATAAATTGGCATTTATGGTGCTTATACAATGCAATCTTTGATTACGGACTTTAAGTCTTTTTTGAGCAATTTGAGATGGAACAGACTGCTTCCAGTTGCTGGACTCAATGCATTGGCAAATTACATTTTAATCTGGCATCTCATTTGATGTGATTAGAACTTCTTCTCTGGCTAGTAGAGCTTCAATTGCATCTAGACGTAACCTATATTTGAAAGACTGAATTACGTAGAGATCTGGGCCTAAATCCATTGTTATTTTGCTCACCACACCACCCCAGTTCAGACATGGCCATATGCAAATCAGCCTTGACCCTGTGCCTCATGGGAACAGTCCAGCCCGCACTACCAAGCCATGTCTTCCTTGGACCGGAATAAAGCCTCCTAGGACCAGTTTCTAGCTATCAGCCGTCTTCAGCCAGGATAGCTCGACTACAGTGGCATGGAGAGCATGGGACTCACATCTGAGCCTACCCGTCCCACTAGGGGTGACAAATGCAAAAACAACAGTTGATGGACAGAATGCAGAACGATGTCATACATTCACCCCAGTACAGAGATCTGGGCCTAAATCCATCGTCATTTTGCTCACCACACCACCCCATTTCAGATATGGCCATATGCAAACCAGCCTTGACCTTGTGCCTCATGGGAACAGTCCAGCCTGAACTGTCAAGCCATGTCTTCCCTGGACCGGAATCAAGCATCCTAGGACCGGTTTCTGGCTATCAGCCGTCTTCAGCCAGGATAGCTTGACTCCAGTGGCGTGGAGAGCACGGGACTCACGTCGGAGCATACCCGTCCCACTAGGGGTGACAAATGAAAAAACAACAGTTGATGGACAGAATGCAGAACAATGTCATACATTTATCCCAGTACAGAGATCTGGGCCTGAATCCAGCTTTATTTTGCTCACCGTTGGACTGTTCCCATGAGGCACAGGGTCAAGACTGATTTGCATATGGCCATGTCTGAACTGGGGTGGCTTGGTGAACAAAACAGCGATGGATTAAACCCAGATTTGTGACTGTGGGTGGATGTTTTGCCATTGTGCAACATTCCGTCCATCATCTTGTGTGTTTTGCTGTTCACCCTACGTGGGAAGGGCATGCCCAGACGTGGTTCCCGTGCTCACTAAGCCACTGGAGTCAAGCTATCCTGGCTGAAGACGGCTGATAGCCAGAAACTGGTCCTAGGATGCTTGATTCCAGTCCAGGGAAGACAAGACTTGGCAGTTCGGGCTGGACTGTTCCCATGGGGCACAGGGTCAAGACTGATTTGCATATGGCCATGTCTGAACTGGGGTGGCTTGGAGAAGAAAAATATCAATGGATTAAACCCAGATCTGGGGGTGGATATTTTTGCCATTGTGCAACATTCGGTCCATCATCTTGTGTGTTTTGCTATTCACCCTATGTGGGAAGGGTATGCCGAGACATGTGTCCCGTGCTCACTAAGCCGCTGGAGTCAAGTTATTCTGGCTGAAGACGGCTGATAGCCATGAACTGGTCCTAGGATGCTTGATTCCGGTCCAAGGAAGACATAGCTTGGCAGTTCGGGCTGGAAGGTTCCCATGAGGCACAGGGTCAAGACTGATTTGCATATGGCCATGTCTGAACTGGGGTCGCTTGGTGAGCATGATAACAAAGGATTAAATCCAGATCTGTGACTGGGGGTGGATGTTTTGCCATTGTGCAACATTCCTTCTATCATCTTGTGTGTTTTGATGTTCACCATATGTGGGAAGGAGATGCCCAAACATGGGTCCCGTACTCACTAAGCCACTGGAGTCAAGCTATCCTGGCTGAAGACAGCTGATGGCCTGAAACCGGTCCTAGGATGCTTGATTCCGGTCCAGTGAAGACATGGCTTGGCAGTTCGGGCTGGACTGTTCCTATGAGGCACAGGGTCAAGACTGATTTGCACACGGCCATGTCTGAACTGGGTTGGCTTGGCGAGAAAAATAACAATGGATTAAACCCGGATCTGTGACTGGGGGTGGATGTTTGCCATTGTGCAACATTCCGTCCATCATCTTGTGTGTATTGCTGTTCACCCTATGTGGGAAGGGTATGCCGAGACGTGGGTCCCGTGCTCACTAAGGCGTTGGAGTCAAGCTATTCTGGCTGAAGATGGCTGATAGGCAGAAACTGGTCCTAGGATGCTTGATTCCGGTCCAAGGAAGACAAATCTTGGCAGTTCGGGCTGGAATGTTCCCATGAGGCACAGGGAGTAGACTGATTTGCATATGGACATGTCTGAACTGGGGTGGCTTGGTGAGAAAAATAACGATGGATTAAACCCAGATCTGTGACTGGGGGTAGATGTTTTGCCATTGTGCAACATTCCGTCCATCATCTTGTGTGTTTTGATGTTCACCCTATGTGGGAAGGGTATGCCCAGACATGGGTCCTGTGCTCACTAAGCCACTGGAGTCAAGCTATCCTGGCTGAAGACGGCTGATAGCCAGAAACCGGTCCTAGGATGGTTGATTACGGTCCAGAGAAGACATGGCTTGGCAGTTCGGGCTGGACTGATTCCATAAGGCACAGGGTCAAGACTGATTTGCATATGGCCAGGTCTGAACTGGGGTGGCTTGGTGACAAAATAACAATGGATTAAACCCAGATCTGTGACTGGGGGTGGAAGTTTTGCCATTGTGCAACATTCCGTCCATCATCTTGTGTGTTTTGATGTTCACCCTATGTGAGAATGGTATACCCAGACGTGGGTCCCGTGCTCACTAAGCCATTGGAGTCAAGCAATTCTGGCTGAAGACGGCTGATAGCCAGAAACCGGTCCTAGAATGCTTGATTCCGGTCCAGGGAAGACATGGCTTGGCAGTTCGGGCTGGACTGTTCCCATGAGGCACAGGGTCAAGACTGATTTGCATATGGCCATGTCTAAACTGGGGTGGCTTGGTAAGCAAAATAACAATGGATTAAACCCAGATCTGTGACTGGGGGTGGATGTTTTGCCATTGTGCAACATTCTATCCATCATCTTGTGTGTTTTGCTGTTCACCCTATGTGGGAAGGGTATGCCCAGACGTGGGTCCCGTGCTCACTAATCTACTGGAGTCAAGCTATTGTGGCTGAAGACGGCTGATAGCCAGAAACCGGTACTAGGATGCTTGATTCCGGTCCAGGGAAGACATAGCTTGGCAGTTCCGGGTGGACTGTTCCAATGAGGCACAGGGTCAAGACTGATTTGCATATGGCCATGTCTGAACTGGGGTGGCTTGGTGAGCAAAATAACGATGGATTAAACCCAGATCTGTGACTGGGGTGGATGTTTTGCCATTGTGTAACATTCCGTTCATCATCTTGTGTGTTTTGCTGTTCACCCTATGTGGGAAGGGTATGCCCAGATGTGGGTCCCTTGCTAAATAAGCCACTGGCGTCAAGCTGTCTTGGCTGAAGACGGCTGATAGCCAGAAACTGGTCCAAGGATACTTGATTCCGGTCCAGGGAAGACTTGGCTTGGCAGTTCGGGCTGGACTGTTCCCATAAGGCACAGGGTCAAGACTGATTTGCATATGGCCATGTCAGAACTGGGGTGGCTTGGTGAGCAAAATAACAATGGATTGAACCCAGATCTGTGACTGGGGGTGGATGTTTTGCCATTGTGCAACATTCCGTCCATCATCTTTTGTGTTTTGCTGTTCAGAGGTCAATGGCATTAATCATGTCATTTGAGGGTGTCAAGTTATTTGGTGGGGAGTAAAAGGAGAAACTCCATCCCCTTTTCAAAGAAAAGAAAAACACTCTTCATCGTTCAAGAAGGAGACTCCTAAATCCATTAGATCCATGGCATGGAAGTAATTCAGACAGTGATTCAGACAGCCATCTCGCCTTCAGCAATTTGATTCATCATCTAGAAATCAGGGTAACTCTACAACATCTTTTCGATCCTTTAGGAAACAGAAACAGAAATCATTGTGGAAGTCTTGACTATGCTGAGCCCACCCCATCATCACCAATTCAAGGTCAGAAAGGAAGGTTTTTTTCTGAATGGAGGGAGATAAAATCAGACAAATGGGTTCTTCAAATTGTGAGATTCTGTTATTAAATCGAGTTTAGGTTCCCCCCACCCCTCCTGGAGACATTCTAACTTCAATACCCAGGAATCCTTTCAAGAGGCAAGCCTTGATGGAGGGGATCACTACTCTTACTGAAGAACAAGGCTATTTGTCCAGTCCCAATGAAGGAGAGTAATCTGGTTATTTGCTCAATCATCTTCCAGGTTCTTAGGGCATTCAGGGGTTACCGTCTAGTGATAGACCTGAAGAACCTCAACCAGTTTAGCCCTTACATCAAATTCGAGATGGAGACTTTAAAGACGATCTCTCCTTTAATTCCATCTCAAAGTTTCATGATTACACTGACGTAGTGGATGCCTAACTTCATATTCCATTGGCAAAGCAGGATTGGCAATTTCTTAGGTTCGCAGTGGGAGTTCGGCACAGGCAATTCATGGTCCTTCATTTTTGGATCAAATGAGCCCCAGAGTCTTTTCAATGATGATGGATCCTGTAATCGCACACCTACATCTGATGAGAATCTTAGTTTTTTAATATCTCGTGGATTGGTTGTGTTTAGCCCCTTGTATCCTGGACATATTCAAGTTTCTGTAAACTGCATTGACAATAATGAACAGATTGGGCTTCTACTCAACATTTCAAAGTGTCAACTGATACCATCAAAGGAAATCAAGTTCATAGCTGTCATCTTCTTCACAGAGGTGGGGCGAATCTTCCTTCTAAAGGAAAGAAATGTTCTCATTCAAAGCCTGATATACCTTGTACTCTCCAGTTTGGAGGTCCCAACCAGGCTGTGTCTGGAGGTTCAGGGAAAGAGGGAAGTTTGTGTCTTCACGGTTCCAATGGTATGTATTCATCTGCGGCCCTTCCATAGCACCTGCACAGATTTTATTCTAGACTGGTTCACCTCTTGGATCATCATGTTCCCTTGTCTAGTCAGTTGAAGCAGTACTTGATAAAGGGGATGAACTCAATCAATCTCTCAAAGAGAATGCACATGCATCCAGAACAGCCTTTAGTACTCACTACAGATGCTAGCAAAATCGGTTGGGGTGCAACACTCCTAACCCGGTCGTACCAGCAGAAATGGTCCCTTTTGGAACAGAGGAGATCATTAAACTGGAGGGAGCTCACAGAAATCCACAGAGCTCTTCTAAGATTCAGGGATCTGAGGGCGTGGCCTGCCGAGCAGCGGAATGGCCGCACTATAAACGTGCTATGCCGGTCGGAATCAAATCCTTCTAAAATCCAACACTGGGAGAGCCCTCGTGACCCCAAAACATCTGTGGTGGTGGCGGTAAGGTTGGCGGACGATTGCCGGGCCGAGCTTGGAGGAGGCGAGAGTGGAGCTTCCGGTTCGGCCGCCTGGACTACCTGAGCCCGTGGCTTTGTGGGCCTTGATCTGCTTCTGCAGGGGGGCGTGGGACCGGGCGGAATTGGCAAGGTCCGGCCTCCCTCGGTGACACAAGCGGAGCTTGCTGGGCGGGCCCGGGCATCTGTCCTGACCACGGAAGATGCTGGGGCTACAGGGTAAAGCCCGAGATTGTTACGGCCCGCATTTGGTGAGTGACGGCGGGGGACCACATCGAGGGGGCCAGTAAATGTTACCCGCCTGCAGCCCTCCCGGAGACACTCGCCGGCAGAGTACATCCTGTTGCAGCGCTAAGACCGGGTGAGGGGGCACAGTCCACGACTAGCGCAAAGAGAGCCGGAGGCCACCATTTTGTGCAGCCCTACCCGGAGCCTGGCATTGTGAGGAGGAGAACCGGCGGCTGGGGTGGACGAGGTGTGCAGAGGCCGAAGCGGAGAGGTGCCACTGTGGACCGAGCCCAGACTGGGTGAACAAGAGCTGACCCGGCGGGATCACCCGCAGCCTCCTGCGCTGATCTACCCTCACGGGCGCCAACGAAAGGCAACCATCTTGACGCCTGGGGTCAGGGGCGCTGAACCCGGTCCCTCTGGTACATGTACTGATTGCTGCTATTACTCCTGACACAACTCTCCAACTGCACTATACAGGCACACTGATGAGAGTGAGTGGAGGTCCACATAGGAAGCGCTGACCTCACCGGCTGAGCGAAGCGGGGACCGCGGGGCAGCTCTGGGGCCGGCCATTGCCTGATTAACGCCACGCTGCCAGCTGAGCACCTGTGAACTCGCCTGCTGTTGGGGTTGTGGATAGAGGGACGATCTCCCTGACCTGCAGTCTGGTTCTACGGTCACCCTGGGGCGGAACAATGCCCGCCAACCGAAAATCACGTTTGAAAACAAACGCACCCCTAAGCCGGACGATGCGGACTCTGAGTCGCAGAAAGATGGGACCGTCCACCAGGAATCGGAAGACCAGAGCCCTGACCTCCGAACACTTATGCTAGATATGCGTTCCAGCTTGCACAATATCGACGCCAAACTCGACAATCTAACATCGCAATTGGACTCAGTGAAAGCGCAAGTATCAACCCGCGAGATGCGATTGGACACCCTAGAAAACCGCCACACGGAGTGCCACGAATTCCAAGTTGAGACCAAAGAGCAGCTGCTCCATATGGACAGGCTACTTGGCATAATACGTGCTAAGAACGAGGATTTGGAAGCGCGGTCAAGGCGCAACAACCTTCGCGCCACTGGAATACCAGAAATGAGGGCAATTGACAAGATGGAGAAGTACATCACGGACCTCCTGCACGAGCTATTTGACCCGCATGTTTCGACTGTTTTGGCGGTTGAGCGAGCGCACAGGTCACTTGGCCCCAAACCCCCGGATCCGCCAAGATCCTGAATTATCAAGACCGGGACATTATACTGCGGCTGGCAAGAGAGAGAGGCAAAATAACGCACAAAGGGAACAACCTGTCTTTCTATCTGGATTCTACCCCAGCAGTGCAGGCGGCACGAAGAGAGTTCCTCCCTGCGAAACGCATTTTGCTACAGGCACAGATACCGTACTCTCTACTATATCCCGCAACGCTGAAGGTGTCAGTGGACGGACAGCCACACTTCTTCACAGATGCCAAATCGGCCCTCAAGTTTGCAAAACATTTAGGAGGGTCAAAATCCAAGAAGAAGCAGCTAGGAGCAGACGCGGCAGGAGGTGCCCTAAGCGACAATGGCTGAACTGGTATTGTATGTTCTATGTGTGATATGCATTGCTTCCCCTTTTTTTTGCTTTGCCTTTTCGCCTTGTATGCCCTGCGGACATTGGTGAAATGTCTGAACTGTCAGGTCCGACCCCAAGTCACTGCCGCACAAGACATTTGGTAATTTTCATATGCAGTCCTGCTGCGGGGGACGCTGAGGCTTCCCTCTAATTCTGACGACCTTGCATGATGCAAGGTAGTTAGCTGGTATTGCCACGCCTCAGAGGGAAAGTTCCCATTATTTTATGTTCTTTACCTCGCGGTGCGACCTGCGACATTTAAAGTGGGTTAAACTACAACCTGATTGGGGGGGTTGCGTGGGTGGCGGGAGGTTGGGAGGTGTTGGTTGGTTCTACAAAGCCTGTCATTTACTGTTGCTTCCCACATGTATCTCCCTAGTTACGCATGTCATTGGAAATGCTGGTGTAGGTTTTGTTGTATTGATATATGGCTGCGTCTAATATGATCAACTGTCTCACTTGGAATGTCCGCGGCCTAAATGATGGTAGAAAGGCTTGGTTGGTACATGCATATCTGACTCGGTACAACATAGATTTATGTATATTGCAAGAGACACATCTTAATAGTGCGTCATTGCGCAGGTTGAGCAATAATAGGTGGGGCAGTGTCTACTCTGCGATCTACCATAATTACGCCAGGGGAGTGGCGGTGCTGTTGCACCGTGGCCTGGATTGGCGGGAGGGCAGTACACAGGTGGACCCGGAGGGGCGCTATGTATTGGTGCAGGGACTGATTTGCTGTACGACAGTACTTATTGTGAACGTCTATGGTCCAAACACAGACTCACCTGACCTCTTCCTTTCGATTTGGTCCAAAATTAAAGCCACTGGGAGTGACACTGTAATTTGGGGCGGTGACTTAAATGATATTCTGGATGACCAGTTAGACCGGCGGGGTACTGCCCACCCTCTGCACCCACTTACGAGTGAGGCCCTGAAGGGAATAATGGAAGAAGGTAACTTGGTGGACATTTGGAGACACAGACACACTGGAACACGAGAGGGTCCTTCCATCACAGCCCATCGCAGTGCCTGGTCTAGGATTGACTTTTGGCTGGTGTCCCGCAGTAGATGTTAAACACTTTGCCCGCTCCCTGTCCCACCATGCCCCGTGCCTGCTGCAGCTAGCACTGCCCAAGATGCATAGCCAAGTTTTCACTAGGAGGCTGCTGCCAAACGACTTACTAGATGAGGCATTTAAGACAGAGATTGGTAATGATATAGAGGATTACTTCCGGAATAATGAAGGCTCAGTTGATACAGAGGAAGGACTGTCGGAGGCTTTCAAGGTGGTGCTCCGGGGACAGTGCATTGCCAGGCAGGCGGGGGTGCTTAAGGCAATCAGAGGCTCCCTGGCCGCACTAGAGGCTGAAATAAAGGCGTTGGAGTCACAGTATTACGATCGCCAGACCCAGGAGACAGCAGGGCAACTTAATACATACATATACATTTTGCCTTGTTTGTTTCAACGATATCACAGGGCAGAATGTAACAAACACTGGGATGGTCACAGACACGAGCCAGCCGGTAGTTCGTGTCGGACATTTGTGTTTACAATTGATTTCCTTTCTTATGTATGCGCCAGCTTTTTGCTAGAGAAATGAGGCTCCACTCGTGAAAATAGGCACCAAGAGCACCTCAAAGCAGTCGCATGATTCTAGCAAGTGCGCCGATTTGGAACGACCAGTTATTCATGTAAGGCGTTTCTGATTGAATACCGAACGCTAACTCCAACATGGGAACTGGGGTTCGGTTCTGGGAAGGAGGCCCGAGAAACGCATAAAGCCATTACTTAGTTACAAGCCAAAAAGCATTAGACGGGGCACTGTTCAGAACGTATTAGCGAAGAAATTCATCCAGGTGAAATGTTGTTGCGCGTTCCCCACGGCTTGCTTACCTGTCCGTCGGTACTCCGGACATCCGTCTAGGCTGTCTTTGTGGGAGGTACCTGAACACTACTTTGCACTGTTTTTACCCTTGGGTGTGGATAGGATCCTATTAAAATTGTCCTTTTCCACTTCCACAACCCAATCTTAATCATCCAGTTATCACATAGCACTGTTACTTTGTCACTATTTCTTGCACTGCTAGTCGGATTACCCCCTGATACCACTTAATCTCACCACTACATTTCAGTTTCCTTTTACCAGATTAGGCTACAATCTACCTAATCCATAGTGGATGTCTACCACTTCCTTCGGGTGAAGGATCCCAAATGATGTAGGGCGGTACAGGATGGGTATCTGATGGGAAATACAATTTTTTCACCACAAATTACTCTCTGTGGATTTCGTGATTGTACCCTTGTTTAGATAACACAGTTTTTCTAGATAGTTCTAACTCTTCTGACCCATTGTTATTTCATTAATTAGTTTGTAACACGTCAGGGATGATAACAATGCTCGGTCAATAAACATTCCCTCTTGACCCCATTTGTTTATATAAATAAAAAGCATGCCCCCGCACAAGGCGCCAGGCCCGATGGACTGACGACTGCCTTTTACAAAACCTATGTGGATTTGCTTGCTCCCCGATTACTGGCGGTATACGAGGAGGCGCTGGAGATAGGTAGACTGCCGGATTCAATGAGAGAGGCCTTGATCGTCACAATACTGAAACCAGGTAAACCAGAAGACGAGCTAAGTTACTGGCAGATAGGATGCAGCCCCTGATGCCCCTCATCGCCCATTCCTGGCAGAGCCACGTCACATAATTTGCGTACCATTTCCTCCACACTCCACTATCTACACCCAAGGTTGCGTGCAGCAGTGGTGTTTCTAGAATCTACCAAAGCATTTGACACCTTGGAATGGCCGTATATGTTCACAATCATGACTAACTTGGGATTCAGTGCTTTATTTATTAGAAAAATTCGCCTGCTGTACACGTCCCCTTGTGCCAGGATTCAGGTCAATGGGGTGATACCGGAGACCTTCCCAATAACACTGGGCACACGACAGAGCTGCCCCTTATCCCCACTCTTGTTCGCCATAGCAATGGAGCCACTGGTGGCACGAATAAGACAGCATCACACGGCAAGGGGAATAAGCTTCACCTCACGCAGCTTGTTAATCTCCTTATACGCGGACGATGTGCCGCTATATTTAGTGGATCCTGAGGTCAACCTGGACCCAGTGCTGAGAGAATTTACCCCATTCGGCGGGTTAGCTGGTGTAGGCATAAACTGGTCAAAGTCTGTAATATTCCCTCTGACGGATGGCACTCCAAAGGTAAAATCTGAATTCCCATGGTGGTGGGATGAAGGAGAGGTGAAATACCTCGGTATCTGGATCAGTCGAAACCTCCAAGAGATATGGAATTTGAATTATGGAAGGGCTGTGATGTGGCTTGAGGGGAAGGTAAAATTATGGGCAAAACTGCCGCTGTCCCTTACTGGACGGATCCCTCTGGTCAAGATGATAGTATTACCGAAATTCTTGTACCTCTTTGTTAATATCCCAATCCCTCTGACAAAGCATTTCTTTGCCACTCTAAAATCCCACCTTATCTCCCTGGTGTGGGCGGGAGGACAAGCAAGAGCAGCTTGGGACGTGCTGTCGCTGCCCTTGCGCCAGGGCGGGCTGGGGGCCCCAGACATGCGACTGTACGCATTATGCGCTCAGGCCCAATACTTACATTTCTGGGTACACCCAACTCCATTTCAGCCGCATGTGGCTATGGAGCGAGATGGCATGGCACCTACTCTGCTAGAAGTGGCCATATGTGCAAAAGCAAAGCGACCTAGAGAAGACATAGACACTGCTGAGATGCTGAAGTGGACCTGGGAGGAGTTGCGGAAGAGGGCGGGTGTTCCACTCCTGTATGCACCGTTGTTGTTCCTAGCCCAAAATCCCCTACTGCCTTGCATTGAAGGTGGAATTAGCAGGGAAGTACAGCAAAGGCTGAAGCTCCATAAGCTTGGAGGCCTGTTTCCTAACGACAAATTCATTGCCCCCCCCCGTTGCAGAGGAGGGAACTGCGGTCCCCTTCTCGGAAGTGTTCTTGTATCATAGACTGAAGTCTGCCTGCCGGGCATTGTGCAGTGAATTTCCACAAGCTCCCCCGGTGTTTCATGCGCTGGAAGCGGTGGTGGGTTCTCCATCTCCACGCAAATTGATCACCAGGATATATCGGCAGATACAGACAACGTCGCCTCTAGTGCAGATCACAGCCTTGGAAAAGTGGAATACCGAGCTCGACCCCCCGCTCACGGAGGAACAGTGGTCCTTCTGCTGCGGGCAACTGACTGAACTGTCCCCAAAAATACAGGCTGCGGCTGATACATTTTAAGTACCCACATCGTTTTTACAGGACTCCGATCAGCTTGCACAGAATGGGTCTCCCCGAGGAGGACCGTTGCTGGAGATGTCGATACTCCCCAGCTTCATTTTTACACATGGCGTGGGCATGTGAGAGATTAACGGACTACTGGTCCTCGGTGTTTGAAACTTTTACAGTGTGCTAGGTCTTGCTGACACCCCGTCCCCTGAATTGGCAATACTGGGATATGTCCAACACACCCCGCCCAAGTCCCGTAAATTGCACGCCATGCTGCTGTTATACGCCAAACAACAGGTGGCCATAAACTGGGGGAGAAGGAGGGTGCCCACAATCAAAGCTTGGCTTGCTAACGTCACTTATGGCCACACACAACTGGGCGCCTTTTGGGAGCTGATGCCTGCGGCCTCCAGGCCGCGAGACATATGGGAACGATTCCTGAAGTGGCAGAGAGACAATGTGGGGGAAGCTGACAGGGCTAGCGAAGTGGACGACTAGCTGTGCGCTCCTTCACACATAGGCTATGGTTTAATGTGTGCTGTGTCTGGAAAGATGCTAGGTGGGTGGGAGATGCTGGGGGGGCCTGTGGGATTATTGTGAAATGTTATCAATTTATCCGGCCGCGAGACATATGGGAACGATTCCTGAAGTGGCAGAGAGACAATGTGGGGGAAGCTGACAGGGCTAGCGAAGTGGACGACTAGCTGTGCGCTCCTTCACACATAGGCTGTGGTTTAATGTGTGCTGTGTCTGGAAAGATGCTAGGTGGGTGGGAGATGCTGGGGGGGCCTGTGGGATTATTGTGAAATGTTATCAATTTATCACCATGTATTAGATATGGTTCTACCCTATGACCGACAGGTAATTTGAGGGGCGGACTATCAACTCTACAGCCATTAAAGGACGTAAGATATCTTTTCTGTTGACGAAGTGACAATCTGATGTGATTATTGCTTTACACTGTGAAATGTAACTGCGCATTTTTTGACTTATTGCTTTTCCTTAGGTACTGGCATTGTAAGTTCTTTTGTTTTGTTGTTATGTATGACTTTAAATACCAATAAAAAAAAAGATTCAGGGATCTGATCTTACAGAATGATGTCTAGTAAGGATAGACAATACAGTTTATTTTGCTTATATTAATTATCATGGAGAATGCAGAACAAGGGTCTTGAATCTGACTGGTACTGCAATTGGTCTTAAGGCAGAGACCAACCTATTGAGCTGGTTGGCAATCCACATCAAGGGGAAGGGAAATGTTCACACAGGGAGCCTCAGCAGAACCTTTCCTTCCTCAATAAACCTGGTCCTATCCCAGAGAATCTTCAATCAACTTTGCAAATGGTTCGGAAACCCCTTTCTAGACCTCCTTACTTCAAAGGACAAGTCAGTAGTCATGAGGTTTTGCTCCAGGTTACAGGAGAAGGGAGCTTGGGGAACAGAGTCTCTGCTAATAAGTTGGCCCCACCAACTTCTTTATGTCTTTTCTCCCTTTCCCTTCATCACGAGGACACTGTCCAAGATCCAGCAAGAGGAAGCAGATGTGATCCTAGTTGTGCATTATTGGCCGTGTTGATCCATGTTCCCAACCCTAAGCAGTCTGCAGTCTCTCCCCCTTTGATCCTTCCCCTAGTTCCTTCTACCATTGAGTCAATCTTCCCTCCTCTTTTGAATCTAGTTCTGTTGGTCTGGAGGTTGAGAGGTTGAAAGTATGAAGGGTCTTACTCCTCAATTGGTTCAGATTGTTCAAAATTCCATGAGACTGTCTACCTTGAAGGCTTACTCTAGGCATTTGGGTCACAATTGACAAATGGTGGAGTGTGCATGACCTTTTAGCATCCTTCTGTCCCTTTTTCTCAGTGATACAGTTCTTGGTGGAGGAGTTTCAGCTTGATTGATGTATTTCTACACTAAAATTACAGTGTTTCACAAACAAAGCTTTTAGAGATTTCTCTGAATTTCGCAATGACATTGACTCCCTAGTCAACAGAGTTTTCAGGGGATTTGCAATTGCACGGCCTGAGGTAAAATCTTCTTCTCCTTCTTGGGATCTCCCTATGCTTCTCAGATCACTTCATACTCCTCACTTTGAGCCCTTAGAAAAAGTAGATTTTAAGTTTCTTTCCTATAAGGTGTATTTCCTGGTTGCAGTCACGTCGACTTGTAGGATTGGTGAGCTTACAACTTCGCTCTGTCCTTTCCTTAGGTATTTTGATGATGATGGGGTGATCTTGAGACCAGACCCTCCTTTCTTACCTAGGGTTAATTCCTCTTTTCATAGGTCATAGAAGGTGATCCTACCCTCCTTTTTTCCATCTTCTTCTTCTTCTTCTTCCTTTTCTTCTTCTTCTTCTTCTTCTTCTTCTTCTTCTTCTTCTTCTTCTTCTTCTTCTTCTTCTTCTTCTTCTCAGGAAGAGTTGTCTCTTCATTTACTGGATGTTAAAAATACTTTTTCCGTTCATCATAACAGGACACAGCCTGTTGGGAAGTCAGACCATCTGTTTGTAATTTTTGGTCGAGCAAAAAGAGGAAGAAAATCAACCAAGATAACTTTGAGTAATTGGTTGAAGGCTGCTATCTTACAGGCTGACCACAGGTCCTCTGATGGTGGCTTAGTTCAGGGAAGATCTACCAGAAGCATGGCTACTTCCTGGGCTGAGTTTTAGGGTGTAACCATTAGGAAATTTGTAGGGCTGCTACTTGGTCCTTGGACTCTACTTTTGTCAGACATTATAAGCCTAATAGTGCAGTTGACTACGAAGCAAATTTTGGTATTGGAGTTTTGAAGTCTGCTTTGAAGTATTCTTAATGGTGCTTATTTATCATGTAAGTATGAATTAAACCATTGGGTGTGTATACTAGTGTTGATGAGTTTTATTTTTCTTGTGTCAAAGGCATATGATTTGGTATACCTCGATTTGAAATTACTGGAACGAGGGACATAAAGGTAAGGCTTTCTTGTGTCAAATGCATATGATTTGGTATTCCTCAAGTTGATATGACAGGAGCGAGGACGGGGGACGTAGAGGTAATGCTTTGATTACTTACTGGTAATCTTCATTACTCTTAGACCTACTTGTCCTAGTCACAGTCATTATAAATCCCACCCACTCTCTCTCTTTGCCATTGATGGTGCTTAGAAAGAACAGGATGATTCTGGGTAAGCTACCCTTGTAAGGCATCCAAGATTTTGGTCAGGGCTTACATAGAATTCTCTAGCTTTTTTATGTCTGGGAGGTGAAACTACCTCAATTTGCAATTACTATGACAAGGACGAGTAGGACTAAGAGTAATGAAGATTACAGGTAAGTAATCGGGGCATTTGTAGATATGAAAACATATTTCTGCAGGCTTTTTCCAAACACAAAAATGTTTTGAACATTTGAACCCTTGTTTTTTAAAAGGCAAAACCTTTCTATGTTGATGCATTGAGCATTGTGTCCACACAATACTGTGGTGGCACAACTGATAGCACAAAGATCTCCCACTGTCGACTGAGTGGAATCTGAGCGGCAAATTTACAAGCCCATTTCGTCACCTTTGCGCTACTGTTGCGTCACTTTTTGTGACACAGCAGCGGCATAAACAATCGCCACTTTGCGGCCCATTTACAATGTGATGCATCAAAGGAGATACATCACTTTGTAAAGCCATGCGTCACATTATACCTGTGTCAGGTATAATGTCTGCAGGGTGGGTGTTACCACACAGGAAAGCCTCGTAAAAGTAACACGGTGAAATCAACAAGATTTTACTGCGCCACTTCCAGGACGCCACTGAGTCAATACCTTATGCCTGCCGGTGTAAGGAGTGAAACAGTACAATAAGTGTTGGCCTCAACATGCATTGCTGGAGTTGTGTTGTGCTTGCGACACAACTCCAGTAATTTGTGACTTTTGAGCCAACAGATGCGTCAGAATTTGTGACGCATCTATCAATCCTTGCTCCATAGTGCGCCGTATTGTAAATAGGGTGCATCCATGGTGGCGCAAGGGTATCGCAGGAGGCGCAGGCAAACTGACGCATCTCTACAGATGTGTCAGTTTCTTTCAAATTTGCCCCTAAATATGGCGTGATGTTCTCCACCAGAGCAGCTGAGTACAACCCTCTACTGACCTGAAAGAATGGAATAGAGCTCGCAGCATCCTAAATAGGCCCCTAAGTCATTACATGATACTTCCCCCCTTTTGATGCTTCAAAGTTGCTAACATGTTTTAGGGAATGTTCTTTGAGGCTACCTTTCATGACCCGGTATTACCATATCAAGCCAGTTTTTTTTGTTATCTAAGAATACATGTAAACATAGTGTTAGGAAGAATGCATCCACCAATCTCAACAACTCTAAACGTAAAATTAATTTCACATATTTTTTCTACTTACTTTTGTAATAATTGTTAATTTTTTTTTACCAAGCAAGAGCACACGCACTGAAATGTTTTTTTTAAAGAAATTACGGGTAGCCTAAAGGGTATGATTAAAAATGAGTTAGATTCAACTTGTGAAGTATGCAGTTTTTTTGTATTCAATCTTGAATCTTGTATTTGCAGTGTGAACCAATATGGACCAGTTGGAATGTATATCGCAAACACTGAGCAACCGGCATGGTATTTTATGTTTCGCACATTATTAAAAGGTTTGTCACATTCTGTGTCAACGGCAACATTCCGTAGCAAATAAGACCATTAACCTATGGCCAGGGGTAGGAAATTCCTAAGAATAATAGGTGTGTTTGTGATGCATTGATGTGTCACCAAGATCCTTACTGGATAGTTTTTTGTTTTTTTTCAGAGAATATTCGTGTGAATTCTCCCCTATTTTACTCTTTCACCGAAACGATTCCCCACACTTATTCAACTGGGCACAAAAAGGCACTATTGCGACTATTTAAGAGAGTCAAACCTTAGTACAGAAAACAGTATATTACAACTGTCATATCCAGAAACCGGAAGCAATAAATTTACAGTACATTCCATTAGGTGAATGCGTAATTTTGCGCTAGCAATTACTCCAACTGAGCAGTGCAACACGTTAACTGCACACGTTTTTCGTGCACTCACTCGTTGTTCTGCGGAACTGATGTTAGGCACTTGCCAGCCACTGCCAGAACTGGTACAAGTTTGCTCAGACACCAGTGTAACATTTCTTAATGACCAGCGCAAATCCTTCAGCCGATCCTTTGACGAATAACTTCGTGACTTTCACACTAAGAGCAGGTGTAACTAAAGCATTCTTTTCTGGTGCATTTAATTTTCAGTGCTTTGGATTTTATACGTATTGTACTGGGAAACTGCTAAACGGTTACTATGTGGCAAATAAGGTTATAATACTGTGTATGAACCATTCATGTAATATAAAATAGGTAATGGCACGAGGTAATGCGAAGGGGCATTAACACTTCCTCCATTTTTGCAGCCATTTTTTCTTGAATAACATACCAATAACATATGAGACTGCGATATGGGCTCCTCGTCCTCAAAGGTGTACATTCCTCTGTAAGACATATTATCTTCATATAATATAACATAATGGGGCATATTACCAAGCAATAGCAATAATTATCGCTATTGCTTGGTTAGAGACAAAAATGTATCGCCGACCTGCGGCGATTTTTATCGCAGATAAACCTTGGTATTACCAAGGTTTATCTCAAATGCGATAAAATTCAGCTGCAATGCATGAATATCGCTGAAAACTCAGCGATATTCAGGCATTACCGAACTAAGGGGCATATTATCAAGGGAGTTTATCTCTGCTTTTTTGGCTTTAAAAGCCAAGAAAGCAGAGATAAAATTATCTCCCTATTACCTAGCTGTCGCTAACACCAGTTAGCGACAGCTAGTAGGAGATAGCGACCATCTTGGGCCCCGCTTTGCATGTCAGTGATATTTATCACTAATGACATGCAAAGTGGGCGTGCCTAGATGTTAGCGACTGGAAACAGTCGCTAACATCGCTATCTCCTATTACCAACTTTTGGAGATATTCTCGCTAAGCGCGAATATCTCCAAAAGCTAACACCTGCCCCATAGCAGTTCTTAGCCATGTTATCCAATGGTAGGTGGATAACATGGCTAAGAGCATTAGTTCGGTAATGCATGAATATCGCTGAAAAGTCAGCGATATTCATGCATTGCGGCCGATTTTTATCGCATTTGCGAAAAACCTTGGTAATACCAAGGTTTATCTGCGATAAAAATCGCCGCAGGTCGGCGATACATTTTTGTCTCTAACCAAGCAATAGCGATAATTATCGCTATTGCTTGTAATATGCCGCTAATGCTCTTAGCCATGTTATCCACCTACCATTGGATAACATGGCTAAGAACTGCTCAGGGGCAGGTGTTACCTTTTGGAGATATTCGCGCTTAGCGCGAATATCTCCAAAAGTTGGTAATAGGAGATAGCGATGTTAGCGACTGTTTCCAGTCGCTAACATCTTGGCACGCCCACTTTGCATGTCATTAGTGATAAATATCACTGACATGCAAAGGGGGCCCAAGATGGTCGCTATCTCCTACCAGCTGTCGCTAACTGGTGTTAGCGACAGCTAGGTAATAGGGAGATAATTTTATCTCTGCTTTCTTGGCTTTTAAAGTCAAAAAAGCAGAGGTAAACTCCCTTGATAATATGCCCTAATGTCTACAGAATATACACAACAGAACAAATAACAGTTTACAGTTTAATTTCGCGTCAGTTAGGCTAAAATTGGGGCTGATGGAGGGGAGAAGCAGGCATTAGCAGACCCCAACTTCATGATATTGAACAGCAGCAATGCAGATTTAGTAAAACATTTCGGTGTTAACCCAAAGCCTTGTCGTTTGTCACCCTCCAGGGAATGTCGGATCAACAATAATAGAGAGACTATGACACAGTGCACAATTTATTGTAAATTGTGATTTGTATCTCACAATTGGGATACCTATCACGTGACGCGGTAAGGTGATGTATACTAGAACACGATATATTAGAACTATGAAAGCTAGTCCATCTTCTGCACTCTTGCACCGAGTAGAAAAAAATGTTACATGGAGCTGAATATTTGGGTTTGATTATTTATCATGTAAATGGGTATTTTATGAAAGGCAGTCTTCAGAAGCTCGACATACCATTACTGCCCAGCTGGGTTAAGTCGATTTCCTCCAGTGTGGTAGCACATTTTTTTGTTTTTGCTACAGCTATGGCTGTGTTCAAAAACCTGTGATTACAGGTAAACAAACCTAATGTCAGCCATATCATGTGAAAAGCCATGGTGGCAGAGCATGTGAAGTGTATGGCACTGGTGTCAGACATAGAATCCCAAAGAGACCTTTAGGACTTTGACTGTGGAGAACTCCATATGAATTGATGAACGTCATACCCGACTAAAATTATCTCCAGCAGTTTAAGTGAGAAAGATTTACTTTACGTTATTTCAAAGATGACCACAGCAAATTATGCACACTTTAGGAATATATGAACTTGAGGCAGGGCTCTGTAGCATTTCTATCATGGGACAAGGGTAAATGTAAGGAATTGAGTTGTTGGTTGACTAGGGTGTGAGCCCCGGTCAAGCAGCAACCATAGTCAGCAGCAACCACAATCCTTGTCAAGGTGAGGCACAAGCCAAACCTAAATTAACCTGTGCAAAGTTCTCTGGCAGCTTGCCACAGAGCAGTCACGCTTAACTTAGAAGCAATGTGTAAAGTATTTGTGGGGGAACAGTCATTACAACGCGGTTTTTACCACGAGTTGCTATTACATTGCATGCGTTACAATGTATGCGATGTTACAACACGTGTAAAAACCATGCGCCTGCGCTTTTACAACGCATGCAATGTAATGTGTAGTGGAGGCGGCGGCGGCTATCCAAGTCGTTGTGAGGAAACTGAGGCTGTTTCTTCACAACAACGTGCACCAAGCAGGAAGGAGGAAGCAGGAACCGGGACCAGGGACGGTGACGCTGGTGAGGAGAGAGGTAAGGGGAATTGAGCTTGGGGTGGGGTTTTCTTTTGTAGGGGTTAGGATAGTGTAAAAGTAGTGTTGTAATGTTTGTGTTGTGTGTTTTTTTAACGTGTTAGTGTGTTCTTTTTGTAGTGTAGTGTAGTGTTGTAGTGTTTGTTTAGTGTAGTGTATTAGGGTTTAGGGTAGTGTAGTGATTTAGGTTTTAGGGTAGTGTAGTAGTGTTTGTGTAGTGTAGTGTTTTAGGGTTTAGGGTAGTGTAGTAGTGCTTATGTAGTGTAGTGTTTTAGGGTATAGGGTAGTGTAGTGATTTAGGTTTTAGGGTAGTGTAGTAGTGTTTGTGTAGTGTAGTGTTTCAGTGTTTAGGGTAGTGTAGTGTTTTAGGGATTAGGGTAGTGTAGTAGTGTTTGTGTAGTGTAATGTTTTAGGGTTTAGGGTAGTGTTGTAGAGTTTGTGTAGTGTAGTGTTTTAGGGTTTAGGGCAGTGTAGTGTTTTAGGGTTTAGTGTAGTATAGTAGTGTTTGTGTAGTGTTTTGGGGTTTAGGGTAGTGTAGTAGTGTTTGTGTAGTGGTTTAGGGTTTAGGCTAGGGAAGTAGTGTTTGTGTAGCGTTTTAAGGTTTAGAGTAGTGTTGTAGTGCTTGTGTAGTGTAGTGTTGAAGTGTTTAGGGTAGTGTTGTAGTGTTTTAGGGTTTAGGGTAATGTTGTAGAGTTTGTGTAGTGTAGTGTTTTAGGGTTGAGGGTAGTGTTGTAGTATTTGAGTAGTGTAGTGCATTAGGGTGTAAGGTGTTTTTGTAGTGTATGTGTGTAATGTAGTGTTTTAGGGTAGTGTCAGGGGGTCTTGTAGGGTAGTGTAGTGTTATTGTAGGGAGAGGACTGGGGGGCGTGGGAGGGTTGTGTAGAGGTACTATATTAGTGTGTAGGGTAGGGTAGAGTAGAGTCACTTACCTTGAAAACTTTTACCACGACTATAGCTTTACCACGCATTCCTTTGTGTTGTAATGGCATGCGTGGTAAAAGCATAGTTGTGGTGTAAAAGTATGCGATGTAATGGCATGTCATTGTCATTACATCGCGTAGTAATACCTGCGTTGTAATGGCATGCGTGGTATTGGTATGCAATGTAATGACATACATCCGTAGTTGTACAACACTTGAAACAGTAACAAGGTGAAACCACCACACAAAAAAGGGTCCCACACCAAGTTAGAAAAATATAACTTTATTTAATACATAAAATGGCCAAAATCCATTTAGTTGAGCCAGAGATAAGATTTTAGTGAAAATAGTGTCAAAAAGCACAAAGCTGGAACTGTGGATGTCTAGTCACATCGAACCAGGACAAAGCACAGACTGGCTAAAGGACCCTGTTAGACCTACTGAACAAAATAACTTAAAGCCTGGTTAGCAGAGCTTTGAGAGGATCTGCCCCTTAGATGTGTCGTGCAGCCAAAGAAATTTGTCAGTACTGAGATACAGAGATACTGCAACACAAGGTCCTGTGTCGTCATCGATTATCCAATTGACAGGGCTTTCGATACGAAGTCTAGGGTTGAGGATGGGGCACATAGTAAGGGTGATGTGTCAGTTCCAAGGAGCTACAGGGAGTTGTCGCCGAGGCTGCCATCGATGAGGGATGCGAGGACTTGTGCTGAGGCTGTGTCTTACAGTGGTGATTCAGATGAGGCTGCAACTGTGATGCAAGTCTTTCTGATGGGTCGAATCCACGCAGCAGCGGAGATGCACTGGTCCTGCTTGGGTTTGCAATGTGAAACAGAGGAGAAGCGTCAGATCATCTGGATTCACAGACTTGCAGAGCACCTTAAGCCCACTTCCAGGGTTTCAGGACTGGGGTGGCACCACTTGGCAGGGTAGACTAATAGATGGCAGAGTCCAGGGTCAGCTGCAAAGTTGTTGGAAGCCTGTTGTGTCTCTGAGGCTTTATATCTGAAGGCCAGTAAATTAGCCCTTGGAGTCATTCTTGGTCTGGGTTCAAGAGATGCAGGCCCAGTCCTTCTCACCCAGGCAAGAGGGCAACAGGCAGCAGGTCAGCACAGCAGGGTAGTAACTCCTCCAGAGCGGCAGTCCAGGAGAGGGGCAGCCCTTGTAGCAGCACAGCAGTCCTTCTTCCCGGCAGAATTGTAGTGAAGTGGTGGTGTTTGAGATCAGTATATATAAGCAGCTGTGTCTTTGAACTGTAGAGAGACTTCTAAAGGCATGGCTTTGAAGTACACAGGTTCACTTCCTTAATGACCCTGGCAGCACACTAACTACAGGGGGTATGCAGCTCTTTGTGTGGAGACAGGACACATCCTATTCAAGTATAAGTGGGGCTGGTCCCAGCCCCTCCCTCCCATCCTTCCAGTGTTGGCCAATCCAGTCACACCTAAGCTATCATTTGTGTGAGGCTATTTAGAAGGAATACAAAAAACCCAACTGTCACAAGCATCCGGTCATGTGACTCAGAGACAGACTGAAGGTGTCAAATGGCCGAAGCAAAGAAATGCCAACTTTCTAAAAGTTGCATTTTCAAGAATTTTAATTTAAAATCCAACTTCACCATAAGTTAGGATTTTAAATTGTGGTTCCAGAGACAGCAACAATGAAGGGGTTATCTACTATCATTTGGAAACTACATTCATAAAATATAATAAGGTAATTCCAATGCTATCTAGGAGAGGTAGGCTTTGCAGTAGTGAAAATTTAATTTAAGAGTTTTTCACTACCAGCACATGCAAAACGTAAAAGTGCATGTTCAACTTTTTAAATGCACTGCACCCTGCCCTTGGAGCTGTTGAAGGGTGTTACACGCGCATTGCATCGAGCGTGCTGAGGCAGAACTACAGTTCCCATGAGGCTTGGCACACAAGTCACATTGTGGGGACTTCCATAAAGGTGGAAATACAGCAAGGCTATGCGTTGAAAACTCTTCGTCTGGGGTGCTTAGCACTGAAATTCCCCATGACCTGAATAATTGCAGAAAGTCTTGTCTTCAGTAAGTGAGCGCCCCTGCACTCGTGCAGAGGAGGGAAGTTTGCCGGCACCCAGCCTCACCATATGTTACGGCCCTGGTTGGCTCCACGCAATGACTGTATACTTCCTATAGTGTGCCTGCCAGAGTAAGTTATGGGCAATATTTACACGGCGGTGACTCTCCTCAGTTTACTCCGTGCACCTGGTTTTCAGACTGGAATCGTCATTGGATTATAAGCCCTGACTATAAAAACAGCGGTGACTGTGCTTAAGTCACGTTGTTTAACTTCATGCTTGGTGTTTTCAACTACAATGCCTTCATTAATACACACTCAACATTTGGAGGTCATAGTAAACTGAACCATGATATGGATTGAGATACAAATAACAATGTATAGGACTATGTTCTATCCCTGTGAGGCACAGTGGGGTCTAGAAAGGGTAGGTTGCTGATAGGACCCTATTCGAATGTATCTTGGACTAATACAATCTCTGCGCTGTTGTTTAAAAGTGGTATGTGTTTTGCCCTATGAATGTTTTCTTCTTGGTTTCCCACACTATAGCAAAAACAAAGAATTGAATACTTTCACATCAACAACTTATGGTAGAAGTGTCGACTCTATGGGTGTCATTCTTTTTTGTTACAGGTAAAAGATTGTACTGATAGCCATTGTTTCTTAAGGTTTAGATCCAGTGGGAGTGAACGTGTGTGCTTATATTGTTCTTTTAATTTCTGGTCTCCTCCCTACTGTTCCAATCCTATCCTTCCCTCACTTGATCCTCCCAATGACCTGTGCCATTATGGCTACTAAGGCTTGGGGATATCAAGAGGTGGACCCCTCTGAGCAACAAACCGATCCTGAGGACCGACCAGTGTGACAGAATTTCCTATCCACAAATTTAGTCCTCCTGGTTGGTTTGTGCAGAATGGCCACTCTTGATGATGTTCTAGCTGTTCTTGCCAATGTGCAGGCAGAGCTATCACCATCACGTCAGGAAACTGCAGAGCTCAAGGCCAGGGTAGAGGGAATGCAACAAAACCCTTTTAACATAGGGGGACCAGCAGCGGCACCCACCAATGATGGCGTTTTTGAACTACTGGTATCCATACAATTAGCAACCCCGGAAAGGTTTCAGGGGAGTCGAGCAAGGTCCAAGTGTTCTTAACACCGGTTATGCTCCACTTCTCTTGCAAACAGAAATCCTTCCCCACTAATCAAGCGAGAGTAGCCTTTCTTATCTCGTATTTAGCTGGCAACGCGGTACAATGGGCAGTGACATTGGTCACCAGAGACGATCCCCTCCTATACGATTGGGACAAATTCAGAACCAAATTTTTGAAGCTATTTGACAAGCATTCTGAGTCATTCACTGCTGGTAGGGAACTATTGGAGTTGAAGCAGGGCAATAAGGAGCTGGTGGTGTATCTGAATGCCTTTATGAGGTTAGTTCAAAAAAGCAAGGGTGGTTGGGCCCAGTGGAACAGAGAGTAGGTAGGGCCACAGTATAATGTGAACTTGGGGATTTTACCTAAACCTCAAGTATTGATTGAAACAATGAATGCTAATTAGAGGATAAACAAAACTTTATTAGTTTACCCCGACAATGATTTATGTCTTTTGCTTTTTACTCAGTTATCAAATTGTTTTTTACTTTTTTTCGCACAAAACAAAGATCGCCATCAACTTCATGTATGGCCATGAACAATTTGAAAAACAGATTGTGAATATTTACAGTGAAAAAACACAACAGTGAAATTGTGAATACATATACAACAATAATGTGCTCATAACATGGACAAATCGTTCATAAAGTTTGAAAGAATCACAATAGTCAATATACAACCAGGGGAGTAAAAGACTTTTCAAAATCAAACCCCAAAACCTGAGAAAAAATGAATCAGTACAACTCAGGAAAGAATGCCCATTTCTGCACCAATATCAATGGCATTGAATGTCAAGGAAGGGAGAAATGCCGACGCGTTTCGAATCCTGTTAAGTAATTTACAGGATTCTCATCAGGGCGGTGTGACTCGGGTCCATGGGAACTGTTTATAAAAAGGAGAAAATTGTTTTAACAAACGGGGTCCTCAGGCCAAATTAATGTTTAAAAAGTACGCATCACAGGATGCGGCATACCTTGTGTAATTCTTGCCCAAGGATGCACTTGCTTACCGAAATCGTCTATGCCGTGGACATGAACTGCAACAGAGTGAAGTATGGGTCAAAAATTTTTATGGCGGGAGCAGACAATTACTCGCCTAGGTCGATTTGCGTGGGGGGAAAAGGGGGATTACCTTAACTCTTCGTGATCCGGCGGCGGGTCTGCCGTAGTCCGGATGAATTATTTCTGTGTGAACCGTGTCACATCTCTGAAAAAATGGTATATATCCAAAAAACGGATTAGTGTAAGTCCGCTATACTGTTGGAACTAGTGTATGCACGCGGTGGAAAGACTTACTTGTGTCAGGGTCTGCCGGCGCGGGAAAAATATCGCTCCGGTATTGTAATTGTTTCTTTCTGTGTAGATCAAAAAACAAGGGGGAGAGAATCACTCAGCTGATAATTTTCTTAAGGAATTGAGTGAAAGTAGCCGTGTTCTGGTTGCGGGGCTTACCGTTCTGCTGCACGGTTGTCAACACTCGTCAATGTCACTGCATCACGGCACACTGTGGTTGTAGGTGTCCTCTGCGGTGCCGGTTGATAAATACATGTCTCATGTGGTTTTGTGTGGCCAATCAGAGCCTCCGTGGCCACAAATACGTTGTGGTGTCTTCTGGGATTTGTTGTGCTATGTGTGAACCTTTGATTTTCAAGCCCTATTGATTTCACTTAGACAATTTAAGCCCTTATTGACACTGTCGAATTTCAGAATGAGGTATGCCTCTTTGCGCAGTAACATGGTGTCAACATCAGACTGATGTTTCGGATCTATCCAGACCAATGTTGTCCATTTAAGATCATTTTAACTGTGGTTATTATTCACGAAATGTTCAACCATTGGTGCGGACAATACTCTTTTCTTGATTCACGAACGATGTTGGGTTATTCTTGCATTAATGGGTTGGCTAGTTTTGCCAATGTACACTCTGTTGCACGGACAGACCACGGCATAGACCACATTTCTAGTCTTGCAATTTGTGAATGCTTCATTTTTCCATTTAACCCCATTATGGACAAACACATTGCCTTCCAGTGTTGTTGAACACAATACACAATTGCCACATTTGTGGTGCCCACATATGGGCTTCAAATTCCACTGTGCTATCAGGTCACTTTTTTGTTGCGGAATGTAACTGTCTGCTTTTATAAGCTGTTGCCCTATACTTGTGTTCTTCCGCATGGCGAAAATTGGTTTTGATAGGGGGTACTCAAGCGTTTCCAGTAGATGCCAGTTTTTTAGAATGATACGTCTGAAGTGATTTGTGTGTTGACTAAAAGTAGTTACACACACCAATTTATCTAATTCACTTTTCTCTTTAACCTGAAGTAGAGTCTCTCTTGGGGTAAATCTGGCCCTATTTTTTGAATGTTTTAATAGCTTTTTCGGGTACCCCCGTTTCGCCATTTCACTGCAGAATGTTGTTGCATGTGACTCGAAATCAGACATATTTGTGCAATTTCGTCCTATCCTTAATAGTTGCCCATAAGGTAAGTTCTCTTTCAAGCATTGTGGATGTGAGCTTGTGTAATGGAGAATGGTATTTCTGTCGGTTTCTTTCTTATGTAAGGTGGTTATCAACTTTGCTTCGCTGGTGCCTACCGTGACGTCAAGGAAGGTCATTTTGTGTGGACTGGATTTCAGCGTGAATTTGATGTCTGGATGCTGCGAGTTTAGCCATACATGGAATTGGTTGAGTTCCGTCTGGCTCCCCAGCCACAGGAGCCAGACGTCGTCGATATATCTCAGCCATTGGTTGATATGACCTGAGAAGGGGTTGCCATTATTTATGAATCTTTCCTCATACTGTGCTGTACATGGCACAATATGAGGAAAGATTCATAAATAATTGCAACCCCTTCTCAGGTCATATCAACCAAGCCAGGTCTTCTCTGAACCGGAAACAAGCATCCTGGGACCAGTTTCTGGGTAACACCCTTCATCAGCCAGGCTAGCTTGAATCCAGCGGCAAAGTGAGCAAGGGACCCACGTCTGGACATACCTTGCCAACTTAGTGCGAACAAAGCAAACACAAGGAGATGATGGACGGAGTGCTGAAACCTTTCAGACACTCATCCCCGGTCACAGATCTGGGTTGAATCCTTCATAGTTCTCTAACTCACTTTGCCACCTCAGGTCAGACCAAGCTATATGCAAATCAGTCTTGACCCTGTGCCTTACGGGAACAGTCCAGCCCGAACTGCCAAGTCAGGTCTTCCCAGAACCGGAAACAAGCATCCTGGGACCGGTTTCTGGGTAAGACCCTTCATCAGCCAGGCTAGCTTAAATCCAGTAGCAAAGTGAGCAAGGGACCTACTTCTGGGCATATCCTGCCAACTTAGGGTGAATAAAGCAAACACAAGGAGATGATGGACGGAGTGCTGAAACTTTTCAGACACTCACCCCCAGTCACAAGTCTGGTTTGAATCCATCATCGTTCTTTAGCTTTCTTCGCCACATCAGGTCAGACCCAGCTATATGCAAATCAGTCTTGCCACTCTGCTTTACGCCACTACACTCAAAGCTATTCCTCTCTACAACCCTCCACTCTATTCCACTGTATGCCACTGCAGTATAAGCCACTCCACTCTACCACACCAAACTCTGCCCTATTCCACTCTGCGCCACTCCACTCCATGCCACTCTACTCTGCACTATTACAATGTATGTCACTATACTACCCCACTCCACCCTACGCCACTCTACTTTACAAAACTCCACTATAAACTGTTCCGCTCTATGCTACAGCACTCTAAGCCACTTCACTCAGTGCCACATCAGTGTACTCAAGTCTATGCTCTTCCACTATAAGCCAATCCACTTGATGCTATTCCACTATGTGTCACATCACTCTACTCCACTCCACTGTAAGCAACTACAGTCAATGCAATTCCACTCTGCACTACTCCACTGTATGGTATTCCACTGTACAGCACTACATGGTACCACAATCCAATCTTCGCCACTCCACATTATGCTATTGCTCTCGGTACCCCACTCCACTGTTCCACATTCCACTCTACTCTACAACACTGCACTCTATGACACTACACAGTATGACACTTGCCCCACTCTACTAAACACTACACTTAACAACACTACACTTGACAACACAAACTCTACAATTTCAAAACATTTTTATTTAAAAAAAATCCATTATAATTCAATAAAAAAATCAAAGGATAAACCTTTTTCATATTTAGGAAAACTTCATTTAGTATTTCTATACAAACCAAGCTTAAACTACACAATAATTGGGAATGCTAAAGTTATAACTATACCATACATTGATAATTTATGTTTCACCTTTCAATAACTATACATTTATTCTTTCTATACAAACAAAATCTAAACAACACAACATTTTAAAATTCTAAAGTTATACTCACCCATTAAATTCATAATTTACGCATCATCCTCAAATTATTATAATTTGTGCACTTCCATACAGAGTGTAAACAACTCGCTCCTAGTTTCTTCCATAATCGATCATATTCAGCATATTAATTTCATACAGAATATTGCCATGTGATGACAATGACCTCCAGGGAAATGTAGTCATTGGTTTGCAGTTCATTGGTAAGATAATACCAAAATATACTAATTTATTTTTCACAGGGTGTGCACACAAACGGACATTTGGTTTCAATTGCTTGCAGTTGTTAAGTCCTCATTCATGCTGGTAAATCTAGTCTACATGTATTGTTGTGCATTCCTATCTTTGTACACAGTAAGGGGTTTGTTGATCCATGACAATTATTTTTTCTTCAAATATTATTCATGTCTAGCAGTTCATTTAAGACATTTTTAAGAGTGCATAATTTTAGAATCCTTTGGCTTCAAAATGAAGTAGAGTGATTTCCTCATATTAACACATGCTTTAGTACGCCCCATGAAATTTCATTTTCTAAGTAATTGAATTCTATATAGTGTTATACCAATGAAGTTTCCAGAGCTTTTGTTTGGAATTATGATTGGTGTTGAATGTTCTGTTTTTTAATCTTCTGCAAAGTTTTCCCAATATATGGTCTTTCCCAGGAACACTTAATAATATATACCACATGCTTCATAATAGAGTACTTGAACTCTGGATGTTTGATTTTGTTCTGATTGTGATTTCCATGCCCTCTCTCACTGAACATACTGAACAACTATCACATCATTATGCCTTGAAAGTGAGCTAGACCTACCATAAAATTGTAGTGTTGGTGTCCCTTTTCTTTTCTTCCGTGCTGGATAGCACTACCATATCCATCATGTTCCTTTCTGCTTCATGTAGGAGCAAATACTGGAACACTCATTCATGGATCCTGGTGAGAAAGCACATTTTTCTTGTAATTCACTTAACCAGTTCAAAAGGGTTTTTATATTCAGTTGCACACACCAATCGATAATTAGGGGATTTGGTTCCTGCCTAAAGTAAACACTCTCTGAATGTATACCATGCCCATTGTGAGCATCTTTAATGGAGTTTCAGAAGATAATTCCTGAGTTGTCGGTTTTTGATAGGGGTGGGCAGAACTCACGGAGTTTTGCTCTGTAGAATTCTATGGAGATTCCCAGAGTTCTGCGAGCAGGCATAATTCAGCATGTCATACTGCTCACACTGACTTGTAGTGCAGGGGGCTTTGTCTGTTCTTTAAAATCAGTGCAAACAGCACATTGTGGTGTGCCAGAGGGCACAGTTTTCTTTTTATGCTGCTCAAGTAGATTTTCTACTCGAGCTGCAGCTTTTTCAACTCAAACAGTTGCTATCCACTACCTGAATTGAGAAATCTTGCAGGAGGTGTACTAACAACTGAAATTGCACTAGGGGACACAAATTCTCACTCATGTTTGCCAATTTAAAGGTGGTCAGCTACTCACAACAAAAAACTCTGCCACACGGCTGTTGGAAGAGTTTTGCTAGTGCTCTAAGCGGATCATGGAGAGAGTACAACTTTGCAAACTCTGCCGACGGAGAGTAAGTTTTCACCCACCCCTAGTTTTCAAGCAGGGCACTTTAATGCATGAAATATTCTTCCGTCTTAAAATAATTCCTTCTAACTCTCAGGAACTGGTTGTAAAGTAAAGTGTCTCTGAGTTTATGTTGGTGAAAACTTGTGTAATGTAAAACATAATCATTGCCCTTTTTTTGCACCATGTGGTGTAAAGCTGACCTTTCTGATATTTTATAGTCAAATCCAGGAAATTAATCTGCAACTTTTGGTAACTTTTTGACAAATTGATATCTGTTTTGGAATTTGGAATAGAAAAAAATGGAAAACTTGGCTTTTTGATTCCAGTTAGGCTCTCCCCATTTAGACCTACGTTTAAGCTTAGACCTTACGTCTAAGTTTAAACCTGCATTTTAAGTGTAGACCCAAAGTCTAAATTTAGACCTGAAGTCTAAGCTAAAATGTTCAGGTCTAAAGTTAGACTTCAGGTCTAAACTTAGGCTACAGATCTAACGATAGACTTTAGATCTTAACTTAGGGTCTGATTTACAAAGGGCCTTGGCACTCATGGCGGAGGTCCCGCAGTTGTGGGGGAATCTGTGCACTCAGGGCGGAATCTCCACAATGAGAATTGTTATTGCGGAGATACCGCCCTGAGTGTCGATACTCCTCCATGACTGCGGACCACCGCCATGAATGCAGAGGCCCTTTGTGAATCCAGCCCTCAGACCTTAAGTCTAAAGTTAGCTTTAGGCATGAACTTAGACTTCAGGTCTAAACTTAGACTTTGGGTCTGAAGTTAGACTTCAGGTCTAAACTTAGACTACAGGCCTATGTTTACCTTTGGGAATCGGGCCTCAGGTGTGCAAGGATAAGAAACACTCAATGATGTCCCATGTAGGGGTAGAATACTTACGCCCCCATTAGGATAGCGGGCAGAAAATCTCCCAGACCGCCATGGAGGCGGGAAACAATCACCCGCCAGGACCACGGATAAACCAGCGGCCAAATTAGGATCAACCGCCAAAAAAGACCGATCGCGGCGGTAGCGGTCCCAACAAAACTGCCCGACGCGGGCGGTGATGGCAAAAAAACGACCGCGGCGGTCAGAAAAGCAGCGGAAAAGCAAAAACCCGCCGCAAGTAAAGCAGACACCACACGGAAAATTAGGATATCCCCGAGGGTCCCGCGGTCGCTGTTTCCGACCGCCGCGGTCGCACAGGAGTGAATGGAAGAGATAACGGAAGAGCTGCAGCATAGCCACCGCAGCGGAAGGGACATGAGAAAAATGGCGGACAATGCGAAAACACCTCAGTCATGCCAAACATTGCACAAATCAAAGTACCCATGGCCCAAAAATACATTAAAAACATACAAATGAAAAAAAAAATGCAAAAACTAAAATAAAAACACAGGACAACTCCCACAACACACCTGACAGCCAAATTTCACTTGGACACACCCACATAGCTGATTATAAAACCTGCCCCTTCACTGACCACAATCCGTTGCAACACTCCAGAAGAGAAGGCCATACACCACATCTGACAGGAGAAGCAAAAGAGCACAGCAGACCCACACAACCACCACCACCATCACTACCACCATCACACCAGCACCAACAATCCCTCAGCACACAACACACCTCACACACCAACACCACACCCGCCACCCACACACCTGCACCAACAAACACTCCAACCACAACACACCATGACCTCACAGAAGAAGCCCAAAATCAGGGAGGGTGAGTTGACAGTCATGGTCAATGAGATTGTCAGAGTAAAGCCACAACTGTTTGGTAGCCGGTTCCAACAGACACCATTAGCCACAAGGACACAAATGTGGGAAAGGATAGTACAAAGGGTCAATGCAGTAGAGACCACCCCAAGATCCAAGAAGGAGACCATGAAGCGGTGGCATGATCTCAAGAGGGTTGTCTAGGAGAGGAGGAGCAAGAACTGGGAGCTGGCGAACGTGACTGGCAGTGGCACTCCCATCCCACCGAAAACATTTACACCATGGGAGGAGAAGGTGCTTGCCATCCTGCATCCTGAGAGTCTCACAGGAGTAGCCGGGGGAACGGAGGCTAGTCACTACAAACAAATGCCAAACATCACACTGATAAGTACTTCCTTTCACAACCCAAACACCATTGCACTGTACATCCTCACCTAGGAGGTAGCCAGCCACTTTCACTGTGAGGCCTGTTTGTGGGAGGGAGGTCTGCACTACCACTCCCAGCATGCCCATAATTCACACTCCAGCAGCATGGAGGCCTCACCCACCCAGGAGCATGTGTCAGCCATTGCACTGTCCTCCCTCACCTAACAGGTAGGTAGCCATCTTGTATTGGAGGACTGTTTGGGGGTGGGAGGCCTGCATCACTTCTCCCAGAATGCCCCCTGGCCCACAGCCCAGCAGCTTGGATGCCTCACCCACCCAGGATTCATGTGTCAGCCATTGCACTGATCTCCCTCACCTAGCAGGTAGGTAGCCATCTTGTATTGGAGGACTGTTTGGGGGTGGGAGGCCTGTAGCACTACTCCCAGCATGCCCCCTGGCCCACAGCCCAGCAGCTTTGATGCCTCACCCACCCAGGAGCATGTGTCAGCCATTGCACTGTTCTTCCTCACCAAACAGGTAGGTAGCCATCTTGTACTGGAGGACTGTTTGGGGGTGGGAGGCCTGTAACACTGCTCCCAGCATGCCCCCTGGCCCACACCCCAGCAGCATGGATCACTCCCTCACACCCAGGAGCATTTGTCAGCCATTGCACTGTCCTCCCTCACCTAACAGGTAGGTAGCCATCTTGCTTGTGATGTTTGTACAACTTGCTTGGGAGGCCTGTTTTCGGGTGGGAGGTCTGCTTAATTCAGACACTCTGTTCATCACCACCCCTTTTTTTGAATCGTTTTTGGCCACCACAAGTGTGGCAGGGTATACTCAGACATGAGCCCCTTGCTCACTGCACCACCAGGATTCAAGCAAGCCGGGCCGACGACGTCTGAAATGCCAGAAACCGGTCCCCGGAAGCTTGTCTCCTTTCCGGTGAAGAATTGGCTTGGTAGTTTGGTCTGCCCTGTTCCCATGAGGCACTGGGTCAGACTAATTTGCATATAGCCAGGTTCTGAACTGGGGTGATGCAGTGAGCTAAATAACGGTGATGGATCAAGCCCTGATCTCTTGACTGGGTAAGAGTGGTCTGCTTAATTCAGACACTCTGTTCATCACCACCCCCTTTTTTGAATCGTTTTTGGCCACCACAAGTGTGGCAGGGTATACTCAGACATGAGTCCCTTGCTCACTGCACCACCAGGATTCAAGCAAGCCGGGCCGACGACGACTGAAATGCCAGGAACCGGTCCCCGGAAGCTTGTCTCCTTTCCGGTGAAGAATTGGCTTGGTAGTTTGGTCTGCCCTGTTCCCATGAGGCACTGGGTCAGACTAATTTGCATATAGCCAGGTTCTGAACTGGGGTGATGCAGTGAGCTAAATAACGGTGATGGATCAAGCCCTGATCTCTTGACTGGGTAAGAGTGGTATGCTTAATTCAGACACTCTGTTCATCACCACCCCCTTTTTCGAATCGTTTTTGGCCACCACAAGTGTGGCAGGGTATACTCAGACAGGAGTCCCTTGCTCACTGCACCACCAGGATTCAAGCAAGCCGGGCCGACGACGGCTCAAATGCCAGAAACCGGTCCCCGGAAGCTTGTCTCCTTTCCGGTGAAGAATTGGCTCGGTAGTTTGGTCGGCCCTGTTCCCATGAGGCACTGGGTCAGACTAATTTGCATATAGCCAGGTTCTGAACTGGGGTGATGCAGTGAGCTAAATAACGGTGATGGATTAAGCCCTGATCTCTTGACTGGGTAAGAGTGGTCTGCTTAATTCAGACACTCTGTTCATCACCACCCCCTTTTTTGAATCATTTTTGGCCACCACAAGTGTGGCAGGGTATACTCAGACATGAGTCCCTTGCTCACTGCACCACCAGGATTCAAGCAAGCCGGGCCGACAACGGCTGAAATGCCAGAAACCGGTCCCCGGAAGCTTGTCTCCTTTCTGGGGAAGAATTGGCTTGGTAGTTTGGTCTGCCCTGTTCCCATGAGGTACTGGGTCAGACTAATTTGCATATAGCCAGGTCCTGAACTGGGGTGATGCAGTGAGCTAAATAACGGTGATGGATAAAGCCCTGATCTCTTGACTCGGTAAGAGTGGTCTACTTAATTCAGACACTCTGTTCAACACCACCCCCTTTTTTGAATCGTTTTTGGCCACCACAAGTGTGGCAGGGTATACTCAGACATGAGTCCCTTGCTCACTGCACCACCAGGATTCAAGCAAGTTGGGCCGACGACGGCTGAAATGCCAGAAACCGGTCCCCGGAAGCTTGTCTCCTTTCCGGTGAAGAATTGGCTTGGTAGTTTGGTCTGCCCTGTTCCCATGAGGCACTGGGTCAGACTAATTTGCATATAGGCAGGTTCTGAACTGGGGTGATACAGTGAGCTAAATAACGGTGATGGATCAAGTCCTGATCTCTTGACTGGGTAAGAGTGGTCTGCTTAATTCAGACACTCTGTTCATCACCACCCCCTTTTTTGAATCGTTTTTGGCCACCACAAGTGTGGCAGGGTATACTCAGACATGAGCCCCTTGCTCACTGCACCACCAGGATTCAAGCAAGCCGGGCCGACGACGTCTGAAATGCCAGAAACCGGTCCCCGGAAGCTTGTCTCCTTTCCGGTGAAGAATTGGCTTGGTAGTTTGGTCTGCCCTGTTCCCATGAGGCACTGGGTCAGACTAATTTGCATATAGCCAGGTTCTGAACTGGGGTGATGCAGTGAGCTAAATAATGGTGATGGATCAAGCCCTGATCTCTTGACTGGGTAAGAGTGGTCTGCTTAATTCAGACACTTTGTTCATCACCTCCCCCTTTTTTGAATCGTGCATCACTACTCCCAGCATGCCCCCTGGCCCACAGCCCAACAGCTTGGATGCCTCACTCACCCAGGAGCATGTGTCAGCCATTGCACTGTTCTCCCTCACCTAACAGAAGGTAGGTAGCCATCTTGTATTGGAGGATTGTTTGGGGGTGGGAGGCCTGTAGCACTACTCCCAGCATGCCCCCTGGCCCACACCCCAGCAGCATCGAGCACTCCCTCACACCCAGGAGCATGTGTCAGCCATTGCACTGTCCTCCCTCACTTAACAGGTAGGTAGCCTTCTTACTTGTGATGTTTGTACAACTTCCTTCGGAGGCCTGTTTGGGGGTGGGAGGCCTGCATCACTACTCCCAGCATGCCCCCTGGCCCACAGCCCAGCAGCGTGGATGCCTCACCCACCCAGGAGCATGTGTCAATCATTGCACTGTTCTCCCTCGCCTAACAGGTAGGTAGCCATCTTGTATTGGATGAGTGTTTGGGGGTGGGAGGCCTGTAGCACTACTCCCAGCATGCCCCCTGGCCCACAGCCCAGCAGCTTGGATGCCTCACCCACCCAGGAGCATGTGTCAGTCATTGCACTGTTCCCCCTCACCTAACAGGTAGGTAGCCATCTTGTATTGGAGGACTGTTTGGGGGTGGGAGGCCTGTAGCACTACTCCAGGCATGCCCCCTGGCCCACAGCCCAGCAGCATGGATGCCTCACCCACCCAGGAGCATGTGTAAGCCATTGCACTGTTCTACCTCACCTAACAGGTAGGTAGTCATCTTCACTATTCTCGATGTGTGTGTGTGAGACCTGCATCCCTACACACAGCAACAATTGCATGCAATGCATTGACACCTGACATGTATGAGTAAATGATGTTCCTCTGCACCCTGAAATTACACAGTGTGACAATGAATAACACTAGTGGTGACTTCACAATTGTGTAGTGTACAGACTGTTGATGACACGCAGATGACACAATACGTGCACACTGCCCAACACTGACCATTACCCATCCAATCTGCAGGTGATGAAGAACTCACTGCTGAGGACCAGAACAACGAGCAGCAGAGCCAGTCTCCACCCCCAGTACATGGACTCTCGGATGTTGACTCCCAGGACAGTTTGGTCGATGAGCTCCAGGCCGGCCCATCTGGTGTGCAACAGACCCAGAGGTCCCAAGACCCCATCCTCCCCACTGCCACGCCTGCTGTAACAAATACAGGAAAGCAGACCCCTGCAGTCACAGTCTCTCCCTCCATCGCTGCCACCACTGCCACCCAGGGGCGGATTGGCAAGGCGGGCATTCGGGAATGGGCCGAAGGGCCGGTGCCTCAGTGCCCTCTGTGGGCCGTTTTTTTTCTCCCCTGTCCCAGTCCACAGAGAGTGGACTAGGAAAGGGGAGAAAAAAAACGGCCCACAGAGTGCACGGAGACAGAGACTAAGAAAATGAAAGCAGCCTCGCTGCGGCCAGACAGCGATTGTCAGCTGTGGGCTCTCCTTCACCCCTGCCCTGCCAAGCAATCAAGCTGAGGCTGGGCTGGGGAGGGGTGATTGTTTGCAATAATCGGTCTCCCTGGGGGCCAGGTGTTTCTCATGCCTTTGAGCCATTTGCACCTCGGCCCCTTGGCGCCCATGCAGCCCAGAAACGGTGTTAGTCTTAACACCTCGCCCACAGCCCTTCACATTCAGGGCACAGTGGGCGAGGAAGAATGGGTCTTGCTGTGGGGGCCTGGTAATGTTTGGAATTTTTTTGTTTTATTTATTTATTTATGCGATTTTATATAGCGCGGACTTCACCGAAGGTGTCAGAGCGCTTCACACTAGGAACAGCAATAATACATGAGGAGAAAATTATAAGTGGACAAATTACAAAAGCAAACGTTAAGTTACATGAATCAAAAGTGACAATAGTGAGCAACCAAAATACAAGAGGAGCAAACGATACATTACAGGAGGAAAAAGTGACAGTGTGCAGGTTACAAAAGCGTACAAAATACAAGTAGAGGTATAATACTGCAATTAATGGCAGACACTCCAGCACAAGAACAAACGTTACGTAGGCAATGGTGGCACTTGTGCAAGTATCTAAAGCAAACAAAAGTGAGAGGAGCAAACAGTGTGTTAGAAAAGTGACTTGTGCAAGTTACAAAAGGGTACCATACACAGGTACAAGGGTAATACTACAGTAAATGGTAAACACTCAAACTACCAGAACACACTGGGAAGGCACTTCCCATGCACCAGCTTCACCTCAGCCTCCCCCTGGCTACCTGGCTACCTTGGATGACCCAGAAAGCTGTGTTTTGTGCTCCCCTGCCAGGATATTTTCCCAAGGCCTGGAGGGTTGATTAATTTACTAATTGCAGGGGCCTTACCTCTGTTCATGTGCTCCTGAGCTGAAGGTCTGGGGAGGGCTGAGTAGGTTAGTAATAGCAGGGGCTTTGCTGCTTTTCAGGTGCTCCTGTGCTGGAGGGCTGGAATAATTTTGTGACAAAAAGGGGCCTTGCTATTTTTTTTAGTTGCTTAGCATGTAGGCCATTGTCACCTTGGCCCTGTGTCGTGTGCAAGAACAGTATCCTCCCACTTTCATTCCTTGTCTGTGCAAATGGTGTTTCATGAAAGGGCACGCCCCTTGAATGTGGGCCACGCCCCTTAAATATGGGCCACGCCTCTTGAATGTGGGCCACTTTTTTCGTCAGTGCCCGGGCCGAATTGTGATCCCAATCCGACCCTGCTGCCACCACCACTACCACCAGTACCACCAGTGCCACCTGCAGCACCCTCCCTTTCCCAGGGGATGACCAGGCCACACCAACAACTGTGGAGGGCAGGGAGAGTGTGCGTGGACCCAGAGTGGCGAGGCAAGAGTTCCGTGGCAGCAGGCCAGGTGGGAGGGTCAGGGTCACCACCAGACCTCAGAAGGAGTGGACACCATCCCTAGATCACTTCACCAGAGTTGTGAAGGCATACCAACAGGTCTAGGGACAAAGTGGCCGGTCTGATGATCTATTACGGGAGCTCATACTGCTGATGAGGTCCATCTACAAACCGCCTTGGACAGATGGTGTACCTCATGGGCCAGCAAGTGGCGTTACTGAGGGACAGGCCAGCATCCCAAACAACACCTACCCCCCCCCCCTCTATTGTGCCACAGGATGACAGTTCACCATCCTCCCCTGCGGCCACAGAGAGGGGTGAGTCCACAGACTCCACTGGCCAAGCAGCAGTCCCCCACTCCAAGAGATCAAGGGGCGCCCAAAGAAGAGCCTGAGAGTCTCTGGAGGCAAAGCACCAGCCACACACCAGTCACTGAGCCAGCCCTGATGGCAACCCTCTACCCCACTGCATTGACTCTTTGAACTGTCCTTCCCCGCAGTGCCATGTGAATGGCACATGTCTGTTGGACTGGGTCACATATCCAAGTGGACTCTACTATTGCATCTCATTTACTATGACTGTCAACTTACTGTTCCATCACCACCTACATGTGAAAATGCACGCTCCCCTCACATGTCAACTTTGTAAATAAAACACCTTACACACTACAATTTGTGCTGTCTTGTCTTTAGTGCTATTTTGATTGTGTCCAAAATGTCCATGATGTTTGCAAAAGATGTACATTATGTAGGCGAGGATGTCTATGTGGCACCTAGGGAGACAGAACAGAACAACAATCACTGGCGTCAGTGTGCTATCACAGACATAACACAACACCAAACATCAACATAAAACTGTACAGGCAGACAACACAACGTACAGCAAGTGTCAACAAACGGCGTCCTGCACATGGGCACATGTGAAATGTCACTGACACATTTTCGCATACAGGTCACTACACGTGTGCCTGTCTGTTACATCCGCGCATAGCCATTCACAACAACAGCATGCACACCAGACAATGTACAAGTTGTACCTCGTCACCCACCTTCAAGTGAAGTAGCGGTCGATGAGCTGTTGGAGCAAGTCAACTCCTTCCTCCTCTCCACTGTCCTCATCACTGGACTCAGGTCCTTGAGCAGCCGGGTGCCTTGGTTCCTCACCATCGTCCATGAGCAGGAGGATCACCTTGTGGATGGCCAGGTTGTGCAGCATACAGCATGCCACAACGATCTTGCAGACTTTCCCAGGCAAGTATGCCAGTGCACCTCCTGTCCTGTCAAGGCAGCAGAATCTTGACTTTATCATGCCAAAAGTTCGCTCAATTACACGTCGGGTCCTGCCATGGGCCTCATTGTACCGGATGTCTCCCGGGGTCCTGGGATTCCTGTAAGCATGGGTGAAATTTGCGAATTCGCGTTCTGCGAATTTGCAGATTTCCCCGCAAAATCGCAAAAAAGAAATCTGCGAATTCGCGAATTTTCCAGCGAAATAGCAGATTTGTTTTTCGATTTGCCCTGGAGTACTTTCTACTGGATAATCCAGTAAGTGCTCCCTCATTGGGTAAATGTATAGTGCTTTTACTACACTGCAGCTGCGTAAAGGGCCAGAAGATGTGTCTCCAGTGACTATGCGTGCCTGTAACACAGGCACAGGCACACATGGTCACTGGAGACACATCTTCTGGCCCTTTACGCAGCTACAGTGTAGTAAAAGCACTATGGGGCAGATTTACAAGCCGCTTGCGCCTCTTTTGCGCCGCAGTTGCGTCACTTTTGTGATGCAGCGGCAGCACAAAAGATGCGCCATGGTGCTGGGTATTAACAACGTGACGCATCTGAGAGATGCATCACGTTGTAAAGCCCTGCGCCATCAGGAGGCGTTCCGGCACAGGGGAGGGCAATCCTGCGCAGGAACGCCTCCTAAAAGTGGCTGAGTGAAATCTACAAGATTTCACTCAGTCACTTTTAGGCCAATGCTGCATCAAAACCCTGCGCCTGCTTGAAGCAGGCGCAAGGCTTGATGCAGCATTGGGGAGATAGGGCCCCACAGAGCATTGCTGCAGCTCCAGCAATGCGCTGCTTTTACGGCTGCTTTTACGGCACAGATGCGTGTAAATGCGGCGCACCATGGGTGGCGGAGCTGCGGCGCACAATACCTGGTGCATCCCTGGGGATGCGCCAGTTATTGTAAATATGCCCCTATACATTTAGCCAATGAGGGAGCACTTACTGATTAGACAGTAGAAAGTACTCCAGTTGAGTAGAGGTATTGCACAAAAAGGTGGCATCTTCGTGAACAAACACGCAGGGCGGGATTCATTTTTCCCTCTGTTAGACTTATTTTTTGTGCCCTCTGTTAGACTCGTTTTTCCCTTTTTTCTCTGCCCTTCTGCCTTCTGTTAGACTTGTTTTTCTGCCCTTCTGCCCCCTGTTATTCCCTTGTTTTTATTCGGTTCTGCCCTCTGTTAGACTCGTTTTTTGTGCCCTTCTGGCCTCTGTTAGACTCGTTTTTCCCTTATTTTTCTGCCCTTCTGCCCTTTCTTAGACTGCTTTTTGTGCCTTTCTGCCCTCTGCATCACCACATCATCACTCAGCGCTACCCCAGCATCACTCAGGACCACCACATTATCACTCAGCACCACCACATAATCACTCAGCACCACTGCAGCACCACTCAGCACCACCACAGCATCACTCAGCATCACCACAGCACCACTCAGCACCACCACAGCATCACTCAGCACCACCACAGCACCACGCAGCACCACCACAGCACCACTCAGCGCCACCACAGCATCACTCAGCGCCACCACATTATCAGTCAGCACCACCACAGCACAACTCAGCACCACCACAGCATCACTCAGCACCACCACAGCATCACTCAGCACAACCACAGCACCAATCAGCACCGACACAGCACCACTCAGCGCCACCACAGCACCACTCAGCGCCACCCCAGCATCAATCTGCGCAACCATTCAACAACAACTGGTTCAAATATGTTCTCTCAATGTTTCAAGCTTTATTACAAATGTCACAAAAAGATGTTAATATTTCACTTCTGTTTTTGTATTTTCGTCACAATAAAATACACTGAACATAATCTTCACAAGAGTTATTTACAAAAGTTTAAGCTATTGCCATTGTAATTTAAAATCACTTTTATTTAAGTATTAATTATTTACAAAAATGAAAAGCCATTGTAATTTGTAATATCAATACATCTAAGTCACGTAAATACAAAACATGTTGCATTACAAATGCTATAGGTGTCACATTTGCGAAAGTTATAACTATTGACACAGCTATTAATTTAGCTATTTTCAAAACCAACACATAAATAAAAAAAATTGTCATTTACAAGACCAATAGCTCAAACTTTCCTAATGCGAGACCTTTTGCATTGCAAATGCTTGTTTTTATATCTGTCAGTGCTTCCTGTTGAGGTTTAATTTTCGTGACAGGCACCTCATTGCCTACTTGTAACTATTCTCTGACCCTGCTTCAATGGTCAGAGCAGGGTCAGAGAATAGTTGCAAGTAGGCAACGGGGCGCCAGGAAGCACTTACAGGCTTACAGCAGCAGGTGCCCAAGTTGAAGTTAATTTCTTTGTAACCTTTTTGTAAAAGATTACAAAAAATTAGCTTCAACTTTTGCACCTGCTGCTGTAACCCTGTAAGTGCTTGGCTGAAAATTCGTCCCCGCTGATTCGCGGATTTTGCTGCGATTTCGCGAGATTCGCAAATTCCTCGAGCAGAACAAATTTTCAGCCCGTGCTTAGATCCCTTAGCAGGCTCAACAGCCATGGCCGACTGGGATATGCCGAGTCACCTGTGAATGACAAACACCCATTGCAATGTTGCACAGCCAGAGTGCAGCAGGTAACACACAGCATACCATATCAGTAGGCATACTCGCCCACAATCCAAGCACGCTCGGGATGCATATTTTCCATCATCCGTGGCACCAAGCTGTTCCTCATGACATACAAATCATGTGCAGAGCCAGGAAATCTTGCACACACCTGGGAAAGGGTCATGTCGGCAAGGCACACCACCTGCACATTGATAGAATGATAATGTTTGCGATTTCTAAAAATGTGCTCAGTTGCCTGTGGTGGGCATGGGTGAATTTTGCGAATCTGGCGTTCGCAAATTTTGCGAATTTGCGAACTCACAATCCGCAAAATCCGCGAATTCTCGCAAATTTGCAGATTTTTTTTTTTGTGTTCGCAGGGATTTCTGCCAATTCGCGAGGGTTTGGTACTAGTTCGCAATTGCGAACTTACTTGTCGGCTCGCAACCGTTGCGACTATGTTGTTTCTACGTCTGGTTCATCATCACAGCCTCCCAGCACCCTCTGTTTCACCACTGCCACCCTCTCTTTCACCCATGCCACCCTCTGTTACATCAATGCCACCCTCTGGTTCATCATCACTGTAGATTATGGGGGGGAAAAGCAAGCACACCTGCCCTGCTTCAACTGACATGAATTAATTTGGGGTTAGTTTATTAATGTGTCACTGTTTTAAAATTCCAGGTCTGGCACCTGCTTCCTTATCAGTAATTTGCTTTCTGTTGCAGTGCAATTTTTTTTTCCAGGTCCTTTGTGGCCTACTTCTAGCTATTCTATGAGCCAGCTGTGAGAGTCAGAGCAGGGTCATACAATTGTTGCAACTAGCAACTGAACTCTGGAGGGGCCCCAGTCAGGAAGTACTACAGTGAATTGTTACTAATGATGAGTTTGAACTCTTGCACCTGCCGAGTGCTTTCAGTTTAGCAAAACTCGTTTTTCTGCAATTTCGCGGGATTCGCGGGGAGTGAACACGCGCGAGATCGGATTCGGAAGCCGCAAATTTGTGCGAATATGCGATTTCTTTTTTTGCGGCGTGTTAGTTTGCAAGGTTTTGTGCGTTTTCGCGAGCCGCTTGTAGCGCAAGGCGCAAAGTTACCCTCGCGGTCGTTCAAGGGCGCGGCCATCTTGTTTGCATGACTTATTTCCGTTTCCGGGCGCGAAGTGTAATCTCGCAAAGTGTGCGGCTCGCAAGTACAATTTCGCGAGTGTTCGCGAGGAACATCTTGCGCGAACTTACCCGCGCGGTCGTGAACAGGCGCGGCCATCTTGTTTCTCATTCATTGCTATGGTTCTGGGCATGCTTCTTGTATCCTCTCTAAATCTGTGCCATCCTTTGCTTGTTTGAAGTTTTTTTTGATCTATTTTACTTATTATCTATCCCTCTATTCTTCTAGCCCTATATTTTTGTGTTTACTGCTACTTTTTGTTAATTTTAAACTACTTTTTTAAACTCTTTTCTTTTCTTCTCTTCCCTATTCTATTTTCTTTATTCCTTTCCGCCCAGACCATGGTGAAGGGAGCCGGGAAGCATCCCGAGAAGGGGAAGGGTCCCGCACCCCGTGCCCGGCTCCCATGCGGGCTTTTGAGGGGGGAGACAGTCGCATCCCGGGATATTTTCAGCCCGGAGGACGTGGGCGCACTAGTGTTCTATGTACAGCACCACCTCCCCAGGACCATAATGGCAGGCGGCAAGATCGGAGGTGGGTACGGGATGCGGGATCGCCGGAAGCGGTGGGATAAGGTGTGCCGGGCCATGCACCACCACTCTCGGGTCCGGCGCACCTACAACCAGGCCACCCACCGCTGGACGGATGTCCTGACCCGTGAACGAGATCTGCTCGACCTGCTTGCCTCGAGATCCCCGGGCTTGGTGAGTAGTAGTAGTAGCTATTTCTTTACTACTCTGTTTTCTCCTGCTGTGTTATTATATTGCATTTTTTTTTTTTTACCAAGAGCAATAATGCTGCTCATTACATTGTATTTACAACAAGGGGTGGTGAGGGACAGAGTCTCTGAATTAAGCAGAAAGCTCTCACCCAGTCAAGAGATCAGGGCTAGATCCAACACCGTTTTTTAGCTCACTGCACCATCCCAGTTTCAGAACCCGGCTGTATGCAAATTAGTCTGTTCCTGTCCCAGTGCATGATGGGAACAGGGCAAACCAAACTACAAAAGCCAATTCTTACACTGGGAAGGAAACAAGCTCCCGGGGACCGGTTTCTGCCATTACAGCCGTCTTCGGCCCGGTTTGCTTGAATCCTGATGGTGCAATGAGCAAGGGTCTCACATCTGAGAATACCCTTCCACGCTTAGGATGGACAAAAATATTTACAACAAGGGGTGGTGAGGGACAGAGTCTCTGAATTAAGCAGAAAGCTCTCACCCAGTCAAGAGATCAGGGCTAGATCCAACACCGTTTTTTAGCTCACTGCACCATCCCAGTTTCAGAACCCGGCTGTATGCAAATTAGTCTGTTCCTGTCCCAGTGCATGATGGGAACAGGGCAAACCAAACTACAAAAGCCAATTCTTACACTGGGAAGGAAACAAGCTCCCGGGGACCGGTTTCTGGCATTACAGCCGTCTTCTTATTTAATCTAAATGATGATATTTGCTGGCACCACTTCGCACGCTGATACTAGCTGTCTGTTAATCTGAATATTTAGAGTACATTTGGCGCTCTGACACTCATAAGCCTATGAGAATCGTAATTTAATTATGTGCCTCAACAATTACGAGACCAAGATGTAGATAACCTATAACTACTTTGCAAACACACAAACATTTCCAATACCCACTTTTAGTGTGTTTCACGATTGTATACAAAAGTCTCATTTCTATTTCTATGAATAGCGTAGTTAAAACGCCATTGGAAACGTGCTCTTGGCGTCCAGGAGGCAGAGCCAGCACAAGACGCGGAACACATTTCCGCTGCGGGTAAGTCGTCCCCCCATTGACCTCGCTCATCCACTCCTTACAGTATCAGAATGACTAATACCTTGTTTCTCTGATACTGTTATAGCCTGGGACCTCCTGAGGGAACCTTTTTTAAACATTAATAAGGTAAGACCTCACTTGGGGTATAACAGACTCCCTCACGATTACGGAAATGTGCTGTACACTCACTCCCGTTTTTCTATCACGTTTTTTCTATCAGGTTCACAAATCCGAGTACACCTGATTAGAGGTATGTCACACTCCTTGTAATTGTAATTTTATATGTTGCAACTAGTCGCCACCATTAATTCGCCAACATGTCCTTTTTTGTTCTTAATACCCTAATAGAGTATGCCTTTAATGAACTCGCATGATAAATGGTACAATGTTTTTCCATTTTAAATAGCACACTGGTAAATGCCACTAGTGACCCCAACTTTTTCTTCAAATTTACAGGTGACTTCATAGAACCTCACAAGGGTAAGACTGTAAATTACACCTCTACCCCTCTACATCACAAATAGTGATAGGTAGATCTCTGTTTATTGTTGTCTTTGTCCTGACGAATGCTCTCAGACCCACGGGCCAACAGAGCAGAAACATGTCGACGTTTTTGTCAATACTAGTTATATATGCTATGGATTCCTAACCTTCCAGCGAGCATACCAATTTCTTTTAATTTAGTTATCCACCGATACTAATAAAATAAGAGTATCTCACTCGGCTGGAAACTATTTTATCCTTTTTTTGTGCCTTTTTTCTGTTGGGGTTATTCGAATTTTTTATCTCTGGAGACTGCCACGAAAAAACCAGAGAAAGCCTCGGGCGAGGCTAGGCAATACACACTTTGTTTAACCCGATGATTGCTGCCAAAACGTTTGTGTGGGGCGGAGAACAAGATATACCGCTTCTCGTTATACACAACGTTTATGAGGGTTTCACAATACTTCTCTTGGTATAAGTGGTAACAAGTGTCCTATCCAATTTTGATTTTCTCTACTGAGTTTCGGGGAACAGATAGGACAAGCTTTCCTCGTCCCTCTATTTGACTTATTCCCCAATGATGTCAGAGGCACGGACTCATGCTTGCAAAAATTGAAAAACCTTTAGCTCATCCACTCTAGTCTGGAGGACCAAAAACCACAGAGTCTACTTAAGTTTAAAAGCTTTATTAAAAGTAAACACATTTATTAAAATCAAGTTTGTCATAAAAGTAAACGTTTAACTAAAAATGGAAAAGTGCTTAGTGCTGACGATTAATTTGACACATTTCTTGTGGTCGAGCCGAGCTCTCACCTGGTTTGAACTTGATCCTGCTCCTGTTCTTAGAAGTCAAGCTTCTGTCTGTTAGGAGAAAAAGTGGTGCGTGTTAAAAATAAAAAGCAAGCATTCATCAGTTGTGCCAAAAAGTGCAGCAAGACAACAGCCTTCCCTGGAAAAAGGGACATTTTTACTTTAGAGTAGACAGTCACAAATTATTACATTGTATACTGTTTTTTTCACATTTCTTTCTTCCTCCTAGACCAAATATTATATAGTAGTGAGTGGTGTATTCTAACATTATTAAATGTACTTTGTAGGTGGAACATCTGGAGGCGGGGCCAGCGCGGAGGTGACGGTGGCATTGGACGAGGACAACTCTGGGGAGGAGGCGGTGGAAGTGCCGGACAATTCTGTGGGGGATGACACGGTGGTGGCGGGCAGAGGTAAGCTATATATTCCTTACTTATTGATATTGAAGACTGCAGAGTGTGCTTTCTGCACGGGTGTATTATAAATAAACCAGGTAGTAGCCTCCTCTAAATGTACTTCGACTTAGCTGTGAAGTTTTTGGCGAGAAGAATCCCAATCAGATCTGAGATGAACTTGATGGATGGGATGAATGAAAAGCGAAAGAAGGGTGTAAGTAAGTGTGGAAGGACGAGAAATGTAATGATGACTGGCAAAGAAGAATGATTTGTGTTTGCTTGGTCCCCGAGGTGGCTGGGAAGGAAAGAATATGGTATGGTGCATGGCTGGGTGAATGATGAAGCAAGGATGGGTGGAAGGAGAACAGCCTGGGTGGGTGAAACAGAAACTGTATGTGTGCATATACTTTGAATGGATGGATGCCTGGATCATTCATGGTACTATTTGACTCTTAGATAGCATATGTGTATCTAGAGAGAGTAGACGATCACTGGATGAACTAAGTGTTACTTTGAAAAGCATGTAACACCGCACCCGCACGTCCGTTTCAGTGTAGGAAAGGCAAGGAAAAGAAGTTGTAATTTTGTCCAAATACTACCATGAATAGTAGCAGTAGTTTGTATTGCAACTGCAAGCACAGCATATATCCGGTTATTACGGTGGACACTCCCTACCTCTCTTAATAACTTTAGTTTAGTAGTAGTACGTCATTCATGTGTGGGTGTATCACTGTTCACTCAATATTAAGCAAAGCACCTAAAGTCATCCCATATGTCATCAAATACATCCCATGTGAAGTGATAGATAATCAGATTATTTAGCTTCTTCATTTTCCTTTTCTAATACTCATTTGCACTGTAGGGTGAAAGCTAAATTAATTAAGCAGTAGCCCTTTTAACAGAGTATTCTCAGTGCCACCCGTAATAGAAAAGTAAGAGCTTCACCTCCTGCATGTACTGGACCGGTACAGTAACGCAAGTCTGTCTCACTCACCATGGTGTGCGTCTGTTTTTCTCGGGTGCAAGTTCACTGCGCTGGCATTATGCCGGCTTGCATAAGATAACGTACCAATTTTCCTAAACAAGAGAGAAGAAGAAGAATAAGACTAGTGTACTGTCATAGTCGACTGTAATGGAAGTCCATAGTGCTCGTAGAATTTGTTCCTTAAACTCCCACTAATGTTAGAGCAAGGATGAAGAAGTCGGAGGTTACATAGATACTGTCCTCAATAGTTATGTACTGTGCTTTCAATTTGCTACTTGTACTGTGACAACTTTCTGCTCAATCATTTTGTGTTAATCTTAAGGAGCATTGGTTACAGACTATGTCTTTCTTTCTTCATGTAGTTGCTCCTTCCAAATCCAAGAGACCATCAAGGAGGAAGGAGCTGGCTCGAATGGCCCGGCAACGGAGGCTGGATGCCACTGTCGCTGAATATCGGCGGCTGGTGGCCCTGGAGGAGGAGGAGACGTAGTCTGCTACTACAACAACGTCCACTGGGACAGCTGCATCCTCCTCCGTGCGGGCTGCCAGTCAGCGCAGTGCTCCAGCGGTACAGAGCCGGGCTACCAAAGCCAAACGCCACAGCCGAGCAGCAAAGACAGCAGCTGCCCCCCACAGGATTTGCAAGGCACGCCGGCGCCGCTTATCCCTCAGACTGTCCTACCTGGAGCAGGAGGTCCTGAACTATAAGAACTTGGTGGGGGGCCTTCGCTTCGAACATGCCACCCCCTTTTCTAAATCGTTTTTGGCCACTATAGGTGTGGCAGGGTATACTCAGACATGAGTCCCTTTCTCACTGCTCCATCAGGATTCAAGCAAGCCGGGCCGAAGAAGGCTGAAATGCCAGAAACCGGTCCCCGGTAGCTTGTCTCCTTTCTGGTGAAGAATTGGCTTGGTAGTTTAGCCTGCCCTGTTCCCATGATGCACTGGGCCAGGGACAGACTGATTTGCATATAGCCAGGTTCTGAGCTGGGATGGGGCAGTGAGATAAATAACGGTGATGGATCAAGCCCTGATCTTTGGACTGGGTAAGAGTGGTCTGTTTAACTCAGACACTCTGTTCATCACCACCCCCTTTTCTAAATCGTTTTTGGCCACTATAGGTGTGGCAGGGTATACTCAGACATGAGTCCCTTTCTCACTGCTCCATCAGGATTCAAGCAAGCATGGCCAAAGAAGGCTGAAATGCCAGAAACCGGTCCCCGGTAGCTTGTCTCTTTTCTGGTGAAGAATTGGCTTGGTAGTTTAGTCTGCCCTGTTCCCATGATGCACTGGGCCAGGGACAGACTGATTGGCATATAGCCAGGTTCTGAGCTGGGATGGGGCAGTGAGATAAATAACGGTGATGGATCAAGCCCTGATCTTTGGACTGGGTAAGAGTGGTCTGTTTAACTCAGACACTCTGTTCATCACCACCCCCTTTTCTAAATCGTTTTTGGCCACTATAGGTGTGGCAGGGTATACTCAGACATGAGTCCCTTTCTCACTGCTCCATCAGGATTCAAGCAAGCCGGGCCGAAGAAGGCTGAAATGCCAGAAACCGGTCCCCGGTAGCTTGTCTCCTTTCTGGTGAAGAATTGGCTTGGTAGTTTAGTCTGCCCTGTTCCCATGATGCACTGGGCCAGGGACAGACTGATTTGCATATAGCCAGGTTCTGAGCTGGGATGGGGCAGTGAGATAAATAACGGTGATGGATCAAGCCCTGATCTTTGGACTGGGTAAGAGTGGTCTGTTTAACTCAGACACTCTGTTCATCACCACCCCCTTTTCTAAATCGTTTTTGGCCACTATAGGTGTGGCAGGGTATACTCAGACATGAGTCCCTTTCTCACTGCTCCATCAGGATTCAAGCAAGCCGGGCCGAAGAAGGCTGAAATGCCAGAAACCGGTCCCCGGTAGCTTGTCTCCTTTCTGGTGAAGAATTGGCTTGGTAGTTTAGTCTGCCCTGTTCCCATGATGCACTGGGCCAGGGACAGACTGATTTGCATATAGCCAGGTTCTGAGCTGGGATGGGGCAGTGAGATAAATAACGGTGATGGATCAAGCCCTGATCTTTGGACTTGGTAAGAGTGGTCTGTTTAACTCAGACACTCTGTTCATCACCACCCCCTTTTCTAAACCGTTTTTGGCCACTATAGGTGTGGCAGGGTATACTCAGACATGAGTCCCTTTCTCACTGCTCCATCAGGATTCAAGCAAGCCGGGCCGAAGAAGGCTGAAATGCCAGAAACCGGTCCCCGGTAGCTTGTCTCCTTTCTGGTGAAGAATTGGCTTGGTAGTTTAGTCTGCCCTGTTCCCATGATGCACTGGGCCAGGGACAGACTGATTTGCATATAGCCAGGTTCTGAGCTGGGATGGGGCAGTGAGATAAATAACGGTGATGGATCAAGCCCTGATCTCTGGACTGGGTAAGAGTGGTCTGTTTAACTCAGACACTCTGTTCATCACCACCCCCTTTTCTAAATCGTTTTTGGCCACTATAGGTGTGGCAGGGTATACTCAGACATGAGTCCCTTTCTCACTGCTCCATCAGGATTCAAGCAAGCCGGGCCGAAGAAGGCTGAAATGCCAGAAACAGGTCCCCGGTAGCTTGTCTCCTTTCTGGTGAAGAATTGGCTTGGTAGTTTAGTCTGCCCTGTTCCCATGATGCACTGGGCCAGGGACAGACTGATTTGCATATAGCCAGGTTCTGAGCTGGGATGGGGCAGTGAGATAAATAACGGTGATGGATCAAGCCCTGATCTTTGGACTGGGTAAGAGTGGTCTGTTTAACTCAGACACTCTGTTCATCACCACCCCCTTTTCTTAATCGTTTTTGGCCACTATAGGTGTGGCAGGGTATACTCAGACATGAGTCCCTTTCTCACTGCTCCATCAGGATTCAAGCAAGCCGGGCCGAAGAAGGCTGAAATGCCAGAAACCGGTCCCTGGTAGCTTGTCTCCTTTCTGGTGAAGAATTGGCTTGGTAGTTTAGTCTGCCCTGTTCCCATGATGCACTGGGCCAGGGACAGACTGATTTGCATATAGCCAGGTTCTGAGCTGGGATGGGGCAGTGAGATAAATAACGGTGATGGATCAAGCCCTGATCTTTGGACTGGGTAAGAGTGGTCTGTTTAACTCAGACACTCTGTTCATCACCACCCCCTTTTCTAAACCCTCCGCAAGGAGCATGATGCCCTGGCTGCTAAAGTCAACAACACCCTACCATAGTGTCCCTTGCCCCTTTTTTAGAGACTTTTGGGGGGTGGGAATTGGGAGTTGGGTTTTTGGGGACTTTTGAAGGACAATCGTTGGGGTTAGGGAGGTTCTTGCGGGAGATTATTTTGTTAGGGCTATAAAAATATACTTTTTGAAACTTTATCTGACAATACCTGTTTTTTACTGCTTTTGAGTCTGGTGGGTGGGGGTTTAACAGTAAGTTTGTTTTCCTGAGTAGTCCTAGGACTTTAGTAGTACTACCATCAATCTCTCGTCTCTCCTAATACTCCATTATACTACCTCCAACCAAATGCTAATCTTACCTGTAATTTCTGTTTGAAAGTAGGGCTAGGCCCAGGGCTGGCTCCACGGGAAATGGCGATTAATGTTGCAATCCAGGGCGGCTGAAATTTCCTCCTCCTTGTGGTGGTACTAGTGGTGTGACACAGTGGCAGTTGCATGGCTATGGAAAAAAAGAAAATGAAACCTGGTTTGTCCTTACTGTAGCATTACAACGGTACGATAGAGAATATAGCAGGTGACAGTACACTAGACAACAATAGTGCCACAATGTATCCTAACAAATGGTAAAGTATTTATAGTATAACTTGTACTTGCGTAGGATTTCTTTGACATTGGCTAATACTACAAGAAATAGTACTGAAGCTGAGTAACTCTAGAATATATCCTCGGATTCCTTCACCAGCCTGTTGCTATGACCTTATCCTCCCCAGCAAGTGTGTGGAATTATTGATGTCAGTTAGTCACACATCAAGCAAAACCACACAACCCGGGGGAAGAGGGTTAGGGTTTGTAAAATGGATAGGAATGGGGGTTTCTTTTTGGGTAGGTTTTGTTGAGAGAAAAAAAAAAGCACAGCATGGACAAACAATAATTGAACATAAAGAAATTTTTGGGTACAAAGCTAACCATAAATCTTTTACGTGACATAAAGGAAGCACATGCACTACTGAATGCATTGTTACAGAAAAGTAAGTAGTACTTTCGACAACCGTGAATGCCAGAATGCGACAGTACAGGGCTACATTAAATTAAGTTAAACAAATAGCCGAAGTAAAACCTATAGAATGGCTGTAGGGATCAATTTAGACTTTGTCAAAAAAGCAATTCCCTTTGGACACATTAATCAAAACAGAATGACATAACATACAACAATAGTACAGACAAACTCAAAACAATGCAATAGTAAACCAAATTCTGAAACAACAAATAAATTCCAAATGCAGTTTTATTCAATAAAAAAGTTAAAACCAAGTTAAAAAAGTATATCAATCAAAGGAACTGTGCATCACGGAGAGTACATGCGGGAAGCTTATCGGTCCCTTTTAAAAGAAGCAGCATTTTTCAATGAGTAGGAAGACGAAGGCACCCATATTCATATATGAGCAGGCTTATAAAGTTACGAGTGGGTGTTTTGTTTCAAAATATTTTAATACAAACAGAATATAACTACCGCGTGTAAGCAAGATATTGTGACTTCATCAGATGAAAACACTATGAAGAGACATATTTATCAATTTGCTGAAAAGACCGTGTATAGCACCAATTGATAGGATCGTATAATATAAATAAAACTTGACGTTACGATCTTTCAAAAACTGCTAAGCGACAGGAAGCACATCCAAGTAGAAATTCGGGAGCTATCTACTCTGTATAAGACTAATACGTCCTCTTTTAAGTTATCTGGGGAAGACAGCTAATATTTCTCCTGAAGAAGACGGCGGCACTATACTTGGCCCGTCGAAACGCGTTGAGGATTGGGGGAGAGAATTCACTTTATAATCAAAGGATTCTGACAGATCTGACAGATGCTGAATAAACCCTTCTTGAGTATCTCCCTTGGTTTAGCCGTAGGAACTTGTGTGATGAACTTTAGAATATATTTTGTTCCATATATTGTCTGTTTTCCCTTGATTGATATACTTTTTTAACTTGGTTTTAACTTTTTTATTGAATAAAACTGTGCATTTGGACTTTATTTGTTGTTTCGGAATTTGGTTTACTATTGCATTGTTTTGAGTTTGTCTGTACTACTGTTGTATGTTATGTCATTCTGTTTTGATTAATGTGTCCAAAGGGAATTGCTTTTTTGACAAAGTCAATAGTTGGTACCCCATCCCTTTGGTAGAGGGTCCCTCTCTCTTTTATTAGGGATCAATTTAGAAGCAGAGAGAGATCCAAGAAATGCAGTCACACACACTCATTGAATAAAAGAATGGATACTGTATCTGTATTGTTGTAGTTGTCCTGTTGAGTTTGGTAAGTAAGTTGCATGCAGCAAACAATTCCTCCAATTAGCGGCACTCCTCCATTCCAGCTGATGCTTCGTCCATCAATGTTGGTGACCAGAAGACACCCTGTACACTGCCTGCCTGGCGGATGCTGAATGCGGCTCGCTAATGTGAAGCCTGACTCCATCCTTTTTTCCCCATTGCAGACTGAAACCCGGCCTGTAATTATTGAACGAAAAACAGCACTGATAAATAAATATAAGGTATGTACGCTGTGTAGTGCAAAAAGTCACACTTTGATTATCCTAATAGACAGTACAACTTTTTTGAAAGTGCGTACTCTGTCTGAGTCACCTTTTCAAGGATAAATAAGTATGGGCGAATTAATTTAGCGGATCTTTCCCCTCAAGCTAGGTGTACTGTAAACTGTGTTTTAGAACAAAATTAGACCTTCCCAGCAGTGCTTCCGCCCAGACCCTTACTAAAGCCAGTTGCAAAAATGTAGAAGACCCCAATCAGATCTCAAAAAACGAGGCCTAGTAGAAAACTGGTGACAAAACGTACTTCGAAAGTAAAAGTAGGCCCAAATACCCCCTTACCCACCGTGGATTGTATTCAAACCACTTGCAAGCAAGCAAAGGTATCCATAGCCAGCATCGCTCCAAGACTCGAAAACCCCCCACCCAAACACATGCAATAGAAATACTGCTAACCCTAACGAGCCATAAGTTAAGAATAGTGGCAGAGGCTTTCTTTAACTATGCCAAATCCCCCCTTTCCCACCATGGATTTTCTTCAAATGACTTGCAACCAAAATTACACATTCTCACGAGTGCTCTAAGACCCCAGAACTCAGTTGCAAAAGAACACCCCAAAACACATGCAATCCTACTGCTAGGGCTAACCCTAACGAACCCTAAGTTACAAAAAGTGCCAAAAGGCTTTTCCTTATGGATTTTGTCCCAACCACTTCTATCCGGTATTAGACCTTTCCAGGAATGACCCAAGACCCGCCAACCCACCCGCCAAAAAGCACAACACCCCCAAACAGCCCAAAAGCAAAATCTCATACTTACAATATTTCTCGGCCTTCGGTCCAAACGCGCTGTGTAGCTAGGTCATAACTCCGGTTTACCACCACGGATTTCCTGAAAAGCAAATGCAATCAAGATTAGAGTGTCCCAGCAGTGCTCCCAGACCCCGAAACTCACACACAAACAGCCGGAACCCCCCAAAGAGCTCCTCAAAGGCAAGCAAGTCAGCAAAAACACACAAAAATTTCCGCCTCTGATTTGGTCCAAACCACTTTTATCCGGTATTAGAGCTTCCCAGCAATGGCCCCAGAGCCGTCAACCCAGGAGAAAACGAGTAGAAGACCCCCAAACAGCCAAAGAGCAAAAGTACAAAAATGTGGACTTAGTCATTTTTTTTGCCAATTTCCCAAATCACTCCGTTGGCGCTCTGCAGCTAAGCCCTAACTCCCCTCTGCCACCATGGATTTGCTTCAAACCTCTTGCAAAGTAAAGTATCCATAGCAAGCAGTGCTCCCAGACCCTGAAACCCACCCACAAACACCAGGAAGCCCCCCAAACAGGCCCCCGAAAATGCTACATTGAGCAAAATGTCAGAAATAGCACACAAAAAATCAGCGTGGATTTTGTCCCAACCACTTCTATCCGGCATTAGACCTTCCCAGGAATGCCCCAAGACCCGCCAACCAACCCGCCAAAAAGCCCAACACCCCCAAACAGCCCAAAAGCTAAATCTCATACTTACAATATTTCTCGGCCTTCGGTCCAAACGCGCTGTGTAGCTAGGACATAACTCCGGTTTACCACCACGGATTTCCTGAAAAGCAAATGCAATCAAGATTAGAGTATCCCAGCAGTGCTCCCAGACCCCGAAACTCACCCACAAACAGCCGGAACCCCCCCAAAGAGCTCCTCAAAGGCAAGCAAGTCAGCAAAAACACAAAAAATTTCTGCCTCCGATTTGGTCCAAACCACATTTATCCGGTATTGGAGCTTCCCAGTAATGGCCCCAGAGCCGTCAACTCACCCGCAAAGAAGTAGAACACCCCCACAAGTGCTGAGTCTTTCTTCATTGGGCGTAATCCAGCCCTCTGCTTTGATGGAAATAGGAGTCTGGAGGAGGAGGATAGAGGAGCATGTTCTTCTGAACTTGTGAACCTGAGGAATGCAGACTGTGGCACCTTCAAATCAATAAGCAAACAAGTGAAGACAGTTCTGCTGATGGGCTTGTTTTTGTGATTAGGTGATTAAAGTTTGAATTATATTAACTGTGCACAACAAAGAAAGACAGACACACAGGAATGAAAGTGAATAAGGACGAAAAAGAAAGTTATTGATTCATTGTCTCATTTTCAGGGCTCGGTGTTAAGGTCCAGGAATAAGAATAAGGCTTCGTCTTCATACTCTGCGAATTCAGGCAGGGTGAGCTCAGTGTCACCTGACAGAGTAGAAATTCCCTTATCTACGTTGATGTCCACCTCGTCTTCATCCGGCGCGCTTTCTCGTACTCTGTAATCCGGTGGTATGAGGTGCTGATTCATCTTGATCATTGTTAACCTCTCCACATTTTTGGGCGAGAGGCGGCTCCGTTTGGGAGTTACAATGGCACCAGCAGCACTGAAAACACGTTCAGAGGACACGCTTGCGAGTGGGCAAGACAAGTAGTTTAAAGCCAGGTTGGAGAGCTGTGGCCACAATTCTTTTTTCCCATGCCAATACGCCAATGGGTCAGCATTAACATAGACCCCTGTTGAGTCATTCAGATAGTCCTTCACCATCGACTCAAGGTCCTCCTCCAAGGTTCCTCCACTTTGCTTAGCTGTTGCTGTGACCTTTTGAGAACCAAGCCGAGCTAGCCAATCCTCTTCAGCCTCCAATGTTTCTGTTGTGTCTGGTGCAGATGATCCGGTTGAAGGTATCTTTAACGGCTGAGAGGTCACTTGTGCCACAGCCACAGGTGCAGAAGTGGATTGTTTTGACTGGGGATGGCCTGCTGATGCTGATGTACTGCCTTTTCCTTCCATTTTCTGCCGTTCTCTTTCAAACCTCTTTGCTGACAAGGCTAGCCAACGTTTGTACTTTGGAACATGTTCATCATCAAAAGGAAAGAATGCTCAGCCTGCCAGCGCCTTTTTGTAGCGTGGATCCAGAATAGTAGCACAAATGTAATGCTGGTTTGAGTGGATCATTTGAAGACGTTCATCACCTTGTAGGCGCTCTAATAATTTCTCCGCCACAACAAAAGGGTCTTTGTTTTTTTCATCTTTTTGAAACACAGAACACACCTCCTTCAGTTGGTGCTCCAGCATGTACAACAATGGGATAGCTTTTCCCAAATTACAGTCCTCCTTGCTGACTGCACGCGTGAAGACCTCAAAAGGACGAAGCATGCGTGTCAGGCTTTTAACTATGTCCCATTGCTCCGCACCCATCCTCAGGTCCTTCTGAGCTGTACCCTGTGTTAAGAAATATTGATCGAGTACCGTATACTGCTCATACAGACGCTCAAGTATGTAGAAGGTTGAGTTCCAACGTGTTGCCACCTCCTGGATGAGTGCTTTCACTGGCATTCGACGTTCATGTAGCAGGCTCCTCAGATGCTTCCAGGCCTTAAAAGAATGGCTGAAATGGTTGCACATTTTTTGGCAGGTCTCCACTACTGAGGTTCCGTGACGATTTGAACCTGTGTTTCCAACATTGCCGTAAATACATAATTTTGGTATCAGCGAACCGCAAATGATCCATTTAGCATATCCTGGTGTTTTCGCTATGCTACGAGCCAGAGTACTCCTGTTACAAACACATTTCCGATCTACCCATGGCATCCATCTTAGATCATGGCAGCCATTTTGTGTTTCTTGCCCTCACATACGCAATGACCTCTGATTACTTCATTTCGATTAAGGACACGTAGGCTTAGCCGGCGATTCACCTTTCTAGTGACACGTGCACCTTAGAACAGAACATGCTGTAGCTACATGACTCGACAAAGGCTGCCTCCTCTGCCCGAGGCCAGCCTTGCTATACTGGTTCTCGTGTTCGTTGGCCTGATCATGATTAGGCGGCCGAAGCCGGTAGCCTTGCCCATTTACGACCCACAAACATCCCTTATCCTGCTTTTCTATCTTCTGCACCTGGCTCTGCTCCTTTCCTTCTGGGCCTTTATTAGGGGGAGGTAACGAAATTTACGATGAGGCGGTCCGGCTCTTGAATGAAATGTTGACATGGAATTGTGATGGAATAGTGGGAACCCCTCTTCGTAATGTTTGACATCAAATATTATCGACGATTCCTGTGCAACGCTAAATATTTATTGTTTAGGACACAAAGGTTTGGGAATGTACTAGCATTGTGAAGAATTCGCCTGAAGGTTAATATTTTGTATATAAGGAGCAACCCTTCTTGTACAAATCGAACAGGCTCCTAGACACTGCCCGTGTGTAGTTTCTGTGACTTCTGTGTCCCTGCAGTAATAAACCTTTGGTCTTTGACGCCACCATCGAGAAGCCCGTGTTTCTGTTTATTTGTGCACCGAGACAGGTGGAACTCCGGGGTCTTCGGGTGTTATCCCTGACACCTCTGGACGGAACCAAAAAGTCCAGAACTCCAATTGGCGCCCAGCGCGGGGTGACGTCATTCGGTACCGGTCCAAAAGCCTGAAGAGTTCGAGAAGCTTCGTGTGAAGATTCCTGAGGGAGGCGCCCCACTTCATCGATCCCGGCATATCGCAAAAGTGGCCCGACGTTCTCTTCCACGAGGGTTCCCGTTCAGGACGGCTGCAGTGGTCCGTTGCCTTGACCGTCGCCCTGTCTTGGACCCGAGGTGCAGTCCTTAGTACGGCGAAACGTGACGGGTTTCTCCTTGGTGACGTCTTCAGTGCCTCAGTTAAGTATTTAGTGGTTGCTAATTGGTTACTTCGTAAGGGTTGTTTAAAATCCTTTTAGTTCTTGGTTTGGTTTGGTATCGTAAGATTATCACTGGTTGTTCTGGTTACGATAATCTATTGGTTTAATCTGGTATCGATACATTGGTTCGCTTTTGGTAGGCCTAAGTTTTTGGTTCGAGTGCACATTCCTGTTTGTGTTTGTTTGTTCTGTGTTCCGGATTACAAAATGGTAAGTCGGAAAAATTGTATGTTGTCGTGTTTTGGTTGCAACAGTGATTCCCGGTTGGAGGACTCATGTCTGGTTCCTCCGATTGGAACTCCTCTATATGATCTGTATTGTAAGCATGGTGTGGGTCCTATATCTTATAATGAGGTGTGGGTCCGATACACTGAAAAAGACGGTGTCCTTAGTTGGCCACTGCATGGTAGTTTCGAACCTGAAGTCCTTGACAATTTAGAAGTGAAATTGTTTAAAAAAAAAGCCCGGCCGGCAATGTTTGATTCATTCCGTTACTGGCGAAAAGAATCTAAACAGAGAGAAATTAAAAGGTTGAAGAAAGAACAGAAAGAGCAAGAATTGACTTTAGAACAGGCGGCTAAGCAGCTGCAAGTCAACAAGTCTGAGAAGGCAATGGAGATAGCTACTAGAGAGCGTAATTTAGCGATAGACAAGTGCTACCCTGCCTTGACATCGAGTACAACTAAGATAGTAGAGGACCCCGAAAACGATCCTCTGTTGTCTTACTTGTTACAGTCACCCCCACCGTATGCACAGAGTACTACGGCTCCGCCTGTACCGAATGTTCAATTGCTGGTTGCTGGACAACCTGGTATTCCTGCTCCTGCCCCTCAGAATCAAGCTCCTGTACTTCCTGTGGTTAATATGAATGTTCCTTCGGCACCCCCTCTTCCTGGGTTGCCGACTTCTTTGCCTATACCTGTATCGCTTACACCTACTGCTTCACAAGCTACCTTACTTGATACTCCTACTGTCCCTGTGCTATCTGTTCCAACTGCTACTGTGTTTTCTATATCTGCTAGTATTATGACTCCACTTTCTGTTCGTCGAAGAATCACTGATTCTGTCTCTAACATTCTGTCTCCTTTCTATAAAACCTTAATTAAGACTCCTACTTCTGACTCTGTACAAAGACGTAGTCAGCTCCCAAGTACTGAGGAACGGGGAATATTAGATTCCACGGCTCTCAGATGGATTTCGAAGAGTAGAAGATACAGTACTAGAGATGTATTGGATACATTTATGCAGTGGAACGAACCAACACAACGATATGTGTTCGACGAAATGTGCTCTCTTTTACGAGAAGAGTTAGAAGAAGATGACTCTGACTCGAGTTTAGAAGAATTGATTAAGGTCCAAAAAGAGTTTGCTGCAGGTATGATAGTAGGTCAAAATATAAAAGAAGCGATGGAACTAATTTTAAGTTATAGGAATGATCCATCACTTCGTTCATCAAGGGACTTAGAGAAGAGTAGTACAAAGCAGAATCGCCAATATCCAATGAGAGAGGTTCCACCAATTTGGCGCGAAGCTATACAAGCTGATGCAGTCCTTGGTATTGCAGCCGCTCCGGCGCAATTCCAGAGAGTGTGGATACACATTCCGTGCAAGCGAGCTGAAGTGTTAGCAGTGAAACAGGCCTTGCCAGATCCGCGTAAGAATCCTGCCGGATACTATAAGGAGTTAGCACAGACAGTTGAGGCTTGTGTAATGAATCTAGCGGACATTGACATGTTATTTGGGAATGTAGTTCCGCAAACAATTTGGGCTAAAATTCGTAAAGAGAATCATCCAGTTGCTCTAGGTGGTGATTGGGCAGCTATCATTGCGGCAGATGGTCAGCAAATAGGTGGTTCCAAACCCGAACCTCTAATTGCTAATCTTCCAGGTAGGATAATTGACTTAATGAAGACTCTGATGCCAGCATTGCGCGTTAACTGGGACAAGTTGTCCGCATGCAGGCAGAAGAAAGACGAAAGTGTCTCCGACTTTTTCACGAGGTTCGAAGAGACTTTTGTAGATCACAGTGGTCAGGATATGAGCACAGAAGGAGGACAGAGATTGTTTGTCGATAAATTTGTACACAATCTGATACCAGAGCTCTGCAATAAATTGAAAGATTCCGAGAGTGCGTGGGCTGTCTCTACAACTGCGCAAATACTTGCAACGGCACAGTATTATGAAAACAGGGATAAAGAGGAGAAAGAGAAATCAGATAAGAAAACGAAAGATTTAAAGACTAAAGTTCTTCTGCAACAAGCATATCCGCCTCGCATGAATCAGAATAATACACAGCAAGGGTCGTATCAAAGGACAGATTATGGTTCTCAGAGACCGCAATACCAGTGGAATCAACGCGCGTATTGTAAGAAAGAGGGTCATTATAAGAATGAGTGTCCAGTCTTAGCGCAAAATAACGCTGCAGCAGCTCAGAGAGGTCGTGGTGGTTTTGTGCAAAATTCTAGAGGTCGAGGACGAGGTGCTATGCCTCCACAAACAAACGATCGCCCTTCCAATCACTTTGATCAGCGAAATGGACAGTCTGCTCAACAGAATAGGTCGCAACAGTATCATGTCGAAGACTATTGTGAAAATGATGAGGGATTTCAACAAAATGAGTACTAGGACAGCCATGGACAGAGAGAGGGAGTAGTATCAGTTCCAGTGGATCAGAGTGGACCTTATGTCGCAGTAGCAACATTAGGTGTAGTCGAACCGTTTCTGTTGGATACTGGTGCCGCAAAAAGTTCTATCATTCATGCGAAACTCCCTGGCGCACCTTTGTCCGGCTTAACAAATGTTTCTGTAGGTTTTTCAGGCGCCCCTGTTTACAATCCCGTATCTGGTCCTTTGTTTATTTCTGTTGGACCGTGTCAATTGAAAGCACCCCTGATTTTGACGACAGGTTGTAATGAAAATCTGCTGGGTTTAGACTTGTTAAAACGCCTATATGCGACATTGTACTGTTCTCCGGAAGGAGTACAGCTTACGTTGGGTAAACGAATCACCTCTCCGATGTACTTGTCAATGGATGCACTCCCGCCAGAGCTGCGTTCACTCCCTGATACTCTTTGGGCGACTGGTCCTAACGATGTAGGCCTTTTAGAAATACCACCATATGTTGTCACTTTAAAAGCAAATGTCAAATTTCCACGAATACCTCAATATAGAATATCTAGTGAAGGTGAACGTGCACTCTTATTGATTGTGCAAGATTTGATTAAGAAAGGGGTGGTTGAAGAAACTAGAGGAAATGTCTGTAATAGTCCTGTATTGCCAATTTTGAAACGTACCGATCCTTCAAAGCCTCCAGTATATAGGTTTGTTATCGATCTCAGAGAGGTTAATAAAATTGTGGTTCCGCAGTTTCCTGTGGTTCCAGATATTACTGCATTGTTAACATTGATTCCTGCAACAGCTACATGGTTTTCAGTCATCGACTTGAAAAATGCATTTTTCAGCATTCCGATAGCCGAGGAAAGCAGAGATATTTTCGGCTTCTGTCTAGGAGGTCGAAGCTTCAGGTTTAAACGCGCTCCACAAGGCTATTGTGAGAGCCCATCCATTTACAGCCAAGCATTAAAAAGTCAGTTAGATTCTTTTGTACTTCCTCCAGGTTCTGCTCTAGTGCAGTATGTAGATGACCTTCTAGTGGCTGCCGATGACAAGGAAACTTGCAAAGCAGCTACAATTTCGTTATTGCATCATTTGTCTAATTTGAATCACAAGGTGTCACCTTCGAAAATGCAATACTGCTGCCAAGAAGTGACCTACCTAGGTCATCTCTTGTCAAAGGAGGGAAGGAAGTTGACCCCAGAGAGAATAAAAGCAATTACGCAGATGAGTGTTCCTCGCACACAGAGAGAAGTACGTGCCTTTTTAGGTATTACCTCCTACTGTAGGCAGTGGATCCCAAATTTTTCTCTTTTAGCAAAACCATTGGTAGCTTTGACTGGGAAAAATGTTCCGAGTCCGGTGCCATGGTCTGCTGAATGTCAGGAGAGTTTTTCTGAGTTACGAAATGCACTATGTTCAGCTCCTGTATTGGGTACACCCGATTACAGCAAGCCATTCACGCTCTATGTTCACGAGAGAGAAGGTTGCGCGTTGAGTGTTCTGACACAAAGATTCGGTGATAAACAACGCCCTTGTGCGTATTTTTCATCAACATTAGATCCGGTAGCTAGAGCGTTGCCTAGTTGTTTGAGAGCTACAGCAGCAGCTGCGGCTTCCATTCGACAATCTGCTGGTTTGGTGATGAATAACATGCTAGTGGTCATGGTTCCTCATGCTGTGGATACACTCATGAACAGAACCAAGACGCAACACCTTACCAGTGCTAGATTATCTGGCTACGAGCTGACACTGCTAGCGAGTCATATTCAGATCAAAAGATGCAATGTATTGAATCCAGCAATACTGTTGCCGGCTAATCAAGAGTCGAGTGATTCCGAACCCCATGACTGTTGTTTCAGAACCGAGGAGGAGACAAAAGGACGAATTGATTTAAAAGACACTCCATTGTCAGATCCAGATGGCACGTTGTATGTTGATGGGTCATGCTTTAAATTGGAGAATGGTGATGTGACTGCTGCTTATGCAGTAACGACTTTGAGTACGATTGTGGAGACTGCAAGAGTGAGTCAGAATTCTGCCCAAGCTGCAGAATTAATCGCTCTAACGAGAGCGTGTGTTTTAGCAAAGGGAAAGAGAGTGAATGTGTTCACAGATAGTCAGTACGCATTTGGAGTGGCCCATAATTTTGGCCGTTTGTGGAAAGAAAGAGGTTTCATTACGTCCCATGGGACTAAGATTCAACATGGTCAGCTAGTTAACGACTTGTTGGAATCTCTAACCTTGCCGACTGAAGTTGCGATTGTGAAATGCAGTGCGCATAAAGCAATCACGGATGATGTTGGTCGTGGGAATGCTTTTGCTGATGAGACCGCTAAACAGACAGCTAGAAATATGATGAGTGGAATGTATGTGGCTACGTCTGCGAGATGGATTTCTGAGTCTGGAATGTGTGAAGACACAGTGGAAAGTGTGAAAGAGATTCAGAAAGAGGCGACTGAGGAGGAGAAACATGCATGGAAAGAGAGTACGGGTAAATTGGACTCGAGTGGGTGTTCGATTGATTTGTCAGAACAACAGCGTTGGATGTTGCCTGATGCGTATGTGCTTGCAGTGGTGACAATGGCACATGGAGTAGCGCATATTAGTTCTAAAGGAATCTGTAAGATGTTGGCTCCAGTCTGGAAGAATGATGGGATTAGTAAATGTGCAGAGAGAGTGGTGAAAAATTGTATGGTATGCCTGATGCATAATCCTGGCAAGGGAGTCCCTACACCTGCTGGTCACTTCGCTCCTCCCTCTTGCCCCTTTGAAGTGATTCAGTTAGACTTCATTCACATGGATCGGTGCAACAACCTAAAGTACGTCCTGGTGGTAGTTTGTGCTTTCTCCAGATGGATCGAAGCATATCCACTAAAGGACAACACTGCCCTATCAACTGCCAAAATTCTTCTCAAGGAATATTTCCCTAGGTTTGGAATGCCACGGATTGTATGGTCAGATAACGGAAGTGAGTTTGTAGGGAAAGTTATGCAGAGTGTGTGTGCCGGTTTAGGGATCAGGCAAAAATTTCACAGTGCAAACCATCCCCAGTCTGCTGGTTTAGTTGAGGGTTACAATGGCACCCTCAAACTAAAACTTGCTAAAATACAGGCATCCACGGGTTTGTCCTGGCCAGACGCACTACCCTTGGCTTTATTATCCACGAGAGCGACTGCACATTCTAGAGTAGGGCTTAGTCCTTATGAAATTGTCTTTGGTCGTCCCGCTAACATTTGGGGAGTGCCAAGGCCGAAGGAATTCTGTTCTCTGGAATATCCAATGTTGATTGATTACCTTTACGACTTGACTGCTAAATTGAGTCTTATTCACCAACAGGTTTTAGATGCGTTGCCAAAGCCACCGGAGAGTCCAGGTCATCAGCTGAAACCAGGTGACCACGTTGTGGTGCGCAACTTTGCGAGGACGAAGAACCTTCAACCCAGATTTGTCGGCCCCTATCAAGTACTGCTAGCAACGAGAACTGCTATTTGTGTGGCCGGACGCAAACAACTGGATTAAGAAGGGAATTGGTGCCTCTGAGTTCGAGCGAACACCCAAGTTTATCCCTTTCAGCCATGCCGAACTGATAGCTGACACATCGAACTCTGACTCTCCTCCTGAAACTACTTCTTTGACTCCTGAACACTTGCCCTCTGCATCAGAAGAAACTTTGCCATCTGCGAACTTGAACATTGCAACATCTGCTGATAATACACTGTTTCCAGATCAAACAGTTCCTGCAAAACTGAGATACAATTTACGATCTCGCAATATGGACAAATAAAGCAGGAAACTGCCTATTTTACACATTTGAAATTTTAACACTTTGCCTTCAGCCAGGAAGTTTGCTATTGTTTTATTGTTTTTAAAATTGCCTTGCCGTCTGGGTAGCCGTAGGGTCGTGGCTGTGTGCCTAGTTGAATCTGCGGGGGTCAGACACAAGGTCGATCTTTCTGTTGGTTCTGGGAACTCCCAGGGCTGATAGAGGCATTTTCATCTACGTACACATCATCAGTGGTCGCGAGCGGATTGTAGAAGATGGAGCTTCCTGCGCTGCAACGAGAAAATGTGATTTATGTTCGCAGAAACAGACTTTACAGAATTCTTCATAACAAATGTTTTCTGATGCAATGTGCTATTACATTTCTAATTGTTTTGATAACGTTGGTGGGTGGAATCGTTTTTGGTATAAACTTAATTTTTATGCCAGTAACTACAGTACCTCCCCTTGATCCTGCTACCTCTACTGTTTCTTCTATGCACTCTTTTCACTCGTTTCCTGAACATGAGCAAGCTCGACGCTCAGAATTTATCAATAAGACTTTCGTACAGCTCTTGCACCAACACCAACTGGTGGTCAACACTACAGACTGCTGGGTGTGTGGCTTGATACCCCACACTATGGATAAAGGCATTCCCTATCTGGTTTTGCCTTTTAGCTATAATGGATCATTTCAGGCCTTTCAAACCATTTTTGCCTATGCCATTGAAACCTATCCTCCGCGTCCACCACGTTCCACTAAATATAACTCTGCCAACAAAGCTTTAGTCCAGGGAATTATTGACATGATCAAGGACGTCAATAATACTCCATCTTACCCTAGAGACGAATTACGAGTATATTTGAGTTGGAACTCTACCGAGTATCGCCTTAGTTTGGGAGAAAGCAAGCGTAAAAGCTCCACTCCAATCTGGGTCGTACCTCACCGAGGTCAGGTCTGTTTGCAAGGAAATGGGAGAAATCCGAGAGCTTAGCTAGGGAGGAGTGAGTGCGTTGAGACTTACGTGTTTCCGTCTAACTCTTCCCCTGCCTTCCTTACTGCTAGGGGTACCTACTTCATCTGTCAAGACAGAGCGTATACATGGTTGCCTGCTGACTTTTCAGGTTCATGTTATATTGCTCGATTGTTGCCTCCAACATACACTGCTTCTTCAGACTATCACAAGACCAGAGTAGCAAGAGGTGTTTTCAGCAAGGAAGACACCGCTGGTCAGGAAGCTGGAGACTTCTTCAAAGGTTTCCTTCCGTTCTGGGGGCCTATGGCCAATAGTAGAAACATACGTCAGCTAACACGGGTAGTTGAATCTACTATTACCGAAACTGCTGGTGCCCTTAGCAATTTAACAGCTGAGCTTCAGGCGGATAGACTCATGACGTTACAGAACCGTATGGTTCTAGACGTAATACTTGCAGATCGAGGTGGGGTATGCAGAATGATCCAATCGAGCTGCTGTGTCTTTATTTCCAATAATGCTCCAACAGTCTATGAGGTCGATCTCTAAGCTACACAAGATTTCCGACTCTATACATGTAGACAAGGGAAACTGGTCCTTCATGGAGTGGTTGTGGACTCTGATATCAGCGTGGGGATGGAAGGTTCTGATGGTCATTGGTGTCATCTTAGTATTCCTATTCTCATGCTGCCTGATTATCCAGTGTGGTCCCGCTTTGTGTAGTCTCTGTGCTGCAACCTGTTTCAGAAAACCACCTGCGTTTGGAGAAAAGGCACGAGAAAGGATGATGATACAACAGCATGTCACTGACCTGATGAGCATAGAGTTAGACTCTGACATAGACTGAGTAATTGCCTATGTAAGGGCAAAAGGAGGGTCTGAGGTTCCGTGACGATTTGAACCCGTGTTTCCAACATTGCCGTAAATACATAATTTTGGTATCAGCGAACCGCAAATGATCCATTTAGCATATGCTGGTGTTTTCGCTATGCTACGAGCCAGAGTACTCCTGTTACAAACACATTTCCGATCTACCCATGGCATCCATCTTAGATCATGGCAGCCATTTTGTGTTTCTTGCCCTCACATACGCAATGACCTCTGATTACTTCATTTCGATTAAGGACACGTAGGCTTAGCCGGCGATTCACCTTTCTAGTGACACGTGCACCTTAGAACAGAACATGCTGTAGCTACATGACTCAACAAAGGCTGCCTCCTCTGCCCGAGGCCAGCCTTGCTATACTGATTCTCGTGTTCGTTGGCCTGATCATGATTAGGCGGCCGAAGCCGGTAGCCTTGCCCAGTTATGACCCACAAACATCCCTTATCCTGCTTTTCTATCTTCTGCACCTGGCTCTGCTCCTTTCCTTCTGGGCCTTTATTAGGGGGAGGTAACAAAATTTACGATGAGGCGGTCCGGCTCTTGAATGAAATGTTGACATGGAATTGTGATGGAATAGTGGGAACCCCTCTTCGTAATGTTTGACATCAAATATTATCGACGATTCCTGTGCAACGCTAAATATTTATTGTTTAGGACACAAAGGTTTGGGAATGTACTAGCATTGTGAAGAATTCGCCTGAAGGTTAATATTTTGTATATAAGGAGCAACCCTTCTTGTACAAATCGAACAGGCTCCTAGACACTGCCCGTGTGTAGTTTCTGTGACTTCTGTGTCCCTGCAGTAATAAACCTTTGGTCTTTGACGCCACCATCGAGAAGCCTGTGTTTCTGTTTATTTGTGCACCGAGACAGGTGGAACTCCGGGGTCTTCGGGTGTTATCCCTGACACCTCTGGACGGAACCAAAAAGTCCAGAACTCCACTACCTTGTACGCTGGACTGTCTTTATCACTCAAGAATATTTTGACAACCAGGTTTATACAGTGCGCCAAACACGGCACTCTGAAATACTGACCCAGCTCCATGGCCTTAACTACATTGGCGCCATTATCCGTGGAAACATAACCATTCTGGCGTTTTTTTGGGGACAGCCAGTCAAGGACCTTTGTGTTAACTCATCCAAAATGTTTTGTGCTGTGTGACGTTTCTCCAAACCAAACATGGCTAGTGTTGCATGTTTCCGAGCAGCTTTAAAAACTTGGTCCGGGTGAACACCTGCGTTTAGCTTTACTTTAACCCCTGAAAAAGAGACCCAGTGTGCAGTGATGCACATGTAATCAGTGCCTGCACCACTGGTCCACATGTCTGCTGTCAGATGTATAGTGTGAAAAGCACTCTTCTGCAAAGCTGCCCCAATCACCTCCAGCACATCTTCATGTAGTGCTGGAACCGCAACTCTGGCAAAATAGAACCGGCTAGGAACCTTCCATTTAGGGCAGAGCACTGCCACTAATTCTAGAAAACCAACCCCTTCTACAAAAGAAAAAGGGAGAAGGTCCAGAGCTAGCATTTTAGCCAGCTTAGTGTTATACAGACGCATCAGTGGGTGGTTGCGTTCATATTGCGCTTCTGTAAACAACATCTTTTTAATGTTGCCCTGGACCAAGCATTTACGGGATGATGATGATATCTTTGACCCAGTTACGCTCGCTGATGAACTTTTTCGCATTGGTGTTTCACTCTCTCCCACACTCTTAGTGTGGCTCACATGGGGTGTGCTGCTGACAGGGGTACTGGGTGTAAGAGAAGTGTTTGACACGTCTTCTTCCTCCTCGTCATCATCAGATGAAACAGCATTACGTGCAATTCGGGCTTCCTTGATCGCCAGTAGGTGCGCAAACCATTTGACAGCCTGCTTTCTTTCAAGATGACCTCTCTGGCCTCCGGTACCATAGTTGGAACCAAACTTACCACGACTAACTGCCAACTTACAAATGCTACAAATGGCAAAGTTTTCCTTTTTTGGGCAAACACTAAAGAAGTCCCAAACTGCGGACTTGAAATGTCTTTGGGGGCCGGAGGAGGCGGCAATACTGGTGGTGGTGGTCCTGCTGCTAATGCCAGATGAAGTGGAGGATGTGGATTGCTGAACTTCAGTACGTTTTGCACTTTCACCACCACTAATTGAGGTCGAGGTGGATGGAGGTCCCTTCTGGCGACTAAGAAATATGGAAGCGGTAGATGTTGATGTACTAGTTAACTCCAATGATTGTGGTGTTTCTTCCATTGCCTTCTCGTCGACAACATCATCACGCTCAGCAGCTTCTTGGGTTAGGGTCAAAATGTCTTTTTGCTGCATGCCCGCTGGGGCTGCAGTGACCTTTATGATGACCGCGTCGTCGTCGTGAGAGTCTTCATCAGCAGGAGTATCCGCCTCTTCTTGTTGAGCCTCATCACACTCCATAACTATGAGTTTTTCGACGACCTTCCTTTTACGCTTAAGTACCTTTGTCAGATCATGGTGTGCCTCACTCTCAGACAGCCGTGATGGTTGCCAATCTTCATCCAGATCATCAGAAGGAGGTGGGCTTGAAGAAGATGTAGACACCAACCTTGATCTTTTCCTTGCTAGGGATGTGGAAGACAATGAATGATCATCAGGAGGAGTGGCTTCCAATGATACATCGGCTTGATTGTCGATTTCCTGATGTGCCCCTACTTCGGGAGGAACAACTATTGTGGGCACTTGTTGTGACCCTCCATGCACCTCTGCTTGCGCATCTCCTTGCGCTGCCTCTCCTTCCACATGTACTTGGGCTTGTACTTGCACATGTGGTTGTTGTTGCGGCTGTGGTTGTTCAACACTTGTCAGATGAGTTACAACAACCTGTGTTGATTCAGGGACATTGCTGCTACTTTCTTGCGATGAGCCAACATCACTGGTCGATGGCGATTGAAGAAGTACACTGACTGCCTCTGCAGCACTCAAGGGCTTGGACTTAAGTTGGCGTGGTGGTTGTGGTGGAGGCACTGAGCCCAATGGAGCGGGGGTTCTGCTCCCAGCTTGGTCCCCAACAGATCCCGCTGCTGCTGCAGGCGTACTTTTTTTTTTACTCCCAAAAAACGCGGCGGCCGGCACACCAGCCTCCTTGGTAACTTGCTTCTTCTGCTCCTTACTGGCAACTTTCTTGCTAGAGGAGCTACAGAGAACTTTTTTTGGGGCCATCTTCTTCAGAGCAGATCAGAACAGCAGGCCGCAGTTGCACGAGTTGCAGAGTTGTCTGTGGCCAGACGTGACGTCGCGTGACGTTATGCTGCACACACACAACGCTGCAGGACTTCTTCCTGGCACTGGTGGTTCTCTTGAGTCTTGTGCACCTAAAAGCAATGGAAGACAGAGGAACATCAGTTCAGTTATACACCCCAAAAAAATCGACAAAAAACAGAAAAATCAGCACAATCCCATGCCCTCCATGATGTTTAAATTCAAGACACCCCACAGAAAGACTAGGCCCATGCAACACTCACTAGTCACTACCCCTGGTGAAAAGGCCACAACAACAGGCCAAAAAAACGAAAATCACAGAAAAATCAGCACAATCCCAAGCCATCCAGCCTCTCCATGATGTTTAAATTCAAGACAACCCACAGAAAGACTAGGCCCATGCACCACTCACTACCCCTGGTGAAAAGGCCACAACAGGCCAAACAAACAAAAATCACAGAAAAATCAGCACAATCCCAAGCCATCCAGCCCCTCCATGATGTTTAAATTCAAGACAACCCACAGAAAGACTAGGCCCATGCACCACTCACTACCCCTGGGCATAATGGATGAAAGCTAGGCAAAATGGGTGCAGGCCTGAGAACACTGCCTGCATTCAAAATGGCCCCCTCCCTCCCAGCACATGGCCAGGGCCTGTAGCAGCACTCAAAATGGCCCCCAACCACATGGCCTGTCCCCATGAACACCCCAAAAAATCGAAAAACACAGAAAAATCAGCACAATCCCAAGCCATCCAGCCCCTCCATGATGTTTAAATTCAAGAAAACCCACAGAAAGACTAGGCCCATGCAACACTCACTACCCCTGGTGAAAAGGCCACAACAGGCCTAAAAAACGAAAATCACAGAAAAATCAGCACAATCCCAAGCCATCCAGCCCCTCCATGATGTTTAAATTCAAGACAACCCACAGAAAGACTAGGCCCATGCACCACTCACTACCCCTGGTGAAAAGGCCACAACAGGCCAAAAAAACGAAAATCACAGAAAAATCAGCACAATCCCAAGCCATCCAGCCCCTCCATGATGTTTAAATTCAAGACAACCCACAGAAAGACTAGGCCCATGCACCACTCACTACCCCTGGGCATAATGGATGAAAGCTAGGCAAAATGGGTGCAGGCCTGAGAACACTGCCTGCATTCAAAATGGCCCCCTCCCTCCCAGCACATGGCCAGGGCCTGTAGCAGCACTCAAAATGGCCCCCAACCACATGGCCTGTCCCCATGAACACCCCAAAAAAACGAAAATCACAGAAAAATCAGCACAATCCCAAGCCATCCAGCCCCTCCATGATGTTTAAATTCAAGACAACCCACAGAAAGACTAGGCCCATGCACCACTCACTACCCCTGGTGAAAAGGCCACAACAGGCCAAAAAAACGAAAATCACAGAAAAATCTGCACAATCCCAAGCCATCCAGCCCCTCCATGATGTTTAAATTCAAGACAACCCTCAGAAAGACTAGGCCCATGCACCACTCACTACCCCTGGTGAAAAGGCCACAACAGGCCAAAAAAACGAAAATCACAGAAAAATCAGCACAATCCCAAGCCATCAAGCCCCTCCATGATGTTTAAATTCAAGACAACCCACAGAAAGACTAGGCCCATGCACCACTCACTACCCCTGGTGAAAATGCCACAACTGGCCAAAAAAACGAAAATCACAGAAAAATCAGCGCAATCCCAAGCCATCCAGCCCCTCCATGATGTTTAAATTCAAAACACCCCACAGAAAGACTCAGTGCACCCACCACTGATTACCCCTGGGCAAAAGGCCCCAAAACAGCCCAAAAATCGAAAATTCCAAAATTGTAGTTGCAGTAACTGTAATGCCCCAAACAAACTTACTTGTGATTTCTAATCCAAAAGTGATCCAAAGAAAGTCAAAAAAGGCCTCAAATCCAAATATCCAGCAGCATCCACAAAAAGTAATCCTTCCAGCTCCAGATCCAAATGAAAAGTGACCAGGAGATGGACAAAGCACTGGGAGGAGCCTGCTGGACAGGAACAGGAAGTTGAAGACTGTGGGGCACTTCCTTCCTCCCACCCCCCCTCCTCAAAATGGACTCCTCGCAAAAAAAGTGCAGGCAAATGTCAACCTGAGGAGTTATTCAGATAAAAATCATCATTTCCAGAAGGTTTATGCTGCTTGCTGGTGGATTTCTTGTGCAGAATTGCAAATTTTGTATTTTCGCGAGTGCAAGATTGTTGCTGCTCGCCGCATCTACAAGCTCGCAATTGCGAAGTACCGCGATACGTGATCACGGCGTACTCACGTTGACAAACTCTCGCTGTGCAAGTTGACAAGCCGCGAATACGTAATCGCGCTCGCAAAATTCCCGCGGGATCCCGCAGCAAGATCCAAAATGGCGCAGCACTCTAAAAATATCAAGAAAAACAACTCGGCAAACGCTGAATGACGGTAAGTAAACGCCGCGCGCGGCAAAATTGTATCACCAAGAAAAAAAAATCTTATGCGTGCCAATTTGCGGATTTTCGGTAAATTCGCGAGCGTTCGCAGATTGCGAATTTACTGAAAATCCACAACATCCGCGAGCGGAACGGATTTTCCGGCCATGCTTACACTAGACCTACATGGGTGCAATTGATGGCACCAACAACATGGGGGATGTGCCCAAGGGGATAGAAGTCACCCTTTACACCGGCCAATTCTGCTCCCCTAGGGAAATGAATGTAGCGATTCCTATATAGCATCATGGCTGCAAGAACATCCCTCAGCACCTGACTGAACATGGGCTGCGACATGCCTCCAGCACTGGCCACAGTCTCCTGGAAGGAACCAGTTGCAAAAAAGTGGAGGGCTGCCATCACCTTGTATGTGGGTGTGAATGCTGTTGGATACTGGCGGCGAGGCTGCAGGTGGAGCTCCAAAATATCACACAGGGTCTTCAGTGTTGGTCTGTCGAGGCCGAATTTCCGAATGATTGCAATATTCCCCATGTCCTCCAGCACTGTTAGGTGACGTAGGAGATTTGGCCTCCTCCTAGTTATGATGTAAATATGCAAATGTCAGTGACAACCATCATGAGATGGCCACAGCACTCATCATCAACGATGCCATGGCAAAACAAAGACTGCCCTGAGAGATGCATGGCACACCAGGTGACATGGTTGGCCAGTTGAGACACACAGAGGGCACACCTCTCAACTAACAATACACAGTGCCGCAAACAACACATTGGTCAATGTGAATGCACACATACTGAACAACACATTTCACCGGTGCACGCCTGGTGCTGTACCATCTGCCCAGGGGTGGCCTTAGGCATGTGCAAGCTGTGCACCTGCACAGGGCCACCAAACTCCAGGGGCCACCATGCCAATATGTATCCTTAATATAATGATTCTCTGAGGATGGATACATATTTGCGTGGCGGCCCCTGGCAGGGATTTGGCGGCCTCCAGCTCTGTTCCACTTCCAAATACCCTGCCCCCCCCTCTTCACTGGCGTCCGCGCTCCACCCCGCCCGGACCCCCTCTTCCGGGTCCCCCTACCTACGCTCCCTGCCCAGGGCCGCCATGAGCCTAGAGCCACCCCTGATCCGTCAATGTGCCTAAACTGACCATGACTGTATCATACCCATTTGTTGTACCTGTCACACCTCAATGCATCATGTAAACTCTGCACAAATCCACAACACAATGAACACAGTAGACAAAAAATGCCAGTTATGTGCATGAGCTGATGTGAAAGCACCAGTCTGATACAATACCATACAGTGAGACAAGTGTTGACACGCTCAGCACTGACCCACAACACAATGATTTCTTCAACATCATTGACAGCAGCTTAAGAGTGTCAAGCATCATCAACCATCAAATGCATAAGTGACATGGCAGGGATCACAGACCAAAGTGCGTCACACAAAATGTGCGTCCACCTGTGGATGAGATGGAAGAATGGCATTGTGTGTTCAATGATGTGCCCTTCACCATGTTGCAGCTGTGTACTGATGCAGGGTTCACGATGACATAGCCAGGAAATGTCACGAAAATAGCGCCAGCTGCCGCCTGGCCAAGGCGGTATGACCCCAGCACCACCCTCTTCACAAGTGCGGTAGCCATTGGCATGGAGACATATGTAGCTGGCTGTGGGCATGATCCGCCACCCAAATGGTGGCAGCTACCGCCTGGCCACGGCGGGTGACCCCAGCACCACCCCCTTCACAAGTGCGGTAGCCATTGGCATGGAGACATGTGTAGCTGTCTGTGGGCATGATCTGCCACCCAAATGGCGGCAGCTACTGCCTGGCCACGGCGGTGCATCACCCTCATGGAGCATTGCCTACAGCCAATGGCAGCGATGATCGCGGTGGCATGATGCATATTTGAAAATCGCGGAAGGTGTGCACCGCCACCGCGGAGGCGGTCATTGGATGCTTTAGAAAGATGCATCATCGCGGTAGCGCACCCCGGGCACCCGCCGTGAATCAACGCCATGGAGCATTGCCTACAGCCAATGGCAGCGATGATCGCGGTGGCATGATGCATATTTGAAAATCACGGAAGGTGTGCAAAGCCACTGCAGAGGCGGTCATTGGATGCTTTTGAAAGAGGCAGACCTGGACAACCAATTGCTGCAGCTTTTCAGCTTACAAACCAGCCCAGGGGGCTATAAATCTGTGGGAGTGCGCCTCGTGTTTCTACTGCTCACAGAGCCTGCTGCCTGGGACCCCCTCCTGCTGCTGCCTCAAGAGCCTGCTGCCTGGGACCCTCTCCTGCTGCTGCCTCAAGAGCCTGCTGCCTGGGACCCTCTCCTGCTGCTGCCTCAAGAGCCTGCTGCCTGCGACCCTTTCCTGCTGCTGCCTCAGGAGCCTGCTGCCTGGGACCACTCACCACTGCCTTCCAGCATAGATGTTCTATGTCCACAGGGATGGCAAGGACAGTGAAGATCAGTGCCACTCCATTCACAAGTGAGGAGCCGGGAACCTTGTGAGCGAGGTGCTGGCACAGTACCCAAGGCTGTTTGTTGGTCCCAATGTAGTGGTAAGTCACCATGAAGGTAGCTGTAGGGCAGGGGGTGTCAGACGTGTAGTTGTACTGCTGCAGTATATGCCTGGGGTGTGGGGTTGTGTCACACACTGACAGACAAGCAGTCTCCATGGCGAGAGAGTTTGTGTGTCCCAAAGTCACTATTTTCCATGCCTGTACTTGTACCTGTGAGTGGGGTGTGTTACATTGTCAGCCATACAGAGCCTCCGGATGTTAGCCATGTAGGTGACAGGACAGTAATTGATTGTGTGAATATTTGAGTGTGCCCATGTTGTCTGACTCAGTGTGACCCATGAGAGTAGGTCCAGTGCCTGCCCAACCAAACGTGAAAAAATCATGAGACTTACTTGCTCCTTGCTACAGTTCCTTCACAGTAAATTGTATATATGGCCCATCTGTGTCCTATATGATTGCACACTTACACACTTCTGTCGATGCATATTGTGTTGGTGCATCCTGCAATTGTGAGATTGTCATGGACCCTCAACGCCCCAATGTGTGCATGGAATTACATCTGTTTGGGCCATGCAGAGTGCCCCATGTGAGGGCTGCCCCAGTTTTGGAGGGAGGTTACAATTGGTCCTGAGTCTCTGTCTTGCTACTGTACTGATTGATGTTGTTACCTGACACTGTGTAACTGGTCATTTACCCTTCTTTTCTCTCATACCTGCAGCTCAAGGTAAACCAGCATAAGGCCGTGTGGAGGGCCATTGCAGCAAAGGTGCGAGCCCTGGGGTTCGAACAGACGACGCAACCACAGTCACAAGAGGTGGGACGACATCAGCCGGCTGGCTAAGCAAGTGGCAGAGATGACCTTGGGGATACTACCACGCACAGGGCGTTTGGCACACCGCAGCACGACTCCACTGATGGGCCGCATCCTGGCAGTGACTCATCCAGCCCTGTATGCCCGTCTGAAGGAGCTTCGCCAGCAAGGCTGGGGTGATGAGTATCTGGGGAGGGTGCCTTCTGCTGGGAGTGGATGCATGTGTACAGGGCCTGTGGCCGTGGTGACCCATGTGATGTGCGTGTGTTGCTGTGCTGTGTAATGTGAGTGGCTGCTGTGATGTGTGCTTGTATGAGGCATTGGGCCACCCTGGCCTTGATGAGCTGATCCTCCCCGCTGAACTTTCGCTTTGCCAGATGCGTTAGGCTCCACATGGTCAATCATCATTGGGATAGTGTGGGCTATCTATTATGGGGTGAACAGCAATGTCCACTTTCTGAGTGTGACTTCATTAATGCCTACTTTGCATGCACAATCATAGTTGAGGCCCATATATCTGAACACAATGTGCCCCAGATTACAACATGGTGCTTGCTATGGCCTACTTTACACTGTGGACTGTAATGTCATAATAGGTGTGCGGGTTGTCCCCTCCTGTTCCCTGAATGTCTGTCAGTGGTGATAAGTGTTGTACCCACATCAAGTCCCTAGGTGAAGGCAGGCCAAGTTGTGTGTGTGGTGCACTCCATCTACGGGCATGGTGTAGTGCTGTGTGGCATCAACATGGCTCACTCATGGCAGATATTCTGCGTTACAGGCACTGTTGTGGTCTATGTTGTGTGTTGCTGCACAGTGATTGCAGGGTGTGGTGTTTACCATGTAGATTTAGGCCTCTCCTGTACTGCATTGATTTGAATTCATGTGACCAGATGATGACACTTACACAACCCTGTATCTCTCTCTCTCATGCATATTCGCAAGAGACCAAAGAGGAACATGAGCCAGAAACCAGTGGTGGCGACAGTAGCACAACAGCTGTAGTGGAGGCCAGTGACACAGAGCCCACCAGCGCATCTGAGGGGGACCGAAGTATGCAGGAGGAATCCGTGGCTGAGACACAGAGTACCACATCATCTGATGCCAGCGGGGATGCATCCATGTTGGCAGGCACAGGGGATGGGGAGTCTGCATCATCATCTACCACCCAGCGGCCAGTGCCCAGCCTCCCATCCACTTCCTCACCTGCTGCCCGTATCTGTGTCACTAAGAGGGGATGAGTCACATTCACACCTGGCACCGCTGCCCCTGCACGTGTCCCCCCCTGCTGCCCTCAGGGCAGAGTATGTAGAGCTCCTGTGCCAGCTTTGTGTGGGCCAGACCGCCCTGCTCAATGCCTTCAGTGACCATGACAAGAAATTAGGCCAGGTGGTTGCATACATGGAGGGCATACACTCTGACATGGGTGGGCTACACCGTACAGTCCAGGCGTTGTCATCCACAGTGACGTCTGTCCTTCAACAGGCACATGCACCTATTCCAGCTCAGGTGCCTTTGTCCACCCCCCAGTCAGTGGCCACATCAGACGACAGTGACCACATACATTACGCCTGCGTCATCAAAACCATACAGCATACAGCATACAGACAAAACCCAAGTACTCCCGCCCGCAGACACCATCCCCAGAATGCACAGTCAAGAGCCAGTCAGCGAAGAGCAAGGCCAGAAGAGCAATGAGGCAGACATCAGGCTCACATGCCACAGAGGCATCACAAGAAAAAGACTCTTCTGTCACTGAAAAATCACACCGACCTACCCATGCAGTGTCTGTGCCCACTGAGGAGGGGTGGCATATCAGGAGTACACCTAGGAAGAGCAGAGGGACACACCCACCCACCACATCAACCCCAAATCAAAGACCATTGAGGCAGGTGGAGGAGGGTACTGTTGAGACCACCCCCCTGAGAAAAAGGCAAAGGAGGGCACTGTTGAGACCACCTCTGACAAAAAAGGGAAAGGGGGCACTGTAGAGACCACCCCTGGCAAAAAGGGAAAGGAGGGCACTGTAGAGACCACCCTTGGCAAAAAGGGAAAGGAGGGCACTGTAGGGGGTACACCTGGGAAAAAGGTAAAGGAGGGCACTGTACAGAACACCCCTGGCAAAAAGGGAAAGGAGGGCACTGTAGGGGGAATACCTGCCAAAGAGGGGAAGGTGGTCCATAGGCGTAGCCTGACCAAGCGTTTTGCAGGATCAAGCACATCACCAGAGGTAGTGCCAGTGTCTGTACCTGATGTGGGACAGTTGGTGTGTGTGCCTGTTGTGTCATCACCACTTCCCATCAACCCCAAAACAGGGAAGCCTATTTCATATTCACAAAAAGTGGAAGTGCACACCTCCAACCTCTCCCACCCACACTGTGTCAGAGGTCTTCATGACTCCACCACCACGTGCCACTATGCCACCTGGTCAACACAGCCCTCCAGCTTGCAAAGCCACTGTTAGCCCAACATCACCTGGGACTCTGTCAACCACAGTCAAGTGGGCCTGCTGTCCCCGACACACAGCCAGGTCAAAGTCCGCATGACAGCCAGGAGTGAGTTGACAACCGCCTCATACGCCTGTGCCTCAAACAGGTGTGTTAGTCCTGACCATTCTTTACAACCTGGGTGTGTAGCCTGTCCTGTTGCTCTGCTGTGTTGGGCTCTCACCTGTGCTATGGACACTGGCCTGTTGCTCTGCTGTGCTGTTCTCTCCCCTGTGCAGCCTCTCATGTACTTGCGGTCTCACTTGAGCTATGGACACTGGCCCTGTTGCTCTGCTGTATTGGGCTCTCACCTGTGCTATGGACACTGGCCCTGTTGCTCTGCTGTGCTGTACTCTCACCTGTGCAACCTCTCATGTACTTGCTGTCTCACCTGTGCTATGGACACTGGCCATGTTGCTCTGCTGTGTTGTACTCTCCCCTGTGCAGCCTCTCATTGACTTGCTGTCTCACCTGTCCTATGGACACTGTCCCTGTTGCTCTGCTGTGTTGGGCTCTCACCTGCGCTATGGACACTGGCCCTGTTGCTCTGCTGTGCTGTACTCTACCCTGTGCAGCCTCTCATGTACTTGCTGACTCACCTGTGCTATGGACATTGGCCCTGTTGCTCTCTGTGTTGGGCTCTCATCTTTGCTATGAACACTGGCCCTATTGTAGGCATGGGCGGAAAAACCGTTCCGCTCGCGGATTTTGCGGATTTTCGGGAAATCCGCAATCCGCGAGATTTGCGAATCTCCCGCAAAATCCGCAAATCCGCGAGCAGCGGATTTTGCTCGCACTGCTCGCACTGTTCGCGTGAGTTCGCGCCCCGCGAATAAGTGCAAAATTGCAGAAATACGATTTTAGCAAAACTGAAAGTAACTACTTACCAGGTTCAAAAGTTCAGGCTCATCATTAGTAGCCATTTCCTGTAGTGCTTCCTGAGGGGCCCCTCCAGAGTTCAGTTGCCAGTTGAAACTATTATGTGACCCTGCTCTGAACCTCAGAATAGTTACACATATGCCACAAAGGTCCTGAATTACAGCTAAGGGAGACAAGCAGGAGCCAGGCTGGAAGTTCAAATCCAGTGACACATTAATCAGCCCCTAATTCATTATTGTCAGTTGGGGCAGGGCAGGTGTTGTAACTAATTTTGCAACAATGAAAGCACTTAGCAAGTGCAAAAGATCACTAATCAGGGCGCACTAAGGAAGCAGGTGCCAGCTAAAAAAATATTCTGTGACACATTAATCAGCCCCAAATTAATTCAGGTCACTTGAGGCAGGGAAGGTGTGCTTTGCTTTGCCGAAAATAATGTACACTGGACAACCAGAGGGTGTGGTGATGAAACAGAGGGTGGCATGGGTGGGCCAGAGGGTGGCATGAGTAGTCAGAGAGTGGCAGTGGTGACAGAGAGTGGCAGTGATGAAGAAGAGTGTCCCAAACAGGCTGGACACGTAGAAACAACAAGTTCGCGAAACTTGCGACCCGACAGGTAAGTTCGCAATTTGCGAAAGTGTACAAAACCCTCGCGAACTGGCAGAAACACGGGCGAACACAAAAAAAAAAAAATCCGCAAATTCGCGGGAATTCGCGGATTTTGCGGATTGCGAATCCGCAAATCCGCAAAATTCGCAAACGCGAGATCCGCAAAATTCGCTCATGCTTACCCTATTGCCCTGCTGTGCTGTACTCTCCCTTGTGCAGCCTCTCATGTACTTGCTGTCTCACCTGTGGTATGGACACTGGCCCTGTTGCTCTGTTGTGCTGTACTCTCCCCTGTGCCGCCTCTCATGTACTTGCTGTCTCACCTGCCATGGACTCTGGCCCGGTTGCTCTGCTGTGCTGTACTCTCCCCTGTGCGGCCTCTCATGTACTTGCTTTCTCACCTGTGCTATGGACACTGGCCCTGTTGCTCTGCTGTGCTGTACTCTCCACTGTGCAGCCTCTCATGTACTTGCTGTCTCTCCTGAACTATGAACACTGGTCCTGTTGCTCTGCTGTGCTGTACTCTCCCCTGTGCAGCCTCTCATGTACTAGCTGTCTCACCTGTGCAATGGACACTGGCCCTGTTGCTCTGATGTGTTGGGCTCTCACCTGTGCTATGGACACTGGCCCTGTTGCTCTGCTGTGCTGTACTCTCCCCTTGCAGCCTCTCATGTACTTTCTGTCTCACTTGTGCTATGGACACTGGCCCTGTTGCTCTGCTGTGCTGTACTCTCCCCTGTGCAGCCTCTCATGTACGGGTGGTTTCACCAGTGCCATGGACACTGGCCCTGTTGCTCTGCTGTGTTGGGCTCTCACCTGTGCTATGGACACTGGCCCTGTTGCTCTGCTGTGCTGTACTCTCCCCTGTGTAGCCTCTCATGTACTTGCTGTCTCACCTGTGCTATGGACACTGGCCCTGTTGCTCTGCTGTGTTGGGCTCTCACCTGTGCTATGGACACTGGCCCTGTTGCTCTGCTGTGCTGTACTCTCACCTGTGCAGCCTCTCATGTACTTGCTGTCTCACCTGTGCTATGGACACTGATCCTGTTGCTCTGCTGTGCTGTACCCTCCCCTGTGCAGCCTCTCATGTATTTGCTGTCTCACCTGTGCTATGGACACTGGCCCTATTGCTCAGCTGTGTTGGGCTCTCACCTGTGCTATGGACACTGGCCCTGTTGCTCTGCTGTGCTGTACTCTCCCCTGTGCAGCCTCTCATGTACTTGCTGTCTCACCTGTGCTATGAACACTGGCACTGTTGCTCTGCTGTGTTTGGCTTTCACCTGTGCTATGGACACTGGCCCTGTTGCTCTGCTGTGCTGTACTCTCCGCTGTGCAGCCTCTTATGTTCTTGCTGTCTCACCTGTGCGATAGACATTGGCACTGCTGCTCTGCTGTGTTGGGCTCTAACCTGTGCTATGGACATTCGCCCTGTTGCTCTGCTGTGTTGGGCTCTCGCCTGTGCTATGGACACTGGCCCTGTTTCTCTGCTGTGCTGTGTTCTCCCCTGTGCAGCCTCCCATGTACTTGCTGTCTCACCTGTGCAATGGACAATGGCCATGTTGCTCTGCTGGGCTGCACTCTCCCCTGTGCATCTTCTCATGTACTTGCTGTCTCACCTGTGCTATGGACACTGGCCCTGTTGCTCTGATGTGTTGGGCTCTCACCTGTGCTTTGAACACTGGCACTGTTGCTCTGCTGTGCAGTACTATGACCCGTGCAGCCTCTCATGTACTTGCTGTCTCACCTGTGCTAACGACACTGGCCCTGCTGCTCTGCTGTGCTGTACTCTCCTCTGTGTAGCCTCTGATGTACTTGCTGTCTCACCTGTGCTATGGATACCGGCCCTGCTGCTTTGCTGTGTTGGGCTCCCACCTGTGCTATGGACACTGGACCTGTTGTTCTGCTGTGCTTTACTCTCCCCTGTGCAGCCTCTCATGTACTTGCTGTCTCACCTGTGCTATGGACACTGGCTCTGTTGCTCTGCTGTGTTGGGCTCTCACCTGTGCTATGGACACTGGCCCTGTTGCTCTGCCCTGTTGGGCTCTCACCTGTGCTATGGACACTGGCCCTGTTGCTCTGCTGTGCTGTACCCTCCCCTGTGCAGCCTCCCATGTACTTGCTGTCTCACCTGTGTCATGGACACTTGCCCTGTTGCTCTGCTGTGTTAGACTCTCACCTGTGCTATGGACACTGGCCCTGTTGCTCTGCCCTGTTGGGCTCTCACCTGTGCTATGGACACTGGCCCTGTTGCTCTGCTGTGCTGTACCCTCCCCTGTGCAGCCTCCCATGTACTTGCTGTCTCACCTGTGTCATGGACACTTGCCCTGTTGCTCTGCTGTGTTAGACTCTCACCTGTACTATGAACACTGGCCCTGTTGCTCTGTTGTGATGTACTATGACCTGTGCAGCCTCTCATGTACTTGCTGTCTCACCTGTGCCATGGACACTGGCCCTGTTGCTCTGCCCTGTTGGGCTCTCACCTGTGCTATGGACACTGGCCCTGTTGCTCTGCTGTGCTGTACCCTCCCCTGTGCAGCCTCCCATGTACTTGCTGTCTCACCTGTGTCATGGACACTGGCCCTGTTGCTCTGCTGTGTTAGACTCTCACCTGTACTATGAACACTGGCCCTGTTGCTCTGTTGTGATGTACTATGACCTGTGCAGCCTCTCATGTACTTGCTGTCTCACCTGTGCTATGGACACTGGCCCTGTTGCTCTACTGTGCTGTACTCTCCCTGGTACAGCCTCTCATGTACTTGCTGTCTCACCTGTGCTATGGACACTGGCCCTTTTGCTCTGCCGTGTTGGGCTCTCACGTGTGCTGTGTAACACTGGCCCTGTTGCTCTGCTGTGCTGTACTCTCCCCGGTACAGCCTCTCATGTACTTGCTGTCTCACCTGTGCTATGGACACTGGCCCTTTTGCTCTGCTGTATTGGGCTCTCACCTGTGCTATGGACACTGGCCCTGTTGCTCTGCTGTGCTGTACTCTCCGCTGTGCAGCCTCTCAAGTACTTGCTGTCTCACCTGTGCTATGGACACTGGCCCTTTTGCTCTGCTGTATTGGGCTCTCACCTGTGCTATGGACACTGGCCCTGTTGCTCTGCTGTGCTGTACTCTCCGCTGTGCAGCCTCTCAAGTACTTGCTGTCTCACCTGTGCTATGGACACTGGCCCTGTTGCTCTGCTGTGCTGTACTCTCCCCTGTGCAGCCTCTCATGTACTTGCTGTCTCACCTATGCTATGGACACTGGCCCTGTTGCTCTGCTGTGTTGGGCTCTCACCTGTGCTATGGACACTGGCCCTGTTGCTCTGCTGTGCTGTACTCTCCCCTGTGCATCCTCCGATGTACTTGCTGTCTCACCTGCGCTAAGGACACTGTCCCTGTTGGTCTGCTCTGCTGTACTCTCCCCTGTGCAGCCTCTCATGTACTTGCTGTCTCACCTGTGCTATTGACACTGGCCCTGTTGCTCTGCTGTGTTGGGCTCTCACCTGTGCTATGGACACTGGCACTGTTGCTCTGCTGTGCTGTACTCTCCCCTGTGCAGCCTCTCATGTACTTGCTGTCTCACCTGTGCTATGGACACTGGCCCTATTGCTCTGCTGTGATGGGCTCTCACCTGTGCTATGGACACTGGTCCTGTTGCTCTGCTGTGCTGTACTCTCCCCTGTGCAGCCTTCAATGTACTTGCTGTCTCACCTGTGCTAAGGACACTGGCCCTGTTGCTCTGCTATGCTGTAATCTCCCCTGTGCATCCTCTCCTTTACTTATTGTCTCACCTTTGCCATGGACACTGGCCCTGTTTCTCTGCTGTGTTGGGCTCCCACCTGTGCTATGGACACTGGCCCTGTTGCTCTGCTGTGCTGTACTCTCCCCTGTGCAGCCTCTCATGTACTTGCTGTCTCCCCTCTGCTATGGACACTGGCCTTCCTGTTTGTATTTAACCCTTGCATAGTATATTGCATATGATCATCATTTTGTGCCTTGCTGTTGACTACTATTGTTCTACTGCTACATCTGTGCAATATGTGAATAAATACAGTTACTCCTGTTGTTTGTTTTGTCAGTGTCCTTGCTGATTAAAGTTATGTTGGTGTTTGCATTTGATTGGCTGTGCCCAATGCTCTATGTATCACTTCAACATTGCCAAGCTCTTTGCAGGCATCAGATTTTTTGACAGGGGTGACAGGGTCTTCTGACCATTCTGTACCTGATGATAGTTTAATCTGTGATGGCAATTTTACCTGCCATGCAGTTTTGTTCTTAGTGATTTGCTATTGTTTGCTTCACTGTTCACATGGAAGGTTGGGGTACACTGCCAGCACAGGGTGTGATGCTGTGCAAAGGTTTGGAAGCAGGCTGGTATATTTAATGATGTATGTGTGTGGATTTCTTTATGTGTGCCCAGCTGTGTATGTGTATGGTCACCTTGTGTTCGCCCTTAGTCCTGGTACCATGGCCTACATGAGATGCGTGGTCTTAGGTGTAGCAGAGTTGTGCAGTGTGAAAGGTGTAAGTTTATAATGGATGTGTGTGTGCCCTTGGATTGTGAGAGTCACGCATGTGTCACCCAGGAGTTGTGTGCCTGTTGTTTGTTTTGTCTTGCCATGTGTATAAGATTGTATGCACTTGTGTGAGCTGTTTGTTGTGCACTGTGTTGTGTGCCGGGGTCTCCATGCTGTTGTGTGTGACTCCTCCTTGTTGTGTTGTTCAGTTAGAAGTGTGCAAAGTGTGTGCGTTTCACATTAGTGTTGTGTTTGTTTGATCCTCAATGTGTCTTGGGTGTGTTTGTGTAGACTGTGTGGCCCTGCTGCTGCACACTGGCATTGTGTTTGTGTTTGTCATGCATTGAAGGCACATGGTGGCTTTTCTCCTCCTGTATGGCATGGTATGTGTGGTGTAAAGCCATCCCCTATGTGTGTCACTTGTGCCTGGCCATTGGGGGTGTTCCCTCCCTCTATTTTTGTGTGGTACACCCCTTACATGTATGCTACTGACATGCAGGGTATTTCACTTTGATGTCAGCTGTCCCCTTTGTTTCCATGGGTGTGTGCCTCCCCATCACTTCATTTGTGTGCTTGTGATTTGTGGTGCAGTTCTTGGACCATGACTGTTGTTCCACTCTGGACATTGCCACAATGGTGAATGTGTGCTGTCCTTGTGGTATTAGTCATTCTGTAGTGGTCATGTGCACTTCAGCTGTGTGTGCTGACCAGTGCTCTGGTGGAGATGGCTTGGCTCTTGTATCCCAGAGTGGTGCATGTGTAGTTGCTGTGTTGGATGTGTGTGTGTTGGCTGTGGTATTGCTTCACTTCCTGGATGTGCTGTTGTATTTGTGCCATGCTTGTTTGTGGTGTGTGTGATGAGGTTGTGTCAATCATGCCTGTGTGAGGCTGTTGTGCTTGTTATGCACACACTGCTTGTTGTGCATGCAGTGCTGTGTGCATGTGGCCTTGGCATTCAGGATGAAATAGAGTCATTTTGAAATCATTTCCTCTTTGTAACACATGCTTCAATAAGCCCTAAGGTAGTTCTATTTCTGAGTGATTGAAGTCTCTATAGTGTTGTACCACTAGGTCATCCTAATCATCTTTCCATGTTTATGGTTTGTGTTGAATGATCCATTTCTGAGGCTCCTACGATGCTTTCTAAGATATAATCTCTCACAGGGACTATATTATTATCTACCACATGGTTCTTATTACGGTTCATGAACTCCAGCCATTTAATTTTGGTCTGAGTATGTTTGACTTCAATGCCCTCTACTGTCAATGAACATATTGAACAATTACCACACTTACGATGTCCTTGAAGTGGTTGTTAGACCCCTCATAGATCATATTGTTGGTGGTTCCATTCTTGTTTCTGAATTGTATTGAACTACGATGGACTATTCAACAATCTTGTATGGTCATCTAACCAAGGCCATGGGGTAAAATGGATTATCTAATACAAATGTATTAGCTACTTGTGGTCACAATGACAGCACTTGTTTAGATGTCACATCTCAGCTAGAGGCAATATTAAGTGCCTATGACAGAGTCTGCAAACGAATTGCCAAGCAGTTAACTCACCCAGCTGTAAATAACTTGAAACGTAATAGTAGATGGTTTGATCATAAGTGCGTTGAGGCCTATCGGAATTTACTATCTGGTTTGAAAAACACTTCAAGGATTTAAACAGTGGTTACATTTTGTTGGAAGAATATGTTAGCCATATTGGAATGGAAAAATGCAATCAAAGAAGAAGTATGGGATCCATTTTTACAGGCCAGCACACTATAAAATCATGCCAGATTTTGGAAGTTAATTGCCATTTTTTGCTGCTAATAATAGGGAGAGGCAGATTGTCATATTGCCCGACTACTGGGTGCAACATTTTGTCAGGATTCATGTCTCTGACTCCGCTGAAGCCTTAGACATTAACATGGAAAATACCCCAGTTAGACCAAAAGTAGAAATCTAGTGGAACAGGTAAATGAAGCAATTACCTACCTATCTAAAAATAAGGCCCAAGGCCCAGATGGACACCCAGCTGATGTATATACATTTGATCCCACTATTTGGGCACAAATGTTACCTTCTTGTTGAATGAAAAGTAGGAATTCTATTGTCATGGTCTAGATCCTTAATCATCCCTATTTTTTTAAATAAAGGGCAGATGGATGACCCACAATGCTACAGGCTCTTATCTCTCATTGATTCAGTGGTAATGGTCATGATCTGCATTATTTTCTCCAGGTTGACCACTTGGTAAGAATTAACCCCGGGTGTAGTGAGCATAGTGTGGCTACACGGAGTGCCACGGAGTCGGAAACAAACTCTGAGCGCACATGCACAGTTTTCCCAGAAACAACCATGGAGAGTAGGAGGGAAGCCCGGGGATGCTGCAGGCAAGGTAAATGGTTTAAATGTAGTTTAAAGTACTTTTATTTCATTCTTTATCAATTGTTAATAGGGGGGTGGGAGTCTGGGACTGGCCACTCCGCTCCGCCACTGAGTGTGCAGAGATTTGCCTACTCCGCGTTCTCCACATAACCTGGAGTATGCAAATGCACACTCCACAGGCGGAGTGGAGTTCTCGGCCCATGGTTAGTTAGAATAAAATAAGTTATTATCAGACCTGCAGGATGGTTTTAAGCCAGGATGTGGCACCAGGGACCATTGTCTGAATTGGCAAGTGATAATAAGGAAATACTCAGTAGCAAAGAGTGGTCCCCTTCATCTGACTTTTATGGACCTCATTTCAGCTTTCAACAGAGTTAATAGGAGAAAATTATGAGTGATCCTTCTTGACATGGAAGTCGAAAATGACATTATTTACTTTTTGCATAATTTGCAATGGTACCTGACAGCAGTAGTAAGCTAAGACAAGTATAGTAACTATTCAACTTCTTTTAGAGAAATTGTATAGGCTACCAAAACGATTTTTGGGGTGATATAGAATGGGCGATAAGGCATAAAATATCCTTTGGACAGGCGAGGAGAGAGATGAGGGAGATCTGCAATACATCTGTAATGTTTATGCAATACTGAAAACATCCATGACCATTGAGCCGTGTCTCGCAATATTGATGAACTAACATCATAGATTTTTGTTAACAAGATTTAGATTACATTTATTGCATTGTCTCTTAGCATAACCAAAGTGTTGCAACAGAGTTGAAAACTTACGACCATGCACTCGAGATTTATTTTCAGACCAAGAGACTATACACTTTGTAATGTTTTGTGAGCCTTTTAGGGCCCTGCAACAAAGGTATATTTTACCTCTATTGAGAGAGAAACATTCTTTCCCAAGTTACACCCAACCTGACTTTTTTTTACAAATGCTGCTGAAAAAGTTTTTATGCTTGAGTGTCTCCTGTTTTTTAAATTCGGGCAGTAAGATTCTGACGTAAGCAGGCCACATAAATTTCATGGAATTAGTGGATACTTTCTTCCCCACAGTGAATCAATCATTTTGACAGTTTCTGCATTGGATGCTGACATTTTTATTCTTTATTTAGTTTTACATTTGAATGTATATTGATTTTTCTGTGAACTGATGATATCATCTTTTTTTCTTGGTACTGCCTAAACCAACACGTTGTATTGAACTATTATAAAGTGGCTGTATCTTTTATGGTTTTAAGTAACTGAATAAAGATAGTAAAGAAAATGGATCAAACTATCATTCATTCATTCATTTTCAATCTTTATTTCGACCATTCGGCCATAAAAGATGTACAATACAGATAAAAATCACATGTGACTCTGTCATAAACAGATAGAACATTGAATACATATGTTAAAAGGATCCTGTACAGACTTAAAACATCTTAAAAAAGAGAAGAATTTCTAAGTACTACCCAACATCTTTAAGAAGCGATTACGCGTATACCAGACTTTAGTAAAGAATTTGGAAAGTGCAAAAACAGTTGGGCCGGAGACATCAGATTTTAAAATCCTGTACATTGGTGCATATTCCCTGCCACCCATATTCCTTATCAGAGGGAGGAGCCAGTATTTTCTAGCTGCCTTGTAGGCTGGGCAGAAGAAGACCACGTGCAAGTCGTTTTCCTACTTGTCAGCACCGACAGGACAGTGCTTTGTGGATGGAGCCGATGACCAGGAACTTGTAAAGGACCGAAAGGGCAATGTGCCGTATCTCCATTGGAGGAACAGCTTTCTAGAAAGTATGGGGTAAATAGGATCCAATGCCTTCTCAAACCTATAAAGATCCTTGCTTTGCAAGAACACAGATGATAGGGACCCGTCTGGCTGGGTAGCTTGGGCCCTTGCCCATTTGTGTTCATGGTACAAATTCGCCAGGGACCTCTTGGAGATGTTTGATGCTGCAATCGCCGGCTCAGTCCATAAATCAGGGAGCCCTAATTCCATACAGGTAACTTGAATGTTTTTGACCCAGGGAATACTGAGCGCCTTGGGGTGATTCAGTAATTCGACCAGTTCCTCCCTGTAGTCTGCGAGATCATTGCTGCTCCATAGCCTAAGCCAGAAGGCTATGGGTCTCCAGCTTATCTCGTCAGCTAGTGGTCGTAGCCCTAAATCAAGCCTCAAGGGGAGGAGCGGGGTACTAGGGGGGAGTGCGGCTATCTGTCTTATGAACTTATTTTCTGTTAGTGACAGGCTCCGGCAGGGCGTATGACCCCACAATTCAGCCCTGTACATAATCGCTCCCCTAGCCTGGGCCTTATATATCTGGATTAAAGCCCCCAATGGGCGGTATGACGAGCCGGTCATCATCCGAGAGATGCCCCCAGTAGTTTGTATAAGTTTAAGATTTGCCCTACTCTGGTGGGATCCCCAGGTCATAGTTTCGTTGAGGGTCACACCCAGATATTCGAAAGTGGCTACTCTCTCGAGCCGCACGGCTCCCAGTTGTGGATTCGGGCGCAGTTTCTGGCTCGGGTTCAAAACCATGAATTTGGTTTTTGTAGCATTGATTTCTAGCCCTCTATCAAGGCAGAAAGCCACGAAGGAATCAAGTATCCTTTGTATACCCATAGGGGTTTTAGATAGCAACAGGGTGTCGTCCGCAAACATAATTGCGGGCACCCTGCTGCCATTTAGTTTGGGGGCGTCAGTATAGTTGGTGGCATTGAGATGGGCGATTACCCCGTTGACAAAGAGGCAAAACAGGGTCGGCGCCAGCACACAGCCCTGTCTTACCCCTCGGCCAACGGGGAATCTATCAGTCAGTTCCCCCGACCTCCCACACCTCACGCGGGCGTAATTATTGTGGTGCAGCCTCTGTAAAATCAACAGGATATCTGGGGGGACACCCATCTCTGCCAGGACGCTCCAAAGTTTCCCCCTGGGCACCAAAGTCGAAGGCAGCCCGTAAGTCCACAAAAATTGTGTACAAACTGCCACCCTCGAACTTTGCTGTCCTCCAATAGATTAGATTCAATCTAAAAACCTGGTCCACTGTGGATACCCCCTTCCTAAATCCCGCCTGGTAGGGACTAAGGGCACCCACCTCCTCCATCCAATCCTGAAGCCTGTTCAACAAAACCCTACCGAACAGCTTCTGTGCTACGTCTATCAGACTAATCGGTCTGTAGTTGGCTGGGAGGAGGGGCGAGCCCTTTTTAAAGATGGGGACCATCTCTGCCCCCAGCCAAGTACTGGGGATTTCCATCCCACCGAGAACACTGTTGAAAAGGACGACAAGGTAAGGCGCTCAGACAGTGGGCTCCTGTTTAAACAAGTCCCCTGGTAAGCCGTCCAGTCCCGGCGCCTTCCCAGAAGCCAGACCTGAGATGGCAGTAGTGACCTCACCCAGAGTTATTGGCTCCCCTTGGCAGCCCGGCCGGTCCACCTCAATAGCAGCAGGGAGTTCTCCCGGCTCAGAGCTGTATAAGGACTGGAAATGAGCCTGCCACACCCCAGGTGCTAGGTTAGGCTCTAGTGCCGATTGTAAACTCCCTGACCCCCCATTCACATTCCTCCAGAACAGGCGTTGATTTTGAATCGCTAGGGCCTTGGTGAGTTCTTCCCACTGGTTTTCCTCCCATTCTGCTTGAGCCTGGGCAAGAAGCTTCTTGTAGGCTCGCCTGCTTTGTTTAAGGCGTTCCCCTCCTGTGCCCTCCTTAATTACTCCAAGGAGTTCTGTTTTGGCCCGTCTACATGCTGGATTGTACCACAGTGTTTTGCCTCGGCGCCTCTCCCTTGGCTTTCGTGAACTACAATGGGGTGCCGCAGCTTTTATAAGGTCCTCGTGGGCCTTATACAATTTGGTCTGGGAATCTCTATTGTTTGCCTCGATGTCATAGCTCCCCACGATTTCCAAGATGGGAGTAATCTCAGCATAGAGCAGAGGGAGTTTATCCTTGCTTGTAACCAGGTGCTCCCACCTGATTCTTCTCCTGCTGTTATCCAGGAGAAGCGCGGGGTTGTTCCCTTCCACTTTAGACACTGAAGCTTGAGGGCCTGGATGAACAAGGTCGAGCTCAAGGGCGTTGTGGTCGCTATCGGTCCTTTCCATCACCCTAAAATCCTGAATTGTCGGCCACCTCACTAGTTGGGCCAAGACATAGTCCAAGCGGGACTCTCTCCCCAGTCTATTGTAGGTAGTTTTACTGGGTATGTCGGATTTCATTCGCCCATTACAGGCTCTGATTCCGAACCTTAGGGTGAGGGCAGTGATTTGTAGTGCTAGTGGGGTCCAGGCTTTCGGGGGTGGAGTTTCCACCGAGGGTTCTGCCCACCTAGCCTCTTCTTCCGATGAAAACCCTTCCAGAAGGCCGGGGAGTGGCTCAAAGTGAGAATTAAAATCCCCACCCACCACATAGTATGAATCATTCGGCAGTTCAGGTAAAAAGTTCGAAAGTTCATCAATGGTTGGTGATTCCTTTGCCATTCCAATCGGCCTGGAATAGATGTTAACCAGCACAAGTTTAGCTTTGTTTGGCCATAGTAGTGAGACCACAAGGATATCTTCGGAATTAAACGGCCACCGTGTGGCCACGCAGCCCAAATGAGATGCAACCCACGTCGTGAGCCCCCCTGACGGACGGCCTTTGCCTTCCCACCTTGCTGGGATGGAGAATGATGTATAGCCTTGGTGCCCGTAATCCTCTCTGGCCCAGGTTTCCTGGAACATACATACGTCACCAGTCTCGATGTAATTTACCCAGTCCGGCTCGCCCAGTTTGTTGGCCAATCCCGCAATGTTCCAGCAAATTAGCTTCAAATGTTCAGGGGTGTCGGTTGCCATGCCATAAGGGTTGGGGGAGATAGTTCCGGGCACCACTTCCGTCGGAAGGCCTGAGGCAAGGGCAGCAGTGGGGGCAAGTGGCTCAGAGAGTCTAAGCGGACCATTGACCACAGGCAAAAGGTCCTTGTCTATTCCCTCAGCTGTGTGTACATTATCAGCGGATGGATGGGAAGGTCCACTGATGCCGTTATCGAGAGTCACTGGATCGTTCGATAGACCAGAGGTTATGCCAGTAGCCACGGTGGGAGATTCAGATAGTCCGCAGGAGCCGTTATCCCAGGTCACTGGCTTGTGTACAGCGAGTCAGTCGACCCCGTCCAAGCCGTTCAAGCAATTGAAACGATTAAAATGGAAATAGGGTGTATCCGGCAGTTGGAAATGCGGGCGTTGTGCATAGTCCTTGTGTCTGCGTCTGAGTTCCACCCTTGTCCATTCATCATGCGATGGGGCCTGGTGCATGCGAATGGGGGGGAAGAAGAAGGATACTGGGAGGGTGTGAATGGTGGAATCCAGTGATCTATTTACTCCTTCACAGATGTGCAGAACAGTGCCCGGATCTTTGAAAGTTACCAGAATGCAGTCCCCTATTATGGTTTTTCTGGTCTTCCCTAACCAGGGGACCCTTCTAACCATAATAATCTCATTGTTAAAATGGGATGGTAGGGGTCGGTTCCAATTTAGCCATTTGATGACCTTTTTCTTAAGGGATTGATAATCTTCATTTTCCCCTGATCTTAGATGGGGGGCACCTGCTAAGACCACCGTTAGGCTATTGGCTTCTGGCGGGAGATCTGGCCTCCGTGGTCTTGGGGCTGGCCGGACCGGGGAGTGTGGGGGGGCTTTACCGTCTTCTTGGCATCTTTCATTGGTCTCCGCCTGAGATCTATGAGAGGCATGGTCTATTGGTTGTGAAGGCCCATTAATTTGGTTGTTATACTGTGCCTGGAGTGGAATAGCCATAAGTGGCTGCAAAGGAGGGGCAGATGGCGCACTCTGGGGGGGGCTTTGTTGGCAATTATTGGAGCTCCTACTTTGGAAGGGTCCCCTGCGGAAAGATGAGTTCCCCCTAGCTTAGTTTGCTTACTGACTAAGGTGTTCAGGGTAGTAAGAGATGTTTCTAATAAAGTGAGCCTAATCTCAACTTTTTTCAAGCTGTCGCTAATGGGCTGCAGGAGGGAGCGGAATAAGAATTCGATACTCCCTATGGATGTGAGTGGAGGGTTTTTGTTTGATGTGTTAGCCTCTGGATCCTTGTTAGTAACAGCTATGGTGGGGCTTTGAGCCTTAGGAGGTGGAATGGTAGGCACGATCTCATTAACCTTCCCCGGTAGGAGTGGGTTAGTGTGTTTCTTGCCAAAATCAAGATGAGATAGTTTAGATTTCCCCCGTCCCCCTATTGACTTCCTAGTGCGTTTACTAGGCGGAGGCCTGTGCACCTCCACCACAACATTTGGTTTTGGCTTACTCTTCTTAGCTATTTGCATAGGGGGAGTTTGGGTTACCAGGTTAACGGGGGTAACGGATAATATTGGAGGAGTTGGGTCTGCATACGTTCCGGGCACCCTCCCTGGGGTGCAGGGAATTTCCCTAAGTAAAAGGGGAAAGTCCTCAAGGGTTGGGGGAATTAAGCTGTTAGGGGGCGTACCTTCCTCTTGGGAGATAGGGTAGGGGATAATCTCAGTCAAGGGTCTGTTTTTCATGGATTCTATGGAGCACCTACGCTCCGCCCTACGTTTCTCTAGTGAGCTTTCTTTGCCCGCATCTCCCTTAGCAGATTTAAAATAATTGTCCAAAGTCCCTGTACTGGAGGCCCCCTCCCTTGATGGAGTTTCACGTGGTGGTGGCGAGGGCATTACCTTGTTCGTGTTGGAGACTGGGATTAAGGGAATGGGCCCGGCCCGGCCTCCTTCGGCCCCGGACGGCCACAGACGGTCCCGCCCTTGTCCCAGGCTTCTCCCGGCGCCCTCCCGCGCAGCGGGGCTATTACCTCCTCTTTGTAGATTTGCAAAGTTCACCGAGGGGGCGGGGCCGGCAGGGAGAGGAGCCCAGCTGGAATCGGGCGCGCGGGGACTCCTGGTCCGTGGAGTCCTCCGCTCTACCCTCGCAGCCCTGCCGGTCTACAGGTCAACAGGTGATGCCCCTTGAAGTTTAGCAGCCGCTGAAAACCGCGAAGCGGGACCCGGGAAGCGGGTCCGGCGAGGCGTGGCGGCTCACAGCAGGCTGAGTCTGAGGTAGAGAGTGGTGTGCGCGGCGTTAGAACAGGGAATCCGCCGAAGGTACGCTTGACATCCACTTAAGACTTGCGGTGGTGGGGGCGGGGCCGGCAGGGAGAGGAGCCCAGCTGGAATCGGGCGCGCTGGGACTCCTGGTCCGTGGAGTCCTCCGCTCTACCCTCGCAGCCCTGCCGGTCTACAGGTCAACAGGTGAGGCCCCTTGAAGTTTAGCAGCCGCTGAAAACCGCGAAGCGGGTCCGGCGAGGCGTGGCGGCTCACAGCAGGCTGAGTCTGAGGTAGAGAGTGGTGTGCGCGGCGATAGAACAGGGAATCAAACTATCATATCCTTCATGTTTCTACTTTGCCTAAGAGCAAACAGGGAAACATTCATTGATGATTCGAAAGTTCTTGATCGAATGTCAATTTTTTTTCAAATTTGCTTAATCAGTTTGGTATATTTTTATACATAACAATCGATCATTAAGGTCTCAACTCAAGTTACCACTTTCTGGGCATATGCCATGGCATTTTCTAAGGATCTTCTGAGGAGTTTTCCAGTCTAGTTCCTCAATTTGATCCAGTTTTCAAAGCAAAATCAAATTGGTAACTTGTCATGCTTGCATTAAATTATTAAATGCTGTTTTTTAATAGAAATTCTGGCAGAATGTTGAATGAATTCTGCATGCTAATTCGAAGTATGAATGTGAGTGAGAAACCATTGTGAGTGAGGGTGTTTTTATTCTGAATAGCTTATGTGTAACCCTGCCCCACATTCTTTAATACAGTCTTTCCCCATCTTCTCAGAATGGTATAATAGTGTGCAGAGGCACGCACGTGATTTTCAGGGGTAAATAAGGGTAAATTGAGTTTACCACAGATGCATCAACCATTGAGAAGCACTGAACTAGGCCTCTCACCAAGAGAGAAAAGAGCAAGTATACTTATAGGAGATGTCAGAAGCTAAAACTCTAAGTTACACAGAGGAAGATATATGGAAGAATTACTGAGGCACCCTCCAATATTGAACATGAACACAGCATCTACAAATATCCAACAGCAAAAAAAAAAATATCAGAACCATTGCGAAGATTAAAGGTAAAAGACATCTCCACAGTGATGCATGGTGAAGAGCTAGTGGAGCATCCTAGGCCTAATACAATACCCGGGGGCTTGGATTTACGGAATATCCCACTTATTTTACCGATGAGCCTGAATATACTGGAAACGTCAGTAGCATAGGCACAAAATGCTCCAGGGTTTGAATGCTTTTATGGATGAAAACAGCAGAACGTTTTTGAAACAAATTGAAAGGGGAATATCAAGCTTCAGTTTGGAAAAACAAACTGTTATTTATAAAAAAGAATATTATTTAAAACCAGATACACTCCGGCATTGAAACAATATCAGTGAAGAAGCGGAAGATGCCTCATCACGTTTTCAGAGAGCTCCTCATATTCTGATTCAGAAAGCGATATACACATGCATTTGTTCATGCAGTACATCTGACAGAGATATTTTAAGCTGTAGTGCAAGGAGTGGGCTTGGAAAGTGGTGGCACAACCATCATATCAGCAAGATCAATACTCAGAGAGGAACATATACAGCTGGGGATCAGAGATAATATCAATTCATAATAATTCAACCAATGTAAAATGCGGGTTTTGGAAAAAAAACTGTTGTTTGTTGCAGTACAGAAAACGAATTTAACTCTAGTGAGGATGAAACTAATGATTCTTTTTCAGAAAATACTTTTTTTCATTTTTGGTGGGAAATTTGATACCACTCAAGAAACAAATGCCAATGATTTTAAGAGCACTTCCTAATTCTGACCCCCCCTCAGAGGATGCCAACGAAAATGCATTTGAAAAAATAATCCTCAAAGAATGAAATACACTTGAGCAAATTATAAGATATACACAATGTTATCGTTCAAGATTGAATACTGAAGCTCTCCATCATCTTTGAGATTACTATTAAAATGGTAGACAAAGGAGAATTCATCATAATTCGAAATAAGTGAAACTAAGACAACTGAGTAAAGTAGAACATTACAAGAAAATCTATCAGGACCCAACAAAGGACACTCATGCTGAGATCAAATTATTGATTTACAATGCAAAAATGAAGGGTGGCTCCCACAAAATGACACAGCATATCTGTTTAATGAGAATGCCAAAATCTGCAGCAATATATACGCTACCAAACATTCATAAGGATCCAATGACACCACTCAGAAGACCCATAATATCTGGGGTCATTTAAATTTTGGAATCTCTACATAGATGTATTCCTGAAGCCATTCTTAATGGAAGTGCAATTCTATGTCAAGGATATGATGGACACAATCCACCAGATTAAAAATCTAGAATACAATAAAGATTAGGATATCTAGGTAACCATGGCCATGGAGAGTTTTTACACTAACATACCACATGACATTGCATTGGAAACATTAGAATGGTTTTTGGAAAGCAGGCCTCGGGGACATCCAGCTAAACTGAATTTATCATGAAATTGGTGAAGATATGTCTGATAATAAAAGTTTGCTGATTTAACCTTGAGGATTATTTTATGCAAATAAAAGGAACAGCGATGGAAGAAACGTTTGTGGAGGAGCAAGCCATACTATTCTTAGTACAATATAAAGAAACATGGTTTTTCAAAACAACCCATTCAAAGACAAGATCTCCTTATGAAGGTGCCATATTGATAATGTATTAATAATCTGGAAAGGGAGTGTTGAAGCTCTGATAACATTCCATGTGAGGATCTATTCCAGAGCAGCTAGAGATTAATTTCCTGGACTTGAATATAAAATCCTAGAAAGGTCAGCTTTTACATCACATTGTGCAACAAACAAAGGGAAAAGATCCATTTTGCAATACACATGTTTTTAACAGTATACCTCAGAAAAAATTTACTTGCACCCAATTACTGAGGATTAAGAGGTATTGTTAAAAGAAGGAATATTTCACACATTCAAATACCCTGCTTGAAAACTACAACTCGGGAACTACAAGGTAACTCCTTCAAAGATACTTAAAACATGGTATGCTTCCAGAGGGTGTATACTTCAGGCAAGAACTAAATGCCCTAATTGATTGATATGTGTAACAGCAAATAACAACCACACCAACCTGATGAAGTGAACAATAGGAAAAGCCAGCACATGATCAAGAACCCTTGGCTGTTCGCATGTTTGCTCCTAGGCAAAGTAAAAACATGAAGTATAAGGTAGTTCGATCCAATACAGAAAGAAGACATTAACACTATGATTTATGATGTGTCTGCCAACACTTCAAGGACATCATAAGTGTGGTAATTGTCAAGTATGTTCGCTGACAATCGAGGGTACTGAAACCAACATACAATCAGATCAGAATCAGACATACAGATTCAAGATTTGTAATACAAAGCATGTGGATTATATTATGAAGTATACCTGTGTAATATCACATATAGGGGAAACATTGCAAGAGATTAAATAATGGATCATGCAACAAAAATCACGAATCCCAAAATAAACTTTTGACGCCCCAGTGGTACAAAACTATAGAGAATTTAGTTGCTCAGAACCGAAAATGTCAAGGGGCGTATTGAAGCTTGTGTCACCAAGAGAAAATAATTTGGAAATTAATCTAAATAATTTTGATTTTAAAGTCAATATGATTTTCAAAATACACACTGTGGAAAATGGCTTGAATGAACGGTCAGAGATCATTAACATTACAAGGAATATTAATTGACAGGGATCAATATAGCCTCCACTTTTTCTAGAAAAAAAGGAGTGAACAGCAATCTACATTTTCCATCATGAATGAGGACTCAACAAGTGCAAGGAATCAAAAAGTTTTCCCTGCCGGATGTTGAAAAAAAATCACATGTACTTGACATCTCTATTGAGTAAATCATCAAGTGTATGTGCACACTAAAAGCGCTCCTGAGGCGGAAGCCGGGAGACTCTGTGCTCGCTCTTGTAATTTTATTATTTACCTGTTTTTCAAATTTATGAAGTGCCTGGCGCATGTTAATTGTTTATGGGGCTGATCTGCCCTTGCTCCTCTGTGGTCTCGATCCCCTGTCCTGGCGCAGCAGATTGCTTGCTGACGCCGGACTTTGGAGGGGCGGGCCGTCATCTTGGGTGAAACTGGAGGGTTGCGGACTAGCTGTCATCCTTCCCACCCTCCTCACAATCTATCAATGTGCAGAGGGCCCCGACCACGCAGCGGGCGGGCGCAGCGGGCGGGCGCAGCGGGCGGGCCGGTGGCGCGCCAAAGGCGCGCCTAAGGCAGGCCCGTCTGCGCCCGTACGCGCCAGTCCTGCGCCTCTCGCCAGACATGCTGCCGAAATCAGTCCAGGTAAGAAGTCTATACGAGGACTGAGTTGCTTAGTTTTCGCCCCCCCTATAAGTAAGGACGGTCTTCCCCTTCTTGAGCGGCCCTGTTACTTGTACCTGTAATCTATTTAGCCTTCCGGTTCCTACTATCATAGGTGCATCTAACCCTCAGGCATCACTGCATCAATTGAAAATTCTTCAACTGAATGTTAGATCATTGCCCAAGCACCATGCAGAACTATTTGATCTGTTAGTGGATGAATCCCCTGACATATTTTTTATCACTGAAACTTGGATGTGTGATGATTTAATGACTATTTCTAATCTAGCTCTTCCGCCCGGTTTCTCGATCGCTCTGATTAATAGAGCCTCAAGAGGAGGCGGTATTGCTGTTATCACCAAAACTATGTATTCCTGCTCATTTGAGAAACTTAATCTAAAAGGGGCGGAATGTGGCTATTTTAACATTTCTATTAACGCACATTTTACTTTCTCAGGGTTACTTATTTATAGGCCCCCTGGCCCCATGGGTGGCTTTAATACGTCCCTTTTGGAGATTGTGGAAGCCTGCGCTATGAGATCTGCTCATTTTAACATCGTGGGTGACCTCAACCTCCATTTTGAGTTGGAGAATGAACCAATGATCCGCACCTTGCTGGCGGACCTGGCTGCCTTCCAGCTTACCCAACTAGTGATAGGCCCCACGCACGTCGGTGGCCATACGCTGGACCCTATTTTTACTAACATTGACTCGCCCAATTGCCCTGCTCCAATACCTATTGCCTGGTCGGACCACTTAATGGTTGCACTGTTTTTTTCCATATCTACCTCCAATAACTATAAACCCCAGACCGTCATTCGTAAGAGACCATGGCGCAAACTCTGCCTCTCAGATTTTCATTCCCTTCTAGAAAGTGATCCTTTTAACGCCTTTTCAGATGCAAATTCAGGATATGACTCGTTTTGTTCCTGGCTTACCCAGAACCTTGACAAGCTCATTCCTGAAACTTTGTGCACAAAACGTACTCAGGACGCCAATCCCTGGTATGACGCAAATCTGGCAGGCCTTAAAAAGACCTGTAAACGTTATGAACGTAACTGGAGGAAAGAATACTGCCCTGGAAAAAAAGCTGACTATCTAATACAACTTAAAATTTATCACAAAGCTATCTGCAGTACACGGGCAGCATATTATGCCACTGAGATAAAAACTAGCCCTAATCCTGCTAAAGTGATTTTTAAAATTTTAAAAGAACTTAGTACAAAGAAATCCACTGGCAATGTAATTACCTCAGCAGTCCAATGTGAAGGTATAGCCTCCTTCTTTGTGGAAAAAATCCAGACCATTTATTCAGCCTTTAATGCTGAAATCCAGCTCAGCAATGGCGTAGAGGTTATTCCTCGCTCTGTGTCGAGTCTATCTAATATCCCTGAAATATCCATGGAAAGATTTGACCAACTTACTAAGCTTATTAAATCAGGCTCCCCGATGGACCCTCTGAAGCCTGCTCAATTCCGTGACTCCTCCTCGCACTGTTTTGATCCGTTACGTGATATCATCAACGCCTCCTTTTCTACCGGAATTGTGCCTGACAAATGGAAACAGGCATGGGTTTCCCCATACTAAAAAAGCCCACCTTAGATCCCCAGAAGCCCGAAAATTATAGGCCCATATCATTGCTCCCCTGGGCCACGAAGATCGCGGAGGCTCATGTTAACACCACTCTTACTAGTGTCCTAAACATCAACAACATTCTGAATGACACTCAGCACGGATTCGGTGCTGGCCATAGCACAGAGACCGCGCTCCTGGCTATGACAGAGCACCTTCGGGCCTCCCTCGACCTTGGCCAAACAGCGGCACTCATCTTATTAGACCTGAGTGCCACGTTTGACACTGTGTCACACAAGATCCTGCTTCGCCGGTTCGAAGAGGCTGGGGTTACTGATATGGCCCTTGCCTGGTTTCGTTCTTTTTTAACCGACAGGTCCTTTCGGGTGTCTACTCCACCTTTCCTTTCAAAGGCTCACTCAATTGGACAGGGGGTTCCGCAGGGCTCCGCCCTGAGCCCCACCCTGTTCAATCTTTATGTTCAGCCGCTGGCTGCTGTCGCCAAAGCATGGGACCTTACCATCGTGTCCTACGCTGACGATACGCAGCTAGCCGTTGCCTTATCGGATGGAAATGAAATGGACCCTCTCAAATTTAATTCAAGCCTGGCGGCTGTAGCAGAATGGCTCACGGCCAACTGTCTACAGCTCAATGCCTCAAAGACGGAGGTATTACTGGTAGGAAAAAATCCGGAACGATGGGGAGATCGTTGGTGGCCCTCCAACCTGGGAGTTATTCCTAAACCGAAACTAGTAATTAAAAACCTGGGAGTCTGGATAGACCCTTCCCTTAGTTTTATTACGCAAACTAAAAAGGTGGCCGCCGTATGTTTCGGAATTTTACGGAGCTTAAAAACCATTCTGAAATTTTTCGACTCTGATACCAGACAACTTATTGTCCAGTCTATGATATTGTCTAGATTGGATTATGCGTCCTCTGTGCTCCTTGGGACCAATAAAGCAGAAACGGCTCGCCTCCAGCGCGTCCAGAACGCAGCTGCTAGAGCTGTAGTAGGCCTGCCCCGCTTCAGTTCCACCTCAAATACTATTCGTAAGCTTCACTGGCTCCCAGTAGCCCAACGAATACAATTTAAAGCGCTATGCATCAATTTTAAATTCTTAAAGCATCCTAATCCTAAAATGTTAAAATCACTCCTAAAGATGTATGTGCCTACGTGAGCCCTTTGCTCAGCCAACCAGAATCTGGTTGAAATCCCCCGGTTCAATCGTTCTAGAGCTGGGGGACGTTCTTTCCGGTATCTAGCAGCCAAGCTTTGGAATGCTCTTCCTTCCAACTTGCGAGAAATAAATGATTTGTACCAATTTAGGAAGGCCATCAAAACTTTTCTGTTTCCTTAAAAAAATTCCTGTTTTCTGTTTTCTGTTGTGTTTTGTTTAAGATCAGCGCCGGGACGCCCCTTTGCCAAGGCAGCTGTGCGCTCTATAAAACCCATAACATAACATAACTCTGTGGAAAAAGATACTAACATATTTTGGTACTTAATGATCGAACGAACTGCAGACCAATGGCTACATTTTATAAGAGGCTATTGTCAAGACATGACCATATTCCATATGAATCAATGAGCCGAGTATGGCGTATTACAGTAAGAATTAAGATGCCGCCAGGCACGAGGAAGATGATGTCAAAGGAAACAAAAGTACTTCCTACACAGGAGATATGTAGTACTTAAGAGCAGGGGCACTATCCTCAACTATCAGGGACGCCAATGGCAAGCAGCAATGTTGTTGTTTTCTGATAAGGAAGCAGTGTTGTGCACAAACTGAAAAAGTGACCTTTCTTTTACACTCTCTCTCTTTCGTCCCCTGTATTCATACCCAATGAGTAACAGCAGATGAGATCACACAACTAGTGAGAACATGATGTCAGGTGAAGGGCTTTTTTCTACAAAAACATGTGCAAATCACCCTTTTTTTCCCTTGATCTTTAGAAAAATCATGTACAAGGAAATCTTGAGTTGGCTAACCTCTTTGACCATAACACATACAAATGTAATATAATAAAATAGAAGTTTGTAATGCCTATTGTTCTGATGCCCTCCAGACATACCTGACTTGTTTAATAAAGTGTTACATGAGCCCTGAGGAAGACCTGTTGAATATCTGGCCCCCAGTTTTGAGATCAAACATGTTATCATTGCAGTGGAGTTCTATTCTGCCTTCTTTATTAATTGGTTAAAGTGATACATTTGATTGATGAACACTGATGATTTGCAACTGAATTTCACCATTGACAATACCCCTGACTCTATCCATTGACAATACCCCTGACTCTATCCTGAATTTTAGGACCACTATGTAACACGTCCGCAATTGGATGAATAACAACCATTTAAAATTAAATCCTGATAAAACAGAACTGATCCTAACCAGCAACTCTCAGAACCCCTGGAACTCAATTATTTGGCCTGCAGAGTTTTTAGTGCCCCCACTTCCTTCTTCTTCAGCCAAGAGCCTTGGTGTTACAATTGATAGTGAGCTCTCAATGAAAACCCGGATTGGACCAATAGTCTCTACCTGCTTTCTCCAACTCAGCAAGATCAGGAAAATCAGTAGATTCCTTACAACGGAAGTGGTTATCCAAGTCATTCTATCACTGGTAATTTCACATCTCGACTATGCCAATTCTACCTACTTTGGCCTTCTAGGGTACTTATGAAAAGACTGCAACTGGCGCAAAATCAGACAGCGGGACTTATTTATCACCAGCCAAGATGGCACCACGTCACTCCCTTCATGAAGACATTACATTGGCTCCCAGACACCCATCAGTGTGCATTTAAGTTTGGATGCCTGATATTTAATTAACTCCACGGCACATGCCCGGAATTTATTTATACTCTCATCCAGAGGTATGTCCCTGTCCGGACCATTTGGTCATCCCACCAGTCCCTGTTGGCCATTCCTACCTTTAAACAAAAAAGAACTGGCAGCGGTACTGGCCTACTTTTGGAACTCACTCCCTTTCAACATCCGATCTTCTACATCCAACTCTGATTTTAGGAGACAATTAAAAACGTGGCTGTTCTCTTAAACCTACAAATGAATGATCTTATGAGAAGCCGATCACCTCTCTCTATAAGCGCTATGAATCTGTTTGGTGTACATGCGCTTTACAATTTTTTTTAACATAACATAACTGTGTAAAGTACCCCTGCATAGAACATCCTTGAGTAATTCTTATCCATGAACGTATGATGTGTGCATTTACAAAAGGGACTGATGTGCCTTTGAGTTGTATAAGTCAGACATGACTTGTTTGACCTTTGCGCTTAAATGAATGACATTGGGTAGGGAAAACAATGTTAATGTGTTCCCCTGATATTTATGTAACCATTGTCGTGTATGGTTTTTAATGAATGTCTATTTCAATATATATGTGTAGATGCCATAATTTCCATTTAATTGTCTCGAGTTGGTAACTTGGCCTGATGCCTACAATTAATAAATGTTGTTTTTTTAAAAGAAAGGCTGGCAGCATGTTGCATCATGTCCACATGATATTATGATGTATGAAATGAATAAAAGTGAAAATCCAGGGTGAGTGAGGGGGCTTTTATTCAGATTGGCTTATACGTTCCCCTAACCTAACTTTCTTGAACAGGGTGGACCCTGTATTTTTGGAAGAGTGCCCTTTTGGCAGTCATTTCCCACACACACCCTTGCAAAGGTGTGTGTATTCTCTGAAGCATAGGTTTTGTAATGGAAAAGGTCCCTTCCAGAACAAAAACTATGCTTTAAAGCTTTTCCCACTTTGTATGTGTGCTGTACAATGCAGCACACCTACAAACTGAGAAGAACAAGGAGAAATGAGAGTGTTTCTTTGTGTTACATCTGCCTCAAGGTGGCTTAAGATTTTGTTTCCAATCCCTATCTAACAATGTTATGTAGATAGGAATTTGCATTGAAACCCATGGGTGGTTCATGGGAATGCCCATGCACCCCCCATATAACACCCCCTTGATCCAAAGCAATGAAAAGAAGAGCATGGAGCTTGTTTGCTTAATTTTGAGGACGTATCCAATGCAAATATTGACTTACATTCAATAGTACATATGGAGGGCATATTTAATACAAAGTCATACAGTGCAGCACAGAAAGTCACCTTGCTGCACTGTGCAACAGGGAAAAGGCAGAATTGTGCCATTCTTAAAAAAAATACGGTGCATTCCTGCCCTTTTCCCTGCGCTGCTGCCATTTTGGGTGCCTAGTCCCAATGGTATAGAGTTGTGCTCTGCAGCCCTGCTTTGTGTTTTATCGCTATATGCTTTATTATCTCCTGTTGCACTTTAAATGCCTATTGCTGCTGAATACTGATTGGCTTGAACTGTTTAAAGACTCTGATTTGAACTTTGCCGCATATCGATCAGCCTGCACTGTCAATTTGATTTTAAATTTTGCCATTTGCACCTGTTTAATTGCAATTTTAAAAACGCACCTAACTTCACTGGCAACTTTACCACCTCCTGGGTCTCCGATTCCCCGGTCCAACACGGCGTTTGCCAATTGATTGGAGGGAACCGGATACCACCATCTGTCCCGGCCGTACCCGCCTGACTTCCAGTGAAGAATGCGGAACACAGGGCTTTCCCGCGCCCGGCCAGCTATTTAGGTTTATGCTGGGCCGGACGTGTGCAGTGGGCGCGCAGCTGGTACGGAAGCCCGTCGGCGCCCGTCCATGCCCCAGAGGCAACCGCCGCAGGCCATGCTGCCGGCAAGAACATGCATGGCCAGTGTATAAACTACATGAAAGATGCACTTTTAGCTATGAGGAGGGAACCATGCGTATGCCCCCTTTGCCTATATCCGGTTTCTGGCAACAACCTATGAAGACATGCCCCCTATGCGGTTGGGAGGGCTTTACTACTGACACCCAGCAGCCTTCAAATAAAGGGACCGGGGGTAACCTAGGCTCTGGTGATACTACCCACGGCCACTACAAAAAGCAACTTTGCGCCCTACTTCTTAACACCCTGTCTCTCAAAAAACATTCTCTCAATATTCACAACCTACTAGTTGATAGATCTCCGGATTTTCTATTTTTAACGGAGACATGGCTGAGCAAGACATCTAATCCTACCTTAGCATTGGCTATCCCTACGGGTTACCAGATCATCAGGAAAGACCGCCAGGTAGGCACAGGGAGTGGCATCGCCATAATCTTTAAAAACCAGTGCTCTTGCTCTACAATGCCCGAGGTCGAAGTGGAGGGAACGGAATGCCTCGGCTTTCAGCTTGTGGTATCACCTCATCAATCCATAGCGGGTATCCTATTAGACAGACCTCCGGGGCATGCTGGCAGGTTTCTAGCGGCAATCGGCGATGCAGTCCCGCCATTTGTCCTAAAATATAAACACTGCCTGGTGCTGGGTGACTTTAATCTACATTTGGATGTACCGGAAGCAACAGACTCAGCCAGATTACTAGACACACTGCAGGCGCTACACTTGGATCCTTATGTCTTTTCTCCCACTCATGAAAAAGGCCACACTTTAGATCAGATGTTTTCTACGATCACACTAGGCATGAGTCAATCAATCAATCAATCAGGAGTTTGTTAAAGCGTGACTACTCACCCGTAAGGGTCTCAAGGCGCTAGGGGTGGGCGGGCGCAGGTTCCATTCTATCAAGGAGGGGGTCTGTCGAAGAGCCAGGTTTTGAGGTTTCTTGCGAAGATGGGGAGCGATGTTGTCTGTCTGAGGTGGAGCGGAAGGACGTTCCATGCTTTGGCCGCGAGGAAGGAGAAGGAGCGGCCTCCCGATCTGGTCTTTCTGGTGCGGGGGACCACGGCGTAGGAAAGCTGGGCTGATCGTAGGGTCCTTTGGGGTGCGTGGAATTTGAGTCGGCTGTTCAGGTATGCTGGTCCGGTGCCGTGGAGGGCCTTGTGTGCGTGGGTGAGCATCTTAAAGGTGATTCTCGCCTCGACGGGGAGCCAGTGGAGTGTGCGCAGGTGCTGGGAGATGTGGCAGTGTTTTGGCAGGTTGAGGACCAGTCTTGCGGCGGCGTTCTGGATGTTCTGTAGCTTGCGGATGAGGTTTTTGTTTATTCCGGCGTAGAGTGCGTTGCCGTAGTCGAGTCTGCTGGTGACCAGGGCGTGAGTGACTGTCTTTCGGTGTTCGAGGGGGATCCATTTGAAGGCCTTACGAAGGAGGCGGAGGGTGTGGAAGCAGGAAGATGAGACAGAGTTGATCTGGCGGTCCATTTTGAGCTCGGAGTCCAGGATGATTCCCAGGTTGCCTGCGTGGTCTGTGGGGGTTGGCGGGTTTCCGAGGGCGGTGGGCCACCAGGTGTCGCTCCAGGTGTCGGGGTTTGGGCCCATGATGAGTACTTCTGTTTTGTTGGTGTTTAGTTGAAGGCAGCTGTTTTTCATCCATTTGGTGACGGCTTCCATGCATTCTTGAAAGTTGCGTCTGGCGGTGTTAGGCTCGTTGGATAGGGAGAGGATGAGCTGGGTGTCGTCTGCAAATGACACGATGTCCGTAGGTTCTGACGATGGGGGCAAGTGGAGCCATGTAGACGTTGAAGAGCATCGGGCTGAGGGAGGAGCCCTGGGGGACTCCGCAGGTGATCGGTGTGGGGTCCGAGAGGAAAGGGGGGAGTCTGACCCGCTGCGTCCTGCCGGAGAGGAAGGAGCAGATCCAGTCGAGGGCGTTGTCCTGGATTCCTGCATCGTAGAGTCTGCGTATTAGGGTGCGGTGGGAGACTGTGTCCAACGCCGCTGATAGGTCGAGGAGGATGAGGGCTACTGTTTCTCCTTTGTCCAGTAAGGTGCGGATGTCGTCTGTTGCGGCGAGGAGGGCGGTTTCCGTACTGTGGTTTTTTCTGAAGCCGGATTGGGAGGAGTCGAGGATGTTGTGTTCTTCAATGAATGTGGCGAGTTGGCTGTCGATGGCTTTCTGGATGACTTTCGCTGGGAACGGGAGCAGGGAGATGGGTCTGTAGTTTTTGAGGTCGGTGGGGTCCGCTGAGGGTTTCTTTCGGAGGGGGTTGACCTTGGCGTGTTTCCAGTCGTCAGGGAACGAGGCGGTCGCCAGGTAGCGGTTGATGGTTTGGCGGAGCATGGGTGCGATGGTGTTGGCGGCTCTGTTGAAGATGTGGTGGGGGCAGGGGTCCGTGGGGGCCCCTGAGTGGATTGACTTCATTGTCTTCAGTGTGTCTTCGGTGGTGAGGGCTGTCCAGTCACCAATCGCTGGTTTCCGGGTGTCGGGGGAGGTTGGTGAGGGTACAGTGTGTTGGTTGTCTTCGTCAAAGTTGTCGTAGATGCTCTTGATTTTGTGGTGGAAAAAGATGCTGAGTTTGTCGCAGAGGTCTTGTGAGGGAGGGATGTCGGTAGACTTGCTGGTGGGTTGGGCGAACTCCTTGATGATGCTGAAGAGTTCCTTGCTGTTGTGTGCGTGGGTGGAGATTCTGTCTTCAATCGCTTTTTTCCTCGTTTCTCTGATGAGTTGATGGTGGGCGTTGGTGGCGGCTCTGAAGTTGTTGTGGGCTTCTGTGGATTTGGTGTTTCTCCAGGCCTTTTCAAGGCGGCGGCATGTGCGCCTGGACTCTCGAAGTTCGGTGGTAAACCATCTGGCTTTCTTGGCACGGGTATTGTTTTTCTTGAGGGGGGATATGGTGTTGGTGCTGTCCGAGATCCATCTATGCAGGGTTCGTGCTGCGGTGTTGGGGTCGTCGTTTTCCGCGATGGTTGTGGTGGAGTTGTTGAGTGAGGAGGTGAGCTGGTCATCAGTGATTTTGGTCCAGTTTCTTTGTGGAAGCAGGTGCTGGTGTCTGTGGATGGTGGGTGTTCTGAAGGTGAAGTGGACGCAACGATGGTCGGTCCATGGGAGTTTGGTGGTGTGGCTGAAGGTGATGGAGTGTCCTGTAGTGAAGAGGGGGTCGAGGGTGTGTCCTGCTGAGTGAGTGGGCTCGGTCACGATCTGGCGGAGTCCAGTGTTGTGGAGGTTGTCCAGGAGGGATGTGGTGTTGGGGTCCAGTTGATTGTCGAGGTGGAAGTTGAGGTCTCCCAGCAGGGTGTAGTTGGTGGATGCGATGGCCTGCGGGGAGATAATGTCAGTGATGGAGTTGGCGAAGGGTCCGCGGGGTCCAGGGGGTCGGTAGATGAGGGTTCCTCGGAGGGTGGCGGTGGGGCTGGCCAGTATCTTGAAGTGAAGGTGTTCCATCAGTTCTGTGGACTCGTCAGGGAGTGTGCTCAGGCGGAGGCTGGATTTGTGGACGATGGCGATTCCTCCTCCTGAAGGATGGGGCGGTCCTTCCTGGAGATCTTGTATCCTTGGGGGATGGCGATGGCGATGTCCGGTCCCGAGGTGGTGTTGGTCCAGGTTTCGGTGAAGAATGCTACGTCTGGGGTGGTGCTGTCGAGGAGGTCCCAGATTTCTGTTGCGGGTTTGTGGAGGGATCGGACGTTGAGGAGGATGCATTGCAGGGTCTTCGGTTCGGTTGTGTTCTTGTGGGCGGGTTGTGCTGGATCCGTGTTCTTGGTGGTGCTGCAGGTGTGCTGGCAGCGGTGACAGCTGAAGGGTCCATGGGTTTCGGCTGGTGATGCTAGCTTGCAGTTGTTGTTGCAGCCTGGGTTGAATGCGTGGAGTGCTGCTGGGTCGTAGCGTTGGCGGGGCGGAGGTCCAGGGTTCCTGGTGCTGGTTGCGGACGGGTCGCAGACGGGGCCAGAGTCAATCCATTCCTCTGGTTTGGTCCGACAATTTTCTCCTCAAGTTCTCGAATGAGAAGGCTTTTAACCCTACCAAGGCCCCAGGGAATTGCAAAAGCACTAATTACAGACCCTTTCACTTAATCACACAAGATGCACTTCTTAAGGCCCTCAATAAGCTTCCGATCATTCTTAGCGGGGACCTCGAGAAAGATGTCGAGGACTTCGATAACTGGCTTTTGTGCCAGGCCAGGGAACTTGCCCCCCCTGTCTCTCACTCTGGTAAGATGGCCAGGCCATCCGCCCCTTGGTTTACCACTGCTCTCAAAGAAAGTAAGAGAGCATGTAAACATCTCGAAAGGGTCTGGTGGAAAAACTTTGACCACAACGATAAAACCACGTACAAACAGGCACTAAAGACCTATTTTAACAAGTCATGGAGGCAAAAAAAACATTCTTAGCTGCCAAAATCAACCGTGCATCGAACAAAAACAAGGACATTTTTAACATTGTCAGCGATTTCTCCTCTCCGGCAGTAGAAGCGAAATTATTCTCTCCTACTGAGGCGTGGACGAGTTGCATGGCGTCCTATTTCCATGATAAAATCATAAGCATTCAGGAATCCTTCCTGACCACTCCCCGGTCTCAGCATGACAAGGGTGCGCCTAGTCCCCCTCAAAGTCAAGCTAAGGGTCCTTCTCTGGAATGATTCCCATTGATCTCAATGGGACAAACTCTTGAAGTCATGAAAGGCCTCAAATACGGCTCTCCTTCTGATCCTTGCCCTGCTCACACATTGGCATCTATCGCAGATATCATTAATCCAGCATTTAATCCGATCTTGAATTTCTCCTTGAAGATGGGCCAGATCCCTGACAGATGGAAGAGAGCCAAAATCCTGCCCCTCCTAAAGAAACCTACCCTGGACCCTGAACTAGCTTCTAACTACAGGCCCATATCACTGCTTCCTTACATGTCCAAAATCCTGGAAAAAGTGGTGTACAAGGTCACCACGGATTTTATCGAAACCAATTCCTTACTCCACCAGAGTCAGTCCGGGTTCAGGGCCAACTTCAGCACTGAGACGGCACTTCTGGAAGTATCTGAAACTATAAAGGAGGAAGTGGAAAGAGGTGGCAAAGCCATACTGATACTGCTGGACTTATCAGCTGTGTTTGATACCGTCCCCCATGATCGCCTCCTGCAGAGACTCCGGGAGTGCGGGTTTGGGGGTACGGTACTTAACTGGTTTACCTCCTTTTTAAAGGACCGCCAGCAATGAGTGTGGGCCCCACCTTTTGCTGCCTCGATCCCACCTCTTGAGGTGGGTGTGACCCAGGGCTCCATACTGAGCCCCATCCTTTTCAATCTGTACATGTACCCCCTCGCAACTCTGGATGAGAACCACGGCACAAAAATTTTATCGTTCACCTACGATACGCAGCTGCTCTTTACTAGCGGCAAAAACATGGACTTCAAGGGTGACATGATCAACAACTGTCTAACAGAAGTGTTCTCCTGGCTCCAGCTCAACCAGCTTAAATGGAATCCTGGTAAATCGGAGATTATCTTCTTCGAGCACCGCCCCAGTAACCTCTGGTGCAGTTGTTGGCCCGCTGACATGCCCCCCCCCCCACGTCTCCCATAAAGACAGTGATAAATCTAGGGGTGAAGCTTGATGTAAATCTCTCCATGCTGGCACAGATCCAATTTGTGGCTGAGTCGTGTTCACCCACAGAAAAACAGTGGTTCAGGCATTGATAATCTCCAGGATGGATTGCGTGAATATACTCTATCTGGGGCTGCCTGAATATCTACTGACTAGACTGCAGGTGACTCAGAACGCCACAGCTAGAGCTATACTAATGCTGGGTCCCAGAGCCAGCATGGCTTCACAGCTGAAGTCTCTTCAGTGGCTCCCTGTCCGCAAAAGGATTCATTTTAAAGCCATGGTTCTGGCTTTTAAGGCTTTGCACGGTTTGAGAGCTGGGTACATTACAAAAAGAGTCCAATTTTATCATCCACACCGTGTACTCAGGTCAGCAGCACTGCGACTGGCTCGGTCCCGCAGATACTTTCGGGCATGTATCGGGGACCGCTCTTTCCAGGTGCAAGCAGCCAGGTTGTGGAACAATCTACCATTCGATCTAAGGTTAACTCAGGATCTCCTGGGGTTCAGGAAATCTCTAAAAACGTGGCTGTTTCAGCTGTAAACCCCAGAGCTTGGCTTCCCCTCCGTGCTGAGTCTTCATCCTGCTTCAGCGCCGGGACACTAAATTGAGTAGCTGTGCACTTTATAAACAAACTTTTAACATAACATTACATAACATAACATAACAATGCAGATGCAATGCAAGGGTTCCTGTGTTGCACGCAGGATTGTTTTTGTGCAGGTAGGGACACTTTCCTGCACAAAAACAATCCTGAGAGGGGTTTTCCTTTTTCTATGTACGCTGCAGAATGCGTATCTTTTTTGTGCATTCACAGGTCTACCGCTTTTGGTTAATCTAGGAATGCATCAAATCGATGGGAGTAGCATGGGTACACCCATGCAACGCCCATGGGATACCTTGCCCTGGCAGAGTAACGCATGCAATGCAGTAATTTGCACTGTGTTGCGTTAGTCCAGATATATGAAGCCACATAAGCTACAGACGGTGTCCTTGCATAGCTTAATAAATCACATATTCTGTTTGCATGATGCGCTCACCACATTGCGTGGTGCAACTGTCACACAACTTCCCTTGTAAATATTCGTAAACCTGGGCCCTTGTTTCACAGTTTCAAAAAGTCATTTGCTGCTTGAACCAAGCATTCAGTGCACAAATTTACATGACCTGAATCTTTGTAAGAACGGCAGAGACAATGTGAAACACAATATTCGGGATTTATGTTAAATTACTCTTTGATAATAAAACATTTGTACAGCCCTAGCAGATTCAGAGAGGTAAAGATGTTTATTTTATCATTGGTGTTGGAGTTAGCCAGATCTGGCTTCAAAGAGTAGGTTCGCATTTTGCAGAGACCAGGGAGCATATGTTCAGCAAAATTTTGCATTGCGGAGCTGCAAAAAATTTGCCAGTGCCACGCTCCAACATTTTCAAAACACAGGGATGTACCATATTTACCACAATAGGGTGCACCCCTGTATTTTCTCTAGTACTGGGGATAATATTAGCTGCCTAGCGACAATACAGGCACCGCGCACCATAGTGGAAGGGGGCCTGCATTGCAGGGAATTAAAGTATATGTGCAGGAGGGTGTCCCTTTCTGCACATAAACAAACCCTAATGGCTGTTTGTTACTAGGAGCTCAATCAGTCTTGGAATGGTTTCTGACCAAATCGGATTCGAGGAGTCGACCAACCAATTACAATGGTTACAAATACAATTCGGTCGGACTCCCTTTAACTTCATTGGGAGCCTGTGTTCTGACCGAATGCACAGGCTCCCGTTGAAGTAAGGGGTGGCCGGGGAAAATCTGGCTTCCTGTGGAGGGCACCCATTGGTGCCTGCCACACTGTACATGGTTGGAAAGGGGGTTGGAAGGCTCTAGGTGACAGGGGCCTGCTACAGTCCCCTAACTTGGATCCCGACAGCCAATCCTTGTTGGAACAACCGATTCCGAAAGACTGTCCGAATCCGACATCGTAATCACTCAGTCGGAAACACGGTCTGTAGACTTGTACAAGTCTGCTGCGACCAACTCCATTCCTCTGAATGCCATTCGTAATTGAGTGGGACCCGAACGCTTTCAGACTATCATAATCGGTCGGTCGGAAAGCTTTCCATCGCACTTCGTAATTGGCCCAATGTATTCGGCAGCACACATAGAAGTAACAAATCGTCATTATTTAATGATTGTTCATGTGTAGAAAGGAACACCTTCCTGCACATCAACAATCATTAATGGCTTTTTGCTCTTTCTATATTTGCTGCAGACTGCAGCACACATAGTTAAGCAAAAACAAGGAGAAATATAAGCATTTTTCCTTGTGCGCCATGTTAATCCCTGTTCTTGCATGGTCTTAGTTTTTGGTGCTCCCATCGATTTACACCTTCTTGTAAATCTAGGGCATCATGGAACAGTAATGGGTGTTGCAGTAGAACGCCCAAAGCAACACCCATTGCATGCCCCTTTCACACAGATACCTGCATGAAATCAATCAATCAATCAAGGAACATGTAAAGCGCGCAACATACCCGTGAGGGTCTCAAGGTGCTGAGGGGAGGGGGGGTCTGGCGTAGGTGGGTTGGGACGGTGTTGCAGGTTTTGGCTGCGAGGTAAGAGAAGGATCTACCATCGGCGGTCGATCGTTGGATGTGGGGGACATCTGCAAGGGCGAGGCTGGCGGAGCGAAGCTGGCGGGTGGGGGTGTAGAAGCTGAGTCTGCTGTTCAGGTAGGCTGGTCCGGCATTGTGGAGTGCTTTGTGTGCGTGGGTGAGGAGCTTGAAGGTGGTCCTCTTGCTGACGGGGAGCCAGTGTAGGTCTCTCAGGTAGTGGGTGATGTGGCTGCGGCGGGAGTTGTTGATGATCAGTCGGGCGAAGCCGTTTTGGATGCGTTGTAGTCATCGTAGGTGTTTGGCTGGGATACCAAACCCAGCCAAACACCTGAAATGGTAGCATATTTGCAAAGCGGCGTTAAGCAACAAAAAGTGACTGTAATCCCACTTTAGAAACATGGTGCAGGGCATATTGCCACCAGAGCGTTAAAAAGGGACACTCCGGTGGTGCTAGGGGCTTATACATATGCCTCCATGTTTTTTATATTAGGAGCAATTCAAACATGAGGTGAAGTACATAGTAGAGTACGGTCTGATTGACAAAAAGGGCTCTTGCCAAAAAAACTAGATGATCCCTGAAGGAAAAATGAATAGGTCTTTTTTTATGTTGAACACATGCAGATTGTTTTCGAATCCACAACCACACATTTAATATTGTGTTAGACTGTACAATTGTGTAAACTTAGGCACAGGGAATTGGATTTATTTGACCGAAATCGCAGAATATTGTTGGTCACATGTCGAGGCCGGGATTGAAACTCACTAGTTTACTTCTCCCACGAGAAGTTTGATAGGGTATTCCATTATTATTTGTCATGTCAAGAGAATCACATGCAGTGTGAAACATTGACAGGATGAGTCACTGATTTATGTCGCAGCTTTTATATAGTAGCACAAAAACAAGTTTAAAGTAACCATGGACATGTGACGCAGTCAGCAAAGTTCCAACAAGTTTAAACCATGTTAAGAAATACGAAATCTCTCAAAAGTGTAGTTATGTTGTTTAATCTACACATGAAAGGCAGAATTATGATGGACTGGGTTGGCTCAGTGAATTACTAAGTGCTTGTTTATAGGTGTGTGCAGTGAGTAAAGTGAATTAATACAAACTGATATTTCTCTATGTAAAGTGAATTAATTCAAACTGATATTTCTCTATGTAAGTCCATTATTCTAGACAGCACAACTTAGAAACAGAAAGCTGGAAACTCTGGTCGTTATTTCCGAAATTTACAGTCTGAAAATCAAGCCCTTACTTGGAGAAATGTATGGTTAAATTAATGCACTTGAGACACTGAGGGCTTATTAAACCAGGTGCTAGGCTCTCCACTGAGCCAGTGGAGACCATCTAGACATGGCCCTACACATCCAAGAAAAAGATTGCTTTGGTGAAAATATCAGAGTGATCGTGAAGAAGAAAAGTGAAGAACGAGAATACATTAAGAGCAGGACATATACTAAAATGAAATATAGAATCCCTGAATATTATTTACCTTCCCCAGCTCCATAGAACAAAAACACACCGTTCAATGAATTTTTAAACAATTTAATTTTTTAAACAACGCAATTATTGCCTATCTTAGCACAAATGCAAAGTGGGAAACACATGGAGAAATGAGAGCATTTCTCCGTGCTACATCTGCCTCAAGGAGGTATAGTAGCACAAACATCTTGGTCTATTAAACTAGTACTTCATATAAAATATCACCTATAAAACAATGGATACTCAGGAAAACATAAAATGGATGCATTATACAATTTGTATTATGTAAAGAGAAAAAGTAAAAAAAAAATAACCATAATTTAATATACAAATATTCATTGAGGAAGTGGCAGTCAATGTGTATTTACTTATGTTCTATCTGTGTGCTTTCAAGAAATATAAGTTATCATCATGATTATAATAGAATATTCAATTCTTAAAAACCTTTCCTTTGCCTGCCATGTGTTTTTAATGCATTTTGAAACTGTTAATAGTGTAATTTCATTATTGGTCATCAGACATAATGTTAATACTTTTCCAAAATAAAAAGAAAATCCATTTCTTTCTATCATGCCTAAAAAGGAAAAAAACACCAGGAAATGATTTGCGGCCTTATTATGAGTTTGACGGTCTGACCATCGTAGAACTAAGTCCGCCCCCTACCATGGCTCTGGAAGTCCAAAAACCGCCGTATTATGAGTCGGCCGGTGGTATCGAGGCAGGGATCTCGCAGCAGTGGTGTGTACTATTACAAAATATATTGATGTGTGTGCATTTCAACTACATATGTGTAGGATGCATAAATATGCATGATATATGTGGGACAATACCATATCCCCATTGCCAGGGTTCGACCCATATATGGGCAGTCCTGGCAATGGGTATATGTTATTTAAAGGACTTACCAGTAGATATCCGCATCCAGGTTTATAATCCTCAGGGTAATGATCCTGCTGCGAAGGGGAGAACTGTAGAAAGGGATCCACATTGTAGTCTTCCTGGGAGAAGAAGAAAGGGGTGAGTATGCATCCTAAATCCTCCGTCATCGCCACCTTGAAGTAGGCGGTCGGACCGGAGTGGTCCGCTTGTGGAACATGCAACTTGTAATATGCACTGGGGTGCAGCTCCCCTGTACGTCATATGGCAGCTGCCTTTCCGCTATCGTGATCCCTACGGTCGGCTGTCTGCTGACGGTCTCAGCAGTCCAGTGGCGTTCTTCGTAAAGCTGATCCGCCCAACTCTTAATAAGGCACTAAAAGTTTCTAGTCTGAAAAACGCACTGTGAAGAATACCCCCCCCCACACCTAAAAATGTATTGCCCCAAAAGGTTAGTAAAGTGCCATTATTAAAGGAGGGGGACATGCTATTCAGGTATGGTTCTCACTCAAGAATTGGTATACATTGCCAATGGGCCTAAACCTTCTTCGTGCACACAAGAAGTTTCAAAGTCAGCTTTTCCAATTGAGTCCCAGAACTTCTGTTGCAGTATTCTAGTGTCTGCACCAGGAAAAAGCCTTCACAATGCAGTCTTTAACAAAGCGTGCCTTTACTGGTAATGAGACAATATTAAGGAAAGAATTTGAACTACAATAATATAGAGTGAAAATATTTGTGGAACTTAAATATTGAATGCAAGCATATCGTTTTCAAGAATATTGATTTGAAGGTAAGTAAAATCGACTTTAAACATCTAGAAGTCATTATTACCATTTAAAAAATATAGCTGTTTAAAATATTGTTTTAAAAAAAATCTTTTTATTGTCATTTTGTTTGTTTAACAGTTGCATTAAGCTTAGGCACTACTCATATATCCATTACAGTTACATCTTATGTTTCATTGTATATCCACTAACATGAAGAATGATACCAGAGTGTTGTACAAGCTTGTTCATGAAGGTGGAAATTTCTTAATGGAGGCTTCCATGGTATATACATCTTATGTTATGCATGGCTTCACTCAAGAATTGTATGTTCTCTGCACGTGTAGCCTCATAAACCTGAACTGTGGAGGTTGGTATCAACATAATGAGGACAAAGCAAGACGGAGTAGGGGAGGGGGTAACTGTGTGTGAAACGCTGCTAGACCCTTTCCAACTTGTGCCCCCCTCATATGCATGTATCATGCTTAACAGAGCTCACATTTGTGTGAATCAGCCCAGGGAGCAATTCAAGTAAATGGCTGTCACAACCCTACCCTTAATGGTGTGCTCTCAGGGTGGTTCTCTCTCCCATAACCCCGCCTCAGTGATGTCATCTATCCCTGGTGAGGGGATGTATGACGGTACAACGCGTGCTTTTACAACGCGTACCGTTACGATGCAGGTTTTACAACGACTTGCGTAGGGGGCGCTGGATAGTGAATAGTTTAATTTACTCTTTCCAACTCCAGTCCCCGTGGATAGTAGGGAAGGTGTTGGATAGTAAATTAAACTATTACCTACCCTAGAACTCCCTCCAGCGAAAGTCGTTGTAATGACTTTCGTTGTTAAACCTGCGTCGTTACGGTACTTCGTTGTAAAAGTTGCGTTGTAAAGGACGTTCCCCCTGGTGAGGAACCACGTATTGATTCATCCGACTTCTGCAACTCTGACAAAATGGTCTCCCACTCCGTGGCCAGAGGGAATCTGCGGAGCCCCAACAGATCCTCTTTGTGCAGGGCAATGTTTCCCGCCTTGGACCAGTGAGTAGGGAGCGGTGCCATGCTACCCCCTGCAGAGCACTCAGTGCCTTCCAATGCATAGCGATTAGGCACTTGGAGATGGCGAGGCATAGGTCAAGGAAGCAGGAAGTGATCCTATGTTTCCTTCCCCTCTTAAACAGATGAAGGATGTAAACCTCCCACGTAAGAGGCATGTCCTGTCCTGTGCAGTGGGATAAGAAAGTGGCCCCACATTGCTCCAGTATGTAGCAAGCTTCAGGCACTGCCATAGAATGTGCAAAATTTCTGCAGCAGCTAAGTGACAGCTGGGGCAAACTGAGTGCGTGCGACAGAAGTATTAATTAATTTTGGTCGGGTGAGGTATGCCTGGTGAAGTATGAAAAACTGTAAATGACAGAAATGTTGGTTACAGGGGACGTGGGAGGGACCTTCTAGGGTAGCCACCCATTCTGGCTTGGTAAAGACGAGTCCCAGATCCTCCTCCCAGTGCAACTTTAAAGGGCTTAGATAGGTTGAAGTATGTTGGCAGAGCGACACTGCGAACCATCTAAGCAGATGGCCCTGTCTCCCATAATATGTAGGTATTGGATTGTATGGTTAACAGGAGGTTCTGTGGCTAGACTACCCCACCTGGAAGAAAGAGAGACTATAAGCGAGTGGTGTAGAAGGAAACTCCCCGTGAGAAGACCCTCCCCTGACACCAGCTCAGCATGAGCAATCAGGGTTCCATCTTGGAACAGATCTCCGACATCTTGAATGCCAGCTGGTTCCCTGCCTTGTAGTTCTACAACTGTGTTGATATGCTGCCCCATGGGGGTTCCCTGCAGAAAAATATAGAAGGGGAATAAGGCTTTATGGCGTGTCTCAGGAACATATAACCCAAACAGAAAACTGCTTGTAAACGATGCACTATACACACATCCCCGCAGGGTATTCTATCAACCACACTTGTCTCTAGTTTCAACTATTGTAACAATGATTTCAATCAAATTATAAACAAACAGTTTTTTAGTTTTTCAAACAACAACAGAAAACCAATCGGATGAAGAACATCTTTTGTTTAATCGAAGTTTTCTTGTCTTGTTATTGATTCTTCAATCTTGGTACATTACTTCATGTACATACATCTTTTCAGTAGCTCCCAATGCATTTCGGTATAGCAATACCTTCGTCAGGGGATGCTCTAAACAAATACAACAATGATAATCAGAATCTTCAATGTGGGAACCCCACGCTCCACCGTAAAATCAGTACTCATGTGTTGCAAGTTTGTCAAAACGAGTGCCAACTAAGTGTTGCCTCCACCACTGTGCTTAAAAACTAAAATTCACCACGTGTGACACTGCACACAAATTCAAAAAAGGTCCAGAATTGTACCTGTCTTAATGTCGTAAACTACTGCGCTGCGTTTCATAAGTTGTTCCTGGATAACAAAACACTGAGGTAACTAATGAGGTAACTAATACACCGGACCATGTCATTCTAAACGAGAACATACACAACTGTGTAGAGCTAAAGCCAGTCGCCGCCTACCTCTACAAATGACTCTTGTTCCCCAAGGTGAAAAACATCAAGTAGTCCTCTTCCTCGTCTTCTATCTCTGCAATGAATACACATAACGTTTAATACCACGCTAACCCGAGGGTTGGTCTCCCACCCTTGGTCCCGCGCGTCTCGCTGCTTACCTCGCTATCACGAGCCCTGATAGTAAATCGCCGCCATGCGTTCGAAAACGCCTCCTCTAACCCTCGCGTATTAAGCTCGCTGTCTGTTCCGGGTTGAAACTAAAAACGGACTATCGGAACTGGCGTTGGGCGCCATCTTTACCTAGTCTGCAAACATTTTAATAGAGAAAGAAATGAAACCCATAAGGTGCTCGTATTTACAAGAGGGGTGAAAACTAATGTAAGGATTAAAGTGTGCTACCAATTATAGATAAAGTCCCAAGTACTCCACTAAGTAAGCGCTGGTTGTGACAAAATTGCCATATAGACAATGAATGTGACCATGATAATAACAATATACAATGATTCAATCTAGGTTACAGAAAACATGTTAATTCAATTTTGTCATTGAGTCCCTGTGGCTCAAGCGTGTTCAGCCTGCGAATCCAGTATGTCTCCCTCTGCAATAATTGGCGATTGGTGTCAGCATGTACCTCCTGATCAATATTTTCTAGCACTGTGAAACGCAGTTGTGGAATTGTGTGCTGTCTCTCTTTCCAGTGCATGGCTAAATTAGACTTCGGGTTACCTGTTCTTATGAGACTCTTGTGTTCCGTAATGCGAACTTTTATTTTTCTGGTGGTTTTACCCACATACACAAGCCCGCACGGGCATTTGATGGCATAAACAACTCTACTTGTGTTACAGTCTGAGCCACAGGGACTCAATGACAAAATTGAATTAACATGTTTTCTGTAACCCCCCTTGTAAATACGAGCACCTTATGGGTTTCATTTCTTTCTCTATTAAAACGTTTGCAGACTAGGTAAAGATGGCGCCCAACGCCAGTTCCGATAGTCCGTTTTTAGTTTCAACCCGGAACAGACAGCGAGCTTAATACGCGAGGGTTAGAGGAGGCGTTTTCGAACGCATGGCGGCGATTTACTATCAGGGCTCGTGATAGCGAGGTAAGCAGCGAGACGCAGCGAGACGCGCGGGACCAAGGGTGGGAGACCAACCCTCGGGTTAGCGTGGTATTAAACGTTATGTGTATTCATTGCAGAGATAGAAGACGAGGAAGAGGACTACTTGATGTTTTTCACCTTGGGGAACAAGAGTCATTTGTAGAGGTAGGCGGCGACTGGCTTTAGCTCTACACAGTTGTGTATGTTCTCGTTTAGAATGACATGGTCCGGTGTATTAGTTACCTCATTAGTTACCTCAGTGTTTTGTTATCCAGGAACAACTTATGAAACGCAGCGCAGTAGTTTACGACATTAAGACAGGTACAATTCTGGACCTTTTTTGGATTTGTGTGCAGTGTCACACGTGGTGAATTTTAGTTTTTAAGCACAGTGGTGGAGGCAACACTTAGTTGGCACTCGTTTTGACAAACTTGCAACACATGAGTACTGATTTTACGGTGGAGCGTGGGGTTCCCACATTGACGATTCTGATTATCATTGTTGTATTTGTTTAGAGCATCCCCTGACGAAGGTATTGCTATACCGAAATGCATTGGGAGCTACTGAAAAGATGTATGTACATGAAGTAATGTACCAAGATTGAAGAATCAATAACAAGACAAGAAAACTTCGATTAAACAAAAGATGTTCTTCATCCGATTGGTTTTCTGTTGTTGTTTGAAAAACTAAAAAACTGTTTGTTTATAATTTGATTGAAATCATTGTTACAATAGTTGAAACTAGAGACAAGTGTGGTTGATAGAATACCCTGCGGGGATGTGTGTATAGTGCATCGTTTACAAGCAGTTTTCTGTTTGGGTTATATGTTATGTTACTGACTTGAGCCAGTCAGATCAAACGATAGCACCTAAAAATAAGGACCACTAGATTCGCTTATATTAAAGGTGTGCAGGGTGTCAAACCTCACATACAGTGTCTCAGGAACAGACATCTACAAAAACATTTGTGAACCACCAAGAGCAGGAGGGGGCCTGTATCTTTGGGTCGCATACATGAATGAAACAGTGGAGAACCGCAGCCATAAGGCCCGGTGGCGCAGGGTACGCCTAAATCCCCGGGATTCACCTGCCTTGTCAAAACAGAGACACGGACTCTGCGTCTGGCGTAGAAGATGGTATTTATTAGCTGCAGCTAGTACAGTGGTCTTAGAAGTCGTCAATACAACGAGGTTCAAGAGAGACTGCCACTTAACTCCGTGGCGCACAGGTCTATATATCATACAGCACAATGCAAAAAGGCAATAACACACGAGCATGAGTTATAGGCAAACGTTATAGACAATACTTTAGGTCCAAAACAACTCGAGTTCCAGAGTATGTTTGTCACTCGACCCCTTAAGCAAATCACAAGTGAATCCACACAATTCGGTTTACTAGCAGAGAAAAACACAGCTGTGTATCGTAGAAAGACAGTCAAGAAACAGGAGAATGCATGAGATGTGCAGCTAAAGACAACAGATAAGATAACTTAAAGGAAACAATAGTGTGAAATGACATGCAATCCGGACGAGGAATTAGTGTACTCGGCCAGACACTGACACTCGTTAGTAAACACAGGCGAGGAAGCCACCTGACACATAAAGCAGAAACGGAAAAAAAAACATTGCGTTCACCGAGCTGCCTGAGTGAGGGCAACACAAAATGGCGGCGATCTCAAAATGGAGGCTGAGCACGAACAAATTTGTAATTTACAAAACCTCAGACCCTCCTTTTGACATTACTCAGGCAAAACAAAGCAACTCATGCTAATCTGAGTCAGAGTCAATATTAATATTCATGAAATCTTCAAGCTCTTGCTGCACCATCATTCTAATATTCTCTGTCTTCTGAGCAGCAAATTGTGGAACGCACAAGGTAGCCAACAGGCCACACACTGCAGGACCACACTGAACGCACAAGCAACAAGAGAATATGACAGCTAAAATTGCTCCAAGGAACATTAAGATTTTCCATCCCCAAGTTGACAGTATTCCCCAAAACCATCCCATAAAAGACCAATCTCCTTCATCCTGATGTATCGACTCAGAGACTGTGTGCAATTTGGAAATGGCCTGGTATACTGCTGGAGCCTCACCTGGAATAAAAATGCAGAAACTAGATCTGATCAATCTACAGACACCTCCTCGATCTGCTAGAATCACGTCTAGCGCAATTCTGTTCTGAAGCGTCATAAGACGGTCCGCTTGAAGCTCTGCTGTAATGTTACCTATCGCACCTGCAGTAACATTAATAGTGGTCTCAACCACTTGAACCAATTGCCTAATGTGTCTGCTGTTAACCATTGAACCCCAAAAGGGAAGGAATCCCTTGAGGAAATCTCCTCCCTCTTGCTCTTCCGTGTCTTTGGCATCGAATACGCCTCTGCTATGTCTAACTCTGTGATGGTCTGACGAAGCCGTATATGTAGGGGGCAGAAGAAAAGCTATGTAACAAGTTCCAGAAAAGTTAGAAGGTAACCAAGTGTAGGCTCGATCATTACAGACAAAGTATGTTCCTTGAGAGAACTAGCGTAGGGAAATCAAGAGATGAAAGAACATATGCATATGTACATTTCTGGATATCATCAATTTTCTTACTGTTAATCTGGAGACAAAGATTTCCTTTATGGGGAACAGTCCACACTGGGGAAGACTCGTCTTTTCTAGTTTTATTGCTGAGAATGGAGACATAGTGGGAGACATTCCATCCATCATAAGCCTTCTTTTCATCCAATGGAATCTTACTCTTCTCTACAATCTTGGCCATTACCACTATGCTTTTTATAAAAAAACTATGACCAAAATCTAATCCATTCCCAGGATTTCTCACAGGGCTTCTAAGTCTGTTGTGGTATGCGGCCGAAAACATTGTCAAATAGGCCCAAGCTGAACCTTCGTATGAAAAAGGAAGCACCAGATATGACATTCCCTTTTGTGTATTATGTGGCATGAGTCCGCATACCCAACAATCAGTCATATTAATGGCCAACTAATGTTGGTGTAACAATTGAATAAACGTATTATTCATATAGTCGGCCCTCCTTATCTGTTCATGTGGGGGTAAAGTATGCATTTTGTGTGAGAAAACAGAAAGTCGAGAAGGCAAAGAAGTCGTAGTATTAGCAACATTTCTTGATTGTAAGATATGAACAATCCATCCTGTGCAGGCTAATAAAATACACAAAAACATAAGAACATACAATGCTACGCCAAATCGGCTACGTAATAGTTCACAATATTTTACTCTCATTTCTTGCTTCCTATTTTCCCTACCTACAATTATTGTACCATCCATCTTTATCTAAAAAAAATGTCGCTCACAGCACTCTTCTCCAATCACTCAGTTAATCACTTCTGTATACCTGAGGCACTAGCCGTTTACTAAAGAACAGAACCACGTTACAGTCTGAGTCTCCTACCGTGGCCCTGCGACGGAGACAGATGGCACATCTAATACTAATATTATACAAAAAAGCAAAAAGAACAAAAGAATGTCTTTAAATAATAAAAAGTGTTCAAGAGTTCAGTTCGTTGGGTCTTGGCCTTAAATTGTAGCGTGTTTTGCTCGGCACAGTCTGATCTTTAAACAGTATTTCTGGGGTGGTGTTATCTATTCGGCGATGCACAGGCACAGCAGCTTGAAGAATATCGTCATCCGCTTTTTCAGACAGAGTCCCATAAATCAGCTGCAGTGTCTGGTTCTCTTACACCACTACGAGTCCACTGGTCAAAGGGTAATGGAAGTGGTACCTTTTTGCAGTGCACTCCATGCACCCAATTGCGCTTTCCCACCACCTTGACAGCCGTGCGAGTAGCGAGCAGCACCTGCGTAGGTGGGGACCATCTAGGCTCCAAATGCTTGGTCCATTGAAAGTTCTTCACACAGACCCAGTCGCCGGGAACGATTGTGTGACCTGGGTCTGTGGAGGCCTCTGGCAGAACACTTTGTACCTGTTGACGAATAACACTCAATTTAGTAGTCAAATCGTGCAGATAGTCAATTAACAGAGGATATGGTATATCTGAGTATCTTTTGGGACGAGGGACACCCCAAACATTTGCTGGACGTCCAAATACCACCTCATATGGGCTAAGTCCCATACGAGAGTGTACAGTAGTTCTGGTTGACAAAAGAGCTAGGGGCAGAGCATCAGGCCAAGCAAGACCTGTACTGGCTTGAATCTTCGCCAGCTTAAGCTTGAGCGTACCATTGTAACACTCAACCAAACCCGCTGACTGTGGATGGTTTGCCGCATGGAACTTTTGTCTAATACCAAGACCAGAACACACTTTCTGCATAATCTGGCCCACAAATTCACTTCCATTGTCACTCCAGACGATGCGCGGCTTATCAAATCTAGGAAAAAGTTCCTTAATTAGCACTTTAGCAGTTGACAAAGCAGTGTTATCTTTCAAGGGGTAGGCCTCTTTCCAGCGGTAAAAGGCACACACCACCACCAGAACGTACTTGAGGTTGTTACAGCGATCCATATGAATGTAATCGATCTGCAACACCTCAAAGGGATATGACGGTGGAGCAAAATGGCCTGCTGGAGTTGGGGGTTCCTTTTCCTGGGTTATACATTAAGCAAACAATGCAATGTTTAACCACATTTTCTGCACATTTCGGAATTCCTTCATTCTGCCATACCGCAGCCAAAAGCTAGGATATGCCTTTTGCACTAATGTGAGCTGGGCCATGAGCCATAGTCACAACCGGCAACACCTAAGTGTCTGGTAACAACCATCGCTGATGTTCCGACAACTCTGTCCAACAACCCGTTGGATCTAACATTCCTGTCCTTTCTTTCCATATGCTCAATTCTTTCTCAGTAGCTTCTCCCTGAATCGTTTTCACACTCTCAATCGTATCTTCACACATTCCAATTTTGCTCACCCAATTTGCGGGGCCTGCCACATACATTCGACTAGTGGTGTTTCTAGCTGTAGTTTTCGCTATCTGATCTGCAAAGCATTTCCACGACCCACATCATCTGTGATTTTCTTATGTGCGCTACAATTTATGATCGCAATCTGTGCTGGCAGAGTAAGTGGCTCAAGAATATCAGTTACCAACTGACCATGCTGAATCTTTGTCCCATGAGAGGTGAAAAATCCTCTCTCCCTCCATAACTTTCCAAAACTATGTACAACACCGAACGCATACTGACTATCTGTATACATATTCACTCTCTTTCCCTTCAACAGTACACATGCTCTAAGCAAAGCTATCAATTCAGCTGCTTGGGCTGAATTATGTCCAATACGTGCCGTCTCAACAATAGTGCATAAGGTGGTAACAGCATAGGCAGAAGTGGTTTCTCCATTTGGAAGTTTAAAACAAGAACCGTCCACCCATAGGATCCCATCCGGGTCCTTGAGCGGTGTGTCTTTTAAATCGATCCTCCCTTTCGTCTCTTCTTCTGTTCGAAGAAAACAATCATGTTTTTCCTGATCATCTTTCTCATCTGGGAGTGGCAACAGTGTAGCTGGATTTAACGTGTTACATCTTTTGATATGAACATGGCTCGCTAAAAGTGTCATTTCGTAACTAGACAAACGAGCACTCGTGACAGGCTGCGTCTTGGTTCTATTTAACAAAGTATCCACTGCATGAGGAACCATAACAATGAGTGTGTTATCCAATACTAATCCGGCAGACTGTCTAATAGAAATTGCGGCCGCTGCTGTAGCTCTAAGACAACTGGGCAAAGCTTTAGCTACTGGGTCTAATGTAGCGGAGAAATAGGCACATGGCCTTTGCTTATCTCCGAATTGCTGTGTCAAGACTGACAACACGCAACCTTCTCTCTCATGAACGTACAGTGTAAAGATCTTACTATAATCTTGGGTACCCAAAACTGGAGCGGAACACAAGGCAGTACGTAAATCAACAAAACTTTTCTGACATTCATCCGTCCAAGGGAGCGGATGGGGCGTATCTTGCAATGTTAATGCCACCAATGGTTTCGCCAAGAGGGAAAAATTGGGAATCCATTGTCTACAGTAGGAAGTGATACCCAAAAAGTCACGCACTTCTCTCTGTGTGGTGGGTACAGACATCTGTGAAATAGCATGGATACGTTCTGGGGTCAATCACCTTCCCTCCTTCGACAAGAGATGACCTAAATAGGTCACTTCTTGTCGGACATACTGTAACTTGGAGGGCGATACTTTATGATTCAAAACAGCCAAATGATGCAACAACGCCACAGTCACACTCCTACACACATCTTCCGTATCAGCAGCCACCAGCAAATCATCCACATACTGAACAAGCGTAGCACCTGGAGGCAAAGGAAAAGTATCAAGTTGACATTTAAGAGCTTTATTGTAAATAGAGGGACTTTCACAATAGCCTTGAGGAGCTCTCTTGAAGCGAAAACTTCGGCCACCTAAAGAGAAACCAAAAATATCCCTACTCTCCTCAGCAATGGGAATGCTAAAGAAAGCATTCTTAAGGTCGATCACTGAAAACTAAGCTGCCGAAGCAGGAATCATCGTCAATAAGGCTGTAATGTCCGGAACAACAGGGAACTGTGGTACTACTATTTTGTTGACTTCCCTTAAATCAACAACGAATCTATAGACAGGAGGCTGTGAAGGATCCGTCCTTTTAAGTATCGGAAGAACAGGGCTATTACAGACATTGCCTCTAGTCTCTTCAATCACACCTTTCTGAATGAAGTCATCAACAATGGCTAATCATGCTCTCTCTCGATCACCAGAGATACGATATTGAGGAATGAGTGGCATTCGAACATTATCCTTAATTGTGACGACATCGATGGGATCGCAAGATGACCCACGTCATTCGGACCCTTGGCCCAAAGACTTTCTGGGAGAGAACTTAACTGAGGTGGAAACTTGTCCCGAGACAAATACATAGGGGACATTAATCTTTTTCCCAACGTGAGATACACACCAGAAGGGGAACAATACAATGTCGCATGCAACCTTTTTAGTAAATCCAAACCCAATAAGTTCTCATTACAACCAGTTGTCAATATCAGCGGAGCTTCCAAATCATAAGAACCAATTGAAACAGGCAGGGGGCAAGAAACCAGAATACAATCTGGAGCACCAGAGAATCCCACGGAAGTATTTATTAAGCCAGACAAAGGGGCCCCAGGGAGTTTAGAATGAATAATCAAACTTCTCATCGCACCAGTATCCAAAAGAAACGGTTCTGAGACACCCATTGTATTAACAGTGACATTTGGCCCATCTTGATCTACTGGAATCGACACAACTCCCTCACTTCGTCCTTGGCTGTCCTATTCAGTCTGAAAATTGTCAGCCCCTTCTTCAATATAATAATCATTGTTGTAATACTGCGTAGACTGAACTGCCTGCTGGTAAAAGAAGTTCGATGTAGATGGGACACGAGAACGCTGCTCCTGAGAGGGCGTACCTCGTCCTCTTCCCCTAGATCCCGTCTGAAAATTACCATGACCTCGAGAAGCAGACATCCCATTATTACGATGTACCAGGACTGGACAATTGCTTTTAAAATGTCCTTCCTCCCTACAATATGCATATTGATTAGGAACTAATGAAGGTCTCGATGTAAAATACTCAGGTCTTTGCAACAATCTCTGGGACTGTGGAGGCTGCTGAAACTGAGTGTTTTGCTGATGCTGATTCAAACGAGGCGGATACGCCTGCTGTAAAAGAACTTTGGTTTTCAAATCCCTATTTTTCTTCTCTTGCTTCTCCTTCTCCTCCATATCCCTATTCTCATAATACTGTGCAGTAGCCAATATTTTGTCAGGAGAAGAGACAGTCCATGCACTTTCAGAACTCTTCAGTTTATTCGATAATTCAGGGAGTAAATTATATACAAACTTGTCCACAAACAATCGCTGGCCACCCTCTACACTCAAATCCTGACCGCTATGGTCTATAAACGTTTCTTCGAAACGAGTTAAAAAATCTGAAACACTTTCATCTTTCTTTTGCTTACACGCGGCCAACTTATCCCAATTTACTCGCACCGCCGGCATCATTGTCTTCATTAACTCAATTATTCTACCTGGAAGAGCTGTAATCAAATCCTCGGGTTTTGCACCACCTACCTGATCCGCATCTGCAGCTCTAATAGCAGCCCAATCACCACCTAATTCGGCCAAATGATCTTCCCTACGAATCTGTGCCCATATACCTTGCGGAACAACATTCCCAAATAACATATCAATGTCGGCCAAATTCATAATACAAGCATCAACTGTTTGGGACAATTCTTTGTAATATCCTGCAGGATTTTTACGGGGATCGGGAAGAGTTTGTTTGAGCGCCAATACTTCAGACCTCTTCCAGGGTTCGTGAACCCATATATGCTGGAAATGAGCAGGGACAGCAGGTGGGCCAACCACCGTGTCTCTCCATACAGGAGGGACTTGACGCATCGGATAATTCTTACTACCCTTTTTGTTAACGGGATCAACCTCGGAAAAGGGCAGGGATAGAAACATTGTTCGAAACGCAATGAGTCTAGTGACCGCGTCCTCAACTCGGTCTACTACAATAAAACCTTTATCAAAATCACCTTGTAATTTCAGAAGGTCCGAAGGGACTGTATCTAACTCCATATCTTCCCAACCTTTGATAAGAGTTTGACACATGATATTGAAAACGTATCTCTGCGTGGGCTCCCACCATTGATGAAAACAACTTATAATATCATCTGTACTATATTCTGGCCCATGCTCAATCCATTTGCGAGCGAGAGAACCCAGAGCTATTTTCTTATCCGCAAAAGGGAGCTGACAACGAGATTGTCATCTAGAAAAAGCTGGAGACATTTTCAGGGACCTAACAAAAAGAGAGAAAAAATTTGTAACGTCATCTGCTATCCTCTTCTGTGAAACAGGGGGATCCCTCGAAAGAATAGGGGGTATTACAGATGTAGAAGGCAATGGAGACTGAGACGCAGCATGTCGAAGAATAGGAGCGGGATAAGGCGGGGGCTGATGTACAAGCTGTGAAGGCAAAGCAGAAGTAGACAAGGAAGCATTAAGGGGCTGAACTGGTTGCTGGACAATCGGTAATTGAGCAACCACTTGTTGAGCAACAGGAGGGGTAATGGAGGTTCAGTCGCATTCTGAACATAGGGCGGGGGTGAATTCAATAAGCAAGTCATTAGGGGATCTTCTTCTAATTCTTTACTTTTATCTGAAGAGGAAGTAGGCAACATTGGATAGCATCTATCTATCGCCATACGATGTTGTCTCTCTGATATCTCTTTCGCATCATCTACTTCGTTATCTTTGAACTGCTGGGCAGCCTGAAGGACTGACATGTCTCGCGCTTTCTTATCCCTTTTCGCTTGTTTAATTTCTTTCTGTTTGGCTTCTTTACGCCAGAGGCGAAAGGAGTCAAACATAGCCGGCTGGGCTTTTCTTCTGAACAAAATTGTTTCCAAATTATCCAATATAGCAGGATCGAAGCTACCATTCTGTGGCCAACTCAAAACTCCACTATTTTTCGTATATCGGACCCATGTCTCGTTAAAGGTAATGGGACCAATACCATGTTTCGAATAGAGCTCATAAGTCGGAGTTCCAACTGGAGGAATCGGACATGACTCCTCCAACTGGGAATCCCTTGTACAACCCAAACAACAAAATCTTTTGAACTTACTCAGCCCAGGCATCGTCACTTCTCTCGTCTGATCACAAACAACAAAGGGTATAAATCAGTGGAACAGTACAATCGTACTTACCCCTTGGCTTCAGTTATTACAATGACTGAACAAAGACTAAGAATAAAAACAAAACAAAGGTCTGTGGGAGCGACCCACCAAACACTTAACAGAAAATAGTTCTGCGCCAGCGTAGGTCCGTCTATCGTCTCGCTCTACCAAAACTTCAGAAGGGTCCAAGGCAGGGCGACAGTCAGGGCAGCAGTCGTCATCAGCCGTCGGAGAGGAGTAGCCGCGCCGTCAAAGACCTTCGGTCCACTTTCGACATGTAGGGGTCGAGTACGTGGTGCGGTTCCTCCGGAGTTTTCCTGCGGGGCTCCTCACGACCCTCAGGCTCAACCGCTACCGCTGAAGTTGCCCCACATTGGGCGCCAGTTGGAGAACCGCAGCCTTAAGGCCCGGTGGTGCAGGGTACGCTTAAATCCCCGGGATTCACCTACCTTGTCAAAACAGAGACACGGACTCTTCGTCTGGCGTAGAAGATTGTATTTATTAGCTGCAGCTAGTAAAGTGGTCTTAGAAGTCGTCAATACAACGAGGTTCAAAAGAGACTGCCACTTAACTCCGTGGCACACAGGTTTATTTATCATACAGCATAATGCAAAAAGGCAATCACACACGAGCATGAGCTATAGGCAAACGTTATAGACAATACTTTAAGTCCAAAACAACTTGAGTTCCCGAGTATGTTTGTCACTCGACCCCTTAAGCAAATCACAAGTAAATCCACACAATTCGGTTTACTAGCAGAGAAAAACACAGCTGTGTATCGTAGAAGGACTGTCAAGAAACAGGAGAATGCATGAGATGTGCAGCGAAGGACAACAGATAAGATAACTTAAAGGAAACAATAGTGTGCAATGACATGCAGTCCGGACGGGGATTATTCAGCTTAGACAGGAATTAGTGTACTCAGCCAGACCCTGACACTCGTTAGTAAACATAGGCGAGGAAGCCACCTGACACGTAAAGCAGAAACGAAAAAAAAACATTGCGTTCGCCGAGCTGCCTGAGTGAGGGCAGCACAAAATGGCGGCGATCTCAAAATGGAGGCTGAGCACGAACAAATTCGTAATTTACAAAACCTCAACAGGTGCAGAAGGGCGAGGTGTGAAGTAGGGGGGAGAGTAGTGGCTGTGTCAGCAATGTGGTGAGAGGCCAACCATATGGCAATCCACTGCATCTGAGCAGATAGATAATAGTGTTCAAAGTTGGGAGCAACCAGGCCACCCTGTCCGGTGGGTAGATAGAGCCTTTTAATTGGGACCATGAGCCTGGAGGCCCCACAGATAAAGTCTCTGACTGTTTTTTCTAGCTTGCTGAAAAAGGCTGGAGGTAAATACAGGGACAAGTTTGTAAAATATTAAAGGAGCCAAGGAGGTATCACCATCTTAGAAAGAGCAATTCTGCCTGAGATGAAAAGTGACAGAGTCCTCCAGAAGGAGATGAGGGATCGGATAGCAGTCACTGCTCTGGTACCATTGCCATCTAGCAGGTCTGTTTTATTGTGGTAGATATGAATACCCAGATAGCGGAAGGTGCCAGCACACAATGTTACCGACCCCCCGCTTAGTAAGTAGCCCGGGTCCAGGGTGTTCGCTGCGAAAGGAAACAGGATCGATTTTGAATCATTAACTTGTAGGCCTGAAACATCATTGAATGTTGACAGTATCAGATCTACCAAAGGGGGGATAGCATGGAATTCTCTGAAATATATTAGAATGTCATTTGCATGCAAGGATATTATGTGTGTGTCATCCTCAGGGGCAACCCCGCATCTACGCGGGCCTGGACACTTGCAGCCAAAGGCTCCAACGCTAGAGAAAAGAATAGGGGAGACAGTGGGCATCCTTGCCTGGTCCTGCGGCCCACTGATCTAGCCTCCGAAATGTAGGGACCGGATGATTGGGAGTCTATATAATAGTCGGAATAGCCCTGTAAAGAAGGGCCCAATGCCAAATTTAGATAAGGCAGCAAAGAGATAATCCCATTCAAGAGAATCAAATGTTCACTCAAGGTCTAAGACTAGGCAGCCTGAGCGCAGCCACTTCAACAGGGCATATTCTGCAACCCTAAAATAGTGACGGAGGTTAAGGGAAGTGCCACGGGCACAAACAAATCCTTTTTGATCAGAGTGGAACAGAGTAGGGATGCAGGGTTGGTAGTCTGTTGGTTAGTATTTTTGCCAAGATTTTATAATCTGTATTTAAGTTTGCCAGGGTCCTGTAGGAGCTCAGGGTTGTGGGTTCCTTCTCTGGTTTCAGCAGAGAGACTGGTTTGCATTGTATAAAGAGGGCGGAAGCACAAATCACCTATTGCAAAGGTAAAGAAGGCATGCAAGCGAGGCATGATTGTGTCAGCATAAAGAACGCATTTGGGAGTCCATCTGGTCCCGGTGTCTTTCCCGACACCAAGGACAGAAGAGCGTCTCGCACCTCGTCCAATGCAGTGGGGGAATCCAATGGCAGGTGGTGGTCAAAGGCCAGCGTGGGCATGTTGATAGCACCTGAAAAGTTGTTGATTTCCTGAGGAGTCCCATGCACCTGGGATGCATAAAGGGAAGCTTAGTGGCAAGTCACGGCTGTGTGAACTTCCAACTGCGTATTCCTCATGAGTCCCAAGTCATCTCATATGGAGTGTATTGGAATGCGGGTAGTCTGCCTGCCTTATCTGCTGTGGCGTGTGTACATGTGGAATGAGCTAAGAAGTTTGGGCATATCAGTCTTTCCAAAAGCATGAGCCATTCAGCTTTGAATGGCTTTGAGTTTCGTTTTAGTCCCAGGGCGAGTGACCAAAAGGGGCTCTTGCTGAAGGAGATTTCTCTCGGTACCCTAGGTTGGATTGAGTTGTCTGCGTACTTTCCATGTCAGGCCCAGGCACTGTCTCTTTGTCACCACCTTTAAAGCCTCCCACTCGATAGACAGGAATTCTGTGGTGCCCGAGATGCCTTCAAAGTAGTCAAGCAGCAATGCACCTAACAAGTTACTGAACGCTGGGTCCTCTAGCGCTGCAGGCAGCAGCCTCCAGGTGGGGATCGGAAGTGGCAACCTCTCCAAGCTAATTGATAAGTATAGGGGGTTGTGGTCCGAATGCGTGCGCCCTAGATACTCAGTGTCCTGAATCAAGGAAAGCAGAGTGGGGGAGGCTAGGATACAATCTAGTCAGTGAAGATTGTGGACCAGCGAACAGAACAAATATATACGAGTGTCAGGGTTACGCGCTCTGCCAAATGTCAGACAGAGACCAGTGTTCTAGCCATTTACACCAAACGAGTGTGTTGGATGATGCTGCTCTGTGCCTAAGGGGTGGGAAGGATCGATCCAATGAAGCATCAAGCACTACATTAAAATTGCCTTCTAAGAGTCAAGGGACATCGCTCCAGCAGGATACGACCCAGGAAAGCACTCTGGTCTCCGTTTTCGGGCGTATATGAATCCCAGAAAACAGGCTGCCCATTCAGTTTGCCCCTAAGAAGTACATATCACTCGTCTGCATCTGCCACTACTTCCTCCTCCTCCAGGGAACCCACCTTTATCCAGATCAGTGCAACCTATACCATGGATGAGAAATTTTTACTGTACCCTCGACCTCGCCATCTATGCCACAATCTGGCTGCTTCCAGAGCAGTCTGATGTGTCTCCTGTAATAGGGCGATACCAGTGGCTTTTCGATGTAAATATGCGTAGGTGGAGTACCAACGTGAGGAGAGTGAATCCCCTGCGAGTTCCAGTTGATAATGTTAACTCGTGTTATCTAGTTGGTCTGTAATTACATGTATGCAAGCATGTGATGTCATGGAGTGGAGGGGCAGCAGCATCTCATAGGTAGGTACCAAACTTGAACAGGGGAAAACCAATGAGTATTAACTGTGTCATGGAACTGCATAAGAGCGAACCCCTTACTGAGGTTGACCCAAACTGGCATGCTGAAAATACAGCAACTCGCGATCAGCCAGGTTATGAAGCTAAAGAGGGAGGGGTATACAGTGGTGGTCTGCCCGATCTATCCCTCATCTCGGCGGCATTAGACAAACGATGGGGAGATAACCATATTTTCTACGTGCTAGGTGGGCTTGAGTGTAATTGTATCTAGATGCAGACGCTGTGACTGTTTGATAGGGGCTTAGTTGATCATGTCATAACAGTGTGTGTAAAGGTCAGCCTGGCCTGGGTATACAAAATATAATGTCAGAGGTTTGGGAGGGTGACGTACGGGGGGCAGAGACCCCAAGTCCCCGGAATAGGCTGGTATGGAGTCTACATCACCAAAGGATCGGGACAGCAAATCCGTGGAGGGTATCAGTTAACCAGCAACTTGAAGGGGAGCTGCTACATGCAGTGCCTCTTGTCGTTCCATCTGGATCTGTACTTGGTCTGGAGCATTCACTGAGGAGGCACAGATCCTTGCCCTTCCTCTACGTGCTCTTCACCGAATACGTCTGTTTTGCCCTCGTGATGATTCAGGGTCTGGCGGTCAGGTGGATGTCGCCAGGACTGTTTCCTCCAGCCATTCCCAAGAGTCTGAAAGCGTGTCAAAGAATCGGGTGGCTCCATCTTTTACCACCCATAGCCGAGCTGAGAACAGTGGAGAATATCGCAGGTCGTGCTCCCACAGCTGACGCTTTACTGCCCTAGGAGGCTCGTCTTTTTTGGATTTGAGCCGTGTAGTCCGGAAAGAAGAGTAATGTTGCATTTGCACTTTGGCCTCAGGGTCTTCCGGATCTCCCTTAATATTGCCTCTCTGTCCCTGAAGTTCCAAACTTTGAACAGGAATGGTCGAGGGTTGGAGTTAGGTGGCGGTCGGCGGGCTGGTACTCTATAGGCCTGCACCACAACAAACTGAGGGGAGAGAACATTAGACAGGAGTAGGTCCTTCAGCCACTTTTCCACATATACTACTGGATCTCTTCCTTCTGCCCCTTCCTGAAGGGTAATCACACCCACTTTATTGTGGCGGGGCTGGTCCTCTACATCATTAATCTTGTGTTCAAGGGTGCAGACATGGTCCAGCAAGTCCTGCAAAGTCACTGTGTGATTGTGAGTCTTTGGTTGCAGGTCAGAGAGCGTGAACTTGGTTGCACGTATTCGCTCAAACAATTTCTGATGGTCAGTTCTCATAAGTATGAAGTCCAAAACCACTTTGTTGATCCCTGAGGGATGTTCACATCGGCACCAGCATTGTGCCAATTTTTAGCTCTCACGTGGGTTCTTGGTATACTGACTATCGGCGAGGCACGTTGCTGGTTTGATGCCGGGATCTTAACTGCTATGGGTGAATGGATGATTCACACGAATGAGGAGGGCATTTACTTGCCTTCTTGAGGCATCTTTTTCTTCCTCTAGTGGGGATAACTATCTCCCACCCACCCTATCTTTAAACTTCAAGAATTGTTTTTAAATTAATCTTGCATTGGTTTACTATCACTCTCTCTGACCGCACACAAGTGTTTTATTTGGATGTCTATGAACAAAGATTGAGTACTAATACCCACTTGCATGATTTCTTGGATCACTAATTAGATGTGCAGTATAAACATTACCCGATGTACGGCGGGATTACAGTATTTGTTTATATTGTTTTTTCCCAGCCCTGATGAAGTCGTGGGTCCCTACCCTTACGACGAAACACGTGTTGTCTGGACTTGGAGAACGCCTTATGGATTAAAAGAACGATACCCACTCAACCTGATATTGTATTTGTGAATGTTATTGATGACATTGTTATTGAATGATCAAAGTTGGTGTGATAGGAATTTCATGAATTAGTATTAGATCTACGGATCATTGGTGGGTTTGGATGATGACCCATACCTAGGCACCCAACAACTTAGACCAACTTTAAGAAGGATTCCTGTAATTGCCGATATTTGTTGTAGCGCCATTACCATCCAGGAATATCATCCCCCCCCTATATTCTCGATTAGGTCAAGGTTGTGAAGTTTATACGGGTAAGGGGTGGGATGTTAAATATTTTAATGAATTTAGATTTATATTTTCATAAATAATATTTGTTTAATTGATTATGTTAATTGTACCAGTAATTTTTGTAAATTTAGATGTGGGTTGTGGGTTTTGTAGTGGTATGGTATTTTAAATAATTTTATATGTATTGTAATTAGAATAGTAAATACTATTTTTGTGTGATGTAAATATTGTTTTTATAGTTGTTATGTGTTAAGTGGAAGTACTTATTTTTATATTTATTTAGTATAAACATTTTTATTTAATGTAGTGGGACATTCATATGTATTAATTTTAATATTTAATAATGTATTTTATGTTGTCATTTAGATAATTATGTGTTTGATTTATTATAATAATATTAATAATAATTATATTTAAAAAATTCAATATTTTTTGTTTCTAAATTATTTACAATTACATTAAACAATATGTGTTTACTTTTTATTTCAAATTAAATTTGTTTTAATTTTTAATATTTTATGTTTTTTATATATTTTAGAGCATCTTAGAGCCATCACACACGTAGATGACAGATATCCTATTGCGCAACATTTCCATGAGTTCCACCAATCCAACAATTCCCTCCTGCGATACTATGCTATAGAACAAGTGAACGTAGGAAGGAGGGGTGGAAATCAGGAGCTAGCCCTCATAAAGAAAGAGTCAAGATGGATAATGGATTTTGAAACTTTGTTTCCTGGGGGGCATACCCTCGATGAGGAACTTGCGACCTATCTTCATGAGGATTAAGCTCATTTTCCCCCTCTCTGCTAGGGTTACTGAAGAGAATCCTGACTATGGGATCCTTTTGTCTATCCATGCTCTTATTTTATTATGATGAAATGTTTACAGGTTCATGCCACAGTAGAAAATATAATGCTCAAATGTTTTTACAAACTTTAAAACTGTGGAAACTCTTTATAAGCCAGATTTTATTGAAGAGATTTTAATTGTCTGTTTATGTGTTTTTTGTAGGAAAAACGGAAGAGAGATGTTACTTCCGTCATGTTTACCTCACGGTCCTCGAACCTTTTCTTTTCCTATCACCTGGATGAAAGACACCTTCACTTGTGTGAAAGCAGAACTTCACTTATATGTGCACTCTTACCTATGTTTGGAGGGCTTATGTTTTACTCAGTTTTTCTTAAAGAGGTGATTTGACATGTCTGTCAAGTGCATGTCATCACATTCTCTATGTACTATTAGGCACTAGACCTAAAGGATTTTAGATTGTTGTGTTGATATCTATCAATTTTTACATGCCTCCTGGCAAGTACAGGCGCAACAAGATACCTGCACTGATCTTAGGCACTAGACTAGACCTAAAGGATTTAGATGATGATATCTAGCCAATCAGATATGCATTTTTTACCACATAAATACTGGTGGGACATGATACCTGGGTTTATCACGGGCATGCTTTGGGATATTGGTAACTGTGGATTTTGCAGGTATAGATAGCAGGTGGGCTATCAATGGCATATTTATCTTTATAAAGTATATGCTTTACCGTATGGGCACTCCATAAAAGATGGTGGTATCTCTTACAGACATTATGTAACGATGTATACATGTTTACTTTTACGTTGCCTCTTCTATGTTTACTATTTGTGTATAACATGCCTAACTTACCTGGGTGGTTCACGTGTGATCAAGACACAAGGTTTGTTGAAACGCGTAGTGTGTAACTGAAAATAAACCATCTTTGCTGCAAAAGTTTCCAGAGTGCGCAATTTTCTGCTTTGAAGCAAGCTTTGGATTTATACCTTAATTCGGCTTGTGTGGTCCGCCGAACCGTATGCGCCACCTGACTAGGGAGTAAGGATCCCAGAAGGACCCTGTTTTGCCTTTTTGAATATTTTAATAAGTATACATATATTTCCGATAATTTTATATTATTTACGATTTTTTTAATTATATTATTATTTAAAATATGAGTTTATTTATAGGTATGTCAATATATATATATAAATATACATATATGTGTGTTTACATTTTTAAAAGTGAGTTTATTTGTTATGTTCGTTAAAATATACATATAGGCCTAGATGTAGGAAAATCTTATTTACCGATTCATAAATACCGAATTTTACCGGTATTTATGAATCTGTAAAAAAGATGTAGGTGAAAATTTGGTAATTTTTACCGAATCGGTAGGATTCGTTATTTACTGATTCGGTAATTACCAAATCGGTATTTGCCATTGATTCCTATGAACCTTGAAGCCCTTAGGAATCAATAGCAAATACTGATTCGGTAATTACCGAATCGGTAAAAATACCGAATTGCCAAGGGGGACAGGGTTTCACTGTGACACCCTGTTACAGCCCTGTTTCTGGCTTGTGTGCCATGTAATGTAATGTAATGTAATGTATGTGGTCTTGTAAAGCGCACTGCTGCTCTGAGGCGTCGTGGCGCTGTAGACCGCTGGGGAACCCGTCCTGGCTATCCCTGTGAGATGGTCCCTACTGGGTATCTCCAAGGTGAAACCAGGCATCCCCGGCGCATGTGGGGGGCCGTTGTAGAGATGAGGCAAGCTAATGCCCAGAGTTGCCGAGTGTGATCCATGGTTAGAGTAGGCACCGAGGCGAGAATTATCGAGTCCGCTGACCCTGGTCTACGACCCTGCCGCGTTGGGAATTGAACCCTGGTCCCAGACCGTTCTCTGCTTCCGGGTGTGCCGCCTCTAACCAGTAAGCCACACCACTCCCGTAAGGGCATGTATGTATTTCACATGGCACAGGTGTACATGCACAGATGTGCATGTACACAGGAATTCGTTATTTACCACCCAATGGTATTAGGTGGTAAATAACGAATACTAAAGGCCCTGTAGAACTGTTTAAAGTGCTACCTACATAAGAAATTACAGATTCTGTAAAAGTTACCGAATCAGTAAATTTACCGATTCGGTAATTTTACCGAATCTGTATGTTTTTGCTACCCCTACATACCAATGTCCAAATACCGGTCGGAAACGGCCGAAAATCGGTATTTTCGTCCGTTCCGACCGGTATTTGAACACCTACATCTGGCCCTTAGATTCATTTAATTTTTATACATTTTAGTTAGTATTTAATGTATGTTTATTTTAATATTTTAAGTTATATATATTTAAAAATCGATATTTAATACTACTATATTATGGTAAACTATAATTTTTTTTATATTTTTATAATTTTTATACTTACCTTTTTAAATGCAGACAGTTGATATTTTTGTATTCTATATTTTTTCCTAAATATTTTTTTCCTCTATATTTTTTCTACAATATTCTGTCAGTGAACAACCTTTACCACAAAGAGCCTCTTTACGATGTTTCCGACATTCCATCTCGGAGTTGCTTGACTTGCGGTCAGCGGTTCCACCCTACCGATTACGATGCGACTGAAAACTGTTTGGTCGGATTCACATTGACTTCTATGGGAGCCCCTGTTCTGCCCGGCAACACTGGCTCCAAAGGGGAAATGGGGTGTGTGCTGAAAACCCTGCACCCTTTCCTAGGCATCCCATGTGCCTGCCACACAGTGCTGGGTTTTACAGAAGGGTCCGTTAGGTACCCCCTCGTACCCAATTTGGAGGCCGCAGGATGAAGGGAGGCCTGCCAGGGGCCCCCAAAGTCAGTTTCCGACAGCCTTTTCATGACGGCCAGGCTGACTCGGAAAGGCTGTATGAAACCAGCACTGTAATCTCTTGGTCAAAACCGCTGTCTGTAGAGCTGTACGATGTGGTTCTGACATTCACAAATTCTCCATGAGCCTTACGGAACCAATTTGGAAAGACCGTGTGATTTACAATCTGACTGCGAACATCGTAATCGGTTGGGCGCGTTGTAAACTGTCCGAGTCGATCGGAAGGGTTCCGATATGGTCTAGGGGTATCGGACTGTTGAGAGGAGTCTTTCTGCTCGACATCGGAATGAGGCCCATAGTCTTTACTACACAGAGGTTTTTACCATGCATGCCTTTACCAGATGCACATTTATCATGAATGTTTTTATCTTGCGTAGACAAATATCTGTAAGTAGTTTTAATTTTGTAAGAGGCTGGGAATGGGGGTTTGCCCATTAATAAAAAAAACTGGTAAATAGTTTAAAATTATAAGTATTTCAAATTAAAGAATATTTTTTTTCAAATAATTATTATTATTATTTTTCAGGATTTGGATTTAAGGGGTAAAGAGGCAACAGATATTCATACTTAAGAATTAGGCGCCGATTACAATCTTGCTAGGAAAGCCCTCCGTACGACTCAGATCCTGATGGCATTCCAAGCGAATTGTGCTCCGTGTGTTCGAGCGACTGATTCCAATGCACCCGTATGGTGACGGACTCGGTTCGCTCGGACTCCCATTAAACTTTATGGGAACCTGTATACCAAATGCATACACAGGCTCCGAAAGCAAAAAGGGGTGGGTGGGGAAAATCGTACACCCTGTGGCGGACATCTTACGGTGACGGCCACACTGTACATGCATGGAAAGGGGGGACCCATTGGTACTCCCATAGGACCGATTTGGAGGGCCGTGGGTGAAGGGGGGGTCTGTTACAGCCCCTGGAAGTACCATTCACACAGCCGTTTCATCTAGCTGAGACATAGTCAATACGGCTGTCCGAATCGTGCATCGTACTCGCTCATTCGGAAGCGTGGCATGATTTGTTTGCAAACAAGTTGGACTGACATGATTGGGTTTGGAAACTATTCGGTCGACGTTGACGAGATCATCGCATCATACTTGGTTGTTCAGAACGTGGGAAGATTCAGTCGGAAACATAGGCTCCGAAGTGGATTTGCACGTTCCGAAACCTGTCTGGAGGTCTTCCTAACGAGATATTAATCAGCCACTTAATGTTACTAATTTCGTATTCATACATTTAAAACATTTAAGTCATCATCAAAAGCTTTCTTCTGTTTTCTTTCAACCCTAAACGTACAAAACACATATGCAAATACAGATTTAATGAATAGAAGAGAGAATTGCAATAAAATACTTAAAATTCGTCCTTGTTTTTTAAAATCATGAAATAAAATGCTTATGCCGGATCTCGGGTGTAAGCTAACTAGGGTCAAAACCTACAAACGTAAGCAGGGTCATCATATAACATGAAGTAAACTAACAATAGGTTGAGAGAGAGATCAGTATTCCAAAGTATAAAACTAACATAGATAAAAATACAATATAAAAGCAGTGTTAAATTAGAAAAAAAGGTGTGAACAACTAGTTAAAATAAGCTCCAGGCAACATTCATTTTAGGGAGGAGTTAAGACCATTGCTTTACATGTTATACACCAAATCCAGTAGACATAGTTGGACACTACACAGACGACCATCTGCTTGGACTCCATGCACAGGAGCTGTAGGGCATCCAGATGCGGTCTGGAGCCCAGTTGTTTACATAGAGGGATAATCAGGATTTTTCTGCACCGAGCATAGAAGGGACAAAAGAAAATGTAATGTGACAAGGATTCTTCAGCCCGCTGACATGTTAGATATCTGGTACCAATGCAGGAGCAGGGGTTGCCATTTCACTAGAAGTGACAATAGAGGGAGGGTCCCATATCCAATTTTTGAGGTATATTTGCCAAGCAGCTGTCCGTTTATCACCTTGGCTGCTTGACGTATTACCCTGATGTGCTGGACCATAATGCAAATGGGTGTGGTCATGACGAGCTCAGCTCGTCATCAGCACACAAGCACTGTGCCTCAGGGAGGCCTGACAAGATGTTTCGCGGTAGAGGGCAAGGACCAAAATTCTCTAGACCAAGGTGGAAAAAGGTTTTTAAACACAGGATTTTGTCAAACGCATCAGAGGAGAAATCATCCTGAAAGTAAGTATAACAGTCCTCCAGGTCTGGTGAGTACTTAAGTCAACAATGGTCTAAGTTGGTCCTTATGCATCATAGGCTCTAAGCCCAGGTCTCGCCTTAGTGAAATCAAAGGAGTATTAGTTGGGAGATTGGTTAAGGCTCCTATAAACAGCTGGCCAGGTTTATTTTGTCCCAAACTTAAGCCCCATAAAGTGCACCATCCTCAGCCTTTGCTCTGTACACCTTTAGAGCAGGAGATATGCACCTGACATGTGAGGCCCTAATCAATCCTAAAATAGCAGCAGAATGTTAAGTAAGGTTAAGGCTACTTCTTTCAACCTAGGGTGAGCAAGACATTAATCTAATTAGCTTGATCCCCAAGTACACAAACACAGTGTCCCTCTCTAGCAGATTGCCTTCCAAAGGTATCAAGCCCCTAAAACAATTATGCAGGCTGATGACCATAAACATAGTTTTGGAGTGAGTGATCACCAACCCATGCTCATTGCAAAACAGCGCAAACTTGTCCACTACAATGTGGAGGCCAGTCAGAGTTTTTAATATCAGAAGGGTGTCTTTAGTGAATAGTAAGCGTGGAATCTTGCAACCAGCCAGTGGGCATTATTTTGGATTTCCTCTACATGAAGCACCACCTCATTCAAGTATAGAAAGAACATTGTTTAGGCAAGGACACACCCCTGTCAGACTACTTTTTGAATGTGTATTTGTGAGATCTCCTCCTCTTCCACATGTGACTTGAGCATACTTGTCCTCATGTAGATGATCAGACATCCAGGATGTCAATGTGATCCCCTTTATTCTTAAGGACCTCCATGAGCTATCCACGTGGGTTAAGGTCAAAAGCAGATTTTAGATCACCAGAGACCAGGTATACGTGCTCTTTTTGAAGGAGCACTGTCTTCAAGTAAATTAATAGGAACTTAAAAACGTGGTCACATGTACTAACCCATTTTCAAAACCCTGCCTGCAAGGGGCAGAGGACCTGATGGCCCTCAAACCAATTTTAGGGTCTCATCAATGAGGCTGATCGGCCTTTAATTAAAGGTGAGTCCCTCAGGACCCTTTTATGAATGAGGACAATCTTAGCTGCCTTCCAGCAACTGGGATACTGCCCCTTTGAGGATACTGTTGGATAGCATATCAAAATTTGAAGGCCAGCCATCAGGGTCCACAAGAAATAAATTGCCCATTGCTATGATGGTAGGACCTACAGCTTTCGGATGCCACGCCGCCACCTCCCCAGGATCATAGATCCCAGTGGGGTGGTCATATAGAGCATCCAGGAATGGCAGCGGTGCCGAGGCAGGCTCTGCTTTCGTGATTAGGATATCCCTTTCTGACAGCCTTTTCATGGCGGGAACCCTGCCATAAAAAGTTTGTCGGAAATGGATCAGGGGCCTCAAACAGGCCCATGGAAAATTGTCCCCTTTTGTGAAACTTACCGCCATGCACCATGTGCCATGCTCGACATGGTGCATGGCACACGGTGCACGGACATACAGGAGATGCTGCACGGTTAGGCCGTGTGCTTCTGCCCATTTCCATGGCCACAGCAAGCCCCTTAAGAGTGTCCGGCTGCCAGCTCAGCAGTCGCATTGTGATATGGTGGTCATCCCACCCGCATGCTTGTCGGCGGTCTCCTGACTGCCACAATAGCAGCCATCATCTGACCGACTGACATTGCAATGATGTGCATATCTATTATACATTCCAACATTGTTGTGGTGGTTGCTGGGGGCTGTGTACTACGGGCCCCAGAACTCCATTTCCAGCAGCAGGGGCAAAGAGCTTTATAGCATGGTACCTTTTCCCACTGCCTGGGATACATTCCAAAGAATATGTTGAGGTGGCTGTTGCGTGCTCTTTACAAGCCCCAGTATCCCATTGCCAGCAGGAGGGGAGAATGACTTAATAGCACAGCTGTTTTCCCTGCAGCGCCAGATACATTCCAAGGACTGTGTTGTGGTGGCTGCTGGAAGCACTGTACTAAAAACCCAAAAATTCCTTTGCCAGCAGGAGGGGTGAAGCACTATGCAGTGCAGCTGTTTTCCCTTCAGCGCAGGATGGGCAAAGACTTTGCCAGGAGTGGGCTATCTGCGCTCTTCAGAACCCAGAAGAGGCTGGCAGGGCCATGTCCTTTCATCTTTTCACAAAGATGGGTAAGTAAAAAACCACACCTACATCCAAGGGAACCACAATTGAAGGTTTTGGAAAGTATTCTGTGGAAGTAATTGTAAAGGAAATTGAACTTGTTGAATGCAATCTTTCGCATGACAGTTTCGATTCCTCCATTTTTCCTGCTATTCCATCTTGTTCTGTATCTGGTGATTACATCAACACCCCTTTGGGTTCTCCATCTGAGCATCTTGCACAGGGTACCAGTGCTGCTGCTGACAGCCCCTCGGCACCTGCCCTACTGGCAGCAAAACACTCCAAAAAAGGATCAATTTAACATAATATTACAGTAAATCCAATTGCTTTGCATACTTCTTCAACTGTTAAGGTTTGGTCACCCAGTATTCCCATGCTATGCATGACAATACTGAGGTTTTATGTGCTAAACTTTGTGTTCTCCATAAGGATTTGCTTATCTTTCTTTTGATTGTCTCAAGTCTAAGGTATCCGAGATTGATAAGGTGATGACTACTGGTTTTTCTTTTGTGGCTTCTTTTAGTCCAAGCTCAAGCTTGAATCGCCTGCCTCAGACGCCTCTGGCTTTGCCTCCTGAGCCTCTTTGGTCCATACCTTCGTGCCCAGATCGGATGCAGCACAAGGTGAGAATTCCCTAAGCCAGTTGCCCCTTCCCACCCCCGGGGCCTAGAAGGGGCATAATCTTATTTCGTATTTTTCCCAAACTCAGCCCCAATTGCAGCTCAATGATAATTCCCAGTTATCAAACCTAAATTTATCACCGGTGTCTGTCCTTATGTCCTTCATATTAGGTCATTTATATTGTTGACATCTGGGAGGGCATACTGAAGGTATTGAACATTTTACAGGACTTTTAGCCTGCCTTTGGTCTGGGTGTGAATTGAGCTAAATCATGTCTCTACCCACTTTACCCTAATTACCCTCAACAACACTTAGGGCCTCATTATGATATTGTGTTGAAACTTTCGCCCGACACAATCTCAGAATTGGATCCGATCGACTTGTGGTTGGTGGTTCCGCCCGAATGATTATGATATGACCAGACATTGTTTGGTCGGATTGCCATTGATTCCTTTGGAACCCTTGTTCCACCCGACAACACTGGCTCCTATGGGGAAATGGAGTGTTTGCATAAAACCCAGCACCCTGTCGCTGGCACCCCATTGTGCCTGCAACACAGTACAGGGTTTTACAGGGAGGTCCCTTCAGTACGCTGTGGGCCCCCAAACTGAGGCCGCAGGGTGAAGGGGACCCTGCTAGGGACCCCCAAAGTCACTTTCCAATAGCCTTTTTGTGTCAGACATGCAGACTCAGAGAGGCTGTTGGAAACCAACATCGTAATCGCACAGTCGGAACGCTTTCTGTAAAGTTGTACGATGCAGTATCGACCAAAAGGAATGCTCCATGAGAAATTCGGAACTGAATCGGAAAGACTGTGTGGTTTACAATCTGACCCCAAACCTCGTAATTGGTTGGGTGGATTGTAAACAGACCAAGTCGCTCAGAAGCGTTCCGACACAGTTGAGGAGATTCCAAATGTCTGTAAGAGGCTTTCCGTCCAACATTGTATTTGGGCCCATATTTGTAGACACTCATCCCTTGCTGTGAAAGCCCTGCACATTCCACTACTTTGGCATTAATATCTACCATGAGATGCAAGGTCTCAAAGATGGCAATCTCACAAAGGCTATTGCCTCCCTAGAACCCCAAATGGCGAACTGAATCATACTACCACTCACAGTTCAGGGTAGAGTGTTGCTATTCACGATGGTCATGCTCCCCCGCCTACTGTACTACTTTCACAATCTCCCAATGTAGCTCCTTAATTCTAAATTTAATACATTACACTCAGCCCTAGGCATCTTGATTTGCTACAAAGGTAGGAGGAGAGTATCACTTCGCAAGTTACAACTCCAAGTGGACAACGGGGGCTTGGTGGCCCCTAATTTTGAACACTATTATCTGACTGCACAGCTCCAATTGCCCATGCACTGGCTGGCAGGACATTTCATGGAGGAACTAGGGTTCTCCGCCAATGAGCAGGTGCACTGGGAGGTCCAGCAGGCCATGCTTCCAAAAGCCATACTACCACTGGATTCGAATAGTCTACTAAATGGTAACATGTGGTAGCTTTCACCATGGTCTACACCTTATGCCATCCATCCCGTAATATTCACTAGAAATCACCTTAATTTCCATCAGATTATTCACTGACATGGAAGGACATGAAGGCTTAGAGGTATGGAGGTTGGCATGGGTGGCCACGTTGGGGTCTTATTTCATGACAGAGTGTTACTGCCCTTCGACACATTGCAGGAGGAAAACGAGCTAATGGTGGGTCCTCTCTGGCTTATGGTCATCTGTTAGCTGTGATGGCCCGGCTATGACATGTCACAGATACAGAGCTAGATCAGCACCAGCTGTTACAGATACTTCACATAATAGATGGGGTTCATTGACTGAGCTCGTGTTTTGTTCGAACATTGACCTACAACACACATGGCTGCAATCCGTAGGCTTTGGGAGAAGAACATGGGCAGGGAACTGACGAAAAAACTGTGGGAAAGGACACTAGTGTACCCATGAAAGCTATTGCGATATGCAAAGTTTCAATACATACAGCATAATATTCTGCATCAAGCCTACCTCACACCAGCAACACTGCACCAGATGCTTTGGTCAGTCTCGAACTATCTTAAAAGTCTGAGATCAGTGATGGATATGGCTCACATATTTTGGAACTGCCAAGTAATTGTCGCTCTCTGGAGTGATGCTTCCAATGCACTGGGGAAGGTGACCGGTTGTACCAATGTATGTGCGATCAAGGGTACATTAATGGGACTATATAAGAGATAGTGAAGGCAATAAATAGATTTATTGACTGAGCATTGCTTATAGTTTGCAAACTTACTGCCATGCACTGTAAAGCTCAGACAATGCTGTGTACGGTGTGCGGCCACACTAAAATGGGATAAGTCTGAGTCTGTGGCATTACAATACGAAGAAGCATGCAGTCTTTGTAGACTTTCCCCAGCAGCAGAATGGAAGTATTACTGCATGACTTACAGACTTACAAAGATGGTATACTTTTATCAGTTCAAAAGAGAATTTTATTGAAGGTAAAAAGGTGTTAATATACAATACATATGATTAATCATGAGTCAATACAGCAAAAATGAACAAATGGAAAGAAAAGATAAATACCATAATACTGAGATGACAAGGAAAAATACAATAAATATTCGAGTGAACATTAGAGGACCATCTGGAAAGTTCGTGGGGGTTTAAGTACTCTGGCTGGGAAGGGTGCAAAGAATATTGCTTGGCACATGTATCAAAGAACGATGTGACATGTGACCATAACTGAATTCGCTTCATAGCCATATTTATAGGAAAGTTGAGAAATGTGTCTAATCTATGGTTATGGCAAATATCATACCACCAGGCTCTATACCAAATTTTCGTTATATCTTTCCAGTTTCTTAATATTTGCTGAAAAGCAACCGCTATTAACAAATCGATAATTTTGAAATTGAAAGTGGAATTACTCTGAATTGGTGATAAACTACCTAAAAATATGTTTGTAACAGAAAATTAAATATTGGTACCAAAAACTGAATTGATTTGAGGCCAGGCACGTTTCCAGAAATTCTGCACTGGTATACATGAAAATAACATATGAAACAAATCAGCGTTTGGAGATGTGCAGGACCAACAAGTATCTGGTACATCAGAGAACCTTTTACTTAGGGCATGGGGAGATAATAAAAGTCTGTTATATATTAAAAAAAACAATGTTTGTGTTAAGCTAGCTGCTAGTGAAGATTTAAGTAATTTGGTCCAAATATTGTTCCACAAAGGTAAAGGCCAAACTGTATTAAAATCTTTCTCCCAAGCTGTTTCAATATTGGAATTTGCCTGATCGTATCAGTAGACTTTAAAAAAACAATATATAGTAGATGCTTTGGGATAAGTGCGTAATAGCGTGGACAAATCCTTAGGCAAATGACCTGTTTGAATCATGGAAGATTTGGTAGCCAATTGGGTGTAAGTGTCTAGCACAGCCATTTTAATAATATGGTATTAGGAAATGAATGAAGCGGGTAGATTGTATAGCTGCTTAAGTGAAGAAAAAAAAAATTTCTGAGTGTGAGAATAATTGATGGACCCATATTAAACCATGCTGTCTCCAAGTTTTCCAATAAAAGGGCTTGTTGACTATTAGCAAGGATTTGTTTTGCCATATAGTAGATTCACAAAAAGAGTCAAGAGTATCGGGAATTGAGGGATAGAGTGGTCCAAGGAGTTTGGAAATAAACTTAATTAAGGGAGCGGAAAGTGCTTAGGGCTTATGGAAAAAGGAAAGATATCCTTGAAAGGAAAAAGGGGATAGAAACGAATTTTCAACTGATGTCCATAAAGGATACTCTGCTGTAGAGTCAAGCAACCAATACAAGGCTTGACGCTGCAGAAATGCTTTTTGATAAGCGTAGAAATTGGGAAAGTTAACTCCGCCTTCATTTTTGGGATAGATTAATTTGGAAATAGACGTACAAAGCTTCTATTTATTCCATAGAAAGGAGAAGAGAATGGAGTTAACAGATTTAAAAAACTTGGCAGAGATAGGGACGGGAATAGTGGAAATAGTATATAGGACTATCGGAGAGAGCATCATCTTTATAGTATCCAGGCTACCCCACCAAGATAAATAAAGTGGATGCTATTTAGATGCCAGCTCCGAACGTTTCTGAATGCAATTATTCATACATAAAGTTACAGTGCCTGAGATTGTGGGTGTGAAATGTAATCCTAAATATTTCATGTGAGAAGACTTCCAAGTAAAATTAGTGGAAGTGAAATCTGCTCTAAAAGTATATTTAGACAAGGGTAAGATTTCGCACTTATCACTTTTTAATTTATACCCAGAGATTGATGAAAAGGATTGAACCTCTGTTAAGAAGGTAGGAATCAAATCAGTAGGATTTGAAATAAAAAGCAAAACATCATTGCATACGCTGCAATTTTAACTTGAGATATGGAAGTTTCGAAAACCTGTATGTGTGCATTTTGACAAATTCTTGAGATAAACAGTTCGAGGGCTAGATCAAATAGAAAAGGGGATAGAGGGCAGCCTTGATGCACCCTTCTGCTGAGGTAAAAAAATGATGATATTAGACCTTTAGCACACATAGCAGCACGTGGATTAGTATATAATAGTGAGATTAGGGATATACATTTTGGACCGAAGCCGAACCATTTGAGGGCATAGAATAAATATTGCCATTCAACTCTATCAAACACTTTTTCCGCATCTAGCGCTATGGCTGTGAGGGATGTTTTAGATGTTAGGCTTCAGATAAGATATTAAAAAAGAGTCTGGTATTATAGTATAGTATAAACCGTTTTGTAATGCGCTCTGTTACTGGAGAGTATCCTGGCGCGGGGGAAAGACGGAAAGTCAAAGAACAAAACATCGAAGGATCCTCCTAAACTGCACTCTTGAATAGGTGAGTTTTCAGGTGTTTTTTTAAAGCAGCCACTGTCGGCATGTCGGCATATTATCAGTGATCATTCGTCCTTTCACAAAGCCAGATTGTTCCTTGCCTAGTATATTTAGTAAATGGGAATCTAAACGCAGGGCTAGTACTTTGGAGAACATTTTGTAATCTATATTAACAAGAGTAATGGGTCTATAATTTTGACAATACTTCGAATCTTTACCTTCTTTAGACATATGTGCGCTTCTGAGAAGGAGCCTACCGATTTTCCTTGGAATTGAAAATAATTAATCAAGAGGTGTAATTTGGGTGGTAATAGTTCTGGACCAGGCGCCTTATGTTTTTTAAGGTGTTAGAGAGCATCCAGAAGTTCTTGTTGTGTTACATCTGTGTCTAAGGATGATAGGTCAGAAGACGTCTGCTGAGTTTTTTGTATAGTCGAAAAAAACTGTGACAACATGAGGGCTGTGGGACTTGTTTCGGAGGAGTATAATGATTTATAAAATGTAGTAAATTGGTTCAAAATTTCCGCATCCTTGAATTTTAAGGTAGACTGTTCATCGTAAATAGAATCAATGTTAAACTTGTTATTTTTGGTTTTTAAGTAAATAACCCACATTTTTCCTCCCATATTTTTACCACCATAACGTTTTGCGCTGGATTTCAATAGATATAGTGAGGCATTGTCTGTTGAATCTTTGTTAAACTGTAATTTTGCTTTTATGAGGGCATTGAGAACATCTTTTGAATTAGATGTGTAAAAACAATGCTTCAGTCTCTTAATATCTTGGAGAAGGATCTGTGTACGTTTGCAGGCAATATTACATTTCCTAGCAACGTAATTTATAATAAAGTCTCTTGCTGAAGCCTTAAAGGCATCCCAAATAGTTGAGAAGGTAAGAGAGTCAGTTTGATTTATGGAGAAATGTTCATCAAAAAAGGCGAGAAAGGATGAAGAAAATGCTGGATCCAGAAAAAGAGAGGTATGAAAATGCCATCTCCTGGGAGCATTGGCTTTAGGTAAGATGTCTAGGCAGACAGAAATAGGGGCATGATCTGACAATAATATGGGCCCTATTTCCACACTCATAAGAGCTTGCGATATATTATGGGACACAAAAAAGTAATCAATTTGTGATTGAGAATGGTGAACTGGGGAATAAAAAGTATATTCTCATGTATCTGGGTTGCATAATCTCCATGCCTCTGGAAGTTCATGCTGGGTAATAGCATGGATTAAAGATTTGTGAGATTTGTTAGTAATATATGAAACTTTGGAATTACGATCTATAAACGGGTCAAAAATCTGATTGCAGTCACCTGCTGGTATAAAATGATCTTCTATACAAAGAGTAATTTGCTTTGCAAAAGAAGACCGAAAAGAGGAATCGCCATCAGTAGGGGCATAAACGTTTAAAAATGAGACTGGAACATCCTTCAACATCAATTTAACATTAAGCTACCGACCCTCCACATCAGAATCTTATGAAATAAAGTTGATATTGAGTGAATTTTGACAGTGTATCTTGTCTCCATTACGTTTGCCATCACCGTTAAAATAGAATATTTACCCCACCCAGCCTTTTTTTAGTTTTACTGATTCAATCTCTGTGAGATGAGTCTCTTGTAGAAATATTATATCTGCATTTAGTTTAGCCAAATAAGTCAGGATTCTCTGTCTTTTTATGGGAGAGTTTAGTCCTCTAACATTCCACAATACCAATTTCAACAGCATGGTAATTTAAAAGGATTAATAAATGAAGAAGTTGAACTATAATATTCCAATTCAGTGGACCAATAGGAAAGAACAAGGGAAAAGGAAAGCATCATGTGCATAAAGAGCACGTTTGAGGTGAATAAAAAAAGATATGCAGTAAATGGCATAAACTAACAAGGTAGTTGATAAAAAAGAGCAAGAACATGAGAAGAAACATAGTTGGATCTATGATTGAGAAGGAAAATATAGGGAGGTGAATGAATGCTGACGAAAGTATTTAACAGTAAAAGCTGGAGCTTTACAACAACAGTATTGAGTGTAACCAAAGGGAGGAAGATGGTAAAGTGATAAAAAATATGAGGAAAGGAAAAGTAAATTACAACCGAAAAAAGAATAAGAAGAGCATTTGGAAGGAAAGAAAAAAGTAGGTTAGGAACAGGAGTAGGATAGAGATGTAGCAGGATAACATACCTACATAAGGAGAGATCAGGAAAACACAGGGGAGCGGGTGGAACCACATGGAACAGACAACAGATCCAGGGTCAGCCAAAAAGCGAATCAGGGAGACACCATGAAACAAGGGATCAAAATCTGTAGATACGAATAAAAATAAAAATTAGGGTAGATACTAATAATAATAATAATAATCCACATTTATAAAGCGCACAATCACCCGTAAGGGTCTCTAGGCGCTGGGGGCCGTAGGGAAGATTAAGCAAGCTATTGCCCAGAGTCACATGGTGCTGGGCTAACCTGCCGCCGGCGCCGGGGATCGAACCATGATCCCCAGATTCCAGCGTCAGTCGCCCTAGCCGCGGAGAGCGGACGAGAACATGAATAACCCAAAATTACAAAAAGAATTTTACAAAATTTAAAACAAGTTGAAGGTAACACATCTGTCAAAACCAAGGAAAAACATTTTTGAAGTATCAAGTGAGCGAAGCCTAAGCAACCTGTTTGGAGAAAAAAAAAACCGTGTCAAGTATTGAATGAAGAAGGATGACCAGAGGAATCCATGGCAGTTGGCTTGCAAGAGTGTTATACGTAACTTTGTAGAGACAGGGGTGAAAAAGGCCGCATCGAGCTCCTATTGAACGAAGATCAGCTCTCATGTTGAGAAAAGCCTTAAGTCTATTAGCGTTAGCCTTAGCATAATCCTGTGCAATGAACAAAGATGAGCCGGACCATGTCATTCTCGGAGAAGCTTTGACCGCTGATAATACTTTCAACAAGTCTGTATATTCTAATAAATATAAGAAGACTCCTCTTGTCCTTTGTGAAGGTGAAGCGTTAGGTAAAACACGTCCCAACCGATGTGCCCGTTGACTATTGAGGCTAGTTCCTTCTGACATGAGAAGTAATTTAGGAAGGAATGATTTGAAAAGGGCAAGAGAGTCTGATCCTTCAAGACCTTCTCCCAGGCCATAAATATGTAAATTGTTCCATCTGTTGCAATTTTGAAGATCCTCAACCTGTCTTTGAAGAATGGAGACTTGAGAGTGGAGTTGAGAAACATTAACCCAGGTCTCTTTTAAGGAGGACACGCTTTGTTCAACTGAAGAGACTCTTGTTACTAATTGAGACCAATTGTCGGTTAAGGTTTGCAATTTGGTATTAGTATCTTCCATGAAAGTGCGAAGAGTTCTCATTTTCTCCAACAATATTTTCAGAGACACTGGCGAGATTGACTTAGGTGGCGATGGAGAGTCCTTTTTTGGTCGTTTAGTAATAGATTTCCCTAGAGCTGTGGTTTCAGGATCAATTGTTATCTATGAGCTATGAGGAAAAGCTTCCAGAGAATCTTCCAATTTAGAAAGTTCAGTGAAAATCTTTGAATTTTTTATAAAAATGTGCTTTGGCTTAGATGGCAAAGGATGAAAAGCCTTTGTTCTGCTCATAAAGCGCAATCAAAATATTCCCTCCTGATGCAGATATACTGAAAGTATAGCACAGCATGTAAAAATCATACAGGATAGCAATTATCAAGGAGGAAAAACTCTGCAGCACTATGTGGAAATGACAACAAGAATTAAATAAGTAAGTCTCTATTTGCCTGAGCAAAACATGTTTTAGAGCCTACTCCATGCCCCTTTCAGAAAGATGATGTAGGAATGAAGAAGAGAAAAACACGCTGTGGAGGCTATTGGTGAACATAAAATGGCTGCTGTATACATTGCCTCACAGGTATCTCAACAGGATATTAAACGTTGAATTCGGCATTATTTGGCAAAGCCTTAGTGTGAAAAACATCATTATTCCCAGTCTGGGCTTTTTAGTAACCAAAGCCAGGTGATTATTAGCTGTTTTGACAGCGTTGTGAGGAAATTCACCCTCACGCAAAAAACAAACAAAATGGTGGCCGCGGCAGTGCGGGCTGAGAGAAAACTCAGTGCATCAGGGAAAAGTTCTTTAGAAGCCGCAAATGGAGGCGCCGGGAATCACATCACTCGCGGTCGGTCTTTAGCCATCCGCGCTCGCCTCTAGCTGCACTGAAGACTGCCTGCAAGCTCAGAGTCTCCCAAACGTGCCGGAGAGCTTTACCCGTGCGCGGTCATGCTCCTTGGGCACCAGGCCACGCCCCAATGGTATGCTTTTATAAATTCCTGAAAGTGATAGCTGCATTTTTCTCTAGGTTCTAAAAGTGAAATATTCGAGTTTCTTCCCACCGTTCTCTGCTTCCCCCGGTTAGGCCTCTGCGGGCACTGGTGCATATGTCTCTGACTATGAGGTTGCGAATTTAAGCACATTTACCGAAAAGTATGCCTCCCGTCTAATGGTTACTGCAAAGAATTGGGACACACTAGTTTAGCTTGAAGTACCTGAGAAACACCTTCATTATTTAGAATAATGAATACAGTGGAGATGTCACAACATGACCACTTGTTGGTTATTACTTTTTTGTTGGCTTGCAAAATCACCAAAAAGGTGACCTTTAATTTTTGTTAGTTATAATGTATTTCAGTATTACTATAGACCAACGGATGGGTATGCAGCTCATGATATTTCCACATAGATTCTGATGCAATATTTATGAAACTGTGATGTGTTATTGTTAAAACTCAGTAATATTGGTAACAAAAAATGATTTTAATGTTTCATTGTTTTCATAAAAAAATATGTGCAACATGCCTAATCTCTTTGAAAATGTTGTGTGCAATTTTTGCTATTGATAATACTAACTGCTATCTCTTAAATCAATCAAGCTCTTATTCTGTCTTTTATGATTCTTGATAGGATTTTTGATGAGCTTATAATGGCAAAACAAATTGTGTAGGTCCACTGTTTGGTTTCTGAAAGCTCAACTTTGTCCTATCAGACATCTGTCTCTGAGTTGTTGGTGCTAACTGTGGGAGAACACTAGGATTACCATATTATACTCCCCACACACATGACTAGCAATCAGAGCCCAAGTTTAGAGAGGCAGAAAACTTCAGACATTTTGAAAGTGGCCAAAGTGGGTAGGTGTAGCCCTAAGAACCTTTACCGCATTGGCTACGGCACCCCCAAACGTCATTCTCACCCACTAGGTCATGCCAGGCATAACTGTGGCAACTCTAGGAACCCACTTCAGAGCACTCCTTGACCAGAGTAAGATCAGAAGAGGAACGAGTCTGAAACCTGATAAGAGCCCTGAAGGAATGGACTTGCTCTCTCGCTCTTGTGCTCAGGACCAAGAGCTAGAATTTAAGGGTCAGAAGGATGACCTCCTGCCAAAGCTCCAGTGACACAGCAAGTTACAAGAGGCAATTTCATGCAACTGGCAAGCTGCTGAGTGGTAACTGGACATGGACTGGACTGGACCAGCATGGTCCAGTCCAGGTCCAGTAACACCTGGTTCAACACAGAGACTATTATTTTATTAGTCTTCCATCCGTGTGTATTAGCCGGGGGACTCAAATAATAGTCAACGCACATTTCGGTGGAGATAACAACAGGTGATCACCTTCGTCAGTACCTATATCCAAATTAGCTTTTACTTTACAACTTATATGTGTGGTCTGTTAGATTCACATATTCTCTTCTTGTCTCCGTATGTTGAATATACAGTCAGCTGTTGGGTACCTTCAAATTCATCTAATAATATTTGCAACTCTCAAATCCACTGGGGGGTACGTTGAAAAATATACTCGAAGGATGGTTTATCCCCTATGGATCTTGATAACGGGAGGACTCATTGAGTATAATTTCCTCATACCATTTTTATTTTCGGGAATCATAAGCGTGGGAAGACCAGGCAACTAAGTGCCTCATTAGTGGCACTCTAGTTACTTCCCCCTCCTGCCCCCACCCCCAGTATTACTGAAACTGGCTGTACCAGTACTTCCAGGGTGAGTTATTACTGGGGCCTACTAAAGGAACCCAGATAGTCCACTGAAGATTGAGGAATCACTGGAAAACTCAAGAATGCAGCACCCAATTGTGCTGGAAATTCCTCATTTCCTCTTGGAGATTCACCCTGAGATTTTGGCTAATTTCAGCAGCTAGACCCTGAAAACCTGCAACTACTGTTACTGGACCCTTCAGAAATGTGTAATTGCGACCTCAGACCCCCTGTACATGTTAGATTGTTGGGAGATGCCGAAAAGAACGTACCCTCGGTGGTCTATAGCAATATTTTACAACGGCAGAGGAAATCTCCAGAGAAATAATACATGCACCAGCTAACTATTGTAAATATTAAGCATGGAATCTGTCTTGCTGTCTTTCAGGCTCATACACATCTAAAGCAATAATCTTTTTTGTGGAATGCACTTGTGAGAATTTGCCCCGGAGCAGTCTGCTTTTCAGACCGAGAGCTTTGCTGAAAGTAAGTAGCTCAGGATGACACTTCACGAGCTCAAAAAACATAATTACTCTGATGTTCAACAGATAACCGCTAAGTGCATGATGTCACACTGTCAACATTTTCCTCTGGAGAAAAACACAATATCGCCATGGTTACTTTGAAATGCCTATGTCTTGCCACGGTAAGTGAAACGAATTCTTTCTATTCTTTCTCAGCACTTAAGGGTGTTACGTGGTTTTTCTTCCGCTTTTGCTTGCGGTTAATGGGTCAAAGGTTCTGTGTCGCTTCCTGCGTCCATTCCACGAATATCCGTGGTGATTTCGAGATGCGGTGTCAACGCCCTACTGTCCTTGAGGGTAAAGACTTTGTTTAGGTCCCGACCTTCACCTGCCTGATCAATGCCTCGGTCGACTTGTTTTTGAAATGTTGGCAGCACGTTGTAGGTCGATAGTGGTTCTGGATAGATCCACAGAATTGACATAACCAATTGTTATTTCAGACACTCCTGCATTCTGCACTTTGAAGCCATGCAAAGTGTCACAAAGTCGGCCAGGTTGCCGAGCTAAATGTGTTCAAAGCTTTTGATCGATTATCACACCCCGTCCTAAGAGTTGTAAGTGCCTTTCACTGATTTTTGCACTCCTTTCAGTGACCAAGGCATAGGATCATGTTAGGAGGCCAGAGAAACATTGACGTGCCTCAGAACTGTCCGCTTACCAAAGAGCACAGCTCCAACCACGTACATAACGAACCGATTCACAACTGTGCACAGATACATTTTAAATTGTGCTTTCACAGAGGAATTTAGGGGCATATTACCAAGCGATAGCGATTATTATCGCTATTGCTTGGTTAGAGACAAACATTTACCGCTGAGCTGCGGCGATTATCGCAGATAAACCTTGGTATTACCAAGGTTTATCGCAAATCGTCCGCAATGCATGAATATCGCTGAAAAGTCAGCGATAATCATGCATTACCGAGCTAATGCTCTTAGCCATGTTATCCACCTCCCATTGGATAACATGGCTAAGAACTGCTCAGGGCAGGTGTTAGCTTTTGGAGATATTCGCGCTTAGCGCGAATATCTCCAAAAGTTGGTAATAGGAGATAGCGATGTTAGCGACTGTTTCCAGTCACTAACATCTTGGCACGCCCACTTTGCATGTCATTAGTGATAAATATTACTGACATGCAAAGTGGGGCCCAAGATGGTCGCTATCTCCTACTAGCTGTCACTAACTTGTGGTAGCGACAGCTTGGTAATAGGGAGATCATTTTATCTCCGCTTTTTTGGCTTTTAAAGCCAAAAAAGCGTAGACAAACCCCATTGATAATATGCCACTTAGTCCCGGGCAACATGTTCGTTATGCTAGTGTAATCGTCTGTAATTTCAGGAATCTATTATTATAGTTGTTAGATGAAATTCCCCAAATTACACCATTATGCCATGTCTTATAGTAACGTCCAAAACGTGAGTGGTTGTTCAATTGCGGCAATTGTATTTTTTTGTGCATTTTTTTCTACAGCAAAACGCGTCCAAAATAGACATAAAGAAGCATTTCGCAATAAGAATTGCAGCTAAATTCCGATTTTACATTCTGCGTCATTTAATGTGATTTTAATGGAATTTCACATAATGGCAAAGCAAATTACGCACATTTTGCACGCCCCTAATGTGCATGTGCGACTACCTTTTAATTATTTGGGTACAGTTCCAACAACACATTCCTAGAAAAATGCATGTTATAATACAGTCACACATGGGATCTATGGACCATTTCGTCTAATTCTAGATTTGCTTGATTTACAGAATATGAAGTGTAAGAAATTTGGTGAATGGTTGAGGGGGGTGGAAACCTTACTCAGGCAATAACAACATTCCTTATCTTAGTGAACCACAAAAGTCAATAAATGAATCTGTGCTTAACCCTCTGATAGCTTGGCGCAAATGCAGTCAGGCTTAATGCAGAGACAATTTGTAAGGTATTTATGCAACACACAAACAGTAATAAAGTGAAACCACAACGCAAGAAAAATATTAAACCAGTTTAGAAATATAGAGTACATTTTAATAAATAAAATGATACCCGAGTATGAACAATCCAATCAATAGAACAGAACATATGTAATTTTAAAGGTGCTGGTATACATTAGTTCACTGCATACATACTAAAGTGCATTTCCTATGGAAATACTCAAACAATATAATTGAATATATAATTATTGTTGGAAACCGGAGTCCCCATCCCGCAACACTGTCACCAAATGCAAGACCCAGGACTCCCTTCTCAACGTTAGGCCAAGTAAGGACACTGTTTGAGATAGCCCTGCTCATCTCCTCAGTAGCTTGGCACGAGCAGCCAGGCCTATCTCCAAGGTTCTAGTGTGCAGTATGGGCAACCATGCCCACAGCAACCCACTAGTGACACCACAAATGGACTCCACACAAGTTTGATTAAACGAGTATAAACTCTATATAAAAAGATATACAATCAGACCAAATGATACAAAAGCCAACAGATAAGAAAGGTTAATATTCGTTCCAGCTGGCTGGTAGTTTCAAATCCCAACCACCGCTTAAAAAATGCTATGCTGGTCGTATTGCTAGAATCACACATGTTGCAATGGACAAACAATAATGCACTACATAACAATACAATCCTGTGCTGGGCAAAAGAGAAATAATACAATGCATAACGATACACCCCAGTACCTTGCATTGGGAGAAATATTGCAATGTGTACCGCTACAATCATGTACTGCGCAATGAGGAAATAATGCAATGCGACACCCCCAATCATGTACTTTGCAATGAAGGAACAATGTAATGCGCGCCGCTACTCCACTTCCTATGCAAACATGGACCAGGCGCTCTTCACCAATGTCTCCTGTGCACCATGACACGCTCCAAAGATGTTTGAGACTTCCTTCACCTTCGATGCAAACGTGGACCAGGCGCTCTTCACCAATGTCTCCTGTTTACCACGACACGCCCCCAGCGCATCCGAGTCTCACTTCTCCTCCGTGTGTCCAAGATCACAGAGCACACCTTCCTAGGGTCTTAAGCTGCCACAACAAGCGCCCACCACGTCGCTTGAAACTTCTCTGGAAACGTTTATGTTCCTGTGTTGCCAAACAGGGAGCCAGCTCACCTTTGGCCCTTGGGGTTACAAGACACAGCACAAAGCACAATATTCTTCAAGCAGGGGGACCCAGCGCACACAGCACAGTTCTTACAGCCTCTTCCTTGGTTAAAACAGCAAGCTGCAGACCAGCCTCAGATCACGAAGCAATGGTTGGTCCTTCCAAGCAGTTTCTTCAGTTGTTCTTTTCTTAGCAGAGGTTCCTCTTGACCACAACATGGGTCTAAGCCTTTTCAGTCTCAATCCTTTTCTATTCCAACATTCAGGGGCCTCAGCTCTCATAGTTATACCCCTAAATGTCTTTGAGGTTCGTTTTGCTCAGTGGTCCCTGACCCCTGCCTAAATCAGTTCTGAGTGTCTCCCTTCCAGTGTCACCTTTCTCCCTTTGATTCTGGGGGTCTGGATCCTTAATCACTCAGCAGGAGATGGGTCAATTGGTTTATAGCAGCAGCCCAGGTGTTTCCCCTCCCAGGCTTCTCCTCCCAATACTCACCAGATGCAGGGGCAGCCTGGTGCCATCTCAACCCATCCCTGGGTAAAGACCTCTCCCAACTCCGCTCACCTCTCAGATCCAGACAGTCAATCCACATTCAGCAGAGACACACACAAATGCTTAAAGCACAAAACTCAGCCACTTTCTCAAAGAATTGTTTCTGAACACACAGTGACAAAACCATTATCATAGAAAGATGTGTTATGACACTGTGAGTTCATACATACTAAACTTCACCTCTCCATTTTAAACTTATAGGAAGCTAGGCTAACAAGCACAACACCCAGCCGCCCCCAGTCTGTCCTATGGGCAGGATGGCCTTTCAGCAGTGAAAAGCGAAATGGAGTGTTTTTCATTGTCAGGACATAACACACACCTTAGTATATGTCCTGCCTTTTACTTACACTGCACCCTGCCCAGGGTTTACCTGGAACCTACCACAGGGGTGCCCACTGTGTACCCGAACAGGAAAATATGGCCTGAAAAGTGGTTGCACTTGTCAGGACAACATGCTATCTTTCCAAACTGCGCGCAGCCCTACACTGCAGGCCTGAGTTCCCTTCTCAGCGCACCTTTGCATTACTAGCCCTGGCGCACACAGTACCCATCACTAGGGACTTTAATAGTAAGGCAAACATACCAATCAGGGCCAACCAATTACCATTACACTTTACACAGGGAACACTTGTACTTTGACACTAATCAGCAGTGGCAAAGTACCCAAAGCATCTAAAAGCAAAAGTGGTAGAGGCAAAAGGTCAGGGTTAATCAGGCTAAAATATCCTAGGTCTAACAATTATTCAAGTATATATTTAGAAGTCAGAAAAAACTAAATTTGGAGGGTGTCAAGGGAATATATTTAACGACCTGTCATCTCGCTTCCCCAGCGTACATTATATACCACAACAAAGAGAATGACCGGTCAAAAGTATGTCGCTGCACTAAAGACTGTGAGAGTAGGCTGTAGTGAATCCTACTGGAATAACAATTGGCTGAGATATTCCCATCAGACCACCCTTTTGGCAGAATTTCATCATATGGGATATTTGTAAAAACATCCAACCAACCACCCAAACCATCGGCTGATGGTGCGGATATGGATGCAGAACATACACTCTAGCCAAACTGGTATTCGTAGGGTGGTGCTCAGGGTGTGTAGTGCAGTGCTATAGTGGAAACTTAAAATTAACGACTCAGACAAAAAATTCATTTAATTGGAATTGTCTGAGTGCTAAAGTTAAAATCACGCCAGGTAGTTGAAACCTATGACTACACTATGGCGCTGTGCAGAATGGTTGGTCAACATGTTTCAGCCGAATTGGACATATGGTCCGGCTTTCATCAGGACCTTAGATAGTAAGCTACTGCAACAAAAAGGAGTGATTGTGCATAAAGAAATTATAGTAAGAAAAATTTTCAATACTTATAGCTACCATGAACCTGGAGCCCCAATGTTCTCGGATGCCAGCGTGAGGTACCGACGGACAGAGCGGGGCCTCATATTCCTGAGCGGATGCCGGGTGAGGTGAGGCTATTCTCCACGCAATGCGCAGATTGAGATAGAATATACATCTTTCCCATGAACATTGGGGCTCCAGGTTCATGGTAGCTATAAGTATTGAAATATTTCTTACTATAATTTCTTTATGCACAATCACTCCTTTTTGTTGCAGTAGCTTACTATCTAAGGTCCTGATGAAAGCCGGACAATATGTCCAATTCGGCTGAAACATGTTGACCAACCATTCTGCACAGCGCCATAGTGTAGTCATAGGTTTCAACTACCTGGCATGATTTTAACTTTAGCACTCAGACAATTCCAATTAAATAATTTTTTTGTCTGAGTCGTTAATTTTAAGTTTCCACTATAGCACTGCACTACACACCCTGAGCACCACCCTACGAATACCAGTTTGACTAGAGTGTACGCTCTGCATCCATATCCACACCATCAGCCGATGGTTTGGGCGGTTGGTTGGATGTTTTTACAAATATCCCATATGATGAAATTCAGCCAAAAGGGTGCTCTGATGGCCATATCTCAGCCAATTGTTGTTCCAGTAGGATTATATTTAGAAGTCTTCATGGACAAGAGTAATCTTTATGAATACATACAACAGAATGGCATGCACTAATTGAGGCTATTCTATTAAAATGGAGATGCTCAATTAATCAACCTATTAGAATAATGAAATATTCAAAATCCTTCATGAATTATTGATCAACTTCAAACATAAACGAACCTAATGTGAAGACTTCATTATAGGTGAATAATTCATCAATCTTGTTTTCATAGTATTTCCTTTAAGGGTATTGTTGGGTGCTGATGTTGCAATAAATCCACTAGATACCATCCTTTCTCAAAGATAAAAAAATAATGAAAAAGCAAATGCATAAATGTTAAAGAATTCCTGATTTATTTGAATATATGCATACCTGCTGCAAAGGTAATATTTGAAATAGACATTATTGTATACATTTCAACAGGGTCTCCAATGGGAGGGACGGTCACTCTCCTGACCACCTGTGATATAGTGCTGAATGATACTCATGGTGCTCACTTTGCAAGGCCACAAATTGAAGCATCAATATGCATATTAAGAACAAGTATCATGTAACTTATTTTTATAAAGTCCAGTAACATTTTAAAACATAAAAAAGAGGCAGTTAAATCCACACAGGACCATTGCAAAGTAGGATTTCTTGCTACATGACGTCATGTGGGTGAACATCCTGAAACATAAAAAATGTTTCTACCTCTTTAATGTCCTGCTGCAGTAGACATATCATGCAGTTAGACAGTGACGTGGTATCACAGCACAGAAGGATTAGGTAGGTGAGGGTGACTGACCATCTGAGCAGAGGACTGTTTTATTCGTAGTAGCTGGTTTATATGAGAAAGAGACAGCTCCATTGGTGGTGGTGATCACAAGGGGCTGGTGCTGCTAATGGGACAGTTCTGATGGGGGAGTCATAGGAGCCAGGTGTTAATGGGAACAATGCAAGTAGTGGGGGAAAGGTCGAGTTGAGCCTAAGCACATTGACCACTGTGGGGATCTAGATGACCACACAAGTTGGCTGTAAGTGGTGTTACTCCATCTGCTGACCATAACAACAACAGCAGCAGTTTCTGACAACCCCCTCTTTTTTAACTTTGGAAGCTTTGCACATTTTGAAACTCAGACAGTTTTGACAAATGCAAAATTGCCAGTCACAAACATCTTATTAGCAGGTGAAAATGTGTGTTAGATGGTAACATTGTAATAGTCATGATTAGAATGAAATTATTTAAGGGGTTCTAAATCATTCAATAATGCAATGGCTTGGGAAGACAGCTTTACATCAGGCCAGAACTCTGATGGATTCCAGCGAGAGAAAAGATTTGAAACCTGTCTCCAGAGTCCCATTTCATGTCTTCTAGAGGTCACCTGCACACAATAAACAACACTGGTGAGTGGGTTATATTTTGACAGACTCAGTAAAATGAGATAGCTGTTAAGAAAGTAAAGGTAAGTGAAGATATTGCAGCATTATTCATTTATATTTGATATTTATGCAGTTTTATATAGTTCGAACTCACTCCAATGGCATTGGAGCACTTTTACAAAAGGTTAGATTTTCAGCATGGGAGATTAACCAATTTACCTAGAACCACAGAATTTTGAGCCAACAGCAGTAATCAAGCCTGGTTCTCCAGTTCCAAGTTTGATTGTTCTAGCCGTAACACAACATCCTTGCCCTAGGATTTGTCTGTTACGTTAATTTGAAACCACTGATGTCCAGTGAGAGTTGAGTGGCCTAATGCATTGAAACTTTAGTAATGTGGTGATAGTGGTCCGAAGCTTTTAGATCAAATGAGCATTTATTATATATTTTTTAAAAAGACAGAGTCCATGCCCTCAGAGATGATTGTGTTGCACAAGGAAGCCAGCACAAGACACTTGATAGGATTAATCTCCTTGATGAAACTAAGTTATGCAGAATCATGGAGACTGAGGGAAAAGGTTTTTCTGATAATCAGAGCAGTCTAGGAGATCAAGTTGACACAGAAGAAGCCATTCTTCTTGTCAATGGTTGCATTGATAATGTTTTATTTTTGGATAAAAGTCTATAAGTATTTGGAAAGTGTTGGGTGGGGAGTATGAGAAGTTTTCATTTCAACTGCCATTTTAAGTGTCTTTAGACAGTTGGAGGCCTTTTCAATCTCATCTGTAATTTGAGCACTTTGAGTTGGGAAATCACAAGAGTGTATTGTTTTTGACAACTTTTATTAGCTCAACATCATCTTAGGAGTTAGCATGTATTTATTTGTTTTCTTATTGTCCATGCTGAGGTTTGCAAGCAACAGTACTTAGTCCCCTTCCCCGAGTACAAACACCCAGCTGTCAGTGATGTTCTGGAACTGCAAATATATACATCCCTCGCCTTGAATTGTTGCAATCAGAAATCATTAATTGAAGTTCAATAGGGCACTCAATCAATCAATCAATTAACCTTTATTGCGTGATTACTTAAAACCATTACAACTTTTAAAATGATATATCAATATTTTTAATTTGATAAGACACATTTTAAAATGCACTATGGTAAAACAATGACAACCTAGAGGCTCATTTGGATGACGGGTGGATTTAGTCCGCCCGTCTTTCCATCCTCCTTGGTCCCCACCGCCATTCTAATATGGTGGGGGTCATTTAGGTGAGGGTGGCGGGCGGATTGCCCCCGCCAGGCCGGCCGTGGCTACAGCCAGCCTGGCGGGGGCAATATGTTGCCATCCTTATGGGCCCCCTAGTGTTCAAAGTTCAAAATCTTGTTTGTGTGGTGTCATGTACCATTTCATAAGTCTCAAGGTTTTACAAGCGGGCTGTTAAGAACAAAAGAAGGGTAATCAAAAAGTTTTAAGAATTTCGCATTTTAAAATTGCGGGTAGGTGCCACTTTTCCATTTTTCATCTTGTATGGCCAATTCGGGCACTGCATAGCTCCAGGTAGCTTCGACGAGAGGTACTGATTCTGTAGTGCCCTGTTGCCAAGGGAAATGAGTCTTAGGAACATCATGTGGTGGCCCCACCTATTGGCTGCCAGTTGGATTTTCTGCATTTTTCCTGCTTTGTCTATGAATTGGACAAAGCGGCAGGCTAATTGGATGTCTCCACCTTCGAAAAATGCTTTAACTGCCTGCCTGCTTGATCTTATTCCTGTTTGTGTTAGTGCAGGTTTTAACCCCTTCACTGCGGCGGCTATTCCGCCGCAGTGCTAAGGGGGGAAGGCGGCCAAGCGGCGGGCGCATGCTGGTGACTGAACCGCTCCGTCACCAGCGTCGGTTGCGCTGTGCTCATGACGGAGCGGTTCCGTCACGGCCCCGCCGGCTCAATAGAACGCGCTGTGCAGCCGCGAAATCAGCACCACGTAGGCACGGCGGCCGGGCCATGACGGAACTGCTCCGTCATCAGCACAGCGCGACCGCGGCTGATGACGGAGTGGTTCTGTCATCAGCAGAGGAGGAGTTAATATGCATATGTGCTCCTTATCCAATCTCCTGCATATACATACTAGATGTATCATGTCATCTTTTGAATCCCCACTTAGTCAGCAGCTAGTTGTTGTTTGAGGGTGTTTCCACAGGAGCAGATGGTACAGTGATGGAAGAATGCCTAGGCTTAGATGTAGGTATTTCTCCTTAGTTAACTCCGTAAACCCGGCACCTAAGTAGAGTTGAAAGAAACCTCTGAAGTAGCTCTGAAGGACAAACTAACCATGGGCCCTTTTCTTTAGGATTGCTTTGTCCTACACTAGTGAGATCATTTTTACTGTTTTGTTTATGAGCTCTTTTAACATGCTGTGCGATCCAGTGCTTTCGGAGAGATTTCGTAGATCCAGGGTGTCTATTGAATTTTGTAGGTAGGTTGTGGCCGCGCTACCTTTTTTTTGTTTCAAGCTCCTTCCAGAGGTAGGAGTTCATAGTTGTCAGATCTACTCCCCTTATTTTATGTCAGTATTTGACCTAGGTGCCCTCCGGCGCTATATGTTGGTCCTTTAGACCGAATTCCAGTCTTATTTGTGCCAGAGATATATTTAGGATGGTTGAATATAATTCTTATTGCCCTGGCTACTGTATTATGCAAGGTTTGCACATCACCGCCTGGTAGACATTCACTTTCGTGGGTGATGGTAGGTAAGAGTTTAGCTTGAATCACCTGTCCCACTGTTTTGAGTTTAAGGCTTTTTAGGGGTACTGCTGTTGTATTGCCTCTCCTTGCTATTGCTTATTTCTGTTGCAGGAACGTGCCTTTACTGTCAACTATTGCACCCAGATATTTGTATACTTCAATGGTTTCCAATGGAGATCCTCCTAGTTGCCAGTGGTAGCTATGTGTAGACCTTTTTGATGTATCAATTATATGTTGTAGGTCAATCGGCGTGAGACTGATTAGAGCAACATCATCGGCATATAATAGGTTTGATAGGTTAAAGCCTCCCAATTTAGGAGCGTGGGAGTTCTAGTTATCTAATCCGGGTGTGAGGTATGACAGAAAGAGGTTAAATAAAGTGGGGGCCAGGACACATCCTTGTTTGAAGACCTTAGTTGTCTCTTCGTTTCTCGACAGGCAGTCACCGGCTCCCAGCTTGATTTGCACCCACGTGTCAGTGTGGAGTAGAATCATCTGAGTCAAAAAAGCTGATGGAATTTTTCTTTTTGATAGCTTATACCTTAATGTATTCCTATTATTGTTCTCAAAGGCAGATGTACAATCGATGAAGCACACGCAGAGTGGTGTTGGTTGGCAGCTTTGGCAGCATCTCTTAGAAGCGATAAGGCCAGAATATTTGCTGTTGTTCTGGTGTGTTTACAGAAGCCTATCTGGTTGATAGGGATTACAGCCTTTTCAGCAGCCCAGTCGTTAAGCTCATCCAATAGAAGGCCAACGTAATATTTGACATTGTTGTCAATTAAGGCAAAGAGTCTGTGGTTTTTTGCTTCGTTTTTGCTGCCTTTCTTGTGGATAGGAGATATTATTGAGCCCTTCCAGGAGTTTGGTATTGTTTCCGCCTCTAAAATCTGTTTGTAAAGTGGCAGTGGTGCTGCTGCCCAATATTCTGGATTTTGGGCCCGATTCACAGAACTAACTTAAGACAAAATCCTAAACTTACTATCATTTTGGTATTCACAGCAGGCACTTACTCATTTTAGTATTCACAGACCAAAATGAGTAAGTGCCTTCTGTGAATACGAAAATGGTAGTAAGTTTAGAATTTTGTCTCGTTAGTTCTGTGAATCGGGCCCCTTGTTTGTCCAGAATAGGGGGGATGCCATTAGGGCCCGGTGCCCCCTCTGCCTTGCCTTTCACTATCCTTCTCATAATTTGCTTGTTCGTGAAGGCCAGGGGTTCTAACTCCGGTGATTAAGCCCAGTCTAATATAATTCTGCTAGATTCTGGTGATCCTTTCATTTTATCAGATGCTGCCTCATTGAAGTGCTAGCAGAGGTAATCAGCCAATGCTTCTTCTGTTACGTGTGAGTTAATAGAGGATGCTCTTGTATTCTGAAAGCTGTTCACTGGGCGCCAAAACCTTCCACTGTTGTATGTCTTGCATTAATCAACAGTTTGACCCACAGCATATTCACTGTCTCAATTTTTAGGTGGCAGATAAGATTTATTTGGTGGTTTTTAGGTTTCTTAGGTCCTCTTGAGCAGCCTCGTGGGGGCCCGTTTGGCATATGTGCAGCGGCGATCTGTTTATCTCTCTTGAGGAGCATTAGACTGTTTTTTGCTCAGTTGTCCAGCAGTTACCTTGTGTGCTGTAAGATTCGGGGAGTGGCCTCCTTTGCGGTTGTCCTTCAGCTGTTGGACGGGCATTTTCTCTCTTTGTCTGGGCTCCCCAAGGCTGTTGGTGAACATTTCCCAGCGGCTTAGGATACCAAAGACAAAAAATGGAATTAGCACCCAACATTTAGAAAATCTCATTGCAGTTCATTAAAACACAACATGTCCATGGCAGATAGTAGAAGAAGCAGGTCCAAAATTCACTCGTAGTTGAAATAAGTGTTCTTTATTGGGTCAATATATTCAGATGTTTAAAATCCACTGATCACAAAATGATTCTTTTTAGCCAAAGTGTTTCGTCTCTGTTGAGACTTCTTCAGGGCTAAGAATTTAATACATGTGGTTTAATTGTGTCCCACTAACAAAAAAGAAAGTTCAGCGACACAAATTAATATAGTACCAATAGTGATCTGAAATAGATGTACAGGAAACAAATAACAGGAATAGGCAGGGTGGCCAGCAGCAATCTACGACGTTTATGCTTGAACACTTATTTTGACTACGAGTGAATTTTGGGCCTGCTTCTTCTACTATCTGCCATGGAAATGTTGTGTTTTAATGAACTGCAGTGAGATTTCTAAATGATGGGTGTTAATTCCATTTTTTATCTTTGATTGTATTTGGGTTATACCCAATAGGAAGTAGAGAGGGGTGTACTTCCTTGTTTTTCAAGCACCATCGCAACACTATTAGGCCACTATAAGTGATAGGTGCAAGACTTTCGCCTCAACCCTCAGTGTGTTTTATGGCTTAGGATACCAGTGTGCGTCATTATGTCTTTTTCCCAAAGATTTTTTGCTTCAGTCTCAAAGCCTTCCAGATTATGCGTATTGCATTTTATTCTTTTATGTTTGGCTGAAAAAGACATACTCAGATTCCCTACTGGCAGGGTTGACGCTGCACCTTGTAAATTTAGCGAAATCTCTTAAGGTAGGTGATTGCTAGCATCCATTGTTCTTATTCAGAAATCAGAGATTTCACTAAACAGTGGCACTGATGTAAATGTGTAGTGTATTATTGAGTTCGCAAATGAGTTAAGAAAAAAGGCTGCCGGTGGGCACTCCTTTTGAAAATGGCCGTTTAGTGCCACCAGATTCAGGTAACCTAGGTCCTTTAGGAATTCCTTTGCTTCCCTAGATTTTGTGCCCCATTTACTCGCCTCTTGGAGCGGGATGTCCCATGCAGATAACTGCATGGGACAACTGCATGCAGATAACTGCCCTTCCAATAAGGAGTCAGGGGCCCCACGAGGTGCATATTGAAGCCCCCTGTTATGAAGATATTCAGGGTTGCCTCCTCTGACAATATTTTTGACAGCTCCAAGACCTGAGGGACCATTACGATGTTGGGCGGATCGCCACCGCCATGGTCCGCCCCGGTCACCTTGCGGCTGGGGCAGAAAATGTTTAATATGGTGGCGGTGTCTATTAGACACCACCAGCCATATTATGATGGGTTTTCAGACATGCCTTTCCGAGGCATGCGGAGACTCCCTGCGGGGGCCAGTTCCGGGCCCCTTGGGACTCTGGGGGGGTGGGGGTGCACATGGTGGGTACCTATGGTACCCCCCTGCATTTCAAAGTGCAACATGGCAGGCACCGCCCGCCGCAATGGTAAAAATACAGGATGCGCCCGCCAGTGTGGCGGGCGCATCCTAATTGCCAAGGCGGGACCGCCGCTCCAATGGCACGGGGATGGAGGGCAGGCAAAGTCCGCCCGCCATCCTAATGGGGGCCCAAGTGTTTCATCCATGCTTTTTTCTCACGAGGATGCAAGTATATATTTAGTAATACTAATTTTTATTCAGTTTGTTTCCTCCTAAATCCAGTTTTATAGCATTTGTGCCATTGTTTGCCGACTGTTTGCCTTCTAATTTCTTTATTTTATTTATGCTCCTTATCGAAGTATAGATTGTCATCCCACCCTTTAAATGGCCATACTTAGCACTTCTGACTGCCGGTAGATGATATGATTTAAAGCCCTGTAGTTGATGCGGTTGGTCTGACCAGGTCTCTTGGAGTGCCATTAGATCGAATTTTTTAAAATAAAGTAATAATTGTGTGTCATTGATTTTGTGTGACAGTTCCTGCTGTTCCCTAAGGAGTTTTGATCCTTTGACCCTTTGCCAGCCGAGGACTTGTTAGCGCTTTTTGGGTTCTAACGCTGCTGCTTCCTTATTCCCATGCTACTGGAAGCTAAAGCCATCATATCTTTTCCTTCCATGACGCGATATTCGTCTATCGGGGCGTGGGTCATTCCATTTGCAGAATCGAGTTGCTTTTAGGTATTCTCTGATGGTTTTCGATCTGTTGTCCATTTGCCATTGCGAGGGATACTGGAGGTTCAATAAGGCAGAGTAAAATTCTGAAAAACAAATATCTAGAATGAACATAGCTTACCGTAGGGCAGTAAAAATAAACGTCACAGAAAGGTGGTCCAACACAATCTGTAGCGGGAACACCTTGATTATTTGCAACATACGATCTACTTCTTTGCGGGAGGGTATCCTTTTATTAAATTACGGTCCCTGTTCCTTCTGACTGCCTGGATAGTGTAGGTTGTGACTAATTCTCCCAAACAGGTTACCATCTTCTGTTGGGATATTCAAGTTGTGATCAACAGGAGCGACCAATTAGGACTGCAGAGCACAACGGAAGGTTTACTGATTGCCTCAATTCCTGTACATTAAATTGCATTTTTATCATCACGTTTTCTATTTTTATCTTGCAGAACACTCTTAAACTAACATGTAAACCCACACTTGAATCATATATAGTTTTCACATTTTCAATTTGAACCCACACTGTCCGAGCTTATTCTATGCACAAATCGCACTCTGTAGTCCATGGGTCATTGGTATAGTAATCCATGAAAAGAGTAGGTGTATGCAAAAATGTGTGCCATTGGCTTTCATGCAATTGCAGCAAAGTTATGGGAAATTATGGGTAAATATATAAACTAAGATTCCGTCAGTTAGTGCTATATTTTATTGCCAAATGCACCCTCACATGAACTTTTGGAGCAAGGGCAAATTTCGTGCTAACTAAATACTGCAAAATTGTTGATTTCTATAGCCCGCTATTTTTTTATATTCAAAACACATTTCACATGCTGTTACGTCCTGACATCCTTGGCGTGGTATTTCATCACTTTCACACCCCTGTTTTGCATAACTCGTTTTTATTGGGTAAGAATTCAGCACACATTAACCCTGCTAAACAGGGTAATGTGTTTGTGCTATCTTCCCTAAAAATAGTAAAATGCACCTACACCTAAATGGTACCTTGAATTAAGTTATGATGCCCTATAAATGGGAAAACCTTGTCAGGATTTTACTGTCCTGCCACTAGATATCACTCATGAGGGCCATTTACGAACCTGCCTTTCCAACAGTATAGGTCGATTTGCACATCAACACTTATAATACTTAGTTTCGCCTCACCTTTTAGTCTAGGTTTTGATGTGTTATGGTCGTGGTAGTTCCCTGTGTCTTCAGACCTTTCCTAGATCATGTCCTGCTGGTGATTTCTTGTTCAATAGATTTGTTCCTGGATTGGGCTGGTATTCTGACCCCTTTATATGTGCATTATGGACCCTTCTCTATGTTTGCGCTGATCCATACTCCGTTCCACTTTTTCCTATTCCTTTTCTTAAGTCTCTTTGGACTAGATGCATCATGCTAAAAACCAGTCGCAAAGGGGCAGATTCTCAGAATATGCCCCTTTGCGACCGGTATTTTTGCATTTGGGATGCATCATCCCAAATGCAAAAATCGCAAAAAGAGAATTCACTAAATTGCGATTGTTAGCATTTAAGGAATCTCAAATTGAGATTCCTTAAATATAATGCATGAAAGTTTAAAAAATAGCAAATTCGCTAATAGGGCACGCAAATTACCACGAAGTACAACTTCATGGTAATTTGCAAAAACCTTGAAAAATGCACTTTTGTGCATTTTTCAAAGTTTCATGTTGCGTACACACATGCCCTAAGGGCATGTGTGTGCGAACATATGTGCACAGATCAAATTCAGGGGTGCAACAGGGTGTCCTTTGGACACCCCTGCACCCTTGAACTCGCAATCTCAATTTGCGAATCGCTAATTGCGATTCGCAAATTGAGATTGTCTTCCCATTCATTCCTATGGGCCTCTAGGCCCATAGGAATGAATGGGGAGGTATTCATTAATTGCGACTAACAATTTGCCAGTCGCAATTAAGGAATACTAAGAAATCGCTATTTTTGTAGTGATTGCTTGATGCATTCCATTTTGCTATTCCTTATTAGCGATTCCTTATTTTTCGCTAATAAGGAATCGCAAAATGGATGCTTGATGCATCTGGCCCTTGGTTTCCCTGGTATTTCCTTCTCCAGATCTTCATTGGTGGTTTCCTGATTCATTGCACCTAGTTAAGTTCTTGCACCTGGCTTTCTCCCTGCAACTATCCTCCTCCACAGTGCCTCCAGCTATGTCAGCCCTGTGAGCAAAGAGTGCAGCAGCTTGCAACTGACTTCTGTTGAGTCTCCTTGTGCAGCGTTGTGTTCCTGCGGTTGTTATTACAGGATTGTTCCTTGATTCTGTTTTCATTTTCTCCTAAACCGAATTTGCTATTTTTGGCTATTTTGAGTATCTGTTTGTGCCTCTGGTTTTCCTGCATCGCTGTTCGTGTGTTACCCATTTATCAGCCTCCTGTCTGCACCCTTTGTTCTGTGCAACTGTTTGTCTGCACATTTCTGTCTTGCCCTGTTTGTGTGTAGATCTCCATTGTTCATAGTCTCCTGTCTGAACTTTTCTTGATCTGCTTTGTTATTTGCACAGCCCTTGCCTTGTGTTCTGTGTTGTGTTCTGAGCTGTGTTGTTTTGCGTTTGCCTTGTGTTTTCCCTGCAGACTTCCAGTATCCTATTCAAAGCCTGTTCAAACCTGCTTCAGTCTTCAGCTTCTGCTCTACTTCCCTTTTCATTTTCAGGCACTCTCTTGGTTGTATTCCCTCCAGAGACCACACACAACCCCAGTTATCCAGTCTTGTCCCAGTCTCACCTCGCTAGTCCACTGACTGATCACCCTGCTAGTTTCTTGCTAGTACCCTGGCTTCAATGTACCCATGGCCTGTACATTTTATATTACTAGTGAGCCTGCAGCACACATTATGCCAACCATTAAAGTAGCCTTTTGAAACATGCCTCAGGCATGTTACTTCAACCTGTGCTGCAGTTTTCAATTGTTATTTTGACTTGGTAAAATAAACCTTTTGCCAGGCCTAAACTTTCCCTTTAAATAATTGTAAGGCACCCCTAAGGTAGGTCCTAAATGCTCGCAGGACAGGGTGCACGGTATTTGAAAAGAACGTGTGGGTTTATGTTCTTCATGCCATGGTAGTGAAGAACTCCTACATTCATTTTTGCTACTGTAAGGCCTACCTCTTCCATTGGTTAACACTGGGTTACCTTACTACATTTAAAAGTGATAACCTATGACTGGGAGCTGGTAGAAATTTAATGTTTAGACTTACATTAACTGTAATTTAAATTCCTCTTTAATTGTAAAGTTGGATTTGAAGACAATACTGAAAAGGCCCCTTTTAGAAAGTTGGCATTTTCCTGTCCTAACCATTTGCGCATTCTGCTAGTGTCCCGAGTCACATGACTGTGAATGGCTCTGCTGCTGGACTTTGCGTATTCCTCCCAGACAGTGAGAGAAATGGGGGCCAGGTGTCAGCAGGATGGGCCATCCTGCTGGGATGTTTGGGGCTACAGTTACATTTTGAAAGACAAGCCTCCAGCACACAGAGAGGTACCTGACACTAGTATTTTGTCACCCCAGACTTCTTGGAGCCTTGGCAGGGCTTTGGAAGAAATTTCAAGCGCCAGATGCGAGGGTATCCTAGGTTGTTTAACTTCTAAGGCTAGCACTAGGTATACAAATTGGACCACCAGAGCCACTCTTCAGTACACTCCTGACCTATGGACATTACAGAAGAAGGACTGCCTTGTTTCCCAGAGGACTGCCCTGTTGCTTGAGGCTTGCCTTATTCCCAAGAGAACTGTCCTCAGTGGCGGCTGGTCCATAGGGGCGCCTGGGGCGGCGCCTCACTAAGCAGAAACAACAGAAAAACTGCTCACGGCACGGGCAGCAAGAAATGTAAGCAGACGGCAATTCGTCTGTTTACATTTCCGCCCGTGATTCACAGCCTCAAGTTAAGTGCACTGTGCCCATGCATGAGTCATTCAACAAGCGCACAATCAAGTGCACGCACGCAGGCGAGAGGAGCAGGAGTCCAGAATTGGACTCCGACTGCGCATCTGCGAGCAAGGGGCGCTTTTAATTTCCGCACCCAACTCCATTGACTTTACACTAGGCATGCTGCGCATGCCTAGTGTACTACAGGAGCCTGAAGATCGGATCCTGCTCGAGCGGTGACATGCATTCCCCCCATACCCTGTCAAATGGCAGGATTTCGCTGAGTAGCCGCCCCAAGTCTTATGATTTGCCAGTTTGCCACCTGCCATGGGAGGGCCCGGAGACGTGATGCGCTGTGGGACCGGCGGAGGGGATGCCTCATCCTGGTAATTTTTATTTTTTTTATTTTACTTAATTAATAGTCCCCCCCACTCCCCACACGTACCCCCCTTCCCGGTCATGCTTGCCGTGACTGTTCCCCCCTCCCCCGCATACCCCCTTCCTCCCGTCATGTCTGATGCCGCGCCGCAACTGCTCCCCCCCTCTACATTAATAAAGAGGCATGAACATGTGCCTGATAGACATTCTTGTTGATCTGGGCTGCATTTGAGCGGTGCCTGATTTTTACGGGGAGTGTTCTGTGGCGTGTTTGCTGCACGGTGTGGTTTGCATCCAGTGGTCGCTCGTGTGGGTGTTTCTGTTTTATGCGGTACACGGACAAATTACTTAGTTGAATGGTTTGAATTGATTTTGGGTGGGTTGTTCGGCTGACTCGTCGTGTGAGAGCTGCTGGGGATGGGGGTGCTCACGCTACTGATTGTTGGATGCGGGTCGCGTTGCGTGGCAGACACGTCACAGAGCACTTTTTGAGGGGGTCGGGTGCTACTTGGACTTGGACGCGGCTTGGATTTGCGAGGGTGTTTGTTAGGCATATGTGAGTTTGTGCCTCTTTATTAAAGTAGATGAGTTTTTGCTTCACAAGGAAGGTGATGGGGATTGGCCAAACAGTACATGGCTGCTACATTGGGTCTGGGCCCACTTGACTAGAAGCTACCAGGAAGCCAAGAAACTATGCCAACTTTTATCCACAATTCATATGCTAGAAAATGACACACTGTATTATAAGATCTTTGTGATTGTACTTTGTAACTGCCCTTATTTAAACTGATTGTGGGCAGTTGTATCTTTTCGTAGGTAGAGTGCCCTGACACCCACGGCCACAGGTCATGATTATACTGATAGCCTGCAGAATAAATATATCTGGATGGTTATTATGAAAGCTCGCCACATTGCACTGTGACAGAAAATGTACTCTCACCACTTTCAAATGTCACCAGCCGCCCCTGACTGTCCCACTGTTATTAGAGGACTGCCCTGCTGCTTGAGGATGCCTTAGCCTATAGAGGGCTGCCCTGATCTCTGGGAAGTAAGACTGAACCTGCTTCCATCATCCTCCTGAGTGACTCCGAGGTTCAGTAGGTTAACCTTTTGTCTAAGATACAGGGACCCAACAAGCTTCACATGTCACCTTGCACCTGCCCAATGACATGTTGCACTGGGCCATACTGAAACCTGCTGGCCTCTACAACAGTGAGTTCCTGATCCCTAATTGGTGCGTCCCCAGGTCCTAAACCCTTGGGTGGCAAATGAGTTCACTACTCTACAAGAAAAGGAGGAACCTTTAAGTTTTAGGCATTTCGTGAATATGAACGGGCCCATTAGTATCAAGATCCTGCTGCCCACAATGACAGCCAACGTGAGGCTCTAGTTCCCTGACTCTTTGCGCTAAAGCAAACCTGCAATGCGAGATGTCTACTTCCATCTACAGCAGCGACAGCCCTCGGTGACTGCCAATGCAGAGCTCCAATAATGACCATCTGCGATGCTCGATCAGATCTTCACGCTTCAGTGAAACTGTCCACGACTTTCTTCCAGCTCTTTGCAGCCTCCTCCACCACAACGGAACTCTTGACGCCGGACTTTGAGAATGTAACACTTTCAGGTGGAATAACCTGGTCCCTGTATCTGGCCCACCGTCCATCATGGTTGGGATGAACTTGTGACTTTTCCTAAGTCTAGTATGACCAAAGGACTGCACATGTGCTTTGTGCTTTTCGGTACTATATCTTCCTACAACTTTCTTTTTGTCATTCTAGTATCCGTTTATTTATTAACACAGTTACTTTATTTCCTGAATTGGTTTGGGTTTTTATTGTGATAGATTTTCCTTTTATTACTGTTTGTGTGCTGGATAAACCCATTACTGATTGTCTCTAATTTAAGCCTGACTGTTTTTGTGCCAAGCTACCAGAGTGTTAAGCACAGATAATTTAGTGACTTTTGTGGTTCATCCTAATAGGGATTATAAATGTTGCTTGAGTATGGTTGTCACCCCCGAAATTAATAACTCAATTTCTTACAAACAAAAACTGGGTTACCTTATTACAGTTAGTAATTTATAACTTCAGATTGGGAACAGATAAAGAAATGCTTCTTCCATTCCAATTAATTGTGGTTTTAAATCCACCTTAATGGCAAGGACAGATTTTAAAGTACTATTCTGAAAATGCCACATTTAGACAGTTGGAATTTTCCACCTAAAACAAATGTGCCGGTGGCTACGGCGCCAAGGAAAATGGCCGTCGCATTTGAGAGCTCCGTTGGGACGTAGCGCGACAGAGAGGCTCCAGGCTTCTTTTCATACTGCCTAAACCCCAGAGTTGCAGAATTCTTCGAGGGAGCTCTTGCTGCCTCCCATGTGTTGATTGAAAGGCTTGGGGTAAGCGTTTTTCGACCTTTTTTCCGGGTCCTACTTCAAGCGTGGTCCGCAAGTGGAATGCAGCTGCCATTTTGATTAATAATGTCCTCCGTGCCTCACGCTGACAGAGCTTTTACCGCTGACAGAGTTTTCTCTCTGCACCTTGTAGTTCATAAGCATGTTTGCTTGAAAATCACTATTCATTTTTTACTTTCAATAATGCTGTTTAGCAGCTAGTTTTCTATTTACTTATGACACTGCCTTTGGGCTGCTGCTTTCTTTATATTTTGAGGAGTGTATACTAAGCATGTTTTTCTGGAAAACAAATCCGTTTTCACAGTGACTTCTCACATTGAGTGTTTATTTTAACTATGCAGCTGCCTTTTGGACTGTTTTCGTTCACGTTTTTGAGGAGGTTAATAATTATATCTGTTGAGGAGGTGAAAATAATATACTTTGAGGAGGTGAAAAATAATATAGTTTGAGGAGGTGAATTATAATACTTTTACTAATCACCATTTTGCACTCTGAATTTTGCTTCTATATACCTTATCTCACCCCTTGTTTTCTTCAAAATGGCAATGTCTCGTGCTACTCGTAATGGTATTCATCAAACCAACACTAGTACTGGTTATATATATATATTGTATATTGATACTTGTATAGCGCACTACTCACCCGCAAGGGTCTCAAGGCGCTTGTATGAATACCGCTGTGGAACCCATCCTGGCTTTCCCTGTGAGGCGTCCACTCCTGGGCACCCCCAAGGTGGAGGCCAGGCATCCTTCGCGTTGTGGGGCCGTGGTGGAGATTAATCAAGCTATTGCCCAGAGTTTCCTTCCATACCTTCCTCTACTCCAGGTAAAAGAGTTAAAATGAACCCTCCTTCCCCCAATAACTCCTCTTCCTCTATTTCTATGGAATTACTACTTGATGAAACTCGTTCTCCTAAACCATATATGACGGAGACGAATTCTTGTCTTCAGAGCGTGGAAAATAATTGGTCTCACACTGAACAAAAAGTTGATGAATTAGAAAAAAGAGTTGCTTCTGTTCAGCTAGTCACTGACCAAGTTCTCTGCCTCCATAGAGAAATACAGAATCTTAAATTACAAGTTGAGAACTTTGAAAACGACAACAGGCATAATAATCTGTACACTTACGGATTGGTGAAGGGCCTCGAAGGATCTAACCCTATAACCTTTTTTCAATCTTTTTTGCCGATGCTCCTTGGACTTTTAACTTTCCCAACCTTGAATATTCAGCGAACTCATTGTCTAGGTCATATTTCCCACCAAGCTACTACGTCTTCCTCTTCAATGAAACCTAAAGGGGTAATTTTGTACTTTCTAAAATATACAGATCTCCTCAAAGTTCTCCAAATGGCCAAGTAGAAAGGAAAGATTATATGGAATGGTTCAAATCTCTTCTTTGCGCAGGACTATGCCAAGGTTACTGCAACTCGCCGAAAGAAGTTCCTAGAGATGAGGCCAACTCTTCGATCCCTGAATGCTCGTTATGGTATATTCCATCCATGCCTCTTCAAAATGACTTATAATAATAAAAAACAACCTATGAAGATCCAGCACTTCTTCAACAATTCCCTACGTCTTGCAGAGATGATTTTATGGACACTCCTTGATCTTAATTAATTGTTTTTGTGGCATAAATTTTGTTGGTTACTGTTTTATGTCTTTTTCTCTCCCCAGTTGTTTTCTGGCTTTTGTTTCGATATGAGACATGTTAATCTTTTTCGGTTACACCCGTCCCACTCTCATTGATTTTATGTGGTAAGTCCTTTTGACTTTGTACCTGATTCTCAAAGGTTTGTTCTGTATTGTTTATCTGTATTGTACTTTGTTTTTTCCTCTTTTTATCTTTTCCTGTCCTTTTCTCTCCACTTTTTTCCTTTTCTTTCCTCTATTTTTGATAACATCTTACTCAGATCTGATTATTTTTCTTTCTTAATCTCACTTCTCTTTTTTATTCTCTCTTCAATCGTTTTTCTGCTTTTATTGAGCAACAAATCTGCTATTTCTATTGCTTATATAATACTTGTACATTTTCATTTATTGGGTTACCTTTAGAGTTGTAACTTCGAACGTTAAAAGGAGTGAATAACCCCATAAAAAGACAGCGTGTGTTAACTCATTTAGCTAGTTCATTTAGCTAGTTTGAATGTTGATATTGCTTTAATTCAAGAAACTCACCTATCGGATGTTGAAGCAGCTAAATTGAAAAGATGTTGGGTGGGAAATGTTTTTTCTTCCCCAGCTTTAGGGAAGAAGAATGGAGGTCCTATTTTATGCCATAAAAATATCAGTTATCAGTAGTTCATCAGGAAAATGACCTAGAAGGTCGCTGGGTAATTGTTAAATTGCTTATTGATCAAATACCCTTGGTAATCTTTAATATTTATGCACCTGTTAATATTGATAATACGTTTTGGACTCAGATATCTGATAAACTTCTTATGTTTGATGATGATTATGTTATTTTTGGAGGTGACTGTAACCAGGTTCTTGACCCTATATTAGATGGACATTCCTCTGTAAAATTTTCAACACCAAGATGCATTCACAATTTACTTCTGCAATACGTCGTAAAGCTCTGATTGACATCTTGAGGCTTTGTAATCCAGACATCCTGGAATATAGTTTATATTCTCCCCCTCATCATTCACAATCCCGAAAAGACTATCTTTTCTTCAGTAAACCCCTGTCACAGCTTGTCTCCCATGCCGAGATTGGTTCCATTCTGATATCGGACCATGCTGCAGTTTTTGTAGATTTTGAACTAATACCTTTTTCACCTCATGCTGGTAGGTGGCATTTTAATAAAACTAACAGATCCCAATTTTACAAGTCAATTCACCTGCTTTGCCTCTGAATTTTTCACTCAACTCCACCCCTAATTCTGCTCCAGTAATGATCTGGGATTCTTTTAAAGCTGCAGAAAGAGGTTTTATCATACATTTTGCATTTAGATTAAGCAACTTGAATATTGTTTTTACTACTCTAACTCTGAAGCTTCGTTAAAAAATCTTATTGAATCTAAATTCTCTTTTAACAAACTATCTACTGAAGCTGCATCCTCTTATCTTTTAAAAAGCAGTGCTCGTTATTATGGGGGTCAAAATAAAATTGGCAAATTGCTTGCAATTTATTTAAAGATTCGTCGCAAGCAGACTAAAATAGTATCCATATGTAATAACGTAGGTGTCTCGCTATTTAAAAATAATGATATTCTGAATGAATTTGTTTCATTTTACAAAAATCTCAATAAGCCAGAGCACCAACCAACTTCAGCAGCAGTTTCCTCTTTCTTCCAATCGATAAATTCTTCTCCATCTTACGATACTGACTTTACCTCATTAGAATCTGACGTCACTCTATCGGAAATCACACATTGTAGCAATCACGTTGATGAGGGGGCTGCAGCCATATCATTCTCATAGATGCAGCTGTTTCCCTGGTAGACATGATAAGAGGATAATCACCCGGAAAACTACAGCTACCAGCATGCTGAGGGACAAGCTTCATGAGGCTTAGGGCGGAACTTACTTAAGCACCTCCTTCACAATGAGAAGGTGCTTGTCAATCATTTTTGTTTTCCTTGGGAATGGCGGATGGTTTTCCCCGCCGGATTCCAGCGTGAAGATTGCAGCCGTTGCTGTCCTGGAGGCTTTTCTGGATATCGGGATGCATTGAAACTGGCATCAGGTACTTTAAACAGAAGGAGTGCGAGCTCGCCTCCTCCGCGTTCGTTTTGTGTCCTTGTGTGTTTTCTGCAGAAAAGCCACAATGCAGTTTTAAACGCGTAGCTTCGCGTTTGAATTGTATTTAGCGGGAAAAGGAGGTTATTGTCATTGCACGCGTCTGATTTCAAAGACGCATTCAGGGCTATAACATTTCCAGCAGTCTTAAGGAAAATTGGCCTTACCCGTGAGTCAGCCGATGAACTTTGCCGCTTGTCCTCGTTTTGTCAGTCACCTTTCAGTGAATACTGTGGCTCCGATTTGTCCTGCAACACCAGAGGAACAGTACAATTGAATCAGTGTTGTGCCTTTTGTTTAACAACGCTTGCAGTCCTCATGTGTATCGTTCTCCTTGGGTGGCTTTGAGAAGTTTCACGTTTATCAGTGACTGTTGCATTCTACGTTTGTTTTTTGCATACGCCCACAAAGAATCATTTGGATTGGACTATATTTGTTGGTTATTATTTTTGTTTAAAGAAAAGGGAAGCTTCTCCTTGTCTAGCTGTAAGAATCCAGGTAAGGAGAGAAAAAAGACATATTGCATTGAGTTATCGCTATTCCCAAGAGAATAGGTGTTATATCTTCTACCTTATCTTCCCCTTCTGCAGAGTGGACGTCCTGCTTGGTACTTACCAGAGGTTTTGACCAGACCTTGAGGGATCCACGGAAACTACAGCTAGTTTATTATTTTGCCCACTTCCCTTTTCCCCTGGACAAGAATTCACGCAGAGGGTTTCAAGCCTCCTTTGTTGGGGATCGTGCCTGGGAGGAACTGGGGGGCATTTCTTCAGACATCGTCTCCGCTGATCACAAGGGCAAGATTAGTGGCATTTATTTTTCCTTGAGCTACTGGCAATCCTGACACACATGCTGTCTCAGTACTGAAAAGGGAAAAAGCACCTGGTCCTGACGGATTTACTATTGAATTTTATGCTCAATTTGCGTCTTTGTTACTCCCCCAACTCTTATTAATGTATAAATCTTTTGTTAAAAACGCTCCTCAGGAACTTTTCAGGAAGCTAGGATCTGTTTAATTCCCAAAGAAAACAAAGACCCTTCTTCTACCCAAAAACTACCGTCCGATCTCCCTAGTTAATTTGGACTATAAGATCTTCGCAAAAATTCTTGCTCTTCATATTGACTTCATTTTACCTAACCTTATTGGCCCAGAGGTCGTTTGTCTTCAGATAACTCTAGAGTCTTTTTTAACATTTTAAGTAAGGCCTCCTCTCTTGACTATCCCATTGCCGCGATAGCATTAGATGCTGAAAAAGCATTTGATAGGATTGGTTGGTATTTTATGTTTCAATGCACTAAGATGGATTGGTATCCCTACTAAATTGATTTCTCTTCTTTCTTTACTTCATTCTGGTCCTAAGGCCTCTATTTTCGATAATGGGAAAATGTCTGATTACTTTTCTCTTTTTAGAGGAGTTCATCAAGGATTCCCTTTGTCCCCTCTTTTATTTATAATAGCACTAGAACCCTTTTTAACGAAAATTAGGCTAGATAATAGAATTACTGGTTTTAAACTTGAAACTACTCATGTTAAAATGTCTGTTTATGCTGATGACATCCTTCTGTATTGTTCAAATCCCTCCACTTCTCTTCCAACCTTTCTCTCCCAAGTTGACACTTTTTCTCAATTATCCAGATATCGTCTTAACACAGACAAATGTGAAGTTCTCCCCTTAAATATTTTATGTTGAAAACAGGATTTTATCTCTACTGGTTTCTCTTGGAAAACCTCTAACATAAAGTATTTAGGTTTACGGTTCACGTCGAATATTCCAGACACCTTGAAGGTAAATTTTGACAATATTATTAAAACTTTATCTGAGTCTATAGACTGATGGCACCCGTTTTTACTATCCTTGTGGGGACGTCTGGACTCTATTAAGATGATGCTTTCTCCATTAATTCTTTATCTTTTGTCTATGATCCCTGTACATATTCCAGGTTTTTACTTTAAAAAAAATGATTCTCTTCTAAACAAATTCGTCTGGAAAAACAAATCTCCTCAAATAGCACTCAGTGCTTTCGAAGCTGACAAGAATTCTGGAGATCTCAAATTTCCTGATTATGCTTTTTCTCTGCGACAATCCTCTCGCTGGCTTTTTCTTTATCTAGGTGTTCATCCTCCTCTCTGGTTGACTATAGAAAAACACTTTATAGCTCCTTTCCATTTTAATGAATCTCTTACTTTTACTAATAATATCTCTTCTTTTCGTTCATAAGTTATCTCCCATACTCGTAAAATATTAATCCCACTTCTTCCGTCCTCTTATCCCTCATTTTCCTCGTTAGATAAACACCCTATTTGGCATAATCATTACATATCAAAGGCCGTACTTTTTATTAGAAAACTTGGAGATTCAAAGGCTTAATTTGGATTTCACAGTTAGTACTTAATAATATCCCTACATCCTTCTTAGACCTCCAATCAACATTTTCTTTATCCTCCTCCTGTAAAACTCAATACGACTCACTCCTTCCTTCTCTGCCACAATACCTTCTTTCCTTACCCCCTAATCCCACTATCCCTACCATATGATCCAATCTTTTTCCTTTGTCTATTCATACCGCTGCTTCTTCTCTATATAAAACTCAATTTTTCTCCTCTGATAGGGCCAAGGGAAAGGCTGAATTGGCTTGGGAAAATGATCTACCAGATTGTTGGTCTATATCACTTTTGGATAAATTATGGCTAAAGATTCATAAGACATCAAGAGCAGCTAATACTTGTCAGACTCTTTATTTTCTTTACAAACGTCTTTTACTCACACCAGCGAAGTTAGCCTCTTTTTCTGCTGACTCTTCCTCAACCTGCTGGTCATGCACTTGTAGCTCAGCTGATTTAAAACACATGCTTTTTGATTGCCCCTCCCTCTCCCATTTTTGGCTTCTAGTATGGTCCCAAATTATTACCATTTTTAAAACCAAGTTTCTTTTTCTCTTTCTAACGTCTTTTTAGGCTCCTTATCACCATCCTGGATTCATTCATCCTCCGGCCCCTCATTAATTGACTTATTATTAGCATTAGCCCTTCATTTAATAACTTCCAATTGGAAACAAGTCGACAAAGTCACTTTTAAAGCATGGTGGAATGCTGTTTGTTTTCATCATAGACTTGACAGGAGCAATGTTACTCCCTTATCCTTATCCATTAAAAGAGATCTCTTATGGCTCCCTTTATCCACTTACTTAACTGATATTGCTTCAGCCTCCACTACTATAATTAATACTCCCGATGAAGTCAGAAAACCTCTATAAAAACACTTGTTGTCTTTATAATCTAATTCTAGATATACATTTGATATTACTCCTTTTTTCATTATTGTACTTTAAAGCTTAAGATTATATTGTACCTACTAACATTTTTGTGTATAAATAGAGATTAAGGTTTTAGATATCACTTTTATTTTAATGTTTTAAAATACTATTGTAATAGACGTTTTGATTTCCCCACCTTCTTTCCTATTCTCCCTCTACTCCCTTTCTGCATTATCAGTAAAATGTTTTTATTTGTTTAAACTTATAATATTCATTGATTGTTTTTTTATTAATTGTTTTTTTCCACTGTTTGCTTCAAATTTTCCTTTCATAAACTGTAAACGTAAAAAAAATGTGCATTTCTGCCAGTGTCACATGACTGGAATTGGTTCTTCTGCAGTGTTTTCTGAATTCCTTCCAGTCATGGGGATAACACCTAGGACTGCCTGCCTTATCTTTTACCCTTGACAGTTTAGAGTCAAATCTTGGAATACGAGAAGGTTAGACAAACAGAACATCCCTCACTCATTGGCTTGTGCTGGAAATAAAAGTAGCAACTTTCACCAGAACACTTCATGACCTGTTGAAGATTCAGAAGAAGGATGGCTTGCGTCTGAAGAAGAAAGACTGGACCTTCTTACCTTGAGAACAGGCTACATATAAGTCACTCCACGGGTCAGTTGGCTGACCAGTTTGAGTTACAGGGACATAACAAACTTTCAGAGACCTCCTTGCAACTGCCCATCTGGCCAGCACCAACTGGACCTACTTGGACCCGGCTCCTGGCCTCTCCTGGAGTGAGTCCTGATCCCTGAGAGCACCCCAAGGACCTGAACCCTTGGCTGGAATGAGAGTATACTTCTCTTGATCTCAAGGAGGAGATACAGACATTTTGGGCTCTGTGCAACCGTGAAGTGGCCTCTCCACCCAAAAGACAACTGCCCAAACCAACCCCAATGCAAAGCTCAAGCAGGACCTGAATTTTGTACCGACAACGACCATCGGCGAAGACCCCAAATACAAAACTCCAGTGATGATCAACTCTTTGTGCCAAAACAGCGACTGCCCATGATGCCAGACTTGCTCCGTGGCCCAACAATGACCTCCATATGGCCCCCGCGAATGGAAGCTCATCTCAGAGACTTCATATGGTAGCTCTTTAGCAGGACAAGTCTTTATCTGACCAGGGCTCCATCGGGGTAAGTCTGAACTTATATCCCTGGATCAAATGATTAGATTTTTGACATTTTGGTGTCCTTTTATTTATTATTTTTTATCCATTGTTCAGAAGTGGATTGGGATTTTTCGTGAGTTGTGTTTTCACTTTGTTACTGGTTCGGTGCTGCATACATAATTTACACATTTGCCTCTAAGTTAAGTCTGACTGCTTTTGTGGCAGATTACCAGAGGGTTAAGCACAGGTTTAGTTACCACCTTTTGTGGTTTACCTTAACAAGGATCTTGATAATTATTTCAGAGGGCTTCAACCCCTTTCAACTAATAATTCAATGTCTTACACAAACCAACACATTGTATGCCCTTTACTTGAGAACGTATCCAGGGCAGTCATTAAAACAGCTCATCTTTGTATAACTAGTAAATTCAAATCCATTAATATTTACCCAGTTATCACTAACGGACATTAATGTACAATTAAATCACCAAACTCAAAATACATCACTTATACCTTTTCCTTCATATGAACCTTTATATTAGAATAAAAGACACCCATTACTTGACAAAAGATCTGATCAAGACATATTCAATTTCAATCTACATTTTTAACATATATTTAATTGTGTCATTAAGACCATCCTAAATACATAATACAAAATTTTCATGTCATGCTGCACATCATCTTGTAAATAAGTATTGACCGTTTAAAAAGTCATCAAATTACTTTTAACATCAATAAATATCACATGTTGCATTACAACTCATACATTTCTACAAGCACAATAATAGGAGAAAGAAATCCATTCAATACCCTCAGATTTTTTCTATGTAGTTGTTGTTTTTATATACATTAGGACATCTTCCTTTTTAAATGAAAGATGATTTCTCACCCTACTTTACTTTGTGTGAGAAAGTACCTATTGTTGCATGATCACCCCCAATTTTCCGTAGACTGAGGCTGCTGTTTTTCTTTGACTGTACACTAAGACTCTGCTAACCAGTCCCCAGTGCACGTGCTCTGATGCTTAAAACATTTCAAAACTTGTTATATTCCTAATTGCCATAATTAACTTACCTATTAACCTCTACTATGAGGTACAAAGTTTATCTTAGGGCTGTAATTAAATGTCCATTATGGACCTCTGTGTCATCCAGTTTTGTGACCAGGCATTTTTGACTCGAAGCCTTTTAAACCTGCAACTCCACAGGTAAACATATCCCTTTTTGACAGGAGAAAACCTTCCTTTCAAATATTAATAAGTCACCCCTATGAAGGCCGTGCAGCCCACAAGGCAGGGTGCATAGCATTTAAAAGTAAGACATGTAGAAATCAAAAGTTTACATGTCCTTACTGTGATAAGCACCTAAAAGCTATTTTTCCTGTAGCAAGGTTGGCTGTTCCATAGAGAAACATTGGGATGCACTAAAACATTTCATAATACTATCTGTATTTAAGAAACAGTGAGAAAGGCTATACTCAAACAGGAAGATAAGGGTTGCCTAAAGACTCTGGACACTAATTTGTATTACCCTCCAGCTGGCTGCAGCCCCCTGAATGAGGTGTGAAAACTACTCACAGAGCAGAGACAAGGGCCTGGGTGTGGGGAGCATTTTTGTGTCCCTCTGGCATGATGACCATTGAGACAGTGTCCAGGAACGTGACTAACTTCAAAGTAGTCTTGTCTGTCACAGACTGAAGTCAGATTACACCTGCACATGCACTAATTTAGTCCCCCAGGTAGACAGACTCAAATCCAAGTGGGAAGGGAGCTACCCTAGAGTTTATTTGAAGTGACCACAGAATAGCGGTTGCTTAGTTCCCTTCCTATACCTCAGTGATGGGTTCACAGGCTCTGCAGAAGGGAAGGAAGGTTTTGTAATTTTGGATTTAAGCAGGGAGGGCCTCTGTGGGATTGTTTGCACCAGACCATAGAGGAACTACTGCAGAAGTGGTTTAGGTTACCCCTGGGAACATTTTTCCTATTGGTTTAGCCGGGGAAATTAGTCATTTCGACCCACAAGTTAGTGTCGGGAATAAATGTGGCGTTCGCTGACACTCTGCTCAGAACACTCCGGACCCGAAGGTGTGGAAGTGCTCCAACATGTAACCAGGGCAAAGAAATGGACTCCCAAGGTCATTTGGCCAATCTCCTGTTAAACTATAAGCAACAACAAGCTGCTAGAAGCCTTTTCCTGAAGAGCCCAGCTGACCAGTTAAAAATAGATCTGCCCTGGGGGCGTGGCTTGGCGCCGTGGGTGATGGCGGCGCCTGAGTCAAGCTCCGCCGAGGCACCGGGAGACTCACCTTTCTACACCCGCAGTTCCTGTAACGGAGGTCCCATCTCGCCGTCGGAGCACCTCCGCCATGCAGTGGCACTCTTAAAGAGCTTTCTTCGGCGTAGAAGACGGAGGTAATTGCTGCTCCGTTTTCGAGGACGCTCCGGTGCTCGCGGCCGCCATTTTGCGGGTCCCGTCACGGAGCAGTCCTCCCTTTTGGGCGAATGCGGTTCACCTTTTAAGCCTGCTTATGTGCGCAGTTGATTTTCTGGACCACTTCTCTGACCCCCTCGAGTTCCAGGCTTCCTGTGCAGACTAAATAGCGTCCTACATTTGCAGTCAAATTTCTCCTCACACAGCGCAGCCGCCATTTTGCGCGCTTAAGAGTATTTCTCCTTTCATATTGGCATATCTACTACGCATCTCTTACGCCTCATGGCTTGACTTGGCATAAATATATTATCTTCTGGTCACCTTTTGGAACGATTTTAATGCCTAAATTATCGTTTCATTGTAAGCAGGGATGGTAGATTACTTATTGTCCCCACCAGTTGATATGTGTTCATAGGAATTGCCTCAACGATGCAGATGCTTCATTCCTGCCTACGTTTCACTGCATTGGCGACTTGGTGATACTTACTTACTACAGGCTTTGCTGTTTGGTTGCTCTCCAGAATCCAGATGGTTCTCCATTTTTGCTTAAAGTGCCTCTCGGATTTCAACTCAGTTTTTGATTTTCTTCTATGACACAATTGCCTGCACATATCCATCCTAACAAAATGTATTCACCTTGTTTGCAGTATTATTTTGCCTGACTTCTCTACTCAATATCTATATTGGTTATATATGCTTAAGCTCCTCCCTCATTTTTCTCAGGCTTACCACCCTACAACTGGACTTGTCCACTAGTGACTTTACTCGCTATACATAGCGTCTTTTTTTTTCTTCTATTCGTAGTCCAGTTTATCCAATTTTACATTTCCTATTTGTGTCTTTGCTTCTCTATATGGGACGACAACAACACATGTCTCGCTTCTCCTCCAAAGCAACTGCAAGGGTGGCTTTTGTTAAGAACTCTAAAGTTTTTTCAGCTTTTTCTCAACTAGAGGATTCTCTTGCATCATCAGGCTCAGAGGCAGTCATGGATACACCCTCTCAGACACCATCAGAAAAAACAACTGCTAAGCGACTAAAAAAATATCCTCCTTCCCCTCCTAAGTCATCGACACCAGTATCCATGGAGCTATTATTGGGGGAAATCCGATCTTTTCATCCTTTTCTTGAGAAAATTGGAACTTTGCGCCCTTTTATGGAGGAGACCAACACCAAACTTCAAGTTCTAACAGACAATTGGTCTCAAATTGAAACAAGAGTCTCTTCGGTGGAGCAGTCTGTTGCATCTTTTCAAGAATCTCAAGCCAAAGTTACAAACTTGTCTTCACAGGTGGGAGCTCTTCAAAAGCAGGTGGAGGAGTTAGAAAATAGAGGCAGGCGTAATAATCTTTGCATTTACGGCCTGGTGGAGGGTCTTGAAGGGTCTGACCCGCTTGCCTTCTTTAAGTCCTTCCTTCCTAAATTACTCCATCTACCACAGGATACATCTCTCAACATCCAACGTGCGCATCGTTTGGGCCGTTTGCCTACGTCCCTTTCCATGTCACAAAGGCCAAGAGGCGTCATCCTTTATTTCTTAGAGTACACCGATCTCTCGAAAGTTCTAGCAGCTGCCAAGGCTCTTCCTAAACTGACTTGGTCTGATTCTCCGTTGTTCTTCGCTCAGGACTATGCCAAAGCAACTGCTAACCGCAGGAAAGCTTTCCTAAGCATGAGAGAGGTCCTTCGTTCCATGGGTGCTCGTTATGGCTTGTATCATCCATGTCTGTTCAAGGTTACGTATAATAACAAAACTACCACCTATGAAGATCCAGTGAGACTGCAAAGCTTCATTAATGCACATCGTACCTCTCCCATGGATGCCTCTGGTCCTTCGTCCTCCTCTCCAGGCTGATTGTTGGCACTGTACATCTTTAAATTGTTCACGCTCTCTCTTCACTTGCATTTCCCTTTTTGATGTTTTGTTTACTCTTTCCGCCTGTTTGAAAATTCAATCTCTCCCATTGCTATGTTGCTGTTTGCTTCATGTTTCTGGCTGACTTTTGTTTCTATTAGCCAGTTCATGTTCTAGCCGTAAGTTCTGTTGTCATGGTTACCCCTTTTGAAGTTTCCTGCTTGTTTGATTGTTTTACTCCCTTTAATCTTGTGATGTTATCCACTAAGTTGTGTTCCCTAGTCATCATCTACGTTACAGATCTTTGTATTACTTTATCAGTTTGTTCCCATCTTTGTTTCCACAGGAACCCTTCGTTATCTGTTGACATCTCCCCGGTTCCTTGCCCGGCTGACCTCAGTTGTGTTGCCTTCCCTACCTGGCTCCCTCCCCCCTCAACTTCTTCTCGTACTTCCCCTTAATAGGTATGTTTTCCTCATGTTTTTTGTACCTTCTTTATTTTTTGTCCCTCTTCACTTCCCCTTCCTTTCTCAACAAATTTCCTTTTTTGCATAATGATGATGTTTTATTCTCTTCAGGTTGTATTTCCTCTTTCCTCATTTTCATTATTTTCTATTTCTCACTCCTTTTTCCATTCTTCTACATTCCCTTTCTATTTTTCGTTTTCTACTCATTACTCTTGGGTCTTTTTCCTCTTCATGCTTTCACTCTCATTGTATATTTCTTCCTTTTTCTTCAACTTACTTTCATTTCTCTTCCTATACTTATGATCATTTACTCATCTTTCTCTAATTTCTTTTTATCTCTTCTTTATTTTTTGGAATTATTGGATTACCAAATTATTGCCTAATTGTATAAACTATGTCTTTAAATATAGTTTCATGGAATGTTAAGGGTATTAATTCCCCAATTAAACGACAGCGCATTTTATCCCACGTAGCCAAATTAAATATTGACATTGCATTTCTCCAAGAAACTCACCTTTCAGATATAGAATCTGAGAAACTTAAGAGAGGTTGGGTGGGTGAAGTCTTTTACTCACAAGGTGATGGTAAACGTAATGGTGTTGCTATTTTATGTCGTAGGTCACTTCCTCTCAAAGTCATCTCTCAAGACTCAGATACTAATGGTAGATGGAATCATGTCAGACTATCACTTAGAGGTGTTCCAATCTCCCTCCTCAATGTTTATGGTCCCACGAACGGTGAACCCCTTTTTTGGGCTGAATTTTCTCCCCGCATCACCCAATTCATGGATGATAATTTCATCCTTGCGGGAGATTGCAATCACCCTTTTGATCCTTTTCTGGACAGGAAGTCTGATGCCACTTATATTCCCACAAAACCACACAAACTCTTTACTCAAGCTATTTCGCAGCATAAGCTTGTTGACTCGTGGCGCTTATGTAATCCAACTTTGCAAGAGTTTACTTTTTATTCACCCCATCACCGTTCCCAATCACGGCTTGATTATATTTTTGTTTCACACGCACTTACCCAAACTCTCCAGGCGGCAAAAATTGGTCCGATTTTGCTTTTTGATCATGCCCCTGTAATAGTCAGTCTCGAAGTTTTACCCAAAATTGATGGGCCTAAAAGGTGGTGTTTCAACAATGCCCTCCTTCTAGATCCCAAGTTCTCCACTACTTTTTCAGCCTTTTTGATGAATTTTTTCTTTTTAATGATATCCAACCCATTTCAAAACATACTCTCTGGGATGCTTTTAAAGCAGCTGCCCGTGATTTCATTATTAACTTTGTCGCTAAAAAACGAAAGTCCGCCCGCCAATTTACCAAAAACCTTCTCCATGACATTAAGAGATTGGAACACGCCTATTTTACTTCACATTCCTCGGATAGTCTGACATCTCTGGTTGCTGCCAAAATTAAATTTAATGAAAAGTCTACTGAAGATGCTTCTTTATATTTGCTTAAATCTAGTGCCAAGTTCTATGGTGGTAGGAACAAAGCTGGGAAGATTCTTGCTAATTACTTAAAGGTTAAACACAATAAAGTAAATATTGAATCAATATATGATGATGATGCCCATTTACAACATAAGGATGCTGACATTCTCGCTACTTTTTCACATTTCTATGAGACCTTATACACTTCAGACACCCAATCTTCTCCTCAGTCTCTTGCTCAATTTTTTTCTACCATTCAAACCCCTACTTCTTTCCCTCTCGACCTTTCCTCCTTAGAATCTGACGTCTCACAAAAAGAATTGCTTGCTGCCCTTCAACGTTTAAAACTCAACAAGGCTCCCGGCCCAGACGGTTTTACTGTTGAATTTTATCTTCACTTTTCAAAATTACTCATTCCAAAACTCCATTCCCTTCTTCACTCTTTTGCTGCATTAGGTTCTTCTTCTGGTACCTTTTCAGACGCCCACATTTGTTTAATTCCTAAACCCGGGAAGGATGTCCAATATTGTAAAAACTACAGACCCATTTCCTTAGTTAATATAGACTACAAAATTTTTGCTAAATTATTAGCGACTATATTAGATCATTTGCTCCCCGACCTCCTAGGAGATGAACAATCAGGCTTTGTTAAAGGCCGTTACATCACTGATAACACAAGACTCTTATTTAACATCTTAACAAAATCCTCACATCTCCAATCCCCTCTCGCGGCAATAGCTTTAGACGCTGAAAAAGCATTTGACAGGGTAGAGTGGCCCTACCTTTTTCACACCCTTAATTGGTTTGGGTTTGGCCCTAAATTTATTTCCCTAGTTTCGGTATTATACTCCCATCCACGTGCTGCAGTTTTCGCGAACAGCCAAATTTCTCCTTATTTTGAACTTCGTAGAGGTGTCCGTCAAGGTTGCCCTTTCCTATTTAACCTGGCCCTAGAACCCTGTTTGTCCAAACTTCGTCAAAACCCTGATATTCATGGCTTTCAAACTAAGGATCTTTCCATAAAACTAGCTGCTTACTCAGACGATATCTTACTTTTTATCTCGAACCCTACCGTTTCCATTCCCGCTTTCTTAGCAGAAGTACAACATTATTCCTCAATCTCTGGTTACAAACTTAATAACGATAAATGCGAAATTCTACTTCTGACAAAGTTCACTTTTAAGAATGATTTTATTGCCTCAAATTTCACCTGGAGTCCCTCTCACATCAAATATTTAGGTTTACATATTACCCCCTCCATCCCTGATACTGTTTCCCTTTGCTTAACCAAGTGCATCCAGAAATTATCCGACCTCACGGCCAAGTGGCACCCTCTTTACTTGTCCTGGTGGGGTCGCCTAGATACTATCAAAATGATGCTCTCCCCTGTTGTTCTTTATACTCTATCCAATATTCCCATCGCTATTCCAGCTAAGTTTATAAAAAAAAAAAAAATCAGTCTTATCTTCCTTTTTGTGGCATAAGACTAAACCCAGAATGTCTCTGGCTAGGCTCATGCGTCCTGCTTCTGAAGGTGGTGTTAATTTCCTGAACTTCTTAGCCTATCACAAGGCCTTTTTGTTACGTCAGTCCTCCTTTTGGTTACAAGATCCTGACTCTCCCTGCCCTTTGTGGACCAATGTGGAACTCCTTTTTTTTTACCTTTCTGTTTTGCTGAATGTATTTCCTTTTCCCGCAAGCCCTCCTCAATTCTTACTCCTATACATAAGTTTACCCTTAAACTCCTCTTATCCTCTCATCCTCCGCCCCCTGCCTGTATTGCTGATTTCCTTTCCTCCACTATATGGCATAATAAATACCTTTTGATCCGTGGTAAGCCTATTTTATGGAAGTCTTGGAGAGCCAAAGGTTTGCTTTGGGTCTCACAATTGTTTTCACAATCCACCTTCCTTCCTTTTCACACTCTTCGCCTCACCTTTGACTTACCCCTCTCTTCTATTCCCCAATATCTTCTCCTTAAAACATCAGTTCTGGAGGTTTATAATTCACTTCCCAAATCCCGCCCCCCTACATCTGCTCCTGATCCTATCGCTCACCTTCATTCTTCTCTACTAACCCTTCCAAAAGCTTCTGTCCTATATAAGCAACTTCATACACACACTCTTTCCAGACTTAAAAGCAAAGTAGAGGAGCAATGGGAGAGTGATCTTTCCTTATCTTGGCCAACTTCCTTTTGGGATAAGATTTGGATGAAGATTCGTAAAACCTCCAGAGCTACTTCTCTAACGCAATCTCTATTTTTCATTTATAACCGTTTATTACATACTCCTTCCACCCTTCACAAACGTTTCCCCACTACACCAGATACATGTTGGTCATGCACTTCCCCAAATGCTACTCTGTTTCACATGCTGTTTCTCTGCAAGGAGGTCCATGCCTTCTGGTTACAAGTTTGGGCTCAAATTAATGTCATTTTTTCCACCAGTATTCCATTTTCACATACTCAAATTTTTCTGGGAAGCCTTTCACCTTGTTGGGACCGCAATGATCTTAATGTTCGAATTGTTGACCTATTATTGGCAGTTGCATTTCAACAAATCACTATCAACTGGAAGTCTACGTCCAGTATCGCTTTCAAAGCTTGGTGGTATAATGTTTGTCACAACCATAGACTTGATAATGCTTTTGTTTTTCCTGCACAGATGGCAACTAAACGTGCTGAGTTATAGCTTCCTATTACGTTGTATTTAGATAATTGTACAATCCGCTCATTTCGTCCTCGTCCTGCTCAGCAGGAGGTTTCTAAACCTCCTTGATACCCTTTACATTTCTTCATGTAAACCTAAACTGTTTTACTGCATAGCTAGATTTGCATCTATTTCTACTACATATTTATTGTACCCTTTATTTTTTTATGCCTTGATACCCATGATTAATTTCCATATTAGAATTGCTCATTCCAGATTGCATTGTTTTTCTTTCTTTTTCTTATTTAATCATCATATGTTCCCCTTTCCCTTTTACCCCCTTATTGTTTTTCCTCATGATACTTGTTACTATTTTGTATTATTACCATGTATTCCTTTAATAAACTTATTTTTGAACTAAAAAAAAAAAATAGATCTGCCCTGGACTATGATGGTGGCTTCTGCTGGAGTAATTCTTTGACACTCACTCTTTCCCTCAGGTGCTGTCCTTTAGGTCCTGGGACCCTTGGCTGTTGTCCTCTAACTCCATCTAATAAACCTGCGACTTAGAAACCTTTATGGCTCCAAAGATCACCAGAAGATCAGAACAAACTTGCCAAGTCGATCCAACAAAAGTGCATTGCTGCTAGGCTGAAGTTTCAGGTATGCTCTGGTCTGTGCTTTTCTGATACAGCAAATCCATTTAAGTGGGACCTGGAAGAGAATGTATCTGGCCTTGTGGAGACCTCTCTGGCTACAGCCCTGTCCTGCTGCAGGAACCCGAGCTCCAAAACTGAATTTGAATGTAGAAAGCTTGACAGGGTTACGGTTTCAATAGTATCCGACAAGTGGGAAGAATTCCCTGGGCGCAAAATTAGAATTTCCTGCTTGAAGCATTTCCCAAATAAACCAACGGGTTAACCGGGTTTTCAAAGCATATCCAAGGTCCTACAGCCCTTCTTGAATAGAGCCTGCTCCCTTGCCCTTCTGAAGGATTTTGACTTTCATGAAAAAGAATAAATCCCAAGGAAAAACCACATCCCAGATCAAACCTGGTTGGGATATCCAACCCGTGCTTAATCATGGTTTGCCTGGAAATGCACCTAGGTCTTATTCTACAGCAGTGATTGAGCACCAATGGTGTTTTGCACTTTTTGGCACTGTTTTTCACATACAAGTGTACACATTCATATCTCTGTTTCCCCCTATTGGACTTCTGACGTTTTGGTCTCATTTTTTTCAATAAATGAGTCTCTTTTTTCTAAATGAGTAGGATTTCGATTGTGCTGTGTTTTTTACTCATTAAATGTTTGGGTAGTTCTAAATGTTTCACACATTTTCTTGAGTTAAGCATTTCTGCTCTCTGTCATAGCTACTAGAGGCTGAGTTCAGGTTTAAATTACTGTAACCTTTAACTGGACCTAACCAGATAGTAAACTTATTATGTGTAGTGGAGTACCATACACCCCAATTAATTATTCACTTTCTGTCACATTGTATCTCGAATGTCCCTCTATTTCCAATATATGTGTACAATTATTTTATAGTCACAAGGGACATGTGTGGCATCACTATCAAACCTATGAAAGAAAAGTCAAGAAATTATAGGGGGTGTTGGGACTAATCTTCTGAATGTAAAAAAAAAATCAAACGTTTCAAAGGAGGATAACTGTGCATTTATTTTTCTCCCTAGTAGTTACTCCAAAAGTTTTCCACTAATTGTTGTTTTGTGAAACATACTCTTGTTTTCAGAAGAATACAATTTTACCACTACTAGATAAAATGTAAACAACATTCGCATGTTTAGATATTTTTGCTATTTTATCCTAAGACTGACGTAAGTGATAGCGCTCCACGGAGGCAGCATATTAACGTTATGGTCTCTTTATTTACACTAAATTATACTAATCCCAGTTTCGTTCAGTCTACCTCTTCTTTCCTGTCCCAGTGGGTGTAAAACATAATAGAAGTTCAACATTTGTAAACGTTCTAATTGAGCCGTTTGTTCAATGTGTCTCAGCTCTATTCCTGGCATTTACAATCCTGCGCCATCAATAGCTCTTTCTGTGGCTCATCTATTTTTAAAATGTAGGTTTTTTCTGTATTTGAATCTTTGTTGTATTTAGTCGGTGCTGCCTACATAAGTAATATTCTTTGAAGTTGGTGATCAAATTGTACAATGGTGTCTGTTACTGATATCGGGTTGATTATCCAAGGATTTGATTTTAATTGTTAAATAAAGATAAGCTGTTTTAATGATGTTTTAATATGATTTTGTATATTTAGTCAAATCCCTGAAGAAGTTCCTGTGTAAAGGGGAAGAAATGCATTGGATTTGAAATGTGGTTTGCAAACGGGTATTAAGGATGGAGAAAGCAACAATTACGAATTCAGGAATCAAATTTCATGGATTACAAAACTATAATGTCACTTTGTGACATGGAAAGACCCATAGATGACAACAGACTTTCATGACAATAGAATGTCTGGATAGTGTGTGGCCCAATCGAAAATAGAATTGTGCTTTGTACAACAGTTTCACAGTTCATGTAATGGGGTGTTGTAACTACTCCTGATGTGGATGTACCTAGAACAATTCACTATTTGTATGAAAACATGTGAGTGCGTGGAAATGTATATACTCTAGTTACTCACTGTACACCATTTCAGCCCTAGTTTTCACCATGCTACTTCTATAGTATTACTGAAAGTGCTCCAATTGCCACACATTTCCATTAGTTTATATAAGTCTTTGCATGCCTTAAAATGCACCATTTAGGACAGCATCTACTAAAAATGAATGGGGAAAACCCACAATAACCCCATTGAACTCCATTCCAGTTATAACAAATGCTACAAACTCAATCTGCTCATGCTCACCATCATTGTCCTCAAAGATCTGTATAAGATCCATCATACCATCTCGAAAAAGAGTCCTATCTAGTGTTTCCAGTGTTACTGATGGAGAGCGTTTTAAAGTGCACCATTTGGTACAGTCTATCATCAAAAGTTCATTAGTGGATCCCTAGAACCCACCATTTGAATTGGTGTTTAAATCCATTGTGACCACATTCATGTTGTCAATATACTTTAAAAGAAACCATTTAACACTATCTATACCAGGGGATTCTTGTGAGTATTTCGTAAACCATCTTCTTCAGGGATACGTAATGTATTTTTAAAGTGCAGCATATAAAATGAACTTTGATGTAGATTGCCTCAGATGAAGATGAAGATTGTTTCAAAGAGAGTGTGCAATTACGTAAATGAAGAAACCACCTGTTCTACCAGGTCAAAACATAGGCAGCAACCAGAAGCGAGGAGGCTGAGCAGAGAGGATGACTGGGATCCCATCTGATACATTTTCTGTAAAGCAGACTGAAACGAGGTGCAGAAACATTTTGTGAATAAAGTATATTGTCCTAAATTGAAATTGATGTGTAATAGGAAGGTCATGTAGCTTCTTAAGTGCCTGTGAAATTCTGCCACTTTTTTAAGTTATTGATGAAGCATAGCTCTATAGCAGGAAGACCCTGGAAGAAGGTATTGGCACATGCAAGAGTAGACATAATGGCAAAATTAACCAGCAATTATTTAGTGTTAGAATGGCTAAATGGGTGAAGTTTTCTCAAAAATCTCATCTAAAAATAACATCAAGAAATAACTTAATTGGTGTGTCTTTAGAGGTTCAACCCCTCTGCACTAGAATCCAAGAGGTCAGTGCCAACCTATGCTTAAGTGTCAGGATAATAAGGACCAAGTGGCTTCTTGCTCGAGTAAGAGAACTTTCATTTCATAAGTATGAAACTTCAGGAATTTCATATTCATCCGCTTCCTGGTACCATAGGAACAAGCTTATGCTTTCCTTCAATTTGATTAATACATTTATTTATCATTAGGGGCATGTAGTGTAGTGTTGCCTGATGTGGGTTTATGATGTAAAGTAGATTCTAATCTATTGGCACTCACATAGACTTGAACGTCCAAGAATTCTATCTGTTTAGGACTGATGTGAGATGTGAAATGGAGATTGAGGGAATTCACATTGATTTCATCTATGAATAACTTTGCCTCATCTTCACTACCCTGCCAAAGAATAAATATATCGTCAATATATCGTAGATATTTGACAATGTTTTCTCTGACCCACACCTCATGTGTGACGCTAAGAACCCGCCCCTCCCACCAGCCTACGTGCAAGCACGCATAGCTGGGGGAAAAGCAGGATCCCATCGCCATGCCTCGGAGCTGTCTCCACAACTCCTAACCAAAAGCAAAATAATTGTTGTTGAGGCACCAATTCATCAATTCAAGAATAACCTTGATGTGTTCATATAAGTCAGCAGATCTTTTGCCCAAAAAGTACTTAGTAGCCCTTAGTCCCTCTTGATGTCCAATGCTCGTATAGAAAGGACTCTACGTCCAGCGTGATAAGCAACATATCTTCTTGCCATTCTAAATCCATGATTTTAAAAAGAAAGTCGCTAGTGTCACGTACATAGCTGGGCAATTTGGTGACCAGATCTTGCAGGAAGTAGTCAATGTAACGACCCACATTTTCTCCGGCGCAGTTTATAGCCGAAATGATCGGTCTTCCAGGAGTTGGCAAAGTACCTTTATGTATTTTTGGTATCAGGTAGAAAACCGGGAGGACAGGGAATTCTTTATTCATAAATTTATATTCCTCTCCGGAAATCAATCCTTCTCGCCGATATTTACTCAAAAGTTTTTCCAAAGAGATTTTGGAATTAGTATATTCTTTGTTGTTAGATTTGGTGTAACAAGAACCATCGTGCAGTTGTCGCAAAGCTTCTGTCACGTAATCACTTTTGGTGCAGATTTCAAGTTTGTGGCCCTTGTCTGCCGTTTTCACAACAATATTAGGGTTAGTGCAGAGTTTCTTCATTAAGGCTATGTCGTCAGCCTGTTTGTAATTGTAACTTGTTCTATTACCTTTGCGTGACTTAGTGTGCAACTGCTTGATCTCATTAATAATGCAATCTTGGAAAGTATCTATGGCATCTTTTACCATCAAAGGGACAAATTTGGACTTATTTTTTAATGGTGTGATGCCTGCTCCCTTTTGGATAATTTTGATTTTGGATAGTCTAGTCTGGGTGTTACCATCAATGTCCTGACCCATTGGTTGGGAATCAATGGCTTGGCATAAGTCGTTTAGAGTTAGAAAGGTGGGTACATCAGCGGCTTTTACCTCTGGCACTCTGTCCGGAGAGCTAGTTTCATCGAATGAGGACTTGTCTGCATCAGATTTTAGCTTCTGTGTGGCGAAGAATTTTCATAACTTCATCTTTCTGATGAAACGGTAGCCATCAATGCGATTTGCCGCATAACCAAATGATTGCGCCGGACAAAAATTGAGCCCCAAAGCGAGCAATTGTTCCTCCGCTTTGCTCAAAATGACGCTGGATAGATTGATGACAGATTTGTTGTTGCTTATTTCCTTTGTTGCCATGGCGCTTTTGTTTTCTTTGTTTGCGCATTTTTGTCTGTCTTGTTTCCTTCGTTCTCGTCTTTTTTGGTTTTTGCTTTTGCTGTTTGACCTTGGCTGTTTAGGCGTGGGCGCTATGTCATTAGTCTTTCCGCCACTAAAAAATCAAATTCCTCTTCCAAGTTGAGGATGGGTGCTGCTTGCAGGTCCCTGTCAGGGTCATTGCTTGAACCACTTGACACAGATATGGTTTCCCCGCTTGCTGCTTCATCATCATCCATGCCGCCATTATCCTCATGTGCATTCTGTGTAGTAACAGGTGATGAAGCGAGCTTCAGAAAATATTTTATTCTGACTCGTGGATTTAATCTCCCATAACATGAACTAATTTATTAATGAGCTGTTGCATGATTTGTTTGATTAATCAACTTAGATTAAGTTTGCACCACACATGAACACGCGGGAATAAATAACATGTGCTCTTGTTGCATTTGCGAGTTTGTTTTGTAACATGTGATTAATATTATTTTGTTTGTCATGTCTGTCCTTTTGTCTTTGTCACTATCAATATGCGGCAGATTATTCATGGCATGTGCTTTTTATATGTGCTTATATGTTTGTCCTATGTCGTGTTTGTCTGTCTATGTATCATTTAATCATCTTTTTACTCTTTCAGAAACTTAAAGCTGGATTTCATGAAGAATGGTAGATATTTTATGTGCTGCTTTATTTGTTTGCTTCTGCTAAGATGTCTTTTATTAGTGGGTTAATTAATAATAAGCAAAGGTCGGGTGGTACAGAAGGGTTTGCTTTACCTGAATTAATCACTCCTTTTGTGTTTGTTTAATACTAGCCCGAGAATGGTTTTGAGGCCTAGTACTGGTTCTGAAAGAAAAGTTGGTCGGCCTGTACGTGAGCAGAGAAGGAGCCAAGTGCAGTCATCTTGGAAACTTTCCATGGAGAATTGTATTCTGTGCTTCACCTGAGGTAATTGAAATTTTTATGGTCAATTGTGTCCCCTAACGTGTACCCCAACGGCTCCTTGTACGAGTTTCAAGTACATGTAATTTCCCTCCACGACCGAATTTGAAGACGCAAATACATTTGCGTCCAACGTTAACATGTCCTCTATCAGATCCACCATGAATGGATCGATAATTCAGTTCCTAAGTATGCCGTGCCACCGTCTTTATATGGTTCACTTTCACGTTTTTCCTGGCTCTGCCGAGCTAGGCCCTGATTTTCTGTCTTCAAGTTACGTCTGTCTCTGCCTCTGAAAGCTGCAGCATGGAGATGCATCCCTGACCTCTGCCTTACTTCCTGCCAAGCGAGCTGTGCCCGGCTCGGCCTGGCCTGCCTGCCAAAAACAGTATTTTACCTTCAAGTTATCAGCGTAGCCAGCTCAGCTCCTCGAAAACACATTCCTGTCTAGTGATTTAGGTAAACATATCCTCGGCTACAGAGCAAAGAGCAAGTCTCCCTGTCTCCGTGCAAGTAATTTACAGTTCCCGTTACCAGAGTAGGCCCATGGCCCCGCACGTAGACACGCAGGCACCTATACACGCACTAACATTCAGTATAGAGTAGCCTCTGCCCAAGAGACCTTTTACTCTAGATTAAACATCCTCCAAATACTAGATATCAGATATGTTATAGGGACAGGTCGATCTGACATGCCAGACTTCTGTCTCCCCTATTAGTGCTTTCAGGCCACAGGTTTCAGCTGACTCTGCAAAGATTTCTCTAAACATCCACCCACTTGTGACACTTTTCTGTGACGTTTCCAGTACACGCCTCTGTGCACACCCTTGTTCACGCCTTTTTGCTACGCACATGTGTTCTTATCATATACATTTCACTTGTCACGCCTACTGTATTCAATGCTATTGTGTCATTTTACTATATATGTCATGCACTGTTAATAAATCGTTGACATCTTTCCTGCCATCATTGCATACCCGAACCCTTGTATTGATGGAATAGATTTCCATGACTCGAGTCATCATTTATGATTAAAGCCCTTATGACTCAGACACCACGGACTCTGCCTCTCATTTGATTGAGCTATTTTCTTTAATTATCCGAAATTATCTGGCAAACTCGTATACGGTAAAATATTTACCACACACCTTTGAAAAGACTGTGGCTCTGACAAAGACTTATTATTTATTTAATGATTTATTTATTAATAAAATTTTTAGAGCGCGAACAAAGGCCCAAGGGCGTCTCAGCGCTAGAATATCTGCAGAATTTAACCGGTGAGGGGAAGAGTGGGTCTACTGGTTAAAAAGCCAGGTCTTGAGTTGTTTACGGAAAGACCAGAGTGAATGGCTTGATTTGATCGAGGAAGGCAGTGTGTTCCAGAGTTTGGGGGCTGAAACAAAAAATCCTTTGTCTCCCCATGAAACAGATTTGCTGCGTGGAACCACAAGGTCATTTAGACTGGAGGAATGTAAGGTTCTGGAAGGACAGTAAGGAGTCAAGTTTTGCATGAAGAAGGCAGTTCCCATATTGTGCATAGCCTTGAACACTATACAGAGAGCTTTGAATTTTATCCTATTCCTTATAGGTAGCCAGTGTAGCTCTCTGATAGTTGCAGAGGCGGAGTGGTGTTTGGGGATTCTGCCCAGGAGTCTTGCTGCTGAGTTTTGGATTATTTGCATTTTATTCAAAACTCTTTCTTGTGCATTCAAGAACAGAGCATTGCAGTAATCCAGGGTCGACAGTACCAGCGAGGTGACCAGTGTTTTGCCAGCTGATTCGGGAAGGAAGGGGAGGATTTTTTTTATTAGTCTCAGTTTATGAAAAGCTGCAGACGTAATCTGGTTAGCGTGAGGGAGAAAGGTGAGACGGTCGTCGAAAATGACTCCGAGATTCCTCACTTTGCTAACCGGCTCAGGGGGAGGGCCCAATGACGCGAGCCACCAACAAGAGGACCATTCCGGGGTCAGATGACCAAAGATGACTACTTCCGTCTTGTCGTAATTTAATTTTAGGCAATTGGAAGCCATCCATTTCCCAATTGCCAACATGCCCTGATTGAGGTCATTGGCTTTTTTATGGCCATCATTCTTAATGGCCAGGACCAGCTGAGTATCGTCCGCGTAGGAGGTAAGGCTCATCCCATGTGCATGAATGATATTGGCAAGGTCCGACACGTAGATATTAAAAAGTGTCGGACTAAGGGATGAGCCTTGAGGAACTCCACATGGCAGAGTGTAATATCTTGTCATTCCCTATTCTTTCCCTCTCTACCTCCATTAGAATGTTAATGTGATGCATCTAACAGAATGTTGGTGATCTGCCTGACAGATTACAGTTGGCTGGGCTGAGCACCATGTTAGATGCTCCTGGTGGGGTCTCTCTTTACATCTTGGAATAAAGCATCATTAAATACTACTCTACGTGTGGACTTCCCATCATTACATTCATGGCGACGATCTAAAGAAAGAACCTACACCTGTAAAGTCTGGAAGAACTTCAAGCTGTGTGAAATTAAGAAAAGAAACAAGAAACCTGGGAAGGTCTTCAAGCAACAAGAAAAGTTACCCCAACTGCCAGCATGACCCCACCAGTGACCTACAACCGGTCGCCCACAGCAGTCTGGCAGTCGTCCTGTGGAACAGTGAGTCTAAAAATGTTTAAATGGAGCCGTGCCCTGACTTTGGGTAAGCGTGCCTGTTGTGACTTTGGGACTCACGTTTATTCCTCACATGAGGGTAAGCATTTGATTGGGCATTTTTTTTTTTCCTACTTACAAGGAGAGCCAACGTCATATTTACAAGGAATGCGTTTCTTTTGTGGTTTTGGAGCTGTTTCATCAAGGAAAAACCCGTAACTTGTCAGCTCCTGGCTCATCCTGTGCTGTCCCTTCTCTTGAGGTAAATGATTTTATAGGGCTACTTTACATTTCGTCCTATCTACAAGGAGAGCCACTGTCCTATTCACAAGGAGAGCGTACTTTTTGCTGTTTTGGAACTATGCCCCCTAGAAAAAACTCAAGATTTTACATTTTTTGGCACATCCTGCGCTTTGCCTTCACATGAGAGTAAGCATTAATCTTTCTGTGAAGAGGTGTGACTGTTTAAGTACGGGTACATTTGGCAGCAGTGACTCTTCACTATTGTTTTATTTAATGTCTTTCCCAAAAGGAGACGTTTCAATTACAAAACTGTGTCCATGTTTTCGTTTAATCAATGGATTTGCTGCTTGTTTCACCCATTTGCCATCAATATTTGCCAGTGCTTGATTTTTGAAGAGATTTCGTTTTTCTACAAAAACATTAATTCTTCTGTTTTTGGGCAAAATCGAGCTACTGAAGCTCAACTGTCAACTGTCTTTCCTCATTTCAAAAATTCAGCGTGTGTGTGCACGCTCTCACCTGTTTACTCCATCGAAGCTCCTGTGACGTCTCTCTTCTCTTCCTGATGCTCCAATGCAAATTGCTGTGAGGAAGCGCCGTGAGCCACCCCGCTATGCGTCACTGTATGTGCTGAGTGTCCTTATTACCAGCGTCGATCAGTGTTTGCCTCCGCGTTTTTCCTGTTTTCATTTTTAAACTGATTTCACTAAGTTTCGTTTTTGCAATCCTACAGACAGCAAGACATGTGACATTTTTCCCTCATTTGAAACGGAACTCCGTCAATTCTAAGGTACTGTGCACTTTTGCTCTTGCTTCTCTTCACTCATGGAAAATGGATCTGCCTGCTCATTTGGAATGTGTGTGTCCCGATGCTTCTTTCACGGTGGTACACACACCTGCATCTTGTTTTTCACTTCTTAAACGTGTGTCACGATGGTTTGGTGTTGCAGCAGATAATTACAAAAGTGTAATATTTCCCCTTTTAAAAACGGACCGCCCTCATGAAAAGAAGGTACTGTGCTTTTGTGTCAACTTTTAAAATAAGGAAGGATATTCATCTCGGGGGCACTAATCGAGCTCCGGCGTCTAGATTTATTTGGATGCACTTATATGAATTATTTTGTAACCTGCTGTTTAATTGAATACGATCTACTCCTATTGCTGTTTATGTCACATACGTTTGTTTTATTTTTATTTGGCAATTTAGTTTTGCATTGGTTCATGTTTAATGCAACTTGGTTACGCATTGCACATAACACAACAGTGTTTTGTTTTTATTGCACTCGCAGTGGTTTTAGTCCCATCTGCGTTTGGTTTCGTGTCTCATTTATTGCACTGGGTTCTAGTCCCATCTGCTCCTAGTCCTATTTTCAACACAGTGGGTTTGAGTCCCACCTGTGTGGTTTAAATGTTCATAATGGGTTCGAGTCCCAATTACTTACAGTGGGTTTTAGTCCCATCTGTATTATTTATGTGTTGGCATTGGGTTATAGTCCCATTTGCTAACTGTGGGTTTCAGTCCCACATGTTTAATTTTTGCATTGGGTTTTAGTCCCTTTTGCTTACATTGCAATGTTTTCTTATGGGTTCTAGCCCCATGTTTCTTGCAATGGGTTTTAGTCCCACTTGCGCTGGTTATGTGTATTTGCGATGGGTTACAGTCCCATTTCTTTGTTGTAGTGGGTTTCAGTCCCATCTATTTGATGACATGTTTTTGCTATGGGGTTCATGTCCCATTTTTGCTGTTGTGGGTCTTAGTCCTACCTGACGCTATGTTAGTTGTTTACAGGGTTTTTGTGCCCTTTTGGGTGTGTGTATTTTCAGTCTCCTTCAGTGGAGCTATGCTTTGGTGTATTTTTAGTTTCCTTCAGAGGAGCTATGCTAGGGTTTATAGTCCTTTTGCATTATTGATTTTTCTTTCACATTTAGATTTTTAATAGTTTTACATCATATTTAGCTTATTCCTTCTATTTATGTGCTTTTATACTTTTTATGCTAAATATGTTCGGATTTACATGTATTTAGATGCTATGTACTTTTATTGCAACTTCTCTTGCACTATTATCTCTTTCATTACATTATTGTATTTTGCTTAGTGGTAATAGTGTTTTCGTGCGGTTTCACCTCTACTTTTCCTTTTGTTCTTTTCTTTTCTGTTTACTTCCTTTGGTCTTTTCCTTTTAATTCTGTGAGAAGAGAGGATGGTCTATATGGTGTAAGAAGGGTGGATGGTTTATACGTTTTTTTTCCATTCTTCTATCTTGTTCTCTTTTTAAGTTGTTCCTCTTTTCTGTTCTTCTTTTTCTGCTTTCGCTCATTCTACTTGCCTTCATTTTCTCCAGTTCTCCGTTCCTGTTTTAAGCTTTTTGTTTTCTGTTAAGGAGAGAGGATAATGTAGTATCTTGTCATTCCCTATTCTTTCCCTCTCTACCTCCATTAGAATGTTAATGTGATGCATCTAACAGAATGTTGGTGATCTGCCTGACAGATTACAGTTGGCTGGGCTGAGCACCATGTTAGATGCTCCTGGTGGGGTCTCCCTTTACATCTTGGAATAAAGCATCATTAAATACTACTCTACGTGTGGACTTCCCATCATTACACAGAGACAGTGTGGAAGAATGGAAAGAGCCCATTTTAACCACCTGAGTCCTATTGGCCAGAAAAGAGGCCAGCAGTTTCATGGCGTTGTGTTGGACACCAATGTTTTCGACACGGTCGATCAGAGTGACATGATCGACCGTGTCGAAAGCTGCCGACAGGTCAAGCAGTATTAAAACTGCAGTGCCCCCGGCATCCCGGATGGATCGAATATCATCCGCGGCTTTAATCAAAGCCGTCTTCGTCCCATGGTATTGGCGAAAGCCAAACTGGGAGTCGTCGAGAAGATGATGTTCCTCTATAAAGGCCGAAAGTTGTGAATTCATGGCCTTTTCGGCTATTTTTGCCAGAATTGGAAGGTTGGTGATAGGTCGATAGCTCTTTAATTCTTCCATATCAAGATGAGGTTTTTTTAACAGTGGTTTGATAAGGGTCTGTTTTAATGTGGCTGGGTAGTTACCTGAAGTGAACATGGAGTTGCAGATAGAGGTGATGATGGGAAGCACCACTTCAATGACAGGAAGTAACACTTTAAGAGGACATGGATCAAGAGCGGAACCCGATTTTATGGTGGATATAATGTCCCCGACCTGAGAACTGGAGATATCTTTGAACTGAGAGAGGGTGGGTCCTGTTCGAAAGGTTGTCGGCGAATTAGGGGTGGAGTTGATATTATTAGTGAAGGCGGAGTAGAAGTCATTAACTTTGCCATAAAAGAAGTTAGCCAAGTCGTCGCATAGCAACTGAGAGGGTGGAGGGGTTACATTAGGAGAGTAACCGGCTAACTGCTTGGTAGTTTCGTACAGTGCCTTATTGGAGTTTTTAGCTAGTTCGATTCTGTCGCTGACGAACTTATTCATGAACTGCTCTGGATGTTCTTTTTACAAGGCCGAGGAAGTGACAGGGAAAGATTTTACCAAGCTTTGGTGGAAGTTAAAGAAGCAACTTTTTAAATTGTTGCAAAGACGCTCGGAAGTCATGTCACTCTATAGCAACGAACAATAGCATGGTGACGTTCATACCCTGGAAGAGGTGGCTTTGGTGGTCTGACAGCCATCAACCAATCTGAGTGCTGAACTTTTTAAAAGAAATACATTTAGTTAAATTAATGTGCGAAAATGATATAAAAATTTGGCCTCTTGTAGGGAACGGGGCTGACTGTTTCCTGAGGGCGAAGTGCTGTCCGATTTCCTTTTGATCGTAAGCATTCAACTGTTTGTTAATTTGTTTTCCTTCCAGGTCTGAAAGCTAACTTAGGTTTATGTTTTCTATGATTTATTATTTCGAGCAATGCTGAATTGACAGTTATCTTTGAGCCAATGATTAATGCATTAAACAGAAATAAAACTAAATGTTTGATTCTAATAAAAGAGTTAATAAAGTTTTGCAATTATGAATTTTAAATAAACTTTTAAAATGACAAGCTGGTCTTGTTTATTATAGTTAGTTAATACAACATATCATATCCATTCGCCTCATGATTCAGCGGCTCTGTTGTTTCTTATGGGCCTGGTATTAATTGGTAAGTGTGGTAGTACATTATGATGTCTTTATAAAGAATTTTAGTAGGAGCGCTGGATCAATTTCTGGTAGCATTCGTACGGTTATATGTTGTTTTTGACATGCATGTTACATATATGTTGGTATAGTCATAGGATTAATGTTTAACAAATGTTAAGTTGCGGATTTTGACAGATTGTTATATGTAGTCGTAAGGATTTTTTCCAGCAGTGTGAAAAGTTCCTGGTTATTTGCCGGCAAGGTAGTGTGACTAGAAGAGTTACACAGTGCATTTGTCTGTTTCAAAATTGTGGTATAGAATATATCACGTGTTGTGGACGTACAACACAAGTTTAGGGACATTAGATTGTCTGGTTGAATGTAATAGTGGGATTGCCTATGAAATCGTAGCATTAAGCATAGGGAATGGTTGCCCGTTTTAAAACTTTCTGTGAAAAGAGTAGTAGCATTTATCCAAGCTTGTGAGAAGGGTGAGATAGCATCGTCTATTCTTATCAACGTTTGACGATTTCTGTGGTTGGTTCAAGTCCTGCCGAGATTTCGTGTATGAATGATTAAGGTTTTCGTATGTATGTGTGAATAAATGATCGTATAGAAATAGCGTCGTCTATTTTATGCGAAGAGTGAGTTCTGAATGATTGTAAAACTATCACTTTGTTAGCGAAACAGACAGGTGGTTTGTTTATTTGTAGTTACTAATTAAAATCCATTGGAAAGTTTGGCTTAAAATGGCGCCGTGAAAAAGTTTTGTGAAGGAGGGGTGAGTTTACGGAGTAGCACAATAGAGAAGCTGCAGCGGTAGCATACGTCATTTTGGTTCGCGCTGTGATTGGCTAACATACGTCACAGAAAGCGCACTGATTGGCTCACGTGACTGTGACGAGCTGACACCAGATTGGTCAGTTCTGAATACTGTATTTCTATTGTTAGAGCAAAGTGGTGACGTGGCTTAACCCGATTGGCTTGTTGGTGTCTTTCACGCACAGATTGGTTGGAATAGGGGAACACCAGAAAACATTTTCGAAGCTTACGGAATAGCAATTTTGACTTAAAATCATGAGTTATTGGAGCGATAATGTAAATAAAAAGCCTTCATGGTTTCAGAAAGTGAAAAATTATTTTAAACCTGACAAGAAAATTGAAACGTGTGGTGGAAAATTACTTCATAAGTACAAAACACCTGCAGCCTATATGGAAGGCGAATATGGCTATCACACCGTAATTTGGTTTGATAATTAGATGCATTATACCAGAAACAATGGCGTATTAGCCTGGCCAGAAGATGGGTCATTTCATTTAAAAGTTTTACAAAATTTGAGAGGAAAAATTATGGATCTTGACCCGAAGCCAAGACCTACACAATTCGAGGCATTAGTTGAATGGGAGGTTGAGATGATGGAACTTGAGCGTGAAAGCAAATGCCCGACACCTAGACATTCTAAATACATTTTAAATAGAGAAACACATGAGGATAAAGTGAGACGCTGGAGAAAGGCAGACATGTATGATGGTCTGTATCCAGTAAGAATAATGATTACTGAAGATTTGGAACAAAAGATGGCTGGAAGGAGAATTGATGAGGAATTAGATGATGCGCTTTTAGAAGATATTTATGCTACTAAACCCAAACCGCCTCCTTATCAAGCGGGTTCTCAACCTACTTCAAGAGTTTCTACAGAAACTTCTCCAAGTGCACCTCCTAGAGAAGCTGAGGAAGGTTCTCCCAGATTTTTGTAGTGGTGCACTACAGACATCCCTTTGGGCACACCTTGTCTCCTTCGTGTGAAAGAGGATTCCAAACAAAACGTTTTGAAGTTGTTCCTTTATTATAATGACTCTTGTCTCTTTATATTTTATGGTACATTATTTTGATGATGAATTCAATTTATTCATATTTGCATCAACGACACAATTGTGATTAACATCCTTTGTGAATTTAACAACATAGACAGCCAAATCCAACTCACATGGGACATCTCAGACATCACAGTTACCTTCTTGGATGTAAGAATAACCATCAGAGATAGAAGATTTGAAACCAGCATATACAGAAAAGAAACAGACAGAAATAATATGCTGCATTTTGCAAGTTTTCATCAACCAAGTCTCAAGAGACATCTACCATATAGTACAAAAGTCAACACAACATTAGAGGAAATGTCAACCAGGTTCTCAAACAGAGGCTATCTGAAAGAAGTTTTGGAGAGTGCAAAAAAAGGGTTGAGGGTATAGAAAGAAAAGAACTTTTAAAACCAATCATCAAAAAGGAGGAAGCTTGGATAGTAGCGGTTTCAAAATACTCAACACAGAGTCGGAACTTCAAAAAATCATTACAAAACATTGGCAAATGCTAAAACTTGAACCGGATTTTGGCAAATCTTTTGAGCAACCACCTCTATTCGCCTATACCAGAGCCCAAAACCTGGGAGAATTACTGAAACAACCTAAACCCCCAACCGGAATTTACAAGGGCACAAACCCATGTCTAAATTGCGGAAACTGCAATAGCATCATAAAAGGCAATACAATAAATCACCCATGAAAGGGCACAAGATCAAAGTAAGAGTCAATGCCACATGTGAAACTAAAAGCGTAATCTATGCGTTGAAATGCCCATGTGGGAAACTATATGTCGGCAAAAGGGAAAGAGCTATAAAGATCAGGCTGTCAGAACATAAATCTAACATTCGCACGAGAAATACAAAATCTTCAGTGTCCACCCATTTTTTGGAGGCACAACACAACATCTCCCAATTAAAATTCATGATACTGGAGACGGTGACAAAAACAGAAGAGACAATACTAAATTCATCCTACAAAGAGAGAACTTTTGGATTCACAAACTGTGCACCCAGAGTCCTCACGGGCTCAATGAAAGAATGGAACTGTCTTGTTATCTATAACAAATGAATACAAATGAATTCATATGTGGTTCCCAGGTCTGGAACGGACAACCTGCTATGACATTTTAACCCATTGTTTTATATCAGTATAATTTGTTTTCACCTATAATTTGTGTTTACCCAAATTGTTTTGTACATGAAGAACAACAGCCATAGTGTAACTTTATTCATTTATAGCACTTACATTCTTGTGTCCTTAGACATAGTACATCGGACTAGTGATTGGATTTGGATGCAGTATTTGTAGGAGTTCGATCCCCTGGTTAGGATTTTTTCATATAATACAGTATTGCTTTGCTTTAAACATCACACTCATTTTAGTCATATTTAGGCTTGCACGTTGAGAGGCCAATTTTATTTTATTCTATTATTATTTGACTCGGCAGAATAAACCTTCGTAATACTACGTTAGATCACTGCAACAGAGATAGCGTTGGATACAGAGTATTTTGTTGCATTCCATGGTCATGTGATCGGAACTTGGACCAATGGAGGAGATCGTTGTTCGATTTAGGTTGAGTGTAGGAAACACAAAGTTGTTCCAAAGTGTGGCGGGAACGGAAGACGGATATGCTGCTTTTCTGCAGTTTAAGGTCAGTCACATCCATCAGAGAGTGCTAGATAGATTTTGTGTTAGCGTCTTTTGTTAGCGTTTTTTTGGAGACGTGAACTTCAGTTAGTGCTGATAGGAAACATTGTTTTTTCTTTCATCATTACTACAGTATATGAAATTTGGAGTAATACCCACGTACTAGTCAAGCATTGGTACAACACGACACGTAAGTGCAGATGAAGTGACCGCTTCTGGTTGATATTGACACGGGCACATAAGGTTATACCCTGGTGTTAGCGGTAACACACACACGTTTTTTTATGATTTGTTCTGGGACATGTGCGTATTGCTGAATATTGGTTTTCATTCATTGGAGACACACACAGCTTATTTATGGTTTGCATTTTATTTTCGTTTATAGAATTGATTCCCTGATGAAGGGCGGGACACACATGCCCGAAATGCATTGGATGTTAATCACAATTGTGTCGTTGATGCAAATATGAATAAATTGAATTCATCATCAAAATAATGTACCATAAGATATAAAGAGACAAGAGTCATTATAATAAAGGAAACAACGTAAAACGTTTTGTTTGGAATCCTCTTTCACACGGAGGAGACAAGGTGTGCCCAAAGGGATGTCTGTAGTGCACCACTACAGACACTGGTTGTGATTTCTGTTGGTACCTAGGGACGCGGTTACCACCTACGGAGCACCCACAACATCCATACAGTGTGGATAAAAAACTTTTCAAGCTGTGCACGATTCCCAACTACAAAGTGTATCTCCCAGATTTTTGAAATTACCTGAAAGGGTAGGGTCAGTAAATAATTGTAGCACACCTAGAGAAAATAGATTTCAGCAACAGGAAAGGAGAATACCTGTTGATATTCCAGAAATTTCTAGTTACAATAAAGCAAAGGAAGATTTAATTCAACAGTTGACAAAAGGCATGGAAGCAGTGACAGTACCAGTAACTATTGGTCCTGTTGTACCAGTTTTTGATCAAGGGGACAATAGACTAACAGCTTTGACAGTTCCATTAAATGCAGAAATTCAAAAGGTTGCTGAAAGATTTTATTCAGAATTCTCAGAGATTCATAGAGAAAAATCCATGATGCCAAATTTAACTTTAAATGGAAGTTTGTCGAGTTCGCAAACACCAACTGTGGCAGATTCAGATTCAGGTTTGTCAGAGAAAAGCTTAAATAGGACAGAATTATCTCAAAATGGAATGTTCCCTGAAGCTTCTGATTATAAAAAGCTTGATGTTGCTAAATTAAAGGCTGACTTGGAAGAATTAATCATTGGCAAAATTGGTACTGACAATTTGAAATCGTATCAGGATGATGAATTGTTGTTTATTTGCAAAAGTATTCAATGGAAAACTAAAAACAGGTATGAACAACTGGAAGAAATGGCTGCTGAGTTAGAAATTGATTTGAGCAAACAGAAACATTTGCAAAAACATTATAGGGTGGACTTTTCTGAAAGGGACATTGACAATTTGAATGCTGCTGGAAGAATGACACACATAAAAGAATTAATAAGTTTTCTTAGAAAATTAGGTGAATTAGGTAAATGGAGAATAAAATGGTCAAAGAAAGATGAGGATAAAAAATTAAAAATGAGGTGGTTTCAGAATTTCCAATGAGAGAAATAGCTGGAGGAGGGTATGTTCATGTCCCTTGGTCCAGACAGGATATTCTCCTGTTCACTAATGATTTTCCACGTTTGCGAGAAAAGCCAGTTGAATGGTACCGACAGGTAGACAGATTTATAAAAGTGTCAAAAGTTCTGTGGATTGATCTTGATGGATTCTTTGACATTGTTGTCCCGTCAGATCTTTGGACAGAATGCAAAATTTTTGTGAATTGGCCAAAAGAGGAACCTCCCCGAGATCCGGTTACAAGTGCTCCAGCAAAAGATGTTATGGATCTCTATCATAAAATAATTTATTGGTTAAAAGAGAAAATTCCCCCGAAAGAAGTGGACTGGGTTAAAATTGACAGAACAAATCAGGAACCAAAAGAATCAGTTCACTCATTTTATGAAAGGTTACTGTTAGTTTTTAAACAGTACAGTGGCTATGAGAAATTCAGTGAAAAAGACATGAGACACTTCATATACATATTTGTATATGGCCTGAGACCTGAAATTGGTGACATGATTAGAAATGGAATTGTTTGTTAGCAAGCACTTTCAGTTGATGACATCTTGAGATGAGCAAAATATTGCAGCGATGAGATAGATGCGAAACAGAAAAACCTTAAAGAGAAAGCGATGTGGGCACAAGTAAAAGTAGAAGAACAGCAACAGTTAGCTTCTATGCAGCAGCAGCAGCAGAATCAGGGAAAGTACAAGAATAATTTTAAGAACAATAAGCCAAAATTTAATGTAAATGTTGAAGAGCTGAAACAAAAGCTCCCATGTTTTAATTGCGGCGAAATTGGACACTGGAAACGAGAGTGTAAAAACCCGTCCAGAAATTTTAAAAATAATTTGTTGAATCCACAGGTGCAGTGTGAGTTAAATCCGCAGCAACAGCAACAGCTACAGCAACAGTTAACCGAATGAAGTCAGTAGCGACGACAGATAGCGAATCAGCAGAGCCAGATTCAGCAAAGCCAGTTTCAGCAGAACCAGGTACAGCAGAGTGAAATTCAGCAGAGTCAGGTACCTCAAGCACCATTCCCTGGTAGTGCTAACACACAGAGATTTTCCCCTGAAACAGGTTTCTGTGGAGGTAATTTGGTAAATAATGTGTCAAAGGTTAACATGTCAAATGCTTCTCAATTTTGGTTAAAAGACAAAGAGGAGAGTGATTCATCAGAGGATTACTCATGACGGTGCCTGAGAGAGGAAGAAGAGTGTGTGCTTGGACCCACTCTCGAGGTAGATCAGTCTGGTCCATTTGTGAATGGTAAAGTTAATGATGTAGATGTTACCTTCCTTGTGGATACAGGTGCTACCCGTTCTACTGTTAGATCAGCAGAAATAGAAAATCTTCCTCTCTCTGGGGAGTCCATCCAAGTTGTAGGTGTAGCTAACCAGCAAATTAAAACAAATTTAACAGAGCCAGTAAAAGTGGAAATTGGCAATTTTAAAGATAAGCACAGATTTCTAGTTTGTGACAGCAGTCCTGTGAATCTGTTGGGTCGTGATATATTATGCAAAATGAATTGCAAGATATATTGCTCACCAGATGGCATTGAAATGCAAACTGCAGAAGAAGATGGGCTTTATAAATTGACTATGCTAATGGTTGATGAGGAGAAAACATTACTGTTTTCTGTGTTCGATAAAAATGACTTGCCAGAAGAGCTTAAAAAGCCAGCAATTTGGGACCTAACAGGTAATGATATGGGTCTCATGAAAAACATAGATCCAGTAAAAATCACTGTTAAGCAGGGAATAGATTTTCCAAATGTTCCTCAATATAAAATGAAAGCAGAGACAATTGAAGGTGTCATTCCAGTAATTGAAAAATTCAATAGTCAAGGTGTGTTAAAAGAAAGTGAGAGCAGCCCATGTAATTCACCGATTATGGGTATCAAAAAGCCAAATGGAACATACAGAATTGTTCAGGACCTGAGAAAAATTAACCAGATTGTTGTTCCATGTTGTCCCATTGTTCCAAATCCTGCAGTAATTCTTTACCAGATTCCACATGACGCATAATGGTACACGGTCATAGACCTGTGTAACGCCTTCTTTATAGTCCCACTACATCCAGAGAGCCAGCAAATTTTCGCTTTCAGGTTCCAAAATAGGATACTAGCATGGTGTCATATCCCTCAAGGGTATACTGAGAGTCCTTCTATCTTTAATCAATTGGTAAAGAAATCCCTGGAAGATCTGATATTGCCAGGTAATTCCACTCAGGTGCAGTACATTGACGATTTGCTTGTGGCAGCCAAAACACGAGAGAATTGTGTTACTGATACCATTACCCTGTTAAACCGTTTGGCAGATGAGGGGCATAAAGTGTCACCAGCAAAATTGCAGTTTTGTAAACAAGAAGTGAAATATCTTGGTCACAGAATTGCAAAGGGAACGAGAAAAGTAACAGTTGAGAGAATCAAAATGATTCGAGCAATACAACCACCAACAACACAGACAGGTGAGAATGTTTCTGGGAATGGTTGGTTACTGTCAACAATGGATTAGTGGATTTTCAGTAATTGCAAAACCACTTCAGAGATTAACAAAAGCAGACATAAAAAATCCAATTAGTCTGTCAAAAATTGAACTGGAAGCTTTTGAGCAGTTAAAAAAGATCTTATGTGAAGTCCCTGCTCTGGGTATGCCAGATTATGAGAAGGAATTTGAACTCTACTGCAGTGAAAGAGAGGGTTGTGCATTGTCAGTGCTAATTCAGAGGCATGGGAAGTTGAGAAAACCAATTGCATATTTCTCAGCTGTTTTGGATCCCGCTGCAAAAGCTTTGCCAGGTTGCTTAAAAGCAGTGTCCGCAACAAGTGTAAGTCTTGAGCAGAGTGAGGGTATCATTATGGGATTTCCTGTAAAAGTATATGTACCTCATTCAGTTGAGATTCTTCTTACCAGAAGCAGGACTCAACACCTGACAAGTAGCAGACTGACAAAATATGAAAAAACAATTCTGGGGTCAGACAATGTGTCAATTGTAAGGTGTGTGAATTTGAACCCTTCCACATTATTACCAGATGGAGTTATTACTGAGGTAAGTAACGAAAATGACATTGATCATGAGTGCCTGGATGTTGTAGATTACTGCACAAAACCAAGACAGGACATAAAAGATGTTCCTTTACCTGAATCAGACAAAATCTAGATTGTAGATGGATCTTGTTTGAGAAATGAAGAAGGGATTCTGAGGGCAGCATACTCAGTATGTACTGTCTCAGACATTGTTGAAGGTTCACCTTTGGATGGAATTCGTTCTGCTCAAATTGCAGAACTGATTAGCTTAATCCGAGCATGCGAAAGAGTGGCTGGCAAAAGAGTAACCATAGTGACTGATAGTCAATATGGTTATGGTGTTGTTCATGACTATGGACAACTGTGGTCTCAAAGAGGTTATTTAACTTCTGCAGGATCACCAATCAGAAATGCGACATTGATCAAGAGATTGATTGATGGCATTCAGTTATCAGAACAAATTGCTGTAGTCAAATGTGCAGCCCATAAAAAAGGTGATGATTGCATCACCAAAGGAAATGCATATGCTGATGAGATCGCAAAATGCTGTGCCAAGAACAATTACTCAATCAATCGGGAAAAAGACGAAAGTCACACAATGAATTCTCTCATGCTAATTTCTGTAGTTGAAACATGGCAGGAAGTAAAAGACTTACAAGATGAGGCAGATGAGGAAGAGAAAAACACATGGTTGAAAAATGATTGCAGACAAAGAGAGGAAGATGGAATTTGGGTTCACAAAGATGGAAGGCCTGTAATGCCGGACTGCATGATTGCTGATATGGCACGGATGTGCCATGGTCCAGGACATTTAGGAAGAGATCCCATGATTAGATTATTCAGAGAAACATGGTTTAACATGAAATTTAGAATAATTGCGGAGTCACGTTGCCAAAGATGCTTGACCTGCCAACAGATGAATCCCAATAGAAAAACTGTTGTAAGTTTGGGAACCATAGGACGGGAGGGTGGTCCTTTTACCAGATTACAAATGGATTTCATTGAGATGCCGATGCACAACAGACTGAGATATGTTTTGGTATTTGTTTGTCTGTTTTCAAGATGGGTGGAAGCTTTCCCAACTCGTCACAATGACTTAGTTACTGTGGCAAAATTGCTTCTTAGGGAGATCATACCTAGGTACGGATTTCCAGTTACAATTGAAAGTGATCGTAGAACTCATTTTGAAAACAGATTGATGAAATTGGTTTGTGAAGCTTTGAATATTCAACAGAAGCTGCATTGTGCATACAGACCAGAAGCATCAGGTGTTGTTGAACAAGTAAATGGAACTATTAAAAATAGAATTTCAAAAATGTGTGATGCTACAGGAGTAAAATGGACAGATGCACTTCCACTTGTTCTAATGTCAATGAGAAGCATTCCAGACAAAAAGACAGGTCTTAGCCCACACAATATAGTGATGGGTAGAGTAATGAGACAAGCATTTGTTCCAGTTGGCAAATTAATGAGTATTAATGATAGTGCAATCATTGAATATTGCCAAAACCTGTCTGATGTAGTGAATTCTATATTTCATCAGGTGGGGACAGATATAATCTCAAAGGAGAAAGTACAAGCCCATGATTTGTTGCCAGGAGACTGGGTAAGGACCAAAGTTCATCGAAGAAGAAACTGTTTAGTCCCAAGGTGGCAGAAAGCAAGACAAGTTATTTTAGTTACAACAAATGCAATCAAGTGCAAAGGACTAAAAAGGTGGATACATCCAAGCCACACAATTCGTGTGCCACCTCCTGAAAATCCTGATGAGGACAGTGACACAACAGCTGATTCAGATTCAGAAGGAGATCCAGAAGATCCAGAAGATCCTGAGTCTGATGATCAACAAGAAAATCAACATCAAGAGAATCTAGATGAGAATCAGAACTTGAATGAAGAAGATCTGAATATCGAAACTGGAGATTGAGGTGTTGATGATGATGATCTGCTTGAAAAAGAGTCTCTGAAAGACAAGGGAGATTCAGAAGAAGCAGAAGATTCGGAGAGAGACGAAAATCTGAACCAGAGTATTGAAAGGCGAAAAAGTAACTCTGTGATCAAGAGCAAAAAGCCTGAGACTGGGAAGCTGAAGGTGATTCCTGAAGAAGAAGAATTACCAAGTACCAGTAAAGATATTGTTTCAAATGGAGTGAATTTGCAGAGTAAAGAAGTTCCTAGGTACTGATTTGAAGTCTCAGATACAGATACTGATGAAAGTGATGAAGAATCTGAAATAAGAAAATTCAGAAAAAGAGCTTGGAAAGCTGAATGTAACGAATGTGTGCCAAAGAAAAAAGTCTTGAGAAAAGGAGACATTTGGCCTGAAGACAATTTGAAATTCAAATTAGTGAAGAAATCAAAAGATCAAATCAACGAGGTATCTAGTCAGGGAGATGAATGTGAAAAGAAAAATGAAAACAAGAAAATAGAAGTAATCTCTCGAAAGACAAAAAGAGTAATAAGGCCAAATCAGAAATATAAGTCCCCAGAGTGGACCTATATAATTATTCCACCAATTGTTGAGGGGGAAAGTAGCAGTCAGGAGGACTTAGAACTCAGTGGTAAGGATTGAATTTGTTAGAAATTTAGATAAAGGTTTTGTTTCCTGGCATAAGGCTGAAGAAAGTTTGTTAGGGTAACTCTAGGTTGAGTTTCCTGGCATAAGGCTGAAGAAAGTTTGTTAGGGTAACTCTAGGTGGTTTTCCTGGCATAAGGCTGAAGAAAATTTGCTAGCTGACTTTAGGTCGAATAAATTGTGTTTAGTTGGAATGCACATATTTATGTGACACAAAAAAAAAAATAATAGGGGGGATATAGTTTTTGATAATATAGTAGATACTCACGATACTTACATGTAACATTTTTGTTTTTAAAATTTTTGTTTTGAATTTTTGTTTTTGAATTTCAGAATGCCTAGATCAGATACTTCTAGGTGTTCGATTTTTAAGAGATGTTGTAAAATGACTTCTATTTGTGTGATTTTATTAATCTTACTTTGGTTAATTTTAGCTGTGATCTATCCTTTTGATGTTAATAAACAAAAATCCAAGACTAATATAACAAGTAAAGTAGAGCCTAAACAAGAGAAACATGCTGGCAAGTCTAGTAGAATTATTAATCCTGATCCTGAGTCTCGTCAAGATAGATCTATTGGAGATTTTTCAAGCAATTCATTTTCAAGGCTTCTGTCTGAATATGTCAAAGTAATGAATGTCAAAGATTGTTATGTCTGCGTAAAATTGCCTTCTTCTGTTTCAGAGGGAGTTACGTATAATATGTTACCTTTCACTTATGGCATTACTTGTAGTGTAATTGCTAGTCTGTTTTATCAAACTGGTCGTCTGGAATATTATTATTCAGACTTTGATGAGGTTTTTGCAAATCTCAAAATTGTAAATAGCTTGAACAAAGTGAGACCTGTGAAACAGATGAGGGAATTCTTTTTAGTTACTAACAAACTCAATTATGAGTAAGCCTATAGAAATAATTTAACATGCAAAATGAGAGCTGAAAAAAAGACTTTCCTGAACATGGTTGAGGAGAGAAGGGCTGTTTATAAAAGAAATGAAATGCTAAAACATGCTAAATCTAAGTACTGGCAGATGGAGGACGCAAAACTAAATGGTGTTAATACTAATGCTGCAATTAATATAGACGAACCAGTTAGTGGTAAATTTTGTATCAGAAGAGATAACACATTGTATGATAATTATTTTGTGGGTGCTAGTCAATGTGAGGATACATATCGTATCATTGGGGGATGGGGATTTAAAGGTGGCAAGGATCCAATTTTCCCTGGGATTTATTTTATCTGTGGCAATAAAGCATATTTTAGCCTCCCAGACCACTGGTATGGGACATGTTACCTTGGTTTGGTTTTTCCCAAAAAATTTCATGTTGACAGAAATGAAAAGGGTACTTTTGAATTTGGTGAACATCTAAATTTGAATGGATACAAAAGAGAAAGTTTCTCAGAAATCCTGGGAGACATCTTCGGTGCTGTCATTCCTATGGTAGGAATTACCATGAATTCAATTAAAATCAGAAAGATTTCTACAATTGTAGATAGGTTGTCCACTGATACTGCAAGTGGTTTCCAATTAGCTAATACTGAACTTGTTGCTACCAGAAGTATGGTTATGCAGAATCGTCTTGCTTTAGACATTTTGCTTGCAAAAGAGGGTGGAGTCTGTGGGGTCTTGCATGTCCAACATTGCTGTACTTGTATACCTGACAAAAGTCAGGATATAGAGTTACTTGTTAGAAACATTACACATTTTCATGAAGAAATAGAACCCATGGAGGAAGAAAGTTTTACCGAGAAAATTGGAACGAGAATGGAGGCTATCAAAGAATGGTTTTCTGAACTTGGTAGTTCAATTATTGGCATTATTATAGTGATAATGCTGCTAAAAATTAGTTGCTTGATTCACAAGAGGAGGAAGCATCAGAAAGAAAAGAGAAGGATTTATAAACTCAGAAAAAAACAGGAAAAGGAATATGAGTTAGAAGAAATGCGAAGGGTTCAGTTTGAGAGAGATGCTCAGACAGCTGAAACAGGGGTTTAGGGAGACTAATATCGAGAGAATTCAGTGTGTGTTGTCTCCAAAATGGGTGAAAAATTCTGAAAAATTTTGGGTGTTGTTTGGTGATTCTAAAATCACCAGATGAGGGAGTTGATGAAGCGAGCTTCAGAAAATATTTTATTCTGACTCCTGGATTTAATCTCCCATAACATGAACTAATTTATTAATGAGCTGTTGCATGATTTGTTTGATTAATCAACTTAGATTAAGTTTGCAACACACATGAACACGCGGGAATTAATAACATGTGCTCTTGTTGCATTTGCGAGTTTGTTTTGTAACATGTGATCAATATTATTTTGTTTGTCATGTCTGTCCTTTTGTCTTTGACACTATTAATATGCAGCAGATTATTCATGGCATGTGCTTTTTATATATGCTTATATGTTTGTCCTATGTTGTGTTTGTCTGTCTATGTATCATTTAATCATCTTTTTACTCTTTCAGAAACTTAAAGCTGGATTTCATGAAGAATGGTAGATATTTTATGTGCTGCTTTATTTGTTTGCTTCTGCTAAGATGTCTTTTATTAGTGGGTTAATTAATAATTAGCAAAGGTCGGGTGGTACAGAAGGGTTTGCTTTACCTGAATTAATCACTCCTTTTGTGTTTGTTTAATACTAGCCCGAGAATGGTTTTGAGGCCTAGTACTGGTTCTGAAAGAAAAGTTGGTCGGCCTGTACGTGAGCAGAGAAGGATCCAAGTGCAGTCATCTTGAAAACTTTCCATGGAGAATTGTATTCTGTGCTTCACCTTTGAAAAGACTGTGGCTCTGACAAAGACTTATTCATGAACTGCTCTGGATGTTCTTTTTACAAGGCCGAGGAAGTGACAGGGAAAGATTTTACCGAGCTTTGGTGGAAGTTAAAGAAGCAACTTTTTAAATTGTTGCAAAGACGCTCGGAAGTCATGTCACTCTATAGCAACGAACAATAGCATTGTGACGTTCATACCCTGGAAGAGGTGGCTTTGGTGGTCTGACAGCCATCAACCAATCAGAGTGCTGAACTTTTTAAAAGAAATACATTTAGTTAAATTAATGTGCGAAAATGATATAAAAATTGGGCCTCTTGTAGGGAACGGGGCTGACTGTTTCCTGCGGGCGAAGTGCTGTCCGATTTCCTTTTGATTGTAAGCATTCAACTGTTTGTTAATTTGTTTTCCTTCCAGGTCTGAAAGCTAACTTAGGTTTATGTTTTCTATGATTCAATATTTTGAGCAATGCTGAATTGACAGTTATCTTTGAGCCAATGATTAATGCATTAAACTGAATTAATAAAACTAAATGTTTGATTCTAATAAAAGAGTTAATAAAGTTTTGCAATTATGAATTTTAAATAAACTTTTAAAATGACAACCTGGTCTTGTTTATTATAGTTAGTTAATACAACATATCAGATCCATTCGCCTCATGATTCAGCGGCTCTGTTGTTTCTTATGGGCCTGGTATTAATTGGTAAGTGTGGTAGTAGATTATGATGTCTTTATAAAGAATTTTAGTAGGAGCGCTGGATCACAGGTCCCACATGTTTTTTAGTTTTCCCACTTTATTGCTGACGCTTGGCCACGCTGTACTTCCAGGCAAAAGTGAAAATTTGTCCATGGGCATAGTCAGCTTTTGTCTTACGCAAATTTGCTGACCTTTCTAACTTTTATTTTTTCCTCATGTTTCTTAAGCCTGTTTTCCATCGCCTCCTTGAGATTCTTTATCATGTCTGTTTCCTTGATTTTGGCGATGTCATCATTCAGTTTTTCAATACTTGTGAGGATTTCAGCCCGGTCGATAGCTGCATACTTAATGAGTATACGGACAAGATTCATTGAAGCCGCCAAATAGCTTTGACCCCATTCTTTAAACATCGGGGGATTAGGACGGTCAAAGCTCGGCGCAAGCATTATGCGTAATCCTCTTGGAACACGACCAGCGTCAGCGTATTTGGATAGTGAGTAGTGCTCCCACCACTTTGTAACTTCTAAACGTTTTTGCTTTTTCAAATTCCGATACAGCGTCTTTATGCCGCCATCATTGTTTGCCTCCGTTCCAGCCGGGACATTTTGCGGTGTTTCTACTGTGAGGGAAAACTTTTCAAATAGTTGCTCCGCCTCCCTCACACGGAAAGTCTCCGCAGACATGTTGATTGACCATAAAGCTTGGAACTTAACTGCAATGCACTCGGGAAGCCGCCCGTGGGTCGTTTATGCGGCTTCAACTGGGGAGTGCTTGTAATGTGCCTGAATAACCTCTCCACCTATGCAATGCCGTATGACAGATGCAGCGATGCGATACTCCAATCAGGGGGAAGAATCAGCCGATCCAGCCAGCGACTGTTCCTCGCAACTCGCCAACTTACATCACAGGCTGCAATAGGGGGCACCCGTAGAATTCCGTCTCGGAGAGCTAGCAGTTCGGTAGGAAATCTAGGCGCCGCTTACGGAGAGGTGGTCTGTTAACATAAGCAGACCGAACTTCTGTGTTAACATGTACTGGAACTCCGCATTACCACCTCCAATCCCCCAGGACCGGCGAAGCAGGAGACAGACCACAAATTTCTTTCAGGTAATTTTAATTGCAGATCTTCGTGGTTCAACCAACCATGACGCGTTTCGGGCTTTTGCAGCCATTGTTCACATGCAAGGAGTAGCTGAATTCAGTAGTTTTTAACCCCTTCAGCGCGGCGCAAATTCTTGCGCTGTGCTGAACGTTCCATTGGGTCTATGGAACCATGACGGAATGGTTCCGTCATAAGCACAGGCCAACCGATGCTCATGACGGAACCGTTCCGTCATGAGCATGGAAGGGGCTATAGTGCATTTTACCCTACCTCCTAGAAAGGTCATGTGACCAACCAACACCGACAACAGACTGCAATCGCCTGTGTCCAATGTTTGGAAAACAAAGTTGTTTTTATATATACGTATTGCACAAAATTGAAGCAATTTTAAATAAAACAATAATTCGAAATTATATCACTACAAATACTCTGCATGAATGCATTTTAGATTTTGTAAACACCATTATATCATTTTATGGTCAATTGATCAAAAGAGTTCATGGTTACACTTGGCATAATATATATATATAGATAGATAGATCCAATCCTGGTTCTTCAATATCTGAAAACAGGCACTGACTCCGTGGGTTGAAAATCAGAGATAATTTATTCCAAAAACGACCAACGCCTTGTTCACTACATCTGACTTCACCAAGCAAGTGAGCATATTTATACTGGTGCAAAGTAACCATTAGAAGGTCAGGTGGGTTGCCAAGGAAACAAGTGGGGTGGTGATAGACATAGAAGAGTCTGTGTCATAAAAAAGTGCAAGTCATGGTTAAATCCTTAAGGACATGTAAACATACATTTTACATTAAAATGTTTAAACCGCACTTACAAATGTTTTAACACAAAATTCTGCATTTAAAAACATTTTTGGGTGTCTCAAAAGAAATATGTGGAGCCTCCTCATGTAGTGTTGTCATTCGTGTGTTAATACGTGCTGCCACTGACATAGACAAAGTAATCGAGCTCCATGCGGCTTCAAGTTGGCTCCTGTTTGGGCATTCTGCAACCGCTTTCACCATGTCAGGTAAGGTACATGTACATGTATTTCTTTTGCAGCCAGTTTTTTCGGGGATTCTGATTTTGAGGCCGGGGTCTTGCGCCTAAGTTGGTGGTGTACCTGCCATGGATATTTTACTTGAGTGCGTGTTCCCGCTGTGACCGGGGTTTTCGCGCTTTGGGTAAGCGTGCGGCTGCCGTGGATATTTCGCACTGAGAGTGTGTTCCTACTGTATGAAGAAACGCTGCTTGCACCTTACTGCTGATCTGAACTGACTGGTTGAACAAAAAGTTGGCGACATGTGTTCGAGTGGGGCTCTGCGTTGTTGGTTCTAACCTTGGGAATTTGCATTTTCGGTGCTTTTCATACTGCCCCAATGAGCATGTTGACCTGTTAGCCTGGGTAGGTCTGATTATTGTCCTAGGGCCCTCGGTGTGCGAGGCTCGTGTACGGCCAAAGTGGATTGCTAAACACATTACTGATGAGATGTTTTCGAGTGGAGCTCCGCGTTATTTATTCTGACTGAGGGATTGGTTGTTCAGTGCTTGACATACAGCCCCAGTGGGCATGTTGACCTGTCAGCCTGGGTAAAGTATTGAGTGGTGGTGGAATTAAACCCTTGTGGTGAGGGTTAGGCGGCCCCGGTTCGTGATGTGATGCCTTATTATCTTTTGGTGTCCATGTCAATTGCGGCGACAAAGTCGGTGGAGGTCTACGTGTATATACATGTTGGCTGTTGTGATTACGATCCCAAAGTTCTTCTTGGACTGATGGCTGCTGGGGTGTGGCGAGCGTATGGTTACTATCTACAGTGCTAAGTGTTGTGGGTGTATTTACAAAAAGATGGTGAAACTAGATGTTTTCAGACAAATGGGTTACTTTTAATTTTTTAACGCGAAGAGGCTAGTATGACGCATTATGGGGTACACACATCTTATAGGTGTACGCTTAGCGCTTCATCAGCATTGTGTCCATTGGGGATTTTACAATCGAGTGTGAGGATGTATTTGGATTCTAGCCTTCGTAGCTATTGTAGTCTATTGCCCCACCTGGAGTTTTGTGCGACACTATCACAAAATAAGATAGATATTCTGCCTTGCCATTGTGGTGGGTGTTTATGTGTTGAACAACCGGATATGATTGATCATCATCAGAATGGCTCTGAGATGTTGCAGGATTCTAAGGTGAACAGGGTGTATGGTGCTACCCACGTAAAGTTTGTTGCATGTACACCTGAGGACGTAGACTGCAAAGTCAGTCTTGCACGTCTAGTGCCCTTTAATTACATATGGTGTTTTCCTGAGTTGTAAATGTACTTCTTTGGTGTTCACCCAGTGTCTGCAAGCTTTGCATTTTGTGCATTTAAAAAATCCTGTTTGGGCTTTAAGACACGTGTTGTTTTTCTCCACTGTCGGTGCGTTCTTCGCTAATTCCTGTCGCATGGAAATGGCTGTCCGAAAGTGAGCTCTGGTAAATTTACACATGTTGGGGCTACGGTCGGGTGATTTTTGATGAGGAGCAAGTGCCTGTATAAGATTTTACGAAGGTTGGCATGGTATTTGTTGTACCCTGTTATTAACCTGGGTTGTAGAAGTTTTTGATGTTTTGGGTTCTGGGTTTTTGTTACTGCTCTTATTGCGCAGATCTTGTCTCTTTAAGCTCTTGCATTTCTTCTTGGCCTTGTTTAGGTTTTTCTGGGTGTATCCTCTCACACTAAGTCTCTCGAAAAGGCTGCCAGTGCTAGCATGCAGGTACCGGTCTGTGCTGCAGTTCCTTTTCATTCTCAGACACTCTGCGTAAGGTATGCTTTCTTTTAGACTAGTGTGGTGGAAACTTTGAGCATGCAGTATTGCATTCCCTGCAGTTTCCTTCCTGTGTGTTCGGGTTTGTACCTTACCCATCTCTTGGTAAACCTCTAAGTCCAGTAACATTATTCTGTCTGTGCTGGTTGTACAAGTGAACTTAAGGTTTAATGTGTTGTCATTGATGTTGGTTGCAAAATCTAAAGCGCTCTCTATAGGTCCTGTCCATACAATGAAAATATTGTCGATGTAGCGTCTGTAGATCACTATGTTGTTTTCAATTGTTTGCTGGTATTTTGCAATGAGTACTTGCTCCTCCCACCAGCCCATATGCAAATTCGCATAACTGGGGAAGAAGCAAGTACCCATGGCAGTCCCATGTGTTTGTTTGTACAGTAATTTGTTGTAGGAGAAGGTGCTGTTGTCTAGGCACCACTCGGTCATCTGCAGGAGCATCATGGTGTGTTCATGGAGTGTGATATCCCTGCTGCCTAGGTAGTGTCTCAGTGCATTTAGCCCATCCGTATGCCTGATGCTGGTGTACAGGCTCTGTACACCAAGTGTAACAAAGACAATCATTCTGCCAAACAAAATCTGAAACATAAGTTAAAAAGTCCTGAGTGTCTTGTGTATAGGTTGGCAGTGTTTTTACGAAGGGCTGAAGGAAGTAGTCTATGTATTTGCTGGTGTTCTCAAATAAGCTTAGTATAGCGGAGATTATGGGTATTCCTGATGGGCATCTGATGTCCTTAAGCACCTTAGGGATTAGATATAGTTGGAGGGTAATTGGATAATCCTTCTTTAGGAAGTCCAGTTCTTGTTTGGTGATTAAGCCTTTGCCCCTCCAATCATATAGGCATGCATGATATCTGTCCTTGATGTTTGTTATGTTGGCGTTGCTCGTTCTAATGTAGCATTGTCTGTCTTGTAGTTGTGTCATGCCTCCCTGTCGTACATCTCTAGTGGCCACAGTACTACATTTCCCCCTTTGTCTGCGCAGCGGACTACTATGTCTGGGCATAGTTTGATTTTCTCCATCACTTTAGAGTATTTGGTTTTGTGATCATTAGAGCTCTTGTTGAATGTTTCACTGCTGTAGAATGCTGGCAATTTGAGGTATTTGATGTCTTTGTCTGCAGACAAGTCAATGTTGTCTCTTGGCATAGGTGGGTTGAATTCCGATTTAGGTTTGAATGGTGATTTGACTGAGGCATAAATTGAAAAGTTAGAGAATGTCCCGGTTTGGGTGTTGCTCAAAGTTCCATCTTCCGTGTCCAACTCCATTTCAGGTCATCTCTCTCAGGAAATCCATGTCCGCTACACTTAGCGGTGGTGTTTCTAGTATTGTTGCCAGGACTTCAGTCTTGTCCAGGGATTTGTCTCCCATGTTGGTAAAGTACTTGTTAAGTTTGAGTTTTATAGTGAAGTGATGAAGGCCAATCCTTATCCGTGTAATTAAAATTGGTTTCTTTGCAGAAAAAGTCCCAAAGCAAGTGTCTTTTGTTCATCTTTTGATAAATTAAACAACAAGGATAACGGAGCTTCCAGCAAAATTGAGTTATGAACGCAAACTGTGAACTGACAAGAAAAACTAGATCACCATGTCATGTGTATATCTATCTGGGGTCATCCCTACAATAGACCCATATAGTGGTCAGGTAAGGATGCCCATCAGTCACCACACGGAACCGCCCTTCAACATTTGGTTTTCCTTTAAGACCACCACCAAGGGTGCCACTTAGCTTTCACGGAGGGGGCCAAGATTTTGAGAGAGCCCTCACCCGATCAGACAGGTCTTACTGTGGTCTTACTACTCAATTAAGAGGATGTTAAACCAAGGGGGGGACTGATATCGCAGTGCACAAAATGGTGTGTACAAAATAAGAAAAAAGCGTACTAAAATTGGATGAGGGGGTACTGAAAATGAATTTTATTCTGGTGCTACCCACTCTTCCAACATTAAAAAGTAGTCAGTGACAGTAACAAGAAAATTTTTTGGACCGCCTAGATGTAATGTGAGGTCAACATGTTTCAGCAATTAGCGACACATTATGCCATTACTTTCGTCAGGACCGAAATATACTGATAGCTACTGCAACAAAGTGACGATGAAACAAATTAGTGCTCAAAACCAAAGTAAATAAAACTGATACAGAGATCACCTAAATCCACTAGGTGTCCGCATCGTTTTCTCCACTCTTCCAAGTTAGTAGAGTATTCTAGGAACAGTGAAAAAATGGGATTCAGAAATGGGTGCCCTGCCAATAAACACCGCGTCCACAAACTCAGTTCATTATTATATACCAGGTTTAAATTTAACAATCCTAGTAATAGGTGTCAGAATCACATACACCCATAGCACTGTGTAGCCATGTGCAAATATCTCAACAATGAATTGAATTTCAAATGCCAAAGTAAAGAAACAGAAACCATCTTACCAGACTCGGAAGAAGCACAGACCTCACCCCACCTGGCCACGGCTCAGGAAAATAGGGGGAAGCACCGCTCTATAAAGGAAGGAGGCAAAAACACAGCATGCTGAGAAAGCAACTCCCTCATTATTGTTAAAAAGATCTACTCAGCGCCACTCACAGCAGGTTGCTACTTAACTAGAAACCAACATGGCTGTGTTGGAGAGGTAATACTAGGACTCTGGTTATTCGAGTCGAGACTGCCGACAGATTTAAGGGTCGGAACAAACATGGTGAAAAGTGGGGCCTCTGTCTTCCCACCTGTTAATGCACTTAAACCTAGAAACACCCCGGAATAGTCGCGCTACCGTAATAACGCCCTACCTGTCCGTCGGTACTCCGAAGCTCAGCGTCCGAGCCGATCGGGGAGGTACCTGAACACACAATGGCTCCGGTATATGACGCGATGCGTCATTCGACGAGTGCCGATCACGTGGCCCCCGAGCTTTGAAAAAAAGTAGATGATAGGCCCGAGAGCCAGCCACTCAGAAAACACAAAAGTGGGTGCCAGCCACTGAATGGAATCCGCAATATAATCACAACAAAGTATTCTTCGTGAGTTTTTTTTAAATTTGAAAGAGAACTTTAAAGGCATTACGTGCTCTTCGTGAATTAATTATTTTGAAGAGAAATCCAATCACTCAGATCTTATGAGGTAAAGGTTACTGAACGAACATAAAAAAAAGGTGTTTAATCATTATTTACGGATCACAAATATGTTAGTTTGGAGCAGGCAATATTCCTTGTTTTGTAGTTTATATTAACAAAAGAGAACTGCAATTCAGAAAACAATCACCCATTGAGGAGCATATGTGAAGAAATGTAGATGATGTCAGCCACTCAAATGTAAAAGCCATCTATAGTGCACTGACCATACCAAGCTGTCACCATTCTTCCATTAGATCTTCTATTTTTCTCAAAGTAAGACTCTTTTACATTAGTCACAAAAATACTGAACTCAATTGTCAATAAACTACCCATCAAGTTTGAAGAATCTACCCATCAAGTTTAAAGAATGGACCAAGGTATATCATCATTAAGGCCCACACGATTTGTACCCATTTTGAAAACCACTTTTGTTCTTTAAGTAGGAGACATTTGGATACGTCAGTGATGTGTGTAGGAATGTGAGGTTGTTCTATCACTGTCCATTGAAACGCCGTAAATGTATGGCGTGCCTCTAAAAAGTGATTGGTCAGTTTCGTGGCTTGTCTCTTGCACCTAATGGTGCTCTTGTGTTCCGATATTCTGACCCCGATCTTACCGGTTGTCATCCCTATGCATTTAATCCCACAGGGACATGTGATGAGATAGACATGGTTATCGCTGTTACAATTTGTAAATTTAGTTTGAATCCACGGTCTTGTGGTACCTATGTCGATTTCAGTTGATTTTTTGGTCTGTGGACAGGAATGGCACGAACCACAGGGATGATGACCTGTGACTGGGGGAAGGTCCCGAGGGAACCCAGAGCCCTGGGTTCTTCAGCACGCGATCTCGTATGGACCAAACGGTCTCTGAGATTAGGACCCCGCTGAAAGGAAAAAAGAGGGGTCTGAATTGAGGTCTGATCGGCGTTAAGGATAGATCAGTGTCTTTTGACCACTCTCTGTATTTTATTAGATAGTGTCCCAAATGTGGTGACAAAAGTAAGCCTATCCAAAGGGGGTTTGGGGGCAGATGGTTCCAAAAGAGCTTACCGATTGTTATTTCTGGCCCGTTTTAGAGAACGTTGCACAAATCTGGGTGGGTATTTCCTTGAAACTAATTGTTCTGTAAGAGCCATAGAGTGAGTTTTGAAAGCCACAGCATTTGAACAATTCCTCTGGACTCTAAGGTATTGCCCAAAAGGCAAGTTATCCCATAGGGACTTGGGATGATGACTATCGAAACATTGGAGGGAGTTTTTTGCCAGAGGTTTCCTGTAGAGTTCAGATTGTAAACCCTCTGGAGTTGATGTAATAAGCAGGTCCAAAAAGGCTAGTTTATCTCTCCCTATTTCGATCGTAAAACGAAGGAAATCATTCCTGCTATTTAACCAACCCAAGAATTCATGACACCTCTCACTTGTGCCACACCAGATCACTAGGACATCATCGATGTACCTTCTCCATGTTTTGATCCACTCAAGAAAGGGATTCGTGGTTGCCAGTACGTGCTCCTGTTCAAAGGAATGAACATATAGATTTGCCAGACTGGGAGCGTAAACGCTCACCATACTGGTACCTGATACCTGAAGGTATATAGTGTCCTCAAACTTGAAGAAGTTGTGCTTCATTGCCAAGGTGGCACAGGCCATGATAAAATTAACTGGAGTGATACTGTCCAGTGTTCTAGATTGTAATAGAAGCTGAATTACTTCAAGAGTTTCATCCTGTGGCATTGATGCATATAGGGCCTCCACATCAAATGAAACAAGGAGGTCAGTAGTGATGTCAAAATCTATTTCAGGCAAGAGGCATAGCACATCAGTTGTATCTTTTAGATAAGTTGGCATCTCTTGTACCATAGGGCGCAAGAAACAATCCACAAAAGTTGACAAAGGCTCAAGAACCAAACCAATACCCGATATCATGGGGCGGCCAGGAGGCGGTCTTTGTTTTTTATGCACCTTTGGCAGGGCATAAAAATATGGGGTCACAGGGTGTGTAGTACACAGAAATGCAGCTTCTTGTGGCGTGATCCACCCTTCCGATAGTGCTTCCTCGGTCATGGTGGAAATAATCGTCTTACGTTCTTCAGTTGGATCAACATCCAAGGGGCGGTAAGACCTCACATCACTCAATTGACGCAAACATTCTGCACGGTAGGTGCTGGTGTCCAAAAGGACAATAGCCCCACCTTTGTCCACTGGTTTGATGGTTAGTTTGTTGTTAGCAGACAGTGTTTTTAAAGCCAGTTGTTCATCCTTGGGAAAATTATGGAACACATTCGTTGTGTGAACAGGTCTTCAATGCTTTTCTTGATGGCTTGTTCGAAAGCAAGTACTTTGGGGGGCATAGTATGGGAAGGTGGATTGAAGGTAGACTTCTTTTTCAGCCCCGTGTTTGTTTCCCCAGTATCTTGCATTTCAGATCCCTGTTTGTTAGCAAAGAAGAAGTGCAATTTAACTTTGCGAAGGAATTTAGCTAACTCCAAACGAGTTTTAAAATGATCGTTCCTATGTGTAGGGTCAAAGCCTAAGCCTCTGTTGAGTGCTTTTTCTTCAGTTTGTGTCAACACATGTTGGCTCAAGTTGATCACGAGCCCGGTTCCACGCTGGTTGTCCCCTGCTCTTTGTTCTTCGTTGTCGTGCTCCTCAGGTTCCTTGTTGAAGATGTCGGGGGGCTGTAGTGCACATGTGGTTGCGGTTCCGTGTGGTGACTGATGGGCATCCTTACCTGACCACTATATGGGTCTATTGTAGGGATGACCCCAGATAGATATACACATGACATGGTGATCTAGTTATTCTCGTCAGTTCACAGTTTGCGTTCATAACTCAATTTTGCTAGACCCTCCGATATCCTTGTTGTTTAATGTTTTAAGGGGACCTATTGGAGAGAGGTCTTAAAAATCCCCATTGACCCTAATAAAATAGTTGTTGTTTGTTCATCTTTTGATAAAGCCATGTTGGTTAAGTTAATAACTGTGTTGCATGTCTCCATGGGTGTGTTTATCTCCTTCTGTTTCTTCTGTAGGTCGGTCTTGTCCTTTGTGCCATTTCTGCCCCACCGTTTGTTCTTCCTCCTTCTGCTTTTTGGGGGTTTGTTTTGTTGGTTGCCTGGTCTTGCCTCGGTATTCTTGGTCGAAGGCTTATGAGGGGTTCCACCCTTAAAAATACAAATTCAGACACTGGTGTTGGTACTTTTTTTGCATTGATTTGGATTTGCCCCCGCATCAGGGTCAGATTCCGCCCCGGAACTGATTTCTGATTCACTTAGTTCTTGTGGGCAAGGTGGAGAGCTGCCTGTGGCTGAGAGTTGTTGTCGGCGAATGTTTTCAAATTTGCGGGCAAAGGTATAGATCCTTCCTTGTGAGTAATCATTTCTGTTGCGTTAGAATTTCTCTGCTTTCCTTTCTTTGATGGTATTCTCATGTTTCCGTACTCTCATTTTGATGTCTGTTAAGCCTTTGTTCACTTCTTCTTGGTTGGGTAATTTGCCAAGTTAAGTCATGAGACATTCAATTTTTAGAAGTAATTTTTCCCTGTCCGTGGTCGCATATTTGATTAATATGCGCAGCATGTTGTGCGAGGATTCTGCGCTGTTGTCTGCCCAATCTTGTAGCATGGCCGGGTCTGGGTTTTCGTAGTTTGGAGCCACGAGGATTCTCAGTTTCCTCGGCATTCTCTCCACTTCAAGATACCTTTTTAGGAAGGTGCATTCCCACCATTTAGCTACTTCCTGTTTGCGTAGTTTTTCAATTCACCAACAGTCTTTTCACATCGCTGCCTCCGGTTGTCTGCTGTACATTTTTGCTGGTGGATGGCATTGTTGGTTCCTCATCCTTGTCCCTAAAGATATCAAGCACCGCCTCTGCACGTTCTTTCTCCCATTTGTCTGCCATAGTTTGTTGGAAAGTGGATTCCCTTTGACACCCACTGCCTGTAATTGTGCTTGCACTGCGCTCAGGGCTACCTCTTCCGCTAGCTTGTTCTGTGCGTGTAGGCACTACACAACCCCTTCACGCTCTGGTGACTCTCACTAATTCAAGTTTGCACTTCGGTCCCCACAGAATCCGGATACTCAAGGTTGCATTGTCGGGGAGATGTCTGCTTGCTAGATTTCCAGCTGCGGGGGGCTCTCAGTTTTCTTCAAACATGAAGAATTGTCCACACAGTTTTTCTGGTTGCTGAGAGCACCAAAGCGAGGAGGGTCGGTGTATGAGGCTCCAGAAAGCCTCAAATATAGATCCAATCCTGGACTCCGTGGGTTGAAAATCGAAGATATTTTATTCCAAAAATGACCAGACGCGTTTCAGCGGACTAGTCCGCCTTGTTCACTACATCTGACTTCAAAAAAGGAAGTGAGCATATTTATACTGGTGAAAAGTAACCATTAGAAGGTCAGGTGGGTTGCAAGAAAACAAGTGGGGTGGTGATAGACATAGAAGAGTCTGTGTCATAAAAAAATGCAAGTCATGGTTAAATTATTAAAGACATGTAAACCTACATTTCATATTAAAATGTTTAAACCATACTAATGCTGAGATCGTTTTAACACAAAATTCTGCATTTAATAAAATGTTTGGGTGTCCCAAAAGAAATATGTGGAGCCTCCTCATGTAGTGTTGTCATTTGTGTGTTAATACGTGCTGCAACTGACATAGATAAAGTAATCGAGCTCCATTCAGCTTCACATTAGCTCCTGTTTGGGCATTCTGTAACCGTTTGTGAGAACTTAGTGATGTTGGCTGTAGCACACTGGATTAAATAAGCCTGGTAACTGAAACTCCTGGAGTGCGAGTAATTCCTTTTTGGTGAGAATACGTAATGCGGATCTCTATTCCTGTTCCGCACTATTTGCACTGATCGTGAGTGTGCTGGGATAGAGGAATAGTTTGTTGAAACATATACCACTATGGATTACAATCCACCAAAAACGTCCATGAACCATGATGCAGTTGGTGGACTGCGACGCCCATTGGGGCGGGTTCTTAATTTTAGACACTGCAATCACGGCGATAATTACATGCTGCTGTTTCTTCCCCCTACGTCAAGCCAGTGAACAAGGGCTTGTGAGCCCAGAACGCGTGTGGCGACATGGTTTATGCTTGGAGGGTAATGCTGCTGTCCTGCCTTCCTGCCACAATAATAGGTATTCAACGCGCCTGATGTGTGGTGCCTGAATATTTGGTGTGCTCTACTGTTGGATCTATAGTGGTCTGCCCAAGGCCGCGAGGTGCCCCGTTGCGGAAGCTGTAGCTCCTCCGAGCAGATTACTTAGAAGCATAGGAGGAACAGCATGGCCGAGGTGGCAGGTGAAAGGGGGCAGCACTTCAGTTTTGCCATTCAACAGCGAAACCCATTGGGAACCAAAGACATTTGGGGGCTTAACCAGCAAACCACTACGGATTACAATCCACCAAAAACTTCCAAGACCATGATGCAGTTGGTGGACTGCGACGCCCATTGGGTATCCAACACGCCTGATGTGTGGCGCCTCAATATTTGGTGCGCTCTTCTTTTGGAGATATATATATATATATATATATATTTATCAACTGTGAAGGTGTTTACTAAAGACTTCTCAGATCACCATTGTGAGTAGCTCCATGGAAATTCTATTTTTTACACCAGACGTTATCCTCTCTAATGCTGAGGACATGACCCCAAAATCATAACCGCTGGTATTCTTCAGCACTCAGCATTAAAGTAGAAGCATTTGATCTAATTATTTAATCAATAACGTGTCATTTTTAAGTGATAATTGCAAATCCATAATTAAACTCCGTAGGTAGAGTGTTGAATTAATTTTAGGCTTCTTCAATTTCCAGTTCATGTGTAGTTGCTTCTTCTATATTTTTAAGTTGGCGCTGCTCCCATTTGTATAGTCTTCTTTTCTGTTTGATAAAAATATACATTACAATCAGTTCCATGTTTAAATATTTTAGTATGTGTTACTCGAAATATAATAGATTAGTATACTAAGGAATTATGAATAAAATTACATTGTAGTATAAACACACTGTATCGTACAAGCATACCCACATACAAAAAATAATGTTTTTAGAGTCTCCACCATTGTCATGAACCTGCTACACAGAGTGGCTCCTGTTAAACCTGTAATACATCAAGTCAAAACGTAAGGAGTCACTGCATTAGAGTAAATGCATAACAGAAGTCTTTACTTCCCTTACTTTACTTTACTTTACTTACTAATGTACTAGCTCTCACCCCTGAGGCGGAAAGCCGGGGGACAGCGTGCTACGATTTTTATCATCTTTTTAAATTGTGTATTACTGTGGATTTCATTTACTTTGTGGGGCATATTTTAAATCTTTGGCACTCTGTGCTAGCCTTACCCTTGTGTTTCCCCTCTCCCAGCGCAACACAGCAGACTACGTGCTGATGCTGCGGGAGAGACTTGCTAGACCCCCCCCCATACTGGAGGGAGGAAATGATTGCGGTCCAGTCGCTGGCCGCATCCCACCCTCCTCCAAACTGGATAAAAGGACACGGTCTTCCCATCCGCGCAGCGGGCGCACCGGCGGCGCGCCAAAGGCAAGCCCGTCTGTGTCCGTCCAGGGCCGGATGGGGCTAGGGGCCATAAACTCCGCTCAAATTATCGCAGATGCCCTGAAACCGGTCAGCTATTCCAAAGACCAGCTAATACGCCTCCTCCCTCCCATTCAGAGAGCCTGTAGTCATACTCTGGATGTAGATAAATTACCACTGATTTGTAAGACCTGCCGGTACAATCCAGTCAATAACACTACTGTAGAGTGTAAGACAGAGTTTATGAACATGCTATTGATTAATTGTCGTTCTCTTAGGAAGCACAAGTTGGATATCTATGGCCTCTTGGTGGAAAAACAACCAAATGCACTCTTCCTGACCGAGACTTTGCTGGATGCAGAGTCTAATCCAGATATATTGGAAGCACTCCCACAGGATTATGGGATATTAAAACTAGACCGGGTCAAACAGAGGGGAGGTGGTATCGCCATTATTCATAAACTGGTTCTGTCATGCACTTTAGAGACAGTCTTAATTAAAGATTGTGAAGCTGCTCTCTTTACTATAAAATACCGCCCCAACAGGGCCATTAATGGCTACCTGATTTATCGTCCACCAGGTAAGACGTCGCCTTTTTTGGACAGCCTGATGGAAGTAATTGCCCACCCTGCACTAAGGTATAATAAGTTTCTGATTTTGGGTGACCTCAATTTTCATATTGAAGATGAAAACAATAAGGAAGCTTTAAGTTTACTAGCAATTTTAAAAATGTTTAATCTCAATATTCAATCCCTGATTCCTACCCATAAAGCAGGCCATCTTCTGGACCCGATCTTTGCCAACTGGGAGGGGGTGGCGGTTCAACCCCCGAGTAAGGTATTATGGTAGGACCATTTTCTGGTGGAGTTTACTAGCCATGGGGAGTCTAAACTATTGTCTAGTACTAAACTGATGGCAGGTAAACGTAGGGAATGGGGGGAAATTAAGCAGGGCGAGTTAGAGCTAGCTTTAAAAAGAGGCACCCCCCCACTTAAAGATAGTGTAGATGAAGCCTAGACAGACTATGAAAAATGGCTGTCAGGAGCTTTGGATGAAACTGCCCCATGGACTACCAAGGCCCCAGCGAGGTGCTCTAAAACAGCTCAGTGGTTCAATGCTGATTTAAAAGTATGCAAAACTGAATGCAAAAAGTTGGAGCGTATTTGGCGCAGTAAATATGATGACTCGGCTAAACTCAATTATAAAAAGAGTATAAAGTGTTATCATAAACTGATTAGATCTACCAAACGTAACTTCTTCAAGAACATAATTGAATTGGCGGAGAACTCTACTAAAGAACTTTTTGTCATTTACAAAGAGCTTACCTCATTGGAGAGAACTATAGCCCCTGATGTGCACTCGACAGCCATGTGTGAAGCTATTGCTGATTTTTTTGTGCAGAAAGTGGAAAATATCTATAAAACCTTTCCAGAGGTACTGGAAGAACCCCTCAGGGATATCTCTACCAGCAGTGAGATGACTAACAACGGGTGCCTTAATCAGTTTACAGTGCCCAACACCACGGAGTTGCTGAATATTATTTGCAGCATCAAATCAGGCTCCCCTAGGGATGTGGCTCGTCCCAACATCCTTAGGAATCAAGCCAAGCTTCTGGTGACTCATATAGGCCTCATGGCGAAACTGTCCTTTCTAACAAGTCGTATACCTCAAGACTAGAAAATTGCGCAGGTCATCCCCTTAAAGAAAAAACCTCATCTGAGTGCCGCGCAGTTGGATAACTATCGTCCTATATCACTGCTGCCCATTTGCGCTAAGGTGGTAGAAAAGATAGTTAACAAGCAGCTCTCTGAATATTTGGATAGGGGACTACATCTGCATCCCTCGCAGTCAGGATTTAGAGCGCACCACTCAACTGAATCGGCCCTCCTTTTTTCCACCGAGCTATTAAGGAGTAGAGTTGACGAGGGGAAGACAGCCGCGCTCCTTTTATTAGATCTGAGCGTGGCATTTGACACCGTCTCCCATCCCCTGTTACTTTCTCGTCTTAGCGAGGTTGGTTTTAAGGGTCTGGCTCACGAGTGGATGCGTACATTCTTGGCGAATAGGCAATTTCAAGTTCACTGTCCACCTTTTAAATCTGAGGTGCGTTCGCTCAAACATGGGGTGCCTCAGGGCTCAATTTTGAGCCCGACTTTGTTTAATCTTTATATGGCGCCCCTGGCCCAGCTGGTTGTGACGCACGGGGTTCAGATAGTGTCATATGCTGATGACACCCAGCTGGTAGTGACACTGTCTCAGCCCCCAGAAGAGGCCTCAGCCAACTTTACTGCTTGTCGGAGTGGACTAGCGGGTTGGATGAACACAAACTGTCTACGCCTCAACGCTAATAAAACCGAACTCCTAGTGTTGGGGAAATCCCCATCCATTTGGTCGTTGGCATGGTGGCCTAAAGAACTTGGCACCGTTCCTAAACCATTGGAACAGGTTAAGAATTTAGGGGTCAAATTGGACGAGAACTTATCCTTTGAACATTACACCAGAGGGATAGCAGGTATATGCTACGGGATCCCCAAGATCTTACGCAAGACCCTGGATTCGCTTCCTGCAAATAGCAGGAAAAAGTTAATTCATACTCTGGTGACGCCCCGTCTCGATTACAGTAACGCTTTATACTTAGGCCTGAGTAGGAAGGGCCTTCATAGGCTTCAATGTGTTCAAAATGGAGCAGCTAGATTGGCTCTTAACCTCTCTAGAAGATCTTCAGGGAAACAAGCCTTAGCGCGACTCCACTGGCTCCCCATACGGGAGCGCATCATATTTAAAAGCATGTGCATAACCTATCGCATTGTTTATGAGAGAGGTCTCGTCTATCTACAAAAACTACTCACCAAGTACCACCCTAATCGTCATCTACGATCTCAGGGTCGTATGTTCTTTCAGGTGCCCAGAATCCAGCGGGCACTGATGGGTGGCCGGTCATTCAAATATTTGGCCAGCAAACAGTGGAATGACCTCCCCCTTGAGCTCCGGTTGGAGCCATGTGAAGGAAATTTAAGGCGTAAACTGAAAACTTACCTTTTTCCTAAACTCTGAGATCCTTTCGCCCTTTCCCTCAGCGGTCTTTTTCTCTGGGGTTCTGGTCTAGTAATTGGTTTTAAAGCGCGGGGACACACTGTTGCCTAGTGTAACCAGGCGCTATACAAAAGGTTTTATTATTATTATTATTATTATTATTATTATTATTATTATTATTTATATTGGGTGCATAACTTTTGGGACCTTTATAACAAAAGTACTACACATTGCTAAGTGTTAAAACAATTTCATCAGGAATCACTAAATTGAAGTCAACCAGAGTCAGTATGTCATCCCAGTAAATTCTGGTCAGTGTGGTCCATCTTTGTATAGTTGCAGGTCTTCCAAAGGTGCAACCCTGTTAACTACTTTCATTATTTCATTAACCCCAGACACATTTGTTTCCCTTCTCAAAAACTGAAATTGGTAAGTTATTGTTAGCTCCACAACCCATAACTTGTACAAAAGCCATGCATACCATAGCTGGACACCAAATGCAGTGATTATTGTCTCACCCTCAATTTAACAAATGCAATTGCAAAAGATGTCAACAATGTGACAGGTCAGATTAGTTATCACATTAGCATTACCATTAGCAATGAAACAACAATGAATATAGTGATATTTAATTTATTTTTTGGGTATGTGTTATGTTTTGAGGTTTTGCTAGCATGTGTTATTAGTTACTAGTTTTTTCCCGAGATCATAAGCATTAAGTTTGGTGTTGTTCTTTCCTTATAATTTTTTTAAAACAATGTTCAATTGCCATAGATGTTTCAGGTCATAATGCAGTATTTTGTCATTTTCCCAATTATAGGTATTCTTCTACCAGGCAATGAATGAATAGAACATTGGCAAATGCAGCATTTATGTTTTGTTTTATTGTTTAAAATTATTCAGATAACTTACAATGATTGACAGCCGTCAAACACTGGACATTTGACAAAACTGAATACAATGCAGTAGCATAGCAAAAACTTCCTCGCATTCTTCAACTCAACTTTTTCTGGCATTCATGAGATTTCATCAAGGTCCCTCAGGCTAAACAGAAGCCTCAGATAACTCATCCTACCAAGTATGTGTAAAAGAATGTTTTTCTCACTGGCACCAAATGTTTCTGTATGATAAATTCTTCCTTACCACAGGGTATGATTCCAGCTCAGCTGAAGCAAGAGATCGCACCTCTAATAAAGAATCCCTCAGCAAAATTATCATTAGAATTATATCAAAACTATATTTACTAAGCAGGATTGTTGAAAGAGAAATTGCAAAGCAATTCCAAAAGCATTTGAACTTACTTTAACCCTGTGGCACTCACACAGTAAGTGTTAACAAATGTCTCAAAAGATCTTGCCCCAGATGAGTATTAGCCAGCAGCTGCACTGATCCTTTTCCACCTGCAATACCTACAATATCTCATGCACTTACATGAATGCCAGAGTAACCTCTATATTTGCTCAAATATTTTCTTTCAAATAGAAGACAATACATTAGGCTTGTGTGAATTGAACATGTAAGCATCCCTTTAGACGATTTCCCAAGGTTCTCTGCTTTCTTCACCCTTATTCAATGTGTACAAGTACCCAATCCTCCAAAAATTAATCTCTACTATCTTTGTTTTTCTAGGTGTATGTTTATGACACCCTGAACCTTCTTTGACTTGAGAGAGACTTGAATGGTAGAGTAAGATCAATTCAAATTCAAAAATTCTTTATTTGGGCCAGTTTGGCCATAAAAGAGTACAGGATAAAAAAACAAGGTGAAATGGAAGAGAAAGGGCGAATACTAGTAACATTAAAAAATCATATATATACACATGGCAATATATTTATATAGGCAGAATAAAATCTCTCATCTTTCGAATATTTTAAAATAACTTCAGATTCTGGACAATCATTCTGGTGCAAGTAATAGATATCAATTAATTTACGCTGCTTGCACCACATGGCTAGCAAAAATTTGGAGAGTGCAAAAACAATAGTGCTCGATATACTAGTTTTAAGAATTCTAAAGGCATTCAAGCAGTGTTTGAAACCCAAATTTCCGCACAATGGTGCCACCCAATATTTTCTTGATGTGGAGTAAGCTGGGCAAAAGAAGAGAACATGAAGCTCATCTTCTATGTCGCAACTGCAGCCCGGGCAAGACTTATCTAATGAGGCCGTCCACTTACTTGTAACGGCCTTCAGAGGTAAGGTGCCATGTCGCCATTGAATAATAAGTTTTCAAGCTAAAATCGGGAAGACAACGTCCATGAAGTCCTCAAAATAATAATGTGATTTGGTGAATGCACAGCTTTGATTTTTATAGAATATTGACAAGATTGGGTGCTTCCAAGGGTGGCGACCAACGTCCCTGGGTGCCTGTTAGTAGATACTGAAATAGTGTCACTAATGAGTCATTAGGAACATCCCCTTAGAGCACCCTTTTACTTCCTCCCTTAGAATCAGAGGATTCCACACAAGTTTTATCCTTTTGAAAAAAGGTTTATTAACTTAGTCTTTTCATTTGTTTGTATACTTTTGCTCTGTTGTTTTAATTATTCACAACATTTCTCAGTGTATATTCACATCAGTGACATAGATAGTTTCTTTATCCAATGCATTTCGGGCGTGCCGAAGCGCCCTTCATCAGGGAATACATACTCTAAAAATAAACATATAATGCCAAAATTAAAATGTGTAATGTTCATATCAGTTCCAACCATTAGGATTTTGTTCAAGACATCGTAACTCACAGTGACTAAACATTCGTGGATGTGCATATGTTAGTAAATTGGTTCACTCACGTGTCACTGTTTTCTAAAGAAATTCGGTATCTGTAAAAACGGGGATAGATATAAATACTCGGGTAAATATGCTGCTCGCATATAGACGCTTCTATTCTGCACTAGCGTTTAGCTTATGGCTATCTGAAAACTGACCTCGTTTCAGATGGTTCGGCGTCTCTTCGACGTACGCTGCCCTTCCGAGTAGGATGGTAGTTAAGGAAACTAACAACAACCATTCCTATATGCTATCATTCCGCTCACGTGACCGTGAGGCGGACGGCCTGATGGCGGTTACAACCCGCCGGGTAAACCTATGTTATCGCCATAATATTATGACGAAAAACTATATCAAAATAATAAGGGTAACCTAATGTTCAATAGAGAAAATTGTAACAACGTGTTCACAAAAAAAATTCAAAAAAATGAGGTCAATAGTATACAAGGCTCGAACCCTGGGATGCTTACGCAACTAGGGGCCAAAACTTAAACGATGGTGCTATACCTCTATTGGGTGTATTGTGAGTGAATAGAAATACCTGTAAGTGGTGAAACATTAGAAAATTACACTCATAACGAAAAATGAAATTGTACATACAATATCGCAGGTTGTTCAGTCCAGAGTGAGGAAGACCCAAAAGGGTTCCCTTATTGTTATACGTTACCAATTGTTAAAGATAGCATGATAATTCGCTCCTTTCATTTAGTCCATTGGGATTCTGGGTGGACAGTTTGTGAATCCAAAAGTTCTCACGTTGTAGCATGTGTTTGGTGTTATCTCTTCCTTCTGCTTTCTCTACGACTTCTAGGATGATGTATTGTAGTTGTGAGATGTTGTGTTTTGCCTCTATAAAGTGCGTGGCTACTGATGATTTGAGGTTCTTCAATCTGATATTTGATTTGTGCTCGATCAGCCTTGTCTTGATGCTTCTCTCCGTTTTGCCAATGTATAATTTACCGCACAGGCATTTCAGTGCGTAAATTACATTCCTTGAATTACATGTGGCGTTAACTCTGATCCTTATTTTGTTCCCTTTCATTGGGTGATTAATGGAACTGCCTTTGATTATGTTGTTGCAACAACCACAGTTTAAACAGGGTTTTGTTCCTTTGAATGTTTCAGTTGTTGGTTTCCGTTGTTTCAAGATTTCTCCTAGATTCTGTGCCCTGGTATGAGCAAATATTGGGCTCTCTGTGAACGTGTTTACAAAATCAGGTTCAGATTTTAGCATGCTCCAATGTTTTTTGATGATTCTTTTGAAATTGTTACTTTGTGTCGAATATTTAGATACCGCAACTATGCGTGTTTCTTCACGTTTCAGTGTAGTTTTTAGTAAATTTCTCCTGTCCATATTGTCCACTTTTTCTCTTGCTTTATTGATCACCTCTTTGGGATACCCTCTGTCTGTGAATCTTGAACCCATCTCATCCAGGGTATGTTTAACCATTTCGTTATTTGATGTTATTCTTTTGACCCTTGTCATTTGGGAATAAGGTAGATGTAATTTCAAGCTTGGCTGGTGGAAACTAGTATAGTGTAGCAAATTATTTTTGTCAGTGTCTTTACGGTATACATTGGTTTCGAAACCTTTTTCAGTGTGAGTGATTCTGACATCAAGAAAGGTTACCGTGGATTCTGAAATGTCCCACGTAATTTGTATTCGGCTGTCCTGTCTGTTAAATTCCTCTAGCGCAGTTTCTAGCAGAGTTTTTGAAGATTTCCACATGATAAAAATGTCGTCAATATAACGAACTATGAATTTCAGATTGTCTTTCCAGATGGGTTTTGACAACATGTTGGATTCTTCAAAATCTTCCATAAAGATATTCGCGTATACCGGGGCCGCTGAATTTCCCATGGCGGTTCCCGTGAGTTGCTGATACCACTTGTTGTCATATTTGAAGTAACTTTGGTACAGAGTGAAAGTCATTAGTTCCATTAAAAATACCTGAAACTCCAAACTTATATCAGTGTTCAATAAGGCTTTTTCAATAGCCTCCATTCCCAACTGATGTGGTATCACTGTATACAAAGATTTTACGTCTGCCGTGCACATTATGACAGACTCATTTGGTTCCATTTGTATTTCCTCTAATTTCAGTAAGAAGTCAGTCGTGTCTTTTACATAGGTTCGCATTTTTTTAACTGTGGGCTGAAGATATTTATCAATCAATTGGCCAATTCGTTATATTGACGACATTTTTATCATGTGGAAATCTTCAAAAACTCTGCTAGAAACTGCGCTAGAGGAATTTAACAGACAGGACAGCCGAATACAAATTACGTGGGACATTTCAGAATCCACGGTAACCTTTCTTGATGTCAGAATCATTCACACTGAAAAAGGTTTCGAAACCAATGTATACCGTAAAGACACTGACAAAAATAATTTGCTACACTATACTAGTTTCCACCAGCCAAGCTTGAAATTACATCTACCTTATTCCCAAATGACAAGGGTCAAAAGAATAACATCAAATAACGAAATGGTTAAACATACCCTGGATGAGATGGGTTCAAGATTCACAGACAGAGGGTATCCCAAAGAGGTGATCAATAAAGCAAGAGAAAAAGTGGACAATATGGACAGGAGAAATTTACTAAAAACTACACTGAAACGTGAAGAAACACGCATAGTTGCGGTATCTAAATATTCGACACAAAGTAACAATTTCAAAAGAATCATCAAAAAACATTGGAGCATGCTAAAATCTGAACCTGATTTTGTAAACACGTTCACAGAGAGCCCAATATTTGCTCATACCAGGGCACAGAATCTAGGAGAAATCTTGAAACAACGGAAACCAACAACTGAAACATTCAAAGGAACAAAACCCTGTTTAAACTGTGGTTGTTGCAACAACATAATCAAAGGCAGTTCCATTAATCACCCAATGAAAGGGAACAAAATAAGGATCAGAGTTAACGCCACATGTAATTCAAGGAATGTAATTTACGCACTGAAATGCCCGTGCGGTAAATTATACATTGGCAAAACGGAGAGAAGCATCAAGACAAGGCTGACCGAGCACAAATCAAATATCAGATTGAAGAACCTCAAATCATCAGTAGCCACGCACTTTATAGAGGCAAAACACAACATCTCACAACTACAATACATCATCCTAGAAGTCGTAGAGAAAGCAGAAGGAAGAGATAACACCAAACACATGCTACAACGTGAGAACTTTTGGATTCACAAACTGTCCACCCAGAATCCCAATGGACTAAATGAAAGGAGCGAATTATCATGCTATCTTTAACAATTGGTAACGTATAACAATAAGGGAACCCTTTTGGGTCTTCCTCACTCTGGACTGAACAACCTGCGATATTGTATGTACAATTTCATTTTTCGTTATGAGTGTAATTTTCTAATGTTTCACCACTTACAGGTATTTCTATTCACTCACAATACACCCAATAGAGGTATAGCACCATCGTTTAAGTTTTGGCCCCTAGTTGCGTAAGCATCCCAGGGTTCGAGCCTTGTATACTATTGACCTCATTTTTTTGAATTTTTTTTGTGAACACGTTGTTACAATTTTCTCTATTGAACATTAGGTTACCCTTATTATTTTGATATAGTTTTTCGTCATAATATTATGGCGATAACATAGGTTTACCCGGCGGGTTGTAACCGCCATCAGGCCGTCCGCCTCACGGTCACGTGAGCGGAATGATAGCATATAGGAATGGTTGTTGTTAGTTTCCTTAACTACCATCCTACTCGGAAGGGCAGCGTACGTCGAAGAGACGCCGAACCATCTGAAACGAGGTCAGTTTTCAGATAGCCATAAGCTAAACGCTAGTGCAGAATAGAAGCGTCTATATGCGAGCAGCATATTTACCCGAGTATTTATATCTATCCCCGTTTTTACAGATACCGAATTTCTTTAGAAAACAGTGACACGTGAGTGAACCAATTTACTAACATATGCACATCCACGAATGTTTAGTCACTGTGAGTTACGATGTCTTGAACAAAATCCTAATGGTTGGAACTGATATGAACATTACACATTTTAATTTTGGCATTATATGTTTATTTTTAGAGTATGTATTCCCTGATGAAGGGCGCTTCGGCACGCCCGAAATGCATTGGATAAAGAAACTATCTATGTCACTGATGTGAATATACACTGAGAAATGTTGTGAATAATTAAAACAACAGAGCAAAAGTATACAAACAAATGAAAAGACTAAGTTAATAAACCTTTTTTCAAAAGGATAAAACTTGTGTGGAATCCTCTGATTCTAAGGGAGGAAGTAAAAGGTGTGCTCTAAGGGGATGTTCCTAATGACTCATTAGTGACACTATTTCAGTCCTCAAAATAATAAGAATTTTTGAATTCTAAGAAAGAGTTTGTAAGGGTGCCTACATTAGGATCGGCAATTAGGTTTTCTAATTTCTTTCCTTTGTAGATTTTGGAAAACAGTTTGCGTGATACCTGACCACAGGTTCTCTCTGGATCTTCCCACATGGATTGTAATGATGTTTGACAGTTCATACTTAATAAACGAAAGCCAAGGGATTTTGCCTACGCAATTATAGCTAAGGATCTGTTTCAGTTCCTCCCTGTAGTTTAAAAGATCTGGGGTAGTCCATAACCTGTGCCAGAACCTTAGTGGCTAAACTTTCAACTCATTGGCAATAGGTGGCAGTCCCAAGTCTAGCCTAAGTGGTATTAGTGGGTGTTGGAACTGGGGTCACCAGCTCCCTTAGGGTAGCATGGCACGAGCGGGTAGGCATCCGAAAGCTTATGTGTAAAGCGACCATACAGCACACGCAACCACTGAGACAGAAAACTGGGCACGCAATGAGTGACGCCACTCCAGTGAGTATGTATAAAAATTAAATAACTTTTATATATAGAGCAGAGTCAGGGTATTCAAGAATTCACAGTATTATTACCTTATTAGCCTTCCTTTCAAATACATGTATTTCAACACTTGGCAAAAAATACTAGGTGAATAAATATTAAATATAAGATAAATACTAAATATTATATAATATCAAATGTAGATAACCACAGGCCTGACCGTAGCCTTGCTTCTTGTCAACACCTGTAAGGAATACATCACAAAAGGCAACTAAATGACATTACATCATATTAGATCTGTAGGCATTTTACCCACTTCTCACCAAGCAAGGGTGAGTGTTTTACAGCAGAAAACATGTAAATAAATAACTGTAGGCTTCCAGTAAATGTAGCACTAAGTGGGAGAAAAACATTTCATTAAGAATTAACATCCCCTTGTGCAGGATTAGCCATTTTAAGAATCACTCCCAGCAAGAGTAAGCATTTCCTAGATTAGGGCTACACATTTCCTTAGTTATAATACATTTCAGTAGACCAGAAAGAATATTCTCCTTAAGCAGATGAAGAACTTCCTATGAAGCCAACGTAAAACATGTCATCCAGATTCAGACCAGCTTTATGGAAATTAATAACAGATCCCTATGTAGGGCTAAACATTTCAACAGATAAGCATGAGCATCCTGGGCTTGGCTTACGCCTTTCAAACCTTTCCTTATGTAAATCGAAACATCTCCTTTTGCAGGAGTATGAATATCCCATTAGGTCAGAATAAAACATTCCACTGGGAATCAGGCAGGGATAATAAAAATCCCTTACTCAGGAACCAACAGGGCATTAAGCTGGCTGATTCAGCAGAGGCGGTCATTCCCTTGACCACATTAACCATTTACCCCAGGGGATATCCGTGGGCTTTCATAAACAGGTCAGTAACTTGAATAAACATTTCCATTTTAGTTGTTAAACAAACATTCTATCAGGTAAGTACCCCATAAAAAGGCACAACATTTCCTGAGCAAGAATAAGCATCCCCTTAGGTAAACATCCCATTGGGTTAGAGTAAAGGGAGCAATTCACCAATGCAACACATACAATAAAGGTATAGCCTTTCATTACTTCCTAATCAGTATTTCATTTTACACTGGTAGGCAATGCATCAACATTTCTTCCAGGAAGTAACCACTTCTCTAAGCAGAAGTAAACATTTAATAACAGGTAAACCATGCATAAGGCCTAGGCTGAGTAGGACACTAGGCGAAATATGGATAATCCCTGGGTTTGGGCCGAGCCTTTGCTAATACTCTTCATCCTGGTATTGTAGGCGTCCTATTACATCCTCTAATCAGGGGTTATCCTTTTATGAATTGAGGCCTATAAACTGTGGGCCTTGGGACCTCTAAAAAAGTTCAATACCAGGGTAAAAACCCCCTTAATCTAGTAGGGACCTTTCATTAGGAATTATCCTGTTCGCAGGTGAGAACAACATTTCATGTAGAGCCATTCATATTCTCAATAGCAATAACTTATTTCAATAAAGGTTAAAACATTCAAGTAGCAGAAGTAACCATTTCCTTAATCAGGAATAAGCAGGTCATTAGAACCCAGGCCCCATTAGCAATTTTGCGCAGCAAGCTTCTCGAATCGGCAGGGCCTGTAATAAGGTTTTCCTAGCTCCTGCAGCTTAAAAATAGCAGCCCCTTATGTAGGACGAAACATTTAATTTACCCAGAATAACATTCTCCTCAAGCAGGGATCAACCTTCCATTAATTGTATCTAAACCCTGTGCCTAAGAACCAGTAAAACAATGGCACATGAGCAGGAATTCTCAGGTTGGAACAAAACCTTTCGTTAGACAGGCACAATTAACCAATTCCTTGCTCTGCAGTTCTTGACGCAGGGATAAAACATTTCAGTATTCAAGAGTATCCCTGTTGGTAGGTACAAGTTAGAACACTGGGGCAGGAGTGCAAAACATTTCATTAGGCATGGATAAATCAATGAACCCGCAGGGGGGTTTCTCCTTGTGAAACTCAGTCCCTGCCAAGAAGCAATCTGACTGAAGTAATTCCACAGCTAGGGACTACTTCCTCCTCAGTCCAGTCACGAAATGAGCAATTTTGGGGTTTCTTATCCTGTCATTAAGGGCTATTGCCCATGTCAAAAAAGGGGGGGGCTTCTATAAATAATTAGGACCCACGGGGCTCATTGACAGTGTTCCCAGTCTCACAGGTTCTCAGGGCCAGCAGGTGAGCGCTTGAAGGGGCATCACAGCGCTCTTCAAAGGGGCCTAGCGCCAGGGAATAAGAGCGCTTAGCCGGCAGACAGTTTATATTAGTTGGAGTCAGATCAGCAGGTTCCACAGGACAGTTCACACAACAGTGGCAATCCAGAAAAAGGGATCCCAGGTGGCGTCAGGGAGCGCAGGGAGTGTTACAGCGCCAATACCTGGTTGATTTCTCAAAAGTCCTGTGGTGATTTGGTTTCTTCTTGGTGCATTATATTTCTTGCACCCTTGTAAATTGCAGTCTCTGGGTTCCTTGAAGGGGGGGGGGGGGGGGGGGTTGGAGATGATGGCTGGTATCAAGTCTCCTCAGCCAGTTCCCTTCAAGTAGACCTGGGGTTCCCCTTCCGCCGGGCCAGGTCAGAGGGGCAAATTCAGGATACCTAAACACTTGATAGGCAGCACCTAGGCCCTGTCTCTACCAGTGTCAAAGGCCCCTGTCTAGGCCCCACCGCCTAAAGCACCTGCGTAGGTTCTCCCCCAGGTCTGCGCTCCCTCAGTCTGACAGGAAAGTGCCCCTCCCTTTCCTCATTTAGTGCCAGTTGACAGCTGGCAGTGGCAGTTGGTACCACCTCACCTGTTCCAGAAGGTTCCAGGAGGTTCTAGGAGGTTCCACCATTATGGCTATGGACAGGCTGGCAGGCTAGTATGGATACATTGTTTGAAGGGTTCCAGCCAGCTCCTGGCCACTAGAATGCGCCCACAAAGACCGCACTGCAGTAGCAGGGGTCAGTGGCAGCCATGTTAGGTGAAGAAAGCACCTGCACCTTAACATTAGTTTAACATTACACAGGGCTTTCCCCATTACACAAGGCCTATTCACTTTTGTTACAATGGGGGGGGCACCCTAAATTAAAGGAATAAAAAACGAAAAATTCTGGGGAAAGGGCCAAGTCCTACAGTGGGGTACTCTGAGGAAGCAACACCAATCGGCGAACAAATTTAGACTCCGCTTTGGTCATTTCGGGGGTAACGCAATGTCCCCAAAGCTCACCCCCGTAGAGAGCGGCTGCCCTTGCCTGCGTGTTGTATTCCTCCAGTGCAGGGCTCACTGGTATAAAGCTTGAGGAGTTTTTTAAGATAGAACCCGACAACTGCGTGAGTTTCATATGGGATTTCACCTTTTGTGGACCCCAAGACAAATTTTCCCACCCAAATACTGGACAGTCGTAACCCTTTCCAGACGTACATCGCACAATGATGGATTTGCGTGAGTGGACGCTGCTGGGTTAAAAATCATGAATTTTGTCTTGTCGACGTTAATCTCAAAGCCTCTACTCTGACAAAAGTCCTCAAAGCCGTTCAGTATCCTCTGGATCCCCATGGGAGATTTGGAGAGAAGGAGGGTGTCGTCCGCGAACATAATCGCCGGCACCCTCCTACCTGCAAGCCTAGGTGCATCATTATCAGGGACGCTGTCCAGATGTGCGATCACCCCGTTGACAGGGGCAAAACAGGGTCGGTGCCAAGACACAACCCTGTCTCACCCCCATGCCAACGGGGAACCTTGGTGACAGCGTCCCATTCTTGCTACAGCGGACCTGGGCAAAGTTCCCCTCATGTAATCTGATGAGCAACACTAAAATCTACTGCTGGACACCCAAATCCCGAAGAACAGCCCATAGTTTCCCCCTGGGTACTAGATCAAACGTGGACCTGAGGTCCACGAAGAGCATGTAGAGGCTGCCACCCTCCACCTTTACCCTCTTCCAGTACAAAAGGATCAGTCGGAAAATTTGGTCCATGGTGGAAGTATTCTTCCTGAATCCCCCCTGGAAGGGGCTCAGTACATTGTGTTCCTCCATCCACATCGACAAGTGGTCCAAGACCAATCTCGTAAATATTTTTCGTTGTACGTCTATTAAGCTAATTGGCCTGTGGTTGACTGGGAGCAGAGGTGACCCCTTCTTAAATATCGGGACTATCTCTGCCCCCAGCCAAGTACTCGGAATTTCCATTCCACTCAAAATGGCATTAAATACCACTAGGAGATAGGGGCCCCAGATTTCAGGTTGGTGTCTGAAAAGATTCCTCGGTAGTTCATCAAGTCCCGGGGCTTTTCATGCTGAGAGTTTCCCTATAACGCTTGTCACCTCCCCTAAGGTAAACTCCATGGGCTCCTGCTGATCTTCTAGGATTCGCAGATCAGATAAGCTGCAAAAAGCAGATTCACCCCCATATAAGCCTTTAAAATGGGTCTCCCATACAGATGCCGCAATATTCGGCTATATAGCGGATTTTGGTTCACCCGAGCCTTGATTAACCAATGACCAGAATCTGCGGGCGTCTTTTGAATCCAGGGCTTGCTTTAAAATCATCCACCTTTCCATGTCCCATTCTTTCTTTGCATGGCCGATGACCTCTTTATATTGCGATCTACATTCGCGGATCACAATTCTACTGGACCCAGCCTTGATTGCTGTAAGAAGATTACCTTTTGCTCTCCTGCATGCCGAGTTATACCAGGATGAGCCAGATTGTCTAGGCCTTCTTGTGGGTGCCTGAGAGTAGAAGACTCCAGCAAGATTTTAAATTGGATCTGAATGAATCCCACTAAATTCACCGTTAAAATCCGTAGGAAAGTCTTGGGAGATTAAAGTTTCGACCTCCAAGAGTCGTGGCAGGACTATATTATATGCTTTAGCTAAGTTCTCTGCCGATCCTACTATTCTCCCCCACTTTACCCTGCGCCTGTTACTTGTTACTGTCAGTCCAGTCACCTCATCATCTCCTCCCCCATTGTTTGGATCTATTTCTTGTTGCCCTGGACACACCAGCTCCAGGCATAACGCATTATGGTCACAATCAACTCTCTCGACTACCCTGAAATCAGTGACCAACGACCACATCCGGGTTTCCACCATGATGTAATCGATTCCCGACTCATGCCCTTTCTTATTGTAAGTACACACTGACGGGCTGTCGGACGCTGAAAATCCATTACACGCCCTAAGGGAATTATTTAATACAAGGGCTGTGATCGGAGTTGCCAGCGGGGACCACATCTTGGGGAGTGGGGATTGAGATTGGGGAATCGCCCAGTAATCGTCCTCTCGTCCTCTCCTATAAGAGCACCTTCACTAGGTTAAAAAAACGGCTCAGATTGGCAATTCACATCTACTGCCACTAAGAGCCTATTTTCCTTGGTCAATGTACTCAAGAATTGGGATAGATCATCGATTGTGGATGACTCAAGGCCCAGATGTATTGGCCGCGAGTAAACATTCACAACCGCCAGCCAGAACCCGTTGGGCCATTTGAGCACTAGACACTGCACATCCTCTGAGTATGTGGGCACGTTTTCCACCGCACAACCCAGATGAAGGGTGACCCATATAACCAGGCCCCCAGAAGGTCTTCCTCGCCCTCCCCACTTTGCAGGTATGTGAAAAGTGGCAGATCCTGCACTCTGAATGTCTCTCTGAATGTTCCTCCCTGGCCCAAGTCTCCTGATACAGACATAAGTCCATCTGGTCTACCAAGGAGCCCCACTCCGTACAATGTAGCTTATGTGTTATGCCCACCACATTCCAGGATAATATTTTAAGTGGTTTCGGTGCTGCAGCAGCTTTGGTTGCTGCAGCATTTCCTATTGTTTCACATGGATTTAGAGATCCACAATTAAGTGGATCTCGATGCTGTGGCACTACATTTTCCTGTGTCAAAGCCCTTTAGCTATGTTTAGATCCCGGGTCTGGGTGAGTGAAGGGGATTTTACTGGGCTAACCTCAGACTCTTCTACAATTTCAGTGACCTCTTTGGGGTTCTTAAACTGTGAAATAGCCACCCTAGTCTCCCTATCGGCCTGAAGTCAATCTACCATCTCAAGGGAACTAAACCTATTCTGAGTTAGTGGGTAGTTTTGAGTGATTTGAGTGATTTGGTCTCTGTGGCCACCCCTATTCGCCCCTCGGCCCCGCCTTTGCATCACCACGGACCAATCCGATGCGCAATCTAACAATACTGGTTGAGGGTAGAAGAAGGAGGGAGGATAGGGTTTGATCCTTGACCCTGCACTGTTGTGAGACCAATTACAGATGTATTCTACTGTGCATGGTTCCCTAAAATTGACAAGAACACAATCACCTGTAATGTTTTTCCGACTATGACCCACCCAAGCTATCCTTCATACCATCAATACCTCACTCCTAGCATTAAGCGGTAAGGGTCTATTATGGTTAAGCCAGTTTATTTTTTAGTGACATAAATGATTTTGGGCTGGGTTGCTGATCTCAGGGATACCTGTGAGTACCACCACATACGGACTGGTTTCGGGCGGTAAGTCAATTCTGGCCATAACCTGAGATGTCGTATTGGATATAAACTGCCCCCCCTCTGTTGGTATCCCGGCTGAATCTATAGTGGGTATACTCAGATTGCCTGCCACTGCAGGCCCTACACTAGCTCCTACGCCCACAGTTGTCGTATTGGTAACTGTGGTAGAAGATCCGGCAGCAGGAAGAGGAAGAGGGCTGGGAGCCCCAGTGGGCACATAACTGGTTTGGGCGATATCCGCCGTCTGCATTTTTCTCTTTTTTTTTTACCCTATATCCAGCCATAGCCTATTGTAGCTGAGAAAGCTGAGATTCCATGCTAGCAAGCTTCACTTCTAGAGGATCAAGCGCTGTCTTTAATAAGGACCTCAGACTTTCTAAAAGGAGTTCGTCCACACCCTTTATCCCCCCGTATACTGTGCCTGCTCCAGAATAGCAAATCCTTGAGAAGCGGCCGGTAACAGGGATGGGTCAGCATCCAAGTCAGTAGAATCATTCAGAATAGGCACTTCCTTGTAGTTTGGAGGAATAGCACTGCGAGACAATCCCTTCGCTGTTCTGGTTTTCCTGCGACCAATCACTTTAGTTGCAGCCCGCTTCCTCTTATGTTTTGCCCTTCTCTGTTTTCCCCTTGGTGGATTTATTGAAGAGATATGGTCAGCGTCCTGTGGAGCATGTACAAGGACTGGGGCGCAGGTAGAGTTTACATAGTTGTCATGTACAGGCGTCCTAGCATCGGCAAAGTGGCCCATAGAAGATCGTTTAGACATAGCAAGGTCCTGCAACACTCCATGAGGATGATACCTTGGTCGATCACTGAATTTGCTCTGATAATAGAATTGTCTAGCGTACCAGTGATCAACCCTCTACTGGCCAATGTATTGCTCCTTGTTCCCCGAGCAGCCATATTAGTAAGTGCAAGAGTGCAAGTCCCCAGCGACAGTACTTACAATTGTGTTAGTGATGAAACGCCACAGATGAAAGAGGGATGGACCGGTCCGGTCTCCCCCGGTCTCAAACGGGCTACAACGGGCCCGCCCTTGGCCCGGGCTTCGCCCGGGCGCGTCCCGCGACGCGGGATGCGCAGATCAAAATATAGGGTGTGAAAGGGGTGGGAAGAGTCACCAGCCTCAGGGTTGCTGGGGCTCGCAGTCCGCGCCAAAGCCAGGGAACGTCCTCAGGGTCCAAAAGCACCACCACACACCTCCGAGCGGCTCCCGCAGAGAGGGGGCCGTGAGGCGCTGTTTTAAAGCATCCGGCGTAGAGGGGGCGGGAAGAGTCACCAGCCTCAGGGCTGCTGGGGCTCGCAGTCCACGCCAAAGCCAGGGAACATCCTTAGGGTCCAAAAGCACCACCACACAACTCCGAGCGGTAAGATCAGTAAATTTGAAACATTTCTGTGAATGTTTTCAGTATCAGAAAGATGGAAAAAGAAAGGTTCTCAACGTTTTGAGTGGGTGTAATCAAATCTAGCCACACACTACACATAACTTGCTGTTTTAAGTGAAGCTCAAAGTTTAACAAACAAATCAAATATTCTTGAATTCTGTTTATCACAGAGATGTCCTTGGTCACTCAGATAATCTTCTTGGGCAACTACATCAATGTGAAACAATCAATGCTGAGAAAAAGTATCCCAATTCTACAGACCAAACATCACATCAAATTGATAAGAGCTTTAGTCCGCTCAAGATTGGATTATTGCAATATCCTACTAATAATAACCTACTAAAACCATAGATACAGGAATTAAAAAGACACTAAAATCAGGTGGCTAGAATGTGTCATCAACTCAGAAGGGATGAACCCAGTTTTACAGCCTTGCAATGCCTTCATTGTCTTCCTCTACTCTGGAGTAAAAGATCAAGTTCAATTCATTATGTACCACGAAAATGGAATTCCGTGAAAATGTTTTCTTTACTTCAGAATCTGATCACACAGTATCATCCAAGATGTCATGACTTTTGGTCTCTCCCAGGTGGCTTTGTTATCTGGTAGTCCAAGTCTTAGTCTTTTAGACATAGGGGTGACCCCTTCCAGTTGCCACATTGCCGTCGACATCAATAAGCCCCAAGCAGGAAAGTACCCTCCAGAAGGAGCCCGGAGGAAGAAAAATCCACCAGGGAAAAATACTCTAGGAGATGGTGGTGCTCCCAAGTTGGTATCAAAGCACAAGGTAGAGTTTACAGCAGGACTAGAGATAATGGAAACTGGAGCAGGAGAAGACGCGTCAAGAAGATAAGGCTGGAGATGAAACTGCTGCACAGCTGGATCCAGGAGCAAGAAAACACGATGAGGACACTCAAAACATTGCAACACAAAGTAATGCCTGAAAACTAAGCATGGGTGGAAAATCCGTTCTGCTCGCGGATTTTGCAGATTTTCGGTAAATTTGCAATCCGCGAGATTCGCGAATTTCCCGCAAAATCCGCGAGGGGAACGGATTGGGTCAAAAGTTCAAGCTGACTTTGTGTAACTTTTTTAGAATGGCGCCAGAGCCGCTAAAATAGTTACAAAAGTCAGCTTCAACAGGAAGCACTAATAGATAAAGTAAAGCAGGTGCTAGAGTTGAATCTCAAATTCAGTTACACAATCATTAATCACCCCAAACTTGGGGTGATTAATGATTGTGTAACTGAATTTGAGATTCAACTCAAGCACCTGCTTTACTTTATCTATTAGTGCTTCCTGTTGAAGCTGACTTATGGCTGAGGGCAGAAGGGCACAAAGGGGGACAGAGGGCATGAGTTAGGCAGAGGGCAGAAGGGCACAGAAACCAGTGGGGCAGAGGCTAAAAGGGCACAAACAAGAGTGGGGCAGAGGGCAGAAAGGCACAAAAACAAGTGGTACAGAGGGCAGAAGGGCATAAAAAACGAGAGGGTGGCAGTGATGAACCAGGCAAAAAAAAAACGCGAACACGCAAAGCGCCACGCGAATACACAAAGTTCCTCACGAACACCCGCGAACACGCAAAAAAATGCGCGAATTCGCAAATTTTGCGGATTGTGAATTCGCAAATCCGCAAATTCGCAGATCACAAATTCGCAAAATTCGCCCATGCTTACTAAAAACCCTCCCTCAAATAGGCCCAAAACAGGATAAAGAGTCATGCAAAAACCCTACATAACAGTATGGGATAAGGAGTAAAAATGGTAGCACCTGCTCGGATTAGGTTGTTTCATATCCATTCAAAATCACCACAAAGGAACTCTGGCAAAAAGACTGGCTGGCAAGATGGCCTGATGATTACTGACAACTCTCCCCAAGGTCCGGAACTTCCCACTGAGGCATGCACCATTGGGCCAAGCTAAAGGTAAGGTAAGGGGAGGGAGGCATTGGACCACTGGTGCCAGCAGAAGGCTTGTGCTAAAGAGAGGCAATGCATCCCTTTCGCCCGAGACAATCAGGCAGGGTGTGGGCAGTGCCACACCAGGAGGGATCTGAAGTTTTATGCTTTCCGTCTGATGTTCAAAGTTAGCATCACATTATTTAAACATGGCGGAAGACCTCTTAAAGTCATGGACATTTACTTTTGGAGTGATCGTCAGCCATCCCTAACTGGTTTATCTACCTACCCCCTAGTTTCAGTAAGGCCTGTAACCTGCCTTTTTTAGATGCCTTCAGCACAGTAATGCTTTCACAGAACTATCAACCACATTTCAGATGGAGCATTTCCCAGGTAATCCCAATACTTCATTTCAATATCCGCCCATACCTAAGAAGAGGACAGCACCACTCTAATATGGTCTCATCTAGATGTAGAAGTGCTGGAATAGATTAATAATGGATATAGATTTGATGGAATAACAGGTGACCAAATGAGAACAATCATGCAAGCCAAATTTATATTGAAAAATGTTTTCACTCCAATTACAGATGTGGGAAAATTAATAATTCCAGATCACCACTCTAGGACCCAAAACTGACCAGGCAGTAGCAGCTGAAAACAGAATAAACCAATAGTAGGTAAGCAGCCCAGTTAAGATGGTAGAAACTATTAGACATGTCAATGCATGTAAGTTCTGTGAGAAAACCTAATAATTAATTTGTCATTCTTCACCAGTTCATGAGTTTAGTTTGTGATCATTGACTGGAGGTCTTTGGACAGGAATAGGACACCAAGAGTACAACAAATGGGTCATGAATATCAAATTGATAACTGTGTTGAGGAAAAGGAATTGGTAGTAGCAACATTTTGACTCACAGAGCATAAACGGAATAACTTTGAGACATATGGTAAACTATTAGTGAGTGCGAAAAGGTGATGGACAAAATAGAGAGACAAAAGAGGGCTTCCGTTGGGCAGCAGTGACTCTGAGCAGGAACTCAGGTGATGACACAGAATGAGATACAAGCAAAGGATCATAAAGGAAGGACAGGATAATTATTCTCAAGTGGGATAGTCTGTTGCCATGGACAAGCAGTTATAAAAAATAGGCTGTGTTCCTCAAAGTCAGAGGGTGTACTGTCAGATCTTTACTGTACATAACATCATAGTGCAGTGCACAGAGTAGCAGAGCCAACAACATTTACATTAATTGATTCTGAGAAGCCCTTTGACAATATTCACCATGGCAGCATCTGGCATATACTGGTGCATATGGCATACCATAGCAGATAGTTCTCATCAGGAGCTTCTATGATAATTTTATTAGCAACTGGGGAGATAGTGATTATAACTTTGAAGTCAAGACCGGTGTGACACAGGAATGCATGATGTCAGTATTACTCTTCAACCTAGTCATTTGCAGGGCAATGCGATGCACCAATGAAGACCTAGCTAAAGGTATCAGATGGACCTTATTCTCTACACAGGAGGACCTTCACGATGCGGATGACCTAGCCTTGCATTCTCAGCCATACCAGCATATGCAAAAAAAGGCAATCCACATGAACGACCGTCACTGAGAAATAAGAAATCATGGCACTTAACACTCCAAAATATTTACCAATAAAGCTGGATGGAGAGGACCTAGCCATGACCGAAGAGGTCACCAACTTAAGACGTCATGATGGCAGTGCAGCAAGTGACTTCAGGAGCAGACTGAACACGGCCAGGGATGCCTTCAAGATGTTGAACAAAGTGTGGAGGTCATCTTGGTACAGCACAAACACCATGCTGAGGCTTTATCAAATCAGTATTCTGTCTACACTCTTACATGATCTGAATGCTGCTGGATGATGAAAAGTGACATCATCAAATGGTCAACCTTCCACACCAGCATCCTGAGAAGAAATGTGTGCATTTTCTGTCTGCGAACCTTCTCAACCAGTAACTGCTTACCAGATGCCAGCAAGAGACCATAGACACCATCATTATGAGAAAAAGTTGGAGATGGATAAGACACACCGTCAGAAGAGAACAAGACTTCTTCACACAAAGAGCTGTTAACTGGACCCCAGAGGGCAAATGAGAAAGAGGCAGGCCAAAGAACACTTGGAGGCTTACTGTGGAAAAAGATGTGAAGACACTGAACCTGCAGCTGGAGCACCATACAGAAACTTGCCCAAGACAGATAGAAGTCAGATTAACAGGCAGTGAGTAAGAAACAAACAAAACCATTCTAATGTATTAACTGCATTAAGGGTAGAATTCCAGAATGAATGTAAGGCAAACTGCATCTAGTAGCAACCAGAACAATAGCATTAAACTCAATAACTGGAAAACATGCAGATTTGTACTCACTTCCCAGTAAGATGATGGTATTCCAAGCATCCATATTTATTAAAGCGTTTCAGGCTCCTATTTACCTATGTACTTACTTAGCTACAGACAAAATATTTGGATCAGAAATGTTGTACATAGCATCTGCGATGGCACATAGGTCAAGAACGTTTGGATTATTAATGTATATAGTAAACATAACAGATTGGGCATGAAATAAATTTGTGCAGCATCTGGAAGCGATAGGCAACACAAATATATAGCATTTGACACTAAACATTTCAAGCCAGTAATGTATTGATGTTCTAGGTGGTATTTCCAATACAGATGTCCAATATATGTGCAGACTTATAACACAGTTTGTATTTCTTTGAATAAAATGAGTTTTAGTGATATGATAAAAGCCTGGACAAGTTTGAGGTCCGAATGATAAATAGTATAGCATTCCAATGCTATAGGCCTAGCAGGTAAAAGATGGGAAAGTTGGAAGACACACATTGTGTTTTACGTGTAGCGAGAAGTGAATGATTAGGGGACAGACTTATGTAAGATTATTATTGTCAAATTTAAAAAATGCCCTGTTTTAGCCTTCAGTGATCATACTAGGTGGTGGTAGTTGCAGGTAAGGGGTATGGCCAGTAAAATTAAACGATTCTTCTTCTCTAGCTTCAATCTGTGTCCCTGCCTTTATCAAAGAAACCACATAAGCTTTGAGATCTTCTCCTTCCACCCTCTTTGAGACATTCAGGATCCTTCTTCTTGAATTGTACTCCAGTTGCTCTAATTTCTCCTGAACTTACTGTTCACTGCATGTCAGCACCTGTACTTTTGCCTTGTTTGTATCCACTGCATCCTTCAGCTCCACAACCGTGTCTTCTAGAGTCTAGGTCCTTGCAGTCAAATGATCAATTTTTTTCTTTGATACCATCACAAGACCTCCGTATTTCTGCCTGGTTTGCTTCTGAGATGTTGAAGCCCTGCCTAATGTCCACAGACAGTTATGAAATCATTGAATCGAGTGAAGCAATGGTCGCCTGCTCTACTGACCCTGGGGGTGTGGGGTCATCGGTAGATTCAGTAATTAAAGGATTAGGTAAGACTTCAGCCAGGTTATGGAGTGCTGCACTGACTTCGCTATCGGGATCCTCATCCAGCCTCTCTAGGACCTGAAATCTACTGCCCCCTGTCCTAAGCATGGCACCCCAACTGCCATCTCCCCTATTCTTTAATTATCTGCCTTCCGTGCTCCTGGTCTCTCTCTCGTGCCCCCACAGTTCTCTGATCGCCTCACTGGGTTCTGCTACAGTGGGTAACACCTTAAAAATTTACCTTAATGAGGGGGTGATTTTTATGTTTCTTCGGTCATTTATATATTTTTTGCAACTTCTCATTCTTCTTCACTTGTTATTTCTTAAGCTTGGATTCTGGGCACAAATAAGGGCCTGGGGGATTCCCACATCAGTCGTAAAAATGGTTGCCAGAGAGAAGATAGAAACTGTCTGTAGGAAGGGTTTAATAGTAATACCGGGTGAATTTTTATGCTTCCCCATCACAGCACTTCTATTTAATCAACAGTTTTTCTTCTCAGAAATATTCACAGAGCTTCTGATGTTTGGCCTATTTCCAATGTTTACCCCTGTCTCAGCCCTATGACCCCTTCCCAGTAATTGCGGCGCCAGGACAATCTTCACCATTCCTTGGAGGCAACCTCCAAAACGGGGTCCCCTGCTCTGCAGTTTGTTTCCCCTGTGTCCACCTCCTTCACACCTGCTGCTACGGTGAGTGACATGCATGTGCTGGCACTGCCCCCACTCCCCTGGAGGAAGACTCACATAGCTGCTCTGCTGCTCTTCGGCAGCTCAAGAGCGGCTAGTGACTAGCTTTCTACAGAGCTGGTTAGCAGGCCACTGACAGTCTATCACCACAAACATTAAAACAGCACTTCTATTATAGCAAAGTGGTCATCATTTTACCAAAAAGTAAATTGGGGGCCTTTCCCTGTGAAAATTCAGTGAGGCATCCCATCGAGATGAGCGCTCTAGCGACTTGCTTCCATGCCAGCCACCATGTTCTCACTAGGAAAATTAAATGACAAACTAGAGTTCAAATTTCAAAGTCCGGAACCTTATCTGGAGGTAAGTAGGAGTAATTCGGGAATCAGACTCAGACTTTTTTAGCAATGCAGTCTCTGCTGAAAACCAGTGTGTTGATCAATGATTTGGCAGTGTTGAATAGCATCTCTAAACTGACTTTGTATATGTTAAGAGAATGGAATCATGCTGCTGGAATCATACTGGTGATGAAGGCTTCCCTCTTGAATACTTTATGAATGAGCTGTAGTTTGAGTTGTAGAGAGAGGAATAGGCAGAGAAGGAAATGAAATTATCTTCTGTTTTAGCAGAATTTATCATCAAGGACCATTGGGCCTTCTAGAGACAGATGGCTGGGAGATGGTCATAGATGTGTTTTTTTTTGTTTGGGGTGTGTGGTAATCTCTGCTCAGTCAGCAGAGTTCAGAGAGTTTTGCCACTCCTCACTCTGCTTGGAGTGCGGAGTTTGGCAAAAATATTGGCCAACGATCAGCGGATCAAAGTTCAGATTAACTGCATGCTCACCCCTAATTAATAGTTTCAGAGGGCTCATTTGTCCTCAGTTGGGGGTGTGAGACATGAACCTGGGTAATAAAGCACTAGTTCCAGGGGAACTGGGTAACGTGATGGAGCGTGAAAAGCATTCTCTGGCACCAAACACCTACTGTGCTTGTAAAATATATATACACACTTCAAAGCACTGTTCAGGTGCGTTTTTGTGTTAAAAAATTAAAAGTTCTTTTCCCCAGAGAGTGCCCTTTTTAGAGTTGTGCCAAGATTTGCCTTCAAATGAGCATTCAGAGGATATTTGAGCACCATTTCAGATGCTCTGTTGACTGTGTTTCTAACAAATTTTTAAGAAGCAGAGGCGTTGAAGCAGGCACTGCTCAAATACTGCTTCAGTTCAGAGGTTTGCATTTTACAAATTGAAATCAAATAGCTGCCTGTTGATGATGAACTATTTTATGTCTTTGATGCCCTAATTACACATGCTATAGTGATGAAAAGAAAATAAATTAAAGAAACCAGTTACCTCAATAACTCTTTAAAGTTCAGTGAATATTAGAACATGGTGCTCAAAGTACCAATCATGTACAAGATGCACGTCTATCCCAGCTGCAGGAGCTCCAACTCAACGCACCAGCTACTTACACCGAGTTCTACTCCAGGGACAATGGGCATCTCCTGATGTTAAGTATACCAAAGGGGGAGAAGGAGTGCATGCCAGACAGATGTCTCATGCTTCCTGTATTGTGACAGCACATTTACAGCACATTTTAAGGCTTAAGAAGGCGCTGAAGCTCATTAGTGGATGGGTAGCTCACTACACCAATATAGTGGGTTTTCCTTGCAAGGAAGTAAGAAAAGGTGCTCTACTGTGGGGTTTTGTGATCCTGTATTTCTCAGTAAGTCTATGCAATGGCTTTGCTTTTCTCAAGAGTTTGCTGTATTCAAACAACATGAGACATACAATGCAATGTCGTAATGGAGTACAAGATGTTTGGTATGGGCAGACCAAATGGGTAGATCCAAATCACTTAATTAAAAAAAAGATAGGTAGGTGTGAGGGCTGACTTGGCAAGGTCCATTACTTTAAAGAGAGGGATCTGGCTTATTGTCCATGGTCGCCCTGAGTTTTGCATGATGGTTCAGGTAGTTCATAAGTGGTGCACTTATAATATAGGCGAACGTGGCTAACCGCTCTGTAATTTAAAAGTCCCAGAAGAGGAGCAACAAAAGTAAATGTGTAGCTGGGGCAGAGCAGTGGACTGTGGTTGGCACTGCAAGCAAGGCCATCTGGCACTAACATTCCTGCCCTACTCCAAGTCCTCGCCGATGGTCACCCACCTGCCGCTTTGCCCAACTTGCAGTAGATGCTATGCAGTCTGAAACGTCTGGCATAGTGGTGGATTTTATTTTGAGTTTAGTGATGAATTCCATGAACTGAAAAGCCAGACCAACAAATGCAGGTTAGTTAATCTTGTGTCCCTGTGTGGGTGCACCTTTTACCCATACCGGGTACTCTAGCACCTAGTTATAATTGACAAGACAACTGTAGTGCAGCACAGTGCTCTCTTCAAGATTCTGTGCCTTTGTAGAGCTGCGTCACTCACAAAATTGCAATGAAAGTTCAAGGAAGAGATCAATTGGCTGCAGGTGACGTGCAGCTCCCATCAGTGCATTGTGACATGGCAGTTTTTATTATGTGGGCAAAGGAGAGAAAAGAATGGGGACGGGGAAACTTTATGGATAGATTAGAGGTGTGATCATTACATATGCACTAATTACTTTTTGGGCAGGTTCAAGAGTCAGCATTACTTGGGTTCTGGCATTTTGACTTGTTGGTTATCTGGGAAGAAGCATTTGGCTGTATTGCCTGAATCCACATAACAGAGGAAAGTAACTTATTATGGGTAAAGTTTTAAACAAGCACGTTAGTTCCTGGCTTTCATGCATCCCGTATATTTTAGAAATGTGAGAGGCCTCACTTCTTTCCTCATATGCACTTATTAAAGTTTTGTTCAATCAAGAATTCTTAATGTGTGTAAAGAGAAATACTGCCACCTTGTGGAGTATCAAAGTAACTGCTACCCCACTTTTGCAACTTCATTTGTGTTAAATACAAGCATTCAATACTCAGCCCATTCACGGAACTACGCGGAATTGCAGCAGAGTTTTTTAGGACCTCTGCGGAATTTCATGGAGGGAAACTCTGCGAGCTCCTCCCAGGCCTAATTTTGATGTCAGGTATTGAATAGGGGAAGAAAAAGCAAAATCTGGTTTTGTGAGCAAAGAGATGGGATAAGAAATCAAAGCAAAAATATGTTCAAAATAGATGGCATATATAGAGAAAACAATAATTTGCAATGCAATAGGTCTCACCTTTGAAGAGTTAGAGCTATTCGCGTTCTAAATGGTAATGTCTTTTACCTCCGTGTTTTTGTTTGGAGCATGGATGTATGTGGTGTGGAGAGGAATTTTGTGGGTTGGATTGAAATCCTTAGTTGTGGAATTGTGTGTGGTGGTATTGTGTGTGGTATAGTGTATTTGTGTAGTGGCATTTGGGGAATTAGGGGCATGGTGAATAGACAGGGGTGAGAGAATAGATAGAAAAGGAGATAGAGAGGGATAGGTGATTTATGTGTAAAGTGGTTAATGAACTGCAGACAGAAGAGCAGAAAGAGTGTGCGAGAAAGAGAGAAAGAAGTGGACAACAAGCATAAAGAGTGAGCATCTGTGTATGTAGAAGACAACCAAAGGAGAGGAGGAGAGCGTGGTTTGAGGGACTGAAACCTTGAAAAGGCTCGAGAAAGTGATTGTGATCAAAGACCTCAAGTGAACCAAATGAGAGGTGGGAAGAGTGCATGAGAGAGCAAGAGAAAGGGGTGAGAGATGGTACGAGAGAGAGGGACAAGTGAGAAGGTGCAGCCCAGGGGAGGCAAGATGTGGACTAGTGCACATGACAATGAGGAACCGGAAGGCAGCATGTGTGAGCAGGTATTATAGAGAAGAGACAGGGAGTGTGAAGGAGGGATGAGAGTGGCAGTGGGATTGCAAGATGAAAGGGGTAGTGGGAGTGTGAGGGGGAGATGAGGGGCAGTGGGTATGTTGTGGATAGATGACAGGCTTAGTGAAAGTGTGACGGAGAGATGGGTTGTTTTGGAATTGTTTTTTGTGGAAATGTGTGACGTGGAATTGTGTGGTTTGGAGTTGTATAGTGGAAACATGTGGCATTTATTTATTTATTTTATTTTTGGCATTTATACAGCGCTCTGTTACCCGTAGGTGTCCTGGCGCTAAGTATTACTCCTGATATAGAGGCAGGTTAGGGAATCAGATGGTAAACAACTATGTCTTTAAAGCTCTTCTAAAGGCCATAAGGTCCGTCAGTTTTCTGAGGGCGTGGGGCAAGGCATTCCAAGCTTTGGTTGCGCCCAGCACAAAGCTTCTGCCTCCCCAGCGCACTCTCTCAATATGAGGCACCACGATCAACCCCATGTCGGCTGATCTAAGATTTCTAAACGGACGGTACCAGTAAAAGTTGGAAGACACACATTGTGTTTTACATGTAGCGAGAAGTGAATGATTAGGGGACAGACTTATGTAAGATTATTATTGGCAAATTTAAAAAATGCCCTGTTTTAGCCTTCAGTGATCATACTAGGTGGTGGTAGTTGCAGGTAAGGGGTATGGCCAGTAAAATTAAACGATTCTTCTTCTCTAGCTTCAATCTGTGTCCCTGCCTTTATCAAAGAAACCACATAAGCTTTGAGATCTTCTCCTTCCACCCTCTTTGAGACATTCAGGATCCTTCTTCTTGAATTGTACTCCAGTTGCTCTAATTTCTCCTGAACTTACTGTTCACTGCATGTCAGCACCTGCACTTTTGCCTTGTTTGTATCCACTGAATCCTTCAGCTCCACAACCGTGTCTTCTAGAGTCTAGGTCCTTGCAGTCAAATGATCAATTTTTTTCTTTGATACCATCACAAGACCTCCGTATTTCTGCCTGGTTTGCTTCTGAGATGTCGAAGCCCTGCCTGATGTCCACAGACAGTTATGAAATCATTGAATCGAGTGAAGCAATGGTCGCCTGCTCTACTGACCCTGGGGGTGTGGGGTCATCGGTAGATTCAGTAATTAAAGGATTAGGTAAGACTTCAGCCTGGTTATGGAGTGCTGCACTGACTTCGATATCGGGATCCTCATCCAGCCTCTCTAGGACCTGAAATCTACTGCCCCCTGTCCTAAGCATGGCACCCCAACTGCCATCTCCCCTATTCTTTAATTATCTGCCTTCCGTGCTCCTGGTCTCTCTCTCGTGCCCCCACAGTTCTCTGATCGCCTCACTGGGTTCTGCTACAGTGGGTAACACCTTACAAATTTACCTTAATGAGGGGGTGATTTTTATGTTTCTTCGGTCATTTATATATTTTTTGCAACTTCTCATTCTTCTTCACCAGTACCAGTAAAAGTAAAGCCGAAAGAATAAAGGCCCCTTGCCTTGTAAGGATTTAAATACTAGGCATAAAGCTTTAAAGAGAATTCTCTTTCGCATTGGAAGCCAATGCAACTTGACCAGCTCCTGAAACACAGGGGCAAATTTAGGGATCCCCAAAATAAGCCTAGCCGCCGCATTTTGAAGTACCTGCAATTTATTAAGTAGCCCCTGTTGAGCACCAAGAAATAGACTATTGCAGTAATTCAACTTTGCCATGACCAACGTTGTAACAACCGTTTTTCTATCACTGCCAGGGATAAATGGCAGGATCTTACGGATGGATTTGAGCAAGTAGGCCACCGAAGAAGATAGTGCATTAACCTGGGGACGAAAGGTAAGTTGATCATCGATCAACATCCCCAGGTTTTTCACCTTAGCTACTGGGGTGGGGGCCTTGCCCATCTGGTCTGACCACCATCTTGGGCTCCAGAAGTTAGTGTTAGAGCCAAACACTATGACTTCGGTTTTCGCCAAGTTTAATTTAAGGCAATTAACTGCCATCCAGTTTCCGACCGCCAGCATACACTCCTGAAAATTCCTGGCTAAATCATCTTCCCTACCTGGTAAAACCGACACCACAATCTGGGTGTCGTCAGCATATGATGTAAGATCAAAACCATATGCCCGAATTACTGACGCCAATGAGCTAACATAAACGTTGAATAACGTAGGGCTCAAAGACGAGCCTTGAGGGACTCCGCAGGGCAAGATGAAAGGTTTGGACTCATAGTCTCCTGAGGCCACCCTCTGGACTCTGCCAGACAGGAAGGCTTTAAGAATGTCAAGAGCCTTCCCTTGAACTTCGCAGGCCTTCAACCGGTCAAGTAAGATCCCGTGGTGGACCTTGTCCAAGGCCGCGGAGAGGTCCAGCAGCACCAGGGCAGCCCTTCCACCCGCATCGGTCACCGCTCTGATCTCCTTAGTTGTTTTATTGAGAGTGGATTCCGTGCTATGGTAATGTCTGAAACCATGTTGAGAGGGGTCCAGAGATTGAGAGGCGGCCAAGAAGGGGCTTAGTTGGATGTTTAGCGCCTTTTCTATTTATTTAGCAGGTAAAGGGAGCCTTGCTATTGGGCGATAGTTATTTGGGTCCCTGATATCCAGGTTAGGTTTTTTAAGAAGGGGCAAGATTGATGCCTGTTTCCAACATGCTGGAAAACCTCCTGACGCAAGCATTTTGTTAAAGACGGTCACCAGCGATGAAACTACCGGATCTGGGGCAATTTTTATCACAGCCACCGGACAGGGGTCTGACGGAGCACCTGATTTTGCTGCTAAGAATAGCAGCCTAATTTCTTCCCCATTTACTGGCGAGAAACTATCGAGGATTTGTCCTGAGGATGACTGCATAATGTTTTCAGGAGAGGTTGCCTGGCTATTCTGCCTCTCCTGGCTAGAGAAGGCTTTGAAAATCGTCTCAACCTTACCTAGAAAGAAACTGGCAAGATCTTCACATGGTTTGCTGTAGAATTATGTGGATAGCAATTACATTGTATCAAGTGTAACAGAATGTTGTAGAGCACTGTTGCTGATGTGGTGGTGCACTGGTGCTGAGGTGGTGCTGAGTGATACTGAGGTAGTGGTGAGATTGTGTGAATGTGGTACTGAGTGATACTAAGGTCGTGCTGAGTGATCCTTTGGTAGTGCTCAGGTGGTGCTGTGCCCATGTGTAGTAGTAGTGCTGAGTTGCTGCTGAAGTAGGACTGCACTGGTGCTGAGGTGGTGTTGTGTTTGTACTGAGGTGGGGGTGTGCTGATGCGCTGGTGGGGCTGTGCTGATGCTGAGTTAGTGGTGCACTAATACGAGGTGGACTGTGCTGATGCTGACATGTTGCTGTGATATTGCTGAGTGATGCTGTGGTGGCGCGGAGTGATGCTGTGCTTGTGCGCTGATGCGGGGCTTTGCTGGTTGTGAGATGATGCTGTGCTGGTGCTGCAGTGGTCCTTGAGTTGGTGGTGCTTTGGTGCTGAGGTGGTGCTGCGCTGGGGTTGAGTGATGCAGAGGTGGATACTGTGCTGGTGTTGTGATGGTGCTCAGGCGTTGCTGAGTAATGCTTAGGTGGTGCTGCTGAAGTGGTGAGGATTGATGCTGACAGGTGCTGAAGTGGTACTCTGCTGATAACGTGGTGCTGTGGTGGTGATGAGGAGGTGTTGAACTGATGCACTGGTGCTGAGGTGGGGCTGTGGTGGTGCTGAGTGATGCTCAAGTGTTGCTGCAGTGGTGCTGAAGTAGTGCTGATTTATGCTGACTGTTGCTGAATAGGTGTTGAGCAGATGTCGAGGTGGTGCTGCATTGAGTTCTAAGGTGGTGTTGGACTGATGCTCTGGTGTTGAGGTAGTGCTGCGCTGATGCTGCATTGGTGCTGAGTGATACTGAGGTGGTGTTCATAAAGGACAAGCTTAATATTCTACTATACAAGTGATCATTTGACATCCACTACATATGTCCACAAAAAAGTGGCCTTGAAAGTCACAATTATTGCAACACAGAGACCTGGTAAGAATGGCAGTGTGCAGAGAAACAAATAATTTGGTTGGTACGAATCTCAAATGAGAGATGGATTGAGCAAAGAAACAGAACCGTTTTTTCATAAAGATGTTAGATGTGGTAACTTTGACACTTAAACAGCAGTAGCCCATTGAATAACTACCTTCAGTGCATGCAACCACTGAAAAAAAAAGATGCTCACATTCCAGTGATGAAAAGTGCCATAAACAATATTCCAATCCAAAAAGCATCCTACTGACTCCTGTATCGTGTCCAGATCATGTTTACAAGCACTGTGAGCTCAACATGCATTTATATACTACAAATGTAAATAAAAATCATTTACATAGTGTTGTTGAGAAATTCTGAGGTGAATCCAGCCCTTTTAGACCTGTGTAGGACACCCATAATTCATATAGTGTAATATAATAAGAAACTTTGAAAACAGCTGCAAATAAAAAGGAGGGCCTAATTACATAAAACGTTCTGCTTTGTTTCTGTCAGACTCTTACACCAATACTAGATAAGGTATTTTTATTTACTAGGAAATTTATTATCGTGATTATTGATTATTTTCTATCCCTGGCAGTTAAGCAGAAAGGTCTGCTATAACCACATTCCTCTGCCCCTTCTCCTTTTGTTACTGCAAAATGGAGAGTTCCTCTGTTTGCTTAAAGGAATGGGATTACATGGTGTGCACTCCTCTGCTTGGAGGTTGGGAGCGCTACACCCCACGTTACTTATTTTGGGATTCCAGTGTTAGTTGAATGCCTCTTATTTTGGACAGGATTGATTTGCCTAATCTAGACAGCGGTGGTCCAGCGTGAACCGTGAATTATCACTGCCCTGTCCTTATGGAAACAGGGTACATGGGAAGAAGCACACATTTTAGTAACTACACTTTTTGTTGGTGGCTATTCTTCTTGGTGTGCTTTAAGCCTTGGGAATATTTAAATTGTTATGAGCTCAGATATTTAACGGCCCTTCAAAAGAACACATACTGAAGTTGAGTGCCAGATAATAGTTCTCTTATCTCATCACCTGCCCAAAGCCAGCTTCATGGCCGTCAGCAGCTGTATTTTCTTCAAGCTCTAATAAAGCTGTGGTGGTCACCTTCAAAGCAAGTGAACACTCTTTCCAGGTCATTTCACCCACCAAGGCCCTCAATTACACATTTTAATCCATGGCACTTCCCAGGACTCTTCATTGAGTACCACCTTGTTCAATATTTATATCCAACCATTGGCACAGGTTATCAAATCCACAGGGATTGCACTGACATCCATTGGTGATGACACTCAGCTTGTGCTCTCCTTTACAGATAACCCAATGCTTGCCAAGTTTAATTTACAAGGAGGACTGCTAGTGGTTGCAGAATGGATGAATGCCAATTGCCTCCGCCTGAATGTGAATAAAATGGAAGTCCTCCATTCTTGGGGTGACCACTGGTAGCCCCTTTCCCCTCGACCTCCCCCATACCCAAATCCTCCATGAAACAATTCTAGGCGTTGTAATGGTCAGCACCCTGGTCTTTGATGCCCAAGCTAAATAGGTAGCAGCTACTTTTTTGGGAATTTGAGAAGCCTCAAACCGATTCCTGGCATCTTTGTCTCTAGCACCTGACAAATTATCACTCAGGCAGTAATTATGTCTCATGCAAAAACCACAGTTGATGGACAGAATGCAGAACAATGTCATACATTCACCCCAGTACAGAGATCTGGGCCTAAATCTATCGTTTTTTTGCACTCCACACCACCCCAGTTCAGACATGGCCATATGCAAATCAGTCTGACCCTGTGCCTCATGGGAACAGTCCAGCCCGAACTGCCAAGCCATGCCTTCCCTGCACCGGAAACAAGCTTCCGAGGACCGGTTTCTGACATTCCAGCCGTCTTCAGCCCGGCTTGATTGAATCCAGTGGTGAGGAGAGCATGGGACTCACGTCTGAGCATACCCATCCCACTCGGGGTGACAAATGCAAAAACCACAGTTGATGGACAGAATGCAGAACAATGTCATACATTCACCCCAGTACAGAGATCTGGGCCTAAATCCATCGTTTTTTTGCACTCCACACCACCCCAGTTCAGACATGGCCATATGCAAATCAGTCTGACCCTGTGCCTCATGGGAACAGTCCAGCCCGAACTGCCAAGCCATGCCTTCCCTGGACCGGAAACAAGCTTCCGAGGACCGGTTTCTGGCATTCCAGCCGTCTTCAGCCCGGCTTGCTTGAATCCTGTGCTGTGGAGAGCATGGGACTCACGTCTGAGCATACCCATCCCACTTGGGGTGACAAATGCAAAAACCACAGTTGATGGACAGAATGCAGAACAATGTCATACATTCACCCCAGTACAGAGATCTGGGCCTAAATCCTATCTTTTTTTGCACTCCACACCACCCCAGTTCAGACATGGCCATTATGTCTCAACCTGACTACTGTAAATTCTTGTACCTAGGCACCAACAAGTCAGTTGTAAGAAGACTCCAGCCTGTTCAAAATGCAGCAGCAGAAGTTTTGACCTGTCTCTGGTCTTCTCTACAAACTGCATTGGCTTCCAGTCGAAAATTGCATCCACTTTATGGCCCTGTGTATCGCTCATTTGATCCGGTACTCCTAGAGGGCCCCTATTTTGTCCAATCTCATATCTCGCTACCCAACCTCTAGTGGCCACTGTCCCCCAAGTCAGGAGAGTCAGAGCTGGAGGACGCTCCTTTCGTGTCAAGGCTCCTGTTCTTTGGAATTCACTACCTTTTCCTATCAAGAACACCCAGAACCACCTGAACTTCAGGAAATCCCTGACGACAAGGGTTTTCCCCACCTAAAGAACAAGTTACTTACCTTCAATAACGCTTTTTCTGGTAGATACAATACCTGCCTGTGGATTCCTCACCTTGTGAATATCCACCTTGCGTCAGCAACATTCGGAAATTCTTTTGTAGCCTCGCGCCGACGTGGACTCGGACGTCATAGAGACACGACATCGCTCGCGACTCCGCTGATGTCACCGACGCCTACAATAGGCCCACGCCGGCGTGATGACATCAGTTCCGCCCTTTTTTCCGTGCCATCGAGGCACACGGACGGACCAATGAAAGTAGATATATACAAAGTATACACAGTATACAATAGTCAAGGCAAAACACACAGTGTAAAGCAAATGCAGGAAAGCAATACATTTCCTTGACAACAAAATTAAAATACATTACAGTACAATAACTCTGGCATAGAAGAGTGGACAACGGGGAGGCGGGTGGGTCAGTGAGGAATCCACAGGCAGATATTGTATCTACCAGAAAAAGCGTTACCGAAGGTAAGTAACTTGTTCTTCTGATAGATACATCTGCCGTGTGGATTCCTCACCTTGTGAATAGAGTCCCACAGCAGTCCCCACTCCCGGAGGAGGGTGTCCACTCTTCTAAACCAGGAAATCCTGAAGGACAGAGCGCGCAAAGTGGCCGTCCCTCTTGACTTTGGTATCCAAGCAGTAATGCTTCGCGAAAGTGTGGAGGGAAGACCAAGTTGCCGCTCTACAAATATCCTCAACAGGCACACCTCTAGCCAACGCAGAGGTCGAACACTTAGCTCTTGTAGAATGAGCCCTTATACCCTCTGGAGGTTCCTTACCGGCCAAAGAGTAGCAGATCTTAATGCAGAGAACGATCCATCTTGATAAGGTTCTTTTATGGACCGCTCTTCCCTTCTTGCAACCAGCAAACCCAACGAAAAGCTGGTCCTTCAAACGAAAATCCTTGGATCTGTCCAAGTAAAAGGAAATCGCCCTCCTAGGATCCAGATGGTGCAGTCTCTCTTCCTCCTTAGAAGGGTGAGGATAAAAGGAAGGTAGGGTAATGGACTGACTCAAATGAAAGGGAGTCACCACCTTAGGCAGAAAAGCAGCCCTGGTCCTGAGAACCATTCGATCAGCATGAATGGTCAGGAAAGGGGGCTTAGAACTCAGAGCTTGAAGCTCACTTACTCTCCTTGCCGAGGTTATTGCAACGAGGAAGACTGTTTTAAAAGTAAGAAGCCTCATGGGACATTTGTGAAGAGGCTCAAACGGAGCACCCATCAGAAAGGACAAAACAAGATTTCAATCCCACTGAGGCACAATAAAAGGTGAAGGAGGGAACTTATTTGTGAGGCCCTTCAAAAATCTCAAGACTACGGGAGACTTAAAAAGAGACGGCTGGGCAGGCAAGCAGAGAAAAGCTGACAGCGCCGAAAGGTAGCCCTTCACAGTAGCAACAGCAAGCCCCTGTTGCGCCAGAGAAAGAGCAAACTGTAGTATATCAGATAAATGGGCTCCCACATGGTCAATAGACTTCTGCCTACACCACTCAACAAATTTCGACCATCTATAAGAATAGATGGACTTAGTGGAGTCACGCCTGGTGGATAAGATGACATCCACAACGTCAGGCGGGAGGGAAAAGGAATTCAGGTTGCCCTGCTCAATCTCCAGGCATGAAGGTGTAATGTCTGGAGGTGGGGGTGTAGAACCTGCCCCTCCATCTGAGAGAGGAGGTCTGCCCTGAGAGGGAGACGGAGCGGCCGGTGAGAGGAGAGGTGGAGGAGATCTGAGTACCACACCCTTCTTGGCCAATCCGGGGCGACCAATATAACTTGGGCCCGGTCTTGGCGAATCTTCCTCAGAACCCGAGGAATCAAGGGTACGGGAGGAAACGCGTAAAGGAGTTGATTTCCCCAACTCAACTGAAACGCATCCCCCAAGGCTCCTTGCATCGGATACTGGAGACTGCAGAATGACGGGCAGTGAGCATTCTCGCAAGTGGCAAACAGGTCCACCCGAGGAGTCCCCCACATCTGAAAGATGTTGTGAACCACCTCCGGGTGAAGCCTCCACTCGTGGTCGGCAGAGAACTGCCGACTGAGACCGTCTGCTCGAACGTTCAGAACTCCGGCCAGATGATTTGTCATCAGACAAACGCATAGAGTCCATTAGAGCATGAATGTATCTTCCCATAAGGCAATGGCATTAGTTGATTTCAGTGCCATACTAGCCGAAGAAAAAGTCTTTTTAGCTATTTGGTCCTATTTCTTGCCCTCTTTGTCGCCAGGCACCTGCGGAAAAGCCCCAATCGACTTTTTAGAACATGCAGCCTGAATCACCAAGCTCTCAGGAGACGGGTGTGATGACAAGAAAGCCGGGTCCTCAGGAGCCACCCTATATCTCCTAGCCACGTTCTTGGAAACTGCAGGAGCAGAGAAAGGCTTTTTCCATACCTCCATAATGGGTTCCTTTAAGGCATCATTAAATGGAAGTAAAGGCTCCACTGCCTGACTTGGAGAATGAAGAACCTCAGTCAGTAAATTCGACTTAAATTCGATAGTAGGCAAAGACAAACCCAAAAGTCCAGCCGCCTTCTTCATGACTACATGATACGGTTGAACATCCCTGGAGGGAGTATCAGATCCCGAAGGCAAAGACCATTCCGGGGAAAACTCGAGACCACTTGCCTCTGCCAGGTCGTCGAAACTGCCACCATCCAGCTCGCCTTCCTCCATGTCAGAAGAAGACTCATCAACCCTCTGTTGTTCAAGCAGACGTTGAGCTTCTCTTCCAGACCTGAATTTGACTCGAAGTGCAGCCGAATCCAAAGCCGAATCCGACGGCGCCGGAGCCGACTTCGGAACCGAATCCGAGGGCTTGGAAGGAGGATCCATAGACTTGCTTGGAGCCGGTGACGTCGGAGCCGGAGTCGTCGACTTCGGGCGGGTCGGCGTCGATACCGGCGTCGACCCTGGTGGAGCTTGGTACTGCCACAGCGGATTCGGGGTTGGCATGAACGGCATGAATGGTGCTGGAGCATATGAGTGAGGAACACCCAAATTAAAGGACATAGGACCCATGGGACCCGAAGGCGCAGCAGATGGGAACCATGATCTAGAGAAAACACCATACATCTCGTTTAAAAACGCGGAAGGGTCCTGACCTGGTGTCGGGAATGGTGGATGCTCAGGATGACTTCGAGGAAGGTTTGAATCTGTCTCTTCAACAGGATTCGAAGACTCTCCCTCAACAGGAACTCCATTGGTGTCATCCGGAGTCGGAGAATGAGCCGGAGACGGAGCCGGAGTCGGATCCGGAACCGGAGTCGGAGAACGGGCCACCGACTCCGAAGGCGAAGCCTCACCTTCATGATCCGACACATGTGGAGGAATCACCTTCGACTTCACCCTCCTGGGAGACCTTGATCTTGAACCAGACTTATCCCCTGAATGATGACGGGATTCATGCCTCCTCTTCTTATGTTTTTTCCGAGAACCGGAAGCATGGTCAGACGAGGACTTCGAGGCCGACGCCTCACGAGGCCTCGACCTGGATCTCGACTTCGATCTCTTCGAGTGCTTCGAAGACTTTCTAACCTTACTTGCTTTAAGCTTGGCCACCAGGAGCTTTGATTCCCGCTCTCGAAGAGCCTTCGGATTCATCTTCTGGCACGATGAACAACCTTCAACGTCGTGATCCGAGCTCAAACACCATATGCAGTCTTGGTGAGGGTCCGTAACGGACATCATCTTCCCACATTCTCTACAAGGCTTAAATCCTATCTTCTGTGTCGACATGACAATCGAGCAAAAAGGTCAGAGAATGGAGAAACAAGGAAACAAAGTAATAGGATACTAGAAGCTACAGAGTAACCCGTTAAACCGTTAGCGTCGACGACGCGTAAAAAAGGGAACTGATGTCATCACGCCGGCGTGGGCCTATTGTAGGCGTCGGTGACATCAGCGGAGTCGCGAGCGATGTCGTGTCTCTATGACGTCCGAGTCCACGTCGGCGCGAGGCTACAAAAGAATTTCCGAATGTTGCTGACGCAAGGGGGATATTCACAAGGTGAGGAATCCACACGGCAGATGTATCCATCAGAATCCTGTCTTCTTCTGTTAGGCCAACAGTTACAGCTTATCCATGTTTAAGGTCCAGCGCTGGGAAGCCCCGTTGTTGGGGCAGCTATGCACTTTATAAATCCCTATAACATAACATAACATTATTTATCAGAGGTGGAAGGAGACCAGGGAGGAAGATATGTTCAGGGTTCTGAATTGATTTAAATAATTAAGCTCATTAGAAACAATTTGTTTCTGCCTGAAATGGCAGAAGATGATTGTTTTACACAGTATGGGCACAAAGCCTAGAATCAAAAGACTTCAATCAGGAATATAGGCAGACATTAAGAAGCTTTTTTCCTAAGTTTCCTTTCTTTGGAGAGTGGACGTAAGAGATCCCTACAACAGTCAATCTAAACTCTCTTGTGGCTGGTCTTTCTTCCAGAGGGACCATTATTTCAGATGGGGCAGCTCCAACTGTCACTATTGGTAAGAAAGGTTAAGGGGGTATTACAAGGCTTACACTGCTTACACAGCATGCACATTTGCATTGAATGATGGGGTTTATGCAACTTATACTGTGCCGTTTCCGCTTTTTCATTTTCAGGCTTTAGTGGAGAAACTTCAAAAAGGTGAGGACTGCACACCCAGACTTTCTATGATGGAACCAGAAGTCAGATTCTTATCTGACAATTCTTTTAATGGTCTTTGTGTGCACACAGCTTCTGCCTCCAGATCTGTAATCTCTGCCAGAAGACACCTTTGCATTAGGTACTGGAGGGGAAATAACATCCAGAGGGCTTTGCTTGAATGGGACCAAACTATTTGGTTCTTGAAGAATGGATCAAGAAAGTGGCTGAAGATTGTAAGGTGGTAGCTCACATTCATCCAACTTCATATGGAAGAGGCTCTGGATTTATTCCTATCAATTAAGGTGTTGTGGTTGGGGAGGCCCCTTCAGTGATACATCTCTTCTTCAACCTGTCCTTTCTTCTTCTCCTATAACTACCCTAACATTGTGACCATGCCATTCAAGTAGGAGACATATTTCTTCAGTTTTCACAAACTTGGAGATCATAAATCAGGGACTCTTACACTCCAAATATTGTCTCTCAGGGATACAAAATAGGTGTTCTTTCTGTACCAGAGAGATATTTCTGTGCAACTTTTACATCTCAAAGTCCAGGAGGGTGTCAATCTATACTACTATTATAAAGAGAGAACACAAACCTTTGAGCCAGGTAAACTCAAAAAGTACTGCACCAATCACTACACCCAATACACCATTTGAAAGGGGAGATGTAGCAGAAGGACATAGGCTATAGATGTGGACACCATGTACATTAAAAAGCAAAACCGCCAAAAGTGGGAAAGTAGTCCCTTGTGGGCGTTAGCGTGGGCGTGGACGTGTCAAAGAAAAGATGTGGGAGTTTAGAGGGGCGTGTCAAACAAAAGATGTGGGCGTTTACAGGGGCATGGCCCAAAGTACAAACAATAAACATATGCCAAACAATTTCACTGATTTCACTGTGCAAGGCACACACTTCACCACACACTTCAATGTGCATAGCGCAAATGCGATTTCAATGATTTCACTGTGCAAGGCACACACTTAACTGTGCATCCCGCGCATTTGCAAAGCGCCGCCTATCACTCGCCTCGACATTTGCGCATTCGTCGGCGTTACCCTTCAAACATTAACGCCTTCGTGGGATGACATCCAAAAAGGGGCGCGCCTTCCATAATAATACAGTGCCACAGGGGGCAGGCTTACAAAAAGGGCCGCCTATCATTAGCGTTGCTTCGCACAGCCCACCAATCACGACACACTATGATTAACACACACACGAGTTGCGATGCAAAAATATAACAAATGTTTAACCATTTGACAAACGACAACGTTGTCACAGGGGGGGGAACGTAAACAAAAGAGGCGCCCATTTCTTACACAAGAAAGCCAATCGACGGAACATGAACAAGACTTTACTCACAAGGCTCCGAATAATTACGTATGCTGCGGACAAAATTTAAAACTTACACAAACACTTCCGAATTTCAAACACTCTGCGTTATCAGTGGAACACTGCCAGTACTTGCGCCGATAAAAACAAAAAAAAAGACATTAGTAAAGGGATCGAAAACGTAAACAAGGAAAGCCCCTTTCACAAACAAGCAATTTCAGGCAAAACCATCTGAGCGACCACTGTAACACTTGCTGCACTTGTGGTGCAAAGTACAACATTTGGGGAAACAACAACATTCGCACACAGGGGGAACACTCTCAACAAGGACAGCAAAATAAAATTAGGTGTGGCTCAATGAAAACCTGCGGATGAATTAAACACACATTACTAATGAAAACAAAAAGTAAAGGCAACACTGAACATCGGCCATCCCCGGACAACGTCGGGACGGGCTGCTAGTGTTTGATAAAAACAGTGCAGGTCCTGTTTCTAATGGGTGCAAACTCCCTATTCCATGAACAGGTTTAAAGGCCTAGGTTGTTACTCCCTGATATTTCTGGTGCAAATAAACTTTGGGGCATTTCAGACCCATTTTTGACCTGAACAAGCGTAACAGGTCTCCCTTACCAGACGTTCAAGATTGTAATCATCCAAAACATCATTCCTTTCATTCTTCCAGGAATATTCTTAGCCTCCTTGAAACTTTCAAGATGTCTACCATTATGTTCCCATTCATGCAGACCCCCCAAAATATCTAAATTATTTGTCATGGGTAAACCTTTTTGATTCTGTTTCTTCCCCTCAACTATCTTCAGCTCCAGTAGTTTTCACATGAACTCTTACTCCATTGGCGGGTAATCTTCAGGAGCTGTGAATCCTAGTTTTTACATACCTTAATGACTGCTTAGCCTGTGCCTCTTCTATTCCCAGCAGCCTGGAGGCAATTCGTCAGGTATGCAACCTCCTGAAGATACACTGGTTTTTACTGAATGAGAACAAATTCCAACTCCAGCCAGCACAGTCTTCAAGTTATCGGGGTCCTCGTCAAAGTGGATTTAGAAGTAGACTTTTTTCCTTCCTCAGGTCAGTAGAATATGATGCCTCTGCTGAGAACTCTCTTCCAGCTTCAATCAGCCCTAGCAAGACCGTGGTTGACTATGTGGGGAAACCTGGCCGCCCCTCTTACTACAGTTTTCTCGGCTCAGTTACACATGTACCCTTTATTAATGATCTTCTTTCCATTTGGCATCCGGCCACGAAGAATTATGAGCCTCTAGTACCTTTGACTCTGGTAGTATCCCAGAAGTGATGATGACAGCTGAATCCCTATCATCTGTCGAATTGGATGTCTTTAAGTCTTCCTCTTTCCCGTGTGGCAACAACAGATGGAGGCAGTTGAGGTGCTAAACTGGACTTCAATTCCACTCAGTGGCTTTGGTCATCAAAGGAGAATTCAGCATTCTTCGATTAGTTGGCAGCTGTATTCCATGTTGTTATGTAATTTGTCTTCCTTCTAAACCAAGTGTCCTAGGCTCAGACAGACAATCAGGTCACCAGGGCTATATTCTCACTTAGGAAGTTCCCGAGTTCTGATTCTCCAGTATTAGGGGTGTCTTTCATGGATTCACATGCTTGAATATTCCTCGTCGTCGAAGTGGGAGTCCCACAGTACATTAAAATATATATATATATATATATATATATATATATATATATATATATATATATATATCTCCAAAAGCACTGGCTCTGCACCTCCAACACTGGTGAACAGAAAAACCACGGCGAGTCCCATAGATTCAGGCAAGATGTTTATTTTGTTGGTTACAGCACAACGGTCTGACTCGTTTCGGGCGGATGCCCTTGCTCACAGATACATATAGAAAAATTATATATAATTATACATATACATAAGAAATGTAATACATATAAAATATATATATATATATACAACGTAGAGTTAAAAGTACCATAGAATTGAAAGAAGGCCCATAGAAGCCTTAATGGTAGAATTCACTTTAGTAACATATCATAGTCGTTATAATAGTCCACATTCCAGCCAATCAGGCAACAGCACCCTCTAGAACCTTCTCCTCAGAAGCTCAAGCCCTCAGATTTTCTACTGCACGTCGTGTGAAGGGAGTCTCCCGGAGCTCTGCTCAGTTTCTTAAACTCTTTTGCTTATTTTACTCTCAAGATGTCTTCTACTAAGAAATCGTTATTTAGACCTTGTTCATCCTGTGGAAAGCTTCGCCTTTTTCATGAAGCTCCTCAAAGTAAGTTTATTTACTGTCTTTACCCAGACCATGAAGTTAAAAACTGCAAGTTTTGCAGGACCTTCTCCTCAAAGACTTTAAAAGATAGAGAGGCCCGTCTCCTTCTGTGGCTATAGAAGTTGAAGACTTCAGAAGATCCTGTTTCTGACATGGAAAGCGTGTCTTCTTTCCACTCTAAAGCCTCTCCGAAGCGTGGGTCAGAGACTGAGGTGCCTTCTCCTTTCCTGAAGAGAAAGAGGCTTGTCGACGCTTCTAAATCGGTCTCCCCACGGGATTTGTCTGCCTCCACGCCTACGGGACCTAGTTCTCTGGCATCGCAATCTTAAGCTGTGCCCTCGTCATCTAAAACGGGCGCCAGCTCGTCGACGGGACCGTCGACACGTCAGTCGACGACTCCGAGATCTGTTGACGCTGTTCCGACGTTGACAACAACGTGTTCTATGTCTACGAGGACTTCGACGACGACGTCTACCTCGTCTTCGACACTTCCAGAGGTGAGGCCTATTTCATCTACTCTCAAGATATCGTCGACGGCCGTTAAAACCAGCCTCATCGACGCCTGTGGATAAGAAGCTTTCGTCGACGAAGATCTCGTCGACACGTCCATCGTCGATGGCCACACCTTCGTCGACGGCCACACCATCGTCGACGGCCACATCATCGTCGAGGGCCAGGACCTCGTCGACGGCCAGGACCTCGTCGACGACCAAGACCTCGTCGACGACCAAGACCTCGTCGATGGCCAAGACCTCGTCGATGGCCAAGACCTCGTCGACTACCAGATCTTCATCGACGGCTGCATCCTCGACGACGGTTACCAGCCCTTCGACGGTGACATCCTCGTCCACGGTGCCATCTACGCTGACGATTCCAGCTTAGTCGACGACTGCCTCGTCGACAGCGAAATCCATGTTGACGTCTTCTTTCTCGTCGAGGGCTCCATCGACGGCACACAAGACTACGTCGTTGAAAACAAAGGAATCTACCGCCTCGTCGACGGGATTGTCGACGGCACACCATTAACTTGCCACTGCAACTACTTTCACAGTAGTCACAGCTTCAGTGTTCAAACACCCAGTTCCACAGAGTCCCATAACTGATGCTTCTGGTCTTCTGACGCAAATATTTGAAATGGCAGGAGATGATTCTGATGACGGTTCCTATGTGAATGATGTCTTTCGTCAGGCGTCCAGTCGATCTAAACTCAATATTAAGTACCAAGAAGATGAGGAAGATTACGTGGAGGAGGGGTGTGCTCTCTCTTTCCTGTTCATGAGGCTCGCTTTGCTGCTCCTTCTGAGGAACAAATGATTCAGATACCGTCCTCATTGGTGTCCAACTTGCAGCATATGTTGGATGATTATAATCACAGATTCCCTCCTTCTGCGCCTATTTCTCCAACCTGTACCTCCAGCATCCGTCCATACAGAGACACCGCGTTCGTCGGTCCGTCCACAGCAGGATACTGATGATGATGCGGATGTGAACCAGGACACTGATCAGGAGGTAGATAACGTCCTCACACATTGGGATGATTATAGAGCACAAATACCATCTACGCCACCGACATCGCCTTTGCCTTCCCCGCCGGTGGACATCAGAAGCTTTCATAATCTAATGGTACATGCTGCCAAACGTTACCATTTAACCGTGGAGATGCAGCAAACGGATTGCTTCCTCTATGATTTCAAAGATCAACCCCTCAAGCAAACCCATACCATCCCAATTATTTATTTTATTTGGGAGGAAGGTCTCAAACTTATGGCACAGCCAAATTCTATCCCTGCTGTCTTGCCACGTCTGGACAAAAAATACAAGGCGCCTGCAGACTCCAGCATGCCTTGTTTCACACCCTAAGGCGGATTCTGTTGTAACGCAGGCTGCCCAGAAATGTTCGAGAAATCCAGCCACTCCACTGACCTCTCCTCCGGACCAAGAAGGGCACCAATTAGACTATCGGCAAAAAATTCACCACCATGGCTGCCACAACAGTCAGAGCGGCCAACTCCCTGGCCATTCTTGGAAGATATGACCGCCAGATGTGGTCTGATATCGCAGCCCTGATTGACCTGCTCCCGGATTCCGTCCAAACCGAGGCCTGGACGATAGTCCAAGAAGGAGAGAAAATCTCTTCTGAGATTGACTGCGCTGTTGACATCTCTTCTAAAGGGTTATTGACAGCTTGCTGGAGCTGCTGTTTTACGATACCAGGGCTGGCTCAAATCTACGGCTTTTCACCCTGAGGTGCAGGCGAGAATTCTTGACTTGTCATACGATGGTGATTCCTTGTTTGGCAAGCATGTCGACGAGGCTCTGGAAGCCATTAAGAAGGTAGAGTGCATAAATACTTTACACATTGCCTCTAAGTTAAACCCAGTGGTCGAAGTGGGAAAAAAAGGAGGGGATCTGAGGACGGAGAATCAGAGGGCGGGAATAACCTGAGGATTGGATCAGTGGGCGGAGTTAGGGGTGTGGCCAGGATGCACCAAGCATCCCAATCTTTAGTATTTGTATGTCATTTCACTGATCAGTTACAGTTTATTATGTTATTTAATTCAACCAATGGATGCACATTATTATTTAACGATTAATAAGAGTTATTGACATTAAAATAAATTCACAAAGTGGGATATGTTTCTAAACTCAGAATGGCCCAAATATGCTTAACAGTGGAAGCACAAGCCATTTGTTTCCGAGCCATAGAATTTCTGGTCAGAAATATACAAAGAGACAATCAATTTTACATGTGTAAAGCACTGTATAGGAAATGTTACCTAAGACAAAGGACTACAAGGTGTAGGAGTCACACGACAACCATACTAGTAGGCAGTATAGTCTAATAGTGATTGATCTGGATAAACAAAAACTCAGAATTTAAAACTTAATACCATGATTGGGGGTTCTCTTTAATAATCATAATCGATTTCTATCCAATTGAACATTAATATAAACAAAGGCTTAGGAAAAAAACATACAGCTCTAGTCTATACCTTGCAGTTTGCATGCAGCTCTTAGATGACAGTCAATAGCTAACTGTTCTTTGTTAGGATTTTAACTTCTAAACTGCAAGTAACAAATGGATCACACTGACAAAAGCAGTAACCCACTGACCTATTTACATTACGTGCACTTTGTGATGGGCATGGTACATTTTCCTTGCAGCAGGTGTAGTGTAGTTCCTAGATTCCCAATAGGCTCTGCGCATTGGAATAATATACACTATAGATTACACATAGAACTGAGGTCAGTATGTCTCTATAGAGTATACTAAACTTAATTGTGTGTGTGCCAGCTAACTCAGAGGTCACTAGAAACTTTCTCAAATGAACAAGAAGGGATTAGTTTCTGACAACTGCATAAACATGACACCTTTGTTTCCCCTAAAACCGAAACATATCTCTAGAGTTGTGGAAACAATAGATAACTAGTTCACTCAATTAATCATGCATGCTTCGCCTCTACAGAGTTGCATAGAAATAGAGAGACGGGCATTTCAATAAAAGGGGTTTATTGAACAGTCTCAGTTCTCAGGCAAGAGATATGAACTGCTACAATTGTTTGATAGAATGCAAAGTATAATGCATACAGCGAGAACGGTAACATAAAATAATACTGTAATAGCATTGTTGGTTGCTTTGACATATATAAAAATACATTCATAAATAACACAGGCTAAAATACTCAACTGGTGCTCCTAAAATACGCCTACCCCAATGTACCTAACCTAGATCTAGTACAAGGGAAGAAGTAGGTGTTTGTGTTTTAGCATAGGTTTAGTTTTTGCCAAGAATTGCCAAAGGTTTCTTTTTGGAATTTTTTTTTTGATCACAGAATGCAATACATACAGAGCCGAACGCCTACAACCCATCCCGGGCCGGCATCACTGTAATCTGAACAACACATGCCCAGCAAAAAGAATAAGAAGCAATAAGAAAAGAAAAAGCATACAAGGCATCTCTTTCACACGTTTCGCTTCTGGCATACGTAGCTCTGCTCTGTTCACAGTCTTATAAAACAATACATTTTTAACTTTTTCTCCCCCCGCCCTCCCCCCGAACACCCACTCCACCCACCCAACTTCCCCGTTAGTACTCCTTGAGTCTGATGGTTTGTGCTAGTGTGTGTATCGCACCCTACGCTCCTCCCGCCAAAAGCCTCGGAACGGGGGGGGGGCGCGTCCGTGCCGTCGCCACCCTAGGCCGGGCACATGGAGTGTCGTGTCCTTTCCGCAGCAATGCTATTCTAGGTGTAGGTCCCCTTCTAGTGTATCCGGATGTCCCTCCCCCTCACGTACTGCGGGTTCCTCATCAGTGTTTTGGGCATTCAAGTACGTCTGGTACAGTGCCCAGAAGTTTTTGGGCCTGCTCCTAGGAGGGAGTAGTTCGCCATATAGTTCAGATTGTGTGTTGCAATACATCATGTCGTTGGACCATCTTTTCAGCGTATGGAGCGGGCCCCTCACACATTGCCACCACTCTCTTTGCTAGGAGCATGCCCATGCCCAACAGTTTCCTCACCGCCACCGGTACTGCCCTCGTGTATCCCAGAAGGGCTAGGGCTAGGGCAGGGTCCATGATCAGCTCAAGCTCCACTATTGAACTCATTTCGGCGAACACTCTATGCCAGAAGCGCTGCACTCCCGGGAACGCCCAGGCCACATGCAAAAAGTCAGCTACAGGAGCGTGGCATCTCTCGCATTCTGGGGTGTCGCGAAGCCCATACCTGTGCAGCCTGTCTGGCGTTTAGTACACACGCTGCAGGTATTTAAAGTGGACCAGGCGATGTCGTCCGTTTAAAGAAATTTTCCTGGTGGCCGCACAGCAGTAAGCCCACATGTTGTCGTGGATCTGCATACTGAGGTCGGCCTGCCAGGCCAAACGCGCTTTGGTGTAGTGTGCCGCAGTGTGTTCATGTCCTATTTTGTAGAGTTTGGTAATAAGCTTCTGGGGTGCCTCCGCAGCGATAACATATGCCAGCTCCGGGACTTCTGGTGGCTCCTGCAAGTCAGGTCCCAGTAGTTCCTGGAAGGCGTTCCGCACTCTATGGAATTGGAAGCGCTGGAACAGCGAAGGTTGTGCTCCTCCCCTTGTGAGCTGCTCCCACGTCTTCACTGTCTTGTGCTCAAATAGGTCTCCCATTTTGTGGGCACCAAGGTCACGGAGAGCCTTGCAGACCCCCGCTTCCGCCAATGTTGGTAGCCATAGCGCCCATTGGATAGGCATGTTCTGCGCATACAACAGCACTTTGTCCTGTCTCCGCAGCAGTGAGTGCCATGCAGGATTGGTAGTAAGCAAGGAGTCTAACGTCCCCACTCTGCGATCCATGGGGCCACAGACAGTCACGGGAAGGGGGACCGGGTCCGCGAATAGTCTTTCCAATATTACGTGTGGAATGTCCGGACTACCGTGTATCCACGTGTGGAGATGGGCTGCCTGCGCGACTCTATAGTATCGTTCCAAATCTGGCTCTGCTAGTCCCCCCTGTTCATACGGCAACATGAGAGTCTCCCATTTCACTCTGGGTTGCTTGCCACCCCAGGCTAGGCGAATGAGGAGTTTAGTTAAGGTGGCAAAGAAGGACTTAGATAACACGACAGGGATATTATTGAAGAGGAACAGGAACCTGGGGAGAACCACCATTTTCATTATGGCAATTCGCCCCATCAGGGACAATGGTAGCCTGCACCAAACCTCAACATCATCGGACAGCTTACTATAAGCCACGCCATAATTCTCTCTAATCATGATGTCCAGGTCGGTGTGAAGCATGATTCCTAAGTAGCGTATCGGGTCCGTCGACCATTGGAGCGGGTAGTCCATGTCAAAGGGAGCGGTAACAGGAGTGAGGGGAAACGCCACTGATTTGGGCCAGTTCACTCGCAGCCCAGATAAGGCTCCGAAGCGCACCACTTCCCTCAAGACTGAGGAGAGGTTGTTAGCCGGGTCCCGTACATATAGTAAAGTGTCGTCTGCGTAAGTGGATATCCCTATCTTGTAGGTAGGGTAATTAATAGCCTCATAGGAGTGGTACTCTCTGATTGCACAGGCCAAAGGTTCCGCCACCAGGGCGTAGAGTAGTGGGGAGAGTGGACAGCCCTGCCTTGTGCCCCTGCTAATCTCAAACGGTTCCGAGACAGTGTCGCCCAAGCGGATTTGGGCCGTAGGCTTGTAATAAAGCGCCCCCAGAAGTTGTAGGAAGAGATCGCCCAGGTCTAATTTCTTAAGGACCCTGCTTAGAAACGGCCACTCCACAGAATCAAACGCTTTCTCCATATTGAGAAATACCGCGATGGCCTTGGAGTCCTGCCGGGTGTGCTGGATGGCCCCCATCACCGTTCATATGTTGTATGTGAGGTTACGTGACGGAATAAAGCCGGCCTGTTCTGGAGCTACCAGTTCAGGGGCGACCATCGCCAGTCGGGCTGCCAACACCTTTGCGTACAGCTTGGCATCAACATTCAGGAGGGACAGTGGGCGGTAAGAGCTTGCTTGAGTGTGTGGCTTACCCGGTTTTAGTATCGTTACAATGATGGCCTCTCTCATGGAGGGCGGCATGGTACCTTCTTCTCAAATATCATCAAATAGTGATGATAGGTGCGGTAGAAGCTTATCTTTAAATGCTTTATAAAAACTGACAGTCAAGCCGTCCGCCCCAGGTGGTCCTGTTGTATTGGGGATCTAGGAAAATCTCTCTGCCAGTCCTCGAGGAACGGCATTTTGATGTAGCTTATTAATGATCGATTTGGTCTTCTACCCCAGAGATTTTGGTGGTATACAAGTCCATATAAAAGTTCCGGAACTCAGAGAGTATCTCCCCCTCCTCCGTGAGCATGTCACCTGCGCCCAATTGCAACTCTGTGACCACTTGTCGTCTCCTGGCCCCTTTCATGAGTTTGGCTAGAAGTGAGCCGGGTCGCTCCCCCTCCCCGTATACACGTGATGTAGCATACTTGCCCAGGTGACGGACCTCTCTGTCTGCCTCATCATGAAATTCCTTCAGGAGCTCCTGCAGGTTCCCGGCTCCCTCTGTTATTATGCCCGCCACTTGTCGCCTCTCTATTTCAGCAATTTGCCCCTCTAAGTGTGTCAGTCGCTGTCTAATTTTTAGATTTTTAGGTTTTTAGAACGCCGGAGTGTTTGGTCATGGCCACCCCCCGAATGAAAACTTTGAACGCCTCCCACACCGTGCGAAAGCTGTCGACTGATCCTATATTCGTTCCAAAGTAATTATCTATTTCCTCACCTAGGTCACCCCGGAATGTCTCGTCCAGCAATGAATACGGGGGGAAGCGCCACGTGAATGGCGGGATCCTTAGTTTAGGGGAACTAAGTGTCAATAGTAGCGGGGAGTGGTCGGACAGCGTGCGGGGTAACACCTCACAGCCGTGGACCATCTCTAGAAGGGCATGTGTGGCCATCCAGTAGTCTATCCTGGTGTGGATATCGTGGTAAGCGGAGTAGTGGGTGTAACCCCCCTTGTCTCTGTGCCTCTCCCTCCAGACGTCCACCAACCCCAGGCGTACCATCTCTGCCTGCATTTGCAACGCCGCTGCCGCCGGACGTCTAGGCGGACCCGCAGATCTGTCCAGTTCAGTATCAAAGATCAAGTTGAAGTCTCCCCCCCATAACATCTTGGTGGAATTCAATTCCACACAGCGTCCAGCCACAGCAGCATAGAAATCAGGCGAGTCATAGTTAGGGCCGTACACATTCATGACCACAAAATTGTGCCCCTTACCCACACATCTGCTCAACACAAACCTTCCCTCCGGGTCAGCGCACAGTGACGTGAGGTGCAATCCGGCTCTCGGGTTTACCCATGTGAGGACCCCCCCGTGCATGTGTGGTGAAGCCCGCGTGTGTAATGTTGCCTTGGAGCCCCTTGTAAGAGATCATCCTACTATTGTTAGGGAGATGTGTCTCCTGCAGCAGGGCCAAGTCTATTTGGTGTCTTTGTAGGTAGTGTAGGACCCTGCGCAATTTACGATAATCGTTAAGGCCCCTGACGTTCCATGTCAGTACTTTGAGGGACTCGGTATTTGCAGTCGAGTTCCTCAGTCGTGTATTAGCCATAGTCAATGCATTGCTTCCTATCGAGATTACCCGGAACATGTGTCAACAGCAAAACACCCACCAGCAAAGCAATTGTTTGGAGTACAACTGTGTCCCCCCCTACCCAAGCCCCCCATTTCTGAACTCCCATGTCCCCCCCCCCCCCTCCCACAGCCAACCAGCCCCAACCTGGTCTGACCGAGATCCCCGTTTCATCCCCCTTCCCCCCCTCCGTACTGAAACCCATTGAAATCCCCAACCTAGACCCACTGTGGGTCGTATCTGCTGACAGCGCTAGGGCAGAGGTAGCCTAAGAAGTCCCGCTGCTGGCCGCCTCCTGCGGGCTCCAATAGTCAGTGTCATGGAATTGCCCTGTCGCCATCACCCCCCGTGCAAATGTTGACAGTGGCCATTGATCTCCTAATCAGCAAAGTGACAGGGGTCCCCCCCACCCCCCGCCCCGTAAGAGTATTCCCCAGCTGGTGTCCGCGGCATAAGGGCGGCTCAATGTTAAACTAGGGCACCCTCTAACGTGTTCAGCACACCATGTAAAAATCTCACCCCAGGATAGCGTGCCGGGTCCATCCGACTGGGTTCAAACGAAGCACCAGGAGCGTCACCCGCTACTCCAGGGGATCGCCTAGTTGATAGTCTCACTAGTGGACCTTCCCAGCCTGTAGGCTCCTTCTCCGGTTCAGTCCTGCTCCTCCAGGTCGTTGTTGCCTCCCGCCTCCGCCGACTGGGACCCCGGGCTCCCACGTCGCTCCCTTGCCCACACCTTCAGGGACTTTTGTAGCTCCTTACGGTCGGTGAAAAAGTGAGAGTTTCCTTGCCTGTTGATGCGGAGCCTTGCCGGGTACAGCATGGCGTAGTCCAAGCCAAGTTCTCGTAGCTGCTGTTTGTACGGGGCAAAACGCCGTCTCTCCTCCTGGACTTTGGCGGTGAAATCTGGGTATAGCGAAATATCCATTCCCTCGTACTGTAGTTTCCCTTTTTCCCGGGCTGTTTTCTGGGACGCATCCCTGTCCCTGTAATTAAGTAATTTCGCTATGATTGGTCTGGGATTAGCGCCTGGGGGGGGGGGACGCGGACCAAGAGTGCGGTGGGCGCGTTCAAAGATGAACATTGGCGAGAAGGTGCTCTCCCCCAAAAGTGTCACCAGGAGTTTTTCGACAAACAGCTCCATTTTACCCGTTTGGGTCGTCTCCGCCACTCCTGTAATGCGTATGTTGGAGCGCCGAGAGCGCGCCTCCAAGTCCTCGGATTTGTCCTGGATGACCTGCAGTAATCTGCTGAATCGCTTTCGGTCACCGTCCCACTCCGTTTGCACCTCCTCGGCCTCAGTCAGGCGGTGCTCCACCATGTCTAGTCTCTCTGCATGTTTGTCCATCCTCTCGGTCATGCGGTCCATCCGATAGGACAGCGCGTCGATTTTAGTGCCAATGGCCGACATACCATCCTGGAGACCCTTTTCCATCGTGGTCAGCATCTCCTTGATCTCTGTGCAGAGAGAGGCACCCGGCTCTCCTCTGGTAGGCGTCGAGAGTGGTGCTTTTGGCTCCGGTTCTTTTTGCCGCCGCTGGTCGAAGGACAGCTTCGGCTGTGTTCTGTCCCCCTTTCTCATGACTGCCGATGTGGGGGCCTTGGTCGCCCCTGTCTGGCGTGCCCCTGTTGTCTTCCTCTGGTCGCGCAGTCCGCCGCTATGGCCACACGTGGTCCGCTGAGTGGGGCGGCTCTCCCCAAGCGTCCGAGCCGCCAATGGTGCAGGCCTTGCGCGCTCCCAAGCTTGGTGGGCCAAAGAGTCGTCCGCGCCTCGCGGCGTTATAGATTCGTTCGAGGGCAAGGCTGTGCACCGAAGCTGGGACTCCCCGCAGCCAGTCTCTTGTTTGTGTCACTGTGTACGGCCTCGCTTGAAAATCACCCAGGGAGGCACCAGGCCCAAAGCGCGACTGGCGTGGAATGGCCGCTCCGTCACGTGTCCTCCCCGGCGTCCCAGAGTGGCCGTTGCCACCTCAAACCTTCCTCGCAGTCCAGTCCAGTGTCGACCCTCCTTCGGCCTCTCCTGTGTCCGGGGTCGAGAGCGGGGTGATCGAGTCTTGGATTCCGGGGAGCTCCGAGAGCCGGGCCCCTCCCCAGCCGCGCGTCGGGTGACGCTGTGCGGATCCCCAGGTAGGAAAGTCCTATGCTTTTGGGCCCAGTCACGTGCCCGCGGCAGGAGTCCACAAAGCCCGGATACCAGGCGCGTTCCTCGCTGAAAGTCTCACCAGGGCAGTATCGGGGTGTGGGGTGAAGATCCCCACAATTTCTCTCGAAGGCCACGTCCTAAGGAGGATTATCTAAGGATTTTGTTGGGTGATTGCGAGGAGCTCCGCTCTTACGCGTCCGCCATCGACGCCGGCTAGCTCCGCCCCCCATTGCCAAAGGTTTCTCTAGGTTCTAATCAACTCCATACCTTTAGAATGAGCGAGGTTGGTATGTGTAAGAAATCAGTGTGATGTAGATGAACGGATGGAAGTAGCAATGCCTGTATTTGGGTAGCATGGGCTATGCCTAAATACGGACTGGTTTTCTATGCCTATATGAGGGCAATGTGAATTGTACCTATATAAGGGTATAAATCTGGAAATTAATTTGCAATCTAAATCGACATACAACACCCACTCCACTTTCTTTTGTACAGCGTTACTTAATTCTAAACATGTTTAAACATATCTAAAACATATCTACACACGAAATGTGAAAACCCCTTCAAAATACCTAAAAATGCATTAGAACTGGTTGTACACATAAAAGATGCATTTGTGCTGTACGCATTAAAGCAATGTTTCATTCTAAGCATATATTTACATTTGAATGCTAAATGAATGAAGCACAAAAATATACATTTATGAAATGGCTCGTAAATACAGAAAAAAAGAGAGGCCAAAACCATTCCATGTCAGATTACATAATACTGTTTGTCTGTGGACAAGGTCAAATGTTGTCTCTGGAAGTATTCAAAGAATTCTTGTTCTCTAGTAATAGTTCTACTTTAAGCTGATTACTTGTGCCAAAAAATGAATATTACAAATTTGGAAAAAAAAAATCAAAGAAAAAAGTTCTTTGTTTTAAAAAATGAAGGTCAAATTCAAAGTCTCAGAGAACGCTGTGTACCCAATTCAAAAGTCAGTGTTAGCGCTTAGAAAAAAACATGTAATCTTCTAGGTCTGTAAAAAAAATCGACTATCATTGTAGGTAACAGTTGGATGACCTTGTTTAGGTAAATAACCGCACATAGATGTGAAGTATTGCCTTCAGAATTGGTCGCATCAGCAATGTTCAAATCGGATGTTACCTGTGGCCTGTAGTTTCCTCAGCATCAGCATTTTGCGCCTGTGAGATCTCAATGAATGCAGTCATCAGAATTGGTAGCCGCTGGGGACAACACTGCGCACGGGCCTTTACGGGGTCCAGCAAAGTATCAACATCCGTTGGCATGATTGATGGAAGTGTTAGACAAATGTCTAGCACGCATTCTTCTCCGCATAGCAGGCCGCGTAGAACAGGTAAGATGCAATCTTGCCATATTGGTCTGAATGACAGAAACCATGTGGGGTTTAATTTTCGTAGACCCGTTAATCCCAAAATTTGGACGATGTGCTCACAACACTTCATCTCCGATAGAGCTATCTCTATGGTCCTTGGAGTGACGCTGGTAATTTGGCTTGCCCTATCGTTGCAGAAGCAAAAATAGTATCCCTTCAACGAGTCCTAAAAGGAGGGGCAGTCCGCCAAACACAGAGTGCAAAAAATTTGGAAATATTCCTAGGACTGCTTAAAAAGGTGCTAACAGTCAAGAACATACGTTCTTAAATAGATGTACAATACCGCTCATAACAGACATGTTTAAGACACGACTTAACATTTCTGAGAAATGTATGGGGCAGTTTGTAGTTAAGAGGGTATGTATCTTGGCAGAAGTCCTTGCGACTGCAGATCAAAGGTCTCTTTGGCCGAGGTCAGTGGCACAGTTTTTGCAAAAGAATGGCTTACATTCTGCTAAAGTATCAATTCGTATAGAAGAGATTTTCAGGGAAGGCCATAAAGGTGACTCCCTGTCTGTCTTGGTTTTTGGAAACAATACTTGCATACAGCAAGTGACCCTGGCTGACACAGTCACTATATATGGTATACCTGGCAACATGCCACAGCAGCTGTGATCGTTCAACATGAGGTAACTCCCATTTGAAAGTTGTCCAAATATTGGATTAATCTCTGCAGCTGGTGAACCTTGCAGGTGGCAGGATAAGTTGTTATAGGAACCATTGCAGACCTGTTTAAGTGTATATCCTGACAAAGGAGAAAACCGCTAAATGCGATTTAACAGTTTTTACCACTAAGAAACACTTCACGTCCCCCACTCCAACATCTGTGTGTGTCTGGTAATTCTCAGAATGTCTTGACCCAACCTTTCATATGTGCCTGCTGGTATGTGTTTTAGGCAATATTGAAAATGGAAAATTGTACCAGGAAGAGTGATTGTTCCATGTATTATCCATTCAGTAGCTGGTTTCTCTGCTACCGTAAATGACAATCTTTCCAGTTTTTCAATGCTCAGCACCGTATAGTCTCCTCCCCTCTGTGCCAGTTTGATCTGGTTATCAGTGAGATTGAATTCTGAAAACAGTGACGTGGTATTGATTAAATGCCAAGGCACATAGCCTGAACGAAGGTTTTGCAATGTCCAGCCTAATAGTATGATAGAACGTAATTGCGTCTGACCATGTTGGAACATGATCAAGTCCTGTTCCATGAGGTCTATGGCAGAAGACACTATGCTGTCCGAAGGATATATCCTGGTTGACAGAGTCATTAACTCATTGTCAACTACAGAGAGAGTATTTTTTAAATTAATAGATTAATTTCTCGTATTCGTTCTGCAGTCTCTGCTTGCCTAATCTTCCATGCTTCATTATAAGCAGCACAGATACGGAGATATGGGCTTATATAAAACGTTTATGTCGCAGTTTTCTTGGTCCTAGCAAGAATTCCCTAAGATCAGCGCCATCTTTAAGTAAAGATAAGTGTTGCTTTACATCCTTAAGTGTAGATCTGTGTAGCCAATCAAGGCAGAGCTTCCCTACACTATGTTGTTAGTATTCCAGGATGCGGTCTTTGGACATATCTTGGGTCTGGCCTAGTGAATGTGAAACCCTGTGTTTTGTTCAGGAATCTATCTTGACAGTTGTTTGTGTCTGTGGGTCAGATCAGTTCCCATGAGGCACAGGGTCAGACTGATTTGCATATGGCCATGTCTGAACTGGGGTGGCGGAGTGAGCTAAAGAACGGTTATGAATTAAACCCAGATCAGTTGACTGGGGGTGAGTGTTTGTATTGTGAACTCTCCGTCCATCATCCCCTTTAGTTTTTCTTTGTGGGTCAGATCAATCATTTTTTCCAATCTGCATCTGTTCTGTTGTGATGCAAAATAATAGTATGTAAGTTGACCTTCCCCTCTGAAGTGTTATTACTATCAGGTGTAGGTATAGGTATGGACGGATTGTTCACGTCTTTGATCTTGGCTAACCCAAGGCAAGACGTCTGTTGGACAGTGTCATTAAAAAAACTATTTGTTCAGGGATGATGCAGGCTATAAATAAAGCTTCTACACCCTGTAACTGCCAATCTTTTGTAACCCAGACAGTTTTTGTCTCAATGTTGTCTTTCCAAAAGTCGAAACCTAGTTTAGACAGTTGGGCATAAAAGGCTGCAGAAAAAATCTGTTTGGTATTGGTCAGCATACTTTTCATTCCTATTTTGTTTATATTTTTAAAGTAAAATGATTCTGGATTTGATACATTGAACCCTGAAAAGTATGGAAACTTATTGGCAAAAGATTTTGAGCTACCCTTTGGTGGCATAGGACAATGTTCCCATTGATTATACATGAATACATTTCTAGGATTTGCAGATTTGTACAAGAAATGATGACCATAATGATTATAACAATTAATTTGTTCATCGTCTGAAGAACCTTCTAAATATTCATGATTAGTGAACACTGCAGACATTTTTACGTCTGACATCATATTATTAACAGTCTCGAAGTCCCAATCATAAGAAAAGGTACTAGATGAAACAAAGTCACTTGATAAAATCTTGAATAAGTGTGGAATCTTCAAAAGCTCCAACGGGCCAAAAATGTCATATTCTGTTCTGTCCCAAGCCATACCATCAGGTACAGGAATGGCTGTGATGTTCACTGATGGCAAGTCTCTTTGTTCACAATGGGATGATTTGTGTGACTTGAGGATTAAGTTGATGTACATACTTGCTGTGTCCATTTTGACATATCCTCCATTTATCAGCATACCCAGAGTTATTACCAGAGCTAACCAAAGTAGAAGAAAAAATGTTCCCAACACAATCCAAAGTTCTATCCATGGTGAAACCAGATAAGTCTTTTTGTAACACTTGGGGGTCTCGGGGTCGCCACAGACACCACAAAACAGGACACGACACATCTCTAGGGTTTGGTAATTTATTAGTACGAACTCAATATACAAGAAAGCAAGAAAGAAAATAGTTACTGGACACCTCCAGCCGGTATACGTATCCCTGACCTCTGCAAATACGCCGGTCCCGGCGTATGCCAACAGAGGCAGAAACACAGTAGCTGGCAATGCCACTCGATGTGTTTTGAGGGCTCGTGGAAACAGCCGTTTCTCACTGAGGAGTCAGGGAGACACCCAGCCGGGGTCTCGACCTGAAGGGAGCAGCCGCTCGACCTTTTTCCGCAGAGGAGTCAGGGAGACACCCAGCCGGGGTCTCGACCTGAAGGGAGCAGCCGCTCGACCTCTTCCTCTTCTACAACGGGACGCTGCTTCACCTCCTGGTGATGCGTCACCGTTGTCCCAATAATGCCAGATGTTGGAGACGAGAGCAGCCGCTCTATCGTCCTCGGAAACTCTACAGCCGGTATGCGGCAAACACCTCCCGGTGTGCGTAACCGCTGGAGTCTCCCAAAGTTATGAGACAGGCTGGGAGCTACGGCTCACACCAGCGACTGTCCAGGTGTTGGCTTCCCGACTCGTCCGAGTCAGAAGCGGCTAGTAAGCTTTCCTGGCTGCTCACCGAGAAGAAACAGGGCGGACTAACAAAGAACGGCCCGGGGAGATTCTCTCGATCCACCTCCGTCTTTGTACTAGGATCCTGTTGGAACGACTTCTCTCTGCAGGAGCTCAGGAACAGCTTGGTGGACGGCCTTGAAAATACTAGAATATCCAACACCATTCCTACTCCAAGTACCGCCTTTATAGGCGTATTGTAATTGCGTTATGTAACCACAACTCCGAGTTGTATAACGCTCCTCCCGCTTTGCCTTCTGGGAGTTGTAGTTCATTGAAGTCGCGGAAGTCTTTTCCCCGACGGTGCCGGGATTTCCTGACACTTTTCCAGGTGATTAAAATGGTCTGTTGCTTGTTCTTTGAAAGTTCTTTTTGTTGGCATTGTTTCAGGTTTGCTGGAATCCTCAGAAAACGTATCAAAGTTGATGAAATAGCCAGAGGCAGTTCTGTCAATTGTTGGGATTGCATCAGGATTCGTTGAAATCACTAAAACCACTTGATCACTTGTTACTTCATTGAAGACAGGTGTTTCTTGACGAACTGTTATTTGGGTTTCAAGAGGTACCAGTTCCATGGCTTTGTTGCTTAGTCCTTCTTTTCGCACTGTAGATTCCTCAAAGGTGTATAGTCTCTCAGTTTGAACCTTGTGGATTGTAGCCAGATTAGTGGGTCTGTTACTTGTAGTCAACAAAACAGAAGGAGTGCCGATATTGTCCCAATAATGTCTCAGGTTCAAATATTGATTACCAAAGTTCTTTATTCTAGAAGATTTCCAACAAAATTAGCAAGAAAAGTTCCATTTAAATGTTATCAATGATTCAACATCAATCCGATCAAAACAGCCGACGCGTTTCATCCAGAATGGACCTCATCAGGGCTGCAAGAGTAAATATTCGAAAAAATTTTTATTTATTTAATTTATAGAGCGCCTTATCACCCAGGGGTCTCTAAGCGCTTATTAGAGGGTACACATTTGACTATGCGGAGAGAGCGAGAAAGGATCACTAGGACGTGCTCCATGCCTCCGAGAAAAGCATTTTTAAGTATTTTCCTGAATGGCAGCAGGCGCGTTTCCTTGCGCAGGCTACTCGGCAAGTTGTTCCAAACTGTCGGAATTGCATTAGAGAAGGCTCGCCCACTTAATGAGGATAGTTTAAAGCGTGGACACACCAAGAGGGCGGCCTCTGCTGATCGCAGTGTCCTGCTTGGGACATAAGGGATCACCCGCTCCCTGATATACGTAGGGGCTTGTCCGTGTAGAGCTTTATGTGTGATGCAGAGGCCCTTGAACTTAACTCTCTGCTTAATTGGGAGCCAGTGAAGTTCCCGTAGTAGTGGCATGGCATGCGTCCTTCTTGGTTGTTTGAGGATTAGTCTGGCTGCATCATTCGTGACTATTTGAAGTCTGGCCAGCTGTTGTTCGGGGAGGCCGTCATATAGTGAATTGCCATAATCCAGGAGCGCCAGAATCATAGCAGATACCGCCCGTCTGAGCGTGGCCGGGGACAGAAGTGGAGATATTTTCCGCAGTTGCCTTAATAGGCCCGTACAGGTGCCAACCACTGACGAGACTTGTTTCGACATAGACAGTTTTGCATCAATATGGATGCCCAAACTTTTTACAGCCACTGCAGGTTCTGGAGCAGGCCCCAGTTCTGTTGGCCACAGGAGATCATTCCAGGGGCTGGCTGCTGTGGCAATTGCCAGCACCTCTGTTTCATCAGGTTTATCTTGAGTGGATTGGCTGTCATCCAGTTTACTGTAAATTTTAATATGTTCTGAAGTCTCAAATGAGCTGTGGGTGAATTATCAATTTGTATGATAATCTGCATATCGTCAGCGTAGTTGTAGAGCCGGCACTCCATCGAGTTGAGCGCAGTGATCAACGGTTGTAGGTATGCGTTAAACAGGAGAGGTGAGAGTGCCGAGCCCTCGGGTACTCCGCAGGTAAGACCTGCAGGTTTGGACACCAAGTCCGTCAGTTGGACTCTCTGCGAGCGATTGTTCAAAAAGGAAGCTAGCCAGGCATGGGCAGTGCCCTGGATGCCGAGGTCCCTCAACCGCGACAAAAGTCGGTTGTGATTGACCGTGTCAAATGCCGCGGAGAGGTCCAGCAGCAGCAGGGCACATGGATCTTTTTTGTATGCCCTAAGTCTTAGGTCATTGTAGCAGGGAGGACATCCCCTCAGTAGAAGGGACCCCTATAGTGGACTGGTGGGTCGCTGACACACATACCCCTCCCTCTTGTTCCCCAAACCAGGACAACTCATGTTACGACTCGGCGATCAGCTGGCCTGACGAGTACGCAGAGGAAGGTGAAGGCTCCTTTAACTGGGAGTCTGTTCAGGACGAAGCCACGCCCTGGACTGACGTCTTCACCACTGGATTGGTGAAAACCCAGGAAGTAGAGAGGATGGGTGTGACGTCACCGGAGTGAAGACGGAGGAGTCCAAGCAGGTCGGGAAACAGAGAGACGTACCGGAGGACCGAGGAGACGCTGACCAAAGAACTGAGGCAAGAGGAACACAAGAGACGCAGCCGGTAACCCGGACAGAGGAAAAGGGAAAGCCAGGAGGCCACCGACATTGCGAGCCGCCCAGCCACACTCACCAGGGAGTGTGGCTCCACCAGGTATGACAGTGCGTTACTGGGTGGTTCGGAAGCGGGACGATACCGCATAATAACTTGAAGAGCCTGTCGTTATGCCCTTGTCTAGTTTAACTGGTCTGATGTCCTAGAATAAAACCCTCACTAAGCACTCGACGGATTTAGGTGCATGAGACACGGTGTTCCCTTCACACCCCGGGCACCCTATGCGTATTCATTATTAAAAGGTCCCTTTCTAATGTTAGACCTCATTTTTATTTTCCCGCAGGCACTTCGGTGGACCAACCGAGGAAGCGCAGGACCGGGGCACAGAGAAAAGTAATCCTCACACGAAGACCGGAGGAGGAAGCATCAACCCGGCTATACTAGCCAGAGAAAGAACTTCCCAAAGGAAAAAAAAAGACCTTTATCAAAATAAAGCACTATATACCACGCTCCAGTCTCCGTGCCCCTCATTCTTCCCCACCACCCCCGCAACAGTCATCCAGCATGGAAAGCATGACCAATTCCGTGCTGTGATGAGCCTTGAAGCTGGCCTGATTGGGTTCAAGGAAATTATTATTTTCAAAGTGGCTCGAGAGTTGGGGTAGGACATGTTCGATTACCTTGGCCAGAAATGGCTTGTGAGATAGGCCTGAAGTTTTTTAGGACCTTGTCATCAGCCCCAGGTTTCTTTAACAGCGGGATCAGGCAAGCCTCCTTAAAGTCCTTTGGGACCTGTCCTGTTTCAAGGGACCTATTGAGAAGGGAGAGTACATCATCCTCTATCCCTGGCCAAGCTTACTTGAAGATCCTAGGTGGACAGGGGTCCACTGGTGAACCAGTCTTCACTCGGCCCATCAGTACTGCCAGAGACTCACTGGTGAGCGGTACTAATGTTGTTAACGGATGAACTACCCGTGATGGCGGGTTTGGACATTCCCAGTGACACCGGTCTGGATGCTGCATGAGAGGAACTTTTGCCTGATTTTAAAGGTAAAATATAGAGATTTAGAGAGGAGTACTCAGCCTATTCATTAAGATATACTTAGGTGACTGATTTGATATTCTTGTTTATTGATTTATAGGCATTACAAGAAACGGTCTTATAGTGGCTGATAAGGTAAAAGAGATTGTTGGTATTGAAAAGCACAGGTTTCATGTACCATGTAGTCGGGGATGCAATGATGGTTAGAACATTTATAATTACAGGGGACTGTGCAGGATTGCACTTGAATATCCCCAGTGGGACTGGACTTTATTTGTGTTTGGATAGGTAAGCTACTTGATTTAGAGGTATAGATAGTTTGGTGATGTTTCTTAAATTTGATGTATGACTTTTTCCATTACTTTTGAAGCTGTTTGCATTAATACAGACTCTACAACATGAAGAAAGAATTAGCTCATTAATCCAGATCGTGTTCTGATTCACACAAGACAATCTATAGGTGAGATGCGTTTGTATTCCGTGGGTATTAGGTGTAATATTACAGAGGCCTATAGGAGTTTAAGCAATAGGAGCGACTAATAGAGAATTGTTACAATTTGTTAGACTACTGATAATAACCTTCAAAAACTTGGTTGAGCAATAATTTTGGGGGGGATCTAGACACAACATTAGAGAACATGAATGTCAATCAGATTGAGTATCTTATTCTCATTATGATATTATGTGATCCCCTTTGTTTAAGAATATTCTAAACTCTGGAACATACTGTGTGCCTTACATTTGTTGTTTGAAGGTAGGCGCATTGATGTGGTTTTGCTTTACAATATATACAGTTCTGAGCGCTATACCGGGGTTGGTGCAGAAACATGGCAATTTCAATAGTAAAATGTAAAAGCTGAATCATAATTTGGTAATCCAGAGATCTGGAATGTCAGTTTAGCAGATATAGATCTATTATGATTTTTCTTATTGTTTTTTTATTTCATGACTCAGATACATACACATTTTAAACTCTTTTGGAAGGTGGAGACCATAGTCCATCAATTTGGAACCGTTGAAGACATATGTAATTGTCAGCTACTCATGTGACTAATATACAGTTGATTTAAGAGGTAGGCCTCTATGTTTTGATATTATCAATTGCTCGCAGTAGTATATAAAGGTCAAAATAGTATGTTCAATAGGCAGGTGTGTAAATTTTATGAATATTCTTAGTAATATGGAACATATATTGTGTTACTATGCAGGTATTTTGTGTTATTGATGGTCCACTGACAGTGTTCTTTTTTTGAATATTTACTCTTGCAGCCCTGATGAGGTCCATTCTGGACGAAATGCGTCAGCTGTATTGATCGGATTGATGTTAAATCATTGATTACATTTAAATGGAACTTTTGTTGCTAATTTTGTTGGAAATATTCTTGAATAAAGAACTTTGGTAATCAATATTTGAACCTGAGAAATTATTGGAACAATATCGGCACTCCGGGAAGTCAAGTGCCAGGATCCTTAATTATCTGTGACCATTAATATTTGGATAGCTCTCTCTGTGCTTTTCTTTTCACCCTGGCCGTCCTGTCTGGTTGTGGGTCTGTTACTTGGTCGGAGTCCACTTGACCTGCTGTTTAGTATCGGCCACATAGTGTGGTTTGATTAGGTCAATGGACATGAACCTGATCTCCTTTTTACCATGAAGGGGCGGTAGTAATACGGTTCTTGATCCGTGGATTGCTAGGACAGGTACTGGTTGTCTGTAAGAAGGCCCAAATTCCTTCTTGTCCATGATCTTTTTTCTGAGGAGATCCCCAAGCTTCGGGATCCAGACAGGCTTTGCTGGGATGGTTGGTTCTTCTTCAGTGGCGGTTGGCTTCAGGATCACGTTACTTTGTTTCATTCTTAGTTCATTTAAGTCCTGTAAAACAGACAAGCAATCTTTGATATAAAAATCTTTTTGGTCCACCACTGATGTCTGACAATCCAGGTCCGTGAACAACATTCTTGTCCCAACAAGGACCTTATATGATTGATACCCCCTAAAGAACTTCTTGGCAAGTTGTTATGACTACGTTGGACACTTATTAGATGTTTGACCTGAACCTAATACCCTAGCTGTTATAGATTGCTTTTTGTCCCAGTTTTTTCTCTCCACAACCGAATTTCCCTCAGGATGGAATGGACTAGAATACTGTAATGCAACGCCCAAATTGGCCATGGCCTCTATGTATGCTCGAGAGCTAAACGCAGGACCCTGGTCAGAATGTAGTGTGCCAACTGCGTATGTGCCGATAAAGATTCGCAAATCTTTTATAACAGTTTGAGCGTCAACTGAGCGCTGAGGCCACATCCAAATGAACCTTGAGCACGAATCCACTGTGACCATGATATATTTGTATTTACCATCTCTCTGTAAGGGACCGCAGTGATCCAGGTAAACGCAAGCTAATGGTTTTTCTGAAATTAACAGGGGCATCAGCGCAATATGTTTCACATTAGAAACTTTCATATTTTGGCATATTTCACATTCCAAAACTTAGTTTCTGGTCGGTTTCCTCATGCGTGGGCACCAGTATCTCTGTTTTAAAAATGTCACTGTGGCGGGCGGAAACACCTGCATGAGCAGAGGCAAGTCCTTCATGTGCTGCTAAGATTAGTCCTTATCTATGTTCCATGTTTGGAATTACCCTATCCCCCACTCCAGGGATTTGAGTAAACAGGACATTGTTTGCATCAGTTGCATACAAGTATTTGAGTGGAAACCCTTTCGATAATGTTTTACCATTGTCTTTGCTTGAAGCATTGACAGCTAGCAATATTTCTCTGTCTATTTTCGTTTTTGAACGCGTGATTGCAGCAACGGAAGCTGTTTACAAAGCTGCCTTCACGGCTTCATCAGCCAATGAATTCCCTTCAATGTGAACGCCATCATGTTGATGACTCAGCGTATGTATCACGTGAGTGTTGTGTAGTCCTTCTCGTAATTGAACTACTTGTTCCCAAAGCGTTTTATGCTTAATTGTGCCACTTTTTGCATCTTTGAAGCTGTTTTGAAAACAGTTTTGCAAGTATTCATTGTAAGATTGAACACAATAAAACGAATCGCACACTATTATTGTGGGAAATTCGCGATCAGTGTTTTCAAGTGCCATCTTGAATGCTTGTAGTTCAGCTCGCTGAGCTGTACAATCTCCAAAGGACTAAGTTTGTGACCATTGGTATAAATTTGCAAACACACCAATGACCTTGCACTATAAGCTTGTTAACCCCCTGTAGCTGATTCCCTCAGTATAAATTATACATTCATACTGGTCGAGAGGCAGAATTTCAGTAGGCAGAGGACATTCTTGTTCGAATTGTAGAAATGCTTGTGTTTTCAAATAAGGATCAAAAATGTATTCAACATCTGTTGCAGTAAGAGAATTAACCCATTGTATCCATTTCGGATGTAAAGCTTTAGCATTTGGAATGCTTGCTTTTGTCACCGCCTCTAAGGCAGGTACAGGAGTTATGACCATAATGCGTTTCCCCTGTGCTAGGGCTCTTTCTTTTGCTACAGCGGTTTGAACAGCTGTCAGAATTTATTCTGTAGAAGTGAATTTCATTTCTGCTTGTGTATACAAATGTGATTTTTAAGCTATTGGAACTTTTTCACCTTCGTTAAAAGTTAAGTAGGTGAATCCGAGATTTCTGTTTGCAATGAACGGAAAATTTCTGTGTGTTTTTCTGTCCAATTTACGGTTTTAAATAATCAGGTTTTATTAATTCGTAGAGAGGTTTAACCCTTTCTGCGTAGTTTAGAATGTAAGAATCCTAGAATCGACTGTAGGTTTTTCAACGTTTTTGGAGGTTGGAGCAGTGCACACTTTTCTAGAAAGTTGGCTGTCAGGCTTTTACCTTCGCTTGATAACTCATACCCTAGAAATAGGACGTGGAGATGGGCAATTCTCAATTTCTTGAAATTAAATTTGTAACCCTCAGAGGTGAATCCAAGTATAATGGTATTCACCCTATTCAAGCACCTATCCAAGTCATCAACTGTCAGATAGATGTCATCCACATATGACAATGCTTCATCATCATAAGTTTGTAGTAACTCTGTTACCCTTGCTGAAAATAACCCAGGACTATTCTTGAATCCTTGAGGGAAACAACAGAAGTGATTCTGTATCCCCATAATTGAGAAAGCGGTCAAATACCTGCTTTCAGCTGCAATATTTTGACAAAAGAAACCATTAGAAATATCTAATGTGGTTTTATATTTTTTACACACAATGTTATTCATTAATGCCGTACTGTGTGCATTTTGCACTCCAAATGTTTTGCAACAAGAATTTAGATGTCTGCAATCCAATACTAGACGATATGTATTGTCTGGTTTGGAGACAGGAAACAAAGGATTGTTTATTGGCGAGGTGCATGTTTAACCACCCCTTGGTATCCAAGTTGATCTAATATCTCCCTGACCTGTTTTTTTGCTTCTTGCTTAACAGGGTACTGCCTTTGTGCAGTTGGTTGACTTTTCAACTGGATGTTATGGTGAGGAGAGTCCTCATCCCATCATACATGATTTTTATATAATGCAGGAGCTTGGGCGAATGACCATTTCCTGGAATAAGTATATTTTAAATGAATTGGAACATGGTTAGAGAAGGCAGGCATAATGATGTCTTCGCCATGTGGGCACTCCCTGACAAATGTAGGTGGCCAGTCTTTTTCAGCTAGAAGAATGTCATACCAGGAAAAGTGAAAGCACTCCTTTGGGAGCGACTTACTAAGGGTTATGTCTCCCTCCATCCGGAGAGTTATTTCATATAACCTATGGGGAGAACTAACCCTTGTATCTGCAGTTTGAACTTCAATGTCTTCATTCAAGTCCACTGTCTCCAAAAGACCCTTCAGGTTCTGGCGAGGTATTGTGACTTCTGCTGCGTTGTCCAACATTGTCTGAGTCCATTCTCTGTTCTTGAGTAGTGTCCTAAAGATCCTCTGCATGTCTGATTTTTACACCTGCTACCTTCTTTTTGGTGAATTGAGGTTTCTTGTTTTTCTGAACAAGTTGATCGTCTTTGGACTTCACACGTTCTTCTTTGTTTTCTGACCGTCCTCTTCTTTCGGATTTCTGTGATGAAGTCTGAAAGGTACGAGAGGAATGTACATCAGTATCTGGATATCTGTCAGGTTGTCTCAAATTATCCCTATTCCTGAGGATGTACCTCCTTTCAGAGGGCTTCTTTTGAGGAGACCTACCTCTGGATTGAAAACGCTTCTCTTTAGAAGTTTATTTGCTATTCTCCCACTTCTTTTTAGAAGGAGTAGGAGTGTTTTTAGAAAAGACCTTTCCAGGACTTTTAGACAGTTGTGGTTTAACTGGTTTCCCACCCAAACTGTCTCTGCCTAATTCTTCATAGGATTTTTCAATTATTCTGGCTAGTTCTTGTGGTTGTTCTGTTAATCAAATTCCCTTAACTTCTGCCGGATCGCCACTGATGTTGCTTTAATATTAGCTAATATTATTGCTGAGACCAGATTGAAATCATTCAGTAGTTTCATACCCAAATTTAAAGCAGGCTCTGCCCAGAATTCGTTTTGAATCTGTTTCAGGACGTCTGGTATTAACTCCATGGACGGAACACCATGTGTTTTAGTGTACATAGCAGCAAAGACTGTACCCCAAGTGGTGCAGTCCTCCAGATGTGATGTAATCCCCATTGGTAAACAGATTTTTAAAATTCTGTGTTTCTCATGAGGGCTAGTAAGAAATACTGCTTCCATTGGAGTCATTTTTGGAGCTATCCTGAATGGAATTGTTCACGTTGTTCATTTACCTATGACTGAGTGTAAAGTCTGTGGTGTAATTTGTAGTGTATTCCCCTGGTGAGAGGTTTGTTGTGGAATAACTACTGTTGGTAGGACTGTTGAAGTCCACATGACATATTGAACCAATTGTCTATAAATTTTGATTAACTCTTTAAGTTGCGTTAGTAACACCGCATCTGACATTTCTTCAATGTTAGGATGTGGTATATAGCCGGATAAAATCAGCCATGTTGTTCCTGGTCTACCTAGTGGACCGAACCCGGTAATGTGATTTAAATGTTTTAGGTCGCCTTTAAACCAGAGCTCATGCTCCTGGTATGTGAATGGAATTTCAATATCCTCAAAATTAATATACTCATCTGATGGATCATCTTCTTTGTAGAAGTGAAACATATGTGTTACTGGATTTGCTTCAGGGAAAACTATCCATGAATAGAATACCTCTGTCTTGTGATATTCATGTGCCTCTATCACAAAAGGTACCCTACCACCTCGTGATGTTAGGCCATGTGTTATGAGCTTTATAATGATGGCTTTCCGTAATTTTGGAGGAATGACCATAGCATTCTCATCGGTTTCTTAGAAACCTGTATAGTTTAAAGCTGCATCGGCTGGATCAGCCGCAGCTCCACCAGTTTTGGTGTTGTTGCCGTTGTCTGTCACTGTTTAATAAAATTTGCAGAGCAAGTTTCAAGGAAACAAAAATAAGATGCACAATATTTTGGAACACTGTATCCTTCAACGTTGAACAAACCAAAATGCTAATACAAAGAATTTTTCATCCTACTCAGCTATGGCGGATATTATCCCTTTTACCCACTCCAGAATTCTAGTGGAATATTACGGGAAGAGGGGTCTCTGAGAAAGGCACGACTGAGTTACTTTAGTATCTAGCGTTAAATTAGTGCCTTACCAAACCTTTGGGAGCCTTGTAGTGTAGTTCCTATATTCCCAATAGGCTCTGCGCATTGGAATAATATACACTATACATTTGACATAGGACTGACGTCAGTATGTCTCTATCGAGTGTACTAAACTTAATTGTGTGTGTGCCAGCTAAGTCAGAAGTCACTAGAAACTTTCTCGAATAAACAAGAAGGGATCAGTTTCTGACAACCGCATAAACATGGCAACTTTGTTTCCCCTAAAACAGAAACATATCTCCAGAGTTGTGGAAACAATAGATAACTAGTTCACTCAGTCAATCGTGCATGCTTCGCCTCTACAGAGTTACATAGAAATAGAGAGACTGGCGTTTCAATAAAAGGGGTTTATTGAACAGTCTTATTTCTCATGCAAGAGATATGAACTGCTACAATCGTTACACAGAATGCAAAGTATAATGCGTACAGCGAGAACAGTATTATAAAATAATACTGTAATAGCATTGTCTGTTGCTATGACATATATAAAAATACATACATAAATAACACTGGCTAAAATACTCAACTGGTGCTTATAAAATACGCCTACCCCAATGTACCTAACCTAGGTCTAGTACCAGGGAAGAAGTAGGTGTTTGTCTTTTAGCATAGGTTTCGTTTTTGTCAAGATTGCCAAAGGTTTCTCTAGGTTCAAAACAGCTCCATACCTTTAGAATGAGCGAGGTTGGTATCTCTTTCACAGGATTCGATTTCCCAACACCCCGCAAGGGGAGTCAGAAACACTGGAGCTGAATTCTCAGCAGGAGGATGACAGCTTCTGGTCAGTGTGTCAGCTGGAGAGTTGGCTTCCATCGGCACTTGCTGTAGCGAGCTGCGTCGTGCAAGTAGGTAGTCGAACTGCACTGAACCACACCGTGCTTTGCTATAGCAAGTGAAGGTATATTTATACCTTGAAGGTGTTTAGGAATGCCTGTATTGACGTACAAGTCAGGCATATGAATGTCATGGATGAACCCCTGTGGAATAGATGTTCATGCATAATCATGATTTTCTTGGAGAAATCAATATCCAGGATAGGGGAAGTCCCTTCTGCTTAAGAGTCTGGTTTTCCAAGAAATCGGTGTGAAGTAGATGAATGGATGGAAGTAGCGACGCCTGTATTTGGGTAGCATGGGCTTTGCCTAAATAAGGTCTGGTTTTCTATGCCTATATAAGGGCAATGTGAATTGTACCTATATAAGGGCATGAATTGGGAAATTCCTTCGGAATCTAAATCGACATACAACACAGGCACATTAACCCTCTGCGCTATCTTTCCATGAGTCAGAACTTCCACTAGACAAAACCTCGCTCTAGGGAGAAGTTTATTCACCGGAGTTATTATGACATTTTTATTATTGCCGAAAATTGCTGGAGGCCCGGAAGGAGGCACCAAGTGCTTTTCAAACCATAATATCCAACTTCCCCACTCAAAGTCAGCACCCGATGCGGTCACACCGGTCGCATCGCCCTAGAGCCAGCTCTTCCCAGGGGTCCTGTGACCTCAGTGTCAGAGTCACTGTTGCTCTATTGTCTGCTACTTCATAGGCCTGCCCGCAAGACTGGAGGTGAACTTCAGTATGGATTGTGGTGGGCAAGCCTTCGGGGTGAATTCACATTTGCCACTGCTGGGGTCCACCTGCTAGGGCTAAGACACCAGGGCTTCTCCGGTTTTGCTGGCCCTTCTAAGGTCTAGCATGCGAATGTGCTCCCTCAGGAGATTGGTCTGGGGGACTAGTCATGAAGGCTGAACCTGCTACCCCAGTTCAAAATTCGGCAGCTCTGACCTCAGTGCTACATCCGCTCCCTCACTGAACACCATACTGCCCTACTGAGAGAAATTCACACTGCCTTCAACTACAATCTAATTTGACCTGCTAAAAACAACTGGATGCAACTCAATTCAAATTATGCACTAGGCAAGAGCAATATGCTGCCTAAAAGAAAAAGAAACAACATCCTGGAAAAAGCAAACACTCAAAAGGTATGAAAGATTAAATAAAGAATGTGAATTGTAAGCAGGAACGACATGGTGAACTTAACACTTTTACAGTCATTATTCAGAAATCAACGAGTATTTTTGCCTGAAAAGTTAAGGACATAACTAAAGGGCCCAGAAAGGATCCATTTCAATGTCCACGGCTCATATGCTAAAAATATGTTAGCAGTAAGGTTTAAAAAGACCAAATTAGTGAACACAAAGCCGCCGTACACATTTTGTTTTTCAAACCTCCCGTCAACCAGGTATTGCAGTACCTACAGGTTTGGTCACTTCCCAACGGGGGAAAACAGTGCTGTTCAAAGAAAGACATGAAAACAAAAGTAGTGCTTTACTGGCATACTCTGTAAAGTGACGCTAATGTGTTTGAGTGTGAATAAACTTGGTCACTTATGGCGAATGGCCTGGTGGCTGGACTCAATTAGTCTTGTTAGTAAACCCCTCACACACCAACCTGGTTGGTGTCATGCTTCATCATTGGGTCCAACGAGGCAGCTGAGTGCCGCCTGGTTGTGCTTCAATGCCGGACTACAGCGGAGCAGGTGTCGTGCAACAGTGTGATATGGATGAAGGTGAATGTTAAAATATACCTCTGGGAATCCTTACATACAGGGTTATTCTTGCGGCCCAGGTATTTTAATTAAAATGTGTGATACAACTGTTAAATGCCAAGTTTTTGCTATAAGTTGTCTTGATTGACTAAGTCAGGTTTAGGAGATGGAAGATGATTGAAAAGATGAGAAAAATCCTCCTTTTTTTCATTTTTTGGTTCCTGCCTTTTCTCCTCTGAGTTCGCCTTTGTTTGGCATTAGAGGTTGCCCTTGTTTCTGCTGGCTTCTCTTCCAGACCCCAAGAGAGTCCTGTTGCTAGATGAATAAAGACGTGTAATTCTAGATTTTATGTGTGGCGTAGCCATTGGCGGGTACAAAGCCTGGGAAGGATGCTACAACTGGTGTCGATATAGAGCATAAGTAATTCGAAGATAGTCAGTGCTCTCCCAGAGACTTTGCTGTGGTTCAAGCAAACTGTACCTCAAAATGAGGGACTATGAACTTTTTCTAAAGTCCAGCATACTTGCCCCAATATAATAAATTCAAAAAGGTGTGCAGTTCCTAGCTGGTTTGAGGGGACAGGTGGACTAGGTGGTTCGAGGGGACAGGTGGACTAGGTGGTCATAAGTCCTCACTGGGTACAAGGGGAATGGGGAGTTCCTCCTGTTGGAATTAGGGCCGTTACACACCCGTCTGGGTGTCATGCTTCATCATAGGGTGTGCTACTCATCAGGTCAGCACTGTAATACCTAATGGGCTCCCTCTGAGGGGCTCTTTGGTGGAGATCTTTTATTCCAATTAGCCATTTGGTGCTGTGAGGGTGAGGGGCCTAAATGTGTAGATGCAAGGAGTGAAGCTGAGCTAACCAAGGTAAATTAAAACAGGAATTGAAAGTACCAGTCAGTCAGTCAAAATACTTTATTTTCGATAAATTAATATCATAAAAAGACATAGGCACAATACAATTTTATACAATCATCAACACATAATTATACAAAGTCAAATCTTAAATAATTTACATCCTATTACTTTTTACAAAAAAGAAAAATATAAAAAGCACATCAACATTTTACAAACTCAGTTTTTTAAAATGTATTAAAAAGAGGTCAGTGAGTAAAAGCCATATATACATATTGCATTTCAGGATATTAATTCATAAAGTAAACATTTCCTATGACCAGTGTTTAAATTCATCTCTTATAGGATCATATTAGTTAGATTATCAGACAACATCCTTTTCTTAATCCTGACAGCCCCCACTAAAAAACTCGCAACATGGGACATAGTGATGGGGGTCTGTAATAACTGTAAAAACAGGAGCGCTGGCTTGACCTGAATGAAACCTGCCTCCTTTAAGATAGGAATCAGATATTTCCTTCTTGGTGCCGTGTAGTGATCACAGAACATTAAAAAGTGTAATGTATTCTGGATCGAAAAGTTTTCACAGGAACACGGCATAGCATTTTCGGGGGTACTCCAGGTTGGGAAATGTCAGAGAGTTAAATGAATCAAGTTAAACCGAAAACGCGTTAAAAGAAAGCGATGAAAAGGTTGGTTTACAGTAGTTAGGTATGATTCAGGTCCTACATGAGTACTCAGAATAATGCTAGTCCGCACTGTTGGTTTCTCGAGCTCTACTTGTTCCCTTTCCAGACTTAACATTTCTCCCATCATGCCTTTAATTAGCTCAATGTCTTTAACAGTTATAGAGGCCGGGGAAAAATAGAGATCTGGTCTCCCCAATTTAATAAGACAATTCTTAATGTAGGCTAGCCACTGGATTTTATTTACTCTGTCCAGCTGCAAGCAGTCTTTTAAAATAATATGGTTAAGGGGGATTTCTTGGTTCAGCCATGTCTTTAACCAAGCCAGAACAGGGACCACTTTAGTCAAGTCTGAAATATATCCTAAACCAAGTTCAGTATGAACAATATATGTTGAAGTGGACTGTGGTACAGAGAGAACAGCTCTTAAAAAATTGTTCTCAGTGATCTGTAGACTTTCCATGGGACAATATCCCCATATAGCACTTCCGTATGTTGCAACAGCAAGACATTTAGCTTTATAGATTTTTAAAAGAGTTGCTACTGGCCTTGCACCCAATTTTTTTGAAAAGCCCTGCAATGCAGAAGATGATCTGGCAAAGGAAATGTTCCTATTTTTTAACTGAGGGCCCCAAGTGCCTCTGTCATCAAAAGTGATACCCAGGTAAGGGAAAGTGGCTACCCTGCAGAGCTCTTGTTTGCCACAGGTGAATGTTTTTCTGAGCTTATTTTTCTTATCCTTGCCCAATATCATAATTTGAGACTTTTTTACATTAATTTTTAGGTCCAAAGACCCCATAAAGTCCTCAAAGGCATCTAATAATCTTTGAAGGCCTACACCAGTGCGCGAAAGCAAGACGGCATCATCCGCGTATAGGAGAACTGGAATTCCAAATTCCCCTATACGTGGAATATCAATGGATGCCTCTTTAAGTGCTGGTTCCAGGGCATTTATATAGACTGTAAATAGGAGGGGAGCCAAAATGCACCCCTGCCTGACCCCCCTTTCTGATTTAAAGTGGCTCGTGCATCGCCCCTCCTGGGTAACTCTGACCAAGGCTATTAGGTCAGTGTGTAAGTCTGCTAAAAGGCTAACAAGTGCCCTATCTAGTCCTATCTCAAGCAGAATTTTCCATAATTTAGCACGTTTACCAGGTCAAAAGCTGACGAGAGATCCATGAATCCTAAGAACATGGACCCCTCTTTGGCCCTTGTATACTTTTCTACCAACAAATGCAGATTAAGGCCTTGATCTATTGTGCTCCTTTTTGATCTGAAGCCATACTGAACGTTTGAAAGGACCCTATTTTCTATTAACCAATCATTCAGTTTTGATAAAATAACCCGGCCCAGAATTTTCACAGATGAATCTATCAATGAAATGGGTCTGTAACAGGATGGGTCTTGCCTGTTACCTTTTTAAAGACCGGTATGATGATGGATTTTTTCCAGGAATCCGGGATTTTATCAGTTGAAAGAGCATTAAAAACATTACATTAGACCTTAGACGAAAATTTCGGGGCACTTTTAAAGACATCCCCTGGTACCCCGTCAGGACCCGGTGCCTTATTTTTCAGGGTCAGATCTATTGCCTTTTCCACTTCTGTTGCCACAAAAATAACGGCATTCTCTGTGGTACGTGGTACCATTACCTCAGCTTCTGAAATAAAAGTAGAAGTGGTGACACTGCTAACTTCCGAGTATATTTGACTAAAATGTTCGACCCAGCCTTCATCTGGGATATTTGCCTCTTCGTCATCAGAAAAAAGTGGCTGATTTATAATTTTCCAAAAAAGGCCACTATCTTTTAGAGTTTCTGGTTCAAGAAGTTGGGCCAAAGCTTTATCTTTCAAGTCCCTCTTCCTTTCTAGGATAGGTTTTTTTGAGGCAGTCCTTGCACTAGCGATGTCTGCACTGTTCTTGGGGTTGCTTTTAAAGCTTTTAATAGCACGCCATGCGCTTTTGAGCATTTCTTATCGAACCATCTTTTACCCAGTAGCGGTTGCTGCCTAGATTTTTTCTGGAGACTACGATTGATTTCTATACAGATATTATCAAATGCTACTATAACATCTTTACATTCTGTTCTATTCGCTAAGCATATTGCAACTTCATCCTCCACTTTGGACAAAACCTCTCGAAGAAAAGTTTCAGGGACTATTTTGGTCCATTTCAGCCTACGGTTTTGATCTTTTACCATAACATTTTGTCCCCCTCTAACTTTTACTGTTTTTAAAGAAATTAAATCTGTATGCTTCATTTCAATTAAAACAGGGTTATGATCGCTAAAAACTGACACCTCTGTGTAATATTTTATCAAATGTTTTAACCAATAAGAAGACACAAACATATAATCTATAATAGTATCCAGGTCTTTACCCTTGAAGGTAGGGGACCTTTCTTTTCCATCCCCACATCCTGACTCATATAGGTTCCATCTTGCAAGAAAAGTTTCAAGGTACTCTATTCGCCTAGTATGTTCCAGATGGACAGGTGAGGAGAGGGGGGGACCATCAACATCATGAATAATACATGGTAGGGTACATGGGTGTATGTTAAAGTCCCCTAATAATATCAATTCAAAGGCATCTACATTAATACTGTAAGTTGACAAGAATGTATCCAATAGTTCCAGATTTTGACTGGTATGCTCATTTGAATGTGAATTATAAAAATTTACAAAAAGAATCTTGGCTTTGTCTTGAATAGATAGTTCAACAATCAGACAGTTTTCCGAGCCTGAAGAACAATGCGTTAGTGTTCCTTTTATATCCAGTTTAAAAAGGCTTAAAAGGCCCCCCTTAGATCTTCCTGCCACACTACTACTGGCTGGGTTGAAGAAATGGCAATAACCATCCAAAGAAAAACTGTTTGTTTGGTCCCAAGTCTCTTGTAGAGCAATGATGTCATAGGATTTTAAATACATTAACCATTCAGCATTCCCAGTTTTATTCTTTAGGACAGCAATGTTCCATGTAGCAATTTTAAAAGTCGAAGTTGATATCTGGCTAGAGTTCTCTGGGACAGCGGGCAGTCAATTATTTTCCTCTAATGATGATAAGGGAGAAAAACGATTGTAGAGAGGTAAAGTGTAATCAAAATACCTGTTTGCTAATTGATAACAGTAAGAGTCCGCTCTATTTTGTTGCAAGGGTACATTCAAAGGGGCATTCGACACACAACCAGCCATTCCCCTCCCATGGCCATGTACAGGATACCTTTGATGATGAGGTACTCGATGTTGGGTGTTGTCCAGATGATTATAGAAAAAGCCAAGAGGTCTGGCGCATACTGAGTTATCAAGGTTTGGTAAGGAAGCAGCTCTAAGGAGGGCTGTTGCAACATGTTGCGGGCGTTTAAAATTTACAATAATGTAGTCCCTGCTTATGTTTTTCCTACCATTACCCAATCCAACTAACTCTTCGAGTGGATATTTTGTCGTTAGAAAAGGCATACGGAAAGCCACAGTTCCTATTCAACCAGGCAAGGGTTTTATTTTTTAAGGCAGCATGTGTTTCTAGCCTAGGATCAGTTAGGCAGGAGTCAACCTCAGGCACGTTTGTTAAAACCACCGTGTATGGAACACACTCCGGTGGGAGGTTGACAGAGTTCTTCCTCCTTATCCTACTTCTCCCGGCAGTGTCTCCCCCTGCTAAGTTATTTTGGCTACCATTTAGTGCTACTTGGGGTTGTACTGGTGTTTGTACTATAGGTGTTGCCGCTATTGGTAGGTTTGTAGCTGGGATGTTCGGAGCATGTGCGACTGTGGGCGCCTGAACAGTAACCCCTGAGCCACTAACCCTAGAGCTAACCGCTACTGGAGCTACGGGTTCCTCTGTGATGTTACCCAAATGACCTAGTAGGCCAATTTAAGGGCTCATCTGAATAGGAAACCGGGTCATGTGGGAATCTAAAAGACCCCCAAGTCTAGAGACCTCATTGGCGACTATATCTAGCTTTTCTACCAATGGTCTAATCAATGCCTCTAATTTTGTCTCAATGATCGTGGCCAAAAGTTCAATGTGGGCTGGATGCAAGGTGCTCCCACCCACTATGTTTACAGGCTCGGGACGGTCTTCCCTGTTATGTGATGTTGAGCCTGTCTTTTTGGTCTTCAGTCCCACCACCCTTTTAGCAGGTAGCTTCCTGCAAGCACGCACTATCCTCCGTGCAGGTGATTGAGGTGGTGAGGACCTTGGGGAGGGTGACGGTCTCTGACTTGGGATAGATTCAATTACGATTTCCCGCTCATCTGTTGGCACTATAATGGAGGCTTCATTATTTGAATCATCATTATTTGGAGCTGCCAAGCCACTGTCTATATGGGGCAGCGATGTGGTAGGTGCACTCAGCTTTGTAGGTGAACTATCTGGACTAACCCTACTTAGTGATAGTCTCCTATCTGTGTTAATCTTGCTGACAACCTTTACAAGATAATTATCCATTGTCCGTATGTCATTTACTGCCGCTGGTTTAGCCGACCTCAGTTTGGACATAATAAGGCCCTATAGATGATAGTTGTGGGGTATGTAAAATGGCAAAACCCAAGCCAGTTATTGAAAAGAAGCTATCAAGACAATAAGACCAAGAAAAGTAAAACAAACGTAATACGGTGATTAAAAGATAGGCTTACTCCAAGTCCATAGTCCAGAAACAAGGAGCCAAAGTCCGTGGCTCAGCCCGGCCTCCTCTGGCCTCTGACGGCCGCAGACGGCCCCGCCGTTGTCCCGGGCTTCTCCCGGGCGCGCCCGCGCGCGTCCCGCGGGACGAGGGAGCAAGTAATCCTTTATGCCCCCAGGCACTACCTGCTTCTGTGGGCGGCGGCGGCGTCCTTGCCACAAGGGGCTGCTGGGAGTTGTGGTTTGTGCATGGCCCGGCGGAGCCAAGCCCGGCCAGGCCACCAGCGGAGCAAAGCCCGGCCCTCCTCTCCCAACAGCAGCGGAGCTGAGCTCAGTCACAAACAAACAGCGGAGCAAAGCCTGGCCGTGAGCGCTCAGGTTCGCAGAAGGCTCCCGCAGCACTCCCTCGCAAGGGATCCTTTATGCCCCCAGGCACTCCCTGCTTCCGAGGGCGGCGGCGGCGTCGTCCTTGCCGCAAGTGGCTGCTGGGAGTTGTGGTTTGTTTGTGGCCCGGCGGAGCCAAGCCCGGCCAGGCCACCAGCGGAGCAAAGCCCGGCCCTCCTCTCCCAACAGCAGCGGAGCTGAGCCCAGTCACAAACAAACAGCGGAGCAAAGCCCGGCCGTGAGCAGCTCTCGAGTTTGCAGAAAGTACCAGAGAAAATACTTTTAATCAGTAGGCCTACAAACCCGATTAAAAAAAAAAAAAGGTGGTGCACTACTGAAGTAATGTTTAAGAATTAGGTGCTTTTTCAAGCGGTACGCATGTTTCTCGCCTAGTTGTCCTATGATCTAGCAGCGAATCGTGAAGACTGTGGAGAAGTGTGGCTCAATGGTTAGAGCGGCAGACCCTGATGCAAAAGTCTAGCCCGGGACAAGGGTTCAATTCCCCGCCTCGGCGGGTCTTGGGCTCAAAATTCCACGGACCTGATAATTCTTGCCTCGGTGCCTATTCCAATCATGGAGTCCCACTCTGCAACTCTGGGCAATAGCTTGCTTAATCTCCACAACAGCCCCCACAACGCTAAGGATGCCTGGCCTCCACCTTGAGGGTGCCCAGGAGTGGACGCCTCACAGGGAAATCCAGGATGGGTTCCACAGCGGTATTCGTACAAGCGCCTCGAGACCCTTACGGGTGAGTAGTGCGCTATACAATAATCAATTTACATTTTTACATTTTTACAAGTGAATCCACCTACACAACAGGTGGTTGTCCGGTAAAGTGTCCCTGATAAGCCACCTAACAAACCTCCTGTATGGTACCTTTAATTGGAAGACCAAACTAATGAAATAAAAAAACGGTATTAGACAACAAAAATCATAAATGCAGTCCAATACAAAGCACACGTGTCCCCTTTAAAACCTACATGCTCAAGCACACAGTGATGAGAATTAAAACAGGCGTGTTACAAAAGTAAGAGTCACATGAGTGTCACACTCTATTGTGATATACTGGCTCTTAAAAAAACAACCATCATGCTAGCAGAACAAGACAAACTCACCTAATTTGGTTTGGTAACTAATACCATCGACTCCCGGAATGATTGACAAATGGAATTCCCAATGTCCTTTGTGGAATCACAAAAGAAGGGGATATGAGATACACTTCATAAAGATGATTGTAAATACAAAGTGTAGGAGAAAGGTGGAAGAAATGCAAAGAGGCTCTATGGTACGAGGCCACAAACTCAAAACATAGCAAGTGCCTCTAAGGTATGAGGCTTCAAACTCAAAGTCACTTCATAAGAGTCCTACTGAAGATGAAACGTGGGAAATGAGGTAAAGGACATCACAAGCACCTCTAAGGTATGAGGTTACAAACTCAAAGGTAAGGAAAACAAAGCACGGCAATTGTCGTGTGAATCTTAAGCATCTACTCACGTTTGCTGAACTGCAACACAGTCAGCAGACCTACCCACTTGCTGCCGGGAATCGGGAGGTACTGAGCTTGTGTGTCAGAGCTCCTAAATACCTCCAGGGTAACCACTCGGTTAAGGTTGTAGCCCTAGAGTGTCAACCGCGATTCCTGCGGCAAGAATGGCCGCAATCTTGGGTGAATGGAGTGCTAGTGTTCTCTATCTTAAAGAGGCTAAGAGTGGATGGTAGGTTCTCACTGGGAAATTACTGGTAATAGGCTGTGTTCATAGACCAGTAGTGTAGCCCTAATGTGTCACCAAATCGTACAAAGTGTCACGCAACATCTTTAAAGTGATCAAATGTATGAGTTGAGCCCAGATCCCAGAAAAGTGTTGCATATTATATTAGGATGGCCCGGGTATCCGAATGTGTGAACAAGGGCTCAGATCCCCAGTAAAGTTTGTGAGGTGTAAAATTAAGAAAATTAGTTGGCAAGGTGTGCACTAATGTTGCTGTGGGCCAAGGTGCGTGACACTGTCAAGGATAGTTCGCTCATCTTAGCACATAGTGTAGACAACTTGGCAGTGCAAAGATGTGATGCACATTGGTTGCACTCTTTGGAAGTCAAAACTAAATGTTGTTACCAATGCACACTAAAGAAAATTAGATCAGTAAAGTCTGTGGGGGGGATCTCAAAGGTGTGGTATGCTCGATTGTTCAGAGGAAGGGATAACCAGATTAGTTACCTCACAAGAATAAAAAGAATAAAAAGGGGTAGATGGATGTGTGTCTAAAATGTGTAGTTAGCTACGTTACAAGACTGTAGTACTACAGATTATTTTATCTATTTAGTGCACTCCGTGGGATATCCTCATTCAACCCCTGCTTATTAGTTGAAAGGCGATCGACCCATCTCTGTTCCACGCGCCTTTGCTTATTTTAGGATGAGCCTCAAGTACAACCCAGCGGAAGGTGTCTAGTGAGAGCTGTAATTGATCACAATGTGTGCACATTTTGGTATTCATTCTATGGCACCTAATGTTGCTCCGGTGTTCTGTGATACGTGTTTTTATCATTCTTGTTGTCATGCCAATGTATCCTAGATTGAATGGGCAACTGATCATATAAATACACGTGGATGTGTTGCAATTAGTGTGCGTCCTTAGTTCCCATTTAAATGTATTGGAGAATTTGATTTCCTTAGTGACCTCAGTCAGATTACGCACTGTACAGGAACCACATGAGAAGTGTTCTTTAACAGGAGGGAGACCCCATAGTTGTCTTTGTGGGTTCCAGCATACCTTTATGAATGTACTTTTTTAATTTGTTCAAGCAAACTGCTGATGCATGCCACATTTGCCATTGAAGATAGGAATTGACGATTAATGCATGTGAAATCAAAGCGCAGCTCCAGCTGCTATGAAGCAGTTGAAGATAACCTAAGCATTGTAGATAAACAACACATCGTTGGCTGAAAACGTGTTTGTCCGCCATACATAGAGGTAATGCTCTGCCATTCAAGATAAAGCACCAAAGACTGCAGTAGTCAAATACAAATAAAGTATATAAAAGCACTGGCTGACATACCAATCAAATCAACAAGAAATCATACTGTCTATGCCCTTACCAGAGAATAAAGAAGAGGAGCTCTATGACCTCAGCACCAGCAAAAAGACATAAGAAGTAGCACAGTGTTGTGCTTACTGTGTTGTCCTCTACCTGAAGCGGCACACCACCAAAGGTACAAGGCAGCAGCTCATAACAATCCACAGGTCTCCAGACAGTGAAAGTGCACTGATAGGGACCAAAAAGGAGGTCACAGTCTCACAGGCAGTCCAGAACCCTCTGGAGGCCGACCCATCGCAGGAACTCAGAAATGGTGCAAATGATGAAGTTTCTAGTGGAAAGTAGATAGCATCTAAAAGGGCTCTACCCTTAATATCAGCCACTCCCATTAACAGTTTACAATGCTGCTGTCTTCTGGAAACCACCAACTTTTGATACTGCCAAAAAGCAAAATATTGGTGAAAGATGAGCTACTTGGATAGAGACATTCCATCATTTCATTGATGCTCTTGAAGAGACTGATAACAAAAAGATTAGTAAGTATCTCAAAAATCTTGCTGGTGATGGTGAAAGATACATTTTCAGTCAAGAATGACAGAAAGTAGGTAAAACCATTGATGTATTTGTGGGGAGACTCAATGCAATTATCAAACACTGTAATTTCAATTAATTTATTGATGAAGAAGCTATACGTCTTAGAGTTATTGATGGATGCTTGTCAGATCCATTCAGATGAAAAATGCTGAGAGAAACTCTTAGTCTGGAGTGAGTGTTAATGGCTTCCAGAGCTGAAAGAGTGTGCTGATAGACAAGATGCTGGCATGGATGCCAGAGGCTGCGAGAAAGAATCAGTCATCAGTGTGAAAGATAAGCCAAAGCAAAAGTCTGAAGGATACAAATTGATGACTACATGCAAAAAGAAGTTGTGTTTTAGATGTGGGTTTCTGTTTCCACATGAAGGTAAATATCCCGATTTTGGGCAGATATGTAACAAGCATTTGCAATTCAGTAGGTCTTGCATTTGTGAGATTTTAAGCTATTGGGATTGTAAATGACAATGCCTTTTATGTATCCGTTTTGAAAACCTGTAAGCAACGACTAGAAGTATAAAGTGCATATAAATAAAAGGCATTGTTATTCACAATGCCAACAGGTCAACGTTTAGAAAATGAGGGGCCTATTACATTGCAAAGGCTGGTTGTTACATTGCTCGTGGGCCCTTAGTGAATTCTGTTGTCCACCTCCCAAGCCTGTGTGAGCCAGACTGGAGTACATTTTCAAGCCCCGCTGCTTCAGAACCTTATTGCTAGGTGTGCTTCGGGACACAATGGCCTGGAAACGTCCTTTTATTTGCTTTTATGTGTTCAAGGATAATGTACTCCTCTTGGGGCACGATAACCCTTGTGCAATGTGTGCCTCCTTCCATACACAAACAGATACACACACCCAGATGAAGAAACACATAGCGAACTCATAAAGAAACCCAGAGAGAAACACTAACACACAGAGTAAAACACACAGACACAAAATTATGTTTACACCAATACATGCATATATGGCACAAAGGGGATGCAGGGATTCTGCTCCTACACAGAACTGTGCATAGCGACTTGGAACCTCAGTGAATTAGGGTGTACCAAAACCCACCTTAGTATCCAAAATCCCCTACCAGACTAGCAATCAGTGTCTCATTGGTTCTTCCATACCCCCAATGATTAGACAACCCAGAACATGAACTTAGAATAACTCAGGTAACGTGGAACACACAAACACTCTTTTGTTATACTATCATATCAGTCCAAAATGAGGAGTAAATGAAGAAACGTGCAAGTTTGAAATATTTAATTCTAGTGCCGTGTTCTCAAGTGCAGTATCTTAGCTAATACAAGCAGACATATTATAAGCAAAAAGATTATCAGCATAGTTACTATCCCATAAAATACAAAGGGAGAAATCATGTTTAAATGCTAAATGAAAAAGGCTAGATTGCACCTAGAAATCACCCTCCCTTGCTAGTAGGTTATTTTTATATCTACAGAATGTCTCTTGGGTTTACAAGGGCGACCTCATACCTCTGGTCCTCCTAGAAATGGATCACATCATTTTCTACACCAGCTCTCTGCGTGCAAATGTTCTTCAAGTGTGTGTGCATGCTTTGCGCCGTGCATTATTAAATGCGCCAAAATCAGAGGTGGCCACAGCTGCATATGTGTTATGTCTAGGACGTGCACTGATCAGACCGAACAACAGCCACTGTGTTGAAATAATATTGAAGGCCTCTGCACTCACTGTTCAGACATAGCTTACCAAGCAAAGCTGATACAATAGGAAAACATATTATTCTCGTGTGAAGCTAAATATTCTGCTATACTCTAAACATTTATAATATGTGCTGTGTGTAAAAGCAGCAGAAAGGAAAAATGGTGTTTAAACTTCTAATAAGCTCATGCTAACTTAACCCAGTGTAAAGGCAAAGCCCATCTGCATGACACCCTCCCTTGATCCGAGCACGGATAAGATAAGACAAAATAATAGAAGGGGCAAATTTTGGAACGCAGAGTTCAATAACAATAGTCAGAACCAGTCTCAAATTTGCACAAGGGTTTTTTTTTTCTTCAACAAAAACCTTACAGTTCAACAATAGTTCAACCTTAAAAACTGTAGCCAGTGGACATAGTAAAGTCAACAGGACTGGGCAGAGAAAAAAATTGATAAAAAAGTAAAAAATATCCGATGTCCAAAAACTGTGTCGGTCACTGAAGAAAGAGACGATGGCACATCTCATTCGAACAATGAATATGCAAAATATGGAGCAACAGCCTCCAACAGGAAGCCACTGTTCCGATCTGAAAACATTTCGGCCATCCAATTTAATAAAGAGAAAGAACATACGTGTTCCTCAATTACCGGAGTCTCTAGCACCATCAGAGGACAATTCGGTGGGTTTTCAATGAAACTGTGTGCCAAGAAATCTTGCCCCGCTGCGAAGACATTCCAAAGACCCAGAACTCCATGCATCGCTGCAAAAGCCATAATCCCTCCGCCAGAACAAAGCACCTTGTGAGCAACTAAGGGGCTTATAAGCTGATCATAATCCGCATCGGGTGACACCGTATTGCAGAGACACAAATCCAGGGCCCAGTCGAATTCGCAACTCAGGCAATGAAAGACAGGCTGGATGCATGTAAAGCAGGAAAATCGAAACAATAATCCATAAGCCGTACTCAAAGTAGCAAGAGGCAGCGCTCCATAGTACTCAAGCATTCGGTTGCGAAGCAGACCCAGCCGTGACAGCTCTTCCAGTAACACAAGATGTGCATCCATTTTGAAACAAACAAAACAGCAAAAGCATGCCTGCAGCCAGAGCCAGCAGTAAAGGAAATCCACAAAAACAGGCTGGAAAAAATAGAATGAAAAAATGCTGGGAACACACCAAATATAGTTTGAAAAGAAGTCACAAGGCCACTGCTTACAACTTTAAAAATAGTATGCCAGCCTGTGGTGGAGGATGCATTAAAGATAGTGTGAATCAACTCACCGAAATGCAAGGGCAAATCAGTATTCAATAAAGCATGCACTTCTGTCCGGGTGCTTGCCACGTGAAGGAAAAAATGTCTCACAAGCAGATGTGAGGGCAACTTCTTTCTGGGACAATAGAGCTCTTATGAGACTCATCTTATTGAACTCTGCTTTCAAGGTCGGAATCTTGGGCCAGATGGAAACATCAAGCTTCCCATGCGGAGGAAGAAACTTTACATTTTTACAGCAAATCACACGTTCACTTACGATAACCATATACGCAATTACCGCTGCTAATCCACAATAGTCCTCATTATTTAAAAGTAAGTAACTCCCGTTTGCCAGTAATGTGAATGTGGGTACGATAGCAGGCACCGGTGTTCCTTTCAAAATACAGGCTAAATTCGTCTCATTCTGATTACAAGAGCCATGCAATTGGATATGTCTACACATCAATGAGTGATCTGGTGTTTCAGTGCAATCTTCTCCATTTAAATACATTTCTTTACCCTCCCTAAGGCATCTATAGGTAAATGGAAGCAACCAAGCCTCATGGAGATAAGCACTGCCCAGAGGCTCATATCTACCATTGGCAAATTACTTCATACACGCCTCAAACTTGAACAGAGGAAACGGGAGAGTTATTACCCGTGGATAAGCCCAGTTGCGGAGTTGGCTTCAGCCACTGAAAACAGTAAAGGTTCCAACCTCTCAATGTGTAAAATAGAAAAAAATGCATACTTTATTGACAGTGAACGTTGCTTATCAAATTAAATGGGGCAAAAAATGATGACGTGTTCATGCAATGCCAGGGAGCTTTTCCAGCTTTTAATGTCTGCAAGGTCCATGCAAACTGCGTAATAGAACGCAATTGATTTTGACCATGGTACAAAACAGACACTTCATCCTGCACAATATTAACAACAGATGATACAATATTGTCTAACGTGTAAATGCAGGAAGAGAGTGTGTATATGCTATTATCTACAACTGCCAGCACTTTATTTTTAGGTACATTTAAGACATCACTGGGCCCATGCATTTGAAATCGAACAGCATCCCATATAATCCCATCCAAGACAGGCCAAGCAGTGATATTAACAAAAGTCAGGCCCCTCTTTAATCTGTGTGATGAGGAATGGGGAGTCAATGTTCCATTGATATGGCGAATGCAAAAACGTTCCTCGACAGTGTCCGTAGACAAGTCGAAAAAAATACACCACAAAGCCAATTGACATGAATAGGTAAATCGAAAATAGCACCAACCAAATGTAGGTCTAAGATGAAATCAAGAAATGTTTGTTAAACAGTGTTGCCAAAACAGAAAGTTTCAAAGGGGTTTTCGATGTGTAGGAAACAGTGTCAAATGAAAATCTGGATTCTGTAGCCAAGCGAGTTTGCAAATCAGGCATCGATAAGTCGGTTGGGTAAGTTTAGTCAGTTCCATCAAGGTGAGCACCAGGTAGTGAACTCAGTAAAGGACTCAAAAGTGCAGGCATCTTGGGGGCAACATCAGGCCTTTGATCAGAAGCCGGGGCCCAAACAGAATTTCTCCAAATCGAAGTCCATGAGACTGCCGGTGTCATACTAAGAAGAATCGGCCACTCTGTGTATTTTGACATTGTCAATGGAGATATACCTGTTTTCTTTACGACCTGGAAGTGGTGGTAAAATGACTGTTCTTGTACCCTTCACCCCAAGTACTGGAACTGGAGCTCGATAAGAGGGACCAAATTTCTTCTTCTTGTCGACCTTCTCTCGAACCAGTTCTCCAATTTGGGGTAGCCAGATAACTACCGGAATCTGCAAGGCAGCTTCAGATGTGCAGGGCAAATGTTCCTTTGCAAGACTGTCTCTAGTCTTTTGTAGATCCTGTAAAACATTGCAATGTTCATCTACGTCAATGGAGGCAGCAACAGCCGCCTGGTCTAGACCATCAAGGTCTGGTATGAACATCTTAATACCAAAGAGCAATTCGTATGGGGTCCGCCCACCCAGAGACCTTCTAGGGAGATTATTAAGGGCCCGCTGCATGCTATTGAGGTGGGCCAGCCAGTTCCTGCCAGTGCCTATAACCCTAGCTGTCAAAGACTGCTTTAAATCACAGATCATTCGTTCCCCAACACTATTACCCTCAGGTCTGTATGGAGACGAAAACTTGACTTGGACCCCCAACGAAGCCATGGCATCCCTATACGCCTTAGAGGTTAAAGCAGGACCCTGATCCTAATGGAAGGTTCCACAGGCAAAAATCCCTACAAAGACACGCAAGTCTCTTATGACAGTTTGCGAATCAGCGCTGCGGTGTGGCCACACCCACACAAAGCGTGTGCTTGAATCAACTGCTACTAAGATGTACTTATATGCAGTATCAGAAGAAAAAGGACCGCAGTGATTATGTAAACACACCCAAGTGGTTTATTAGAAATGTACAACTGTGTCTGGGGCGGACTCGCAGCAGTCGAAGGCTTAATCTGTTGACAAATGTCACATTGAAGGACATAATCATGTGTATGTTTGTACAGTCCCCGCCACCAGAAACGTTGTTGTAACTGAGAGACAGTAGCCGAAACGCCCGCATGCGGAGACGCAACACCTTCATGGGCAGCCGTAATCAGTGTAGACCTGCGGTCCGCATTGGGAAATAACCGTTCACCAACGGCTGGTGTTTTCACATAAGGAACTTTATCAGAACTTAAGTGGTATGAATACTTCGAAGGGAACCCCTTAGGATATTTACTTCCCTTCTCAGTCGCGGTTACAGCTGCCAAGATATCATCATCAATCTTACTCTTGGAACGTGTAACTGCTGCAACCAAATAGGTCGATACAGCTGATTTTGTGGCCTCATCGGCCAAAGAATTGCCAACAGCATGAACTCCCACGCGCTGATGACCAAGAGTGTGAATTACATACACAAATGGCAATTGCTCTTTAAGCTCAGCCACCCGGACCCAAATCATTTTCAGCCTGATTCATGAAATCCGAAATCTGCGATTTTCAAATTGCGATTTACAGCGAATCGCAATTTAGAAATCGCAGATCGGCATTCATCAAAATTACCAAGAAAAAAATGCGATTCACACGCGGACGCAAAAAGCATTAGCGATTTACTGGAATCGCAGAATAATCGATATTTCCGTCAACATCCGTGTAGGAATTGCGATATCGCAAATTGCGATATCGCTAATTGCGATATTGCTAATTGCGAAATCGCTAAATGCGAGATCGCAAAATTGCGAGATCGGAAAAACAGGAAGTCGCATTTCGAGCACAGTGATGAGATCACAACCAGGAAGCAGCCAGTTCCCACCCCCATTCAGAACAGTGAGGCTGATCTCGAGGCTGCAACTTACTGTGCTCCTACCAGGACAACAGCAAACTTGCTAATCCTCAACTAATCTCACTGCAGCACTGGCAGAGGAGGCTGTACCAGGGCCCAGCAACACCGGGCGCAAGAGGAAGATCAAATTCTCCGAACAGGAGTTGGAGCACCTTATTGATGGGGTGGTTGATAACCACCCAGAACTTTTTGGGAGAGAATCCAGGAGGGTGCCTGAGCCGGAGAAACAGCGAATCTGGCTTGGGATAGCGCCCAAAGGCAACTCCGTGGGGGTGGCACACAGGTCACTGGAGGAGCTCAAGAAGAGGTGGTACGACCTCTGAGGTCGTGCCAAGGAGAGGGTGGCAGAGAGGCTGGGCGAGACCCTGGCTACTGGAGGGGGAGAACCTACAGTCCCTCCCAACACCCCCATGGAGGACCGCGTGGAGGATACTTTAGAGCCAGAGGCGTGCATTGGGGTCATCAGATTGGACTCATCCCGCCCCACCCAAGAGAGCCAAGGTAAGTGGCATGCGACTGCGACCCTGTCCCCTATCAATAGCCATGACCCTATAGCCTCCCATAATCTTCCAAAGTCATGCCATCCATGCACATTAGGTAATGCCCTAAAGCATTGTGGGACATGTAGTCTGCCCACAATGTACAAGTACCCCAATGCAGCCAGACATGTCCCAAAGTACGCAATGCCACAGCCAGTCAGGGAATGTCATCCAGCATGCATGAAGCAACTGCACGTGTGACAGATACATGCAACTAATGAAAGTACACTTCCCCTCACAAGTGGCGCTGACAACAGCAGCGACAGTGACAGGCTGCTCATCGACGAGCAACCAGAGGATGCCGAGGAGGTGCCAACAGCGACACATCCTGCACCAACAGGCGCACCACCTACCCCCGCAGCCAGGGCTACTGCATCTGCGCCACCACCATCACCCGCACCACCTACCCCCGCAGCCAGGGCTACAGCATCTGCGCCACCACCATCAGGCGCAGCACCTATCCCCGCAGCCAGGGCCACAGCATCTGCGCCACCACCATCAGGCACAGCACCTCTGACTACCTCAACTTCACCACCAGCTGGACCCTCTACATCTGGTCCAGCGACTGCGGTCACAGTGCGCACACCCACTGTGGCCAGCCAGCAGAGCAGGCATGGCAGGGCTCGCCAGCAGAACAATGCAGCCAGCGGCAGGAGGGGGATGGATGTGCGCGTGCCAGGCTTGAGCATTGAGCGTCGGATGCTACGCATACACCAACTGCAGGCACAACGGCAAGGGGCGATCCAAATGCAGCTCCATAACATTGGCCGCAATGTGGCAAATGTGGCAGACAGGATGGACCGCATGACGGCAGCCATGGAGGCCAACACTGCTGCGCTCATATCGCAGTGCAACACGGCCCGCCGCCGCCACCGGCAGCTACTGACGCGGCTGTCCGCAGACACCTGCTCTAACTATGTTATAGGGAATGCGACCTCCCAGCTCTCGCGACGGTCCCTGGCGCAGCAGCAGCAGTTGATCCAATGCTGTGAGGACTCGGCCCGAGTGTTGGAGCAGGTCACCACTGCCGTACTGGCACTCCATCCCACTGGGCCAGGCAATGTCAGGGGGGGCGATACCAGCGAGGGCACCTCCAGTGTGAGCAGCCTTTCTGCCTCACAGGTTGCCATGTTACGCCGCAGCACCTGGCCCACTGCAGGGTCATGTGCCATGGCAGAGGAGGAGCCGGAGAGGCGATTGGGTGCTGCGCGCCGGAGGTGCACTTGAGTTTCATTTACTTTTGCTGGGACATGCTGACACTACAAGCCTGTCCTGTGTTTTGTTCGCAGCAGTATGGGACAATACTGCTTGCATAGAAAGGATAGAAACTTAACACTATTATTGTGAATTCAACAATAATATTTATTCTTGCATCATACATCGACCTCCTGTCATTTTTCCATTTGCATGCAATTGTGAATTGTTGGGTGAGGGGAGTGGTTGCACTAGAAACTGTTCGTTGTGATGTGGTTGCGGCGTCTGAGGCCTTCAGCTGGGTTCTCCCCGCGTGCATGACGCACATGTGCAGGTGGCCAGTCGTCCCCTTCCGACTCACTTCCAGAGATGTCTACAGGTATCCGGCGCTTGGTAGCAATGTTGTGTAGTATTGCACACACAGCCACAATGCGGCAGCACACATCAGGACTGTAGTACATGGCCCCACCTGTCTTGTGCAGTATGCGGAATCTGCTCTTCAGTAGCCCAAAAGTCCTCTCAATGCAATTCCTTGTGCGTATGTGTGCTACATTGTAAAGCTGTTGCTGTGGTGTAGCAGGGTTGAGGTATGGGGTGAGGAGGTATTCACGGAGGGCGCAGCCACTGTCACCTGAATACGAGGAGCAGAGGGTGAGTGCCTGTGCAGCGCAGCTACTTCATCGCAGTGTGACATTGTGGGCAAAGTGTACTTACCAAGTAGGTGTCCTTCCCCAAAGTCTCACCTGGCCAGTCGTGTGTGGAGGCTGCTGTGCCGGAATATGAATGAGTCATGTGTACTCCCCGGGTACTGTGCCACTATGTCCGTGATGTATGTCTTAGCATTGCAGACCATCTGGATGTTGAGGGAGTGGTAGGACTTGGGATTCCGGTACATGTACTCCGTTGCAGCTGGTGGGCAGATGTGGATGTGGGTACAGTCAATGCATCCTATCACATGTGGGAAATGGGCAACATTGTAGAATTGAAGCTTGGTCTCATCCAAATCCTGTTGACTGGTGGGAAATTTGATGTGGTGGTGTAGCTGGGTCAGCATTGCGTCAAGGAAACTCCCTAGGCAGCGGGACATGGTGGGCTGGGATATCCCCCCAGCAGCCGCAACTATTCCCTGGAAGCTCCCGGAGGCCAGGAGGTGCAGGCTACACAATACCTGGACATGTGTTGGCACAGCATTAGTCCGCCTCGTTGGGTGCTGCATCAGGGGGTCAAGGTCCTGAATTAGCTTGATGATCATTGCCCCATTCAGGCGGTACTTTGTGTATATTTGCTCTCTGGTTTGGCCCAGCAGGGTGACCCGCTGGCGGAATATCCTGTCCTGGATTCTGCGTCTCCTCCGTGCTGCTCGCTGTAGCCTTTGCCGCCTGACCACCATGTACAGTCCTGGCATTCTGACACTCCTTATGCTGATGCTGCTTCTCCTTAAATGTGTTTGGTCAGGCCTGCACCAGTTACTGATTGGCCAACGGTTTTTCGCATTTTTTTTTTACAATGGCTTTGATGGTTACCACCTGCTTTGGGTTGTCCTTAACACCTTGGCTGCTAGGCGTTTTCCCCCTCCTGTGCTGGACATTGATATTTTACATTATTCATGACGAGCTCAGCTCGTCATCAGCACAGCTCAACTGTGCATCATGACGAGCTGAGCTCGTCATGAGCATCGAAAGGGTTAAATTGCACCTCGCAAACAGCGATTTTGGGGTTTTTCGCTAATTGCGATTTTTCATGAATACCGATTGTATTGCGAAATCGCTATTATTTTCGCAGATTCCGTGATTTCTCGCTATTTCCTATTCGCTAATGGTCTACTGCCGGGATTCTGCGAATCTTTTTGCGATTTCGCAATTCTGAGTTTGCGATTTCGCTATATTCGTGGTGAATACCGATTTGGGAAATTGCGCCCGCGATAGCATTTTCGCAGCTATTGCGAGCGCAATTTTGCTTCATGAATCAGGCTGTTTATGATTTATTGTGCTACCCTTGGAATCACGAAAATCATTCTGAATCCAAAAGAACAGATTTTCATTGTAAGACTGGACACAGTAATAAGAATCACTCACAATAAGAGTCATCACACTAGGATCAGCGTACTCCAATGCAAGCAGTAGAGCATGAAGCTCGGGCAATTGTGTGGTGCAGTCCCCTAAAGTCTGCGTGTGCACGGCCTTGGACTTTAATTCATCATTCACCATGGTACCTACCACAATGGCGCAAGCTGAAACGTATGCGTGTTTAGACCCATGCGCAACTTGCGCTGAACCATTAGTGTAAATGATTCAATGGAAATCCTCAAAAGGCCGCATAGTCAATGGCGCAGAATGAACAAATTCATACCGCAAAAACTCTTGTGACTGTAAGGAGGCATCAAAAAGAAACGTGACATCCAGAGACGTCAGGGGCGCAGCCCATTGTATCCACCGTGGGTGCAAAGCTTTAGAATCCGGTACACTGGCTTTCATTACTGTTTCAAGTGCAGGATACGGTGTAACAACCAACCTGAGTTTTCCCTGCGACAGTGCTTGTTCCTTGAGAATCGCCATTTGCACTGCTGTCAAAACTTTTTCCACAGTGGAAAACCGCATTTCAGCCGAAGTGTACAAGTGTGAATTGTAAGCAATAGATACTGTGTCACCTTCGTTAAAAGTATGGTAAGTGAAACCCAACGCCCCAGGGATGATTCTTATTACCAGGTTGGTGTGGATATCACGAGTCAGTAAGAATTTAGATTCAAGAAGATCAGCCTGCAAAGATTGCAAAATGGCTGAATGTTCCGGCAGCTAGCAAGATTTGCTAAAATTTGGTTATATCAAAGCATACAAAGGCTTGATATACTGGGCATATTCGGGTATGTAGGTACGTCAAAAGTTTAAAAATCCCAGCAAGGACTTTAATTTTTTCAGTGTTGTCGGAGCGCGCAGCTGTGCTCATTTCTCCAAGAAGTGAAGAGCCGATCCTCGACCTGGACTACTTTATAGCCCATCGCTGGGCGTTTAAATTGGCGATGTTTGCCACCACAGGTAAAACTGGTCCATTGGGAACTCAGACCATCCAAATTGTGGACAAAAAAAACCATTGGAAAATCAAGTGTGGTCTTAAACCGTTTACGCACAAGACTATCAAGTAGAGAAGAGCCGTGGGTATTCTGTACTGCACAGGTACGGCAATGCGAGTTTAAATGCCGGTAATCCAATACCAAACGGTACGAACCGTCAGGTTTGGTCACAGTAAAAAGTGGGTTATTCATCGGTGATACACAGGTTTCAATCACACCTTGATATTCCAATTGTTCAAGGATTTTCGCGACGGAAGCCTTTGCTTCCCACCGGATGGGATATTGAGGTTGAGGCAATGGCATAGACCATAAAAATCTCGTGGTGGGGGGAAAATGTATCCCAACCCCAATGCGTACGGTAGAGAGCCGGCGCAAGGGCCTTAGCCCACTCTTCTGCAAAATTCAGCGCATGCTCCTTCGAGACCGTGTGCGTGAAACTAGGGAGGATTACCTCCTCCGCTCTCGGAGCTGCGAGAACAAAAGGTGGGGGCCAGTCAGCCTCTGCCAACAAAATGTCACAGGTAGTTGTAAGAGTTTCCCAAAATACCCCTTTTATGGTACGTTGTATGTCACCTTCAATTAAAAGGATCATTTCATAAAGCCTATCAGGGGGAGCTACTCTGGTATCAGCAGACTCCACAACAACATATTGGTCAGTTGCTGTCACCTTCAGTATTGGACGCAGGGCCTCTCGCACTATGGTAATCTCCGCCACGCTGTCCAGCAAGGTCAGAGCCCATGTCAGATTCTGAAGCTGCGTTCTCACTATCTGTGGCATATCTCGCTGTTAAAGTGGCAACTTTCTTTTTCTGAAACTGGGGTCTCTTCTGTAGAGAATCGTCCTGCTTGCCTTTTCCGTCTTTCAGGCGGTGCTTGTCGCGAGTCTGCAGGCCACCCCTACCTCTTCCGCCGCCTCCACCACCGGATGATGAGGCCGGTGTGTCCTGAAAATAACGACAATAGCGTTGATCAGGAACCTGAAATCTATCAGGCGACTCAATCATACTGTGGTAGCGCAAGTCATAAACGCGCTCAGTAGTCGCAGGCACTGGTGATGGGGGACGGGATTCTTGTTTCTGTTGTCGTTTACCCTGTTTTTTGTTTTTAGACCAATTTTGCTTTTTGGTCTTGGGTTGATTGTCATTTTCAGACTTTGACCCTTGGGGTTGCTTTTTCTATTTAGTAGAAAATGGCTTGACACCCAGACTATTACGGCCAATGGTTTTATAAGCAGCCGTGATAATCTTTGGTAACTGTCGGGGTTGAATCAGCATCGGGGACCGCGAGCAAAGCATTAGACACCTGAAAGTTTACCGCGTCTCCCTTTATATTAGAAAGGATGAGTCTCATTCTCAATTCAACCACAGACTCAGGTCCGTGTTCATCCTGAACCCGCACACATTTTAAATGACACTCATGTTTATTATAGATCTGGATAGCAGGAGCAGACAGAAAATGTCCACTCGCAGCACTGCTCCAGCTCAACTGTCAACCATGATTTCATTACATCCTCAAAAGTCTAAGTGACCTATATAACGTTTTAACACATAACAGAGTATCCTTTCTAAATAAGGCCTACATTTTACCTCTAAGGGTCAAGTATTTCTGAGCAGAGATACTTTAGGATGCTTTATCCCTCGAAAGAGCCACGGTTCTCTCTCTCTCTATCCTTTTTTAGGGTGGAATCAACAGATAACGCTTCACTTGTTGGGGTGGATTGAGAGCGGAGAGCAGAAAAGGAAATACGTTCCACTTGTTTGTTTCTTGAATCACTTGCCTCTTCACGGGCCTTTTTTTATGACTTCTTTATTGCGTTGTTCTTTTCCTTTTTGTATTCCCAGGTGATGAGGCATTTCCAGGTTCATATTAGTAATGTCGAAATAATTGAAACAGAACCGAGAACAAAGTACTCCCAGATCACAACTCACTACAGAGCGTGCGAGGAGCAAAGAAAATAAAAGCAAGCACTGACTGAGCTGCAGGACAGTCCGATCACGAGTCACTACAGAATGTGTTGAAGTGTAGTTGTCTCCTATGCGAGCGTCCGAGGAGCAAAGAAAATAAATAATAATAAAAACAGCGAGACGGCCCGAGAGAGTTACAGGAAATTAGTAATGCTGTGAATGAAAGCAGGCACTGGAGTAGTACTTCATGGGAAGTTTAACAACGAGCAGCGAACGCAAGGTAAAACGCTGAATGGGGCGCCTGAAAAAAATAAAAGTAGTCCATAAACAAATAGATAGTAACCTACAGTGTGGAAAAACTGTAGTTGGCCGGTGCTCCTAGTATACAAACTGAAGTGATGTATCAGGACCACCGGCCAAAAGGGAGCCAGGATACAAAAGCAATAGAGTTTAGAAAGAATAGCAAGCAGAGGTGTAATTACATTTCGTAGAGTGATTACAGCAAGTCTTGCAGACAGCACATGCACGCTGATTCTCGACCTAAGACCTGTGTGAAGGAGAACCATTTTGTGATGGTTTGCAAAGCGAAAGAAAAAGTAAGCACGTCATGGCATGACGACAAAACGTTGCAGAATCATTGTTCGATGCAAACCCATATGGCCAAGCAGCAACATCAATTAACACAAATTGACACGGAATAAAGTCAAATGTCATCTAAATCATCATCAAACAATTATGCTGTATTAGTATTAATAGAAAGTGAAGATGGTTTTGCCTCAGAACAGCGTGTGCATATTGGACAGGCCAAATGTGAAGAAATATGTTCGTCAAAGAAAAAGAAACATGCCAAAGCACCAAAGCCATTTAACATTGTCCAAAGATTACACTGAAAGTAAACGGTTGTTCAATTCCTTTCATTATCGACAGTGGTACTTTGATAATTCATTATACTTCTCCTCAGGCACAATGTTTATTTCCATTACCACAGCTCACACCACAAAAACCAAAGTGTATATATGGGATGCATTGATGGCCTTAAAAAGTCAAGGTTTGTTTGTAGCAAAAATGAAACACAAGAAAACAAAAGTGCATGCATCCATCCATGTGCTTCAAGTGACAGCATCAAGTGCCGTCTACTCAGTTTCAGCACAGCTGCTGATATGGAGCTGATTTCCATAAGCGACAACATGAATGCTCACCACAAAATAGTAAGTCAATTTCCTTTGTTGTTTCATGGTTTAGAAAAGCTTAAACTTTAAAAGTAAACTTGCATGTTAATGAGGGCTACCATCGTTTTACCCAAAGACCAGGACAAATTGTTTTCATTTACAAGAAGCTGTTGAAAAAGGCTTACAATGTTACTCAAGCATGATATCATTGAGCATTCTACTGGTCCAATGACATGGGTTTCTTCCATAGTGGTAGTGCCCAAAATTCAGAAAAGGAGATGTACGCGTATGTGTTGACAGGCACCAGGCAAACAAGGCAATTGAACGAGAATGTCATCCTGTTCCACACATTGCAGACATGATAACACAATTAATTGGAGCAAAAGGTCTACTCCGACCTTGATTTGAATAAAGGTTATCATCCGGTGGAACTCAAAGAAAATAGCAGGTACATTGCAACCTTTTCCACACATGTTCAGTCTGTTTCGATACAAGAAACTATGTTTTGGTGTGTCATCATTTGATGTATCATACAGCCTGTCATGTATGCATTCAATTATGATAACATTAAAAGAGTACAATAAAACTTTCACACAAGTCTGGCATTTACTTGCTGATACAGACAAATGTGAGTTCCAGAAGACAAAGCTAAAATTCATTGACCATATCTTGTCTGATGGGGATATGACATCTGATCTTGTTAAAGTACAAGTGCTGTCAAACGCTGATCCGCACAAGATATTTCTATGGTGCATTCACTTCTTGGCATGGCCACATACTGTTTCAGATATATAAGAAAATCTGCCTCTGTAAGTGCTTCATTGAGACAATTTACGAAAAAGAAAAGTTTAAAAAAAATCAAATAAGCTATTGAGAATGCTACTGAAATGGAATACTTCAATCCAAAGCTTCATATAGAGGTTGCTTTTGATGTTAGCCGTTCGGGTTAGGTGCTATCCTTGCACAGCACAATGGACACCCAAATGCTTGAAGGCATATTTTGGCATATGCATGTAGGAGTTTGTCCAAAATAGAACATGCTCATTCACACCCTGAAAAAGAAAGTTTATCCATGGTATGTGCTTGTGAGCATTTCCATGTATCTCTGTATGGAAAGCCTTTTAAACTGGAAACTGATCATCAAGATTTACTTATTATATTAGGCAATCAAAAGTCCAAGATGCCTCCTTGCATTGAACAATGGGGACTACGATTTCAAGAGTCTGGAACACACAAGATGGTGGAGCGCGTGGACACCAGTGGGAGCGGCACGCAGAGTAGGGCGGGAAGGGCCACGGTGAGAGGGAGGCCGCACCGCCATGAGGAACTGAATCAGGGCCTGTATTGCAACCCCTGCACCGTTGACCTGCATAGGCTCAGGGTCTGCCACAAACATGAGGTCTGTTAGGACTCTGCTGGCCACCATGAGTGAGAAGGATACCCCGAGTAGGAGGGACGTGCCTGATGCAGCAGGAGAGACTAAGCAACTTTTGTGTCCGGGCCGATAGCTCCTGCAGCTGCACCCGCTGATGCGGTGAAACAGATTACACATTACCACACGGCAGGGGACCACAGAGAGTTCTGAACCGTTCTGAACCTGTTTGCTGCCGGAGCGCTAAAGGGAGGATTTTTACATGACCACTGAGCTAGCACAGTCCCCGCAATTAACTGGAGAACCGTGAGAGACAGCCTTGTGGAGCACGCAACATCGAGACCCGAGCAGGCAAAGGCCCTTGCAGGACAGTACACAGTGCTTGAGACTGCTGTATGAGGGCCCTGGAAGAACGGATGTCAACGTTGGAGCTGAGGGAGCCAAGCGACTGCACCTTAGAGAGATAGGGGTGTGGAAAGAAATGAGTGTAAAACTGGCCTGCATGACTATAATAACCTTGGGTCCCGCAATTAGCAGTCTTCAGGCTTTGTTGTGTTGTGGGGGCATCACGAGGTCCACAAGACCTCGCGGCAGGAGCCGCCTACAGTCCACAGCCAATCTAAACCCGGAGGTGCTTCAAATTCCAACATCTGGGACTAGAGTTAATACTGGTGAGTGCATTCTTGTTTTGCCATAGAGCTTACATCACTCTTTCTCTATTGACACTATTATAGCCCCCCCAAGTTGCTACTATGGGAAAACACACCACGTTACTGCCAGCATGCCCACTAACTGCAAGTATTGAGAGCATGCTTGAGAGGGCTGTCAACATTGTCTCAGGAGAAATAGAACTGACAGAGCGGCGTATGTCCTTGGGTATTGAAGGGCGGGCAGAGACTTCTAAATTTAGAGGTACACTACCCGAACATACTCAAGATTCATCTTCGCCGCAGTCCCAGGGATCTGAAATTGACAATCTCCCCTTTGTAAACAGGTGTATAAGTGGACCAGACACAATTGAAATAGTTGAGCCACAATTTGATATTATTCCTGTCACGCCCGGCACATCTGTGAGAATCCCTGTCGCTCAACGGAGGAGGAAGACGGGGAAACCTATTTGCACCAAAAGGAAGTAGCCTACCCGTATCACTCCTGCACGCACATGTCTTTCTACCTGGATATGATCACAACCAAGTACTGATATTTACGGAATCTCTGCGCCCCATCGGTCAATACAGAATGCTAAGTCGAGGAACTCAATTAGCACCCAGACTGAACCATTATTTTACTCAGAGAGTCCTGGGGATACTATTGTTAATTTTGTTGCCAGGTTGGTTAATGAACAACTCACTGAACTTCTTAAGCAAAAACTCACTCCACTTCAGGCTGGCTTGGACAATTTGGCTTCACTCATAGGGGGGGCTGGACAGCCATCAGGAAACTCACAATCAGCCACCAACGGAAAGGGAGGGGGTGGGAGCAGTAAAGGCGTGAAAATGGGCATATTAAACCATGGAACCTGTGGAATTCTACCCCCGAATGTAAGAGACAACATTCAGAGGCAGGGGCTGTTCATCCACAATCGACTATGTCTTTATTTCCCCTGTCTTAGAAACTAGTTTGCTGAGAGCTGTAATTCTATCTACAACCTTTGGGGACCACAAACCAATTCATACAGTATTGAGAGTTTCCCCAGCCCCAACACCCGTTATAGAATAAGGTACTAGGAATCTATCGCCGACGACAGACAACCTTAGACTGGTATGGCGGGCATTCATAATTTAAATGTATTCTCTAGAATGATTAGGGGAAACCTGAACCTCATCAACCTGTGTCTGAAGGCTGTGGACCCACATCCAGAGGCAATCGCCGCTTTCATTAATATTCGTGGAGCTGTTAAATCCTTCTTGTCTAAACCCATTACCAATAAACAGTGAGCACCAAGATGGCCTAACTGTGAATGCTCTGTCGCAAATAGGCAGCTACGCAAGGCATTGTCACTCAGCCCAAGGAATATTCTATTGGTCCAGTCTCTGAGGCTGATGTACAAGGGGCCCATCGCAGACATGAAGGAAGAATTAGTGGGTGAGCCCTGGGATGCCCTCGTTAACGCGGTCAGTCTAAATTATGGGAACGCATTTTGGACAGGCGACAAGGACTTAAAATTAATGGGACAGCCATTAACGTTCATAAACTGCAACAAAAAGAGCGCAACTTGGGAAAGTAATTTTTCACTCATTTACTCGCCCCAGCCCCTGAACCTGACCCTTTTAATTGTAGGGTCACTGTAGCACTAACAGAGATTGATAAGGTCATATGCCAGAGCGCAGGCAATAAAACCCCTGGTCCAGATGGGTTGCCTACTGACCTCATTAAATATAAATCTGATTTTTGGGCTCCATTGCTGCTAAAGGTTTTTAATAATTTAACTAATGCCCCGCTGCCAGAGACTTGGACCACTAGCATCATCGTCCCTCTTTTCAAAAAAGGTGATCGATCACAACCCAGCTGCTGTAGGCCTATTTCATTGATAGATAATACCCTCAAAATACTAGGCCGAGTTTTATATAATAAAATTTTAACTTGGACGGAGGACAATCATATTTTAGAACAATGTCAACTAGGCTTCAGGAGTAAAATCGGCTCAATTGAGCAGTGTTTAAATCTTAACCTGATTATAAGGAAGTATACCATTGCACAGCACTCGCCACTTTACTTCGCATTGATGGACCTGACCTCAGCTTTCAACTTCGTTAATAGGTATCTGTGGTCAATTCTCCTAGCTTACGGCTAGGAGAATAGACCACAGCCAGTTCATTTTTTGGCCTATCTACACATGGACCTGAAAGCTCGGGTCAGGATTGGTGATGGGGGTGAGGTGTCTAATGATACCAGTGTTGGCAGGGGAGTTGGGCAAGGATGTGTCCGAGCCCCCCTCCTTTTTATTATTTACATAAACAATTTACACAAATCACTGTTCACGCTCACCAATGACGTTCCCAAAATCCAATTCAGATTCCTCCTTGTGCTTTTATACGCAGATGATGCAGTTTTAATCAGTGGCAAGCCAAATGCATTGCCCACATACATTCAAGGATTCACTGATTTTATGACTGGCCTAGATCTATGTACAAATTAAAATAAAAACTTTTATAATGTTTTGTGGGCCTAGAAAATATCTGTTAAAATCAATTTCTGTGGGAGACCAAAAACTAACTTGTACCACTGCTTTTCCCAACTTCAGGATGGTCTTCCCAGCGAACAGCACCTGGAATGAACACATGGTTCACTGTAAAAACAAGTTCTAGAAGGCCTTTAATTCAATTCTTTCCCTCCCTCGCCCTAAAAGATCAGGGACGATTCCAGCTATCCTAAAGATATTTAAATTACAATGTACACCATTAGCCATCTACTGTGCTGAGGTCTGGGTGGTGCCAAAAGTCACAGCATCCAATTAAAGGAAAATAGATTCTGCAAGAAACTCTTGGGGGCTCCAATCTCTATTCCTCAGTACATGTCATATGGAACTAAAAATGAGGTATATTGAAGACTTTATAAGGGCACACCCTGCTTTGTTTTGGCTAGCCATAATGAAAAACCCCGACGCATCCCTCACAAGGAACATAATTGATGACAGCATATGTTGTGAGAAAGGGATGGATATTCCCTGGCTTACCAGGGTTTTTAAGAGTTAGGAAAGCATTAATATTAGAGGTTTGTTTCTCAACCTTGATACAGCCCCCTTAATTGATACAAAAAGTTCTAAAGTCAGAACAGTATGCCATTTACAGTGGCAAAAGACTAGAGAAGGAATCAAAGAAGCAAACTGTTGTTAAATTTACACTCACTAAGCAAACTGGTTATGGTTTACCCAGCTACATTGTATTACTAATGTTGCGCTGGGAGAGTGGTCTCTCCTCTTTCTTTTAAGAGCTTGGACCATAAGATAGTTGCTCAGTGTTCCCCTTGGGTATAATCCCAAACTTGATTCCTTGCCTTGTCCATGTAATGCTTGTAGTGGACAAACACTTTTACATTTCTTATTTTTCTGTAAATATTATATAAGATATGCTCAATGGCTGCTAATCCCTTTGTATAAAAAAAATGTCACGTATTAAGTTAACTGATGCTCTTAGTTGTATACTCCAATTAGAAAATGATGAACTGATTTTTCGTGTTGGTACCTTTTTGCAATGGACTACAGGGGACAGCAAATTGATGTGTGACCCGTGAAGTATATCATGATTTTGCTCTTGTATCTGTTTTTATTCTATTGACTAACTGGTATATTATGACTTGTCATGTTTTTTAATTGTCCTATCGTGATGTTATTCTCTGTATGTGTTTTACTTTTATGGATACATTGATATCCGAATAAAGTCTTTGGATTGGATTGGACAAGAGCACAATTATCATTGTGCATTATCCAGGGAAGATTCAGAACCCTGTTGACTACCTTTTCAGATTGCCTATATAAGGTCATGGTTATCCATTCAAGATGGCCGTAGCCCATATCTATTTCACTGTATGATCAAACAGACCACCTGCCATTTCGTTAGCCCAGATTATCACTGCCATAAGCCATGATAGTGACATGCTAAAGTAGAAATATATAATTACCCATCAGTCACGGAATCAACACACTCAGCCTCTCACCAGTTATGGTGAATATAAAAAATACAAAAGTTTCAAAGATTAACTATCCATAACTCAGAAAAGAGTTATACAGTGAGGGTCGAGAATCCAGATTCCGGAGAGTCTGTAACAGTAAATGATTTAATTGCCCCGAGAAGAACATCATGGAATCATTGGCACAAAACAAGCCCTCCGAGACAGATTCTGGTTTCCTTATCTCGATGAGAGGTTTCAAAATGAATTAAAGGCCTGTCATCTATGCAACTGCTTTTCTACAAAAGTTATTCAAACACATCTTACATATGTTAGAAATCCCAAAGCATGCATGGGAGAGAATAGCCACCGACTTTTTCAGTCCACTTTACAATGCTCATCACCTGATAGAGATTGTGGATGAATACTCATGATTTCCATTAATTGAAGATCTCACATCTACCACTCAAGATAGAGTCATTAAGAGACCAGATGGCATCTTTGTGACATGGGCGGTTCCCGCTATATTGAAATCTGAAATAACCCGCCTTTCAACAGTCGAGAGTTCAGAGATTTCTTAGAGCATCTGAATATAAAGCATCAGAAAAGCACACCTCTGTGGCCAGAGGCAATCTGACTTGCTGAGCGCTTTATGAGTATGCTAAAGAAAGCAGTGCCTTCTGCTATTCTTGAAAGGCTACATTTAAAAACTGTTAGACTTTACCCTAAAAGCTTATCATGCAACACCTTTCTCGATCACTGGTGAATGTCCTGCAACAATGATGTTCGGAAGAGCAATGACAACTAAGTTGCCACATTGGAACAATCAGAAAGATAAAAACAAGAATGCACCTTGTAAGAATGACTTGGTTCATAAACAGAAGATTAGAGTGTATGCTGGCAAAAGACGCCATGCGAAGAACATCATCTTTAAGAAAGTAGATTGAGTGCTTGCACGCTAAATGCACAACAGAAAATCTGATACTGTATTTGATGCAGAACCTTTTAAATTTGTGTCTACCGAAGGACTCATGGTCACCACCCAGTGCCCTGGTAAGTCTATTTACAGAGACTCTTCTCATTTTTGCCATTTAACTCATCGTTCATCAATTCTACATGCTGAAGGAGATACTGGTCCTGAGGCATCTGTGACTGTTGTTGCCTCTACTGTCGATGCAGCTCCTGGACGTTGATGGTGACAGTTCCAAATCAGGTCGAACAATTAGAGCACCAAAATAATTGATTGAAGATATTTAATTGTATATATATATATATATATATATATATATATATATATATATATATATATATATATATATATATTGCTGCACGCTCGCTCGTATTCCAGAAAGCAGACGGCACTCAGAGCTTGATGTTTCTTTTAGTTTATTGACAGACCCCCGTCACCCCAACCAAAAGACAAATTTAATAGACCAACTAGGGAGACAGGAGAGAGGTGGCGACAAGATCAGAACCCTCAGGGCTATGGAATCCAAATACATCATAGACCTCCAAACAATGAAACCGACAGGTCTTAATAACGATGAGGAACTTTGGGTTCACTTGGATTGATTAGACGGGGAATCTTTGTTCAAGTAATTCATGCTACTTCTGTAGAATATATATGTTAACATCACTTGCCTCCACCACCCCTGCATATAGTTTATATGTCAACAATATACTTCTATCAGGGAGTCACTTGCCCATACAGGGCTAGATGTACAAAAACAGAAAACAAATAGGCCCATTCAGGGCATTATAGCAATTTTAGGACTCACTCACATGTATCACACAACATGTAAGAGAAAGACCATATGTACAGGATGCACTTGGATATATGATTGTGCAAAAGAAGGTCAAATTACAACTATATTTCCCTTCAATGAATTAAGTGTCTGCCCCGAATTAATCATCTCGCGGGGGACACGCAATGATATTTATTATCAAATTCAAAAGTATCACAATACATATACATTTATAATGATTCAATGTATTATTGTACATATTATGATTTAAATGGTTGAAAATGTTATCTCTTTAATTTGTCTGTGAGCCTAAGAATGTTTAAACTCATCACGAGGGAAGTTGTTTGCCCTCTTGTTTTTTTTAACGCACGAGCACTTTATTGATCGCCATTTCTCCTAAGTTGCATAGAGAAGCAGTAAGCATTTGCACCTTACAATATGTCTGCCGCTATCTTTTCACGTAATGTTGGGCTTAGTCCTCTTTCTATTGTGGTTAGAGTTGGAGCTTAAATGGCGATTTTTAATCATTCACAATTGACACTGAGGAAGCCGTTTCACGGCGAAACGCGTTTGTCTTTTGGTTGGGGTGACGGGGTTCTGTCAAACTAAAAGAAACATCAAGCTCTGAGTGCCGTCTGCTTTCTGGAATACGAGCGAGCGTGCAGCAGTATTACGCGGTTCACCACCGCGAGACGAGAGCACCCGGGACGTGTTTGGAGCGACGGCGGTGATCGTCCTGTGTAAGAAAAAAAAAATATATATATATATATATATATATATATATATATATATATATATACACACACATGTATATATATTATATATATATCATCTATAGTAAAACAAATATTTACCTAAGAGGAGATGTAGTGCTCATGCAAGTTGGCAATGGGGGATCCTTTTTGGCTCTTGTTGGACTCCGTAGAGCTGTGACATAAGGTTTTTTTTTTAAAACATATTTTTATTGTGGCGAAGTCACAGAAAAAGTGAGGCACAAAGCATATTGACATCAACACTATAGACATACAATCAGCAAGAGTATGCAGCTCCAAGGACACTACACAGCCATGTATGGCCTACATCCCGGAGGCGGGGTTGCGCAGGATCAGGACATGTTTAACAAAGGAGAAATCTGCATTTGCGCTCCCAGGATAGGAAACTTATCAATGTCTACGCCATTTTTTAGCACGTCATATCTATATAGCACATAACAGTTGAACAACAACAATTTACCCCTAAAATGGCATGGCTAGTACTGATCCAATAGAGTAGGATATTTGTGTGAGGGCCAGCGAAGGCCTAGTCAATTTAAGACTACATAGACCTATGAGAATCTCGGCTATATTCATACACACATATTAAGGTACTGGAACGTGGCAATAGAGGACACCTACAGGGTCCCACAGCCCTCCCCTTCACCACTCTCCCCTCCACATTCAGACCCCGAAGCATAAGAAGAAAACAGCTCAGCGCTGGTGGCATCTGAGTCATCCTCCGCCAGGCCCTCCATGCATAGCATCCTCCAAGCCAGTGGATCATCCTGCAATTTTCCATCCCTACGGGTACGCTGCATATGGGTCTCTTCGGCTAATGCCCATTCCTTCGCGTCCCTCAACCATAGGGAGATCTCCGGCACCCTTTGACCCATCCAAGTGATAGCCACTCGTCTCCTAGCCAAGACTAGTGGGAGTTGCAGGAGCTTATAGGACAATTTCTTATTTTTAGGTTTGGGCACCAGTGCAAGCAGACATTGGAGTGGGTCCAGTAGAAGCCGAAGTCGCGTAGCCTGGACAATATATCTCACTACCTTGCGCCAAAAGTCCTGGATAAGAGGACATTCCCACGCCAAGTGCAGGAAGCCCGCCATTCTCACTCCACACCTAGGACATTTGTGGCGCTTATCCACCGATATGCGATGAAGGGAGACAGGCGTCATGTATGTGCGGTGGACAAAGTTAAAGTGAATAAGTTTGAAGCGTGCATTGCAGGAGACCTTGTGGGTCAACAGCCCAATCCGCTTTCTTTGGGCCGGCTCCAATTCTACACCCAGGTCTGTTTCCCAGGCCACCCATCCCGGAGCCAATGGGGGGGGTTGAATCCCGGCGCATAGTGGAATAGAGAAGGGAGATCAGGCGCCTACCCCTCCCACAGTACATGATGATGTCGAGGATATTAGTGAGCGGAGGCGCTTCCGGGAACTGGGGCCATGTGATCTTGGCCACATCCTGGAGACTACCGTAATGGAGGTATTGTCCCTCGCTCAGCCCAAAGGACTCCCTGGCACCTTCAAAGGACACAAAGTAGGCATGGGCGGAAAATCCGTTCCGCTCGCGGATTTTGCGGATTTTCGGGAAATCCGCAATCCGCGAGATTTGCGAATTTCCCGCAAAATCCGCAAATCCGCGAGCAGCGGATTTTGCTCGCACTGCTCGCACTGTTCGCGTGAGTTCGCGCCCCGCGAATAAGTGCAAAATTGCAGAAATACGATCTTAGCAAAACTGAAAGTAACTACTTACCAGGTTCAAAAGTTCAGGCTCATCATTAGTAGCCATTTCCTGTAGTGCTTCCTGAGGGGCCCCTCCAGAGTTCAGTTGCCAGTTGAAACTATTATGTGACCCTGCTCTGAACCTCAGAATAGTTACACATATGCCACAAAGGTCCTGAATTACAGCTAAGGGAGACAAGCAGGAGCCAGGCTGGAAGTTAAAATCCATTAATCAGCCCCTAATTCATTATTGTCAGTTGGGGCAGGGCAGGTGTTGTAACTAATTTTGCAACAATGAAAGCACTTAGCAAGTGCAAAAGATCACTAATCAGGGCGCACTAAGGAAGCAGGTGCCAGCTAAAAAAATATTCTGTGACACATTAATCAGCCCCAAATTAATTCAGGTCACTTGAGGCAGGGAAGGTGTGCTTTGCTTTGCCGAAAATAATGTACACTGGACAACCAGAGGGTGTGGTGATGAAACAGAGGGTGGCATGGGTGGGCCAGAGGGTGGCATGAGTAGTCAGAGAGTGGCAGTGGTGACAGAGAGTGGCAGTGATGAAGAAGAGTGTCCCAAACAGGCTGGACACGTAGAAACAACAAGTTCGCGAAACTTGCGACCCGACAGGTAAGTTCGCAATTTGCGAAAGTGTACAAAACCCTCGCGAACTGGCAGAAACACGGGCGAACACAAAAAAAAAAAAATCCGCTAATTCGCGGGAATGCGCGGATTTTGCGGATTGCGAATCCGCAAATCCGCAAAATTCGCGAACGCGAGATCCGCAAAATTCGCTCATGCTTAACACAAAGGTGTCATTCGTGTAGAGGTCCGCTAGGGTCTCGCATCCACCAGATCGCCACTCCCGAAAAGACATGCTTTCCTCCAACCGGACTACCGGGGCCAATATCCAGATTGGGAGCTACCTATGGAATGGCGCACGACATAGCACTTTTTCGACAAAGCGCTGCCAAATATTAGCAGTGTGACGCACCACGTAAGGCAAAGTGTCATCTGTACCGCGACCTTGCATCAAGGCTTCTTGCAGGGCCCTATCCGTTGCCGTACCAGCTAGTAATGCCAGTTCCCAATTACCATCATCGGCAAACCATCTGGCGGCTGGAAGAAGCTGCGCCGCGTAGTAGTAGCGGTCAAATCTCAGGGCTTCAAGGCCACCTTCATCCCAACACCTCGTCACCGTGCGCAAGGCGACTCTACTGCGCCCACCCGCCCAAAGCAGGGAGGTGAGGAGAGAGTTCAATGTGCGGAACACTTGGGGAGGTAACGGACACAAAGAGTTCTGCAAAACATATAAGACCCTAGGGAGCATTACCATTTTGGCCACTGCCAAGCACCCCATGAGAGAGAGAGGGAGTGTGTTCCAAAAGGTAATAGATTTGCGGAGGGCTGTGAGTATTCTGTCAATATTATAGGTCAGCAAAGTCTCTGTGGATGCGACCACCTGGATATCCAAATATGGGAATGCCGTTCGTTCATAACGGAAACCCAATCATTGAAGCTCCGTGTCGGGGTCCGGGACAGTGTCAGTCAGTGGAAAAACTAGAGATTTAGCAACATTTATACGCAACCCAGAGGCAGCGCCAAATTTGTCAAGGACTCGCAACAAGGCGGGGACGGCCTCAGCAGGGGAGGTCAGATAGAAAAGCGCATCATCCGCATAAAGGGAGACCACGTTTGTGGTGTCCCCCACCACTATGCCCCAAGTCTGTAGTTCAGTGCGGGCGGAAACGGCGAGGGGCTCAATTGCAAGAGCAAATAGGAGAGGGGAGAGAGGGCAGCCCTGTCGGGTGCCCCTCCCAAGCAACCACTCCGCCGATCTAGCCGATCCCAGGCGCACCCTGGCTCGGGGCTCCCCGTAGAGCACACGGATCCAGTCTCGAAATCGAGGCCCAAACCCCTTTTTCTGAAGCACCTTCAGCAGATAGCCCCGATGCACCGTATCAAAGGCCTTGGCCAAATCAACTGAGACCAACACGTGAGGACCTTCCCTCCCCTTCATTTCATGTAGTATGTGATTCCGGCGACGTAAATTCATCGCTGTGTTACGACCCGGAATAAAGCCACACTGGTCAGGGTGGATTAGTCGAGTCATGAGTGGGGCGAGGCGCATGGACAATAATTTAGTAAGGATTTTCGCATCTGTATTCAGCAGCGTGATAGGACGATACGCCGCAGGATCAGTGTTATCACCGCCAGGCTTCAGAATCATGCATACCTCTCCTTGATTCATAGTAGGCGGAAGAGTACCGACACGCAGTGCTTCATTGTAGACCTGCAAAAGGAGAGGGGCCAGGACATCCCCAAACTTGTGGTAAAACTCGACCAGATACCCGTCACCACCAGGGGCCTTAGAGCGGGGGAGGGCAGCCATCGCTGCCGTTATCTCACCTAGCGTTAGTTGGGCGTCCAATTCTTTCATCGCAGCTTCCGGCAGGGTCTGGAGTTGGACATCATCGAGATACGATTGACTGCCACCCTCCGAGAGTAACGGGTCAGCTTCATAGACAGTCTGCAGATGGCCCCGAAGAACCTCAAGAACATCAATTTCAGAGTGGACCATAGTTCCAGTAGGGTTCCGTAGGGCTACTATCCTTTCAGGTGCGAACTCCCGCTTCAGAATCCAGGCCAATAAGCGGCCGGACTTATCCCCCTCACGGTGAAGACGTTGTCTATACTGACCCAGCGTGAATTTATCAAGCTGTACGAGTATGTCATGGATCGATACTAAGGCCTCACTCTCAGTCCGAAGATCTAGTGCACCCGGATCTGCACGAGTCTGGGCTCGCTGGAGCTCCAGCTCCGCATCTCGCAGGTCAGACAACAATTGTTTCCGGACCCCATAGGATAGGCCCATACACGCCCCTCGCACCACTGCCTTTAGCGCTTCCCACTTAGTGGAGTAAGGCAAGTCCTTCCCCTCCCAGTTGAGCTCCAAATAACCTGTCAATGACTCCGCCACATGTTCCCTGGCCACTTGATCCTGCAGCAGGTCAGTCGGCAATCTCCACGTCCGCGGACGCGCGGCTCGATCAGGCCACTGCGCCACACACGTCACTGGGGCATGATCCGACAGATACCGAGCCTGGTGAGTGACGGACAAGGCAATGGAGGTGGTGAAGTTAACCGCGAGTACGCGGTCCAGCCTACTATGCATACCGTGTTTCGGAGTATAGCACGTGTAAAGCTTCTGGGTGGGGTGGCAAGTACGCCACACGTCACGCGCCCCAAGGTTATGCATCACCTCCCGTAGACGCACCGTCATACGGGGCTTAGTGCCCGCCCTAGGTGGATGACGGTCCAGCTCATGATCCAGTATACAATTGAAATCCCCAAACCAGAGGAGAGGCGCGTCCAAATTAGGAGCTAGTAGATGGGAGAAGAAGGTCGGGTCATCTGTGTTCGGGGCATATGTGTTAAGAAGCAGGAGTTCCCTATCGTCAAGCCTAAGCCTCGCTAATATGTACCTGCCTTCTACATCTGCGTCAATATATTGTACAGTACAGGGAATCCTGGGGCCACCAAGATGAGGACCCCCCTAGCATATGTAGAGCAGGAGGAGTGAAAAATCTGGCCTCTCCATTTCCTGGACAAGCGCTGTGCACCATCATCATCTAGATGGGTCTGCTGCAAGCAGGCGACCGAGACCCCATGACGTTTAAGGAAGGTGAGGACTCTGTGCCGTTTAGTGCAGGTGCCCAGGCCACGTACATTCCACGTTAAAAACTTGAAACCCATGTCTTATGATTGTGCCCACACGGGCCATAGCGTATGAACAACGCGAACCGGGACCTCCCGGCCCCCACCACATATGAACCTGGGGGCGTAGCCCAGAGTACGAGCCCCCCACAATTCTGAATCAATGTGTACAAGATGCCAATGTAACTTCTGTTGCGAACCCCACCCCACCCCCCAACATCCCCAAAACTTTCGCAAAACCCCATCTACGCCCCCCACCCACGAGCAATAGGATAGCAACACTCAAAAATGTCACCCCGCCCTTCCCCCGCCAGTTCCAGGACGTGCACAGCCACCCCATACAGACCATACACCCCACACTCACACACACCAAACCAGACCCACCCACCTTCCCTCCCAGGTCGCCGAAGGACCCAACAAACCCAAGAAAAAATACCCGGGCACGTCTCCTCAATACTGTCAGCAATGTGGGCATAACATCACTCTGAACCCCGGCCAGTTCCCCAACCCCTCTCCCCACTCCCCAGGCCGCCAGAGCGCCAGTCCCGTAACATGGTCCAATGTCCAGGGGACATTAAAAATTAATTAATTAACCCCAACAGCAAGCAGGGGACGAGGCAGCCCAGTACACTATAGCAGACGGTCACCCAGGCCGAGGACATCCGTGCAGACGGGCACATTGAGGGCAAGCAAAGGAACAAGATGAACAAGAGCAAAGGAAAGGGAAAAGATTATTCCAACCTCGATTCAGTCAGAGCTGTTTCCGGGACCACCGGAGCCGCCGAGTCCGCACCCAGGGGTGTCTCTTGCAAAGTATCTGGTACCAATATCTCACCGGGGTTATGAGCTCCAGGCGACCCCGGACCCGCTCTCTCCGGCGAGGATTCCATATGGATAGCTCCATCAGCCCCCACCGTGGGCCTAGACTCAGGGGAACCCCGGGATCCAGATCGGTGTCCTCGTCGACCACGACGTCTCCTCTGCGGTCTGGTCCCCCAAGTCTCACGCGGGCCACCTCGTTCCCCTGGGGGCAAATCATCCCCCCTGATCTCAAGCCACTCCCACACCTCCGCAGGTGTCTCGAAAAAGTGTGCGCGACCCTGGGCCAGGACCTTCAGTTTAGCAGGATACAATAGCATGTACTGCAGATTCATATCGCGTAGCTTTTGTTTGACTCCCAGATAAGATTTCCTCTGCTCCTGCACTTGTTGGGTATAGTCAGGATAAATTGAGATTCGGCTATTCTTAATCATGAGGGACTCTGATTCTCTTGCCGCCTTGAGGATACAATCCCGGTCTTTGTAATTCAGGATCTTCGCAATGAGAGCCCTAGGAGCCTTACCCGGTCGTGGAGGGGGTACAAGGGCTCTATGCGCCCGCTCCACTATGAAGACACTGGACAATCCAGTCAGACACAGCCGTTCCCGTATCCACGTTTCTAAGAATCGTTCAGGGTTCTCCGCCTCAAGTCGTTCCGGAACCCCCAGGACCCTGATATTACTCCGGCGCGCCCTCCCTTCCGCATCTTCGGCACGTCGTTCCAATGCGCGGGTAGTAGAGGTGATTTGGGCAAGCGATTTCTTCAAAGATGCAACTTCCCCCTGCAACTGAGTGATACTGCCCTCTGCATCTGTAACTTTATCCGCTACTTTGCGGAGGTCGGTCCGCAAGAGATTGACATCCACAGAGACAGTCTCTATTTGGCGTTCCAGGGCAGAGTGGGACCCCTGGAAAGCTTTAAGGAGTTCAGCTGTAGATGGCTCTGCAGACCCCTCTCCTCCATCGACCGCCCCTGTCTGCCGCGTGATCTTCTACGGCTGGAGGCGCGGGGTAGTGTATTGCACTATTGTGTTTGGTTGGGTGCCCTTCGTAGAACGGCCCGAGCGGCCCGTCATATCGACGCTTGTAAAGGCCAAGCACCGCACTCCAAGGTGCCACACCCGGGTCCCACCGGTCCTGGGGGAGCCTCCCAATCAAGTCCAGGACAAGGACAATAGTCGGTGCAAAATCACATACAGAGTCACTGGCAGCACGGTGCAAGCAGCCTCTAAAGTAGAACAGCCAACCCAGTAGGCAGCGAAGGATAAAGACGAAGTAGGCCCAGCTCCTCACGACCCCTGTAGTACGATGGAGTCCATAGCCTGGCTCCCCCTCATGGGAGCAGGGGTCCGGGCAGGCGGCAGCGAGGGCTCAAACACCCCCCTCGCTGCCCGAGGATTCTCACCACCAGCCAACAGCCAGAAGTCTCTCAGATCGCCCCCCCCCCCCCCCCCAACAGGGGTCTACAATGGCAGTCCAAGCCGTTGGACAGGCACACCACGCTAGGCCGCTTCACCGCCTCTCCGCAGGCGTAGTTAAGATGGCGGACTTGTGGGGGAGAGGGCGCAGGACCACCGCATCCACAGGGGCGCCAGTTTCCATGCCCCCCCAGGGCAATAGGACGTTGAAGCACAGGAACAAACTCAGTTTTTAAATCAGGGGGGACAGAGGGGAGCCGGCGCGCTGCACCTACCAGATGCCGCTGCAGGAGTCAGACCGGGCCCAGTACAAAGTCAGGCGGGACCCCCACTCCAGCCGTGATCACATACGGAGGGCAGGGCAGCAGCACTCACGCCCTTCGTCGCGAAGGAAAGCTCTCCGGCGGCTTCCCAGGCGATCCCTGGCAGCCGCGGCGATTAGGGCGGAGCTCCACCACCGGAGCTCGGCCAAGATGGGCGGCACCTCCGCTCCGCCCCGTCGTCTACCTCCAATCGCCGAGGCGGAATGCCTCTGCCTCTCCTCAGCCGGGCCGTCGCCAGGAACCCAGGAGAAAACGCCGAGGTCCTTCAGGGGCCCGCCCAGCCCGCCAGCATCGGGCGTATCGCCCGGCGTGTAGGCCCAGTCCGCGGCATTGCGCAGCGTGCCTCCGCCACCTCCGGCAATGTCTTTGTCCCTGATTACAAAGGAGTTCAGGACCACGTCTTCAGTTCAACGGCCTCAGATGGGTCAGAGGGAGTTCCGACACAAGTCCCAGGTAGCGTGACAGCCCGGGCAGGAGGTTAATGCAGGATTTTGCCGGTCTTCGGGACGGAGCTGGTGGAGCTCACGTCCTGTCGGCCATGTTGCTTGGCCACGCCCCCCCCAAATTAGCATCGCTGTGACATAAGGTTAGAGCAGAATGAAATAAAGGCTGGTTTAGAATGTTGAGTTTGTAATTACACGCTGATGAATGAAGACACATAATACTAAGCTCCGTGTGTGAAATGTTCATTGGCAGGTACCGATGCTGGGGAGGACGCTACATCAATGACAGTGAATTTTGCACACTTTCATTTATCTCTTGCTGTCTGCCACAAGAGCTGTCTTCACAGATCTCATGTATGTATGTATGTATGCATATGATGCCCATTCTAAAGAACCATCTGAGTTACAGAGAAGCAGAGCACTGAATAGTAGGTGAAAACCCTGAGATATGACTCATGACCTTTGCAGTGAGATTTTATATTTAGGGAAAGTCGGTTTCTTCGAGCACAATGGCCATAGTATTCTCTGAGAGGTATCGTACAAACGGTTTCATCTCTACTGCAATTCACATAGGAACTGAGGTTGATTAGGATGTCTTCTGGAACTGGGGTGCTTAAGCTAAGCAGGACTGGGGTGGGTAGATGCAAGGATATGACTAAATAGTGGGGTGCTGTTGGAACATTCTGCTGAATTATAAGAAGAATCTGATGTCTTTGTGAATTTCAGGGCATTAGATTTCATCCTAGTGCCACTCGTTGCCTTGTTTTCCTAAGTAACTACAGGCAGACTGTGTACTGCTTAGGCCTGTGAGAAATCAAAATTAAATAGAAAAACTCAGGTCATTTCCAGTTTTTAGGTCCAGCGTAGACAGTGCATGTGCTGTCTTTAAGACATGTAGTGTACACTTTGCGGGCTTATAGCCTGCTCATTGCTTTTTATTTGTTTAGATCAGTGTTCTTTAACCTCTTCGATGCGTCAGACGGCCCCCCGGCCACCCGAAGCAACTGTGTGCATGTGCATCAGACGGCCAATGCACACACATCAAATTCCGCAGCACTGCGGCAGAATTTGCACAGTGGAGATGCGGTTACAAATCCTTGCTTCTAAGTGGTTTGTTTTCCTATTTGTCCCTTCTTTTCATCAGTTGTTCACTCCCACAGAGCAGCGCCCCAGTTTCTTGTAACATTTCACTTGTGTGCATTTAGGTTTATATTTGGCACTATTTTTTTATTTTGTTTCTGCATGGCGGTATGACCAGGCTCTTTGTTAACATAGCTGCTCCCCCTGCCAATCGATTTCAAGCATGAAAATAAGCACCTGCTTTCATGCTTCAGCATCACACTCCTTTTAATATTGCTTGTTTAAACTTTGAACTACATACATTTTGAAGGTTTCCACATTTGATGGTGGTCGCTAGCTGAAAAAAACATAGCACTCGACTGTTCCGTTATGTAAATATTGTGACATGTCTGCAGCCTGGATGTTGATTGGTTGAATCCCCAACTCAACACCCCTTTCATTGCCTCTCTACCCTTTCCAGTGTGCTAACTCACTTCATTACAAGTTGGTTGAATCTTGAATCTTAAGAGTTTACGAACTCTCCTCTTATGTTCCGCTAAGCAGTGGTGTATTTCAAAATAATATTCCAACATATTAGCTGTATAATGCAAAAGGGCTCTTTCACAGCATGTTCAACTTTTGTTTTTACATTGATTCTTTTACTGAGGTTTGCAGTTCTTAGTTCTGTTTCTTTTGCTCTAACTCTATTTACCACTTCCTAGGAATTATTCCCTCAGAAATCCTTTGTCTATCTCTAATCGATCATGTAAATACACGAGTTTGGTGAACAGCATCTTGCTCCAGTGCTTCGGACGCCCCACCACTGTTTGAGTTTTGGTTTACCGGTATCATATTTGGATTTCATAGATTGCATTATGTATTCACTTATATTCTTTTTAAATGAGTAGGAGTTCTTATTTTATACAAATATTAGCACCAGCTTGATGAGCGTCCCCAAGCTGTCTACTGGTGTTACATAAATGACAAGTACAGTAGGCCAAACACATCTTTTTTATTAAGTTGTTTTCTTAGCTGCTCAGAAACGTATTGTTCCTAAACCAAGGTGGCTTCTGGGGAATATGTTTTAAAATGTTAAACGTTAAACGCATCGATTCCTCTTTTGCACGATCAAGGGACCAAACCAAACATGTAGATAAAGAATTAATCAAGTCCAGGATTTGGTTTTGTTTATGTTAGGCCTCAAAACGTGCAATATCTAATGACAAATAATATATGTCTTTGTATGTCGCTCCCCTTTTTTAAAAATTGTTTCAGTTTTTAATGAGTGTCAATATTAATTGATTATGTTGTTTTATTTTTATGTGTACCAAAGTTGTATTTTATGAAATTGCTCATGTGGTTTTATTGTAGGCACGCAATGAGTTGTTTTTAATCAAAATCTGTAATTGTAAAGAATATTTTTCTATGAAAATAAAGAATAAGCTATTGTAATGTCGTGTGAGTGTACTAGATAGCAAAGGGATCTAGTGGCTATAGTTTGGGCGGCTCTAACAACCATTTTGGTTATACTTCGTGAATTAGTGTGCCCAGGAAAGATTTCTTCTTTCTATCCTAAGAGACAATTCTGCCACCCTGGTATTCAACCATCAACCTGCAGGTTAAGGAGCTGCTGTCACAGAAGTAATGGCTCACAAGAAGAATGTCTCCATTTTAGCAGCAACCTACTGCAAGGTTGAACTAGTGTGAATGTTTTTGTCAGGGATGATTTTGGTTGCTAGCCGGACACTGGTTATGGGGTCTGTCTTAATTCTGATGGACTTTTGCAGAAAATTATATATCTTTGTAAATAAGGTACCCTCCCATGGCCAAAGATTACAACATATTGCTACTTCTTTGGCTTTCTGTGCAAGATCCTTTGTCAAAGTTTAGAAATCCCAATTACCACCAATATCATCTCCTACAGCGGCAACCCATGAGATAAGCTGCAGGTATTTGAACCTTGAAATCCTGCTACCCGTCTTGATGTTCAAAACTTCCCACTGGACCAAAACTTCTCCTGGTATTAAGTCCCCCCATTTTTTAACTTCTGCCTGCTTCAAGGGTAGGCACAGGACATCCTTCAGACATTCTGGTATCCCTGGAGAATTCCATATTGGGGCAAACTCAGAAAAGTAACCGATCTTTAATGTTAATCTCACTGCCAGCCAAAGACTTATAGCTGCTTTCAGCACTAGTAGCCTTATTTTTTTTTTCAAAACATTTTGGGCACTGAATTTATAAAGAAAGGCTGCTCCCACTTCTTTAGTCACTTCACCCAAAATTAGGACCCATGTAGTATTCTCAGGTTTTCCCACCATTTTCCCATTTTCCATTATAGAGAGTATCCCTCGGGGGTCTTTCATAAACAAGAGATTCTCAAGTTCTTTTGGCTCATGTGACGTTCTAAGGACATGCATTTTCGAGGAGTCCAACAATTTAGCGCTTTGGAGAGCCACATTCTTGAATGGAAGGGCTTTACAAACTAAGTCCTCAGTTCTGACATCGGCTTTTCCTTAAACTGTAATAGCAAATCGCTCTGTCTGGTCCTCTTGAGAAGACCTATTTATGTTATCTGTGGTTAATATAGTTGTCACTATCGTTGTCGTTATAGGCTGGAAGAAATTTGTTATTAAGGATTTCTCTGTCGGAAACGAAGCTCCAGCTGCAGTCATTGTACAGGTACTCTTGTAGTTAACTGATGCTCGTGCTGTACCCACTTTTTTCATATGTATAGTGCAGGGCCCAAGTCTTTTGTAGACCATACTGCCTTGCCATTGGGGGGGGAACCAAAATTGAATCTGCTAAGAATTTTCTCCCCTTAGCTGCCCTCTACAGCAGTAGGACACCCAACCTCCAACAGCTTTCTCCTGTTTTCGAGCCTTCGGGGGCATCAAGGAGCGTCTTCCGTGTCTCGTCTCCTTTCCTCGCAGCTGCCAATGGTCGATGCGGAAACACAGGCTGGATCAGGTCAGCTACACAGAATACATGCGATACTTACTTGATTGATTTTCCCACCAGCATACAGAGGTTCTTCCAGTGAAAAGCCTTACAGTAGAGTCTGATATCTGGAAATGCCAGCCCCCCTTTTTTAAGGCATCTCCTACGTTTTTTCCAAGACATCCGTAACCCCCAGAATGCCCAAATGAATCTGGAAATCTTCCGTTGAATTTTTGCAATTTCCTCTTTGGGAAAACTGAGTGGAATACAGATAAAAAGGTGGGTTAATTTTGGTAAGGCAGACATTTTTATTAAATTGACCCCCCCCATATATAGACAGTGGTAAGTTTTTCCATCTAGATAGATTCCAGTCTACTTCCTTCATAACACGCTTTAAATTTCGTAGGAGGATCTCATCTATCTTCTCTGGAATTGTTATTCACAGGTATTTCATCTCAGAACAGACTCTACCTCCCCATCCAGCCATGTTCCAGCACATTGCTTCCGATTTCGCTAAATTAACAAGCTATCCTGAGAATACACCAAACTCAGCAGTCAGATCTTCTATTCTTGACAATGTTTGAGGTGTAGAATACCACGTCGTCTGCATAAAATGCAATTTTGCTATGGTTCGGGAGTTGGTGAATGGGAATGATCTTGTCATCTATCCTTAGTTTGTGTGCAAGGGGTTCTATATATATGACAAACAGAAGGGGGAGAGGGGACAGCCCTGTTTGGTCCCCTCTTGATTCTAAAACCTCTAGTCAAAGCCCCATTCAGCAGAATTTTAGCCGTGGGCTGCTCATATAGCTTTTGCACTGCCTAGACAAAGTTAGGACAAAACCCCGTTACATCTAGGACAGTCAACAGGAATGCCCAACAGACCCGATCAAAAGCCTTGGTGGCGTCTATTGTGATCACCGCCAACAAAATTGATCTTGCAACTGCTAAATCAATAGTCCCGATCTGTGAGAGTGTTACTTCTTAAATCGGTCTCTTTGGGACAAACCCTTTCTGGTCAGAATGTATCAATTGTGGTGCCACCTTAGCCAATCGCCCCGCCGGTATACCCGGTATACCAGTATATTTTTTTAGATCAGTATTTAATAAGGAGATAGGACGATACGAATCAGGATTCTTGGATCCTTAGCCAGTTTTAAAATCAACATGATTATAGCCTCCTTCCACAAGTTTGGGATTTTCTCCTCCTCCTTATATATAGCATTAAAGAGGGACATCAATTCTGGAGCTATCTTTTCAGATATCAATTTATAAACCTCAACTGGAACTGAGTCAGGGCCTGCCGCCTTCCCATTCTTCATATGCTTTAGTTGTTCTCTTACTTCTTCCTCAGTTATCGGGGAATTAATCATATCTCTCACTTCTTCTGTTAAGACCGGGATACCGATATTACTCAGCAAGCTCTTCATGGCCTCTGCGTCTGGTCTTTCTGACTCTGAGCAGAGTTCTGAAAAGAGTGTTACCATTCTTTCCTGCATTGCCTCCTCATTATTAGAGACATCCCCCTCTGGGGTTATAACCAATTTTCTAATGTAAGTCCTTTCCCTGTCTGTCCTCGCCTTCCAGGCAGGCAGGGCTTCAGATTTTTTTCCGTACTCAAAGTGTTGCTTGCAGCTTGCATCTCACTTGTCGCTGCTCTTTGTCTCCAGTTTTCAGCCTATAACTAAATCTAGCTTCTTTCAGCTTTTTAACTGCCTCCTCCTCACAGTATGCCTCTTTCTGCACCCTCCCTTCCAAAATCCCAATTTCTTCCTCCAAATGTTGTAATTCGGCTTGTTCCTCTTTATTCTTATAGTATTCCACATTTTCAATACCCCTCTAGTATAGGCATTAAAGGTGTCCCAAATGACACCAATTGGAGCTGAGTTAGCATTAGTCAGAACGAATTCTACTGGTTTTTCCTTCAGTGTGGCAGCAACTCTTGGATCTAGTAAAATAGCTCTCTTCAATATCCATCTACCGCATTTCCTTAAGTTGATCTCCCCAGTGTAATGCTAACCATATTATGATCCGATATGTGCCATGGGAATATACGCACAACCTTTATTTTCCCTGCCCATTCTCTATCAACCAGTATATAATCCTACCGGGAGAAGGAGTGGTACTTTTTACTATGAAAGGTATACACTCTTTTTCTCTTCATTAGGTGTCTCCAGGCATCCACCAGTCCCAGCTCTATAAGCATATGTTTAAGAGCCTGCCTTGTTTTCAATGCTTGGGCCTGGATCCCCCTCCTGCTCGTGGATCTATCTATTATTGGATCCAACAATGCATTAAAATCCCCACCTATAACTATAGGTGATTATTTCTCTGCCAATCTCAATTGCAGATCTACTAAATATTGGGGATAATCCGTGTTTAGACCATAAAAACCGACGCATACAAACTGAGAGCCTGAACATTTAAGCTTGGCCATCACCCACCTTCCTGAGTCGTCCGTACTAGAGGCCATCAAAGCCACCCCTGACCCTTTCCTGACAATTATTGCAACACCTTTCATATATTCTGCTTGATTTGATACTACATAGCTTTCAATACAGTTATACTTCGAGAACACCCCTCTACTCCTATCTGCTGTTATGTGGGTTTCCTGTATAATACAAACTTGGGCTTTTGAAGCTTGTAGGTATCCCATTACCATCTTTTGTCTGCTTTTGGATCTTAATCCATTCACATTCCATTTAACTTCATTGCCTCCACGTGCCATGTATTCCCTGTATAAACACCCCTTGTGCCCGAGGATGCCTAGAATTTCAAATATGAAGTCAGGACCAAATGAACTATATGGTGTATCCAAACTGACTAACAAGGACTTATTTTTTATTCCTCCCACTGCACCCCACCCAGTGCACCCTCTGCCCCCTCCCCAAACTCTCAGGCATAAATCCCATTGAGACCGTTGGTAGGAAGTTCCCAATCTAAAAGAAATATACTTAACCTTGTGCCTCCCCGTGAACCCCATCCATTTATTTCCCCAAATAAAGATTATAATGATTATATTACTATGAATATTAATTGTACTTATGTGCATGAATAGTGTGAACTTTTTTTCTGCTTCTTTATTATCTATATATGTATTTGTTTATTATTTCTCCTAAACAAATTAATGTATATCTAGATTTCCAGGTTTTCAGAATAACAGACTTATCATCTCAGGGTCCCCTCTCCCTTTATGAAGTCTATTCATCTATCTGCCTCCTCCACTGTCCGTATGTTGCTCATTTGATTATTCCACATAACTCTTAACATAGCAGGGAATTTTAATTGAGCCTTGGCCCCTAGTTTATTAAGTTCTCCCATTATTTTGCCCAGCTCCCACTGTTACTGGTCAGTTACATGGCATACGTCTGAACGAATGGGGAACTGGGTATCTCAGACTACATACGGGCCATTTCTCAATGCGACTGACAGGATGCCTTCCTTTACGGAGTAAGAAAGAAAATTGATTGAAATTTTCCTTGGCTTAAGAAGTTGAGGATTTCTCTTAAAAGGGTCTCTGTGTACCCTCTGTCTTTCCCGGTCCAGGTCAATGTCCAGTCTATCCTTCAGGACTGTCACCAATGGTCATTTCACCACAAATTGCTTAAGGTTCGAAACCTCTTCTGCCTCCAGGATATTCAAAATCCTCAAATTATTACTCCGGGAATGGTTTTCCCCAATCTTTTTAGGTAGTCTCTAAAATTTGCATTCTCTTTTGCCAAAGTCGTTACTTCCTTTGTGTTATTTGTAATGTAATTCCTCAGAGAACTTACTTCCTCTTCAAGCTTCCCTGTTCGATTGGCGAAATCATCTACTTTTAGTGACAGAGCTAAGCATGATGTCTGTATTTCAGCCTAATTGGCCTCTGAGACCTCTAATCTGCCTCTCAGCTCTTTCTTCAGGTCCATAGGAATAGAAGCTAGTGCAGCCCCTGGATTTTCTTGCAGTAACTGCTGCGACTCCCCAGGTTCCACTAATGTTGGTATATTAGGGGAAGCTGTCAACTCTTCAGCTTGCATCTCAGCATCTCTATCCCTGCTTGCCTGCTCCTTTTCCCCAAGCTCTTTTCCTTGTAAGGCCTTGAACCTGTTCTGTGTTGTAACATGGAACCTCGGCGTGGCAGCCCCATCTTGTGCTACTTTGTTTCCTTGCTTCTCTCCCCCAGGGCGATAAAAAAATTTACCAGGGCTAGCCAGGTCCTCCCCACTCTAGCCATTATCTCCTGTCGCCATCTCTTGCGACAGCACTTTATAGTATGCCTTTAAGGATGGGGTGATTTTAGTTATGAGGGGTGCGATCTTCTTACCTCTTACCCCTCGACCTCTTCCCCTGATTCTTCTCTGCTTTTGTAATTTTTATAGGGGCTTTGTCTACAGCTGTGTGACCCTCACCAGATGAACAACTGGAGCATTGACTTACCCCTTTTAGGCTATCCACAGCACCTGGGGAGCGGGTACGGAGCGTATACCTTGAAATCTGGTCCAAGCGAGAGCCTAAGGACTCTCCCTGCCTCTCACCTTCTGCCGGTATCGATCTCTCTTTCTCCATGGAAGGTGAAACACGTCTTACCCGCCCGTTCTCATCCAGCTGGGGGTCCTGACTTCTTAGGGTCTGCCAGGGGGCCATCCTCTGATGGCTCAGGTACCGCACAAACGCTGCACAGAGGCTTGTACTGCCTCTTCCACTCTGTGTGCGCGCTGCTCTGTGCCGCTGCACTGCTGCCACGTCCTCCAGCCATGTCACCGCCGCCGCGTCAGATCCGCCTAATCTCGGAGACAGTGAAATGCCATTCTCTCCATCTCCCCACAAGGTAAAGATTTACAGAGGCCATAAGTTACGGGAAGTAAGGGATGTTCACCTCATGCAAAAAACTCATTTTGCGCTTGAAAGAACAGGGTGCAGGGGGCACAAATCCACCTAAGCGCACATCTCCTTCCTGGCAGTCTGCAACCGTTGACCTCGCAGCCGCCACGTTCCAAACCTCTGCACCACCAACAAAAAATGGTCTCCTTTACCCACTTATGCTGCAGATAAGAACGGACAAACAATCAAAGATATTCAGAATGTACAAGTGCTTCTTTGACTTGAAGATAGCATTGACACAGTACCTAGCATTGGGAAAATATTACATGACTTAGATATTGCAACTAATTTACAGACAGATAGTGGATTGAAATCAAAAGCAATGTTTATGGCCAATTTACCCCCTGACAATATGATTGACTGCTTCTATGGAGCAGTAACCAATGATGGATTATACATACTATACTGGAGACAGTAACTCTTATACTCGAATAGCAAGAAGCCCTATGCAGGAAGTGAATAATCTTGTAGAAAAAGCATTGAGATACTGGTACAATGAAGGTCTGTTATCAGACATTGAATTGAAGTACATGTTTAATCCAACACCAAGGGCAGCTTATATACACACTTCGCCTAAGGCACATAAAAACGTGACAGCTCCCCCGGCAGACAAATATTATCGGGAATAGGGGGTCCCACAAAGCGTATCTCCGAATATATAGACATATTCTTGCAACCAATTGTAAGAAATTTGCCTACTTTTATTGAGGATATGAATGATCTTCTTAACAAATTAGAAGACTTGGCTGAGGCCTTTTAAGAATTTTGAAATACAATAAAAGGGACTATTTTTGAATATTAAAGCGCTTTGTACTGATTTATAGTGCACCGTCTCCATTTTGAAAAAGTTTCTGTATCGGTCTTCACAGTGGAGCTTTGGTGTGGCAAGCTCGAGACGTGGTTGTGCACTGAAACAAAGAAATTTTGATTTACTCTGAAACCGAGGTGCTGGACCCTTGTCAGCCATACAGTTCCTTTTTTCTAAAACTATTTTACTCATGAGACCTGGTACAGACAGCATTCAGGGGTGGCTATGGGGGCAACCTTTTCTCCAACTTTTTTTTTTTCACAACAAATTTTATTGAGCAGTCAAAGCAAGGGAGAATGTGGCTCCCCACAATCAGGAGATCGCCACCAACAGTCATGGCACAGATTATTACGTATGCATAAATTTCTTATCAATAAAGGGTGAACAGCTCAATAAGAACAGCCCCGCAACCCACCCACACCCTACCAACTCCCCCTACCCCACTACCCCCCAATCCCCCCCATTCCCACCCCCCCCACGCACGTGTGCAAAATGCAGCAAGCAAATCTTGGGTGCGGTGTGATAGGTATGCCACAGATCTCAGGCCACTATAACACAGTACATTCAGACGTCTTCCTCCCTTTCCGCCGGGGGATCCAGAGACAACCCTCTATAATCGGCCCACCTCTTCCAGATTTTGAAATGTTTACGTGGGCATCCCCTTGCCTCAAACACCGGTTTCTCCAGTCCCATATAGTAATCCAGTCCAGCCTTCCATGCCGACAGGGGGGGAGCTCGCTTCCTCTTCCATGCCCGGGCCAGGTCTCTTTTAGCCACTACGAGTCCCAGCAACAGCAGGTGGCGTTTGTAGATGTTCCCACCGATACCTTCCATAACATGGAGCAACCCCAGTCGATGAGTGCGGGGGAGATCCCAACCCAGGACTTCAGACAGGCAGCCCCATACACCTCTCCAAAAACCAGATAATCTAACACACGACCACACCGTATGCAGCAGCGTACCCGGTGCAGCCCCACAGCGCAGACATTCCGGAGACTCAATCAATCCCGCCTTCCACAGGCGCTCTCGGGTGTAATAGGCTATATGGAGTTATTTAAATTGGATAAGCCGAAGCCGCATGGCGATAGCAGCCCCTCGCGGGGACTCCAGGGCCTCCCTCCAATCGTCCTCGTCCATGGGACCTACATCCACCTCCCATGCCGCCCGAAGGGGGAGTAATGTAGAGGAGCAGTGAGTAACCAGTGTCTGATAGATGCGGGAGACCTTCTTGTCCCCCAGGTCTCCCATAAAGACTTTCGCCTCGACCGGACTAAACTCAGGGAGAGATTCCAAGTGGGCGATACTGGGGGTGAGCGCATGGCGCAGTTGTAAATAGCAGAAGAACTGGGATCGAGGCATGTGGAACTCCGCACTGAGCTCTTGAAACGATTTGAGGGTAGTTCCTGACATTACTTGGCCCAGCAGCGAGATCCCAATGGCCTCCCACCCCTCAAACCCGGCCAGGGTAGATAGCTCTGGGAGTAGGCCATTTCTGCCACAGTGGTGTTTCTGCTGTCAGCTTACCCCACCAGCCCATTCGGCGCAGCGCCTGTCTCCAGACAGCAAACACCACTTTCGTAACAGATGGTAACCTCCGCCGCAGTCGGGCTGAATATAAGATTGTGTGTAGCGTATGTTCCCCCATGAGCGAGCGCTCCAAGGCATAGGCCGGGTCTCCCCTGTCACCGTACCACCATTCATTAAGAACAAGCAACTGCGAGGCCTGGTAATAAGACAGCAGATCGGAGGTGGCCAGGCCCCCACAATAGGTGGACAAGAAGGATGTCCGTAACGCCACCCTGGCCGCGCCTCCAGCCCATAGGAAACGGCCCAACACCGAGTTAACTTGTCGGAACCACTGCGGGCTGACAGGGTAGGGGTAGTTTTGCAACTGATACAGCAGGCGTGGAAGCACCACCATCTTGAAGATTGCGGACCTGCCGAAAATGGTTAAAGGCATTCTGGACCATGTTTTGGTGTCCGCCTGGACTCGCTCCCACACAGGCACGATATTGCGTTCCCAAGCAACGGCCGCCGATTCTGACAGAAACACCCCAAGGTATTTCAGCCCGTCGGACGCCACCCAAAGGTCTGCCGTCCAGGGGTCCGTTATGGCTCCACCTCCCAGCACCCACAGGGTAGACTTATGCAGGTTCAGTCGAAGGCCGGAGACCTCTCCAAAGATACGCATAATGTCCAGTACCCGGGGCCCAGAACGTCGCAAGTCCGTAAGGAAAAAGAGAACGTCGTCAGCATACAACGCAATTCTGTCTGCTAGATCCCCATTCCACACAAACCCGCGCACTTGCGTATCTATGCGCACCCAGGAGGCCAGGGGTTCCATGGCCAGGGCGAACAGGTATGGGGACAATGGGCATCCCTGCCTGGTGCCCCGACCAATTTGAAACCGTTCAGAGATAGCCCCAGCGACTCGTACTGAGGCCGTAATGTCGGTGTACAGTAGCTTAATGTACGACAAAAACACCGGGCCTAGGTTAAGACGGGGTAGGAGTGCAAAGAGGTACGTCCAACTCACAGAGTCAAAGGCTTTGTCCATGTCCGCTAACAGCAAAGCCGCTTGTTCTCCCAAAGCCCCCATGGCATACACCGCCGCCTGTGCCCGCCGGATGTTGTGGCGCGTCGCCCTATGAGGCATGAACCCGGCCTGGTCAGGGTGGACCAGATCGGTGATGTACGAAAGCAGGCGGTTCGCTAGAGCTTTCGCTAGGATTTTGGCCTCAATGTCCAGCAGGGATATGGGACGATACGAGTCATGTCTGTCAGGGGGCCTACCCGGCTTCTGAAACACCACAATTTCCGCGTGGAACCTTTTCTCCAACATATATATATATATATATTACCTACTGGCGGTCGCCAGTAGGTAGTTATAGTTAGGATTTTTTTCAATGTTAAATCTCAAAATTCTATTTGGAATAACTTTGGCGCCGGTTGACGAATCGGACTGAAAATTTCCTCAAAATGGCCTCACGGCGTTCCGGTCCTTCCCTAAAAGTGTGGGGGGGATTCGTCAAGTGGGGGCGGAGATAAAAGGGGGGTCCTAAAACTCGTTTTCCCCATGTTAATTTCCATAGGGCGGTCGATTTCACTTTTAGCACGAACAGCTGAATAGATTTCCACCAAACTTGGCAAAATTGTAGGGACTGGAAGGCCGATGTGCCTTTGCTATGTCTCATGATGTGTGCTCCAGTGGTCTTTGAGTAATTTAGGTTAAAAAAAATATATATATCTATGGCAGCGCCCAGGTACGCGCACCGGGGAGCGCTCCGGGCGCGCCACGTGAGGTGCGCACGGAAAGCTGATTGGCTCTCGGGTGTCTGTAAACATTCGAAACAGTCCGGAGCGGCCGCCATCTTGTGTCTCGGTAAAAATCGAGACACAAGAGGTGGGTAAAACAAAGGGGGAAATGACCATAAGGCATCAGGGATAGACCCCCTCTGACCCCCTAGGTTTGATGTGGGTGCTATAAAAGGGCTCCGGAGGGCATTTAAAATATAATTTTTTTTTTGTTTTGCGCGGGGGAGCGCCCGGTACGCGCACCGGGGAGCGGACTAGGGAGCGTCCTACGAGGAAAAAAGAATGACAGAGTTTTTAAAAAATGAAGCCTTTTTTTAGAAATTGGAGGTAGTTCTAAAAAGAACTTTTTTTTTCTACTTTTTGAACATTTTGTACTTTTTTCGGCTTTTCAAAACAGTTTTATATTTTTTTTGTATTTTTTTAGGGGGAGAAACAAAAAAAAGGGAATTGAGACTGGCTCAACTGGAGCAAAAAAACAAAAAACCCAAAAAATTACTTCTTTTTGGGGCACTTGTGATTGTCACCTGCAAGGACGATGAGCTTTACGCTCTTTTCACCATAGGCGATAAGCTTGCCACATGCAGTACAAGTGATTTTAAAATTAGCAAATCGTGGCTGAATACAAGGCATCATCTCTGATGTTTCTGGTCCCGATGAAGTGGGTTCGTTTCTTTGGGAGTTGGTCCTTGAAGACTGGGGGAGGTTACTGGCCAGTTCCCTGAGCTCTGCACGAGAATAGTTGTTAGGGTGCTTACGGGTCATATGTCGAATCATGGTATGGTTACCAAAGGAATATTTTTGTTTGGGTTGCCCCTTGAGAGTTCTTCCTTACAGATTAGGCAAGTTACCTTGGACGCATTCACTTTTTTCTTGCCCTCTGGGAGTGAAAAAAACTCCCATACAATGTGTGACTTGGGCTTATATGGGGTATTTTGTTCAGGCAGCCATCTTCCACCATCCTCCTCTTCCTCTTCCTCCTCCTCCTCTTGTTGACCACCAATGTAATCTTGAGCTGGTCCTCTTGGTGGTTATGGTGGTGGTGGTGGGGCAGATGCACCAGCTGCTGCTGCTACTGAAGCCATTATAAAGATCAAAAAGGTACAGAGAGGTACAAACAGGTCTTCCTAAGTCAAAGGACAAAGTCAGAATGAGGAAAAAAGGTGGGGTCTTTTATCATTTGGAAAAAAAAACGGTCCTGAACCAATGAGAAGTTTTATTTTCAGGTCACAAGACCAGGGGCTTCATCATTATGAAGCCAAAACTGTTATGAACCAATGAAAAAAGTGTTACTTTCAGGTCACATGACCCGACGTGCTTACGCTACGCGCCCCCGGGCGCGACTGGGGGCGTGCCCCGGGTCGCGTCGCATAAGCGCGTCGGATGTTTACCTTGAGCGATCGTATTCGCTAGAGTACTTCCGGGTGCGCTTACGCCGTGCGTGTCACGCGGACGCGGCTACGCAATACGTCACAATCACGTTTTCGTTCGCGATATGGGCGCTAACGGGACGCTCCCCGATACGCGCCCTGGGGCGCTTCATACTACTACGCTTTCCGGGGCGCTCACCGGGGCGCGCACCGGGAGCGCTCCGAGAAAAAATAAAAAAATAAATATATATATACAAACCAAAAAATGGGCTAAATTGTAGAAACTGGTAGCCCGATGTGCCTTTGCTATGTCTAAAGATATATGCTCCAGTGGTTTTTACGAAAATTAACTTTGAAAAAATATATATTGGGCTACATTGGGCTATATATATATATGTTAGAGCCCAAATGTAGCCCAATGTAGCCCAATGTAGCCCAAAGATGGCCACCAGAGACAAAAAAAACAAATGTAGCCCAAATATCAGCCAGATGTAGCCCAACTATAGCCCAATGACAGAATGTCCCAGAGTGTTCTAAAGAACAACTAGAGCGCTAACAGTCTTACTTATAAACTGAGACTTATAGTTAGGAATTAGCATTTAAAAAAACCTATGAAATTCACAGAAAAAACCATAGGTTTCACGCCAGTTATATTTAGGAATTAGCATTAAAAAAACCTAATAAATTCACTGAAAAAACCATAGGTTTCACACCAGTTATAGTTAGCTGGAAATGTTACTGACATAAAACCAATGGAATTCCACGTTATAGTTAGTTGGACTCACTATAACTTGCGCGTGTAATGCACTGCTGATGACATCACATATTACATCACTCATGACATCACTGATGACACTATCCTTGTGACAAAGTGACAGACCTCCTTTCACTGTAAAGTAGCCCTTGAAACATATTCAAAAATAGAAACTAACATTTTCAAAAAAGTGGATATACCCATACCAGTTACAACAACCAATTCAGTAATTCCACCATCTATATACACATCCACTCATTCACCAACAGTTCTATATAGTCACTCATACATATACTCACTCATCATATGTAGTGATACACCTATACATCCTGTTACACACCGACAGTCATCAAAAGGTTACTCACACACATGCTCACACATGCAAATAAACTAATAAACATCCATTTATTTACATATACAGATATACACACACTACCACCTTACTTCTAAGGAAACTTACACATACTTACTCTCTTAAACAATCACTTATAGAAACACATACTTATTCAAACAGAAATTCTTTCAATCTCTCACTCTCACATATACTGACTTATATATATCAATACTCACATATACTACATTAAAACATATGTCGTTACTGATAAAGACACTAGTGAGGCAGGTATTCACTCACTAACACACACATATACACACTCATCCACCCATACAGTCCTGCACATATGCTGTCTTCAAAAAACATATAAACAGTGAGTCAGTCATTGATGCATCTATCTGCAAAGTAACATCCCCACCAAACCATACAGACACTCATACTGATACTAAAAAAACATCTAATAACCCATATACACACACATGTAGCTACTCACCAAACCATGCAGCCTCTTATACACAAAGTGAAACACTGATACATATATTTAAATATTTAAACATAATTCGCTAATATATGTATTCACTAAGTTACACTTAATAAGGCAGTTAACCAATCAATTCTTTTAAAAACAAACATCCATTTATTCTTCCATCGTCCTTTACAAATACATATATAAAACATTTATTTTTCAGAAAGACACACTGGATGGTGTCATCAGTGATGCCATGAGTGATGTCACTGACCAAGTCATGAGTGATGTAATATGTGATGTCATCAGCAGTGCATTACACGCGCAAGTTATAGTGAGTCCAACTAACTATAACGTGGAATTTCATTGGTTTTATGTCAGTAAAATTTCCAGCTAACTAGAACTGGTGTGAAACCTATGTTTTTTTCAGTGAATTTATTAGGTTTTTTTAATGCTAATTCCTAACTATAACTGGTGTGAAACCTATGGTTTTTTCAGTGAATATATATATATATATATATATATATATATATATATATATATATATATATATATATATATATATATATATATTTTTTTTTTAATAACAGCACATTTGAAAAGCATGTCCGCCGAACATGACAAACCGCATTATCTATTGAGGTCGATTCATTGATTACAATCTTATGACCTGGGGAGGTGACAATGAAACCCTTGAGGCATTCATAGAACATATCCATGTCAATCAGTACAATCTGAGCTTCACCCATAATATTAATCTCAGCCACATCAATTTTATGGACATTACGCTCTTTATTGAGAATGGTAAATCAGAATGTACACTTTTCCGCAAAGATACAGCATGTAATTCAGTGTTGCACACCAGAAGGGCACACCCTGATACCCAAATTCGTGCCATACCCTTTGGCAAAATGACCTGGCTCAGACGTAATTGTAGTAATGATGCTGTATTCCAACAAGAGGTGGAAACCCTTAGACGACGCTTCCTGATTAGGAGCTATGATCACTCGTTACTAGAAAAATCCCACACTAAGCTTCATAGAATTAAAAGAACAGGACTTCTCAAGCACAATTCCAAAAAAAAGCACAAATCTAAAGGAGACAGGATTGCACTAATCACTCAATTCGACTCACAAAGCAGTCAGGTTTTTAAAACAGTACAGTGGCAACTTCTAAAGTTAGACCATGACTTGGATCCCTATGTATCCAAAAAGCCCCGGATTGTTTAAAAAAGGGGCAGGACCGGAGGAATATACTAAGTCCCTCTGTTAACCTCAATCCAACCAGTGAACCGACCAACATGTGGTTACCAGCCAAAGCCAAGAGTTTCTTTACATCTTCCGCGACCTCCTACACCTGCGTTTGCGGAGAGGAGACTAGATCAGTGAGGTGAGGGATATTTAGGTTCATGGGCACGTCGAATATACATAAACATAATTTTCTAAATTGTGTAAGGTATTTTTCAAAATATCACAACAAATAGCATAAAACAGAACCTGCCACATGGAAAAGGGTGTGAAAAATAGTGCTAAGTTGTCAAGGTGCACTTTACCTGTCGTAATTTTTTCTTTTCCCTTCGTTTCATCTTTCCTTCTTTTTTATCCGCGATTCTTGGCAACCCTGTTACCTTGAACTGGGTTACAGTCTGCAAGGCACGTGCTCGTTTACCCTTTGTCTCCTTGCAAACAGTCTGCTCTTCTTGGGGCGATGCTCTTTCATGGAGGCTGGCTTCTTCAGATGATTCCTCAGAAGCCAGGACAGTGGACAGCCGTTTCCGTACAATAGTTGTAGCATTGCCGGGCAGTGGGGAGGCTGCCAGCTGGAGTTGTGGACTCACTTCGGAGGTATGTGGGTCCAGTGGCCTCAATGGCTCATTGCTAGTTTCTTGCATTTCTAAATCTGGTTCTTCTTCCAGTGATGGCAGGCTTTGGGAAAACATGGAAAACACTGGGGTGCTGTGCTTCAAAGCTCGTTTGACATTTATAACCGTACACTCTTCGTCTGCCATCTTTAGAGTTTTGGGAACCCTGTTAAAGGAATGGAAATACAATAGGATTTAGTTAATGCATAGCATCAGTAATTTCAGAATACAGAACTCGAGTGAAACATTTTTACATTACAAACACATTAATAAAGCAACAAATGACTTTGCCGGTGTAATGGGCCCGCTGCACCCCAATTCATGTTGTCACACCAGCTTGCTCCATGGCCCATTACACTCTTGCTACGCTACTGACTATTTAAGAACATGCATGTCATTTCCTTGATATATACTGTCACTATAACTTTGCTGAAGTAAACCAATTGTAAATATACTAATGACACCAGTTGCACAGTTACACCTGTTGCACTTGTCTCTCTGCAGAGGTCAAAAGCTATACAACCAGCATATGTTGATTATTCTGAGGTTGTGTGCATATTACAAACCTCTAAACAGAGCCTCCAGGATTTCGCAATTTGCAATAAAATCGCGAAATCTGTAGTTTTGTAAAAATGCTGCGATTTTTACAAAACTGCCGGCGAAATTTTTGAAAATGTCATCCCTGCATATTCAAACAATATATTTTTGCATCCAACAAGCTGGAGACAAGAATCTCTGGGCCTCTGGTATCCTAATATCCCCTTGTTTACTGTATTGGACTTTGTTTTAAGAGCACCAACTACACTGAAACCATGAAATACGGATAGTAACAACTTTACAAATAACGATTTGAGAGAGTGTTTTCCAGGTTCATCGTTTGTCCCACCCGATCCTACACATCCGCTTTTTCTTTGTAAAATTTCAGGTAGTGTTGTTCACAACCACCCCTCCCCCACCTATTTTTGAGTACAATACACTGTGAATTTGATGGAAGTGTTTAACAGTTTTCTCTTGAATATGACAGTGAGAATATAAATACCTCTCCTAGATTCTACGACCCTGCAGGCATCAGCGTGATTTCTCTTCGGCTGAGATGAAGCCCAGCAGAATGTGCCCAATCTAGCGCCAAGCCAGAGAGTACCTCTGTTGGAGGCTGGTGTTTGTACAGTGTACTGACAGTTTGACAGTTTCAAATCATTGCAGATTTCTGCCAGAAGAATAGCGGTGCATGGGCCTAGTGATTCGAACAGCCTTTTGTGCTCAAGGTAGGCGCCCCGGGATTTCAGTTGGGCCAGCTGGTTCCACAATGAGCCTCTAAACCACGATGGGTTGTGCCCTTTGCAGTCTGCATGTGGTCATTGGGCACGGGCCCAGACAGCAAAGCGACCACTCATTTTATCCACATCCCCCTCTGGGGTGTCTTAGCTCCGCATGAACAGGTTAAAGTTTATGCTGCACAATTGCTAAGGTGAAGGGGTCTGGCCTTTACCTTGGTCTGCAGGTCTGAGAGAGAGCTTGCTTTCCTTACTTCCAGAGAAGCACTTTAAGTAAACACCTTCATCTATATTTTGCTCTTAGCTTCCTTGTCTACTTGGACCATCGTTCCTTCATAAGGGGGGGGGGGGGGGGGGGGGGGGGTCAGCCCCTCCATTTCCATGGTATTTAAGATCTACAGAAAAGTTACCGCCACGGACGAGTGCAAACATTCACCGAGGTCTTATTACTTGGATCCCCCTGTACCTGAAGGCTCAAACTCACCTTTTCAGTTTGCCAGAGGATGGAAATGCGTGTGCAAGTTGGGGCCAGACCCACTCAGAAGCTACTGCCTGCATCCTGTGCTTTATCAGGGCTGGCTCTGACCATGCATGTTCGATTTAACTACAAGTGACTCGAGTATACCTATGTTTGTGTGCGAGTCTTCTCCAAAAACAGAAGGAGCTAATCGGTTGGCGGAAAACTGAATATACATTCATGTCTTGCCATTTACATTTAGTCTTGATTCGTTTCTAGTAACCATCGACTAAAAGGATGCCCTTGGGTGTAGACTTGAACATGATGACGAGGCCTTTCGCCAGACACCAGCTCAGTGTGTGAAGTTCTCATCATTTCAGTCTGCGTCGGTAGTTCATTTCTCACACATCTACTTTATTGCTGTGTAATATTTCTGGCCAGAAGCCATTCAAAGAGGTTTACAGTCTGCCATTAAAACTGCTTTGAGGATCACTCAGTGTGGCCAGTGGCATGAGGACCTTAACGGTCAAGTCTTTTTCCTGTTGCTAGATTCAAAACCTCCACTGTCCTGTGCAGTTATGATCTGGGAGCCCATCGCCATGATTTTTGGTTTTGGTATAATTTAACAGCATGGTTAATGGAGCTCGAGACCGACCTCCCAGACCTGCAGGGCAATTTGAAATGAACGGTGGCTCTCACACAGGCATGCCGACCAGGTCTGGGTGAAATTTTAATTATCCAAGTGTAATTGCATAATTTTGGCAATTTCACATAATGAAACCCAATTATATGTAGTAGTTCTAGATTTGAATAAAGTTCTAGATTCTTCTTTCAGGAAGACTGAGTAGACTGTTGTTAACCAGCTCCTCTTCCAGACAAACCCCAGAAGCAGCAGCTTTAATGGAGAATACATAAAAAGTATTGAAAAACAAGACCATTTCAGTCCATCCTTCCAGATGGGGACAAGATTATACTCTTATTTTTGGTTTGGAAGGTATCGGGGGAATACAAACAGATTTGGACTTATTGGAGGTGAAATGTTGCACCCCCCCATGTTGCATACAAAATGATGACCCTGCAGATAATTCATCAGTTCATAAGGACTGTACATTTTCTTGCATCTGTGGCCCTCATCAAATCGTAACTGAGTGCACAATTCACAGATTCTCGAGTAAGAACCTTATTTTTTGTGGGGGGAGTCAAATCTTTGAGCTGGCAACATTTCCAAGGGTCTACAAAAAAGTTTTAGCTCCATTGGTGTTAGCAAATGGAATTCAGGTTTTTTAATATTTCAACAACTTGTTCATTTATTCTTCTTCTGTCTTAAAGGCGCTCTGCTGAAACCTAAAGCGTGGCGCCCAGAAGGAGGCGGGAGGGGGCCGCATGGTGCACTGAATGTAGGCAAGGCACGCCGTGCAACCAGTAAGAGAAACTCACTAAAGAAAATAGTGCTTACAACACTAAATAACATGTACACTGCAACAACTAAAGTAAAGGGCCAGCTACCTTGGAGGCCCATTTATTTCAGGCTGAAAATGAATGATTATCAGTAAAATAAAGTGCCGCAAATTGCAGCTAAATTTCCATATTTGTGCCACTACATTTCCATATTTGTGCCACTAGATTTGCTAATCCATGCCGCTATATCCTGGGGGGTCTGTCTAAAGGGCGATTTGGCTGATTTCAGTTGCTCTTGTTTGCCCAGCATATCTTGTTGGAAATAATTAATATTGAAAGTGTTTAGTCTTTGCAATCTGCGATTAAAAGCAAAGATAGAATTATGCAAAGCTGTGCTTGATTGACTTAGCGATTACCATGAAATGTTGATGTACACAACAAAGGTGTGCTTGACTGTAAATTGCCTCCATGAGAAAGATAGTTTTAAGTCTCCGGGTGTTTTTGAGTTGGTATTTATCCTCTGAGGGCTTTTGACAACTACCAGAGTCTGTGTTACTTCCCAAAGTCAGTGGGTTTCTAAGAAGAATTCTTTTCTAAACCTACCTATAGTATTTAATTAATTGTATTGATGTGCTGTATTGTTTTACAACAAGGTTCCAGTCAACAGCAGAAGGACCATCACACAATCCCTCACCACCAGCCGCTTGGACTACAGAAACACACTGCACGTAGGAGTTACTGCACGCCTCCTGAAGAGACTACACACAATACAAAACTCAGTGACAAGACTCATCCTCAACCTCACCAGATAGATCCAGTTCACACCCCACCGCAAAGAACTACACTGGCTTCCCATCCAGAAGAGATGCCAGTTCCAGAAGCTGACCCTTGCATACCAAGGCCTGCACAACGAAGGACTAGCATACATCAACAAACGCATGACCTTCCACCAACAAACCAACCAACAACTATGATGATTTGCCTTCTTTTTTCTTGCAGACACCTCTCGGATCTGCAGAAGTAACAGTGGAGAATGCTCTTCTAGCATCTGGTTGCCAAAGCTTGGAACAACCTTCCCCTGCACCTCAGGACTGCCTCATTGCTCTGGCAATTTAGGAGGGGACTCAAGAGCTGGCTGTTTAAATGAACGGATCACCACAAAGCAGTTAGCATCTCCAGTATCTTGAGACCCTCACAGGTGATATGCCGCACTTTATAAATCCTTGATCGATTGATACAGCATTGAACTTTTTTTTAGATACAACTACAAAGCCATGGTGTCATAGAGGTATGCAGGCCAGCGCCGTTTCCTATTGTTTGCAATGTGCCTGCCATTGCCAGGCATAACAACGTGTACCACTGAACCGTAGACACTACAGGTGATCATTAGTGTAGGTGTAATGGTCCATGATCATTAAACAATCTCAGGCCTGACCAGTAGCATCCACCTCATGCAGCCCAACAGCTTAAGGTGTAAGGCCTCCCCTCCCCAGAGGAGCGGGCACCCACATATTCTATTTGTGTATTGTTGAGAATTTCTTTCGCTGTTGCCATCAGGGCTAAAAGATGTGGGTGAGAGGGCATTGTAAGATCATCCATACATAATGGCTGCACCTTGGAATTCCTAATATGACTGATGTCATGCTGCAAAGTAGAGCATTTTCTGCAATGAGTTCTTGATCTAGTTTACTTTCTTTTTATGAATCTTCCTTCAGGCATGCTGTTTATGTTGAAAGAGCTACGAATGACCCTGAATTGGCCAAGATATAGGCTAGACTATGGGCTAAGGCTCAATAATGATATGGTTGCCTTAAAACCCCAACTTTCCATTATCCGTAAGACCCTAGAGGAGGTTATGGGAATCCCGGGGACTAGTAAGATCCCCTGGCTTAAGCCATTCAGGGATCATCGGAGAATGATTGGACTGGGTAATCTTTGGTCAACACAAACGAAAGTTGCATCAATCTCGAAGCAGATCCTGAAAAATGCCTTTTGGCAGCATGCTGATTTTCACACTCTAATCTCCATCAAGGAAGGCTCCCTCACTGCCTACTTTGTTGAGTTTAAAACTGAATATCATTTTGCGCCAAATATGGATGATATTGAGCTCCTCCAGGCTAGTACTTTGTTTATTCAATTTCATCAGGGGATGCTACTGACACATGCTTTTACTGCCACATGGCAAAGTAGAAACCCTGCTCCTGCTAAAACCTGTTAATTTTGTTCTGGAGAGGCAGAAAATACTGAACATCTTATCTTATTTTGCTTAGTCTAGCATGACTACAGAAGGAAGTGAATACTCCCACTCTGTTGCAACCTGGGGGCGAGAAAATATAAGATTGTGTTCAGAATACTTAGAAATGATACTAGATAGTGTATTGTTTTAGCTGTCTCAAGATATTGTAGGAAAGTGCCCCTTTTTTGCATGGAAACCCTCTATCTCTTTGGCAGATACCTGACGCTAACTTGACTGAATGTGTGCTGGGACCCAGCTAATCAGGCCCCAGTACCTGTGTTCTTTTCCAAAACTGTACATTTGTTTCCAGAATTGGCACACTTCTGGGCCACATGCAAGTCCCTTGTAAAAGATACCCCTGGTAACAATGGCCTTGTGACCGAAGAGGGGCCTTGAGGGCTGCAGCATGTATTATGCAACCCCCTCAAAGGCCCCTCACCTTAACACTCATACATTGCCAATGCAAGCTGTGTGTTCTGGTGCACATCAAACTGAAAACCCAACATGGCACACATCCAGGTGTGCCATGCCCACCAACAGTGCATGTGGTATGGGTAAGTAAACCCTCTAGCAGGCTTTACAGCCTTAAGGCAGGGTACACCATCCCACAGGTGAGGGCATAGCTTCAAGAGCAATATGCCGCTACAGTGTCTGTGCTATTCACAGACATTGTAAGTACAGTGAAGCCATATTAAATAGATGGCTGGGAGTTTGTCATTATGCACTCCACAGCTCCATGATGGCTTTACTGGAAGCTGAGAAATTTATATCAAACATCGCAGCATAATAAGCCCATTCTGATGCCTGTGTTTGATTTATTATAAAATGCACTCAGAGGGCATCTTAGAGCTGCCCACTGGAAAACAATCAAATTCTAGTGTATTGGCTGACTGGCCACCCCCACCAGCCAGCCACCAACAGGCAGGTTTCTGACCTGATGGGATGAGAGCCTTTGTGCTCTCATAGGTCAGAAACAAAGCCTGCTCTGGGTGGTGGTCCTTCACACCTCCCCCTGAAAAAAACATCAACACTTGGCGGGAAGCCTCAAAGGCTCTCACCTTGTGATGGGCTGATTTGGGCAACTTCAACTAGTAGAGATATTCACCCCCTGTCCAAGCCCCACTTTTGACAGCAGGACAGGTGGGAGCATTAATATTCCGAGTGGAAGTGTCCACCTTTGCCTGGCACACCCCTAGGGTTACTAGGAGCTGAGGTGAACCCATCTCCATCTTGAACTGTAGAGTTAGGCCCAATAGGAATAAGGATGTGCCCCTCTCCCCAAAGAAACGGGGCACCCAAAGGGTGTAGCCACCCTAGGAGACAGTAGCCATTTGCTATTGCCCCCCCAACCTCAGTAACGCCCTTACATTTCATATGTAAAGGTTCCCCTGTACCTTGTTACTCAGATTCGATGGACCAAAGAAGAAGACGGAAGGAGACCGATGCCGGACCAGGAACAGAACCGCTGCAGACAAAACTCCGCAAGAAACCTGCCACCTGTAGCCGGTTCAACAACTGGGCATTCTATCCTTCCAGAAACACTGCAAGGCCTCCAAGAAACTCCTGAAACCTTCCAGCTTTTAACCAATCTCCAAGAACCTCTCTTTGGGTTAGAAGCTCTAGTCCCTGGCGCCCGCAGATATAAGAACCACAGTGGTTGAGGACCGACACTTGTGTCAACACTATTCACTACTGCAAACAAACATCAAGACTGAAGTGGTAGAGGACCTATACTTGTGATGACGTGACTCTGCCTTGCCAAAAGAAAGCTTCGCAGCTGTATTGCTTACATGACCCAGAGGGATCCTCTCAGCTCAACCAGCCAAGCTATTCACAGCCCTGTCCCAAGAGCCTTCAAGTGGCCCTGTCAGCCTCCTTCTACCCGGCTGCTCGACCACGACCTCTCCATGACAGCCCAACATCGGCAGATCTGCTCCATTCCCAGCGCATCTCCATCCCCACAACCACGACTGCTGGTCTGGTGCCTCCCAACGACCTATAGTGACCCGCTGATGATGACCACAATGGTGCTGGTGTCTACTGAATCCCATTCACCTTCGTTGCTCTCAACTGACTGCAGAAGCAAGCATCACTGCCGGCATCGACCGCCACAGCATAGATACTGAACCCCACACCTCTTCGGGTGCCCCAGTCTCCATTGACAAACCTTGGGCTAGGCGAACTCTGCACCAGCTGCCCCAGTGCCTCTGGTGGTGCAGTATCTACCTTAAACTGACTATTGCCCAGTGTTGGTCTAAACCCCCAAAGACTGGAAGAGTAATTTGTGTACTTACCTGCTGATGCATAATACGGTTTTCCTTCCGTAGAGGATTGCACTGCATTCTATCTGTTGCATACAACTCTCTATCTTTTTTAAGTACCCAGTGTTTGTTTCTAATTGTCAGCATAAAAGTATTCCCAACACTACAAAGCATTTCTACTACATGATGAAAGTATTACTTCCCAGAAACTTCGACTTTCCTGTAACTGAGTTTGAATTTGTTTTACAATTAAAGTAACAAAAGTAATATTTTTGCAAAACATTGGTCTGAAGGTTGTCATTGTGTGTGTTCCTGTCTTGTATGAGTATTTGCAACAACTTAATTTACACTACCCTCTGATAAGCCTAACTGCTCGACCACACTACCACAAATAGAGCGTTTTGGTATTATCTACTTAAGCCTCTGTAAGCCTCTGGGAATCCACTGGACCATGTGCACACTATACCTTACTGTGGTATAGTATATACAGACCCAACTTCCTACAGATATTTTGTGTCCAATTGGAGATTAAGAAGGAGAATGAAGCTTACCTGATGCCTGTTTTTTTATATACATGTATTTTAAGATTTTATCCTGATATGTAGGTTTGCTCCTAGCTTATTTTTATTCTATATCAGATCCTTTTATAATCTATATAAAGAAAAACGAATGTATGTCTGTCTGTTTGTCCTTTATGCATTACTACACCATTCATCCGATCAGCATGAACCTTTGGGAAGTTGTTGAGTACACTCCCGCGAAGGTTTCTGGCAAACAACAAAACAAAAATGGTTAAATATCGGCCCCCCAGGGCCCTCATAATCTTTCCAATACTGAACGTTTACAGTTTCCGGAGCGACTCGTTTTTGCAATGACCATTAACAAAACACAAGGACAATCGCGGCAAGTGTGTGGACTAGATTTGGAGAATCCGTGCTTCTCACATAGACAACTGTATGTGGCCAGCTCACGCATCGGAAAACCTTCTGATTTATCCATATATATATATAAAAACAAATGTATGTTTGTCTGTCTGTCTGTTTGTTCTTTATGCATTACTACACCATTCATCCGATCGCCATGAAACTTTGGGCAGTTGTTGAGTACACTCCAGCGAAGGTTTCTGGCACAATTTTTTTAAAAATATCGGCCCCCCAGGGCCCTCATAATCTTTCGAATACTGAAATTGTGAACGAATTTGCGACCATCGCCCACAGTTATGCCCCCCAAACGGAAATCGATTGGTCGATCTACATCTGAAGCACGAAAGAAAAAGGCATTACAAGCTTCAGAAACAGACTAGCAAGATTAGAAGCTGTTCGAACACAAACTGCTCAAGCGCGCTCTTCTCAAACGAACGAGCAACGACAATCAAGATTGGAAGCCGATCAAATACGCACTGCTCAAGCCCATTCTCCTCAAACGAACGAGCAACGAGAATCAAGATTGGAAACAGATAAGATTACGCACTGCTCAAGCCCGCTCAAATGAAACAGGAGAGCAACAAGAATCAAGATTGGAAACCGATCAATTACGCACTGCTCAAGCCCACTCGAATGAAACAGGAGAGCAACGAGAATCAAGATTGGAAGGCGATCGAGTACGCACTGCTCAAGCCACACTTTCAAATGTTTTCCATATTAAAATGAATACGTTTCAATAAAAATGACACAATGTAAATTGAATGTTATAACGAGTTTCCTTGAATTGCCTTTCTTCTGAGATCTCAGCAACGCGCGATGGGTAAGCTAGTTTATCTATATATATAAAAACGAAAGTATGCCTGTCTGTCGATTTGTCCTTTATGCATTACTACACCATTCATCCGATCGCCATGAAACTTTGGGAAGTTGTTAAGTACACTGCTGCGAAGGGTTCTGTCAAAAATAAATTGTAAAAATCGTCCCCCAGGGCCCCCATAATCCTTTGAATATTGAAATACACAGTGAATTTGCGAGCATCGTCGACAGTTATCACCCCCAAACAGAAATCGATTGGTCAATCTACATCAGAAGCACAAAAGAAAAAGGCATTACGAGATTCAGAAACAGACGAGCAACGGGAAGCAAGATTAGAAGCTGTTCGAATACAAACTGCTCAAGCCCGACGAATGAGCAACGAGAATCAAGATTGGAACCCGATCGAGTACACACTGCTCAAGCCCGCTCGAATGAAACAGGAGAGCAACAAGAATCAAGATTGGAAAACGATCAATTACGCACTGCTCAAGCCCGCTCGAATGAAACAGGAGAGCAACCAGAATCGAGATTGGAAGCCAATCGAGAATGCACTGCTCAAGCAACACTTAGAAATGTTTTCAAAAATAAAATGAATAAGTATCAATAACAATGACACAATGTAAATTTAATTTTGTCATAACGAGTTTCCTTGAATTTCCTTTCTTCGGAGATCGCAGCAATGCGCGACGTGTAAGCTAGTGTTTTATATATTTTAAACGTATTCCTTTATGGCATTTGGATAAATAAAGATTGTTTGAGTTGAGATAGGAAAAATATCAACTATGGATATCTAATGATTGTAAACATTGATAATTATTCTCTACAATTGACTTAGAGTGTACTCATGTGTCTAATTACACTTGGTTAATATCCTCTACATAAGCCTGGATGCATGGCTTTGTTAAAGCTCTTTCTAAATGTGCAATTTTGTGTGACAATTTATTTTTGAATACTAAGAATTTCTATAATGAATATAGTTGTAACCAATGAATTATAAGTGTTGTATTTGAAAATGTTTTATTAGAAGTGTTTTTATTAACATAGTTTAGTTATGCCACTTTTCGCAGAGACACAATTTTCACACAGCATTTCACAGAATGATTTGTGCAATAACTGAGGACACAAATTGTGAAAACATTGAATTCGTATTCCTTAGCATCCTTTACGTCACAGGGATTTAAATTAAGAGCTCCTAACCCATCCATCACCTATTTTTTAAGGAAATAAACTAATCCGATTTTGAACCAGTTTGACTATGTATGTAACTCAAAAAAGAACTAACGTATTTTGCTTCATCCCAAAGTACCAAGTTCCAAGTTGAAAGAGGGGAGTAATTTGTTTCCTCCTGTTCATATGAGTTTAACTATACAAACACTGTGGTGTGCCCAATCTCCATGTCTTTACCTGGTTCCTTTTTAAATGAATCAGCAAATAGGGCACAAATGGATTCGCATTGTTTTTCTTTTGCACCTTTCTTTGCTATGTAGCCTGACGATCTAGCAGGTACGTCAAAGGTAGAAGGCCATGTGTCATGTGCTGTTTTAAAAAAAAAATTGCAGATTTATATAGCGCGAACTCGACACAAATGTATTGGAGCGCTTTACATGAGCACTGGTTACATTACACAAGGACACATTCATTTTATTTTTTATTTTGTTAGGCACGGGAGATTAAGTGATTGGCCCAGAATCACCGGATGTGGACACATCCCCGAGGGTCCAACCTTGATTTCCAGCACCAAAGTCGGCAGTCTTGCCGTGAGACCACATACTCTCCTTATCCTGTTGTCATTCCAAATAGCCTTCTTAGCCTTTAATCAGCACACATTTGACACAGACTAGACTTTCATATTTGGCCTACACATGAATTCTGTTTACATTTCATTTTTACTGTAACTATTGTAAGTGTGAGCTAATAAGCCCCAGTACTCACAGTGCTGGCTACTAAAAATGAAAGGCTGATCCAAGGAATGACAAATTTTATATGGTCCCTTGCTGATATGATACTTGTATGCACAGTTATTTTAACCACTTGTGTGAGTTCCACTGACTGTGCAGCTCTCCTACAGTATCTATTTTTGTCCATGCGAGTTTCAGTTTTACTTTTGAGTCTGAAAGTTTGTCATCTAATATAGGTTGTTTTTTATTGTATTGCAGTATTTCGTGGGCGCTTCCCAACCGATGTGAAAAACCATGCAGAAATGCGACACTAATAATCGATTTTCTGTCCTTTCTTGAGGACTTCTAGCTTTATCAGATAACATATCAGATGTCCCTCCCAAAGATCATTTGAGATGATCAGAAAAATATAACAAACTTTAAAAGTAGTATAGGGGCAGTATGTCTGCTTTGAAAACATGAAAGCCTGCATATTTCTTTTATTATTTTATTCCATGTACCCACATCCTGTGACAGGCAGCTCGGGTACTGCCAGTTCATCTGACTAGTTTTACAGAAAGTGCCCTGAGACCTGAGTTTTTGACACTTTTTTTCCCCTCATACATAAGGTATCAAAAATCTCCATCTTTACCAGCCACAGATAAGGTTTATAATCACAACTCATGTACCAAGTGCCTGAACAATTAACTTAATGCTGTTTGTACTAGGGTGCATTGTTCTGAAATACGCTCTATAATGAGCAGGCTGTATATGTGTTATTGAAATGAACTGAGGTCAAGAGAGTCATTAAAGGAAGTTAATGTATGATGCTACGGTCTTTACATAGTGCCCCCAGGCAGTGTTTGTACCGAAGTTTGTTGCCCAGCAGCATATAAACATACAAAGTGTTGCTTGACCTCTGGAGAGACACTTCATTTCCAAAACACTCCATATACTCAAATCACAAGGCAGTTTTTATATTGAAAACAAACACATACTTTGCAAATAGTCCTCATACATAGGGAGCATTATATATATATATATATATATATACACACACACACACATACACATACCATTAGTATTTGAAGTATACAATGACCACAAACCTCTCGAAAGCAAAATGTCCCTTACTATTTCATGTACAGTTGGTATCCTTGATAGGCATTACTGAGCTCCACTGAATAGAAAAAAACATCAAATTATTGGTCTGCTTATAATTTTGCGTAAAACTCCTAGAAAATAGTCATGCAGCCTAAATGCTTATCACTAATCACAAGGATCCGCTACACATTCAGGAAGCTTGCAGGATAACCTAGTTGTCTGCCGCAATATATTCAAGTGCCCTACACTTGGCCCACATGTCCATTTTATAGTCTAGGTGACCACTATGCAGCTTACGGAGCAGCAGATAAAGTCTGAGGCCCTCTCATTGGTACAGAGATGACATCATCATCTACATCATAGGAATGTGGAACATGCAAGATCTCCCCACAAGCAAGGTGAAATAATTTATGCAAACACAATCAGGTCTTCAGCTCCGACACCCACAAACTCCCTGATCTGGCTTTGCTACACAATGAAGCCCACTTTTTGGAACTATAGTGGGGCTACTGGTGTTGGTTGCATTTGTCGTGGTAAACAGTTTTTTGGGGGGGGTACAGTTCTGATATAGAAGAGAGCTGAAGCCATAATGAAATGCTAGGAAGGGTGGCCTATAAGAGTGAAATCTAGGCAAATCTGATCGCAATTAAGATTATATGACATATCAGTGGTGTTCCACAGTAGCATTACACTGTGTAATGCTACTGTGTTCTGCTATGCTTACCTCGTCCCTTGGTACAGTGTGTTCTTTGCTCTATGTTCAGCTCTATTGTCACCTGGAGGTTCCATTTCGACGTGCCTGGTGGCAGTTGGTGTGAAGCTTTCCTGGAGATGGTGGTGCTGTTCATGAGCTCCTTCTAATTTCCCTACAAATTGTTCCTAGTCAACTTTTGGATCTGAATGTCCTTTCTCCGCCTTTGTTGATGAGCAGAGGAAGCTCATGTTGTGTTAATGGTCTTCGGTCAGCTTGTCTAGCTTCAAGAGTCTTTAGAGTAATTACTACGGACAGAGCAGCATGGGCTGTGATTTCTGCACCAGACATACAGTGAATGTTTCGTTTGCTGGCCTACAACCTCTGGCAAAGTGAAGGGCAAATGCGTTTGTGGCCAGCATGACCCCGAGTTATCTACTGTTGGTACTCCAATTTCCTGTAGAAAATAGTCCAACAGGCTCAGAGATCTCTGGCTGTCAGCCATTTTGGAACAGGCTATTTGGCTTGTATCCCCCGAAACAAGGAACAGCAGCCACAGCCATCTTTAAGATCAATGTCCTTAAAAAATGGATGCAAGGCATGCACAGTGACCATTTTGAAGGTTTGGGGAGATGGAAACATTCATTAAGTTACAATTACAGCACAACAATCATCTCTAACAATGTGTGCTGAGAGTGTTGTTGAGTCGATACGCTCTCCACACATCAAGCTCAGTTCCCACCTGCACATCTGTGACAGGCACACCTTCGACAGCCATTCGTTTTGTGTATTTTGATACAGTGGCACAACACATTTTGGCTAAGTTGCCTACACAACTACAACGAATTGTATTTGATAAATTTGCTTGAGTCAAGATACTGGTAACTTATTTTTACTCTCTGCAAAGTTCTTTGTGCACCTTTTATGATATGTTTTCTTCTTTTCTTTCTCATTTTGCCATTTATTGTAGCGCACATGGCTTTCAATCAGCAAATGATGTTAATTCAACATTTTTGGGAAAATACAGGGAAACCACCTGACTGCAGACCTTTGAATATTATTTAGTGGCCATAGATGCCAAGAAATTTGAGGCACCAAGGAAGGCAGCATTACATTTTAGTCCCCTAGGTTTGGAGGAGCTACAAGTGTTCAATAATCATCCAGTGGTGGAAGCTCCAGAAAGTGAAGTCAACTCTTAGAATGAGTATATTGAAGCACTAAATAGACTTCCTTTAGTAAAATCTGAAATAAAAGCAGGAAAGTTGGCCACTTTCAAAGCGCATGCAGAGGGTGAAAACCACTACTTAAAGTAAACAGTGTAGAAAGGGATGTTGAGAAATGTTCCAGTGATTTGTCCTAGGTTGGTCTCACTATCCATATAGATACTTGTTCCACTGCTGCCAAAGATGTTTTGACATCTACTATTCTGGTCAAGGTGATGCCAGATTCAGGTGCTCCCATCACCGTTTTATCTGATCTAGTATTTTATCAGTGCCGGGGAAAGGACTTTGGCCTCAATCAACCAGGCATACATCCCAAACCTTTGGTGAAAAGGATATTGGTCTACTTGGTTATTTTCCTTCCATTATAACTTGTCATTATAACTTGTCTTGGTAAATCGCCTTTCACCAAAGTGTATGTGGCTGTTAAGAGAAGGAACTTGGCGGGTTGGAAGGAGTTGGCCAAAATGTGTTTAATGCTATTTCCTGGATCTGACACACCAGTTGTGATAGCTGATATGTTCATCTATCAAACTGAATCTGTCTCAAGTAGTAATACCACCATGGTCCTGGATACGTTTTCCGAAGTGTTCGAAGACAGCATTGGTTCTATCAAGGGTTATGAGCATAAAATCAAGCTCAAATCAAATGCAGTTCCAAACATAAATAAGTCCATGCCTAATCACTGGAGTGTAAGAGATGGTCTCAAGATTATACTGCACAAATTAGTTTCTGAGGGGATATTCAAAGTACCAATTCATCTGAGTGAATTGGTCCCTTCCTCACTATTCGAAAAAAATCTGCAAGATGTGGTTATGTTCTGACCTTTGTGCACTTAATAAGAATTTTGTGGTGGACTGTCAGCACCTCTCCAATGTGCACAAACTTTTAGAAAACTTGGTTTAAGACAAATTCTTTTCGCACATTGACCTACAATCTGCGTATCCTCATTTCCTTTGGTAAAGGAATCGCGAGATCTTACCATCTTTGTCACACCCGTTGGTGTGTCTAAATTTGTACACTTATCTTTTGGGTTTGCATATGGGGGATAGTGTATTTCAAAAGTTAATGGACAATATTTTGGCTGATATACACTGTTTGCTGGTGGAGATCGCCGGCATTCAAGACATGTGGGAGCTAGGTGGGAAAAGCAATTTCAGCAGGCAGCCTGATATCCCACTTACCGGCTCCTGCACAGCACCCACGCCGGCGCGCAGCTGTATCCATTTATGTCCTCAGCAGTGTTGGTGGCCCCGCCAATGACTGCCTTAACTGGGTACAGTTTTCTTCAATGCAGGTTGGGTCTGGAGTTGCAGCGCTCCACCACGCCTTCCACGCTGCTGCTGCCCGACTCAGCCTGGTATGTTTTCTCTGCACAGTTGTCCCACCTCACCGGCACACGTTGCTTGCCATCCAGGGCTGGGATAGGGCACTGATATGCTTCGCTCCACCCCCACCCTATGTAGTAATACAATGTCGCTGAATGGCACCAGCACTCCGCTGGATCTCCTCGCTGCTGGCCGTCACCCTCAGCGATCTTCCGGCATTAAAATCATGCAAGCAGCAGGGCTCAGGTTTACACACTAGGCCCATCAAGGGCCGCCTCTCCTCAGACATCTCACCGGCACGCGTTGCTTGTCGTCAAAGGCGGGGATAGGGCAGCGCTCCACCTCCACCCTATGTAGTGTTAAAATGTCGCCGCATGGCATCAGCACTCTGCTGGACCTCCCTTCTGCTGTCCGTCACCCTCAGCGATCTTCCGGTAATAAAATCACGCAAGCAGCAGGGCTCAGGTTTACACACTAGGCCCGCCAAGGGCCGCCTCTCCTCAGACAACGATACTCCAGGTCACGCTCTTGTGGCGTCTCAGTCTTGATATACTTAGGTCCCCAGCTCAGTTTGGCACAGGATTTTTGTAGGATCTGTAGTCGGCCGGTGGAGCTCTCTCACCGAGCGGCCAGATCGCTGCTCGGTCGGGCCACTCCACTTTATTTCAGACTTTAACATGGTTTAGTTTTGGACCAAAATGTTTGGCTTTCATTTCTCTCCTTTACACTTCCCCTAAGGCAGCTATTTGTGCCAATGGCTGGACGTCTTTTTTTTAACCTACACAGAGGGGCTCATCAAGGTTGTCCCCTTTCCCCATTCCTTTTTAATTTATAATTAGAACCATTTTTATATCGGATTTACTAAAATGTTAATATTCATGGTTTCATCCATGACTCACAACATGCTTAATTGGCTGAAGATGTCTGTTAGACCTGGCATCCTTGGCGTGGTTTCCCCCTATCTTTTTGCCTCTACCTCCTGTATTTTTGATGCTGTGCTGGATTTCGTTTTTGCTGGTTTAGATGCTTTGGATACTCTGCCACTGCTGATAAGTGATAAGTGTCAGAGTGTAAGTGCTCCCTGTTTACAATGGTATTGTAATTGGATATACCTGATTGGCATATTTGTATCACCAAGAAGTCCCTAGTAAAGTGCACTGAGTGTGCCAGTGCTGGTGAAGTCAAAGGCTACTAGTGGGCCTGCAGCACTGATTGTGCCACCCACATAAGTAGCCCTAAAATGGTCTCTCAGGCCTGCCACCACATTGCCTGTGTGCAGTCTGTGAACTGCCATGTCCTCCTGGTCAGTGTCCCCGCTGACCAGACCTAACCCTTCCCTTTCTGGGCACATTGGTCACCCCTATGGAAGGCCCAAGGTACCCCCCTTGGCAGGGTGCAGTGTATGTGAAAGGTAGAGCATGTACGTGTGCAGGTGACATGCTCTGGTAGTGAATTACAGCCATTTTTGTTTTTTACTGCTGCAAGGCTATCTTGCTCCATAGGCTATCATGGGGGATGCTGGCTACAGTGGCAACCAGCATATCTTCCCATAAGAGCAAAATAGGACAAAAAAGTCTGGTATCCCTGAACTCAGAATGTAATAACACATCTTTTAGAAAAGGTGGTTTTTAACTCCTGTGTTTGAGAATAGCACTTTTAGAAACTTGCTGTTCTCTTGTCTGACCTTTCTGTGTGCCTTGGCCGGTTTGTGAATTGACTGTCTGGTTTGAGAGTGACAGGGGCTGGGGATTCCCCAGGAGGCTGGCTGAGTCAGCCCAAGGCTGAATGACTGCATTTGCAACTTGAGTGGTGGGAGGAGATAGCACCTGGGCCTGAATAGGGCTGTGCCTGCTTTCCACAATGCTGGCTCCACCTCCTGCTGGGCGGCTGACGACCCTGCCCCTCAATCTGAAAGGAAAAGAGAAGCCAGGAAAACACTGTGCTTAAGGAACACCCAGAACTGGTTCAGGCTGGGCTCAGAGCCCTCCTGCACAAAGGGAACAAAGACTTTTAGGGGTATAAGTACAGGACCCCGAACTACAGAAAATTAGATCATCCTGGAATCAAGAAGGAACCTCTGCCAAGGAGAAAGGTGAAACTGAAGAAGGAAGACTGCCCTGATGTGTGATGCTGGATTACCCTGCTGTTGCTTTGCTGCCAAGGAGAGGGGAAGGACTTTGCTTTGTGCTATGTCCTCTTGCTTGAAGGAATCTCCAAGAGCCTGAGAGAGAGCTGGCTCCCAGTTATGAAGTCCCAGGAACAAAAGGACTTCACCCCCAGCTTCCCTGAACTCTACTGAGAGAGTTCTGTCCTTCCTGGAGTGCGTGGCCCATGTGTGGTGCTTCTAGAAGTTGTACTAAATAGAAGGGGGACCCCAAGTCAATTCAAGGCAGGTAGGCGGGGACAATGCAAAAGACAAAGGGAACAAAGAATACCTGCCAATGATAATCTAAAGTGGCCTAAAAAGGTCCTTGTATAATTATACTAGCCCCTGAACCACAAGTAAAGATCTCACAAAATGATTACAAAAATATAAAGGTTTTATTACATAGAGGAACAAACTTTCTCAGTATATAATTATTGCATCACATAAAAAAAATATTTTTTAAATGTAAAAATAGATCAGTCACATCATCACAAACAATCCCACATGCCAACCAACATTTTCATACTAGCATACATACAACTCATATCGCAAACAGCACACAACTCCACAGATATGTCATAACCAAGGGTTGATCTGAAAGTAATAGAATACAATCCACTAAGGATGGACCCCAGATCAAATAGATGGTCCCCAGATGGAAAAGACGCCTCTAGAAGTTGTACCTGTGTTAGGAAGCTGGAAACCAAGCTTTAAAAGACTTTTGTCGCATTGTTCGCTTGCGGAGCGCATCCCTGACAGTGCGAGGAAATTCCCGCCGCTACGAAGGCCGAGGTCGTCGCAGCACCTGTTGCCGCTGCCAGAGCCCTCGCATCCTTCGTTTGCGGGATGCACCAGACAGGTGCGGGAAGATTACCATTGCTGTAAGTGTCGTCGCAGAGCCTGTCGTCGCTGGGTGAGATCGCCGCACCGCTTGCTTGCGGACCGCATCACGTCGCTGCGAGTGTCGTCGCAGAAGCCATCGCATCGAGGAGCTGCGAGAGAGAGATCACCGCTGGTCCATGCATCGTCGCAACTCTAAAGATCATTGCATCGTGCCTTTGCAAAAACAGACTTCCTACGAAACCTACGCACCGGAATCCATACAAGTCCGCCTTCCTCCCCATATAGACCGGATTCTTCGCAACCCGCCCGCTGCTGCAGCGGGGTTGTCGCATCGCCTCCCCAGGGTCTCAGGAGCAACGCATCGCTTGTTTTCCACCGCACCAGCTTCTGCTTTGGAACTTTGTTGCTTCTAAAAGGTACGGTTAGCAAAACGTGACGCAACTGTGAACTTTTCACGCAATTGTGGATTATTTTATCACAACCTTAAGAACTCTTTTGCAACCATATTCTTGAACTGTGATGTTGGATTTTTGTCGTTTTGGTCTTGTGTAGTTTTGATTAAATACCTCTATTTTTCTAAAGTGTTGTGGAGTCAGTTTGTGGTGTTTTCACTGTGTTACTTTGAGTGTTGGTACAAATACTTTACACATTGCTTTTGGATAAGCCTGGCTGCTTGTGCCAAGCTACCAAGGGGGTGAGCAGAGGTTATCTAAAGAGTGCTTCCTCCTTACCCTGACTAGAAGCAAGGGTCCAGTGGTATCTACCTTTGCCAACTAGAGACCCCTAGTTCTAACAATGTCGATTACATTTTAATATTTATATCCAAAACTCATTCGTCACTTCCTGCTTTCGCATCAGAAGTTGCCTCTTACTCACCTGTCTCGGGTTTTTAGCTGAATGCCAACAAATGTGAAATATTGCCCCTTAATAAATTCACTTTTAGTCATGATTTTTCTTCTTCCCGTTTTATAAGGCAATCTAAACATCTTTAATATCTTGGTGTTCAATACTCTTCCTCCCTTACTTCTATTTAAATTAATATTGACAATTGCTGCTGACCTCGGTTTAACCATCTGATAGCTCTTTACTCCCACCCAAAAAAAAATTCTGCAACCGTATGGCATGAGAACCACCTGAGACTCAAAATCGGCCCTCTACGATATTGCATCGCAGAAAATGAGCTGTGATGTTCCCGCCAGAGAATATGCCAAGATGAAGCCCGGGGAGCTGTGAGTCCACGCCCGGTGGTCAAAAGAAGTTCTCCGTGATGTTTCTGACCTCTGTTTAACCATCAGACAGTGCCCTCCCCAACGGCTCAAAACGCTGACTCTGCATCATGAATTTTGTTTACCTGCCCTGCTCCTGAGGTTCGGGTGTGGCTGGAGGAGGAGGGGCCTGCAGGCCCGACCTGAGACATACCCAGAGACCGGGCCTTCATCAGGGACGGAGTCCGTGACTGAGAGGTACGTTAAACATTTGCAGCAGCTGCGCACCGTCCCTCTGCCCACAAAACAACCCTCTGAGCGAGATGACCCCATACCATTCACCACCAGGGAACTTTTCCTATGCTGCTGCCAGCGATATCCCCCTTCGACCTCTGGGAGCTCTGAGACCCCGGTTCCTGGTGGAGGTAAGGAGGCTTTAACGGCAGTCTAACTCTTTCCGGGTAGCGGCATCACTATATGACCCTGAAGCACCTAGGGTCCCCCTACTACAGGGATCCTGCTCAAAGGCCCAACACTCACTACTGCTACTGGGAATGGGGAAGATATACAGCCTCTGGGACTGTCCCTTCCACCTCTCCTCTCACCACCCTTGACCTGGGGCGAGCTGGAGGATGGGGCGGACGGCTTTTCCCAGCGACACCATGACAGGTGCTCTCGGAACTATGACGATGCCCCTGGGATGAAACCATAACTGTCTGTACCGAGCAACCTTGGCCGATGCCCGTTGGAGCTGTCCTATGCAACTATGGAGGAGTTTGACTCTGGTTCACCCCTTGACCGTCACCTACCCAGCCGGACATCGGACGTTGTTTTCCTCGCCTCCCTGTTGTGTTTCCTACCTGCATTCCTCACCCCTCTTTACCATTCCCCCTCTACCTTTTCACTCCCCAAAAGAAGTGTGTACACGCTAATAACTCACATTATTGTTTAATCTCATGTTTTTTCTCCTATGTCTATACGTGACTACGTAATTATGTAACATGTAACTCGCTGATCCTCATGTAAAGCGCTCTGATACCTTCGGGTCTTGACAAAGCTATATGTCTTGGTGAGGCCGTCTCGAAACCATTAAGATGATGCTGGTTCCTATTATTCTTTTTACTCTTTCTAATATTCCCTTACATGTCTCTCTTAAGAAATAGAGGAAATTAAATTCAATACTGTGTGATTTCCTTTGGAATCATGAGAAGCCTCGTGTGACTTTAGCCAAGCTAAAACTGCCTAAAGTTGAGGATTGAGTACACTTTCCTGATTTCCTGAAATACCAGAAGTCTTACCCTTTGCAACAATCTTATCATTGGATTGCACCCTCCTCGCAATATCCTCCCTTATGGGTTGATTTGGAATGAGCTTTTTTAACACTTTATTCTTTTTTAGAATTCCTGTCGTTCATGCAAAAAACACTAAAAATGTCTGTTCCTATCATCAATAATACTTCTTCCTAGCTATATTTCTTCTTTTATAGTGGGCTATAGTTCAAGCATATAATCATTTCATATCCATTCCGTCTTCTGATTCGTCATCATCCACACTATTAGCTGTTATTTTACCCACATGTCCTAAGGCTTCTCCTCTTTATTCCCATTTACTTGAAGCTCCCACTTTGAGATCAAAGTCTAAGACTGAACTTACATGGGAGGAAGATCTTTCCATAACCTTACCTATACACTCTTGAAAACGTAGCTGGACTAAAATTAGAAAGTCCTCCTCTGCAGCCAGGACTACACAAACACTTTTTTCCGTTTACAACAGATTTTTTATGACACCACACACCTTTCATAGGATTAATCAAGATATTCAATATTGGACTTGTTCTGTACAGCAAGCTGATTTTGAACACTTTCTTTTCACGGGTCTCCTAGTCTCTACATTTTGGTTACAAGTTTGGCGTCAAATTAATATGGTTTTCCAAAGTAATGTCTCCTTCTCTATTTCCAATGTATTTTGCGGTAGCGTATGCCAGTCTTGGGTTGATGCTCCTTTTAACAAGCAGATGCTCGATTTTTATTAGCACTTGCTTTTCTACAAATAACCTGTAGCTGGAAGGATTCTAAACAATTGTCTTTTAAGGCGAGGTGGTATGCAATTTCTCAGAACCACTGATTGGATACTGTATATAGGCACCCGTTATCTCTTGTTTTAAAACAAGAGGCCCTTTGGGCACCTGTTACTCAATTTCTTCATTATTCTTGATTATTCTGCTATCACAACTTTTGCCCCCCCACCCCCACACCTCATCTATAGGAAGTTCCTCAACATCCCTGATTTCCCTATCAACATTTTAAGACTTAGTTATATCAAAAATTCCCTTATATTTCCTCTCACATGTACAGTAGATAAATAATCAGACTGTAATTCTTTTCTACATTGTATGCCTCCTCTTTTTTTTACTTTTCTTTCTCTTTTTCTGTATCTCTTGATTAATTGCTTTGCATTATTTTACTGTATGTTATCTCAAGCCGAATAAGTATTCTTTTTAAAACTTAAAAAAGAGACTACAAGTAATTTGCACGTCATAACATTATCACTGTCCTATGTACAGTGTTTGGAGTTCCAAAATATTTGGGAGCAGCATGGGGAAAAATAAATCTCTTTATCACTGTGAATATTCGAAAGAAAAGGGCCCCGGCAATAGAAAAACTTTAAACTAGGCCAGAATAAATATTTGAAAAAGGGCTTTTGATATTCCTATGGTTATATATTTTCATATGTATCATAAAAATTAATAAGCAACATATTCATACAGATTAGTTTTAATAAGGATTACCTTTTAAAAAAAAACATTTAGGGTATTTGGAAGCTTCATAATGATTTTTATTTGTCGAGATTTTTTTTTGTCCTCTCCGTTTTGTAGTATTGTAAGTATTGGAAGGAATTTTATGTACTGTTGTATGTATTTTGATATCTACGCTAACATGAATTGATTGATAATTTGACATAGAAGTTAACCCACTAACGTAGCATTGGCAATATGCTGTCAAATCATACAGAAATGCATGTAATTAAGTTTCAGGGATACCATAACATAGAATGTAAATGGTCATGGTAATTTCAAATGTGTGGTGCACAAATTGAAGCAAATAACTAAATCTTTGAACCCAACAATCATGATCAAATCAAATGGAACATTCACCAAGAACTGACCAATGACCCATTTCGAATGGAAAACCAAACAGATACTTAAACATACATGTAATATTAAACATGATAACATTCCAAAACATGCAGCGTGCAATCAATGAAAAAGACTAACCAAACTTTTCCTAGAGCTATGCATCAACACACTGGAAATTGGTGCTCATTCAAAATCAACCTTACCTCGTTTAGCCCATATTTCCAATTAAACATTTGGCAGGATGATTTGCTACATAAGTTATCTGAAGATTAGTGTCATCTTTATGATTTAGGGCGCCCTTGGCAAGATATATCTCGGGGGCCATTGTACAGAACAAATTTGAATTGCATTACTCAAGTCCTGCTAACTCCAGCCCTCACGATATCAAACAATACTACATTTTTTGTTAAACCTTAACAGTGTCACGCAAAAACAGGTGAAATGCCTTGCTGCAGGACCCTAAAAAGCCTTAAGATGACACAGGGCAGAGAAAGACAGAGTCAGCTGTAGTGGCAGGAAGAGAAGAAGAGTGATATAGATTGAAAAATAGAATAGGCATAGATCAAATAGTGAGCATGTTCACATTTTACTGGGTGCCTGGACAATGGCTCAATTTGCCCATGCATTAAAACAGCTCTGGTGAAACAAAGTAAAGTACCCATGTAAGCACATCTGTCACAATTAAAACCTAATGCAAAACAAAAGGCTTACTTTATCCGGCAGAAATTAATATTGAAACGTACTTATAATCCTGCCTACTATGTGGAGCAAATATTGTGTGAAGAAAATCCCTATGCCTATGACGTTAAGTCAAGGTTCTTTGCACTTTGAAAAGAAGTGTTTCGTTACATTCATCACCAGAGCAGTAATTTCACTTTCACAACACCATTTCCTGCAGCTGGTTGTTCTGACTTGGCTGCAGGGAACTGTGTCTTCCTGCTGTTGTTTAGAGTTGCCCTAGCTCTTAGTGAGAAGTAGAAACACAATAGCTGCCACTCAGCAGCCACTTCCTCTTGTTTGCCCATTGCTGGAAGTCCTGTGCTGCGACTTCTGGCTATGGGGTAAGGAGAGGTTAGTTGTGCCATTGATATTGAAGGTAAGAAGCTGCCGAGCATTGAGCTTTACCAGTGCAGCAGTGAGCCTCATTTCTCCCTATATTTTTCAAACTTCATCAGCTTCAATGCCCAAACATTCAATGTCTAAGACTTTTCAACTTTGCACACCCTTACCTGGGCCGTAATGTGGAAATAGAGTGCTACAAAAACCACGTAACACCTTACACTACTACGGTAACACATAGGCACACTACCGGTGTTATCTCTCAAAGGTGACTTATGCAGGAGTGGTCATGGCTGATATCCTTAATCATGGATATTTCCCCCACCACACTGAATACAACAATGAATATTGAATTTTATTTGCACCACTAAATTGGCAAAACCTTTTGCCAATATTGACACTCAGGGCCATATGTATGAAGCTATTTTTCTGTCGCAAACGATGCGAATTGGTAAAAAATAGCGTTTACGACAGAAAAACAGCAATTTCCTATGTATCAAAGAAAAATGCACGCAAAATAAGGAATCGCTATTTAGCGAGTTACAAAAAGTGCGAGAACCCGAAATCAGCGAATACCATTGCGATTCCCAAGATTGCGATGAAACCGCTTAGCGAAAATCACAAATCTTGAAATCGCAATTAAGGATTTTGCAATGATATGCATCAAACATTCGCAAATTGCGAAACATTGAAAATCGCTCTTTAGGGAATCGCAATTACCACCAAGTGGGAGCAGGTGGTAACCAGGTGCAAAGTATATTAGGAATCCCAGAATGCAACACATCCTTTCCACAATGTCTGGGCTCTACATGATAGTGAGGAGGCGAAGACTGAGAGCTGTGGCGCAGAGGAGGAGGCAGCAGGAGAGGATATTCCGTGCGCGCACTGAGGAGGACATCTACACCCACTACAGACTGGAGGAAGAGAGCATACTTGATTTAATAGAGGAACTCAGACCCTACCTAGAACACCCCACCCGCAGGACACAAGCCATACCCACACACATCCAGGTCCTGTGTTCACTACACCTGCTGGCCTCAGGTAGTTTTCAGGGGGTTATAGCCTCAGCAGGAGGGGTGTCACAAAGTGCCTTGTCACACTTCTTCCATGCGTTCCTTGATGCCAAGACACATAGGATGCAACATCACATACACTTCCCCAGCACCCCACAGGAACTAGCACAAACCAAGCAGGAGTTTTACAACATTGCCCAATTCCCCCACGCCAGGATGCATCGATGGGACACATGTTGTCATATCCCCCCTCAAATGTCGAGTACGTATTCAGGAACAGGAAATGCTACCACTCACTAAACATACAGGTGGTGTGTGATGCCAAAAACATCATCACAGACATAGTGGCAAAGTATCCTGGAAGCACACATGACGCCTTTATCTTCCGTCACAGTGGGCTATACCGTAGACTCTCAAGAGGTGATTTTGGCAAGGGATACCTACTAGGTAAATGCTCACATACATAGGCCACATTTCCACTTACTAGCATGTGTATTACAGTGACTAACTGTTAACATTTCAAACCACAGGCGACAGTGCTTATGCAGTCCGGGATTTCATCCGGACACCATACCTCAATCCTGCTACTGCTGGGGAGCGGTGCTACAACCGGGCACACATTTCAACAAGAGGCACCATCGAGAGAACACTTGGCATATTGAAGAGCAGATTCAGGTGCATTCATAAAAGTGGAGGAGCACTCCAATACAGCCCCGAAACGTGCTGCAAAATTGTTGTCGCTTGTGCCATGCTGCACAACATCGCTACCAGGAAAGGGACACCAATGGAGTTGAGTGATTCCGACTCCTCCGACGTGGAGGGACCTGGACCTGTAGGCATGGAAGCTGACGTAGCTGGTGCTGCAGCTGGGCAACAAAGGCGTGAGGAGATCATGAGCAACTACTTCTAGATGAGTAATGATGAGACAATGACAACTTCTATCTTCGCAAATGTGTTTTAATTGCAACAGCAACAATGGCACACATTCACATCGACAACATCAAACACTCTCAATGTGATGCACATCTTCAAATCACAGTGCAACATTTTGACAGGAATGACTGCACAGTCAACACTGTAGTGGGCCATATTCTGCCCTTAAAAGTCATTGTCATTTGGCTGCACATCCTACTGGTGTGTAGCAGGCCTGTTGCTTCTGCCACTACGCGCCTCTCAACTGTGGGTGGTGGGGTGGTGGAGCTCCGCACGGACTGGGAGTCCTCCTCACTTGGGGTCAGCACTCCTGGTCCAGCGGTACGTAGGGCACGCAGTTCTTCCAGGGCAGAAGTGGACTGCACGACAACTGTGGCGATGTCCTGAATGCCGTGGGAGAACTCACGCTGGGTTTCTATGGTACGCCTGGACAGTATATTTGTAGATGAGGCCAGGCGGTTTATTGCCCACGTGTAGCGGTCCATGCGGGCCAGCTCTTTGCGCCTGGCAGCGCATTCTTCACGCAACTCTGCAGTTATCTCTTGCTCAGCACCCCAGAATTCTTGACGCATACCCCTGATTTCTTCACGCACACCCCTGAACCCTGCCCTCATCTCACGCTGTATTGCCTTCATATGTTTTGCCTGTAGGCGGTGTACTTGAAGCATGTGCAATTCCAGCCCAGCAAAAACCGATTCATCCTGATGTGCAATGGAGCAGTGGCCCATGTGGGGTCTACACCTGCCTGTGACCTGTGGACCCTGGCTGTGTTGTGGCCTTGACTCCTGCTGCTGGGAACCTGGGGCATCAGACAGCTCAATGCAATTGTTGTCCTCATCTTCGTCCTCCACGACTGGTAATGGCCCGACCATCCTCCTCCTGTGTCCCCTTGTTGGAATGCCAGGACTGTCCTCCCCATCGGTGTCCTGAACCTGGCTAGCATCTCCAGGGGCTTGGGGTCCTGTGTCTCTTCCACTGCCTGTGGTCCTATGAGTTGCAGGTGCCGTGGATAGAACAGCACACATTAATTTGTTTGTTGCTAAAGTATGATTTGAAAAATAAATTATTTCACAGTTTTCCCTTACTTTACTTTAGTCATTCCCCTTTCCTGACCGCACATGTGAAAATTGAATGGGATGGATGCTACTTCAAACATTTCTGTATATTGTGACTACATCTCCCACAATGCATTGCTGTGACTGCGTGTGTACTTGCTCTAGCTTGACATGTGGTTCCCCTTATCCCTAGGTTTCTTGAGGGGGGTGGGAGGGTGGTTTGGGTTGGAAAGGCATGCTCCTTACCTGGTCTTGCAGCTGGTTGGTCGGAGCTGTCTAGCACGGACACGCCCGCAACACTCTCTGGAGCCAGTGTGCCCTCTACCAGTTCCTCAAGCGGTGTTGATTCAGGCACATTGGAGGTTCCCCCACCGGTGAGTTGAGACTGCTCCAGCCTGGCTGCCAATTTTTCTTTGGATCGCTGGCGCAGGTCGTACCGCGCAACACTTCAACACTCCTGTGTGTTACTCCAAGGGCATTGACTTTTGCCTATATGCCTTCCCAGATGCGTCTCTTTCTGCCTTCAGGCACCTTTTGTGAGCTCCTCCCAAATAGCAATTCATGGTTTGGTAAATCCTTCTTCCCACTCTCAGCCATGGCTCCTCAGTAGCAATCCTCACTCTCACACTCTCTCACAATCAATGCTGTTGCACCATGGGTAATCAGGCACTTCCTGGATGGTGATGTCATCAAACTGCATCAGGATTGCGATTGGATGATTCTATTTGCGTTTATTTCCGGTGGGAAATCACAATTTTGCGATTTTCAACCGGAATAAATCACAATTTTGCGATATTTTAGCATTAAGGAATCGCTATTTATTTTCTCGCAAATATTTAGCGATCTTAGACGAATCGCTAAATATTAGCGAATGTGTTGATAAATTCTGATTTGCGATTCTGAATCTGCGATTCCGTAAAATTTGCAGATTCCGAATCGCAAATCGACTTCTTCATACATATGGCCTTTAGTTCTAAAATGAATACTATGTGGGTGAGTGTTGGCATGCATCAAGTTATTAAGTAAATATTGGGTAACGTGGAGGAAGTACCATCAAGATAAAGGTTACTGCATATATGTATATAGCTCTCAAGCAAATGCTAATACCATGCAGATACAGAGGATATTTCTTAAAGTCAGCCATGAGTCCCCAGAAAACATATGCCCAATACATATCCTTTCTGACAACTATAGACCCCCTGGTAGTCTCTCTGAAATGCCTGGTATCCTTTTCACCTTTTCAAAAGCATTATTCTCTCCTGGGCTTTTCTACGACATTGGAAATCAGAGGTCATCAGTCATCTACTTCAGGAACCCAATCCGAACACTAATTTTGAGTGCACCATCAGCCCATTCCTTTGTTACCTGTAATCACAAAGATTGGTGAAAAATAGTTGGACTTTTGGCCAGCATAAAACGTTGAACTTGTTCCAGATAGACTTCATCCTTGGATGGGAATTGAAACCTCTCTTGTTCAGTTTTAGACATCCTCACAATTTGCTTTGATGATGGTCACTATTGTCCCTCTCGGACGACTTTGATACAATAGATCATTCCATCATCATCTGGCAATCATTGGAAGCAAACTGAGGTTTTTTTCACGATTGTGTCTCTCCTGTCTAGACGGAGTCAATCCATGGTACTTCCTCCATTTATCTCTGAGCAGATGACTGTTTTGGGTGGAATTCCAAAGGATTTGTCCCACTGTTCATTCTCCTCAATATATACATGCAACCAGAAGTGTCTAATTATTAGATCTTTTTATGGACTGTCTTTTAAGCTGATGACACTCTACTAGCCTTAAGCTTTCATCAGTCTATGCCTGAGCTTTAGTTCACTCTGACCTGCCTATCTTCAAGTCAAGCTTGGGTGAGCAGAAATTATGTAAAGCTCAATGCCAATGGAGGTGCAGAACTGGACCAGGAAAGTCTGTGGGATCCCACATAATGGCCTTGTCAGAAGGGTTCACCTCCTTACCTGGTCATAAAGTTTGGCTGGCATGTTGGTGGATGCATTGCACTTGCAAAGAATGGGTCTGTGGGTTTATTTGTTGTGTGTTCAATGCATCCATTAGCTATATTGATACTTCCATGGGTCAGTGTGTGTTTTCGGACAGCAGAGCTCAGAAACACAAAGACAATTGCTGCTCTGTACTTCCCGGTGCAGCAGCCTGCAGCCTATACACCAACTAAGATTTTTTAAATTGATATATCCATCAAAGATGCAAAAGAGAAAAACATAGACCCCTTTGGCATCAGCGCAATGCAGAAAAATGTGAATATATGGCCCCAGCTCTTGGAGTCAGTCATGAGATGACAATCGTCCAATGCCAGTGCTTAATGTGTGAAATAAATATATTGCCGGGACCTAAGGTTTTGCTCAGAAGGCCACAGCTGGGGCTATTGGATGCTGAGGTTGCCAATCCCCAGACTATGTGGTCCAGGTGGGTCAACAAAACATTACGAAAAGTCGCAAGATGATGCTGTAAGTACTCCATTCTGAGACGAGGCATGGTTATAATGCCAAATCTGATGCTGAAATTGGGCACATCATAATGTTGCGCTGAGCAACTTGACCCCCATTGTAGTAAGAAAGTTACTACAAAATCCAAGAAAATATGCATCAGCAGCCAGAAGTGGTAGAGATCAGCTCAGAGGATCCAGTTGCTGGCTTCATTTTTTTGCACTACTGTTGCAGAATCACGATTGGATGCCAAGAGGTCTGTAATTTTACAACAGTCTCAGACTTAATGATCGTGGGTGACTAAACAGAATCGCCTTTGGAGCCTTCATCTTGCAAGCTCTTTTAGGGCTAGGAGCAGTTCTAGGAAAAGAGCAACTAGTTTCCAAACGGAGTAAATTGTACCAGGTCAGCTAAGGCTTCCTCCTGTGGAGTTCCTTGTTATGTGAAGGGCTGTCACTTAAGGAAAAGTGGGATTGCTTGGAGCAATAGTTCCTCTTTGTGGAAAGGGCTAGAGCCAGTGCTTAATTTGAACCAGTGGTTTTCGATGCTCGGCACCAGCGCTCAATTTCGATCACTGGCATTTATGATAGTCTGCCACATGTTGCCGCTGTTTGTCTAATTTAGAGATGAGCACAGCGCCACATTGCTTATTAATACAATATAAATAAAAAACAATATGAATTAAAAATGACTAATACCTGCTGCCCAAGCCATTCTTATGACTTTGGGGGCCTGGAATAGTCTGAATTGTCACACTTGTAGGAGTGTGATGGTTAGTAGTTGTGTTTGTACGGTCATTGGCAGCTCTGGCAGGGACAATGGGTGGCGCGAGCTACAGTGGCCTCCGGACACTTATTTTGTTACAAACTAATATCTGGTTAGAACAGCAGATTGTTCTTGCAGTTCCTTGAAGCCCTCAAATCAATCGCTGAAATCACTGGTCAGGATTTGTCTCGGACAACAACTTGAGCTAACCACAGTTTGCTAGAGGCTAACAAGTTCTAGACATTGTAATTTTGCTGGGATTCTTAGACATCTAGCATCCAGAGTGCTGAGTTGGATAAAGTCATCAATCATACCCCTGGAACAAAAGCTGAAATACAAATAAATAAAATAAAAACAGGCTCTGTTCTGATGCCTAACCTGGTCTGCTCCATTGCGCCTGCATCATACCTCAAAACTATTCCCCAATTTTCTGAACAGCTTTTCATAAAATTTACTTTTTTTCTATCATTGTCATCTGATATTTGATAGAATTCCACAAGGTGGCAATCTTTCTCTATATATTTGTTTTATAGTGTGTTTTGTTTACTTCAGAAAGAAGTATTACACTGCGTTGCGAGAGTTCAGCCATTTTCTGCTTCCTTTGTAAATAATACCAAGCTCAAACAGCAGTGTCTTTCCGACGTCGAGTTCCTTTCACTGGGGAGATATTTATCCTGGGGCATTTGATGATTGGGAGAGGATGCTGCGGACGCAGAGTCAATGAATCAAGAATGACAGTGCTGCAAGACATTGATGTTTATCTTAGGGTCTAACTGCAAACTCCAAGCCTAGATCTGCTTCAAGGCAGCGACTATCGTGAATGCAAGTAAAATTGCTGAAAGCACTATTTACGCAATTACTAGAATCACCCACAGCTTAAAAAAAGAACTAACCCAAAAGAGTAAACTCAACCTTTGGGTTAAGGGAAACTAACTCATTCGGTGTCAATCTACAAATCTCAGCAAGATTGTCTCAATAATTCTCTATACTTTCCTTTCTCTGACTGCAAAGTGAGAGGAATTTGCAAACACCAATCTCTATGTTAAAAACATAAGCAGCAATTTGGCTGAAGATATCCCCTGAAATGTTATCTCTGTCTTTGAAGCACAGGAAATATGATAAGATAAATACAGAATTCGGTGATTCATTGCTTGGATTTTCACGAGCCACCACAATGGCGCGCACAACTCACAGTTTGAGAAACACTGATTTGCACAAGAAACAACTCTAGATGAAACAGGCCGATAGATGCCATGTTTGGAACCTTACAGAGTAAAGTGTAGAAATTTCAACAGGCCTAGCAACAAGATCCTAGGTAAATCAATGGATCTGAAGTGAAACCTGTAAATCATCTATTATCAAGAATTAGGAATATGGAGGGATTAGGAATTGTTGATGAAGAGCATGATGCAGATATCACGTCTTCTACTTTTTTTGCAATACAGAAGAATTCCCTGGATAAAATTCTGAGTATTACAAAGTCATCTAATTTTGCTCCTACTGGGAGATTCAAAGCCCTTACATAATGGAAAAGGAAGGCTGCAATGAGCTAGCCCAGTATTTCTAGAATATATTTCCTTAAAGGAGAAAATGATTGTATGAAGCATAAACTAATCTTTGGTAAAAATCTGGACTCCATGAATTCTAAAACCTGCCCGGTTCCCAAATATTCCACGGCGACTCAAAATGATTGAGAAGGGAGCCATGGTGCAGTTATAGGAATATGTGAACTTAACCTGTATCCTTGGTGACAAAAAGACAGGTTGCCTTCCTCATAGGGGAGAAGAGACCACCCAGAGACCATCAAGCGTACTATCTTGAAACTGTGGACTCCATGGACCTGCCCCCTCATGTTGCTGTTGCTTTAGGTCTCAGAAACCTTGAAACCCTGAACCATCCAACTTTGTTTGTTAGACTAGTTTAGTTGGTAGGGGTGCCAGAGACTTCTCTAAATTAGTTTCAATCCTTTTGATTGGAGAATGAAGTAAAGGCAAGTAATCTGCTAAAAGTTGTACTGCAAACGATGAGGCATTATAGGGCTCATGTTTAGCTCTCCTCCTCTTTACAACGTACTTGCATCATTTGCACTTCTACTTCTATCGGACATGGGGTCAGCTTTCAAAATGTTGTTTTGTTTGTCTTTCCAACAATCTAACTCCTGATTGTCAGTGAGCATTTTCCATTATCTTGGTGAATAAAAATTGTTTAAACATGAGTTTAAGACTGTGGGTACAGGTCATTTGACAAGACTTACAGCGCCTTCTATTGCTCATTTTGGGTAGAGGCTACCGATATTCTGGTTAAAGAAAATAGGAAAAGTGTGGGGGTTTCATTTTTGATCAATGTCTTTCAATAGGTAGTAAGTAAATGTCTCACTGCGTCGTCCAATTAAAATCTGATGGGGTTATTAGATTGGGCACCTGCTCTCCTGGGAAGATGAACCCAATAGTGCTAAAGCATTATCGACGCAAACATGGAATTTGTATTTTTATTTTATTCATGCAGTACATTTATGGTAATGCTTTGATGGTGTTAGATCGCAAAGCAAACAATTGCAACAGCAGCAAAATACTGCACAGTATCAGCTTAAAATCTACCAAAGACTTTTCCTTTTACTCCTCCCTTCAGAAGATGAACCTGCTTTCAGCGGCAGCTATCATTTATTTCAATACTTTGACTTTAACTCATAGGTTGCCAGATTTAACTGTCCAAGGCAATTTGAAGCAAAATGTTGCTCTCTACTACTGAAACAGAGATCCAGTGTCAGGCAGTCAATACTTCCTCATTCCTCTCAAAAGCATATTCAAAAAATGCAAAGGACCACCCAACTGGATAGACCAGCGAAAGTGACAGTGTAAGAAATTGGATTATTATTTGGCGTGGGTGAATACCCAACATCCATTAAGGACTACCCGAAATGTATAATATTACATTTTAAATAAAAACACTGTAAAAAAGCAGCAGACAGCAATGGTAGTCAACGGTCATGGTAGACCAGGACTTAGGCATGATTTGAGGCCGAATGCAAGGAAGGATATTTCAGATACATCAAGCAGATTTGAACCGGTCAAAGGTTATCCCTTGGTACTTAGTCTTTTTTCTGGAAGTCAAAATCCTTTAGGGAGGACAGTGAGGAGTCTGTCTCTTCACAAAGTAGGGTAGACATTAGACGGGGCACCTCTGAAGCTGTTCTGTAAAGAAAGCATTTATCATTCTGAGATTACTGGTGTTCCCTAACTTATAATAAAGAGGGCCCCATAGGGGGTGGTCAAGGGGCAAACCCTTGTAGTCACACATTCATCAAGAGTAATGTTCCGCTAAATTACCTATACATAGCTGCGACCCCACAGAATAATTGCAGAATTAGCAATCCATGTCCGGCACAACAGTATCTATAAGCATGAATGTTTGCTACCTGGTGGATGAATGGTATTCTTTGCAGTCAGGAGCTAGGAAAGTAAGGATCTAGGGGGCTAATTATGGTGCCAGAACGATCACCACTGCCGGCCCAGCGGTAAGGTCCGCCTGCACTGCGGACCGCGATTCTTCCACCACCAGATTACGAAGGCGGTAGGATCCAGACCGCGACGGAGGCAAAGCCTGTCCACCTTGGAACCTCCACAGGCATTCGTTACGATTGCCCGGCGGAGTGGTCTGCATCCATAAAATGGTGGCATCCGCCAAATTAGGATGAGGTCTTCCGCCAGCCTTTCCGCTGCGGTGCAACCGCCGCTGAAAGGCATGCAGAGTTGGGTTTTGGGGGCCATTGCGGGGCCCCCTTGTGTTGGGGGGGAGGAGTGGGTTTACTGGGGGTACCCATGGTACCCCCTACATTTCACTGCACCAAGTGGCAGGCACAGTGTAGTGCCTGCCACGTAGTGCAGTGAAATGCACAACATGCTCTTTTTTACATCGCAGCAGTGCTGCTGTCAGCAGCCATCACCGCTATGTTAAATGTGCAGAATCTGACTACCGGGGTGGTGGTCCCATCCTAATCGGGAATGCAGGACTGCTGCATGCATGGCGGACGGTTCCGGTTTACACCATTATGGCGGAGCCCAGTCCGTTCGCCATCGTAATCAGCCCCCAAGTTCCTGCAGAAAGCCTAGCGCCCGATCGGGGGCCCGTGAGGAGCTGAAACATGTCAACCCATTATGATGCAGTGATAATGGTAAGTCCAAAGCATCATCATAGGTTTTAATCATCCCTTAGGCTCACCTACAGTAATGTTGAAATGTCAGGGTTTAGGGCCTAAGGATCTCATGTTTTCTAGATCCTGGTTCCACTAGTTACCCCCACAAAGTACTGCCCGCATCCTTGGGAAGCTCTTTCACCACTAGAATTTTCTCTGGTGAATGTGGTATGTCAATGATGAAGCATGACACCCAGGGGGGTGAGTGAGCCCAAACCTAATTTTTTTGTGTTTTCAGTTGATCCTTCACATAAGGTGAGACACAAAATGGTGTTTACAGAGCTCCCAAACAATGAGTAGTTCCCCATATGTGAGCTCTTGAATTAGTCAGGTTTGCCCGTTTTTGAGGTTCCTGTATTGAGGATGAGAAGATGCAAGTGTTGCAGCCCTTCTTCTCACATTCACACGGAATATCTCTATTCAATTAGTAATTCAAGTCCTTCTGTGTGTGTAATCAGCTTCTTCCAAGGAGGAATCTCATCTCTTACCTTTTCCACAAGTGCATCCATTCCCACTCTGGATCTTTTTCTGCTACTGGAACTCCATTTAACTGCAACCACTACTAATTCTACTACTATTATTTAGACTATTATTCCTCTTATTGCCAATAGTAATATCAGCAAACATGCAACAGCCACATACACCAATAGGACGAGCAGTAACATTACTTCAGGTGATTTTGCTATTATTGGTAGTAAGTGACTAATTATTTCAGCTTAAGCCAATAAAACACACCATACAATAAAGAATAAAACAATCAATCATTTTAAATGTAAAAATACAAAGTGGTTTGCATGGAAAATTCATACACCATGCAAGAAATACACTACTAGTAAAAATACAGCACAGGAAATTTATAAACGAATATTGCGATTTATCAGCAGTCATGTCAAACAACTGTGTACAATTTAGTAAGTAATTTAAGGAAATATAGTATATAGTAATATGCATGTGATATCCTGCAATCATGTCAATTAGCCGTTTTGTATTTAATAGTTAATTTAAAGTGCTATAGTGATGATCCAGCTGATTTCCTTTTCCACCAGACAGTCTGTAAATATCGGCTCAGGTCTGTACAGTCTGTCCTTTGAATTCGGTAGGCTACTCTACAATGTTTTTCACACCAAGGGAAATACAAATAAGTCTCAGCCAAGACCTCCTTGGCTTGATGTAAGCTGGGCAAAAGAACAATATGAGTACTACATCTTCAATGTTATAATTACAGAATTGGCAGTTTTGCGTTTTAGGTTGGTTAAGGTCCCATTTGTAGGGGAAATTGTTCACAAGCAGTGTGCCTACCTTGAATTTAAGAGCAGAGTGTACCCAGAAGGAGGTACATGTGCATTCATAATCATTGCTAATTTAGGAGTAGGTTTAAAAGACAGAAACTGTTCTCTAGGACGACTGCCTTGATGTTGATGTTTATTAGTGATTAGGCCAGTACATGCCCATTCCCAAAATCCCCAATTACTGTTTAATATAATGGAACAAAGAAGTGGAGCCACTATTCCCTAGGTTAATGACCTCCTCCAATGCTACCTAGTCAATTCCAGGGTAGACCACAGACTAACCCAATAGACTACCAGCTTCAACTTCGCCAAATCTCCTTATCCTTTTGAGGCCTGTATCAAACAATTTCAGAAGAGTCGGAGTACTTCCTGGCAATTTAAAATGATTTTGTTAGAGTGTTCTCTTTAGAGACTAACACTGTATAATTCCCTATGCCCCACATTTCTGTAGAGCTCAATTTCTGGGAAACTAAGGGGCTCATTTAAATGGTGGAGGGACCATCACCGCCGGCTGGGCGGTGGCAGTACTTCCGCCATCTGGCTCTTATTTCCCCCCGCCACATTAGGATGACGGGTTGGAATTTTGCCACAAGCCTGGCGGGTGCAAAGAGCGTCCGCCACAGGCAAATGTAAAGATTGCTTCGCAGAGAAGGTCTGGGATATGGGGGCGATGCCTTCGAGGCACCGCCCGCCAGAACACAATACTGGCGTCAGGCAGCTTTTCTATGGCTGTGGAACCGCCATCGAAAGGCTGCCGATGGCTGGCTTTGAGGGGCCCATTATGGGCCCCCTCGGGGAGGGGGGCAGTTGTGCACTGGGGGGGAACCCATGGTACCTCCTCTACATTTCCATGCACAAGGTGGCAGGCATTGCCATTTACCATTGCGACTATACTCATTGTGCATTTAAGAATAAATTCTGTTAGGTTCATGTCAATGAAGCTTTTTTGATATGTTTTTTTAGATGTACATAACCGTGATACCTTCGTTTTTTTCTAATGTATAAACATGTAATGCGAACCAAAACTGAAATCCACTGTATATGATAATAAGAAAATTATGATTGATGTGTGACAACAGAAGTATTTTCTACTAGGGTTTTATTAATGAATTCTCATATTGACTTTTTTCATTGAAAATAATAGGAAAAACCGTGCATGCTTAATCCTTTTAGTAAGTATCAATTGATAATGCACTACATAGTGTTCAGCTGCTATTCTAGATGACAAACCTATAACCAATGTACTATTGATGTAAAAATATGACCATGCCTAAAGGTGTTTCTTTTTATTATAACTATGTATACTGTATAATAATGTACACAACTGTATTTTTGATATATTTCTTTATACTTTTTTCAGTGTTTTTCTCCTCTTTTTGTTTTGTTGCAAATGACGGTCTCCTGAGAAGGCAGTGGCCGAAACGTGCGTAGTGTTACAACCCACCGCATTGCCAACTTCAATAGCCCTCTAACCAACTAGTCAATTGATTTTGTTTCTGTTCTCCTTCCCTATAGTCCTTCTTTATGTGCTTGTTGTTAATATTGAGTCAAAAATAATATTACATACATTCAAAATGCAGATAAAATAAGAAAAAATGAATAAACAAAATATATTTTTATAATAATCAGTTAGTCATTAGTTGTCTTTTCAGGTTGTTGTGTACTTCATGTTGATATAGATATTCACCTTATAGGAAATGGCGTTTAAGATATAATTTGTTTGCTACAGTTCCTTTTTTCCAAATAATTTTAGCACATAGCCAGGAGGCTGGTATCTCATCCCCTAGCATGATTTATTTGGAGAGTGCATTAATGTACCAGCCCCATACCTCAGGCTCCGAATGATAAAGATCCCCCATGACCTTATCCAGGCTAGTTCTTAACCAGTGCATAAAGATTGAATAGCTCTTAATGTACAGTCCATTGTGAATAGGGGAAATGTGTCGTTAGTTGCATTGTCCATGTTGTATGGGTTCACTGATAACCAACTCAATAAAATCATTAGCACCAAAAGTGGTAATAAGATCACAGTCGTTACTGGTAAAGGCGAAAATTGGGGAAAATTACTCAATTTAAAAAAGAAACTAATACGGACTGAAGCCCATGCTGATTTTTTATGTGAATATGTTAAATCAGGCATTATCCCAATAGGATTACAGGTGCGAAATGAACCCGGCCTGTTTTTTGAAAATAAAAAATTCCTTGATACGTGGACCTTGATATCCAATAGATGCAGCCGCGATTGGATGCTTTTAATTATTGAGACAGCTCAAGGCTTAATCATATTAGAAAAGGAAGAGATCGAAAAATTGGAAAATGAACTAAAAAATTGTCCTTCTTTAGAAGAAGCTAAAAGAAAATTAGAAGACATTAACAGAGACGTAGAAGGGTACAGCAAGTACCTAATCAATAAGAAAACCAATAAACTAAAGAAAGACATAGAAAAATTCTCTGTTGAGAAAGTTTATCCTTTTCTGCAAGATGACTACTACCAGCAGAAAAATGAGCCTTACTGGGAAAGACCACAGAATAGACAAGTTTACAACAGGGGAGGAAGAAAACAAGTTACCTTCTCAGAATCCTCTAGGTCTAGTAGTGAAGACGAGTGTCTCCAAAGAGAAGAACAGCCAGGCAGAAATTTCCAGAAGGAACAAGGTTCTTTTTTAGGATCACGCCCGAAGAGGGGACAACGTTACAACGGGAATTCAGGGAGGGGCCAGTACAATCGGGCTCCTCCTCAACAACAGGAATACATGAGCACAAGGAGCAAACGATATTGGAGACTGGCCGAATACCTATAATAAATTTGTCAGGTACGATACTTAATGACATAGAAATAGATGTGTTAAGCAAAGGCCTTAGTTTTGTTCCGTGTGCTTATGTAGACCAATTCCAGTTGGAAAAGGACATGCGTTCTTTTTTTAGAAAGGTTAAGTTTTTTTGAGGATAGGGAACCTAAAGTACGTACTAACGTCTCCGGACTTAAACCCAAATCCTCTTTTACCCCCACGTTAGCAATGGTTGGAAAAAATATAGAAGCCTTTGAAACCGCAGTGGAAAGTGACATCTATAATCTAGTCAGTAAAGCAAAGAAACCTAATGTCTATAATATTAGCATACAGGAAAGATCTGCCCTTAACTCCCTTAAAGATGACAACGCCCTTACTATCAAACCAGCAGATAAGGGAGGAGGTATTGTCCTGTTTAACACTAGTGAATATGATAAGAAAATGTACAAACTACTTGAGGTAAAAGAACACTATATACGCACCAATGGCAGTAGCATCACCAAAGTTTCCAAGAGTTGTTTGGATCTTCTAAATGAAGCGAGAACTAATAATTGGATATGTGACGAGAAATTTAAATTTCTTAATAACAGTGAACCCAGAACCCCAGCTATATATGGGCTACCAAAGGTCCATAAGGACCCAGTGGACCCTCCTAGGAGACCGATAGTCAGTAGCATTGACTCCCTTTTGGAACCAATTAGCAAGTATGTAGACCACTTTCTCAGACCCATGGTCTGTGATCTTAAATCTTATGTTAGAGACTCTGCCCACATGATATCTTTGATTGAAGGAAAAAAGTTCTGCAGAGAGACTCAGTGTCTGGTCACCCTAGACATTGAGTCTCTTTATACGAATATCCCCCAGAAGGACACAGTACAGGTCATTGATGGATTATTAGAATCCCAAGACCTGGGCGGTGCCAGTAAAGAGTTCATCGTGAGATGTATTGAACTCATTTTGTTTAACAACATTTTCTTTTCAAGGAGGACCGGTTTAAGCAGTTGAAGGGTACCAGCATGGGGGCCACATGTGCCCCTAGTCTGGCATGCTTGTACGTAGGAGCTTTTGAGATGAAACATATTTATAATGAGTTAGCGCCTTTTTATGAGAATGTAGCGGGCTGGTACCGCTACATTGATGACATCTTTTTTGTTTGGGAAGGCCCTACTGATTTGCTGGAAGAATTTCTCGGCTGGCTGAATCTTGGCGATTTGAACCTAAGATTCACGTCATCATACAGCACATCTAGTGTGGATTTTTTGGATATTACTGTTAGACCGGGACCCAGAGGGTCGGCCGAATACAGGGGGAGAGGCCTCCGGTGAGGGCCGTCTCCGGCGATCGTACAGACAAGTAACTTCCCCCCCACAAATGGACACAACACAAGGATGAGATCTGTACACTTTATATAGGGTTCTTGAGGTAAGGTTATCAACGATACAGTGGGGGCAGGACACGAGGATCCTCCCAATTCTAGTCTCTGTAGGGTAAGGGTTAGCTGGACAGTCTTGATACCGGTCCGGTACAGGGGCAGCCAGAAGGAGCTCACAATCCTCGAGCTCAGGGGTCCGCAAGGTCGGGCCGCGGCAGCGCCAGCAGGCTTAGGTCGATAGTTCACAGCAAGGAGGGCCGCGGCAGCGCCAGCAGGCTACGATGATAGTTCTCGGCAAGGAGGGCCGCGGCAGCGCCAGCAGGCTAGGATGATAGTTCTCGGCAAGAAGGGCCGCGGCAGCGCCAACAGGCCAGGATGAAGGCTTTACGACGAGGAGGATGCTCCACAGTGAAGTCCATCCCCTGCAAGGAGATGGATCATCACAACAGTTTTGGGTTCTCCCCCCGCATTTGCATCAGCCACTGCAGGGGTCGGTGGTCTGTCTGTACCCGGAAATGGGTACCGAAGAGGTAGGGCCGGAGTTTCTTGAGGGCCCACACCACTGCGAAGGCTTCCTGCTCGGTGGTGCTCCAGCGCTGTTCTCGAGCCAGCAGGCGTCGGCTGATGAAGGCCACTGGCTGGTCGACTCCCTCGGCGTTGAGTTGAGAGAGGACTGCTCCAACGCCATGATCTGAGGCGTCCGTCTGAACTATGAATTCCCGGCTGTAGTCGGGGGCCTGGAGCACGGGGGCGGTGCACATGGCGGCCTTCAGCTTCTCGAAGGCCGCTTGACAGTCTGGAGTCCACTTGACTGTTTTGGGGTTTTTCTTGGAAGTGAGTTCTGTGAGGGGCCCCACAATGCTGCCATAGTCCTTTACAAACCGCCGGTAGTATCCGGTGAGCCCCAGGAAGGCTCGGACCTCGGTTTGGGTGACAGGTGGTTGCCAGGACTGGATAGCAGCGATCTTGAGCTGAAGGGGGGCCACCAGACCGCTCCCCACTTGGTGTCCGAGGTAGGTCACGGACCCCTGGCCAATCTGGCATTTGCTGGCTTTGATGGTGAGGCCGGCCTGCTGGAGGGCGTGCAGGACTTCTCGGAGGTGGCGGAGGTGGTCTGTCCAGTGGCGACTGTACACAGCAATATCGTCCAGGTAGGCGGCGCTGAATTCTTCGAGGCCCGCCAGTACCTGGTTCACTAGTCGTTGGAAGGTAGCTGGAGTGTTTTTCATGCCGAATGGCATCACTTTGAAGTGGTAGTGGCCATCCGGGGTAGAGAAGGCGGATCGTTCTTGGGCCCCGGGGGTGAGGCCGATTTGCCAGTAGCCCGCTGTTAGATCGAAGATGCTCAGGTAGCGGGCGGCCCCCATGCGGTCAACTAGCTCATCTGCCCGGGGGATAGGGTGAGCGTCAGTTCTGGTAACGGCGTTCAGGCCCGATAGTCCACAAAGAACCGGAGCTCGGGGGCGACGCCCGGGGCGGCAGCCTTGGGGACCAGTACGACTGGGCTGGCCCAGGGGCTGTCAGATGGCTCGATCACTCCCAGAGCCAGCATTTTTGTGACTTCGTTCTGGATGCAGGTGCGCACCCGATCAGGCACCCGGTACGCCCTGTGTCGAATAGGTGGACTATCCCCGGTGTCCACGTCGTGAAGGCACCAGGGGGTGACCCCGGGGGTAAGGGAGAACAGGTTTGCAAATTGTAGCAGGAGAGCTCGACAGTCTTGGCGTTGCTCCGGGGACAAAGCCTCGGAGAGTCGGACCCCTTCCACTGAGTCATCCTGCTCACGGGTCCTCAGTAGGTCAGGGAGGGGCTCGGAGTCTTCCTCTGTCCCACTATCTGTCGCCATCAGTAGGCTGAGTTCCGAGCGTACGAAGTGGGGTTTGAGTCTGTTGGCGTGGAGGACTCGTAGGGGGTTCCGGGGGGACTCCACGTCGATTAAGTAGGTGACGGGCCCCTTGCGCTCTTTCACCTTGAAGGGTCCTGTCCATTTGTCCTGTAGGGCACAGGGTTCGACCGGAGACATCACCCAGACTCGTTGTCCCGGTTCAAACTCGACGGAGGAGGCATGCTGATCGTACCATTTCTTCATGTCCTCCTGGCTGGCTTCCAGGTTGGCTTTGGCTAGCTCCCTGAATCGCCGGGTCTGGTTGCGGAGGGTCAGGAGATACTTATATACATCTGGAGGAGTCTTCTGGGGGGCCATCTCCCATTCTTCCATGACCAGGCTGAGGGGACCCCGGACGAGGTGTCCGTACAGGAGCTCAAAGGGGCTGAAGCCTAGGGATTTCTGGGGGACTTCTCGATAGGCGAATAGGAGGCACGGGAGCAGCACGTCCCATTGGCGACGTAGGGGTTCTTCTAGGCCCATGATCATTCCCTTGAGAGTGCGGTTAAACCGCTCGACCAGTCCATTTCCTTGCGGGTGATAGGGGGTCGTGAATTTGTAGGTGACCCCGCACTGTTGCCAGAGAGACCTCATGTACTTCGAGATAAAGTTCGTGCCCCTGTCGCTGACGACTTCCCGGGGGAAGCCCACTCAAGAGAAGATCCCCATCAGGGCTCGGCCTACCACGGGCGCTGTCACGGTCCGAAGAGAAATGGCCTCGGGATAGCGGGTGGCGTGGTCCACCAGGTCCAGGATGAATCGGTGCCCCTGTGCCGTTCGGGGGTCCAGGGGCCCCACAATGTCTATTCCCACCCGTTTGAACGGGGTGGTGATGACGGGAAAGGTTTGCAAGGGTGCTTTGATCTTTCGGCCGCTGTTCCCGCTGGCCTGGCAGGTGGGGCAGGCCCGGCAGTGGTTGGAGACATCATTTCGCATTTTGGGCCAGTAGAAGTGGGTCACCAGGCGGTTGTACGTCTTGTCTTGCCCCAGGTGTCCAGCCAGAGGGACATTGTGTGCCAAGTTCAAGAGGAAGTCTCTGAAGCGGAGGGGTACCACCAGCACCCGACTGGCCCCCAGCTCAGCAATTCTTTGCTCACTGTAGAGCAGGCCATTGTCCCAATAAATCCAGTGGGCCCCTGAGGTGTCTCCTGCGCTCTGGGCGAGGGCTTGCTGCCGGAGTCCCTCGAGGGAGGGACATGTTCTCTGCTCCTGTCGGAATTGTTCCTGGGTGGGACCACCCTCTTGACGCCACTGTGCTAGTTCGGGAAGGTCCTGGAGCCGATCGGGCCCTTCTTCGCTTGGTTCTGGAGGACTGGCCTCTAGGGTGGCTCCCTATGGGACGATCGGGGGAGGAGGCTCTGGCCATTCGGGTTCTTCAGGACTGGGGATGGCGCGGGCGGCCATGGACCGGGTCGTTATGCAGGCCCATTCAGGGAGGCCCAACATCCCCAGGTGCTCTCTTCTTTCGACGGCTGCCCATGGGGAGCTTTCGAGGTTGTTCCCCAGGAGGCAGTCCACGGGTGCATCATCGCGGACAGTTACTTTCAGCATTCCGGACACCCCTTCCCACTCGAAGGGGACGCAGGCCATCCGACACAGGCTTTCGGAGTTGTCGGCTGACCGAACGGGGCAAAGGATGTTTGGCAAGATCTGGTCCGGGGTCACCAGATGACAGCGGACTGCGGTCACACTGGCCCCGGTGTCGCGTAGGGCTTCAGCCCGGTGCCCATTAATGTTGACCCACTGGCTTTATTTCTGCGTGTTGGCGGGTAGGGGGGCCCGCGGGATCATGTCTCTTTCCCCAAGGCAGACCAGGGACATGGCGGCTGGTTCCCACTCGGGCTGGTCGGCCTCGTACTCCTCAGAGTCTTCGGGGGTTTGTTCTTCCCCCAGGGCGGCGGCAGCGACCTGGCGGGGCATAGGGTTCTGGTTCTTCGGGCAATTGGGATCATTGGCGTAGTGGCCGGGTCGCTGGCATCGGTGGCAAGTAACGTTGGCCCGGAAGCCTGGACGCATCGGGGGGTTTCCCCTGCCGGCCGGGGGCGGGGTGTTGCTGGTGGGAGCCACCGGGACAGCGTCTCTGCCCGGACCCTGGCCTCCTCCTCCCCCTCGGGGGCGATGGGGACCTCGGGTGGTTCTGTTCGGTTCGCTGGGTCCGTTTCGGGCAACTCGGGTGCTTTCCCATCGGTCAGCTTCGGCGGCGAGTTGCCGAGGTTCAGTCAATTTACTGTCGAGGAGGTGCTGTCTGAGCTCGACGAAGCAATTGTTAGAAAGGTGCTCCCACACCACAAGGTCAAAGAGTTGCTCGTAAGTGGTCACCTTGCTGCCCTTGATCCACCCCTCGAAGGCTCGGCTGAAGAAGTTCACGTACTCCACCCAAGTCGTACCCGGGATCCGTTTGCAGTCGCGGAACCGCTGGCAGTACATCTCGGGCGTGAGTCCGTATCGAGTGAGGAGGGCGGCTTTCATGTGGTCGTAGGAGGTCATCTGATGGTCCGGAAGTTGCAGCAGGGCGTCTCGCCCTTCGTTGACGAACCTCCCCCATAACCCGGCTCCCCAGTCGCTCTGGGGAATCCGGTGGGAGGTCATGGCTACCTCATAGGCTTTGAACCATTGCTGGATATCATCGTTCCGGTAATATTCTCTGACGACATCCTTGGGGATGTGGACTTTAGGCTCTGTAGTGGCAGGAGTGTTCGGGCGCTCGGGAACCCCGAGATCTTTGTTCTGTTTCCGAAGCTCTATTTCTTTTAGGTTGCGCTCATGTTCGTAGGCTAGCTTTTTCTCCTCTAGCTCTCTCTGTCTTTGTTTCTCTTCTCGCTCCTCTCGGAGCCGCAGGTGTTCTAACGTTATTTTTTGTTCTGCCAATTTAAGTTCTCCATCTAACCGAAGTCGAGCCAGTTCCAATTCATGGTGCCTGCTTTTTTCCCGTTCTCGGATCTCCTCCGGGGAGAGACCCGATCTTCTTTCTTCTGTCGGAGTGGTGCTCGTTTCCGGTGCCTCGAGGCTTTGGTTTTGGGGTATGGCCGTACCTGTCTCTGCCCAGGATTCCAGGGCGTGTTTGAAGTCCTCTTTCGTGCTCAGTCCTGTGGTAGCAATGCCTAGTTCTATGCAAAATTGTTTTAGTTCTCTGTGGTTGTACTCCTCTAGTTTCTCCATCTGGAATTTTTCTGTGGTTCCGCTCTCTTTTGTTGTCATTGTGGTTGAGTCGTGGGGTGAGTTACTCTCTGTACGATTACGCGTTGGTTCAGATCGCGCCGCTGGCCACCAATGTTAGACGGGGACCCAGAGGGTCCGCCGAGTACAGGGGGAGAGGCCTCCGATGAGGGCCGTCTCCGGCGATCGTACAGACAAGTAACTTCCCCCCCACAAATGGACACCACACAAGGATGAGATCTGTACACTTTATATAGGGTTCTTGAGGTAAGGTTATCAACGATACAGTGGGGGCAGGAAACGAGGATCCTCCCAATTCTAGTCTCTGTAGGGTAAGGGGTAGCGGGACAGTCTTGATACCGGTCTGGTACAGGGGCGGCCAGAAGGAGCTCACAATCCTCGAGCTCAGGGGTCCGCAAGGTCGGGCCGCGGCAGCGCCAGCAGGCTTAGGTCGATAGTTCACAGCAAGGAGGGCCGCGGCAGCGCCAGCAGGCTACGATGATAGTTCTCGGCAAGGAGGGCCGCGGCAGCGCCAGCAGGCTAGGATGATAGTTCTCGGCAAGGAGGGCCGCGGCAGCGCCAACAGGCCAGGATGAAGGCTTTACGACGAGGAGGGCCGCGGCAGCGCCAGCAGGCTAGGATGATGGTTCACGTTGCAGAGGGGCCGCGGCAGCACCAGCAGGCCAAGGCGAAGGTGCACGTTGCAGAGGGCCGCGGCAGCGCCAGCAGGCTTCAGAGGTGGTTCACAAGGAAGGGCTGCGGCAGCGCCAGCAGTCCGTCAAGGATGAGTTCTTCAAGGTGTCTCTCGACTCCAGGATACAACTGCCTTCCTGCTCTGGAGCTGCCCCAATTATAGGTCCGGTCTCCTTTGATGTCCGGACCCTCGCTCTTGGAGGTCGGGAGGTCCGGGATGAGGGAGTACAGACACCCAGCAGGGGGGTGGAGCCAGCTCCCGGGGGGGCCGGGGGCGATCGACACCTGGCGGGGGGAGAGCCATCGACACTCCTTTCTCCCATTGACCTGCCAAGTGGTCTCTTCACCTCCTGGGTGGATGGTGGTGCCTCGATGTCGGGGCCTGGCCAGGCCCAGGGTTGGGGTTGAGCCGAGGCCATGCGGCCTCGTGATGCAGTGTCCAAAGATGGCAGCTGGGCCGGGGCAATGGTGCTGACGGAGGCCCGGGTCAGCCGATACTGGGGTGTTCGGGAGTAGGCGTCCCGTTGGGGACGGGTTGCTGGTTGCCTCGGTGGGCTGCCGGGATGGTTCTTTCGGAGGATACAGGGAGAGCCGGCGTCCGGACCCTATCATGCGGGGAGGGAGCGGGCCCTTCACGAGGCCTGTCCAACAATTACCATCAAAGATGTGGAGGGTATGCTGGAAGTTGAACTCTATACTAAACCTTCAGCCAAAAATACCCTTCTGCACTTTACTAGTTTCCACCCTAAAATTTAAAGAGAGTATTCCTTTTAGCCAGTTCTTGAGACTGAGACGGAACTGCTCAAATTTGAACGACTTTTATAAACATTCTGAAACTCTGAAAAAGAAATTTAGAGACAGGGGTTACCCTAAGAAACTCCTATGACACTCATTAAATAGAGCTAGGTTCTATGATAGAGAGGCACTTGTCAATACCAACAATAAAGAGAAAAAAGAGAAGGAACCACTCAAAAAGATTGTATTTGTTTGCCAGTTCTCTAATATAAGTAATCAAATCAAAAACGTTGTGAATAAAATCTGGCACATTTTAAACTATGATGAACAAAACAAACTTGAGAGACCGATGTTGGCGTTTAAGAAGAACAAAAACTTACGTGGCCTCTTAGTTCATACATATAGAGAAGCACCACAAATCTGCCAGAGAACCTTGGATAATACCTCGGCAGTAGGAAACTATAAATGCGGTAATTGCAATATGTGCCCGCAATGTGTACAAGCTAAAGAGATTAATTTTAATGGAAAGACACTGAAATCCAAAACTTTTACGAACTGTAGGAGTAAAAATATTGTATATCTTCTGCTAAGCCCATGTGGACTGGGCTATGTTGGAGAAACCGGTAGAGAAGCAAGAATAAGGTTTCAGGAACATAGATCAGCCATAAAATCCAAAAAAACTACTGCACCACTAGTGGAACATTTTCTGGAAGCAGGTCATGGCGAGAATGATTTCACTTGGTTCATTTTAGAGAAGATATTCATTGGAAAGAGAGGTGGCAAAATGCAACTGAAACGTAAATCACGTGAACAGTGGCATATTTCATTCCTCAACACCGTTAGGAATGGTCTGAATTCAAAAGAGGAATGGGAACACCTCATTAGACCGGTTTAGACCTTGAAAATATGGTTCTGGTTGAAATTTGGTCGATATGTAGAGATATATATACATTAAATAGGACTCAAATCTGTGTTGATGCCCATAAGGTAACAAGTATACATAGGTGCATACACCTCTTGCATGCACGGATGTAGATGCCTACTGAAAAAATACTTCTAGGCAGAAATCCTCGTTCCTGCAATTTAGACTACATTTGTCGATAGCAGCAGAATGATCTATTTGGTAGGGAATTAGGTGTTATGGTGTGCCTATGAAGCACAGTTTATAGGGCTATAGGACCTACATTATATACGGAGATGGATAAATGCATTATATATTGTCGCATCAATGTTGTATATATGTGAGACAATGTGACAAGTTGTGTAGATACGAATGCATTACTTAAAGGTGGCTCCTTGTTATAGAACTGATATAGCAATATTGTTGTATGTATTCTCTTGAAATAGTTGCTCGTTGAGCATACTTTTATGATAAATAACCAGCTTTGTTCTAAATACACTGTATATCCGTTGATGCGGGCATGTGTCCAAAAAGAAAATTTCATATATATAAATAATGGTTACTTTTCCCTATAGATTCATACTTAGAACTCTGAATTTATAATGATGTATGATCAATGGTGTCAGCATATGTTAATGATATCCAACTGCACGACTGTATTGATGTACCAATATGTTAGTCAATGTAACACTTATGAATATGTAATTACACGTGTATAGGTGGCTATTGATTAATGATGTATTTATATCTTACTCATAACTTTTAAAGTTATAGTTATGGCATCAAGATGCAACTATACTGGTATAGGTGGTTAAGAATAATGATTTACATTTTCCTCTATACTAATAGTATCAATGTACTACCACATCTATGTCCATTCAATGTCATATTTATGGCATGAATATGAAAATGTACGTGTACAGATGCTTGCATTCCTGTATTTTCTTTACCACACAGGGAGGCAACGATGCACAATAATACTGTTTATATGGTGTTTCGTTTTTCTACACATGCTGTAAAGGGTGCCATATATACTGCGCAGGGTGCCATAAACACTGTGGTTAAATATCGCCGTAAATAACAAATCGGGAATTAGACAGTCCGTTATTTGTTTTTTGCACAGGTTGGATAGTTGGAAGTTCTGTTTACTCTTAGGCGCCTGCTATCTTAAGCTGTTTTGGTAAACAAATCGGACACTGGATAGTCCGTTTTCGATTACCTTCGTGGATTTCCGCTCCGGAAGTTATTCCTCCCCCCGGATATTGTTTACTTTGACGCACGCGGTTCTTCACAATATAAACTGCATTTTGCATTCGCGTTTGTCAATAGCGGAGGTCACACCACGCAGTACCCCACATTGCTATCTACTACCATTGACCAGCAGGTACGTGTGAGTTTGGGGAGAGCGCTATAGATATTTTGCTTGAAGAGAGGCTAGCATTACCCTCACGGTAATGAACTAATCCAGAGTCGCTTTCTTTTATATTTCTTAGACTGCTGGCGGTCTGACTAGGCAGGAGGCTAACCTTGAAGTATTAGACGTGACTTTTGCCGTCTTATGCGCATTGATGCAGTATATGTTTATACGCATACTACGATCTCCAAGGTACCTGACCTTTACCTATCTGGCCAGTTTTCTATCTATATGGCTTAAGCGTATAATGGTGTAATCTGATACATATATTCTTGGTAGTATTATGCCATCTCCGGTTTGTCTTAAGTAATACCATTTTATTGGAAGCAGACTACAATGATTTCAGTTTCTACTATTCAGCCTGATAAAATTGCACCGCCTTTTCTATGATGTGTTTGAGGTTATACCCTTGAATGAACTTTATAGACTTCTTTAAGTAAGAGAGCTCTTTCTCTCTAAATGGGATCCAATGGTTAGATCCACGAATACCTACATTTCATGCCCTGTTATTAATATCAAATCAGAGGGTAAATTATACCGGTGCATTTTATATTCCCCGGCAACCATGAAATGGGGCCACTAGTAGCATTTGGCAATTTAGCAGTGTGTACTATAGGATGTTTCTAAAGAAATGGGAGAAAAACACTCTATATATGCTGCCAGATTGTGGGTACATATACTGAACACCGGTCACTTGTTATAGGTATACCCAGGAGGTGGCGGAGTAATATAAGTGGTCCCATTCATAGCAACACTCGCTTGAAAACCAAAAAGGTAATTGACCAATATGTATATATTTTTGTGGAAAACTACATGGGTGGACTATTGGCATCTAGTGTTTTCCAATACTATAGGACCTTATCAATAATGGCCTTGTTAGGTGGTGACATCAGATTGCTCTTACCGCTTTATCTCTCTGGTATCTGTGTACAGAGTTCTGGTGACCAGCGTGTCACATATGCACTTGGGAATTTTTAAAAGGCATATCTAAAGTTTAAACTATTAAATATTTGTGATGTAGATCTACAGATGTGTATATGGTTTGTGATATTGTGTTTGTTAAAGGAGCATTAATGTATTGAATGTTGTTATATTGTAATCATACAGTCAAAAGTTTGTATATCTTATTTTGTGTATTTATTTTTTCCAGACATTGTGGTTATGTGGGATATTATTTTATTTCCTGAGGAAGGTGTTTTGGCTTTGGAAATGTATGTGCCATAAACCGAAACGCGTCGATGCTCTACTTTGGTGGAGAAGCACTAAGTTGCAAGAGATAAGAAACTCCAACAAAAGTGTGGAACTTCTGAAACTGGGATGGTGCAGTGAGCTATAAAACGGTGTTGGATCTAACCCTGATCTCTTGACTGTGTGAGAGCTTTCTGCTTAATTCAGAGACTCTGTCCCTCACCACCCCTTGTTGTAAATATTTTTGTCCACCCTAAGCGTGGAAGGGTATTCTCAGATGTGAGACCCTTGCTCATTGCACCATCAGGATTCAAGCAAACCGGGCCGAAGACGGCTGTAATGCCAGAAACCGGTCCCCGGGCGCTTGTTTCCTTCCGCAGTGTAAGAATTGGCTTTTGTAGTTTAGTTTGCCCTGTTCCCATCATGCACTGGGACAGGAACAGACTAATTTGCATACAGCCAGGTTCTGAAACTGGGATGGTGCAGTGAGCTAAAAAACGGTGTTGGATCTAGCCCTGATCTCTTGACTGGGTGAGAGCTTTCTGCTTAATTCAGAGACTCTGTCCCTCACCACCCCTTGTTGTAAATATGTGTTTGTTAAAGGAGCATTAATGTATTGAATGTTGTTATATTGTAATCATACAGTCAAAAGTTTGTATATCTTATTTTGTGTATTTATTTTTTCCAGACATTGTGGTTATGTGGGATATTATTTTATTTCCTGAGGAAGGTTTTTTGGCTTTGGAAATGTATGTGCCATAAACCGAAACGCGTCGATGCTCTACTTTGGTGGAGAAGCACTAAGTTGCAAGAGATAAGAAACTCCAACAAAAGTGTGGAACTTTCAAACTTGGAGTTACTTAATCAAATTACAAAAATACTGGTGGTTTTCGTCTCCCCTTTTTAATTGGAACCATTTTCCTTATGTACTGTCCCATATTTTACATAATGAATTTTTTATCTTGATTTTTTACAATGTACTGTTTTTCAATTTGTTTTTAAATTATTCAAATAAAATGTACAAGATTTTCTGTATGACGGATTCATGTTAATCATTTATTGCTCCTTATTATGTTTATGTTATTGTATGTTTCTGTATGTTTAGCATAAAACTGTGGTTTGCTTTTAAGTTCACCCAAAGGGGAATACTTTGTTGACAGATGGGACAGTTCTTGCTCAGCTATTGGGAGTGCCATCTGAGGCTGCAGCATACATAGCCTCAAAATGTTCCACCAATTCCTGAGGTTGAACTGTGTATTCAACTATGCTTTGGGCTGTTACATCACCATGGAAAGAGATCTGCCAGAATGTTTTCTGATACTTATTTTTGGATGCTTTGATAAGGGCTAGACAGTTTAGGCCAATCCACTCTTGCTTATGTGTGGTAATGATTGTTTTACAGGTAGCACAATATTGCTTGAATTCGTCATAATCACCCTGTCTGTTTGCCTGAATTAGGTGATCTTTGACTTTATGGCCCACACCCGGGTATTAAGTAGGGGACTGATTTGATCTTCCTTTTCATATCATCATTTATTTAGTACAGAGGGTGTGCAATGCATTGAACAGACCCATATGGAAGTCACTCAGTGGCATCTCATTGGTGGCAATTTCAAATGGACCCAATTTGCGATTAAATGTGGTGTAGATTTGCTGTAGTAGTAGGTTAGAATTAAGGCATAGCTTGGACGACTTGATAGCTTGTCTTTTGTTTGAAAGAAAGAAGGCCACTTGGATTGAGAAACTGTATTTGAATTAGTTATGAACAAGTTGTCTTTTATTTTTGATTTGAGAGCAATGTGTTCACTATCAGTTCGGGTCAAAATTTCTAAATCTGATACATGTGCCATAGGCTTGCATATATAATGATGCATTTAATATGGCTCTGACTATTCCCTCATATGGAGGTGGCAGCAAGATGGAAGTTTGACCCAAGTCTACTGTTACAAGCATGCAGGCTAAAATTCACAGCGAGATTCAATGGCTGTAATGCGGTGGATAACAATTTTCCTTATGGTATTGCTTCTATCCTCTGGATGCCCCTTACCTCTTCCTCCCCTTCAGTGCTGGATGTTAACTCTTCCAAGGGCTAAATGTGGCATTAATATCACCTGCTAATAGAACATGTGTTTTGACTGTGCATTGTAAGAAGGGAAGGGCCAGATGTTTTAATGTGGGTGAATCAGTAATCTTCATCGTAGAGCGTTTATAGATTGTGTAAACTTTTACCATGCACCTGTTTTATCTACTGAAACTCAGTCCAAAAATATCTTTCGTGTCAAGTTTTATTCTTTTTCTTGAGACATCTGCCATGTTTTAACCCAGAACAATAACCCACCAGGTACTGCCTCTAAACTACAGTTTGTGCACCCTTGCCTAAAAGCTTTTTTCCAGAGCCCATGTCTCTGGCAGGAACAGCACATCAAATTGACTAATTATGCCCACTACATTCCACGTCATTAATACAAATGGTTTAATACTGCTTTTCTCAGAACAGGTTATGTCTGTAATGACATTGTCATGACGTGATGTTACAAAACCTCATCAATGAGTGTCGGTGGTGTATAATGTACAGTGATGCCAGATCTTGGGCGAACTGCGGAGGTAAAACAAGCTCTTCTAAAAGGCACTTGGAGTATCTACATGTCAGCAAGGCATGGGTACCATTAGAGGACTCTGGCGCTGGATAATTTACAGGTAAACAAGAAAAGTTGTTCGGACTTATAAAGCAGATGGAAGATGGAAAACGATTCTGTCAATCAACCTCATTCAGATGAGACATCTCTGTTCTTATTGAATTAGTTGGATTAGTCGACTTCCCAATATCAGACACATTCACTCAACCCACACACTTGGATCTTGAGACTGCAAGATTCGCATAGGGAAAGAGTGAAGGTCTCTACCAGGGTGGCATCCCATGGTAATCTTGAACTGAATTTTGGAGCCCTTGGGTGAATAAGATCAAACATCTAAGGCCAGTAAGCCATTAATTATGGACATGTCCCTCAAAAAGAGCTTGTATGTGTCCCAGGTATTGTTGGGGTTAGGTAAGTGTTGAGCAAAAACAATGCCCGAATATGCAATTCAGAGACACTGTCTTTGTGTTCTGATCCAATAAGTCACCTTGTTTACCAATGATTTGGTAGAGTCTATTTGATCAGGTTTAAGCCTCAGGACATTCATCGTGTAGATTGGAAATAGTTATGCGATTGAGAAGATTGTATTGTCAGACTTGTGATCAAGAGTGAGCTAGCCCATTTCATGGCATGCTGTTGATTATGGATTCCCCGTAGGTTATTTCCTGCAGCTGGATGAGCGGAAGGTTTGCAGATGCAAGGCAACGGGAGAGGGTTCATTTGAACAAATTCATACCCTCAAGATGTGGTTTGCAACAAAGTAGGTCTTGGCTCTTCTCTATGGCTTTGTTGGCTGAGCTAGAATCATGGCCAAACACGTTTGCAATTTGGGGGCTTGAGTTACAATAAAAAATAGGCTTTGCCCTGCAATTATCACCTGCCTTTGCGGGGCAGGACGAGCAATCTTGGCAGCTTTGACCTGCCTCAAGTTCTAATTAGATTTTCTTTTTAAATCTCTCAAGAGATTTGTATTAAGTTCATATAGTTCTAGTACCTTTTGATTTGTTATGTGCACAGTGGTCCTTCAATCTGAGATATCCATCATCAGTTTTGTTGTGCCTTGTGACACAAGAGACGCTGGTAGCCAAGTAGAGTTCATAAGTACCTTTGTTCAGTAGCTTGTCCAAGTACATCCAGATGGTATACAAGTCCATCAGATAGGTAGTCCAGGTACATAGGAGAAGTAGATGTAGGTTACCCTGTAGTCAACCCTTAGTTCCATATAACGGCAAACCCCATCAGGAGCAGCCTGCCTGCTGCTCAGCCCATTTCTGTCATTCCTCACTCTCACAGACACCCAACATTCTGTGCATCACTGAATTCCCCAACATTCAACAGTAAACGTGCACAGTGGCTGAGCAGCAGGAAGATTGATAAACTACACAATATAAGTAAAGTACGCAGGGCATAACAAGTTTATCAGTGAGCAAGGTTGAGCCCCCAGACTGTTGACTGATGGTGTTACTTCGGTAATAGCTGGTAGGAGTTGATCATTTCTTAGGAAAACAAATGGTGCAAAATGATTACTAGACATTATATTTGGAAGAGGACCCGTTTGGTTTGCTGGCGTGTCTAACAAAGGCAATTGTTTGTTACCAATAAATGTCAGCACAGGTCAGGGATTTAGTAGGCACTCCTGCTCAAATGCTTCTGGAGCTATCAAGTTTAGAGGTGGGAGCTTAGTGGTCTCATAAGTCTTAGCCTCTTTGTTTTTTGGAAAAATGGGTATTTTTGATCTTTCACCCTTATTCTCTGCTTGCACTTTCACTTTATTAAGCATATCCTTCACTTCTGAATAATTTATCGATATAGTCTAATTGGCAGTTTTCGGCAGCAAGTTTTTTTGCAGTCTTAATTCCGAGCCTCTGATGGGTTTCGTGATCTTCCTTTTCCCCATTTTAAACAAATAAAGGGTACTCACTGGTACTTATGGTTCCTTCTCCACCAGGCCTGCTAAAGGCTGTTGCTCCTGTATGTAAAATCAAGGAGGCTGGCCTTGCCCTAGCTCTTCCTGGCACTGATGTGCACCGGACAGGCCCTCCCTTGGCTGTGGCTCAGTCCATGCAGGGTAAATGTATGCGGTGCGATATAGCACTTAGGCAAGGCGACTCGTTTCCCCTCTCTTCTCTGCATTGGCACCTACTGGTGCATGTAAGTCTGGGGCTTGTAGTCCCTTGTGAGGCCCCCAGGGGACAAAGCAGGTCCAGTGCAGCGGGAGTGTATGCTGTACCATATGGCGCTAAGGGAAGGCGGCTCTTTCCCCCTTTGGTGCTCAGCATTGGTGCTTCCTGGCACATTTGAAGTCTAGTGCTTGGAGTTCCCTGTAAGGCCACAGGGAGATGAAGTGAGTCCTGTCCTGCTTTAGTGTAAGTGATTCAATATGGTGCAGAGAGGAGGTGGTCCCTCTCCCCTCGGTGTTGGTGCCTCCTGGTGCATGAACGTCTGGGGCTTAGAGTCCCCTGTGAGGCTGCAGAGAGATTAAGCAGGTCCCACACAGTAGGACTGTATGCGGCGCTATATGGCACTGAGGGAAGGCGGCCCCTCCCCTCTCAGTCCTCCATGTTGGCACCTAATGGCACGTGTAAGTCTGGGGCTTGGAGTCCTCTGTGAGGCCGTAGGGAGATGAAGCTGGTTCCATTTGGTAGTATAAGTACTATTTGTGATGTAACCAACAGAATTAGGATTGCAATTCAACAATAATTGGCAAAAGCAATAGGTCTGGCCTTAGGAAGTGTTGTCATTTTGTTTTTTTTAATCTTTATTTTTGTATTGCAAATATATGCCACAAACAAATTAATCATGCTGCCACCTCTGTGTGGTCAACAGGTGCTTGCAATGCACATTTAGCATTAAAAATCATTCACTGCTTTTGCTCTTTTATGGGGACGCTTTAAAAAAAAAGTTTTGATGAGCCTTTTTTAATTATCATTTCTAAAATACAAACGAATAAATCACAACAAAACTAAGCACTCAAATTACAGGCAGCTAAAATTTTACTATGTCACATACAGATTTATAAAAGCAAATTTAAAAAGGATATGAGAAATAAATGACCATTTAAATAGGTACTTGAAGTGGAAGCAAATAAATAACCAATAAGTAAAGTGATTATAAAAAAGTAAATAAAATGTAAAAGTGCACTGTAAAGCAGACAATTTTTAGTCAGATGTAAACAATTAGCACAGTCGTTGTTGTGCCTTTGCACAAAGAGAATCGAGCCAATGGATAAATTGGACTGACTCTGGGACCGATGCTATTTGCTGCAGTGGGCGGAAGCAAAATGTAAATGACAATTTAACAGACTAATGGGTGAAGTCCACTGATCTAAAACCACCTGTAAAATGTGGTGCGTTTTTGAAAAACAACATTCTTGGGAGAAACAAAAGCGGTTTCAAAGGTCAGACCCAAACTACTCCCTCTACTACTGGCTGAGGAGCTCATACAATCAAACGAATATTGTTTTTAAAACTGGAGAGTCACATCATATCCTATACCCAGAACATTTTTATAGCTAATAGAACAGTGACTGAAGCAGCTATCATTATAAAAATGTATAGACTTACACCACACTATTTCAATCCCTGTCTTCTTTAGAAGCTCAAATTCCTCTCTCACTGACTGCTTGGCTGACAATAATGCATTTTACAAAAAGCATAACCAGGAAAGATTCCAGTTGGAATACAGAACACTGAAGTTTTGACATTCTGTTAGCTAATGAAGTATGCTGGCTCGTCACTTATTGTCAGGACATCCCCATGTATTAATTTCAAAATATCTCGGGCTTCTTTTTTTTATTTTTTTAAGAGTACGAAAATCATAGTTGTATACGACGTGTTCTGGGAGGAATTTTCACGTGTGAGTTACATTTCTCAAACAGTTTAATTTTGGCGTTTCCGACAACTTTTTACTTTCACTTACTCTTCAAAAGCCTACCTCAGTAGACGTAGCTGAGCGGGCAGAATATATTTGTGGTTGTGTGAGTTGTGGGTGTGAGTATCTTCGTCTGCTTACAGCTTCATGTGTCATTTGAAAACTTTCTTTAAATCTAATATGTCGCCTTTCTTGGAGGTGAGTGGTAATGAAACTCGTGCATTGAAGTATACACAGACGCACACGTCACATCCATGATAAAATGAAGAGGAGTGCAACATTTCCAGAGTATCACATTGTGAAAATACGCAGCATTTCAAAAACATTACAAAACACCAAAACTGGCAATGAGCACTATTTTTTTTAGCGCAAAATCCATTCCCTTGTCGATTTTAGATGAGAGGATGTATTTCCCCCTAAAAAATATTATAGCTAATTCACATGCTGTGACCAGCATCCTCTCGCTACAGGCTTTTCCCCGAACGGATGTAAAATTATGCAATGTGGCATAATGGCGTAAATTTAGCATTTTGCATTAAAAATCATAAAACAAACTGCTGCAATTAACGCAAGATTACATTAGTTTAATCAAAACTTTGACTGGGCTCTGATAAAATCAACAGTTTGCAGACATTTTTAGTAATTCATTAATCAAGAACGTGGTTGAGTGTTACAAAAACACCCAATCAGATTACCTTCGTCCCAGAAGAGACTGCAGTATTGACTTAGTGGATTCCATTGGGGTATTGACGCAAGAGGCATGTTTGGAATGGCCTGTAGGGTAATCAGACAGAGTCCGATTGGCTAGTCTGACAGGTCAGTGTGCAGGCTTTTTTTTGGCTGTTTGTAGGTCTTTTTTATGATCTGCTGGGAAGGTTTTTAGTCTTGATTTCTGATATTAAAAGAAACATTGCCTGAAGAAAGCTCAAATCCATGCAGTTTTCTACACCACAATCAAACTAGCTACTTTTTTAGATTTTCAATTCACTAATGAGGTCCCTTTATTCTGGTGCCCGGGCCTAGAGAGACGCAAGGACTGATTTAGGTCTTGGCGGATGTGTTACTCTGTCACAGCGGTGACAAATCTCCTGTCCATCGAAATATAAATCCCATTGTATCTTAGTTGATTTATATTTCAACAGATGGGTTATCCTTCGCCGTTGTGAAAGAGTAACCCAGTGGCCAAGATCTAAATCAGGATCCAAGTCTAAACGTAGAAATCTTTCGCGTGATTTTGTCCAGCAGCTCCTCTTTAGACACCATCTGCATACTTCCCATGCTGAACTTTACCTTCTCATAACATTTTCTTTGAATAGTTTTCAAGTCCAGAGATAAGAGCCAACCCGGACCAATCCACTTTGTTTATTCGGCTCGCGTTTCATCGTGATCAACCATATTCTTTGGCTTTGACCGGATATCGCACGACTAGATGTCTGCAGTTGGCGCTTTGATCTTTTAAATGTAATAATTCACATCTCTAGTTCTACAATTGTATTTTTGTTGTTTTTAAGTCTAAAATAGTTTATTACAATTCACTCTATTTTTCAAAATTAGAGTGGGATTTGTCTTGTGTGGTCTTTTCACTTTGTTACTGTTTATGTGCTGCACAAACACATCACACATTGCCTCTATGTGAAGCTTGACTGCTTTTGTCCCAAGCTACCAAAGGGTAAGCACAGGTTATTTTGTGACTTTTTTGGTTCACACCGACAAGGATTGTGGCTGTTGCTTGAGTAGGATTTCATCCCTTCAATAACAACCCAATGTCTTACACCATGGCCTATCATGGAGGTTGGCCTGGTATCTCTCAATGAAGGTCTTTCAAGGCTTCCCCAGGTCCAGTGGACCCTGCTGGTCATCTGTAACCTCACCGCATTTGAACATTTCTGTATATGGTATGGCACCCCTCAAGGATGCTGCATACTAACTTGAAATTTTTTTTGAATACCTGAAAACATGTGACCTGTGATCAGGATTCTTTGTACCTTATGATGCATTATATGATAGTAGTTAGAGCGCAACCAATTGTATTGCACTGACTTAGATGTTTCTTGTAAAGCAGGCAGCTGCATGCCATACGTGGTTTCAATCAAAACAATACCAGATGCAAGACAGTCTTCCCTACAGCATGTAGAAGCAAATATACAAACAGTAAAGTTACCACCAATTTCATCCATGTTACTCAAACATATTAATTCAACCCCTTGTTCAAACCTAACCTGCATATGTATAGCACAAATAAGGAGTATGGTATTTAGATAAATGTAAATTATGGTTCACTGATAGAATATCAATTCTATGAACATTGATGTAAAAAATATATAGAATGCAAAAATATTGACTTGCTACTTAAACAGGTAAGTACAAAAATAGTGAATCAAAAATATCAAAGTTAAAAATATAGATTTTAAAATTATTATTAAATTATATTTAATATACATTTTAACTAAACATGAAAAATAAACTTAATTACAAATATATGCACAATAATGTATACATATATTTTACTTTAAAAAAATTTAACTATCATCTTTAAACTTTTAGATTATATAAAAACAATATATATGCATAAATCAATAATTTAAAAGAACCATTCTACAATTAATTAAAAATTGTAACTATTAAAAAACAATTAAAACGTAAATTTTGCAATACAATAAATGCAACAGTAGGGAAAATGTTGGAAAGCAAAATAATTACATTTCCTATTCCAACTCCAGTGAGTGCAAGAGTAGGTAAAGTGTTGGATAGTGGAGGGGTCAAAATAACTTTTCCCACTCCAAAGAGTGCAACAGTAGGATAAAGTGTTGGATAGCCGAGGGGTGAAATGTACTATTCCCATTCCAGTGAGTGTGAAAGTAGGGTAAATGTTAGATAGCGGAGGAATTAAATGTACAGTTCCAACTCTAGTGAGTGCAACAGTAGGGAAAATGTTGGATAGCGGAGGGGTAAACATTACTATTCCCACTCCAGTGAGTGCAACAGTAAGGAAAGTGCTGGATAGTGGAGGGGTAAAAATTACTATTACCAACCCAGGGAGTGCAACAGTAGGGAAAGTGTTGGATAGCAGAGAAACAAAAATTACGAACAACATTTAAACAATTGAAAAAAATGTATAATCTTAAAAATAAATAAGTAAATATTATTTTTATATACAATTAAATATATTACACATATACAAAGCACACATATTATAATAATAAGTACATATAATAATAAAAAAGGTACAAATATTATAAACAATTAATACATATATAAACAATATTTAAAAGGAGCAAATATTAACATATTATTTAAAAAAAATGTATTGATTTTATTTCCTACCCTAGAACACCACACCAATAAATAAAACTTCAACATTTTCATTTAAATGTATTTCCATAATAAACATAATTAACATTGAATGTAAAAAATACAATTAAAAAAAGATAACATTCATTGTGTACACATTCTTAAACACTATAATACCCACAACACGCACCTAAAATTAATTACACAATTACCATAATTCATTACTGATTAATTTAAATCAATTTACAAGTAATTAATAATTCATCAATAAAAAATAGATTACTCCCCACCTATAAACACAACACACACCTAAAATTAATTACATAATCATTAATTACTAAATAATTAAAATGTACTAATTAATAAATTCCTAATAATAAATTAGTTTACACATTTAACACTATAACATCTCAATTAAACAAATATTAATAAATAAAAATTATTCAATAAATGTAATATAACTAAATTACTTTCCACCCTATTCCCCTATAAACCCACAACCCACTACGGAAGTAAAAACGCAAAACTCAAATAAAAAAAAATAATAACTACTAAAATTTTAACACATAGTAAAAATACAAACACTTCTTATACAAAAAAAAAAAATCACACACGTAAAATATAAACTACAATAAATAACATTAATAAAATAAAAATATATATTTTTAACAACTATATTTTTGCAAACGATATCAAACACCGATATTTTTTAAATCAATATTACTTACTAAAAATCGGATTTCTTAACCACAAAAAATGTGTCCGTCGATATTCCTGACCGACGACATTTGTGTAATTCGATATTTTTTACTCAATATTCTGTCTCTGCACCATAAATTAAATCTCAAAGTGGTGTTTTGTCTCACAAAGCATGGCCCGCCATAGTTGGGAAAAATATCACTCCAGAAAGTATCAACCTAATTCCTCACTAACTACTTTCCTTGAAATTTACTTTCCAAAAAATTTTCACCTAAAAAATTGCCATTTTCAAAGTTTCAAATACATTTATCCTTTCAGTAACAAATATGCATTTACCTTTGAAAACTCCTTTGAAAAAAACACCATCCTGATGCTCATGAACCTTTAGCGCAAACTCTTGCGACATCTAGAAATCAGCACATGCCTAATCTCATGAAAATTTGAGCGGTTCTTAGGGCTGAAACTCCACATTGGTCTTTGATCTACTTAAAAGTCCTAGAGAATAAAGCCACTAGGCCATACTGTATGTATTTTGGTGAGATGGCCTCAAAAACATTTCCAGGGAATCCCAAATAGCACTAAATATCATTGGCATGAATGTGTAACCCAGTGCCTGTGAACATCAAGTTTGTCTAGAAGATTTCTAACAATGGCCTTTACTATATTCATGAAGGTTCAGCACAAACCGATTAGAAATCCTTTGATCAATTCTGGATTTCTATGTATCTACATTAATGCCCAGATCTCATCCTACAAAGCAGTGAGGCAGATTTTCTACCTGAACCACATTTTTTCCCTCTGTGATGCCACGTCAATTACACACACTAGTGAATCAAACCTGAATTACTGCAATGCTGTCATTGAATGTTATTATAGCGCTCTAATGGAGATACTTTAAGTGTTCCTGCATTCTGTCTAAGGATTTTCAATATGCAAAGCCATGATCATCTAATCAACTTTCCAGCACAAACAAATTCCATTTGCTTCTTTTCTGCAAAAGGCTAACTCCCTGTTATCCCCTCTGGGGTGTCTAGGTTAATGATCAATTCCATAAAACTCAAAGCGTTTTGGTTTGTCAATTGTGCAGGGCAATAGACGTGTGCAGCCAACGGATATCTCATATCTCCCAGTTTAACTGCCCGTATGTGTTCCCCAATCCTCTCTCAGTGTCCTAATGGTGCTACCAATGTATCTCTTCTTACATCTACACTCAATTGCATAGATAAACTTGGCATAGGCCCATTTGCACGCTGTTCAGTGGCCACAGCCATAAAAACCCTGGCAGACCACTTTGTGTAATTTTTTGTGTCTTGATTAACATGTACATTGTTCTGTCATATTACTCAAATTACGCAATTGATACATAGGTATTTTGTATGTTTATATCTATACAGCCTTGAGGAAGTTGCGGGACAACACCCCAAACGCGACGAAACACGTGTTGGCTGTTGAGAGCTGATTCTGAAACCTACATGAATAAATCTTGACAAAGAGAACACAAGACATTTACATCTGCTTCACTGTGTCATAAATTATTATTTGTTTGCTGCTGTGACAACTGGGAGACCTTTTGTTGAATTTGACGTGTGCTGGGGAGTTGATTAGACTTTTAAAGAAAGCTGTGGCTTTGATCTATGGAGTTTGGTGGTTCTCCATACCCTGCAGCACCGCCTTAATAAATAGAGAAATCTCAAAATTAACTATGTGATTCTGCCTAATGGCGCCGTATACCAATACCTAATACCACATTTCGGAGCACTATGCAAAGCCATGATCACAAAGACGTTCATAAAAATAAACCTCAACAGACTAAAGCTCTCACTCGCATCCACAAAATTTTACACAAACATACTGTCAACTATTAATCACATGTTTTCTCCTGCACTTAATGGTATTAAGATTCCTCACGTCAACCCACCCTCCACTGGCAGATCAGTATTAATACAAAATAGTTGTTGTTTCCCCGTGCTTGAGACACATTTATAGATCGATACCTTTCACTAACCTTAAGTCTTTTTCTTCAATGTTACAATTTCTTTCAGAGGGCCACAGGACAAGTAACATAACATACCACGTGTATATGTAAAGCACACTTATCACCCGTGGGTCTCGAGGCGCTGAATAACAGATGTTTATTGTTACCCAACTCAATAGTACTCATTTTTTCGACCTCAGATGGATGAAAGGCTGACTGGACCTTCTGGTATTTGAACCTCTGACCATGAAGTGAAACACAGGCCCCTGCCGTGATGCATTAGTCCACTAAGCCACCAGACCCAGTTTTAGAGCTACTGGGTCTTACTTTGGGTTTTTAGGTTTTTACTCCTAAAGTCCTGTGCCTGAACTCATATGGGTCCTGAGCAACTAGGTCAAGTACTCTTTTAGCACTTGCAGCTCAGTTGTAGCATGGGTCTAGCAGTCCAAGGCTTCGCTGGGGTGCGGGAGAATGAAGGTAGACATAGGTGAGGTGAACACAAGTGAACAGCAGCAATAAATACTTTTATGACAAAAGGAGTATTTATATATATATACAAAAAATACTCACTGCCCCTTCAGGTTAGAGCTCAAGTGTTCAACAGGCAGGTCCCCCGCACCTGCAGTGCTATGTAGCAGAACAAGTTTCACTGGGGCTTTCCGGCCCTGCAATCAGTCTTACCTATTCTGGCAAGGATGTCAGAATCAGAATCTCAGGGGAGTGGCAGCTGCTGTGGTGGGCGAGTAGCACTGGTGACTCTGCAGGGGCAGCGACATGGGTATCCACAATGCTTCCTCAGATGAGACAGTAAGGGCTCCATTATGAAGGCGGGCGGACAAAGTCCACCCACCACTGTAACGGAATGCAGGACCATCCGCAAGGGGTGCGGCGGTCTAGCACCTGAAATCAGGATACCACTGCCACTGTGGAGGTGGCAAACCCTATACCCAGCAATGTGGTGCGCGGTGCCTGCCACCTTGTGCGTGCAAATGCAGGGGGGTACCATAGGTACCGCCCATGTGCATCCACACCCCCCCCAACATTATGGGGGCCCACTACGGGCCCCCAAAGGCAAAGATCACATGCCTTTCCATGACAGCAACGCTGCCATGGAAAGGTGCATCTCCGCCTGCATGCTAAATGTATGGCGGTGTCTTGCAGACACCGCCACCATATTAACCATGTTTTCCGCTGGTCGACGAGTCTACTGGCGGAAAAGGGACGGACAGTCTTTCTGTCCGCCGTGAACCCCCGAGCCATCCTATTATGGCGGGGGGTATTTGGAGTGTGGATGGCGGGCTGATTGCCCCGCCGGGCCGGAGGGGACTACAGCCGGCCCGGCGGGGGCGATCCGCCCGCCATCCTAATGGATGTGATCCTTCGCTCAGGTGGGTGATAGGTTGTTCCTGTTGTGGGTGTCAGTGGGAGCCCGGGTTCGCACGGGTCACCACAGCATCCTCTGCTCACAAGGATGGCTTGAACCCAGTTCTTTGCTTTACCTCTAACCTGACATAGGAGGTCACCGACATCACTCCACACACAGGCTACGGCCATATGAGCACATCAGTAATCTTCATGTTGGTTCCACCTGTCATACGGGGTGGTTGGCTTTCCTCCACTAATGTGCTATGGCCCAATCTTCATAGCAGTAACCTTCATGGTGGCCCCCTCTGGCATGCAGTGTCACAGGCTTTAATCTGCATATGGGCAACAACATGGTAAGTACACCAGCCGCCTCTGCACTAAGGTGGGCGGACATCTCCATTCCGCCCACGTAATGTGCGGAGATTTGCCCTTTCCGCATTTCGCAATGAAGGCGGAGAAACGAGGCAAATCTCAGAAAACTCGGGGGTGGAACAGAAGTTGGCCGCCCGCCTCCCGCCCGCAATATTAAATAACTTTAAGCCTATAATAAGATTTAAATATGAACTTACCTCATCACAGGGTGATCTTCCTTGTCCAGCTAGCAGTCTTCTTGGAACTGCGCATGCGCGGGAGCCTGCGCATACGCATTCCTCACCAGGAATGCGCATTTGCAGTTCCAAGAAGACTGCTAGCTGGACAAGGAAGATGACCCTGTGAAAAGGTAAGTTCTTATTTATATCTTATTTTAGGCTTAAAGTCATTTAATATTGCGGGCAGGAGGTGGGCGGGCAGCGGGTGGGCGTCGCGGAACAGAAATATGTGGAGAGGCACGGAGATTGGTTTAGTCTCCATGCCTCTCCGCGTAAGTCCCTTATGTCACTTCTGCCCACCCCAACTCTGCACACCTAGCTACAGGATACACTCATCATTATCCCACACTAGATCTCACTCCCTCCAGCTCTCTTCACTTCTTCACTAAGCACAATATTCTTGGCAAGCAGGTAGTCACTGTTACTCCAGGGGCAGGTGGTCATGGTTGTCCCTGGTTAATGTCTTCTTGCGTAGTTGGGAGACAGAGTTATTGGCTTTCAGCCCTGGTCACAGGTAGAAGTCTTGTTGAGCTTCTACTCATGCAGAGTCTCAAGCTCCCCTTCTTATAGTCCATTTTCTAGACATCAGATGTGATTCTCTTCTGATTCTGAAGTTTTTGTTGGGGGATCGGCTTCCCTTTTAAATGCCCACTAGGCTGCCCTGCCCTTCTTCCAGAAAGAAGACTGTCAGAGTAGGTAGTAGTAAATCTGATATCCCCACAACACTGGCCATGGTAGATTTGAGGTTCACATCTGGATGCCAGCCAGAGTGATTGGTGTATCCAAAGGATACCCCAGGGCACTCACCCTACTATTAATGAATCTCTTATTATCCCAATCTCCCTCCAGAGATGGGCCCAGTCTCCTATGCATTGACCTCTCTCTGAATCAAGGAGCATACTTTGAAGTGGACAGAAAGGCCAGTCTTCTTCCTCCAGTGTGTTAACCCATCCAGCTCAAAGGAATGCAGCAATCCACAAATCTGTCTTGGGAGGATTCCTTTACCTTCTCATGAACCTCCATTCAGCCCTGGGTCTCCCAAAATAGAAAACCAGAATCTTCTATGTATTGTAGCATTCACAAGCATACAAACACCCAGCACATGGTAAAACATACACCCAATGCACAGCACTACATACTAAATTTGATGTAGGTCAAGGGTGAGTTAAGCACACAGCAGTGGAACTTTACATGATTTAGCCTGTAGGTCTCACTCCGGTGACACATTGTAAAAAGGTATTTTCACTTCTATTCTATGATATTATTAGATTTGTCGGCGGCCTTCAACACCATCAATCATAAAATCTTAAAATCACCAGACTTTCCTATATGGGTGTTCAAGAAGCTGCCATGACTCTACTAACTTCATATCTCACTGAGAGGTCCTTTCGAGTCGAATTAGGCGAATCCAGCTCGCAAATTTTCAATCTGGAAAGCGGAGTGCCGCAGGGTTAGTCATGGAGCCCTACGCTGTTTAATATTTACGTGGCCCCTCTGGCCGCTTTAATTAGACAGTTTGGGTTCTCTGTAATATCTTATGCAGACGACACACAGGTAGTCGTATCTATAACTAAAAATGAGGAAGAGATTGCCGATCGCTTTAGCAACTGCAAACCCCATGTCAATTCTTGGATGCTATGTAACGGTCATAAACGTAACTGCAGCAAGAACAAAGTATTACTGCTGGGAGCCAATCCTCCAGTCTGGCCTTTGAAATGGTGGCCTCCAGAGCTGGGTGAGTGCCCAAAACCTGTCGCTAAGGCAAGAAATCTAGGGATTACCTTTGATTGTAGGTTGACCTTTGATAGCCAAATTAACTGTCTTACTGCCAGGTTCTGGCCCATCCTTAAAACAATTAGAAAGATTTGCTCCTTCGTTCCCCCTGAGGCTTTAAAAACAGTGGTGACTGCCCTTGCTATTTCCAGGTTAGATTATGGTAATGCACTTTACCTGGGGATCCAAACTCAATTCTTGAAAAAGCTCCAACGTCTGCAGAATGCAGCAGCAAGATTGATTTTGGATATTCCCAAACATGTAAATAAGTCTCCCAGCAGCTAGAAGGACTGCTCTGGCTACCGGTGAGGAAAAGAATAACCTTTAAATCATTGTGCATCATGTTCAAAGCACTTCAAGGAAAGGGCCCTTCCTACCTGACGTCGCGCATAAAATACTATGTGCCGTCTAGGAACCTTAGATCTGCCCAACAAAAACTGTTGCAAGTCCCTAGGTTCAAGCAGGTACGATGGGGAGGAAGGAGCTTCTTGCTGAGATCTGCTAAATCGTGGAATCTTCTTCCACTAACAATCAAAAACAGCCCAAATCTAAAAGCATTCAGGAAAGCAGTAAAAACATGGTTATTTCAATCCGATCTATAATTCTATTTTGCATACCAGCCACACACGTTCTTAGAGTCCTCCTCGCCAACGCGCCTCCAGGCATTCGCTGCGCTCTATAAATGTAAAAATCAAATCATTGATCAATACACAGTATGCTGCCACCACCGCACTTATGCTACTTAACTCTTCACAAAGGCAGAAGCCTTTCACCCCTATGAGGGTAGAGTGTTGGGCACTCTTCCAGGTATAAACAGACCACATTCCATGAAACATGTCTATGTCATAACGCACACACATTATCCCTGTTAACCCGTGACAACTAAAAAAATCAGCACAATTGATGCAGACATTAGCTGGGCAATCATGGTAGGAGTACAGGTCTGTCACCACACGAAGGGCTTTTCATTGCCAACAGTAATCTAAAACTTTCATTAACCTCAATCTCTCTGTAAAAACCATGCCTTTGCATCAATCAAAAGATGCACTTTGTACTAAGAAAATAGTGGTCAATGCAACAGAACATAAACACCAGCAGAAAGCAGCCACTTATGCGGTGCTGCTTTTTCCAAATTACTCTAATTTATGTGGGCAGGAGTAATCGCATAGTTTTTGTGAATTTCACATCACAAGAGTAACATGGAATTACCAAAATTACTCTTGCACAACTAAAATTTCACCAAAGCTTAATTAAGAGACAAAGATCACATGGATTTTAACAAAGAGCACCAAACAAAAACCTAAATCCACAAAGGGTTATACGAACTCCCAGTGAACTACTATTACCTATCACTGTCCCTTCAGGAGCAAGTGATTTGCCCACAGTAATTTCTCTCTGATAAAGTGCAGGTGCTTTGTTCAATCCAAAATCTGGAGCTGGTGTGTGTAAATGTTTAATGGAATAGACAATTTGTAATCTTTCTTGAGACTCATGGGAGTAGGGTAAAGTGCTGCTCCCATTTTATAGACGTGGAGATCGGAGGTAAGTGAGGTACAATGGAGGATTCCTATTTCTGGTGTTCTGAACTCAAAAATCGTTGTCCATCTGGTGAAATTGCTGTAGGCACCTGCAACGAGCTTGCCTTTAATGATGCAGAGCTCGACCATTACGACATCTCTCCAGGATGTTGCTTTCTTTTTTAAGGACCTGAAAAGTTCAGTGCTGTAGGGGAGATTGTCTCCCAATTCCTTTATATAATAATCCAATATCAATTTCTGGACTTGATGGGACATTGGAAGGGTCCAGGGTGGGGGTAAAGAGTGTCCCGGAGTGTCTGTGTGACCTCCGCCAGTGGGCAAGGGTGGAGGCATCCATTTGTGAAAAACATGTAGCCCATGCCTCTAAGCAAGTGCATGCTCTTTCTATCAGAAATGATTTCATAAGTAAAGTTCTCCTTTTGTGGGCCATGGTGGGACAGCAACACAGAAGGTGCAGCCATGATTTGTGCTTATATTTGCATAATCTGCAGGCACTTCCATTTTTTGTTGTTGTCCCAGGTTCGATTGATGGCCGAAATTGGTAGGGCCAGCAGTCGCATGTACATGATCTCTCTGCGAGTTCTAAAGGTGAGGGAAGCTGAAAATGAAGGCTGGGGTTTAGATTAGGCCTGGGCGGTTAATTCTGTTCCGCTAGTGGAATTTGGGTAATTCCGCGTTGCACGGAGAACGCAGAATTGCCAAAGATTTTGCATCTTCTGAATTTTTTGCTAGTTCGCGCTTTCAAAATGTGTGTTCGCAAGATATTCCTCCCCAGGCACGCGAACAGGAAAAAAGCATCACGATCGGGCGGAAAAAGCAATTGTGCGTGTTCGCTGAACTTTTGCGTGCTCGTGGAGATTTTTTACCATTTCGCTGAGCTTTGTGTAGCGCTACTACGCAAATTCCATCCACCCCTAGTTTAGATACCAGATACAAAGAATTTAGCGGGGCCAAGAAAACTGTTGATTTTAATGAAGCTTGGTCTTGCTGGAAGGAGGCCAATTGCCCTTGTCTATTTATGGTCTTTTTCCATGTTGTATAGGAGATGGAAGTTGGTGCAATTGCAGATTGATTTATCTTTGTGGTAAATAGAGCTCTCCTAAGTTGGTTATTCCACAAAGAGTTGGTGCAATTGCAGATTGATTTATCTTTGTGGTAAATAGAGCTTTCCTAAGTCGGTTGTTCCACAAAGAACCCAGTTTTTCGAAAATATTTCTAAGGCAACCCTGTAGGGAATTTTTCAGGGATTTTAAAAGTCCAAATGTAATATCTGAGGAAGTCAGCCTCGATGGTAAGGGCTTGTTTCGCCAGCCCAAATTCCAGTCTGGGTTGTGCTCAAAGAAGGTGTTTCAGTAGTTGGAATTTTTTTTTATAGACCACACACACTGCGCCTGCTCCAGAATATCCGAGCAGCCTCCAGGGAAAGCTTGGTGACCATAATGAAGTTCTGGAAGAAAGGATGCTTGAATGACTTTCTCTATTCCCTCTGCAGACAGGCTTTTTAGGCTGTTATTAAGCCTAATTAAGCCATAGATGATTACAGTTGATTTCTTTTTCAATGCATTTTTTTGTGTAGACGTTTGAGCAAAATCTCTGAACCACACCCCCATTTGGGGGCCAACGTGATGGTTGTAGGGCACATGGTGCGTGAAATCTGTTTATTTTTTATTTTTGTGGCGGCCAAATACAAGTATTTTCGTCTTGTCTGGGTCGATGGGAAGAAAATTTGTTACGCTGTATTCATGTAGGCAGGTCCGTGCTCGTTGGAGCCCCACTTTGGTTTGGTTCATAATAACTATATCTTCTACATATTGAAGGATCTGTAGCCCAAACGATTAGGGGCAAGGCGGCTGGTGATCAGGACTTTTCCCAGGTCTGCTGTACATAGATTAAAAAGTAGTGGTGCTAACACGTAGCTTTGTTTCAGACCCACAGTGGTGGGTATTTTAGCTGATAATGATGTTGGGTCTGCTTTTACCCTGGTTTCAAAATAGAGGGCAATTAGGGCTGTTAAAAGAGGAGATGGAATACCCCAAATTGCTAGTTTCTTCCACAGGGTCTGTCTTTCAACTTTGTCAAATGCTGCAGTAAAATCAATAAAACAGAAAAGTGGGGGTTGGTTTTGCTTTGAGACTTGGTGGCAAAGGGTGGATACGGCTATGATGTGGTCGTTGGTGGCTGCTCCTCTACCAAAGCCTGTTTGAAAGAAGGGGAGCAGATCATTTTCTGCTACCCAGCTTTCCTGATTTTTCAGTAAGATTCGGATGTATACTTTTTCCTCTAAATCTAGCAAAGCTATTAGGTGATAGTTGCCCGACTTTAGCGGATCGCCTTTTTAAATATCTGGCATAGTGTTGAACATCTCCAAGCAACGGGGTGTGGCCCACTTTGTAGGCCAAGTTGAAAAGCGGTGTTAAAAGAGCTGCCCAATCTTTTGGAGCACAATGAAAAATATTACAACAGCCTTACATGCAAACCGGTTTAGGTTTGTACTGTGTATAGATTTATCTATTTTAAATGTAGCACTAACTTGGCCACAGGGCATTGTAGAAATTTGCATGAGCGCCAGATTACATTACACAAGGTCAGATTTTGTTTTTCTGCACAGTGATCTTAAGAAATTTGCCCCGAATCACAGGGTGCTGAGCCAACAGTGGGACTCGAACCTGGTTCTCCAGTTCCACAATAAGGAGCTTTGCCTTTAGGCTTCATTTCCTCTCAGTGTTGCAACAATTAGTTATGCATACTTTATCAAGTGTGGTCATTAAGATCAGCTTCTAGTACCAAGTGGCAGATGTTTATATTACGGGGACTTTATGCACATATTCCTGAAGGCAGCTAGCTAGCCTTGGGCAACATAGAGAAACATTTTACACTTTTTTAGTCCTTGAGGAAAAAACAAAACTTACCACAATGAGGTCAATGAAACAGAATCCAAACCAAAGCTGTGCAATATCAAGCAGTGTAAATCTAGGACCAGTATGCACTCAATAGCCTGGCCTACATTATTTGCCAATTGACCTTTCATGGGGGGAGGGGACTGGATGCCCATGGCACACATGCGGTCCAGTTTGTTTCTACTACATTTTTATAAATTTGGTCAGTGCAAGGATCAGTTAAGATTCCAGCCTTGAACAGCCCTCCACAATTCACTAGGTTATCATTTCGGTTAAACAGACTTATCAAAAATCTCATAAATTGATTTGTTTTCGATCTATGCATATGATTTTTGATCTACAGTAGCAGATAGAATTTATGCATGGTGGACCAATTGCTGTAAGAATATAGTTCTAGCATGTTAGATTGGTCTTTCTGTACAAAAAATATTTTCTTTTTCTCCGGAGAGTTTTATCTAAAAGAAAGAATACGTCTAAAAAATCTGGTAATTGAGAGGCTAAAAATCTATTTTGGGCAGTAACAATGTAACATAGTCAAAAGTTTCAGTAAAAGCGGGATACAATGTTGCTACATAAAGATAAGACTAACTGCATGCTTGGAGTACAACAAGATAATCCAAGCGTTCTAGAAGTCAAATAAGTACAGATTTGCAGTGGTGCTACTCAAAAAGGCCTCTCTCTCCATGTAGAATGTGGCGAGCGTCCCCCCCAGTATCCTATATCCAAGAGATAATCATTGCCCTTCTGCTGAATGGGGGCTTAAGGGGCAGATTTACCTTTGATCCTCTAGTTTTTCCTTGGTGATTTAAACACAAAAGTTGTCAGTGCATGGAGCGTTAAAATACAACAGTTTAAAGTATTTACAGAGTGGACAACGTCACTGTCAGGTGATCCAGAATGAGTCATTGCAAATGGGAACACAACAAACAAAACACTGATAGCATTGGTTTGTGTCAACGTGATTTTGAGATGTAAGGCGTTCAATGTGAGGTCAATTGTCCTATGTCCTCTAGGCCAACAATTTTGGCGCTGGCAGGGAGTGACCTTGGCCTGTAAAACTTCAAAACAACTACAAAGCAAGCTTAGAAGCTGTAGTGAAACATTCCATAATTACAAAACTGCAGGACAAAGGTAAAAAGAAATTACCTGTATTTCGGCGACCAGGAATTTTAACATTCTAATACCTTCCTACTGGTTAAAAAATATAATAATAATAATAATAATAATAATAATAATAATAACATATTACAAAATAAACAAAAACTAATGCAGTGGGCACCATATGCGTGTTCAATGACCAGATAATATTACAAGTAAACTTTTTTTTTTTCCATAGAAGCATCATCATTCACTGCATAGTAGTGCATTCCTTGTGTGCCACATAAGAAGTTGAAAAAGTTTTGATATCTGTTTCTAGCCACGCTAAAGGCAATATACGATTTGTAAAGCACTCACTGCATACAACTGACCATTAAGTCCCACTTCAAAATATGTCTCTCCACTGCCGATACACATTTTGGCATTTTGACACACATACTCCATGTAAGACTCTGTATAATGTGTCCTTAGATTCAAATATATACAACACTCTAGTTGTGGGACTTAACTTTTCGTACATGTAGGGCTGTGTTTTGGGATATCTCAAATATGTTTGAAACCAAAATACCTTGCCATTATATTCCTTTTATGATCAATAATCCTGATGCAATGACGTGCTTCTGTCACGATCTGTGCAGGCACAGATACTAAAGGCAGAGGAGTAGTCCAGTATGAGCTCAAATAGGAGCTTTAATTTAAGCCTGGGTGCAATATAACGCAGATATTACAGTGGCAAAGGAGTGAATGTATTGTGCTTTTGCAACAAAACAACCTGATTCATGCAGATAATGTTGAAATGCTGGTCCTCAAAACCTATGGTGCAGGAGGTCAGCAAATTTTCACACAAGGATATTCTCATATGGGACAATGTCAGCATACTTGATCAGAGATATTCATGTCTTTGGACTCCCATGTTTATCTAAGAGTAGCCTCAGTGTGGGTGATGATCTACATGATAGACATATAAAATTGTCACTCGAGATCCAATTCGAATACAGCCGGGACACACCACAGTGTGGAGACATACATAGGTGATACACTGCTTAAGGAGCCAACACAGGGCCATCAGCTAACCTGTGCCTCTCTCCCTGATACGAGCTTTCTTGATAACTTTTGGCCAGATTTATAGCATGATATACGGATTACACAGTGCACGTTTTACTGAAGCCTTCCATGAACAAACCGAAGTTCATAGTCACCTGCTGTGTCAAAGCAGGATATCCTACATCTACAGCGAGGAAGGCTGATGTACTTCAGACAAGCATATAACTGAGAACAATTATCCCAGCCACAGTCAGCTTTATTAAATTTCCCTAACATTAGGTCCAGGTAAGGCTATCAAAACATACTGCTTTCAGTTTATGCAGCTTGTTTAATACTAATCCACATCAAATATGGAAATTAACTCATAGAGGAATCAATTAAATTCATTAGTGCAAAATACATTTTACATTGCATTTTCTAATTTTTAAATATATAAGTTTCTGCTGGTCAGGAGACAATCCCAAACTTCTACCACATCTTCAGAGGTTGCTTTCCACCTCCTTACTCTCCAGAATGCAAGTGCTTCAAATACCCTCTTTATGCAAGGCAAATGCACCCACTGTCTTAGAGTAACCGGACAGTCCTGCAATTTTGTTCTAGAATGAGATCGCTTGCTCTTCACTCCATGCTGAGTTACAGGGAATGTAAACAAATGAGAAAGTTATAGTAACAGAACTGTATGTGTTACGTAAATTTGGCACGCTTTAAACAATAATTAGAATAGGAAAAACGAATACCTGCCATGCCAGCCAAACAGCAGCCAAGACTATTTGTTTATTATTTGCATAGCACTTATTTGAGGTAAGGACCGCTTTGAGAGCACTTTGAAGACAGGGAGCATAGCGAGTCGTCAGATAGTGGTCCAAGATTAGAGAGGGTGATTGTTAAATGTTAACTTCAATGATGTCCAAACAACTGTTACGACAGGTAGCTATGAGACCTTACCTAACTTCAATGATGTCCAAACAACTGTTACGACAGGTAGCTATGAGACCTTTCCTGAAATTCCTCATGTCTGCAGCATAGAATAGTGCACCAGCTAAAGAGACCATGAGGGAAGAACTTTGAACCTAGTTGTTTTAACCCTCAAAGTGCTAGCGTCAACGGAGGACAGATTCAGTTTTGGGTTGCTGATCATAGATATCTGATTGGCAAGGGAGGTGTTCTCTGATTGCTTAAGTATTTAGGGTCATGATTGTGTTGGGCCAGTACACAGGAAAAAGAGTGTTGTATTCATCTTTCCATGTAACAGAAGGAAGTAGAGGGATTTCAGTATTGATTAATGAGATCAGAGCTTTAAAGAGTTGGATGAAGTGGGCACATGAATATGAACATTTTGGAATACTAGAATCCCTTTGGTGGTCAGATTTTTATCCAAAATGTCATAGTCTCTCACAGAAGATGCAGTGTACATGGAGGCTGTATTTATTTAGGTTTTAAAGGGAGAAGCTGGATCGCTGGACCGCACTGTGCTTTTAAACAATGTTCCTGTCCAGCAGGTTCCTCCCAGTGCTTTGTCCAACTCCTGGTCACTTTTCATTTGGATTTGGAGCTGGAAGGATCACTCTCTGTCCGCTGCATATATATAATTTGATTTAATGACTTTGCATTTGAGATGTCACAAGTAATTTCAAAAACACTTAGCTAAGGGCGTTTGTTTGATAGAGGGCATGCACCAGTATTTACTTGAATCCTTATTTGAATTTTCACATTTATTGTGGTTTGTGACCTGCAGTTTCAGCAGGGGCCTATGTATATCTTTGCATTTAATTGTTCTTCTTATTTAAAGGAACAACGTTGCACAGTTCAGTACGTTTTGCCATGTTTGTTAAATTTGCAATATGCATTTATGTTACTATGTGGGCCAGTGTGGCAAGTAGCCATCCAGTCAGTAGGCCCAGGCTAGTGCTACTCATGGGTGCATGAAACAACTGTTTCTGTGGTATAAAATGTAATTTAGGGCTGGGATGGCATTGGTTTAAAAAATAAAAAGTGGCAAATTTTTTTGTATTTTTCTTTTTTGTGTGCGCAAAAAGTGTGTATGTGGGCTAATATTTGATGCCATGGGAGGATGTGTGTTTTGTAAAATTTTATGGAGCAGTTCATTTTCTTTTTTTGGCATTGCTGAATTGATGGTATTGTTTTCTTCAGTGGCGCTATGACTCCTTTGTCTGTTCGGTGTGTGTGTTTGCCATAGGCCACCATTGATTTGTCTTTGGTCTGCATTCCATGTGCCAGGGGGCCATTTTGTGGAGTCTGTGTCCATAGGCCTGAATGTGTTCTCTTTGTTCCCTATGCCTCCTGGCTCGCTGTTGTTGTTTGGCCATGTGGTTTGCAGTTATTTTGTGCATCCAGCCAATGTGCCTTTGTCATAGGCTTGCAATGATGGGTGTGATATCAGTTTACTAATCAGCTTGAGGCTCACTGTAGTATGTTTAGTAAGAATATGATTTTGATGAACAGTGCTTATATATTACATGCATTTTTTATTTTTTTCATTTTGCACCTCTTTGCCTCACAATAGGTTTCTTCTCCTCCTCCCAAACAAGCATTGGCAATTATTTGATGGTTTTTTATTTTAATGTTTTTGTTTTTTTTAAATCATTCGATTTGGTTTTGATTTTTCCAATTTAAATTGTTGGTTTTGTTTTTTATGTATGTCGCCTCAGCAGATCCATTCATCTATCCACCATAAGTGCAGAGCTGTGGAACATTTTTTTTAATGTAGAATTCTATTTCCTCCTGGACACCCTGGCTACAGTGCTCTGCAGACACATTGGCATTATTGTTTTTTATGAATATTCCATTTCCCCCGGACTACATTGCCTGCCATAAGTGCACAATAACCTCCATTTTATTTTAGCTTATTGTTCTATTTACCCATGCAGTTCCCAAAGTGCCACTGGTGTCTCCTTTAGAATATATGGACATAAAGGAAAGAGCTCCATCTGTTTGTTGTGGCAAAGTGGTGTGGTTTTACTTTAAAGTGGTTGATTTATTATTACCTTTTTAACCAACCACAATAAAATTGCCTTTGTCTGTACTAATTCCAAATGCAATAAAGCCATATTTCACTAAATTTTTTTCTTGCTGGTTTTCTTTTAGGTGCACAAGAGAAGAGAGACACCACCCACAGAATTATGGAAGGGGTTGATGAGGAGAATTACAATGACAAGCAAGTCATTGTGGAAGGGTACGCAGACTCCACTGTGTCACCTTCCAAAATGACGCCACGCCCTTCTTCCTCCGGTTCTTCTTCAGGCATTAGCATCGTAAAAAAGTACTTCTGCCCAGTTTGGGACTTTATTAGATTAGCAAAGATGAGGAGAACATTGCAATATGCACCATTTGCCACACACGGGCTCATCAAGGTAAATCTGGTTCACATTGTGGTACTGGAGGCCAAATGACCCACATGAAAAAACATCACACAATGCATTGGAAGGAGCACCTGAAAACAATTGCTGAACATGGTTGTGGTGGTGAAGGTCAAGTTAAGAGAGCCGGGGTACTGGAGCTACAAGTCCAATCATGGTGAGAGGTGATGAAAAAAAGAATAGGGTGACATCCACATGTAAAGCAGCCTGTCCCCAGCAGTTCATCAGCAGAATCACTGGTCTCAGTGACTTCACAATGGCACAAGAAGACACAGAGTCAGATGAAAACTCCACGGGATACAGTGACTGCCCCACCACAATGCACACCGAGTCTACCACCATTTACTTCATAAAAAGTCACCTGCGTCAGTGGCCCTAGTGAAGAATAAAATACAGGCTACTATTATGGGCATGTTTAGGCAAGAGGGGCTCTATGACTGCTACCACTCAATGGCATGTTTGTACAATGGGAAGCAGTCAAATATATTAGCGTTGGACCTCCTCACTTTTTATTTTGTGGAAGGAGTAGGATTCTTAGAATCTGGTCAAAACTGAGAGTTTCAAGGTGGACCTATTTTGCCACACTTGAGGCTCCAGTACTGAATCACGATATGCTACAGTTGTTTGGACAAGCTTTGCAGCAAAGTGTTGTGCACACTATCCATCTGATGAAAGACATCTGGGCTAGTTGTCAGACAACTGATTACATGTGCATCGCTGCACTCTGGATCCCTTTTGTGGGCTTAAAGCAAAGGCTATCTACAGGTCTTGGCACTAAAGAAAGTTTCAAGAGCGTTCTGCAGCATGCAAAAGTAGCCATGTTTGCCATGGAGAAATCACATACAGCTACAAACATCTTAGACAAATTGAACAGTAAGGTGTCGTAAAAGCTGTGACCCAGAGGTCTCAGAATTGTATTTGTTACTAGGACAATGGCTCTAACCTAGTCAAGACCATGGCAGATAGTGGATATTTCTGGGTCCTGTGCTTAACACATTGCATCAACCTGGTGGTGCAAGACTCTCATATACCAGTTCACCCATCCTTTCTTTTAACCTTCCATTACTTCCTGTTTTCATCACGCCATCATTTTTAAAGTTCATTATGTGGGATTTTAATGAGTTGCAGAAAGAAGAGGCAATAACTCAACCACTACGGTAGCTTGTAAAGTGGAGGGTTCTTGATCATGAGTCATGATGATGTCCTTGTAACTAGTGCGTGTAATTGTCAATTAGCAAGCAGCGTGTCTTATCAATGCCCGTCCCTGCTACCTATTCTTCCCCTTCAACTGAATTGACTTCTCCGCCTGCAGCAGCACTTGAGCAGGGAGCTGTTAGAAATGGGGTTCTCAAGTTGGCAGAGGTAGGTACCTTTGTCCAAATAGGGACCCTTGCTTCTAGTCAGTGTGAGGGGGGGGATACACACTTTAGATAACCACTGCTCACCCCCTCGGTATCTTGCCTCGAGCAGACAATGTTTCCCAATGGCAATGTGTTAAGTATTTGTACTCAAAACACACAGTAATAACTGGATAACACCACAAATGGACACCCCCCCCCCCACCAGTTAAAAAATAAAGTATCTTTATCTAAACTAAACAAGACCAAAACAACAAAAATCCAACATAGAGGTAATAAGATATGACTTAAGAACACTTATTGCAAAAACAAAGGTTGTAGAAAGCAGCTAGCTCCATCTGGGGCTACTGAGATGTCGTGATAGCAATAAATCCAAAGTAAGGCACTGACCGCGAGGAGCACAGCGTCAGGTAGAGTCATATGGACCCCAAACAAACAGTACCTTGGAAACAAAATCTAGGACGATGCACGGTGTTGTAGAGGTGAGACGTCAGTGCGAGGCTGGCTCTCTGACTTCCACAGGAGAGGTGAGGCATCGTGTCTGCAAGGAGGCGACGTGTCGAGCCTAGGACAGAGGACTACCATTGTGCCAGTGGCGAGGCATTGGTTCCGGTGACAATGTGAATTTGGTGAGTTTGTGTAGTCACCCTCGGTGGTTATCGGTGCTGCATTAACAGGATCCAGGCGCTGGCGATGACGGAGTCAGTGCGAGTGTTGGCATCAGGAAATGCCAATAACTGCAGGCATCAAAGGGCATCAGAGCTGCAGTGCAGGCTGGCAGTGTGTCGTTCACTTTACATGCGGTGCCTCTGGCCTTGATTCAGGTTGCGGCATCACAGCAGCATTGCTGATGGTGTCGGAGACAAGTTTTCTTTCAAGTTGCTTCCTGCTCCCAACACAGGAACAAACTCCAGAGGCCCAAAACTGGAATAGGCACCTCCTGGCAGGTCAAAGCTCTCAGCAATAGAGTTCAGGGGAGCTGGGTGTGAAGTCCTTGTGTCCCTAAGGCTTCAGAACAGGAGGCCAGCACACTCGGGGTCCTTGTAGATTCTTCTTCAAGCAGGTTCACAGCAAAGTTCCAGTCTTTGTCCTTTCCTAGGCAGACACAGCAATTGAAGGACAACCCCACACAGTACACAGCAAAGGTGCAGTACTCCTCCCCACAGCTCTGCCGCTCTTCGCCTTGGCAAATATTCCTCTTGACTCCAGAAGTGATCAAAAGTCCAGGGTTTTAGGCTTACTACTTATACTCCATTTTGTCTTTGTTCAAGGGTCTCTAAGCCCAGTCCAAACCAGTTCTGTCCTCACTGGTGCAGTATGACCACACGGGGTGGATAGATCATTATGCAAGGGAGACAGACCCTATTCAGGTGCAAGGAAATCTCCTCCTACTACACTAAAATCAGCCGAGCCGCATTCAGCTGAACTCTGGGTCATCCAGGAAGGGCCAGGCATACTTCAACATCCCCCCGCTTGACTGTCTACAGTGAATACACATCCCCCAGGCCCTGTAACTCCAAAACCAGACACTCAATCCACAAACAGGCAGAGCCACACAGAATGGTTAAACAAGAAAATGCCTACTTTCTAAAAGTGCTACGCAAACAAATTATGGACGAAATTCTGAATAAATCATACATTCACCCCCAGTAAAGAAATCTGGGCTAAATCCACTGTTCTTTTGCTCGCCATGCCACCCCAGTTTAGACCCAGCCATATGCAAATCAGTCTTGACCCTGTGCCTCATGGGAACAGTCCAGACCTAACTGCCAAGCCTGGACCTCCCTGGACCGGAAACCGGTTTCTGGGTATTACCCTTCATCAGCCAGGCTAACTTGAATCTAGTGGCACAGTGAGCAAGGGACCCACGTCTGGGCATACCCATCCCATATGAGTATTCTGTGTGTTCACAATGTTAGAAAAGCCAGGTTGTTGGGCAAATCAACAACTTTTTGTAATGGAGGGGCAGTGCTGTAGCCTATGATGATGGTTCTGAAACATTAAAGCTCAATATACGGGTGTGATAATAATAGCCAATGAAAGATATATGGTGTTGGTTGGTTGGCAAATGCAATGAGACCTCACACTTTCCAGCTATGCTGGACTATCACGGGAGGTGCTGGTATACTCTATAAATTACACAGCACAACATTGGGGGGGGAGGGGGAGGGGGAGGTCCCTGGCCATGGTCACTCTCTCATTAACTGTTCGAGTATGAGCAAGAAAAAGAAAGCCTTCTCAACAAACATACATGGTGAAGATTATGTATAATAATATGTTTAATTGAGCCCGCAATCTTCACAATAGAGTATTGTTCTTAGTCTTACAGTACCACAAGATATATAGGGGAGAGGGAAAGATTGACAACAAAGCAAAAGAAAACTACAAACTAGTACAGCCCAGAAAAGGTCAGCTACCAAAAAAAAACATGACATAAGGAAAAATAAAATAAAATAATGCAGGGATAACAGGAACTAAATACAAATTGGATAGGGGAGTTGGAAAAAGGTAGACGGTATAAAATCATAAACAAGGCGCAATTAAAAGTAGTATATGGGAAAAATAATAATGAATAATAGGACTTACTAGGCTGCACAGAGCCCTCAGTTCTGGTGGTGCTAGTTGGCGCCTTCTCTCCAGCTCTTCCTGTACCCACCTCTGCGATGCCCTTCTTCTTGCTCTTGGGTACTGATGTAAGAAAAAAATATTAAGAAACTAGATTAGTGGTACAGTTAATCTCCACAAAATATTATTACAAGCAAACACAGTAACATTGTACTTATTTAAATCCAATCTCCTATGGTACTAGTATCAACTATTGTTGAGTTGGCTATACTAATAACAAAATCCCTATTTCAATTTTCCTTAACAAAACCTACATTGGTAACTGATGCAGTGCATTGAATAATCTGATGTATTCTCATTTCTCAACCCCTTTGATGGACCAGCTCGGTCTTCCTTTTTTGCAATGCATAGATGCATACTAGTACTACCAAGCAATTTCACAATGATGTGAACTGCACAATCTACATAGAGAAATTCACAGAGAACGCTAACTCACCTATATCACTAATTCACTATAGTGAAAGTAGGTCAGAGGAGTTTGCAATGCCTTCTTCAATAATTAGCCAAAGTGAGAGCCGATGAGGAAGATTAGGTTGTGCCGAGCACCTTCCTAGCTCAAACTGCATCACATAATAATATTCCTAATGTAAACTAATGGTAATTTACCTCGGAGTGTGAGCAGCATGCTAGTCTAAAACAACTGTTAGCATTGTAGAACACAAATAATTAATACTCACCGAGCCCCGCAATCTTGATGCCTAGGAGGTTGAACAGGTCCTTCCCCCAGTCGAGGACCCAACAGCATGTCAGCAGCTGGGTGGTAAGCAGACTTGGCTAATGAACTGCACACACCTGCGCATACTCCACCAACACAGCTGACAGGGGCAACCATATGTCAGGCCTGCTGCCAGCATGGAGGGGAGGTGGCTCTGCAGAACATAAACTAGTGCTGCCACCTCTGCCTCACAAAAGATTGCCCGGGGATGCACCCCTTGGTTGGCCTGCCATCCACAGTGTAGTTAGCTGCTGCTGCTCGCAGTTCAGGGGGGACCTGCCGCTGCTGCTCCCCTGTTCGCCCCACTCTGATACGACGCTGAATGGGAAAAGTAAAAGAAAAACAGGGGGGAAGGACAAAGGAAATGAAATACAAGGAAGTAAGAGAAAAAAATACAAAAACTGATGACAACCTTGAAAAAAAGAAACAAAATTTAAAATACACACAGACACAAAAACACACACAAATACAATTGAGGGGTAGATTAGTTAGGAGGGCAGAGTATTTAAAAGATTTCGAAGGGATTCAAAACAGGCCCAGCACCATGAACAGAGTATAATTTCCAACACAAAGACCTACTCCATGATTGTGTTGGATGTAAAAACACAACAAAATGGGTGCACTGGAGAACTACACTCCCCGCGGAACTCCAACATCTTTGGACCACTTTGCCGAGTTCTGCATAGCATGACTCCACCAGTGGCACAACGGCTCTTGAGGGGGCCTCTCTGCAAGGTACATGGAGGGGCTTTGGATTTAATCAGGAGATCTCAGGCCAGGGTACTGTGCTGAGGGGGTCCACTGCAGCTCAGGCAACCCCGCACTTCGGAGCCTGTGTTATGCTAGTGGACTTCGTGAACTCCACCCATGCATATTTTTTATTAAATCTAAAATAAGTATATAATGTATACTTTGAGTTTTGCTATGTACCGATTACAGGCGGACACATGATTATGCCCTTTTAGGACTATTGACCAGCATGAAATTCTAATGTCATTCTTTTTCCACTCTTATATAAAGTGCACCCTACATTAAGGTCAGCAAGGTTTGCTTAGGGGCAACCTATTTAATATTTCAAATCAGGTTTTCTTACCAGCCAAAAGGATTATTTTGACAGATCTGTGCAGCAGGATTCAAGTACTGCTGTCAGTCTACACAGGTTAGACCTGAATCCATGTTTTCATTACCACTGTAGTGGATGATAGCAAATAGACAGGGCAAATATTGAGGGTACATCACAGAAAAGTTGGTAATTTCCTAGAACATTGTTCTTGTATTGTAGGTGGAATAAGAAACAACCTGATTTGTCAATGTGGAGATTATTCCAGTCATTTAAGGTTAACTTCTGTTCCTTGCTTGCTAGAGTATATGCTTTATAGGAAATTTTCAATATCAATGATAGTATATTTAGAGGAATATCTTTTAAACAAGATGACATTAAAAGAAATTGAATTACAAGCGCCACAAAAAAAGTAGATTGCTTATGTGAGAAAGTGCCTCTGATTTTCACCTCCATTGTTTTTAGGACTGATGTTGCTGGTTTTTAAACACTGCACACTGGAACACTGCTGTCCCATCCCCAGTGTATGAGCTCCGACCCCCTGAAGCATGGTAAATTTGGTTATCTCCTAATTGGCATAGTTGACATCCATGTAAAGACATGTAGATGGTAAAGGAAAACACACCAATATCAGGGTAATGTTAAATGTCACTTGTGGACAACAACTTGTGATATGCCATCCACTAGGCTGACAAATAAGACGTGGCTTCCAAGCTGCATGTGTAGTAGGCTTCTTGCAAGTGCTAAACCTGCATCTACTTGCCAAAATAACTTTCTGAGCAAATAAATCCTATTTTCAAATATTAAATGAGTGAAGCCCAAAATGGACTTTTTAGCCCCAAGGTAGTGTGGCTAGTATTTAAAAGTGGTAGATGCAAGAATTTAGTGTGGCACGTGCCTCCAGTGGCTAACCCCCGAAAGTTAATTTATCTGAAAAGGGCAGTAGCGTTCATATGAGGAAAACTAAGGTTCAGAATAAAATTCTAACTTTATCTTTAGAATAATCCAAATACTATTGTTAATGGTTATTAGACAACCGATTCAGAGGGCAAGTCTGATTTTCAATTTGTATTTAAGAAAAGGGTCTTTTAACCCCTTGGCTGCGGGGTGTTTACCCCCCGCTGTGCGGGGGAGGAGGGCCGCGCGCGCCGCCGCTGTGCTGTTGACGAGCTCGGCTCGTCATGAGGCACAGCGGAGCTGCCCTTGTGATGATCTGAGCTCGTCACACCACACTCGTTTTTAGAAGGTTCAGCACAACGGGGAAATTATCCCCGCGTGCGAACGTTACAACGGCTGTGACGAGCTCAGCTCGTCATGAGGGCAGCTCAACCGTCCATCATGACGAGCTGAGCTCGTCAACAGCACACAAGGGGTTAAAAAGTTACTTTGTCTGCCTTAGCCTCCAGAAAGCAGCAGTCACCTGTCATTGCTTCCCCTTGATGAGGTGTGAGAATTACTCACAGAGCATAAACAATGGCTTAGGCCTTTTGGCTGGAATACTGGGTGTACGTTATGTGACTCCTATCAGCTCATGTAGGACATGAACTTAATTAACATGGAAAGGGCCAGGGTGAGGTCTGCTCATTGACAATTAAGTTTAAAGGGAGACTTGGTGAAGAGAATCATTATGTTTCTGGGCTCCTTGTAGCCAGCTTAGCATCAGTACAGTAGGATAAGGAACTGGTCCCAGAATAAGTTTGGTGTTGTTGAGAAGGAGGGGACTGCTCATGTACCTAAACATACCCGTGGTTGGCATAGCAGCCTCCAAGGGCTGAACAGCTCTGCCATCTAGAGTTTGCCTCAAAGTAGCGTCCTGTGGGAAAGTTTGCAGTAAGGCAAACACAATGTGCTACAAAGTGGGAAGAGCTGCTCCTGGTAAGGTTTTTCTCATTGGTTAGTGAGAATCCAGCAGTCACCCCACCAACTGGCTAGTAAATTCTACAAAGGTGTCACCTCACTTATAGCTCATTAGAACACCCTGTGGACTGATTGAAGAACAAAAGACAACTGGGTTTACTTTAGAGGATTAACCTACTCTCACTTGTGCCCATGACTATAAAGTGGTCCCCAAGGGTCAGATGGCTGATCTCTTGCATGACTACAGGGACACAACAAGCTGAAAGAGGCCTTTTTCCTGAAATGCAAAGCAGACTAGTGACAACTGGAGCAGGACTGTGCCCGGCTGGTGGCTTCTGCTGCCGTTAGTCCTGACCCCAGAGTGCTGTCCCTGAGGTCCTGGGAGCCTTTGAAGTAACAAAAAAGAGCTGCTCTAGAAAGTCTGGAAAATTGAGACTGAGAAAATGTTTAGACTTCCAAGACCTCCAGAGCATGAACGGTACCTTACAGCAAAGGTGTTTGATTTCGAGTGGACACACCTTCATGCTTGCCCCACTGGAGCATTTTGATCTCCATAAACGATGAAATCCAAAGGTGGTAACCCTAACCTGGCAAAAATGCAAAAACGATCTGCTTGACACAAAGGCTTTAGAGGCTACGAAATTCGAATTTTTTGTACGCTCAACATTTCAAGCTGTGAAATTTTAATTTTTCCTGCTCAGAACCTTTTCTGCTTACAGCAATAATTTCAGTGGGACCTCGTTCAACAGTAAGCTGGTATCGAGAGGTCTTCATCGGGTGCACCCTGCAACCTTGCACCACTAGAGGAATTTGACTTCCATTTCAGAGACTAAGTGAGAAAGTTAAAATTGTTGACTGAAGACACGCTTGGCTTATCTGGCCGATGCTCAATCACAGTCTGCTTGGAATTGCGGATGGGCCTTGATCAACCAGGAACAGTGAATATTGATTCGCTCTTTTTGCATTAAATTGTTGGAAAATCACCTCTCTGGTTCTTCCTATTGGATTGTTGTTGTTTTGATGCCATTTTGCTCATTAAATATTTGTCTAGTTTTAGAAATTATCAGTTGGATTTTTTATTTTTTGTGTTTTGCAACTGTTTTTTTTTACAGCAATACTTTACACATTTTCTTAAGAGAAGCTGGTCTGCCCTATCTACCAGTGGGTTGATCCCAATTTTAATTATATTGAAACTGTTTTACCCAGCCAAGTTTGCAAACTTATTCCTTGTTTTGGAGTTATATCCACCCCTAATTATTATAGTTTACATAAAACAAATTATAATTCACGTTTCTCACTTAATAAATGTATGACTACGGCCAAATCTACTACGGCCAAATCTAAAAGAAGCACCTGGATTGGATTATGAGAAGAAACCCCCTTGGAAGGAGGGAGATCTTGGTTTCTATAATTTATGAACTCCTAAACTATGGTATATGTTCTACTCAGAAACAAAGAGTGAGAATTGTGTTGGATAATGGTGGGGGGGGGGGGGGGGGGAGTGCAATTTTCTCATGAAGTGTTGGTTTAAAGTTTTGACCAAGCTACAAAAGACAGCATCACAACCCATTCACTGTTTCATATCCACTTTCACCCCGGTTCTGTTGCACAGATTCTCATCTGACCTTTCCTCCCAGTGCTTTAAAAAAACCTGCCTTTATTAGACTGCATTGACATTTAGGTACTCTGGATTAAACTGTGACTGATGGTACCCGATTCCACATTAACCTGGGTAAACAGCATGCTCTGCCAAGTTTCTTGACATACACATTGATAATTGCATTTTCAACCATCACCTTTACTTTAAAAGATGCTTAAAAGGTTTAATTCTGGCAGTGATAACATAGTATGGGTTACATAAACAGGAACAAGAAGTGTATATATAGTTAGATTCCAACTGATTTCTGATCTTATTATATACCATGCAAGCTATGACCGGATGATAGGCATACATTTTAGATTGTGCACAGTAAATTTTGTCAGCTTTCCCACAGCAGGGTACTTTTTTTTTTTTTACCCTGCCCTACTGTCCCTGAGATATTATTAGCCAGCAATCCCTCATCCATTTTAGTACAGATTTTAAGGCCCTTTTTACATCTAAACAGTTTTTGATTTTTGCAGGCCCAACCATCACTTTTTACAGCGGTTACATTCCTTGTTTCTATGTCATGTAACCCTTAATTATGTTAAGCCAGTACTGAGGATTAGGAGCAAAATAAGGGCCGATTACGATGTAGGGCGGATCACCACCGCCATCTGCCCTACATTTCCCTCCGCCAGCCACCCATTTCCCCCCACCATATTAGTATGGCAAGGTGGACCCCGGTGGACGGAAAGACCGGCATCATATTTAGCACATTAATCACTATAAATACTTCATGATCATTCCTTTGTATAATCTTAACTTGTGCTTTTTAAAAAAAAAACGTTTTGTCTTTTTATGGCTAAATTAGCTGAATAAAAGTATTCAAACAGACATACTGATAGGAATATTAACATTAGCAAAAACACTCACTGCAAAACCACCTCTCACTGAGAGCTTGTTATTGAGGAAAAATAAATGGAAGAACCTAAACTTCCATGAAGAGACACCTTAGTTATACACATATTAGTTAACATTCATTATGTCCTGCAAATGTTTCAGTTTTAACTTGTCTGGATATTTTTGGGCTATATGGTTTAACATGGTCATCTACACCTCAGGGTCAGTCCTTCAATAGCAAATTATAAGATAATAGGTTAGGTGGTACGAAAGCTCATGGACTCTGGTCTGGACTGGAAGCATTGTACGGGCTGGGAATCAGTTGCACATGGTGGTTTCCGGTCTATACTGACACTAAGAGCAAAATAATAATAGAACCGAAGGCGGTACTGAGTAATTGCACGGGCTGAGAGGATTTCAAACATTTCTTCCATCTCTATTTTTTCTCACTAACGGTAACAGGTTTGAGGAGATATAGATCCCATGCTCACTGTTCATATTTTCAAGCAACACCTCTCTGAAGACCATAGAAATATGTTTGGGGTGTCTTTTGGTCACTTACAGAGGGGATTTGACCTAGTAATTTTAGCTAGACAGTGCTTTAGGAGCAAGGTAAGCTCTGTTTTGCTCCTGCCACTAGTGGCACTGTGAACAGAAAAAAGACAAGACTTTGGTATGACATCCATCAATTTTTTATCTTAAGCATCCCCAACTATGTCAGCAGTCAATAAATATTTTATGGATGGCTCTTAAAGAGAGCCTCTATCATGTATTTCAGTTTATGTATCTCATAATCCACTGCTATGACATAACAAGAGTTGATAACAAAACTGGTTACTACTGTTGTAATGTCATAAAGGCCTTCCTGGCCAGACCTCTCCGAGAGCCTGTCAGCGCAGTGATGCTTGTCTGTTTTGACTAAAAGCAAAGGCACAGCTGCAGGAGGGGGAAGAAGGCAGGAAAGGTGGTGGGGGTTGGCAAAGGATGGCAGGTAAACTTTCTTTTTAACCTTTGGGACAGGGATATGTAACAGAGGTCATTTTATGTATAGCTCGTCCATTACTCCTCTGCCATTATGTAGCAGTTGAAACCAGGGGCAGATGATTTTGGGGGCCATACATAAGATAAAATTATAGAAAGGAAAAAGTAAATAATGGGAATGTTTTTACCGGGGAGGTTCAGAGTGAAGTCATGGAAAACTCTAATTTCAGTCTTGTGTATTTGATGTCATTCAGGACCCCTTGGTAAAAAACATCTCCATAATTCACTTTTACCCTTCCATAAATCTATAGGTTATGCATGGTTCTCAGAGAGAGCCTGTATAGTTTATTTCAGATGCAGAACTGCATAATCCATTGCTATGAAATAGCCACATTTGATAACAAAACTGGTCACCCACTGTTGTGTGGTCATAAAAGCCTTCCAGGACAGGCTGAGAGGCCTGCCTGAGAGCCTGTCTGCACAGCTCTGCCTGTCTGCTTTGACTAAAAGCAGAAATCAGAGCTGCTGGAGTGATAAGGACGCCAGAGAAGGTGTTCGGGGTTGTTAGGGATTGCAGATAAGGTTTTTTGTTTTTTTTATACAGGACTGAGAGGCTGTGCTATGTGAGGCTCTCCCATTACCCGTCATAATATTACATTTTATTACCTTTCAAAATTACTTGGAAGTCAAATACATACTCTGCACTAAAGGGTAGGTGAAGTATATTTAGTAGACTTCACAAGGGTCTTTTGGTTTGCCACATCTGTTCTTCTCCTACCCAATGTTACTGTGTATAAGAAAACTAAATAAAACGTAAACTTGCAGATAAAAAGGTTTTTGTCCCATCCTACTGTTTGACTTCTATCCATTATAGCCATAAAAATAATTCTTTGTGATTCAGTGATGACAAAAAGCCTTTCATTTCACTTGGTAGCAAATACATTCACTTCTCTCACCATATTTTCTGCTGGACACGCTAATTCTCATGTCAAACGTACAAAATATTAAGCGGCCAACAGTGTGTCCATTTCAGATCTCAATGATATAGCAAGAGAAAGACAAAACTAAGTATGTGCGAGAGAAAAAAAACTAGTGTGGGTACCTGGGGAAGAGGAAGAGGGATATAACGTATTCTGCCAATGAAGTGCAACAAAATACATATTCTATTCAGAATTCACATTAAAATATACATATTTTTTACCAGCACATACGTTTCCACTTATTCCATTCCAGGGGCGAGTATCTCATTCAATGAGTTTTGTATACTCCTCTGCATCTGCAGTAGTCTTGCTTTTCCGGTTCCTAATGCTCGACTACAATTACCAGATTGCAAAAAAGAAGACAGGACTGGCTAGCGACTCGCGCCTGACTTGGGACTTAATAAGGTTTTCATATATACAGCTCTGAATGTTTTGCACAAAAAAAAGTAGAATTAGAAGCTCCACAAAGTATAGAAAAATTCAGGAAGTTGCACACGACTGACACAGACAATTTGAGACGGCTTTTTTTTAAACGAATGCTATTTGACCAAATTATTAACATTTTAGCACTTAGTCCTTTCATCAGGGAGGCAACATATTTTAAGGATTACCATATGAATGCATGTCACCAATGACGTAGTGATCCATTCGTGGATATTCATTTTAAAAAATACTGCATCTTGGGAGCTGCAGTCCAGGGTAAGAGTTGTTCTAGCAGCTGAACTAACACCCCAGGAGAATGACGCTGAAGAAAAATCCTAGAGGTGAATTTTCACTTTTCTCTCAGTCCTACCTAAAAGCAGTTTCAAAGTCCTTAGGTTCTTACGTGAGTAACTCATCATATCAAGAATATGTAAATTTTTATTCCGTGATTTTTGTATCCTTGGTTTTACAATTGTTATAGACAAGACTACACGTCCCAGAATGCAAAGAATTGGCTTCTCGTGCGTGAATTTCGAGAATCTTGACATATGTAGTAGCTATGTCACCGTTAAGTATTGGAACGCATTCCATGTCTACACTCCCGTTAGTGCAAATGAATACCCATGAAATATTTCTAAACTGACATATTTCAAACATATTATCTACTGGATGACCCGGTGTCCACTAAATTACCGTCTAAGATTATTAAAAGAATAACAAGCATTTCCTTTCAGGACCAAAATGCGCTAAATAAAAGTTGACACTTCAAATTTGGAATGCCTCGGTAAACAATAATCATTAGAATATTAACACTACACCGCACATACCGTGGTGTTTTTTAATTATTCCAACAGTTTCTCTTGCAGACCGTTCAGCGATTAAAATGGGGACGGTACATGAAATATTCCTTGTAACGTTTGAGTCACAAGAACGTAAAAAAAAAAATTCACGAGAAAATGCATTCCGGATAGTAAGAAGAGAACTTTAAAACAAACATTTTCGAAAAACAGTCTTACTGTTGGTCTTTAAAAAACGCTTACCTGCTTGTTCAATATGGGATCAGAAACCGGCTTGTAGAGACGCGCGTCGAAGGCAGGTAGGGCGGTAGCCGTTAGGTAAACAGCTGCCTTGAATAGGAGAAATTACCATGAAAAGAAAAAAAACGCCACCAGCATCGTTTAAATGAGTATTGACGTCTGGTAAACCTCAAGCTATGGTACACAGTTGTAAGAGTTTTTGGCAATGGTTCGACCTGGTTCACATTCAACCCCGTGATTCTTCCAGGCTCGTAAGCGCGAAGAGTCAGAATTTCAATTTAACTGTTTACGAAACTGATTTTTGTTTACTTGCAGTTTAATGTAATTCATGCTGGTCCTTTCTACAGCAAAACAACATTAGCAACGTCGTTATGTCTGCCTATATTATAAGTGAAAGTGATTCTTTATCGATTGATGTTTGTATGCATGGAGCCGTGGGTGAATGTGATAATAAGTAAATAGCTGAATGGGATGATGGATGGATGGGTGAATGCATGGATCGCAAGATTGAGTGGTGCGGAGTTCAAGGAATTGTGTAAGATTAGTGAGTTTTTAGCTGATGAATGGCTTCATTGACTGATTACTGGGTGAATTGTTGAATGCCTAAATTGATGAATGAGTCCATGGATGGACTGGTAACGCCAATCTAACATGCTGAGGTCTCAGGCAGAGTGGTAATGGTGTTGTAAAATGCCAAGCAACACCCATTGCACCAGGGCTGGACCTGCCAAGGCTGACTATAAGCATTTCCACTAATGAATTGCAACAATGGTCCAATGAGGTTTACAATAGGTTTTAAATGAACACTACTGTGCCAGTACAGGCTTTACACTAGAGTGGATGCCACCTTGCCTTGAATACACACTTCATGTCCAGAATTACCACTGTCAAGCATTGTTCAGTTTTTATTAATCACTCAAGAATCCTAAACAGATGTTCAGATTACCATCACCACTCATTAACATTAAAACTAACTGCAATGGTTAGACTTGCACAGTTATTCATTTATCCCTACCGTATGTTTAAATTTACCCCTCACTTGGTAATCCTTGGTGAATACCCAGAATTTCACCCACACTTTTAAAATACCCCTACACCTTGTTACAGAGCAATGAGGGTTAAGCTGAATGCAGCATTGCGCATGAATGTTGTTATTTTAGGCTTGGAAATACCTGGGGCCTCATTTATGAAAAGTGACGCATCGCTGCGTGAAATCAGCGATGCGTCACTTTTCACTGCGCACTCCTTACGACATTCCTGATGCGTCATATTTAATGTATGTTGCATCATGTCGCAAGGAGTTACAGATACGTCAGTATTTCTGACGTGTCTGTAAGCGCAAAAGTGACGCATTGCTGGAGTGTGTCACAAAAGTGACGCAACTCCAGCACTGCGTCCTTTCACATGGGTAAAGCCCCATGTGAAAGGGCTTGCGTCAGTCTTACGCCTGCTGTGAGGCAGGCGCAAGATTTTGACGCAACAGCATCCTAAAAGTGACGCAGTGAAATATCATAGATTTCACTGCGTCACTATTACGAGGCTTTTTGCGTGGGAACGCCCCCTCTGCATACATTATACCTGACGCAGGTATAATGTGGCGCAGGGGTTTAAAAAGTGACGCATCTACCTAGATGCGTCACTTTTTAAATATGGCGCAACAAGGCGCATTTTGTACGCCGCTGGTGCGTCACAAAAAGTGACGCACCGGCGGCGCAAAACTGACGCAAGGCCTCATAAATAAGGGCCCTGGTCCCTAAGTAGTGTATATGCATGCAGGCTGTCATCTTTCCCAATCTAGTTATGCCACTGAATAGCAGTAAAACGTCACAGGTGTCACCTGTGACATGTTGTAAAAGATTGTTGCTTGCAGCCTGTGACGGATTGCAGGCAAGTGACTTGAGGTCACAGCCATAAAACCAGCTACACTGCCCAAAGTTGTGGGCTGCGGAAGGCGAAGCTGGACCTTATAGGAGCCTGCAAAGAACACCTCCTCAGGGTGGGCCCACCAGGGAACGTGCAGCGAAGCTCGCAAAAACGCACACAGGCTGCATGGTTTGAGGGCCCAGGAGGAGGGGGCGCGGCGATCAAGAGGTCAAAAGGTAGGACACAGGAGCCTTATAACAAATTGACCTCTATGTATTGGCCCGCCCACCGTCACAAGATTGCGGGTGTTGCAGCCTCAGATTGGGATCAGTCAAGGGGTCCACAGAGACAGCCAAGAAAAGCCAAATAGCCTAGGAAGAAGAGCTTATCAAACAATATCATTGGGATGCCTCACATCAGGGGCACTGGGAGCAGGCGATTGGCCACCAAAGTCAGCTGCAGGTGGACACAGCCCTTGCAGCCCAGAGTAGGCCTGACAATGATGATTATGGCCACTGGAAACTTGAATGTGCACACAGACACTCACACATCACAATGTCAATAATCAAAAATAAAACACATCAACAGCTGTATACTTCATCTTCGCCCACTTCAGACTGAGGGATTCACAGCCAGGGTCAAGAGACTCAGCAAACCGGGAACTGCTGCTGCACCGAAGCAGACACGTCCGATAGTCAGGCCAAACAAATCCCCTTTTCAAAGTTAACAAACCCCAGCTTTATGATCTTAAAGCACACTAGAAGTTAAAGAGAGGCTCTCCTCTCTACCAAGGAAACTTTCTGTAGTTGACCACTCTCCATGCAAGCATTCCCAAGGCAAAAGAGATCTCACATTCCTTCTGCACTCTCACACATTCCAGCTCTTATCGAAAGGAAGGTTAGGAAACCTACAGAAAATAATCCCCAAAAACAAAACAACCTTGAGAGTGAATACCCTAAACAACCTGAGTAATCTGGGGGACTGCCTATGTGCACAAAAGCTGAAGCTAGCAGAGTTAGTATTCAAGTCGGCATAAAGGCATGTCAAAGCCAATAGTAACAACTTCATAATACTTCCCTATGTACAACACAATGCACATTTGAGCACCACTGCTTATAACATTGCACTCCGAGACTGAAAAGTACATTCCACACCTATCTCTCTCTCTCTCTCTCTCTCTCTCTCTCTCTCGCTCATGCTTTCAAATGCAAATCCCACACATTCTGTTCCTGGCAAGGCAGTTCTACTCTGTGAAAGCTATCCCACTCTAATACCACAAGATTACACTAAAGAAATCTTCAAGGAAAAGTGCACTTGCAGGAAAAATGTTGTTGTGAATTCAAGCTAGGATTAAGTAAAACACCAAAAGTCAATTAAAATAAATAATGTTAGCCAAAGGTCATCACGTGGTTTCAATACATGGGAGTGCCTCTAGCACTACAACGGGGGAGACGGAGGCCTTTCATCATGCCTGCCAACCTTTTGGTTTGTTTTTACTCTTTTGAAATGATAAAACCAAACTGCAGGTTGCCCCAGCAGAACACACACCTGGAGCTCACAGATTTAAAAGTGTTCTCTTTGTGTGAGTTTATCATGTGAGGGAGTTTTACTTTAGTACATCAGTTTATATCACTATATTGAGAGACATTTAAAACGTTTAATAAATACCTCTTAATATAGTGATATAAACTGATGTACTAAAATGAAACAGTCCTGCATGTTAAAAGCATACAAAAGAGCACATTTGAATATTTGTGCACAGGATGCGTGCATCCTGAACACACATATTTAAAAGTGTTCTCTAATATGCTTTTAACATGCAGGAGAGTTTCACGTAAGTACACAGTTTACATAATTATATTGAGAAGCGTTTATTAAAACAAATGATACTACACTAATGTGTGGGTACCCAAAGCAGTCAGCCTAAAAACATATTTAAAAAAATTGTGCTTATCAACTCGTTGTGATATCTTCTCAAACTCAACACATTGTTGGCCCCTCCCTGTCATAGGCACTTGGACCCCTACACATGTGAGGTATCATTTTACATCATATACTGAGGGGAACATTGGGTGGTAGATAATTTGTGCTGGTACAGTGATTCCACACAGAAATATGAGAAAAATATGATGTTTTAAAACTAAATTTGAAGTTTGCTGGGGATTCTCTGTAAAAAACATTGGGGGATCCACGCAAGCCACACATCCCTGGACTCACCCAGATGTCTAGTTTTCTGAAATGTCTGTGTTTTGGTGGTCTCCCTAGGTGGCCCACAAGCCCAGGACCAAACACGCAGGTGCCCCCTTTGCAAAACCTGGTCATTTTGGGATAGATTATTTTGATGCCTCCAAAGTAAGTTTTGGGCCCTTCCCTACCATAGGCATTTGGCCCACCCACACAAGTGAGGTACCAATTTTATCAAGAGAACTGGGGGAACACTTGGTAGTATGAAATGTGTGGTTTCATTCTGATTCTGGAAGAATATGGCACAGGTGCAAGGATAATGTGTGACTTTAGTCACATTTTGAGGTTTGCAGGGCTAAGAAAACTTTCTGCGATCCACAAGAGGCAAACCACCCCATTCTTTCCTGGGTTTTTAGTTTACGAAAATATCTAGAATTGGTAGATTTGCCCTAGAGACAATGTATACCGTGGCAGAGAAAAACAGAAAAGACATATATTATTTCCCATCCATCTATTCCCCAAGTGCAAACACATACTGGTTGGATTTGGCACAAGGGTAAGTTAAAGGTTCAAAATGCATATTTTATTAACAAGAGATTTCACAAAAATGAAATGCACAGGTAATAATTGGAAGGTCGTAAACCTGAGCCAATGACTCACCGCTCGTGAGCTGTAAAGCCAAGGAAAAGCACCGACTTCTTTACAGGCCATTCACACACTTTTCATACATGGCACACACAAGAGCATTCACACCACCAGTCGTGGACTTAGCACATTACAACCCTCACAACAACAGACAGCCCCACTCAAAGACCCATCATATTCATATGACTCAATTCAATTCAATTCAATTGATTTATATAGCGCGCTACATACCCAGAGGGTCTCAAGGCACTTGAAGAAGGGTGGGGAATTACATGTCAAAAACCCAGGTTTTAAGTTGCTTTCTGAATGCTAGGTGGTTCTGAGTGAGGCGAAGGTGAATGGGAAGTGAGTTCCAGGTTTTAGCCGCCAGGTAGGAGAAGGATCTTTCTCCCATGGTGGTTTTGTTGATGCGAGGTGCAGCAGCAAGGGCTTGGTTGGAAGAATGTAGCTGGCGGGAGGGGGTGTAGAAGAAGAGTCGTGTGTTGAGGCATTCGGGTCCAAGTTCGTAGAGTGCTTTGTGTGCGTGGGTTAGGAGGCGGAATGTTATCCTCTTATTGACGGTGAGCCAGTGGAGGTTTTTCAGGTGACCGGAAATGTGGTCTTTACGCGGGATGTCTAGTATGAGTCTGGCTGATGCGTTCTGGATGCGTTGGAGTTTTTTCTGAAGTTTTGCGGTTGTACCGGCGTATAGGGTGTTTCCGTAGTCCAGGCGGCTTGTAACCAGTGTGTGGGTGACCGTTTTCCTAGTTTCGGTGGGGATCCAGCGAAATGTTTTTTGAGCATGCGAAGAATATTGAAGCAAGATGATGATACGGCGTTGACTTGTCTGGTCATCGAGAGTGAGGAGTCCAGAATGACGCCCAGGTTCCGTGCGTGGTCCGTCGGGATGGGTGCTTTTCCAAGGGCCTTTGGCCACCAAGAGTCGTCCCAGGCAGAGGGGGATGTACCTAAGATAAGGACTTCTGTTTTGTCTGAATTCAGTTTCAGTCGGCTGTGCTTCATCCACTCGGCTACTTCTTCCATTCCTTCATGTAGGGTGGTTTTGGCGGTGTTAGGGTCTTTGGTGAGTGAGAGGATCAGTTGAGTGTCTTCAGCGTAGGAGATGATGTTGAGGTTGTGTTGGCGTGCGATGGCCGCGAGGGGGCTCATGTATACGTTGAAGAGGGTGGGGCTGAGTGAAGGTCCTTGTGGTACGCTGCAAATGACTTCAGTGGCCTCTGATTTGAATGGTGGGAGGCGGACTCTCTGAGTTCTACCGGCAAGGAACGAGGTGATCCATTCCAGTGCTTTTCCTTGATTCCGATGTTTCTGAGGCGTTGTAACAGGGTGCTATGACAGACTGTGTCGAAGGCTGCGGAGAGGTCGAGGAGAATGAGGGCGACTGTGTCTCCAATGTCCAGTAAAGTTCGAATGTCGTCTGTTGCTGCGATGAGTGCGGTCTCAGTGCTGTGTTTGGCTCGGAAGCCGGACTGTGAGGAGTCGAGGGATTTGTTGGTTTCGAGGAAGGCGGCGAGCTGGTTGTTGACAGCTTTCTCAATGACTTTGGCCGGGAATGGAAGGAGCGAGATGGGGCGGTAGTTTTTGAGTTTGGTGGGGTCGGCTGTGGGTTTTTTCAGAAGGGCGCTGAGTTCGGCATGTTTCCAGCTTTCCGGGAAGGTGGCGGAGTTGAGGGAGCAGTTGATGACGTCTCGGGGGTGTGGTGCTATGATGGAGTCTGCTTTGTTGAAGATGTGGTGAGGGCATGGGTCTGTGGGGGATCCTGAGTGGATGGAGTTCATCAGGCGGATGGTGTCTTCAGTGGAGATTGGGTTCCTGTTGCTGCGATGAGTGCGGTCTCAGTGCTGTGTTTGGCTCGGAAGCCGGACTGTGAGGAGTCGAGGGATTTGTTGGTTTCGAGGCGGCGAGCTGGTTGTTGACAGCTTTCTCGATGACTTTGGCCGGGAATGGAAGGAGCGAGATGGGGCGGTAGTTTTTGAGTTCGGTGGGGTCGGCTGTGGGTTTTTTCAGAAGGGCGCTGAGTTCGGCATGTTTCCAGCTTTCCGGGAAGGTGGCGGAGTTGAGGGAGCAGTTGATGACGTCTCGGAGGTGTGGTGCTATGATGGAGTCTGCTTTGTTGAAGATGTGGTGAGGGCATGGGTCTGTGGGGGATCCTGAGTGGATGGAGTTCATCAGGCGGATGGTGTCTTCAGTGGAGATTGGGTTCCTGTTGCTGCGATGAGTGCGGTCTCAGTGCTGTGTTTGGCTCGGAAGCCGGACTGTGAGGAGTCGAGGGATTTGTTGGTTTCGAGGAAGGCGGCGATGGTGTCATCAGGCGGATGGTGTCTTTAGTGGAGATTGGGTTCCAGTCATTAAGGATGTTCAAGGGGGGTGAAGGTACGGCAGAAGGTTGGGTGGGTTGGTCTCCGGGTTGGTTGTCGAAGCTGTTGTGGATGTCTGGGATTTTGTCATGGAAGAACGAAGCTAGGGAGTCGCAAAGGGTTTGCGAGGGAGTGATGTCTTTGGAATTGGCTGTAGGGTTGGTAAACTCTTTGACGATGTTGAATAATTCCTTGCTGTTGTGGGCGTTGTTGTCTAGTCTGTCTTTGAATGCGGCTTTCTTGGCAGTCCGGATCAGTTGGTGGTGTATGCGGGTGGCGTTTTTGAAGGCGTCCCTGGTTCTGGTGTTAGGGCCTTTTTTTCAGGCCTTCTCGAGGGAGCGACAGAGTTTATTGGATTTCTTGAGATCATCGTTGAACCAGGGGGCGTTTTTGCTGCCTAGTTTGATTTGGCGTTTTTTCAGAGGTGCTAGGTTGTCGGCGCTGTTGGTTAGCCATTGAGTGAGGTTAATGGCTGCTTGGTTGGGGTTCGAAGAGTGGGCAGGGGACTTTTGGAGAAGCGATGAGGAGATCTGGTCGATGGTGATTTTGTTCCAGTTTCTTCGCAGAGAAGGTTGAGGATGGTTGTGGGTTATTGTCTTTTTGTAGACAAAGTGAACGCAGCTGTGGTCCGTCCTATGGAGAACTGTGGTGTGACTGAAGGAGATATGTTTGCTGGAGGTGAAGATAGGGTCGAGTGTGTGACCTGCGTAGTGAGTGAGGGTATTAACAAGTTGTTTGAGTCCGAGGTTGGCGAGATTGTCCAGGAGGGTGGTGGTGTTGCTGTCGTTTCTCTTTTCCAGGTGGAAATTGAGGTCTCCCAATAGAATGTACTCTTCGGAGGGGAGGGCGTGTGGGGTGATAAAATCAGTGATGTCTTCACTGAATTGAGCACGGGGTCCTGGTGGCCTGTACAGGAGGGTGCCTCTGAGTGTGGTCTTGGGGTCGGTGTGGATCTGGAAGTGAAGGTGTTCGGCGCTAGGGAGGTTGACGTCTGAGCTGGTTGAGATGCGGATGGAGTTCTTATGGACGATAGCGATGCCTCCTCCTGTTTGGATGGTGCGGTCCTTACGGATGATCTTGTAGCCTTCCGGGATGGCAATGGTGATGTCTGGGGCTGAGCAGGCGTTCATCCATGTTTCTGTTAGGAAGGTGACGTCTGGAGAGATGGTGTCTAGTAGATTCCAAAGGTTGATGGCGTGTCTGTGGATCGAGCGGGTGTTGAGCAGGATGCATTTTAGGTGGTTTGTGTTAGCTCTCTGTTTGGTGTTAGTAGATGAGGAGTTGGTCTTGGTGCCGTCATACTTGCAGGAGTTGCATGTGAAGGGTCCATGGGTGTTGGCAGGTGCGGCTTGGACGCAGTTGGGGATGCGGCCGGGGTTAAGTGCTAAGAGGGTAGAGGCGTCGTATGTAATGCGGGTGGGGTGGGTGGGACGGGGGCCAGGGGGTCTGGCGCTGGGCGCGGTCCAGGCGCGGACGGGCGTAGACGGGCTTACCTTTGGCGCACCTTCGGCGCGCATGGGGCGCGTCCGCTGCGCGTGAACGCTGCGCGAACAGACAACTGTCATATGTGGATGGAGAAGGGGGAGGGGCGAGGGGTGGTCAGCTGGAAGGCGGGAGCTGGGCGGGGGATCCGGTCGGGGAAGGCACAGGAAGCTAACAACAACAACAGCAATAACAAAATGGCCTCAGCCAAGATCTAACCGGATTGGGGCACAGAAATCGAATAGCGCGATCTTGATGATAAAGGCACCGGTGAGATCAGGCAGACAGCGCAACAATATCCAAAATGCCAAGTGATTAATAGCAGCGTAGTTAGGCAGTGGGAGCGCTATGGCAGACTAATGCACAACGAGGTTCCTGCCTTTCAGGCAGTTCAGTTCACACTTCTATGGGTACTTGCGGAAGAGCGAGGTGGGGATGCAGAGGCACTTCAGCAGGCAGGCGGAGCAGGGAGCAGTGTCTGGAGCGACCGTGTCTGTTGAGAACTGGACGGTCAGCAATCACACCGGCTGGCATGGTAACATTGGCTAATCCACAAATTACATATTTAATTCACTCATAAGTCCCTAGTAAAGTGCACAACATGTACCGAGGGACTGTAAATTAAATGCTACTACTGGGCCTGCAGCACTGATTGTGCCACCCACTTGAGAAGCCCTTAAACAAGTCTCAGGCATGTCATTGCAAACGCTGTATTTGCAGTTTTAATCTGCGATTTTGACCTTGCAAGTTAACCTACTTGCCAGCTCCAAACCTTCCCTTTTATTACATATAAGTAACCATAAAGTAGGCCCAAGGCAGCCCTATGGGCAGGATGCAGTGTATTCAAAAGGTAGGACATGTGCTTTTGAATTTTACATCTCCTGGTAGTAAAAACAGAATTTTTCTTTACTACAACACTATCTCTCCCATATCTTAATGTTGGTAGTGCCTTAAAACATCTTTTAACGATAATTTTGAATTGGGAAAAAATATAGATTTAGAACTTGGTGTCTCTGGACTCACAATTCAAACTCAAAATTTATGATGAAGCCGGATTTTAAAGTGTAAGTCTGAAAATGCCCTTATAGAATGTTACCCAAACAAATGATGGACGGAATGCTGACTAAATTATACATTCACCCCCAGTCAAGAGATCTGGGTTAAATCCATTGTTTATTTTCTCACCATGCCATCCCTGTTTAGACCCAGCCATATGAAAATCAGTTTTGACCCTGTGCCTCATTGGAACAGTCGAGACCGAACTGCCAAGCCGGGTCCTCCCTGGACCAGAAACAATCATCCTGGGACCGGTTTCTGGGTATTACCCTTCATCAGCCAGGCTAGCTAAGCAAACTGGAATGGCATGGTGTGCAAAAAAACAATGGATTTAGAACAGACTTCTTTACTGGGTTGAATGTATGACATTGTTCTGCATTCTGTCCATCAATTGTTCTTTTTGCATTTGTCACCCCGAGTGGGATGGGTATGCTCAGACGTGGGTTCAGTACTCTCGATGCCATTGGAGTCAAGCTATCCTGGCTGATGAGGGCTGAAAGTAATCCTGGGCGAAGCACTACGCTACGCTCGCGGAGTTTGCAAAGTTTGCGCAACTTCTCACTACACGAGCTGCACGTAGCACAGTGCGAACACGCGTAGTGCAGCGCTCATTTTTTGCTTGTTCGCAGTCCTGAACGTCATGTTTGCGACCGCGAGCAAGCAAAATTACATCCCGGCGAGATTCTCAACGCTGGGAGGTAAAGTTTCTCATTGTGAGTGGTTGCGCATGCTCCCGACCGCTCTCAATGAGAAACTACCAGTTCGCGTTGAGAAAGCTGCAGCTCGAGTAATAATCTACTCGAGCAGCAGAAAACTACAGCTCGCACTGTGCAAGATGCCGCTTTCAATGATTGCACAGTGCCGGATGCTTGTCCACACTGTGCAATCATTGAAAACACATTGTGCACAGTGCGAACATGCTACTACGCAGCTCGCGTAGTGGTACGTGAAGTTCGCGTAGTGCGAAGTGCACTTCGCGGAGCTTCGCGTAGCGCTACTTCGCGAACCACGCCCACCCCTAGCTGAAAGCCTGAAACGAGTCCTAGGATGCTTGTTTCCAGTCCAGAGAGGACATGGCCTGGCAGTTTGGCTGGACTGTTCTCATTGGGCGCAGAGTCAAGACTGATTTGCACATGACTGGCTCCAAACTGGAATGGCATGGTGATCAAAGAAACAAATTAGCTTCCTGAGCACTCTCAGTTTATAAAGTTCAGTATCCGAAATAGTAAAGTTCCACTGGATTCATCCAAAGCAGTCCCAGGTGGGTGTTTATACACGCTTCCAAAAGTACATAAGAACAGAGATAGACCACCTGGAAGACCTATTATTTCCGGGATTGGGGGCCCAACTGAGAGGCTGTCTGAATTTATAGATACATTTTTGAGGCCATATGTACACAACCTGCCATCGTTTATCCAGGATACTAAGCACGTGTTGAATATCATGAGTGACTTGGTTTGGGAACCAGATATGTACCTGGTTACCTTAGACGTGGTATCTTTATATTCGAATATCCATCACCAACTTGGGTTACGTGCAATAGAGTCATTTCTGAATAAGAGGTCAGCTGAGCTCTTTGATCATACTTCTATGATTCTTAAGATGACAGAATTGGTATTAGAAAATAATGTTTTTCTATTTGACAATAAATGGTACAGACAACGTCTTGGTACCGCGATGGGCTCCAGATTTGCTCCGTCTTTTGCCAACCTCTTTATGGGGTGGTTCGAGGCGGAGTGGATCTGGGGACATCGAGGGAAAGAATGGATACAGTATATCCACTACTGGGGTCGTTTCATAGACGACTGTTTAATGATTTGGACTGGAACTGAAGTGAAACTCAAGGAATTTTTTGAATATCTGAACAATAATGATGTAAATTTGAGTTTTACTACACAATATAGTCAAGAGAATATGGCATTTATAGACATAGAATTGTACATAAAAGAAAACAAATTGTGTAGCAAGTTGTACAGGAAGGAAACCAGTTGTAATGCAGTTTTGCATGCGGTTAGCTGTCACCCCAGGAGTCAGATAGCAAAGATACCTTTCGGTGAAATGGTACAAGCAAGGAGAAACTGTTCGGAAGAAAGTGATTTTGAAGAAAATCTGATCGATATCTCGAACAGGTTTAAAGCAAGAGGCTATGAGTATGATAAAGTATAGAAAGCGAGAAGGAGAGCCAAAAACTTGGACAGAAAGGGAACACTGCTACCTAAAGTAAAGGGTATGGGATCTAATGAGCAAGTAAGAATGATCACAAATTACAATATGGATAGTCACAAACTGTTTGCCACATTTAATCGATATTGGCATTTACTGAAGACAGATAAAGATTTATTGCCCTATATAGGGGAGAGACTGAGCATCACCTACAGAAAGGGGAAAACCCTGGCCAATTCAGTCAGTCTGAGTTATCCTAATATGAGACCAGATAATTGGTTAACAAACAAGACAAAAGGTTTCCACAAATGTGGACGTTGCATCTCTTGCAGGTGGGCACAGAAGAACGTACTGAATTTCAATTACAATGGCTCTGGGAAATATGATATTGTGAGTTTTATAAACTGTGACACTACGTATGTAGTGTATGTGATAGTCTGCTCATGTGGAAAGATCTATGTGGGCAGCACAATCCGGAGGCTACGAGACAGGATAATGGAACACATAAGGGCGTGGAAAAATGGTGATACTCGATATCCCATTGCAGCACATGCAGTTCAAAATTGTGATGACAGGGAAGGACATAATTTCAGTTATCATGGGATTGAACACATTAGCCCACACCCAAGAGGAGGAAATAGGCAACTTAAATTGAGAAGGACTGAGGTTATGTGGTTGATGAGACTTAAAGCTGTGGAACTAGGTTTAAATAATGACCATGAGCTCCAGTACTACTTGGGAGATGACTGAGACGTTAACTGTCATGGTATTATTACTAACTGAATTTGGCAGTTACAAATGGTAAATAACTATGAATCATGAATATTGCATGATGTGAATTGATTAGATGAACAATTTGTTGAATTGTGAAAATTTCCATCTCGTGAATCTACTTGTATTTGAATAATGGATGAAGGTCTTTGTTTACGGTTAAGACTAATGTAATAACTGTTTCATATGAATTAAGAGAAGTGAAAATTTGAGGATGCTATTATTGTTTCACCTAAACTCCGATTTTCTCATTTCCATCTACTACTATGCTGTGGAATGAATGAGACTGTGTAACTAACACAAACCCAGGATGAGAATCTTAACTTTTGCAATAGATTGATTTGAATACTTAGTATTTAATTTAACATAACGTGAGAAATAACCTACTTTATGAAAGCATTTCAGAAATAAGTGAACTCTCAGGAGTCCAATATGGCGCCCGAATAGGACACCGAGTAGAAATAAAAGTTTACGTAATAACCTACTTAGTAACTACAAGATAAACTCTATAGTGTATGCTTAATATTGATTGACATAACATGAAAATGAATCCATTACATGGAGGTGCTTCAGAAATGAGTGAACTTTTAGGAGTTCAATAGGACGCCCGAATAGGACACCGATTAGAAATCTAGTTTGCATACTAAACTATTCAGCCACTACAAGATGGCGCATGTTTTGGGAGGATATAAATAGGAACTCCAATATGGCGCTGGTGCAGAACGCCAGATAGGGAAACGCGTTCGTGGATAGACGAACACGAAATGAGATAGAGGTATGTATGAATAGTGTCTTTAAGGGTCTAAATGTGTAAGTTAGAAATGATTAGTTTCTAAGTTGTAATTATAAAAGAACCATTTGATCTTATACTCGATCATTATTACAGATCGTGCATTACTGATTACTTTTGAAGATATGTAAAGACTCCTGACTGCAGAGTAAGATTTAAAGAAGTAGGGTAAGTGTACTATGGATTCACCTATAATATAGGTTGTTTCACTAATAACGGAAGATATTTTTCTAATTAAATCCTTGGGGTTGTTTAAATTACAGGGTCTTTTACTTCATAATTTGAAGTGACGAAGAGACTGATTATTTCAACTGAAAACTTTTCAAAATATTTGGATTACGGTAAAGAACCTTTTAATAATTTTTGTAAATAGTGTTTAGTCACCGCAATTGACTTTTACTTTGGGGAGTGGCGAAGAGTTTATAAATACTCTATAAATCTAAAAATAGTAGAACGTGTGATTTAGTAATTTCAACTAGGGATATTACCCGAGATGGGGCTGATCATCTATGATATAGGTATATTAGATAACTGATCCCCAGTGGGGCATTATTTAATTGACATATGCGTTTCTCACTATAAGTAGGAGGATTCTATGTTACATATAATTCTTTAAAAGTATGCTTGAAACTGATGTATATGACTTAGTGGTGGCTTGCTAGAGACGTGCACATATCGGGTGTATGTTCTTTTGGTATTTTCTCGCCGGGTTCTTCTCTGCTCATCACGGGAGTCTGGAAACTGTTACAATTATATGTTAGCTCAAATGAATTATAGTGATGTTTATTTTGTATTATGATTTCAGCCCTGATGAAGTCGCTGTGTAAATAATTTACAAGACGAAACATGTGTGGGCTGAATAATCCAATGACTTCTGTATGTGGATTGTGGAGGATGTGAATTTGGAGAAAAGAGAAAAAAATAAAAATCCATGATTTGAAGGACCTTGTTGATATATTATTTTGGATTACCCACCTGGGACTGCTTTGGATGAATCCAGTGGAACTTTACTATTTCAGATACTGAACTTTATAAACTGAGAGTGCTCAGGAAGCTAATTTGTTTTGTAGACCTACTGGATAGGTTGTGTGGGGTGTTGGTGACCACACCCTTCCTTAGGAGCACCAATATATACTCGGAAACTCATACCACTCCCTTACTTGCAGAGCGCCCTTCTAACCTGGGTTACCGATTGTCTGTTTTGTGATCAAAGAAACGATGGATCTAGGCCCAGATCTCTGTACTAGAGTGAATGTATGACATTGCTCTGCATTCTGTCCATCAATTGTTCATGTTGGCATTTTCTTATTCTAAACATCAGTTCCTCTGCCTGTCTCTGAATACACGTATGTTTAGGGTGACAGCTGGGCTTTGTCCATTCCCTGTAAACAGCCACACAAAGGGAGCAGAGATGCGCCATTTGCATCCTGGCGGCCCATCACCCAGTTTTTGGGCCTTCCTGAGGTAGATTGGGATGGAGGAGTTGACACTTACACCTGAATAGGGCTCTGCCTGCCCCACACAAAGAGCTGCATACCCACCCCCACCCCACTGTAGTGAGTCTGGAGTCAGGGCAAGAAAGGCAGGGACCTTTTGGTCTTCAAAAGCCTCTTTAAAGTCAGTCCCACTTCAAAGGCAGATGTAAGTTAGTACTGGACCCATGACACCACCAAATCAAAACTTTGCTGGAACCAATGAAATTTTGCCTGGAGGAAGTGCTGCTGTGTTGTAGGAGGTACTGCCACCTTCCTACCTGCATTGCTGTGTTGGCCTGCTGCATGCTGACTGCTGTGCTGTAGGAGGGACTGTCACTTTACTACCTGCTCTGCTGTGTTGGCCTGCTGCCTGCTGCTTCTTGCTTAGGAGTGAGGGGGACAAGACCTGCTCTCTACAGCCTTAAACCCAAATTTCTCCGAGGGCTTATTGGCTTGCCTCCTGTACTCTGATGTCGCAGGGACACAAAAGACTTCTTGCAATTCTGCTAGTGATACTGGACTCTTCCATCTGTGAGGCCAACTCGAGTCCTCCTTGCCTCAGAAGTGGGTTCTGCAGCTGTTTTCTGCAAAATCAACACACTGACTCCTTTGCACGGATACAAACTGATGCAGTGCCCTCCAATGCCAACGCAGTGACGATTTAAGAACAAAAAGGGTCACCACTGCGAGGTTTGACTGTGACATAGCGCTTATCCAAAGACAAGGCTCGTCTTTGACGCATCAACGTGATTGCATGAATCAGAAAGTACGCAGTGAAGTCCTGGATGTCAACACTTGCTCCGTACAATTTTTTTATACAAGCAGTCTCGCATGGGTTCTGTAGCCGGCTTGCTGGCCATCGCGATCAACCTGAACTTTGGATTTATCATGATCTAGGGCAACCTCAAGTCACCTTTTAGCGGAATCGACTTCTTGGAATGAATCTTTAACAATTCATATCTCAAGTTCTACTTACTGGATTTTTATCATTCTTGTCTTTATGTTTTACTCAGATAATATTTTTTTTTATTTTTCAAAACTGGTGTGGAGTCTTTTCGTGGTGTTTTCACTGTGTTACTGTAATTAAAGTATGCACAAATACTTTACACATTGCCTCTTAAGTTAAGCCTGACTGCTCAGTGCTAAGCTACCAGAGGGTGAATACAGGTTAATTTAGGTTGTGTATTTGACTTACCCTGACAAGGATTGGGGTCCCTACCTGGACAGGGTGCATACCTCTGCTAACTAGAGACCCAATTTCTAACAGCCACTGCTCTCAAATCTTCCATACACTACAAGCACTTGAAGCAGGAGGCCTGGGAAGACCTGCTAGGTGCCTAAAGTGACAGGACTCAAACTAAGTTCTGGGTGATTGTAAATCGTTCTTTCTTCAATTCCATCTTAGGTTCCTCATTATCGCAGCGCATCCCATTGGGCATATGAGCTAGGCATTCTGAGTCAACTAATAATGCCCTGAGTTATACTAGTTCTACTTCTGAGGGTGCCATGTCTTCACTCTCTCTGTTACCTGTTTGTAGCTTTGTTTTAACTTTAAATTTGCCAGGGGTTAGGAATTCAATCAACAGGCCTGCTAGTAGTAAAGGCTCTGGCGCTGATGGCATTTCTTTAGACTTATGTTAGCCCAATGTTTCCCTATGGGCTCTACATTTAACCATATATCAACATAACTCTTACACACAATCTTCTAACTTGTTGGTCTAAATCGGTCATTATACCTGTTTTCAAAAAGGGTGCTGGAAATGACCCCCCTTTGTTATCACCCCATATGGCTGATAGACTCAACTGAAGACTGTCAAGGTTGTGGAGAGAATGTTTCTTTCAAGGCTGTTGTACTGAGTCAGTGACCATCACTTTCTTTCCAACATTCAATATGCTGTTTGTCCTGGTAGACAGTTGATCAATGTTTGAATTTGTACCAATAAATAAACTGTCCCGCGATCAGAAGCATTGCATCTAGCGTTCATGGACATTAGTCTGTTTTCGACTGGGTAAATAGGGAGAAGTCATGGGCCATCAAGCTGGAGATGGGGGTTGACAAAGACATTGAAAATCAAAACAGGTTTTGGACGCTGGATGGTGTAATTTGACCCCAGTGGGTTGATGGCCTATTCCAGTGTTACCTTATGCTGATAATAATGTTTTGGTTTCTAATACTTCACAAGGTCATCAGCATTTTATAGGCACATTTGTTAACTACATGGATCGTTTAGACTGGAGTATCAATGCTGTTAATTCTCGCACCATGATAATAAGACCCAAGACCAGTAAACACAGAACTCCTTTCATCAGAGGTAATGTCATCAGTAGGGTGAATACCATTCCATTTCTAGGCATACTGTTTGAATCATTTCTTAATTGGACACCTCTGGTTAGAACCAGGAGGTTTGCTTTTGTGATGATCTATGCCTCGGTTTTGAATTTTGGTGCTTATGTGTGGCTGCAATGCTTGAGATCTACAACATCTAATGTGTGGCTATAGCTGCATATGGCAGTGACTCATGTGCTATATTAACATCACCGCTCTTCAAATCATGGAGCAGATGCTTTTGAAATGCTTACTCTGTCTTCACAAAGAATCAGGAGTAAGTTTTATATTCAGATGTTATCCAATTGAGAACAATGTTGCTTTCGCTGACTGTTTGGTTAAAACTCAAGTTGCAGCTATTCCACAAAAGACCAGATCCCGGCATAGCGGCAAACATGGCCAACATCATTGTGCAGACTTTGTGGTCTGGCTGAAGAATCCCTGATCCACGTCTTGTGCATCTGTCCCGCTCGGAGCAACCTGAGATGGTATTATCTCCTTCAAATATTCCGCCTTTTCCACATCAGAACTTGTCGGTCGGCAGTCATGATAGTATTGAACAGCGAAAAACTGCAGACAGCCTGCAGGGCCACCCGTTTTTTTCAGAAAGTGAGCCTCCTATTGATGCAAAACGAAAAATAGGTGACTAATGGGACAAAATAAAAGTCTCACTGAAATAAAAGACTTTGAAGCTAGATAATGAAAGATAGATTTTTTTTACTCTGAAATCACCTGTCAGCAGATGCATTCTTATTTATTTTATGGAATAAGTTCTTTGAAATTCTCTCCTTTTTTGTAAAGGTTTTTATTAACCATATACAATAAAAATTTTACTTACTAAGTTGCAGCTTAACCGACTGATTCCAAAAGACTGCCATGTTCTTCGATCCCATGGCTAGGATATGTCCAGACAAGCTTTTCAACATTGAGTTATTCTAACCTTCTTTTTACGCCAGAGGACATTGTTAAAGTGTATATAGCGAGGGTCAGACATGCTTTAATTAAATAAACAGGGTTGAGAGGGAATCGTCTGCCCTTATAAAGTCAACAGAAAGATCTTATGTGCTGTTACAAACTGCTTTGTCAGTTGAACTTTATCTTTTGCTTGCTATGTGTACCATGCGTCGATTTTAACTCGCACGATTCAGGCTGATTCTGATCTATCAGCTGTTGTAAGACTCTAAGGGGTGGACAAGTGATGGGGTTTGTACTACTTGTCCGTATGACTCCGGTTCTACAAAGCCTCACAGGACACCCTGCATTTTGTTTTGATTTTCCTTTTTTATTTTCACCTGTGCAAGCGTATTTTAAAACCTATCTTAATTTAAAAAATGTACCCAGACAAGCCCAACGCTGATGTATATAAAGTTGTTATATGACTTTCGTATTTGCTTACAAGTTGCTTGTTTTTTAAACAGTGCTAGAAGATTGAGGAATTCTATGTTCTTTGACTGAGGTCACACTGTGAGTGTAGTTATTTTAACACACTTTACGACTTTAATGGTCTGTGATGAAATATTATCATGTATTTTATGACTTTAATGGTTTTATTATTTATAAACCAAATAAAGTATATATATATATATCTATAATTACGCATTACTCTTGTAATGTGAAATTCCAAAAATAACTTGATTATGACAGCTTGAGTAATTAAGCGTAATTTGGGGCATACATCCTACCGCAGGAGCACAGAAGCAATTAACTAAGAGAAACCAGTGACTGCTGGTTACTGATGTTCGTGTGTTAATGTAGCATTTAGGGCTATTTTTGTAGGGCCAAAATGCATCCTTGATCCCATTTTTAGACACGAGGGTGCATTTTGCACTGAGATAATAGAGCGAAATGCTGGGTTACGCTTCTCGTGCAATTATACATCATCATGAGTAATTCTGCCATAATCATATGAGAGAGAATTGCGCAGTTATAACCACCCCTAATTAAGTCATTTGTTACATGCTTTCCACAGGTCAAACGTTCCAGTACTATTAAAACTTCAATGAGGTGTGCAACCTCTGCAAACAGGTGCATACAACATGTAAGACATAAGTCTGAATCCTGGCACGTTGTTAACTCTGTGTTTCCATATTGTTAGGTTGATAACAAAGGTTTTCTTGAGTGGCAGTAAACATTTAGCTCTGGCTCTGGTGAAGGGTAGGAAGAGTTTTGTGCCACTCTGTGTCATTATCTCTGCACATCTTGTGCTGACTGGCATATTCCAAGCAGGCAATGTCCGCATCAGGACCAGGCCAGGTCTGCAGAGTTCAGCATGGCATTGGCATTTATCATAGCACCGAGAAAGTGAGCATCATGCAGCTCCAAGTTTGGGACGCACATAAGCAGGGTCCATGAAAGTCTGACTTGAAGAAGGTCTTCTCTTTGCTGAAATGGGGCTCTAACCTACATGTTCAGTCCTTGGCAGATGGGCAGTAAACTACTGCCAATCATTTCAAGTGCATGCTTACAGTGTGAAAATCCAACACTAAGGTTCTGACTTCTTTTTTCTGCACAGTTAGGAATAGGCTGTTGAATAGAGCAACCCTGAAAAGTTGGTGACAGTCATGAATAGCCTACATGCGAAAGAAAATGTAAAATTAAATTTACACCACCATAGGAAGGTAGGTAGCTCTTTTGGAAAGGATAGTCGACAGATTACCCAAACTTAAATACATTTTGGCCTATCACACAACACGAGGCCCTTGATTTAGCAAACTAAAAAAGTATATAGACACCAGCTCATGTCCCAGGAAGTCTCCCTCTAGATGTTACCCTTTTCTTTAATACCTATCAATAGTAGTGTATGATATGAATGCCCTAATATACAAGTCATTCCCTGAATCTGGGAGGTTGACTATAATAATTTAACCCCTAACCCCCTTCGCTTGACAATCCAGCCCAAATGGCAAAGAAAGACAGTTATTTATTCCCGTTTACAGATTTCATTACTATTTTATGTGCTGCTAAATGGAACATTCTCTGCGCAGTGTAATTCAATCAATCAATCTATCACAAGGAGTTCGCATAAAACACAGTAAAAATACAATGCCCCAAAGAATAATTTTTAACTACAAAAACTAAGCATTGGGACATGCTGATCTAAAAGACAGTGTGCTAATGGTAACATCATTTAATTCACTTTGATTAGTATATGATAGCTTACAATTGGGTTTATGTAACATGAAGCTTTTAAGTGCATATATTGAGTTTGCCTAAAAGTTAGCGGCTTAATATATTGCTCTACACAATACACAGTATCCTTGTAGATATACTCCAATTGTAAAGGAAGGCATTCTATCCCAATTACCACCATTGAAACATATTTTACTGCAGCTCTTGAAAAAAGTTCACTTGTAAGTTTTGTATTGTAGAAACTCCCACTCACCAAAACATTATGGGGTCTAATATGATGACGGGCAGACTTCGTCTGCCCGCCATCACCCCAGGAAATGGGACCGATCACTAAGGGTGCAGCGGTCCCGCATAGGGAATTAGGATGCGCCCACCACACTGGGGGGGCGCATCCCGCATTTTTTGCATTGCGGCGGGCGGTGATGTCACCGGATGTATGACGTTACAACGCATGCTTTTACCACGCATGCCTTTACAACGCAGTTTTTACAACGCATGCCTTTACAACGCATAGTGCTTTGGGGCGCTGGATAGTGAATAGTTTAATTTACTATTCCAACTCCAGTCCCCGTGGATAGTAGGGAAGGTGTTGGATAGTACATTAAACCTATTCCCTATCCTAGAGCGCCCCCCAGCGCAATGCGTTGTAATGGTTTGCGTTGTAAAAGTTGCATCGTAATGGTAGTGCGTTGTAAAAGTTTTGTTGTAAAGGTTGTTTAACATGTCAGCAGCACCCGCTGCAATTTAAAAAAGGCATTTGTGCATTTGCATGCATAACGTTGCAGGCACCGCGTGGTGCCTGCCACGTCATCCATGTAAATGCAGGGGGGTACCTTAGGTATCACCAATGTGCCCCCCTACCCCCCAACATCCTGGGGCCCTGCAACGGGCCCCCAACTCAGGAATCTGCATGCCGTTGCCGCCACAGAAAGGCTGCTTCCTGCTGGCATCGTAATATGGCTGGCGGTGTCTGGCAGACACCGCCACCATATGCAACCCTTTTCCGCCCGGTCGACCCATCGACCGGGCGGAAAAGCGGCGAACTGTCTTCCCGTCCGCCGCGGTCCCCCCCACCGTCATAATATGGCTGGGGAAATGGGAGGCAGGCGGGGGATGATGTAGGGCCGTTCTCCACCACCATGCGGGCGATGGTGATCCGCCCTACATCATAATAGACCCCTAAATATCTAATTATTACCCTATTCTTGTATTCAATTTTGAAGTGTGGACCTAGGTTCTTACCATTTTTCAAGTGCACCATTACTTTCCAACTACATATTGTTCCAACAGCCACTTGTGTACTATGTATCCACTGATACAACTTCTTGTTGTAGAAGTGTGTACACCAAAAGGTACAAACAGACCAGTGTTGGTGGGATACCGGTGACTTGGAACTCAAGCCCACATGTCAGGATGCAGATTTTAAAAGTGCAATCTCAAGGCTTGAGCTTTTTGACTATTACCAGCACTCTTCACAAGACCCATACATCAAGACAATATATGGGACCAGTTTTCTCCATCACCGAAGACCATACCTTCTATATAACAACATTTCAGTTTGCTGATAACTTATGGCAGCATACCCATCCTCCAAACTCAGTTTGCAGGGTTATCTGGAGGCAAGCCTGAGTTAAAACTAAAAAGATGAATATGGGCACTTGGACAAACTTTAGACACTGTTTCACCCTCCACAAATTTAAGGAACTCAACCGATTTTCATTAAAACAAACCCCTATTACGTTTTATTGAAACATTCATTGTTTTATAACCATTTTCTCAAACATTTTTTAAATAGTTAATAGTTTTTAGGTTTGCAGAGCTTGAAAGGCAACCCCCCACTGCCGGAGATTGTATTCATAGTCTGCAGTTTTATTACAGAGAAGTTGGAGTATAAAACTATGGGACCCATGTTAGGCTCTGTACCTTAGTCGGCTGTCTCAGTACAGAAACTGTGGACTATGAAACTTGTAGACCCACTCTGTCTGCTCTTTTGTAGTTGGACACTGTGAGACCTGCCAGCCTCATGATGGTCTTCCCCAAAAAGTTTTGCCTTAACCCTCCTATTTGATTAATTTATTAGAGCCCTATTTAATTTACCAATACGTACCCCCTCTTGCCATTGAGATTTGATCTTGCTCTCAACAGCATTCACTTGCAAAGTTCAAAGTTCAAATTTGCTTTATTCGAGATAAAAAACTCATAAAAGCATGATTGTTAAAACCTCCATTTGCTGATACAAATTAATTTCAATTAACAATAACTAGCTAACACATATATATAATAATACAGATGAAAACAATTTAACAATATTACATTTTTAAAACAATCTCTGAATTCATGTATTTATAAGGATCATATAAGCTCTTTCGTTTGCATTACACATGAATTCAATACATTTTAAAATTTCTAGAATCGTATACATACTAAAAGGGATCAAGTTAATCATAAATTCACTTGCTAATTCGTTGAAACCATTGTTGTACTGGTTGAGGCTTTGCTCATCTGTGGAGTTGGGTTACTGCAGGGAATCCCTAGAGGAACTAATTGTACGTGATTAGGAGGCCCGTACACCATGGCTAAGACACACTAAGCATCTATGTGGAAGGTGAAATCAGATGAATTATGGGACTCTCCTACCACTATAACTAAAGGAATTACTCAAAACTGAAAAGTAATTACTGGGAGTGTGTTTTGGGACAGATTTGGAATGAACAGAAGTAAAGTAGCTTGGCAGGATAGTTTTTGCTTCATAAATGAACACCCAGTTTCAAACCTTATATGGACAGAATTCGGCCACTACAGGCAAAATGCTCAAATGTGCAATTTAAGATCTTGAACATCCAAGTGGGATAAAACGAAGTGCCCTACGATTTCTTGCCCTCATTCTACACAACAGAGAGAAACTGAAACACCCTTAATTTTCTTCTGTCCCAAGTACACCCTACCACGGAAAAAATGGATTCTTACATTATGTAAAATCTTGGGTGTGAGACAGTATTTAGAGGTGCTCAGGATTTTATAGAGTGACACGAAAGAGCAAATCATGTTCGCCGTTTCTAGATGCTTGCACTGGGCATGGAATATTAGAGCAAACGTGTTATCTGCAACTAATTGCTAATTGTATACAAATAGTGAAAAGCATGTCAGCATGTTGTAACTGACAAGCCCATGCAATTTGGCAAGGCTAGGTGTACCCCGTACCGAACGATAGTTTTGATTATGTATTGCTGTTATTTGCTCTTATTTGGTCTTATGTTATCAAATGTGATCTAAATAGTTTTGTCATCTACATTTGACTTGCCATATCATAGCTTATCAAGTAATGCTGCATCATTGGACATATCTGTTTTATTTTTTCTAAAGAAACTGGAATATTTTATGGAAATTTTTAATTAAATAATATACATTCTAATCAATGGTTTTATTTTTTAGATGTTATGTTTTTATGGTTTTTCAATGAAATAAAGTAAAGATTGATTGATTGAATGTTTAATTCATTTCTATTGGCCTTAACACTCTGTGCACCTTACCACTTCTAACCAGTGCTACTGTGCTTTTGCTCACTTCCTACAACATGGTAAAATCGGCTAATACCTGATTGGCATATTTAATTTACTTATAAGTTCCTAGGAAAGTGGTAACCATATACCAATGGATTGTAAATTAAATGCTACTAGTGTGCCTGTAGCATCTACTGTGTCCCCCCTCACTTACGTCGCCCCGTAATTCATGTCCCAGGTCTGCCATTGCAGCCTGAATGCAGTTTTACACTGCCAGTTTGACTCAACAAAATAACCTGTATGCCAAGCTTTAAACTACCCTTTTATTACACAGAAGTCTAGGCTAGGCTATGCCCTAAACAGCCCCTTGGGCATAGTGCATTGTACTAAAAAAGGTGGACATGTTCTTGTAAATGTTACATGTCCTGGTAGTGAAATACACAGAAATTAATTTTTCGCTACTATGGTGCCTGCCTCTCCCACATAATAACATTTAGGGGTGGTTGATAAACTCCACTCCACTCCACCAACAGAGTTTAGAGTGCCCTGCTTGGAGTGCACAGTTAAGCAAAAACTCCAGCAACTGCCTTGTAGCAAAGCTTACCAGCTCCCACCCCTAATCTTAACTCGTCCGAGGAAATTAAAGACACCTGGACACCTCTCCCCTTCCTCTCATAGCCTCATCCTTAATTACTAAGCCTGGCCCATACATAGCAGTCTCTGCCCACGCTCTCACCCTCTTCCTTTTACTCTGAGCGCCGTCATCTATGAGGTCGATCTCCCACTCAGATGAGAGTGTCTCCATTACCACCATAACTCCAAAGCAGTCTTTGCCTCTGACACCACCATGGGAGAGTGCGTTTGAAGTCGCACAGCACCAGCCAATGTTCAGACCGCTATCAGGCACCAACTAATTTTGAATGCACCAGGGAAACATGAGTGCAGGAATTATAACCAACTTTAATCCCCCAACTGACTCTGACAGGACTGCCCTGCAAAGAACATAGGATTGGATGGATTATTTGTTTGGTTGGGGGTTTTGGGCTTGACTGAAATCTTCTGCACTCTCCTGGCCATAATAACTCCTGGTGGAGTTGAGTTGAGCATCAGGGCTTGATAGCCGCTCCAGAAACAGCAGCCACCCTCAATTGAAGCTGCTGTACAAGCTGAAGGCAAGGGGTCACATAAATGACTCTTCCACGTAAGCCGATATTGGGGACTCAACATAGTCAGAGACTATTATTCTGGCAGGGCCAAAACAGTACTGGAGAGAGACTGTCCTCGGGTCACTGAACGGGGAAGGTGCTCTGTAGGAAGGTAGGATCCTTCTGCATCGTACCCACACATTTATTGCCTGGTGCTAAGCTGTTTTTGACTAGTCCTGCTAATCAGGACCCCAGTGTATCTGCTTTCTCCCTTAAATTGTTGTATTCAGTACTTGGGTACATCCCAGATTGGATACTGGGGTACCTTTATACGTCCCTAGTATATGGCACTAAGGTTCCCAGGGCATAGGTACCCCAGAGGTCTCCAATGGGCTAAAGCATGTAGTATGCCACACATGAGAAACCATTCAAAATGGAACTACAGGCCTGCCATTGCAGCCTATGTAAGCTGGCGTTAGCACCACCTACTAAAGATATAGGTTTCCTATATCTAGAGTCACTGCACTTAAAACCTATAAGTCACCTCTATAGCAGGCATTTGCATTTCTGAAGGCAGGGTGCTTGGTTCTAAGTGAGAGGGTGCCCCTGCATGAGCAGGACACCCCTAAAGCCTACGAAGTCCATTCTCCAGGGTCGTCAGTGAAGCAGCCATATACTACATAGAGGGGCACCACGTAATTACGTGATGACCATCTTGAAAACAGCTGCAACAAATCCTATCATGTTTGGTATCAAATATATTGGAATCATACCCCGACACTGTAACCGGTGTGGGAGGTATGATTCCAAGCACAGGAAGAGCCCTGCCTTGGGCTCTCAGTATTTCCAGTACCAACCTTCTACACCCGGAGAGCTCAAAATGGTTGCTGCCGACCAGAGACACATTTCAGCCCTCCCCCTGCTGAACCTAGCTCGAGCAGGGGAAGGCAGGACAATAGGCATTCTGCCACAGGGAGGTGTGACCACCTTCCAGTCATGATTTAGTATATTGTGACCAGGTGGGTGCCCTTGCCAGCGCCACAAAGTCTGCATGAGGGACACATTTGGTGTCCTCCTGCATAGTCTATTTCAAACCAGTTATGGGGGCTATTAGCTTTCGCTCTGGCGCAAAACTGGACAACGGACATGGTAGTAACCTCCCTGTGTCCAGACCCTCCCATGGGATGGTCCTCTAAATAATCAAAACCCTTTCCCTAGGGTACTTAAGGGCTTACTTGGGTGTAGGTTGAGGTTCTGTGATTCTGAACCCGTTTCATAAAGGTGATGATATCGTGACGATTTTGGTGATAGCGGACCGCAAATGACGAGTGCGGCAAGTACGAGTGTTTTCGTCATGTTCGATTGATGGATTCACTATGAAATTAGGGATTTCGTTCTGAACCTTTGGATTCCATTTTGTGTACGGCAGCCATTTTGTGGTTGCCCTCACATAGGCCAATGACTACGGCCGAACGAGTCTTTGGGACACGTACACCTTTAGCTGACTTTTGAATTACCTGAGCGAACTGACTCCGTTGCCCGAAGCTAACTTGCTGAGCCAGTTCCTGGTCCGGCAGCTGGTCAAGATAGAGATCAAAGAGCAGGACATGGCTGAGTTTATGGTACACGCACACACCCTTCTATCTTGCTTCTCATCTGTTTCTGTTCCTTCTTTTATGGCCTATTTATGGTTTGGGTTGTGTTTTTTTATTATGGGTTCGTCTGGCCTGTCCGAGCAGGAATGTTGAGCTTTCCTGTGTAATTGATGGTGGGCTGGACAACTGAAAAGTGGGCTTGTCGTTATGTGATATCTTTTGCAATGTCACCTACGATTGGATAGTTTGTAAATAATTGGTGCTAGTCAGGAATGTGATTTTTAGCATAAAAGACGATGTCTCGCAATACGAAAGTTGTGCAGTCTCTAGCGAACCACCTGTGTCGTGCTTCGTAGACTTCTGTTCCTGGTTGCAGCCAATAAATTTGATCTTTGACGCCACCGAGAAGTATCCCGTGTCTCTGTATTCTAAGACAGGTGAACCTGAAGACATTGGGCGTGCCCTTGGCGCCGCTGGGTTCTAAAACCCGGTTCTTCAAGGTCCCTAGATTCATAATGGAATATGATTCAGATCAGACACCACTTCTTCTTCTACCATCTAGGCACTCTGGAATTCGCTGTTTGGGCCTGACTTTGTCTCCCTTCCTGTCTGCTGTATAATCTATTCCTGTGCATCATACTTGAACTTTCGAAGGCTTGTGAAGCATCAAAGACACTTAAAGGAATCTTCCTTGGAGTAAAGGAGTCACTCCCCTGCATTTGCAGGCACAGAAACTAAGTCAACCAGTCTGCTGATCCTGAGCTCCTCGGGACTCCAAAGGCTCTGCAACACAGGTGGTGGTTTCCCACAGCTCCTGAGGCCTCCCCTGCCCTTTCACCAAGTTTGAGGCTAGTATCCCTCGTGGGGTTGTAATACCCGAACCCCTGTGCACCCCATCAACTTGCAGTTGCAAAGGTTTGTTGACTTCTTTCCAAGAAGATCTTTGGGCTCCAAGTAGCCCCAACCTCGAGCACCTCCATTGACCAGAATCTTCAGCTACACAGCATTGTGTGCATTGTGGCCTGCATCTTTTGGTGAGCTGCTTGAGGTCCTCTCACGACTCCAGTGCCTCTGGCCTGTGGGTCCACTTCAGGGTAACTGTTGTTTCTTTTGGGCCCCCTTGATTGCTCCGGGCCTGCCTGCACTTCCTTCTTTCAGTGAGTCCCCTGGACCTTGCTGGTCCCGACGTTGCTCCTTCTTCTCTTCCTGAATTGGTTGCATTTGTCAAGGCTTGTTGGTATTCAAGCCAGACACCGACCCCTCAGTACTCCTCATCCTTCGTGGGACAGCTCGTGCATGGCTCCTCATCTTCCTCAACATCGCCTGGTCCTCACAGCTGTAGAGTCAAGATCATTGTCATCTATCCTGCTACACCCGACCTCGGAGGGCATTGGTCTTTGAAATTCTAGTGGTCACTCCTGAGAGACATAGACTCTGCCCCCTCTGCTTTCAGGTACCTCTCATCTAGAATCCATCCTCAATTCAACCAGACACTTTCTCCTTCTTCAGGAGCAGCACTTTCCTTAAGTCCTCTATTGGTTTTGATGGCGGTTTCCAACACCACTTCACACATTCGCACCCGGCTTCACTGGTGTAGGTAACATGGATACTAGGGTATCCACGGGTGGGGTGGCTCTACAACCTTTTGTCTTTCACAGGGTTTCTTCAGGTTCCACTGGGAAGGGTCCTTAATCTTGAAAAATCCAATATGACTTATACGTAGGGTTGTATGAAGCACGCGATCGTGTTCCCACACTGCACACGCTCTCTGTGGGGTCCCTATCTAATCACCTTGGGTGGTTCCAGTTCCTTGGGTCCCCAGTACTTCTACTTCCTCTCGAAATTGTCTTGATCCGAGTTGTGATTCTTATACCACTTTCTTAGTATACGGTTTGGTCCCCCCATGGGGTCCACTGTGTATTTCGTGGTATTTACTGTGTTTCTTTGCTAAAATATTGTGTGCATTGTGCATATATCCGGGTAGGAGATATTTATATGTGCTAGAGAGTATTATATAATAAATACATATTTTTTATAAATACTTTGTGTGGTTCTTTTTCACTTAATCTATACTATAAGATTGCATTCTAGTAAAAAAAGATGCTTTACACTCCTTCTGGACTACGCCTAAATGCTACTCTCCACAGCTACCACTTAGAGAGCTTTCTAAGGTTGTCTAAGACCTCTTAAATCACCATAAGTGTTGTGTGGACTGGTGCAAGGTGTCCACTTACCTAAGTGTACCTCATATACCAGGCCAGCTTCTCACATGCTCTATCTGTAGCATCTGAATGTGTGCATGTCTAGATTTCCCTTTTATTACTACCCTCAGAGTACTGAATAGCATTCTGGGGCACTACAATGATTGTACACTGAAATTTCAGAAGAGTAGATTACTGACTGAGTAGGTTTGGAAGGCTGCTTTCTAATGCCTTACAAGACACATGTAGCAGAGTGACTCTCTGCATGGAGGACACAGAATTGAAGCTATACTATCCAAACCTCCTCTCACATGATCATCTTGTGTAAACTATCAGAGCTGATCCTCAGAGCTCTGAAGGTGCAGCCGCCATGATGGGATTTAACATTGAGCAATTTGTACTCATTCAGCCAAGTATCGGATGGGTCTCAGCAGTGGGTGCTTAGAAAGGTAGTAATGATAGAGACATATTTATGTTATATTCCTTTAAAACCACGGAGAAGCCTTTTTCATAGAGTGAATTCAAGTTTTAACAGGATTAGGGTAATACTCAATCGCGGCCTGTGAGCAGTGCTTAGTGTGACATGCCGGGAAGGTGCAGAGAGCAGACAGCTCCACAGTGTGTATTCCCAGTACATCACCAATGGGGGTGCTGCTGTGCAGTGCAGAGGGGGGGGGGGTGTCTGAGGCCTACAGGTCGACCACATGCAAGTTTCACTTGGGAGCCAGCGGTAGTGCTTTCGATAAGCTTGTTGCTGCAGCCGACCCGTCACTGCTTTACATATGTACAAGCCTCATTAAAGCTCACAGGTCAAATCCAGGTAATTTGTGCAAAATCTGCCCTTAATAATACTGTTTGATTTCACCCAAATGAGACTTGAATATATGTAAAATGGGAAATGATACTTAAGCCCTCAAAATTGGCAGATTTCTTGCTAGCTGCCAATTCACTATGTGGCTTCTGAAGTGTTTAACATGTGTGCTCTGCTCCCTGCTGAGAATATACCACCTATCCCCCGCCCTAATAATTAAGGCGAGGGGATAGCTTGAAAAAAACACAGCAATGCTGGAATTTCTTTTTCTTTCATTTTTTCATTCATTTCATAAATCTTTATTTCGGTAATTTATCACCATAAAAGATATTAAGGATCCATTTCATAAAACTATTAAAACATTTAAAACATTAAAACATTCCAGGGTTCATCGGAGTCCATAAGAAAATTTCATTAGTACAAGGTATCACATTTTTACTCCGGTAAAGTTCAGTGACCGGCCTTAAGGCACTGTCTTCTCAGAGACCACATTGCGCCTAGGTATTTAGCCACTGCAAAAACAATGTGATCCAACAAGTCTGTTTTCAGCACTCTGAACGCGGCCAGGCACTCTACAAACCCCAAATTCCTGCATACAGGAACAATCCATTTCTTACAGGTCACATTGTAAGCCGGGCAGAAAAAGATTATATGCAGCTCAGATTCATTGGCCACTCTACAAGCCGGACATAGACTGACTGCTGGGTCGCTCCACTTACTAGTGAGGGCTCGAAGTGGAAGGGTCCCGTGCCTCCATTGCAAATAGAGTTTCCTGAGTAAGGCAGGATATAATTTATCCAAGGCTGGTTCAAAGCTGTAAATGCCCTTGATACGTAAAAATGACTCCGTGAATGTCCCAAGGTTTTGTCGACGACAGAGTGCCGCTAATTTGCTGTCGTAATAAACCTTTGCCAGTCTCTTTTTGGGAATTAATGGGCAAGTGGATAAAGGGTCAGACCAGAGAGTCGATAGGCCTAGACCCTCCAACTTAGTTTTAATAAATTTAAACCATTTAATTTTCCCTGCGTTGGGCATGGCTAACACCTCCTGAAGCCCCTGCCTATAGCTAATCAAGTCTGGAACTGCCCACAACCTACGCCAATAAGCCAGGGGACGCAATGCCAGTTCTTCGTCAAGAGGTCGCATCCCCATATCTAGCCTTAGTGGAACAAGAGGCGTGCTGGGGGGAAGTGCTACCACCCGCCTGATGAACTTGTTCTCCTCTTTCACCAGGTCTGGAGAAACTACATGACCCCAGAGCTCGCAACCATACATGGCAGCCCCCCTTGCCTGTGCCCTGTAGATCTGGAGAGGTGGACCAACGTGTTTGATAGATGACCTGTTTTTTCCCACGAGCTTCATAATCCCACCCGAGTACTGAGCCAATTTGAGTAGTGCTTTCTCTTGGTGTGTGCACCAGGACATTTTCTCATTTAACATAACTCCAAGGTACTCGAAGGTTCGCACCCATTCGAGTCTACTTTGCCCGATATTGGGGCTAGATCGGAGTTTTGGTGGGGGATTGAAGACCATAAATTTGGTCTTTAGGGTGTTAATTTCAAAACCATTTTCCCCGCAGAAATCCACAAAGCCGTTTAGAATGCGCTGAATCCCCATCGGAGACTTTGAAAGCAGCAGGGTGTCGTCAGCGAACATAATCGCCGGCACCCTGCTGCCTGCCAGCTTAGGAGCGTCAGAGTTAACAACCCCATTCAGATAGGAGATTACCCCGTTGACGTAGAGGCAGAACAGGGTCGGTGCAAGCACGCAGCCCTGCCTTACCCCCCTGTCAACGGGGAACCTATTCGACAGCGCTCCTTCCTTGCCACACCTCACCTGTGCAAAGTTGGCAGTGTGGAGACGGATAATCATCTCCAACAGACCCTTAGGGACCCCCAGATTGGCCAGCACCTCCCAGAGTTTTTTGCGGGGAACCAGGTCGAAGGCCGCCCTCAGGTCCACGAATGCAGTGTAGAGGCTGCAACCCTCCAACTGTACCATTTTCCAAAAGATGAGGGCGAGCCAGAAGACCTGGTCCCTGGTGGAGACCTTCCTTCTGAACCCCGCTTGGAATGGGATCAGAATATCATATTCCGTCATCCATTCCGACAGACGATCCAGAAGTAGCCTAGTAAAAAGCTTCTGAGAAACGTCTATCAGGCTTATTGGCCTGTAGTTGACTTTTTCATTCTATTCTGAGTAGATTTAACAGTCTTGCTTCTACATCCTAATTGCATGTTTTCCTGGGTGAACCAGCAAGCCTGCTGACAAAGCAACACAATTTTCAAATGTCCTTCAAAATGTAATGCGACTGAGGTGGGTGCTAGATTAATTTTATTATGCTCCTGCCAATACGTCACTCCGGAAACTTGGGGTGGGCGAAACTCTGCGGAATCTCACAGAGTTTCCATGAAACTCCGAAGAATTCTGCGGAGAAAAACTCAGTGAGTTCCGACCACCCTTAATATCTTTGAGTTGCCGTAATACATTTAATAAGTGCTAACTTTTGACAGGGAGCACATAAACATTTCAAGTATGGCCTTCAAGTATTTTAAATTTAAAATCCCCTTTAATGGTAAAGTCTGATTTTAAGATACAATTTAGAAAATTCTACTTTTAGAAAGTTATATTCTGAGAAAAAATGGTTCTTGTTAGAGATGTGACAGAATAACCAATAAAAATAAAGCACAATGTCTGTATACAGTTGTGCCGCTCAACATTATGTGAAAAATTATAATATTTTCTCATGTACAAATAATTATTGTGCAAATGAACTCACGTGAAAAAAAGAACTACGAAGACATGTATATAGCCAACAAAACAACATATATTCAAGTGTTTCCACAAAACAAAAAACACCCACATATAAAAATTATCAAAATGAATTTGAGCCCCCAGGGCAGAGTGAATTGTATTTAAAAAGGTGGACATGTACTTGTAAGATTTACCTGTCCTTGTAGTGAAAAACTCAAATAAATTTTTCATTATTGGAAGGCCTGCCCCTCCAATAGGATAACATTGAAATGTCCTATTTGGTGTCTAAGGGATAGTATTTAAAAACCCTTTTAATGGTAAAGTCAGATTTGAAAATACAATTCTGTAAGCTGCTACTTTCAGAAGCTTGACATTTTCTTGTCCTAACCATTTGATACTTGCAGCCTGTTTCCTGGGTCAAATGACTTAGTATTGGTGGCAATTTCCCTTTGTGTATTCCTCTCAGACAGCTACACAATAGGGGAAATGGGTGTTGGAAGAATCGGCCAAAGTGGCAGGATGGGGTGTGGAGTTCGGCACAGCCCCACTTACACATCTAAGCAGCTGCCTCAGCACACAGACAAAGAACTTCACACTAGCCTTTTCTGACCCCAGACCCAGTGAAGCCTGGGCATGGAGGTAGGAAATTCCAATAACATCTGTGGGAAGGGGTTAACTCTAGAAGTTTCTTTCATTTCAAAGGTGACACCAGGTGTAAAAACAGGAAACTCAGACCAACTCTTCAGTTCACTTCTGTACCCGCAGAGGACTCTGAGGACTGCCCTGTGGCCTGTGGCATGCTTTGCCCTAAGAGCACTGCCCTTTTGCATGAAGACTGCCCTGTGTCCTAAGAAGACTGCCTTGCTGCTTAAGACCTGCTTTTATGATTTAGCCCAGGACTTTCAGAGTGCCTCCAAAGGCTATTTGTCTCGTCTCTTTATCCCAGCCTCAGGGGGAGAAAAGATTCCAACTATGATGAACCCATACCAGCATCGTAGAGCCCTTTTTGGCAACAATCTGCAGCCTTGTCCCTCTGGAAATTTTCAACTTCCAAAAAATGGACTAAGTCCGAACGTTGAAATCTTTACTGTGACTTCATCCAGTGGTTCCTCTACAGTGACGCCTAATCCTCAGACACTGCCAACTGCTTTTTCTTACTGAATTTTACATTTTAAAGATATTTTTCTCAAAATGTATTCTTTGACTGAAGGTAAGCCAAGACCAGGCCCAATCCCTCTCATGTATCTGAACCGGACTCCATTGCAGTCAACCATAAATTTCGGCTGTGCACCGGTCTCATGCGACAAGATGTCAGCGGTTGCCACTTTGTTCTTTTAGGTGCTAGATTTTACTGAAAAGTTTAAAAATTCATAACTTTGGTTCCACTGATTGGATTTTTCCCAATTTGTTGTCATAAAATGTATCTCATTTTTCTCTATTATTCTAAAGTGGTGTGGTATTTTTTCTTGTGTTGTTTTTTCACTTTATTAATTTTTAAGTGCTGAATAACACATTTACATATTGTCTGTAAGTTAAGCCTAACTGCATTTGTGCCAAGCTACAAGCGGGTTGAGCATAGGTTTATTTAGTGACTTTAATAGATCACCCTGACAAGGATTGTGGCTGTTGCTTGAAAAGGGTTTACACCCCCCTCAGCCAACAACCCAATTTCTCACATCTTCGCATTGCATTGCAGTTCTTCAAAGACCTGTTAAGGTTTCAAAAGGGGCATAATGAAGGCAAGCACCCTGAAGGATTCACACAACACCAAATTTACTAAAGTATCACCACCTGTCTTTGTGCGGAATACTATTACCAAACTAAACCAGAGGGAAAATGGAATACTGTGGTACGAGCAGCTGCCTTTGGGAGTTAGGAATTCAGGTTTAAATCTCAGCTTCAGTGCTAGGTTCTAGATAATGTGATTCTCTGCAAATCACTTAATCTGCAATGCAAGGACAAATTCACATACAAGCAAACAAATTGGAATCCGTGGTGAATACCTGATAATGATAATAGAGAATACCAGCATTCACTCACACTACACCACTCTCCCCCCAAAGGGTCCAGTTCTATAACACCATCACCGTGACACTACTATGCTTTGGTGTTATGTCAACAAGGAATGATGTAGTCCTAGGCCCCAGCATGGGATGGATTGGCCTTTCATTCCTCTTACCACAAGGGACGTAGTAACCACCAACTCACCAGCATCTTTCCCAAGTCTCGCCGGAGGATCCTCGGCAGCTGGATGTGCTGGAGTATGAAACTACAAATTCAGACCCCGGCAGGTGGCACGACTGCTGTTACCACGCAGTGAGAGGGGCTCCTGCACACACGCTGCCTCGCAGGATACATGCTCCCTCAGTTTCCCCCCCACTGTGAGGTCCTTGATCCCCTTCAGTAAGTGGCAGGGGTGGTTTAAGCAACTCTACAGTGGTCCTCCCCTATGTCTCCATCTACTGAGGGTATCAAAGTACAATCTCACCAGCAAATGTTATTGTGCCTAAAATGTGCAATTCCTTCAGCTACTGAACGAAGCTTTACTCACAAAAGAGAAGTGCTAGCGTCAGTAGGGTGCCCACACAGATCCGCATCGACTTGACATTACCAATGTTCTGTCAAAGGAAGCCCACGTTTAATGAAACAGCGTGTTGCCTTTATTGATTTAATCGCAATTCTGATAGGTTTGATTTGGTAGAAGTGTCTAGAAAGCTACCTTTGAGAACAATATGAGAGCATATCATTCCCAACTGTGATTTGTCTTATTTGACATATAACTAGATTTAAATCCTGTGGTTTGTCCATCTGAAACCTATCATTTAAGTCTTCTCTATGGAATGTCATTACACCATTCAAATCAGTTACAAACACTGGCTTTAACCACTTGATGGAGGTTCTGTGTTTCATGAAAGAGAGGAACCCACCAGAGACACAGTGTCTTTCATTTCCCATTTAAAGAGGCATATTTTGAGAGATCACAGACTGTCGACTGGTGCTGTCCAGCTTGCTGTCAGTGGCATAGCAAGGATAACATATAGCCATAAATGAGGTGCAGATGGCCCTCAGACCCTTGGGCCCCAGTACCACTGCATCTGCTGCACTATATATATCACGCCCCTGTTTGTTGTGCCAATGAAAGCTGCACTTGGCCTGCGTGATCCTTCCTGTCAGTGCTTTGAGAATGCCCTGACACAGCACCAGCCCTTTGCCCAATGCCGGTGGTGTAGTCCCAGAAGAGTACTACAGAGGGATGCAATGTATAGAAGTGAGCAATAAATTAGAAAATAAGATTGCTAGAGACAATCTATTCATACAGTGCTTAATACTTGCGGAGTTCACACCCCGACCTGCTATAAAAACACGCTTGTTCCTAATGGTCACAACCTCATGTAAGTGTTATTTCATCTTATCCCTGACATTGCATTATGCAATCAGCAGTTTTGGGAGGAAAAACAAGTACAAAGTTTCTTCTCCTTTGCCACATCACGCCTGGAACATAACACTCTTTGTTATTGTCCATTCCAACACGTACTTCTTTGGTTGAATAATCGCCAAGAGGCCGTCAATAGGCCCACATCCAAGGATGTAGGTTTTTAAAAGGCATATTTTTTTACTTGTATACTTGTATTGCTACACCTTAGCTTTGGGAAGATAAACGAAGCACCGTGTGTCTCTCAAGGTCTTCGTAATATAAATTAGGGCAAAGCAGAAGCTGTATACTTGATAATAAGTCAGACGAGCGTCATACAACTTTGAAAAAAAATAACATTCTACCAAAGAATTTTAGTCATTCATGTCAACTGCGCCGCACCATAGAAAACAAGCAGAACGAACTTGGATAACGTATTCAAAATTGAGACCTGGAATTCTGAGTATTCCGGAAAAGACCACATCCTCCTAATTTTGCACATGAACATTTCGACAGGTAAAAGGCAGTACATGCAGATTTTGGTTCAATGAGCATCAAAATATGTATGTTCATGGGCAAAACTTAGAATAGGTGATATTGTCAGACCCCGAACAAATATCAACACTTTGGTGTCAGATTTTGCCAGGTGAGATAATTACAGCATCTGGTGCCAGGATACTCATAATAAGCGCCCAAAAGTGCTAATCTAAGGATTTTGGCCACAGCCTTGGGCTGATAGGTATCTAAAATAGCTGAAGAGCTCATCGGTGGTTTTGTACCACCTTACACAGTGGTACATTTTTCTAACTGGAACTTCAATGGAATGTCAACCTTTTGACTGGAAATATAGTAGTATTTGTTGACATCTGTGAACTAAACAGCAGAATATAACACAATAACAATAAACAAAGCTAAAGAACACAACAGTTAAAATAAAATGAACCAAAACAACCAAGGTACACTAAATCGACCGCAAACTTTATCTCCCACAGCACAATGGGAATTGGCTATTCAGAAGATCAAGTTAAAATGTCTACCCTCTTAATCTGGGTGAAAATTTGGTGTATGCCACAATCAGGATTTTCAAGAGATAATCTGAACGATTGTCTGAATTTGGACAATAGATGCTCTATCCCTTGGCTGTCATATTTCAGGAAAAGCTTTCATGATATGGGTCTGATTTACCTTTTATGAATGTCCAGATAGCATGTGGCGCCACACCAAGTCCATAATAAGGGAAAAAATGTTCATGAGGAATGAAGAGATTAGAATTACAAGATCAAGCCTTTTAACTATAGTTCTGGACTATTTGCCAATTTCCAGAATGCCTGGGATAGAGAAATACTTAAGGTGGGTGGAAAAACTAGAACATAAGCTTAACCTCACAAGGCTGAGGTTGCATTCAATTCACTATTTGGTTACTTTTCCCCAATTTTGGATTCTGGTTTGAATCTCTTCCAGGTTACCCATTTAACAATTCTGCGCCTCAAAAAACAGAGCATTTTATGCTTTTTTGCACTTTATATAGTAGCTTGGGAAGACGCTTCTTACGACTGTTTTAAAGCACAAGAACTTTACATCACACCAAGAGGAGCTGATCTTTTTAAAATGCATCAAGACTTCTACAATTTGTTTTGCTGTTCTTAATTACATTTTGTCTGCTATAAAACTGAGTAGGAGTTATTCTTAAGAATATCTATTTTAGCCCTGTTGAGACTGATGACCCTCAAAATCCAAAAAATACACTTATAACATCTGCTATTCAAGTCTGCATATTCTCCATGTGATGACAAAAAACATAAATTTGTGCTAATTGACATGTGACGTTGTTCTTATAAATACTGGAAAATTATATGATGTAAAATGTATTTTTAAACTTGTGTTTTAATGGTCACTGTTATGATCGAATAAAGATTAAAATAAAACAAACATAACACAATAACAAACTACAAAGCTAAAGAAAACAACAGTCAAAATAGAATGCACCATAACAACCAAACAGCACTAAAACAGAACAACAGAATAAAGGAAAACAAAAGCTCAGTTCTAGAATGGTTTAGGTCCTTCCTCCAGAACCGATCATAGACATTCCTAATCAACGGCAACCTATCAGCTCCCTCTCCAGTCATGGTTGGAGTCCCTCAAGGATCAACTCTGTCCCATACACTCTTCAACCTTTACCTTGAACCTCTTGGCGAAGTTCTACGCACAGCAAACATCTCCTACCATATGTGCGCTGATGACACTCAGATCTACATCAAAACCCCATCCTTCGAGGAGATTGTCTCCAGGAATGATGTCATAAAAGTGACTGTCCAATGGCTTGCCTGCAATCAACTCAAACTCAACACAAAGAAAATAGAATTTCTCCAAATTCCCCCCACCCAAAAACCAATCCCAAGATGCAGACATGGATTAGGCTATCACAGCCTTAGATTGCCCACCCACAATCGTGGACTCGGCCAAATCTCTGGGAATTACCCAGGACAGCAGTTTGAACATGCGGGACCACATCAACGCAATGGCCACATCTGCCAGATGTCACCTGAGCTATCTTAGGAAAATGAAACCCTTCCTCGACATTGCCGCCCTAAAAATGGCAGTCCAAGCACTTGTCATCTCCAGATTACAATACGGCTGGTCGACCCTCTTGGTTTTACCTAAGATATCCCTGGCACCTTTAAAAACCCTGCCTCAACACTGCTGCCAGACTTCTTACCAGCTCATGAAAATTCGACCACATTTCTCCACATCTGAAAGCTTGGAACTGGCTTCCTCTTGAGGCTAGAATGCAGCTTAAACTGGCCTGCATCACACACAAGGCCTTATTCTCAAACTACCTTGCGTATCTTGCACAGAAACTTGTGGTGTCCAGAGGAATCAGAAACTCCCGATCCGACAGAGACCTCCTGCTACAACCTGCACACTTACGGTAAAAAAAGTACAATCGCGCTTTCTCTGGGGCCGCTCCAAGAATATGGAACTCTCTCCCACCAGCCATCAGAAGAATCCCTTCTCTGGCACGCTTCAAAAAGGAGTCCAAAACCTTCCTCATGGGTAAATTCCTGGGTTAAATGTTGCCTCCAACCAGCACAGAGAGCCTGATCAACTCCTGACTAGCGTCTCCCCTCAGATTACCTAGTCACCTCTCCTGGAAACCTTGGGACTTGTCTCGACTTACTATGAAATGCAAACTATACATACGTGTCCTCTATTCTTTATATATCCTGCATCCTGTCCCTCTTTACCTTTTATATATTATTGTGATTCCAAGCCTATTGTACATTTCTATGATTCCTGTAAAGCACTCTGATACCCTAACTGGTCAAGTTTGCACTCTATAAAACACAAAAAGAAATAATAAATATGGAATAAAAACAACACAACACAACAAAATGTAACGATAAATATGCAATAAGATTTGGACTACACATTACCATCTCTAAAATTCTGCATTACACCTACTTCCTCTTGTTCTCGTTCCCTCCATTGCTATTGAGGTGCAGTCCACCTCCCTGCCCTTCTTCCCGAGGATGTAGCCTATATAGACAATCCATACTCAGCATTCTCCTATTCTTGTTTTCTGTATCGCAGAGGGGATAGCGGTGAAACCTGCGACTCTGCTGGGCTTAAGCTGATCCTATGCTTTATAACAATGTTTTTCCTAACTGCTGGGAATGTGCTTAAAACTCATACTCAATTTGCTCATAATTGTACACATGTCCGCTTTCTCTCCTACTTGGATTGAGCAGAGTCTGGATGCAACATGTAGTGATTCAAACCCAGAGCTCCATGGAATAAGACGTCTGGGTTTTCACACATGCGTTTCAATGCCTTTTCTCTCTGGAGTGGGTGGGAGGCAGAGTAAAAGGAAGCTTGGAAAAGCAGATAGGTTTGCATTGTGGAGACCTAGTGATTATTGGATTACTGAAAACTGTGGCTATTCTGTTTGGCGCTAGGGGCTATTTTTGCCAATGCAAAGCATGTATAAAAACTGTGGCATGTGGAGCCTCTTGCGACCTCTGATTTATTGTCATCTCCACTCTGCAAGGTAAAAGGTTCTAAGCATGGGGAAGATGTGGGACTAAAGAGGCTAATTAAAGAGATATTCCCTGAAAGAAATTGGTAAAGACCCCTGTTTCTGCCAAGGCAATGAATGTTTTGTCAGATGTGTCCTCTTACTCAGAGGAGGAAGAAGGGCATGTCACAGAAAAGCAGGACACATACATTACCAAAGACAAATTGCTACAGATTTGTGCTCCATTTTAAAGCTGATATGTGTTTTTAAGAGAAGGATATGCCCTAGTGCTATTTAAGCCCTTTATTGAGGAAATTCCAAAGATAATCCCAGACAGAATTTCCAATACATCCTTATATTCCACAGGTGTTGAAAAGGGAGTAAAAAGCCCTGAATAAAATCATTCTTCAACGTGTTGTGGGTGATCTATATCTACTTGCTGAGATGCAGAAGTCATTGCCTGAAACAATTATAATTGACTCCCTGGTGGCTGGCTCATAGGCAGAACTTCCCTCATGGGAGAAGCGATTAACAAGGACTAATCAGCGCAACAACAAAAAATATTCTCACTAAAGAAGGCTCATACAGGAACTCATCTACCATTTAGAGCTGCTATATACATAATCTATATGCCCCAGTCTTTGATTACTCACTTTAACCAATAGGTAAAGACTATGGGGGATAGTTCTGATGATTTGTCTCTGCTGGAAAGCATGTAAAGGAATATTGAGTACATGTCAGATATCTCTGTTGAAATTGTTAGGGCTACTGCCCCCTTGGAAGGAGCCTCCATCACAGCCAAAAACAACTTGGTGTTAAAAGACTGGTGTACTGACTGGCCTCATAGGACATCAGCCTTGAAGTTGCCTTCAGAGAGAACTCATCTCTTGGGGCAGAATTAGAGGAGAAGATGTACAAATGATTCAAAGTGAAGAAAGATTCCTTCTATTTTAAGCTTGGATCCTTTGCTTCTCACAACCCAAAGAAATCTCCTTTCCGTCAGCCATCTCACAAGCAATGTCAGCAATAGCAGGGCAAATTTAAACAGAGAATTGAAGGAAATGACAAGTCCAGTCCCCAAACAAGCAGAGGATCTAACTATGCTAGAGCTGGTAGAGTATGTGGTTAGAGGCAGAATTTGTCACTTTCTGTATGCCTGCAAACTCTCCAGCTCAGACAAAAAGGTGCATCATATTGTCAGATCCAGTTACTAAGTAGAATTCTAGACCATCACTCCGGATTTGGAATGAGACTCACTTCATGCCCATCCAATAAGAACAAGAGGCTCGCTCTTCTACAGGAAATAGAAGCTCTTCTCCTAAAGGTAGACATTTCGATCCTACCTCAGAAAGACAAGGGCAGGGATTTTACTCTATAATATTCCTTGTACCGAAGTCAACGAGCAGTACAGGGTGATATTTTATCTGAAAAATCAACACATTTTTCAAAACTCAACACACTCAAAATGCAAACTTTGCAGAAGGTAATACCATTAAGGGGTATAGCTGAAGTAGCCAAGATGGCAGACGCGTCTCAGCAATGCTCCTTGGACATCCTCTGCCATCCTTTGAAATTCAGAGCACTGATTTGCCACGAATCAGCCTTGCCCTGCACTGCATACACTTTCTGACCGCCTGTGGAGGGCCAATTTCCACCTGACTGCAGCCCTCAAGGCAGGATTCACGATACAGAGCATGTAGCAGAATTCCTGCCGGGGAGTGGTCAATGAGGGCGAGGAGATGAGGACACATGAGTTTTTGTCAAGTCAAGTCAAGTCAAAGAATTTATATAGCGCACTACATACCCAGAGGGTCTCAAGGCGCTTAGGGAGGGGAGGAGGATTACTTGTCAAATATCCACGTTTTAAGTTGCTTTCTGAATGCTAGGTGGTTCTGGGTAAGGCGAAGGTAAGTGGGGAGTGAGTTCCATGTTTTAGCTGCCAGGTATGAGAAGGATCTGCCTCCCATGGTGGTCTTGTTGATGCGGGGTAAAGTAGCGAGGGCTTGGCTGGAAGAACGTAGTTGGCGGGAGGGGGTGTAGAAGGACAGTCGTGAGTTGAGGCATTCTGGTCCGATGTCGTAGAGTGATTTGTGTGCGTGGGTTAGCAGTCGGAAAGTGATCCTCTTATTGACGGGTAGCCAGTGGAGGTCTTTCAGGTGGCCAGAGATGTGTTTGTTACGCGGGATGTCTAATATGATCCTGGCTGAGGCGTTTTGGATTCGTTGGAGTTTCTTCTGGAGTTTGGCGGTAGTACCTGCGTAGAGGGTGTTTCCGTAGTCCAGTCGGCTCGTGACCAGAGCATGGGTGACTGTTTTTCTGGTTTCGGTGGGGATCCAGCGAAATGTTTTTTTGAGCATGCGAAGAATGTTGAAGCAGGATGAGGATACGGCGCTGACTTGTCTGTTCATTGAAAGTGAAGAATCCAGGATAACGCCTAGGTTCCGTGCGTGGTCTGTCGGGATGGGTGCTTTTCCAAGGGCTCCCGGCCACCAAGAGTCGTCCCATGCAGAGGGGGATGTGCCTAAGATGAGGACTTCTGTTTTATCTGAGGTCAGTTTCAGACGGCTGTGTTTCATCCATTTGGCAACTTCTTTCATTCCTTCGTGTAGGTTGGCTTTGGCGGTGCTGGGGTCATTGGTGAGAGAAAGGATCAGTTGTGTGTCATCCGCGTAGGAGATGATGTTGAGATTGTGTTGGCGAGCGAAGGCCGCGAGGGGGCTCATGTATACGTTGAAGAGGGTGGGACTGAGTGAGGATCCTTGTGGTACGCCACAGATGACTTCAGTGGCCTCGGACTTGAATGGTGGAAGGCGGACTCTCTGGGTTCTTCCGGTGAGGAACGAGGTGATCCATTCAAGTGCTTTTCCTTGTATTCCGATGTTTCTGAGGCGTTGTGAAAGGGTGCTGTGGGAGACTGTGTCGAAGGCTGCAGAGAGGTCGAGGAGGATGAGGGCGACTGTGTCTCCATTGTCCAGTAGAGTTCGAATGTCGTCTGTTGCTGCGATGAGGGCGGTCTCAGTGCTGTGTTTTGCTCTGAAGCCAGATTGTGAGGAGTCGAGGGATTTGTTGGCTTCGAGGAAAGCGGCGAGTTGGTTGTTGACAGCTTTCTCGATGAGTTTGGCCGGGAAAGGAAGGAGCGATATGGGGCGGTAATTTTTGAGTTCGGTGGGGTCCGCTGTGGGTTTTTTCAGAAGGGCGGTGAGTTCAGCGTGTTTCCAGCTTTCCGGGAAGGTGGCGGAGTTGAAGGAGCAGTTGATGGCATCTCGGAGGTGTGGTGCTATGATGGAGTCTGCTTTGTTGAAGATGTGGTGAGGACATGGGTCTGTGGGGGATCCTGAGTGGATGGAGTTCATCAGGCGGATGGTGTCCTCAGTGGAGATTGGGCTCCAGTCGTTAAGGGTGTTCAAGGGGGGAGAATGTTCAGCATATGGTTGGGTGGGTTGGTCTCCGGGTTGGTTGTCGAAGCTGTTGTGGGTGTCTGCAATTTTGTTGTGGAAGAATAAAGCCAGGGAGTCGCAGAGGGCTTGAGAGGGGGTGATGTCGTTGGAGTTGGCCGAGGGGTTGGTAAATTCCTTGACGATGTTGAAAAGTTCCTTGCTGTTGTGGGCGTTGTTGTCTAGTCGATCCTTGAATGCTGTTTTCTTGGCCTTTCGGATTAGTTGGTGGTGTATGCGGGTGGCGTTTTTGAAGGCGTCCTTGGTGCTGGTGGTTGGGTCTTTTTTCCAGGCCTTTTCAAGGGAGCGGCAGAGTTTCTTGGACTTCTTAAGATCATCGTTGAACCATGAGGCCTTTTTGCTGCCAGGTTTGCTTTGACGTTTTTTCAGTGGTGCTAGAATGTTGGCGGTGTTGGATAACCATAGGGTGAAGTTGGCGGCGGCTTGGTCTGGGTTAGAAGAGTGGGCTGGGGTGTTTAGAAGGAGCGATGAGGAGATCTGGTCGATGGTGATTTTGTTCCAGTTTCTTTGCAGAGTTGGTTGGGGGTGGTTGGTGGGTTTCGGCTTGTTGTAGGTGAAGTGAACGCAGCTGTGGTCAGTCCAGAGGAGATCCGTAGTGTGGCTGAAGGAGACATGATTGCTGGAGGTGAAGATGGGGTCGAGTGTGTGACCTGCGATGTGGGTGGGAGAAGTGACCCGTTGTTTAAGTCCGAGGTTGGCGAGGTTGTCCAAGAGGGTGGTGGTGTTGCGGTCGTTGTTCTTTTCAAGGTGAAAGTTGAGGTCTCCCAGAAGGATGTAATCTTTGGAGGGGAGTGCGCGTGGAGTGATGAAGTCCGTGATGTCTTCACTTAATTTTGCGCGGGGTCCTGGTGGTCTGTAGAGGAGGGTGCCTCTGAGTGTGGTCTTGGGGTCGATGTGGATCTGGAAGTGAAGGTGTTCAGAGTTGGCAAGATTGACGTCGGAGCTGGTTGAGATGTGGATGGATTTCTTGGTGCTGGGCGCGGTCCAGGCGCGGACGGGCGTAGACGGGCTTACCTTTGGCGCACCTTCGGCGTGGCCGTAGCGGGTGGACGCTGCGCGTTGGGACATCTGACATTAATGGATAGTGGAGGGGGCGGAGCGGGGGAGGGGCAGCTGGGAGGCGGGAGGTGGGCTCTAGGTGCTGGTTAGGCACAACAACCAAAATGGTGGGGGGATCAAAATACAGCCTGGGCGAGGTTGGGGTGGAAGAGAGGAGAGACGCTGAGGGCAGTGGCACCGGCGCTACGTGGAGTTAGCCACATTTGAGCTGTGGCCTTGGCCTCCCTGCCACCTGCTAAGGGGAAACTGCTGCCTCCATTGCCCATACAGGTAATCGCTCCTTTATTTGAGCCCTGGGCCCTATGGTGAGCTTCATCCCCTCTGGTTGTCTAAGAGGAATACACAAAGCCCATCTGTTAACTACATCCTGTTATGTGAACCAGAGATATGTTGCTGACACCAAATGGCTAAAGTAGGAATGTGCACACGTGCTAAAAGTCTCATTTTCAAAACTGAAATTTAATATCTGACTTCACCATGAGAGAATCCTTTTCGTTACAATTCAAAAGACACCAAACATGAACTGGTTACCTCTTCACCTTTGGATATTACGGCCTATTGAATGTAACAAAGTAACTCCAATGTTGTCCTGTGGGAGAGGTAGGCCTTGCAGAATTGAGAACAACCTTGCACGTTTTTTTACTCCCAGGACATGTAAAACTCAAAACTACATGCTCTACTTTTTAAATACACCACACCCTGCCCTTTAGCCTGTTGAGACCCTACCCCAGGGGTGATGTATATGTATAAAAACGTAATGTTTGGGTCAGGCAGAAGTTTTATTCGGCCAGGTTGAAATAGTACTTTAAAACTTCACACACAGGCTGCAATGGCAGGACTGAGACATGTTTAAAGGGGCTACTTAAGTGAGTGTCACAATCAGTTTTGCAGACCCACTAGTAGCATTTAATGAACAGGCCCTGGGTACATGTGGTACCACTTTACGAAGGTCTTATAAATACATTAAATATGCCAATTGGGGATAAGCCAATGGTGCCATACTTTAAGGAGTGAGCACGTGCACTTTAGCACTGGCTAGCAGTTGTCAAGTTCACAGAGCCCTATGGACAGCAAAAATTAGATCAGCAAAAATGGAGGAGGAAGCCAAAAGTTAGGGGGAAGACCACTCTAAGGCTGATAGGTCTAAGATATACCCCCCAAGCGGAAAACGGGGTTAACTACCCAACCTCTTGGGAGTTCTAATAACTAAGGTGGAAGAACCTGGATAGACCATCTGCAGTGACATGGTCTGACACAGCACAGAGTTGCATAATAATGTCCATTCTCAGGTGGTGCAGCATAAAGTGTAGTGGTTCAGGGTAGATTATTTCAGAGTAGAGTGGAGTGGTGCAGAGTAGAGTTTAGTGGTGCAGGGTAGAGTGCAGTGGCATTAAGTAGTTGCGAAGAGTACAGTGATGTAGAGCAGCACAGTGTTGGCTGCAGTGACATAGAATGGAGTAGTGTGATTGTTAGACTTAGCTTTTTTCAATGGGTTCACCCCCTTATTGCTTTTTGGCCTCCTATTTTTTACCCTGTATTTTGGGGTTTTGGCAGTCAGGCCACCTTACCACTGCTTTTCATTGCTAATGTGCATATGCTCTCCATGTAAATTGTGTTATGGATTGGCCTTTCTATGATTGGCTATTCAATTGACTGCTAAGTCCCTAGTGCAAGCACTGTGTATGACAAGGGCTTGTAATTCAAATGCTACTAGTGGGCCTGAAGCACTGGTTGTGCCACCCACAGAACTAGCCATGTAAGCGTATCTCAGACCTGCCCACAGTTGTGACTGCCATGTCGACTTGGCAAGTTCACCCACCTGCCATGCCCTAACCTTCCCTTTTCTTACATGTAAGGCACCCCTCAGGTAGGCCCAGTGTTTCACCATGTGCAGGGTTCAGTAAATGTGAAATATAGGACATGTACCGGTGTGTGTGACATGCCTTGATAGTGAAGTACAGTTTATTTCGTTTTTCACTATGGAAAGGCTATCTGTCCCATAGGATACAATAGGAGATACTTTGTAACATCTTACAAGTATAACTTCCCATTGGGACTTGATAGAGAAATAAAGTTTGGGCTCTATGAACTCCGAATCTAATAAAACATCTTTATATAAAGATGGCTTTTGAATTATGGGTTTGAAAATGCCACTCTTACAAAGTGAAAGACACACAATTGATGGATGGAATGCAGAACAAATCAAAACATTCATGACACAGTCAAGAGATCTAGGTTAAATCCATAATTCCTTTGCTCACCATGCCACCCCAGTTTAGACCTGGCCATATGCTAATCAGTCTTGACCCTGTGACTCATGGAAACAGTCCAGCCAGAACTGCCAAGCCTGGTCCTCCCTGGATCAGAAACAAGCATCCTAGGACCAGCTTTAGGGTTTCACCCCTCATCAGCCAGGATACCTTGAATCCAGTGGCACAGTGAGCCCGGGACCCACGCCTGGGCATACCCGGTGCACTTAAGGAGAGAAAGCAAAAGACTCACAATTGATGGACAGGGTATGCCCAGACATGGATCCCTTGCTCACTTTGCCACTGGATTTAAGCTAGCCTGGCTGATCAGGGGTGTTACCCCAAAACCGGTCCCAGGATGCCTGTTTCCGGTTCTGTTAAGACCTGGCTTGGCAGTTTGAGCTGGACTATTCTCATGTGGCCCAGGGTCAAGACTGATTTGCAAAAAAGCTGGGTCTGTACTAAGGTGGCGAATTGAGCTGAAGATCGATGATGGATTCAACCCATATCTGTGACTGGGGGTGAGTGTCTGAAAAGTTTCAACACTCCGTCCATCATCTCCTTGTGTTTGCTTTGTTCGTTCTAAGTTGGCAGGGTATGCCCAGACATGGATCCCTTGCTCACTTTGCCACTCGATTCAAGCTAGCCTGGATGATGAGGGGGGTTATCCTGAAACTGGTCCCAGGATGCGTTTTCTGGTTCAGGGAAGACCTGGCTGGGTAATTCGGGCTGAACTGTTACCATGAGGAAGAGGGTCAAGACTGATTTGCATATAGCTGGGTCTATACAGAGGTGGCAAAGTGAGCTAAAGAAGGATGATGGATTCAACCCAGATCTGTGACTGGTGGATGAGTGTCTGAAAGGTTTCAACCCTCTATCTATCATCTCCTTGTGTTTGCTTTGTTCGCCCTAAGTTGGCAGGGTAGCCCAGAGGCGGGTACCTTGTTCTCTTTGCCACTGGATACAAGCTAGCCGGGCTGATGAGGGGGTGTTTCCACGAAACCAGTCCCAGGATGCTTTTTTGGGTTCAGGGAAGACCAGGCTTGGCAGTTCGGGCTGGACTGTTCCCATGAGGCACAGTGTCAAGACTGATTTGTATATAGCTGGGTCTGTACTGAGGTGGCGAAGTGAGATGAAGAACGATAATGTATTCAACCCATATCTGTGACTGTCTGAAAAGTTTCAGTGCTCCATCCATCATCTCCTTGTGTTTGCTTTGTTAGCCCTAAGTTGGCATGGTATATCCAGACATAGGTACCTTGCTCACTTTGCCACTGGATTCAAGCTAGCCTGGCTGATGAGGGGTGTTACCCAGAAATCGGTCCCAGGATGCCTGTTTCCAGTTCGAGGAAGACCTTGGTGGCAGTTCATGCTGGACTGTTCCCATAAGGCAGAGGGTCAAGAATGATTTGCATATTGCTGGGTCTGTACTGAGGTGGGGAAGTGAGTTAAAGAACGATGATGGATTCAACCCAGATCTGTGACTGGGGGTGAGAGTCTGAAAAGTTTCAGTGCTCAGTCTATCATCTTCTTGTGTTTACTATTACAAAGTGGGCATTCTCTTGCTGAAACAATCCTGTTTTCCTCTGTTCAGTTGTGTACTGACTGCCTTGTTTTGGAGTTACAGGGGTTGGGGATGTGCATTTACTGTAGACAGCTACTGGGGGTTGAGGTATGTCCTGCCTTTCCTGGATGAGTCAGGGCTGGGCTGAATAGACCTGGGATGCATTTAGAGTAGGGGGAGGAGATTTCCTAGCACCGGAATAGGCCTGATCTGCCTTACACAATGCTGTGTCCCCCTCCTACTAAGAAGCTAGGCCAGAGAAGACAGAACTGGGTTGGACAACGCTCAGAGACTGTCTGACACAAGGGAAATGTGGTATAAATATTGGAGCCCAGAACGCAAGACATGAGAACTCTTTTCGATTTAGAAACTTGCCAACTTGAACTGGAGAAGCTTTAAAGAGGAAGTACCACTTTACTTTGTGCTTTGCTGTGTTGGCCTGCTGTGGCTGCTTATGTCTTGGGCAGAGAAAGGACTGGACTGAACTTTCTGCAACGTCTGTGCTTGAGGCTCTCCATGGACTTGAGGTAGAGCTTTCCCCCTGTGGTGTAGAGTAGAGAGGCGTAGAGTGAAGAGGCATAGAGGGCAGTGTCAGAATGCAGTGGTGCACAGTATATCAGAGTGGCATAGAGTGCATTGGTGTAGAGTGCAGTAGAGTGGTGCAGAGTAGAGTGGCATAGTGTTCAGTGGCAGACAGTGCAGTGCTGCAGAATAGAAGGTTGTAGAGTGCAGTGGCATACAGAGGTACAGAGTAAAGTGACCTGGAGTGCAATGGTGTGGCATAGAGAAGAGTGGCATAGAGTAGAGTGGCGCAGAGTAGAGTGGAAGAGAATACATTGCTGAGAGTAGAGTGTTGTAGAGTACAGTGATGTAGATTGGCATGGAGTGTATTTGTATAGAGCGCAGTGAAATACAGTGGTGCAGAATAAAGTGTCACAGAGTGCAATAGTGTATAGTAGAGTGGGGCAAAGTATAGTGACAGAGTACAGTGGCTAAGAGTGCAGTGCTGCAGAGTAGAATGTTGTAGAATGCAGTGGTGTCGGGTGCAGTGGTGTACAATGGTGCAGATTAAAGTGACATAGAGTGCAGTGGTGTAGAATGGAGTGGCATAGAGTGCAGTGGCACAGTGTAGAGTATAGTGGCATACAAGGCAGTGGAGTGGTGCTGAGTAGATGTATGTAAATATGACTTTGGCTCACGTTCTGGCAGTCAGAGAATGTCCAGCTACACATTGAAGCGAAAAATATCTTTAAAAAGTGCTGCTTAAACGTACAATTATGTTTGTCCTTCCTGTCATATTATAACATGCTGGACTGAAAAGCACATACGACTTAAGCAACATCTGCAATCAGTGAACATTGGCCACCTAATGCAGATTTATGATTGGCCAGTTGCCAAACCAATCCAATTTCTCCAACAAGTAACGTCCTCAGTTAGGACAGTTGTTCCACTTAATACCCAAAGATACAACAAACTAGCTGCAGACCAGGAGATGATGTTTTAAGAATACGATTTGTGATTTGACACGATGGATATTTTAAAATACTCTTCACATTACATGCGTTCCTAGAATACTGCTGGAGGCATGCACAGTGACTTACCATAGTAAATATTAGGGCTTGAGAAAGAGGTTACTTATGTGTTTTTCCCTTCTTTAGGCAAAATGTTATTTCACACACAGCGTGGCTTTGGAATGAAACTAATTTCTCCTTTTCATGCTAATTAAATTACACGAATACTATATTTTATATCCAAACTATAGACAAGTATAGCTTATTAGAGCCATCTGATACCATATTGCACATTGTAGTGCGCGTTTCGCCTACCAGCAGAACTCATCATGCAGTGTTGGGGATAAACTTTGCTCCTTATGATCAGGAAGTCATTTGTGTAAGGGCGAGGTGGGAGGGGCGGAGGGGGGACGATGATTCCCCTCGCTCTTCGCTGACACAAATATTGGTTTAGAGAACAATCAACAAGTATTTCGTTCATGTTAATTTATTTAGTTACCCTCCAGTTGTTATGTTTCTCTTTGAAATGACAAATCCACACAAATATCGATCGAGACGTTTTGAATTATTTTTTTTAAAGGCGCATTTAATTAATCAAGGAAAGTCGTAATCTCCACGCCTTTTGCCCCATTGCTTTAATACTCGAGGGAGGACCGGAGTGCGACCCCTTTAAAATGAAAATAAGTTGCAGGGATACCCCGTTAAATTGAAGTCAGTTTTCAAAGCCGCCGTGCCGCCTGAGGCTCTCATTGCTGCAGCCGCTGTGAGGAACGAGTCTCTCCTGCGCTGCAGAATATTAATGGCTGGTGGGAAAACTAGGCAGGAGGCTGCCCCCTTCCTGATGCTCTCTCGGGGCCATAGAGAGTCACAAAGAAAACAAGCATTGGCATAGCCAATAGGTCTCTCATTTGGGACCTTATAAGTGTTTCCTTATCCAGCACAATATCCTTGGTGCAACAACATCAACTTTTGCATGGCTTAACACTTATAAGTTCCCAAAGGTCAGACCTATTGGCTATGCCAATGCTTGTTAAATATATTTTGGATAGGTAGGGTGACCAGACGTCCCCGTTTTCCCAGGACGGTCCCCGTTTTTGGAGAAGTGTCCCCGTGTCCCGACACTTTTCTCCAAGTGACTCAAATGTCCCCGTTTTCAACCAGTGTCCCAGGTAAACACAGAAATGTCCCTGTTTTTCATTGTTCAGGTAGAGCATGCGCGCGCATGCTCTCTCTTTGCACTGGCATTTGCTAGCCTATCATGTTTTATTGATTCTTGGCAAATATATGCTGTAGTCCTTAAAAGTGTAAATGTAATAAGAAGTACTAATGCTGCTGTGTAAAGGAGAGGGGTGCTAATAAAAGACCTCAAATTTGTTGTCTGTAATGCTTCATCTCGGTCTGTGAAGGGAGCAGTCGTTGTTGTCCCTTTTCTATGTCTATGACAGCTGTCAAATAATCCTACTTTTATGTCGATGATTACTGCAAACCGTAGTCCTACTTCTATGTCTATGACCTGTCCCCGTTTTTTGTTTTGAGAATCTGGTCACCCTATGGATAGGGCCATTAAAAGACTACCTTTCGGGGTTAAAGCACCTTTTCTTAACTGCTCCACACTCTTCAGCTGTGCAACTGACATAGAGAGTCCCTCCGACCTTCATCTTTCTCTTGCTTCTACAGAATCATCGGACACAGTTGGGTAGACCTGTGCGGGAGGTAAAAAGGAAGCATGCACATCATACAAGCAACAAGCATCCTCTATTCTTTGTCATTTCCCTCCACTCTTACCCAACAACAGGCCTCGATTACAAATGGCCCACTAAATTGCTATCCCTACACAAAACCATGTTTGCACAGGGTGGTCTTAAGTTTGCCTCGCACCAGCAATAGCTAAGTTCAAAGGGCTGGAATTCATCAGGATACGCGGGTTTTGGTGCATGGAGTGCCACAATCGGCAAGTTATTCCACAAAAAGTTGAAACGGGTGAAATTTCCTAAAATCTGTTTGGGTTTCATCGGATGACATAATTATCACATCTGACATGGGCCACTTACTGTAATCAGGTTCTTGGCCTCTTGAAAGGGCCGATACATTCTGCTTTCTGTTATTCATGATTGGGGTAGGGAGAGGTTAGCCTTGGTCTCCCCCCCCCCCCCCATTTTCAAAACTGTTAATTGCTTATGCGATACATGACGGATGTTCAGATAAAGGCCTCCGGACGAATATATACTATCCCATCTTTAATACCAAATCAAGAGACTCGAAAATAAATATATTTAAGTATTAAGATTTGCCGCAATTCACTCATTTCGACCAGTTGAAAATGCACGCACAAATCCTTACATGTTGGCTGTCCTTCCCCTCCACATCTCTGCTGCAACTTCCTTCCTTACAATTCATTCCAGAAGACTGCAGCCAGCATTACACAAGGAGAGTAAAACCTAAGGGCAGTATACATTTGCAATGACATACCAGGAATTAATTTTAGATAAAGTCAAATACAGTCACAAAAACATGAAATAAAGTTTATGTTAAATACTAGAATCTCTAAATATTTAGTGCATTTATTCACAATTACAGTAAGCTTGTTGGTGTTAACCCAGCTCTCTCCCATTGCGCTTGGCTGCTCTTCTGAGGTTCCATTTTACTTTGTGATTAAGTAGATTAGTATAACCATGGGGATCTTCTGTTTTTATATAGGTGCACTAACCATACAGGGCCCAACACATTATTAACTAACATTAAACGTTATGAAAATCAGTTTCTGAGTTGAAAGTATTTAATTATGTATATGGAGAAGTGTGGCTCACTGGTTAGAGGAGGCAGACCCTGATGCAGAGGTCAGACCCGGGACCAGGGTTCAATTCCCGACGCGGCAGGGTCTTGAGCTCAAAATGTCCACAGACTCGATAATTCTCTCGCCTCGGTGCCTACTCGATTCATGGGTTCACATTCTGCAACTCTGGGCAATAGCTTGCTTAATCTCCACTACAGTCTTCACCTTGGGGATGCCCAGTAGGGGTTATCTCGCAGGGAAAGTCAGGACGGGTTCCCAAAGAAACGCTAAGAGGCCTGTCGGTGATTTGGCGCTATATAAATCGAAATGAACATAACATATATACCTCCAGATGGTAACTGAAACTTGTCCAGAAACTGGACTAGACATTGGAGCGAGCCATTGCTATTTAAGAGCCTAATCGCAAAAATTCTCTTCATGGCTCCTGCCTCTACTCTCCTCATAAATTTTCTTAGGAATTAATGGATTCCCGTATAATGGACTCATCTTGTGGTGATTGGATTTTTGGGAAGCGAGAAGCGTTTCTATTTTATTCCCGCCCTAACTCTGTTGCCTAAAAGTAACTGCAGTGGCAAGATAATCCTCAGCAAAACACATCTTGATTTCTTCTCAGATCCTATCAGCATTACAGCAGCTTGATATAACAGTTGTATTGGCCCAGCTGGATACTTCTGAAGCCTCCCAAAAAATACATAAGCCCTGCAGCAGTTCTGTAAAACAGACCCATTTAACTAGTATGTATGCACTCCTCTAATTTCTTGTGAAGTTGATATGTATCTGTACTGGTAATGTTATCTGTCAATTTTAGTATTTCTAATATGTTGCCTTCAATTCTCTAATGACATCAACAATGTCATCAACAATGTGAGAAGTGAATATCAGTCGCCACCAGAGTATACATGATGGATGACAGAACAGTTACCAGAGAAAAGTGCTGCTTTGAGCTTCACCTCAGTCACATGCACCTAGACAGATGGGAGGAAAACTCGAAACCAGTGGAAGTGGAAAACCTGACCCTTTTATGAATATAAAGTTGAATATGTGGATGCTGAACATGCAAATTATCTTTCAGAGTATGCCCTACCATTAATTTGTGTAGTACTTCAGTAACCATTTTCCTAGACATTTTAGTCCGAGTTCGCTTGCCAGATTAATCTAAATGTGTCACTGTGATTTTAATCCCCATCGAATATAATCCACAACGGATCAGTTGTGAGCAGAATTTTTAAATAAATCGATGCTTCTGACTCAACCGATGTTGGATTAGCACCCGGGGCTCACCTGATAAATGAACTCCTGCAACAAGCCATCTGCCCTTCCAATCACTCTCGTATCTTATGATTTGTGGACCTTGCAGCCCTGGAAAATGATGTCTATGCCATGATGATGTTTATTGTTTAAACAGATGGAAACTGGTGTGTTTGTAAATGTGGCACAAATGTGCACTTGTAACTTGTATCTAACTTGTTTTGTATATCATTTTCTCCCAAGGAAAACACTTTTCCCCACCACTCCCCACACACACCCTCATTTACCTAGAGTGCTCCCTCCCCATTTGGACCATAGAAACACGCTAAATTACCATCCACAGCAATAAAAAGTATGTTTCCAGGGCAGGGCCTAGTGTGATTACTATGCTACATAGGGACATGAAGTAAATGCATAAATTGTTATTACGTTTGTGCGACATTCGACCCATCCTTTCCTCTGCTTGCACATGTGCCACCTACCTTTGCTTTTTACACTGTGTCCCGAGCATCATCTATACACACCCAGTGACGTTTGTTTAATTCTATTAGGAACTTGAAAGTTAGGGGTTCTTCACTTGTTTTGTTCACCACATTCCAATGTCCAGAAACCTTAATCCGGCTCTATCCGAAGAGCTAGAAGTAAGAGGTGAAGCAACAGCAGCAAGTGTCTGTGGGGGAACAGGACATTCACCAAACTAGCCCCATTCCCTGCGCCCGCCTTACAGAGAGCCCTTAATTGCCTAGTTATAGTGCATCCTCTTAGCGTCCGAGGTGTGTTGGTCCAAAATGTTAAGTGCGACAAGGATGTTTTTTTTGTTCTAAAACTTACTAGTGAATGTGTGTTAATCGAAGGGGCCGGTTAATATCGACCACAGGGTGGGACCGATCGATTGATTGCTGGAGATGGCAATTGTTCCTCCTGTTCATTTAGCTGCTATAACTGTTTAACAGAAAATGCTGGCGCCGTAAAAAACAATAATTGTGTCTTTCCTCTAATCTAAACACACAGCTGTTAGAACATCAACAGTCTCCGACCCAACAGATAAACAAGCGTGTGCGATTTGAGGAAGAGTCAGCAGGGGGAGGGGAGATAGGAGAGGGCCTGCGCCTGTTTCCTTTGCGGGAGCGAGCAGGAACCATCTGTTAATTACAAACAGATAGTTTGAAAGCTCACTTCCGAAAGGGAATCGTCAAACGTATACGCATTGCCATTGAAAGCAATGCAATGCGTGCACATTTTTTGGCAGCAAAACGGAATCGATTGCTAAAGGTCTTTTTCCTAAGCAGCGCATGCACACTGCGTAGGCGAGACCTAAAAGAAACACATTCTAAAGAAGTGTTAAAGGTCACACTTACATTTACATTCATTGCTCTCCTATGGCAAGCAATGAATGGTAAGAGACAGGACCCTCCATGGGTTGTGCAGCGTGGAGGGGTGGGGACTGTAGTCAAGCAATCAAAGAGAGGTCTTCCAGGGGTGTGATTTATGTGGTGAAAATGTTATAAAACGGCAAGGTTAGGAAAGTCAGCGAAAGGCAACTCCAGTGCATAGGAAAAATGATGATGCAAACTTACAGTGCCTAATACAAGGGCCACAGGAGCAAAGAGTGTGGTCAACAGGCTAACACTACTCTGAACCAAGCACCATAAGTGGTTGCAACGTCTTCCAATCAGGTGTGAAATCCTGCAAGCCAGAAAACTAGAAAGTGAACCTGCATTCTAAGGCAATCTTTAATGCTGCCTGCCATGTAAGGTCAATCATTCAATCAGTATTTATTTAAATAGTGTGGCTAATCACCCGAGGAGTATCCAGGTGCTTTGTCGCAGGTGTCAGTTGAGGAGCCAACTTTCGACTTCCTTCTTGAAGTGGTTCAATGAGAGTGAGGTGAGGAGGTGGAGAGGGAATTCCAGCCTTCGGTGGCGAGGTGGGAGAAGGAGTGTCCTCCGGTGCACCTGCAGCAGATACAATGAGTTTGAGCAATCGCGAGGTGTGCAGAGTGGAGGTTTCTGGTTGGTTGATGGAAGGTCAGGCGGTGGTTCATGTAGTCAGGTGCTTGGTTGTGGAGGGCTTTGTAGGCATGGGTCAGGAGCTTGAACTAGCATCTCTTCTGTACAGGGAGCCAGTGGAGGACATTCAGGTGCTGGGTGATGTGTGTCCTCCTGGGAAGGTTGAGGATCAGTCTGGCTTCAGTGTTCTGGATTGTCTGGAGTCGTTGCATGAGTTTGGTGGAGATGCCTGGAGAGTGCATTGCTGTAGTTGAGCCAGCTTGTTGTAGGAATTCTGCACATATACAGAACTATGCCCAGGAAAATAGGATCTCTGTGAATAGGTGGTGTACCCACCTACCACATCCGTCCCCAAACTCCCAAACTGACTAGCTATAGTGTTTCATTTGTTCTCCATCTACAGTAGAGCTACCAATGATTAGATAACCCAGAACACGCACTCTATCTCGGGAACTGCGAGAGCCACACACTCTTTTGCTTAGCCACTCATACTTGTCCACAATGTGAGTAATCAGAGAAGCAGTATAGTTTAAAATGTTTATTTCAACTAACGCACTCTATGGTGCAGCACCTGACCCAATACTAGCAGCAGAATGCATGAACACAATATAGTCAGCATTGTTACAATACCATAGAATAAGAACAGGGATGTCATGTCATAAAAAACAGTCAAAAAGAACTGAATGACCTAACCACCCTCCCTGTGACAAGGGATAGTTTATTATAAAACAGAAGACCTCTGGGCTTTGTCAGAAGACCACCATATATCCAGGCCTAGATGCAATGTTCACATCGCAGGACAAGCATAGTTCTTCTCTCTGGATAGGTGTATCTCCAAGTGTGCAAAAACAGGTTGCAGTTGCAATATTAAAGTACACTATTTTCAGAAGTGCAGCTGTGTGTAGCAAGTTATGTCTACCTGCGGGGGACTGATCAGAACAGTATAACAAGGGGCATTGTTGTTTAACCTTGAACATTGTGTGCAGATTAAACCTCAGAGCACAGCAAAGACCTTGCAAGGTAGACAGTTTTCATGTGAAAAGAGCACAAACAGAGTCTTGCGAAATATATGGATGCAGTGTTTTTCGCAAAAGCAGCCTCATGGCAGCAAAGCTCATGCTAACTGAGCAATTGTCAACAATGGACCTATAAGCCTTACTACAACATTCCCCTCATATGACCCTCGTATGTAGAATAAATAGGAAAGCAAAGTCCAAAAAGCGTGAGCAGATATCAATAGGCGTGTCCATAAAATTTGTAAAAAGCAAAACCGAAAGTTTGTGCAAAAAAAACAAGACCTGGAAGAAGTCAGAAGACGAGAAAGCGAGAAAGCGAGGAGAGAGTATAGTACAAAAATCATTGAAAACAAAGCAATCGAAGACCCAGCTAATGTCTACTGGCAAAATGTACCTGATTAATCCATCAAAGTGTAAGTGCAAAAGAATGCAATATCCTCCAGAAGGACATCATTTTGGTCAGTGGAAAAGTGAGATGCCATCCAATTTAGTAAGCTGAAAGAACAAGGATGTTCTTCATAGTCGGGTGCTTCCATTAACATCGCTGGGTAACTTGTGTGCTATTCAATGTAGCTCTGTAGTGAGAGATTCTGTGAAGCCTCACAGATATCCCCTTGTGCCAAAATACCAAGGACAGCAGCACGCGCCATCAAACCAATTCTAGTACACTCCTCCTCATGAGCAACTAAGGGGCCATTAGCTGATCGAAATCCGGGACTGGACATTACGTGTTGGTGAGACATAAATCCAATGCCCTCGTAAAGTCACAGCGGAGGCACGAGAACACAAGTTGCACGCAAGTAAAGTAAGCAAAAACGGAAGGATAATCCATAAGGCACAGTCTGTGTGGCAAGAGGCAGTGTACCAAAGCATTCATGCATCCGGTCACAAAGCAGTTGCAGCTGGCCTGGTCTGCGCAGTACCACAAGAGGAGCAGACATTGCGTAGCAGGCACAGCAGAAGCAGGATTCCCACCGCCAAAGACAGTAGTAACGGAAAACCGCCAAAGATGCTGGAAAAGATAGAATTAATGAATGCAGGCATCACGCCAAATATAGTCTGAAAAGAAGTATTGAGTATTCAACGCATTGAATGTTCGATGAATCAACTCCCCAAAATGTAGTGGGAGGTTAGTATTTAAAAGCGTTTGAATCTCAGATGCCGTACTAGCCACCAGAACTGTGAAGGTTTCACGTGCGGAAGTCAATGCAACTTCTTGTTGCGGTAAAAGCGTCTTTAATCTGCTCAGCTTGTTTAAATCTGCTTTCATAGTTGCGTTTGGAGGCCACACTGAACTATCTTGTGGCACATGCGTGGTCGAAAAAGTACATTATTGCAACAAATTACACGCTGGGAAACTGTTACAATGTAAGGAATGCCAGCCTGCTAGCCACAGCATATTTGGTTATTTAAAGTAAGATAGCTACCGTTAGTAAGCAGTGTGAACATGGGAGCAATTCTTGGCGTTGGTTCACCCTTTAAAACACACTTGAAATTTGGAGCTGAAACATTACATGCTCCTTGCAACTGTATGTTTTCACAGACCAGGGAATGTCCCACAGTGGATTCACAATCCTCCCCTGTTGGGTAAACCTCTGTGTTGTCCCTCAAACATCGACAAGTGAAAGGCAGAAACCACAGTTCGTGTAAAAAATCAGTTCCAAGGTGTTCAAAACGGCCCACAGGGTAATGCTTCATCCATAGCCAAATTCGATTCCGCTACCGAAAAGGGCAAAGGGTCTATTTTTTTAATGTACAAAAGAGTGTAAGTGGCATCCTTCATGGACATAAGTTGCTGTTTGTCTGTCAAATGAAAAGGAGAAAACAAAGCGGTTGCATTCAAAAGCTCCCATGGCACTTTTCCCATTTTCAATGTTTGCAAAGTCCATGCAAATTGAATCACTGAACGCAATTGGTTTTGACCATGATATAACAGAGACACATCTTCTTGCACAATGTCGATAACAGAGGAAACAATATTATCTAATGTACAAATACGGGAAGACTGTGTATTAATGATGTTGTCGACAACAGCTAAAATGTTTTCCAAGCTTGCCTGGTCTATCTCCCGTAAACAGGATGCTGCTTCTATTTGAGCCATTTTCCAAATTTCATTGTAAGCAGCATATATCCATCTTTTTGTTCTTGGAGCTCTCAGGCCTAAGACAAAATCGGGCAAATTAATATGATTGGACAGCAAAGATAAATGTTGTTTAACAGACAAAAGTGTTGATTGCTGTAACCATTGTTGACACAATTTACCGACAGAGTAGGTCATGACAATATGTGTATGAGAAATTCTAGAGTTGAGTTTGTCTTGTTTATAATCGAAACTAGAATTATGAAAATGAAGTTGGCGGGCATTCAAACTAGTTGGCCGAATTTACCAACCTAGGGGATGCATGTCAGATTCATTAACTGAATTGTTTTGCAATAAACTTTGTAAATATTCAATGGCATAATTTGTGTGTGTGCGCCAATCGTTATATTCACCTAATATTGGAATGGCTGATGTGGAAAATGAGCCCATAATCCTATCGATGCCCAGGCCGCTGGCGCAAACCGCCTCTTAGTTCCCATGTTGAATAATTACCAAATAAAGAGACGGGCGCTGGAAGCAGGAATCAAGAACAGAGTTTAATTCTCATGAGGAGAGCCAGTCATTTCGGACACGAAACACAGTGTCTTTCGGGAGGTGCTCTAACAAGTGAGCTGAGACTCTTGCTTTTATACCTTACAGAACACTTGATAACACAATCAGGACAGTATGACGCAAAAGAAAGACATCCCTATAATCCTCGTGTCAATCCTACCCCACATGTGTTCACAATGGGGACCCTTGACCTGCTGATAAGAGGGGAGGGCAATCACGTAGCTGAGTGTTCCGTCAACTGTTTAGGATGTGTGCGCCTGATCACAGCCCAGGGGGTGGGGTGGCTAGGATCAATAGTGGGTCTCTTGAGGAGGAGTGACTTCATACAATAAGGGCAGTAAATGGTATCTCCTGGCTTAGGCGATGGCCTCGGACATGTGTGGTCAGCCGGACTCGGGGGAAGGGGTCATCAAGGAGTGGTATTCATGCCGCGTGGACAATCGAGCGCGGAGGGAAGGCTCGTCAACAGAGGGGTATTCATGGAAGGAAAGGAGGTGTTGGTCAGGCGTGGCCGTGACTCTCAAGGACAGGGCCTTGCAGAAGAAGAAGGTTTATGACTTGCCCATGTGAGGAGAAGGGAGGGGTAGCCAGGGTGGACACAGGGACAGAGTCACACAGAGAGAGAGAGAGAGATCTTATGACCCGTACATGAGAGAGCGGGGGCAGCCAGGTGCAGCTGGGGAGGGCTATGTCAGCTAAGGCGAAGGATGCCTCTTCAAGAGGGAATGGAGGGGGTTTTGTGCGGGTCAAGCAGGAGAGTTGCCTTTCACAGCAGGGTCGCGCAGAGGGAGAGGGTTTCATGGTCTATGCATGAGAGAGGGGGGGTAAGGTACGCGCAGGTGGGAAGCCGGGGATTCCAATGGGTAAAAGGCCATGGTGCCTAAACTGGCTGTACATATGCATAGGGGTATGGGCTCTTACTGGCAGAGTGATACGGTCAATAGTTTACGGTATTCATGGTGCTCACAGGGAGAGGAGTGGGAGAAGAAGGGGAATGAATGCTGTCTATGTACATCAATTTCTTCAACTTTCACAGTCGCCCCTTTTTACATAACAGCAGTCATTTTTGCAATTGATGGGTTTACAGGTAGACAGGCATCGTTGATGAATTAGCATTTTGTCGATACTAACATTTGGCGTACAATCATAGACAGTCGAGGTGACGGGCAGAATGCAGCACATAGGAAATTACATTTTCGTTGTGTTCCTGACAATTAAACGCACTACATAGCATAAATCTTTCTAACTTAAAAATGTGACCAATGAACAGTTTTGACCAGGTAGTTGAGAGCGGAATTCAGTTCAATACACAAGATTTCTTCATCACAGTGTCTTTGTATCATTGAGCCATCACTGGTAGGCTCTAGTCCGTGTACTTTCGTTGGCGCTGTTGAGCACCGGCGGGGGAGCTATAGGTCCAGCTCTGTTCTATCCTTACGCGTTGCAGGGTGCGGTCAGTCCTCTGCTGTTAGACCACAGTCCTGTTCCCTAAACAATCCGTTTGGCGGCGCCTTATGCTCGGCACCTACACTTCCGTGGCAACACCCTATTCCCACTGGTATGCAGTTCTTTTCCTTTGGCAAAAAGTCACGTGGGAATGAGGGTGAGTGTGGTTCAAATAGTCGATAGGAGAGAGAGGGGGGGGGAGTTGGGTCAGAGTTCCTAGGACACACAAAAGGGACCAAGGGAGCAAAGGATAACAAGCAGGCAGGCCCATCAATCGAGCCCAAAGAAGGGGGGACGGAGACTCCAGGCACACGTGGGTTAGCAGACGGAGGGCTTCAAGGCGGCCCGTCGTTTTTCTTTTTCCACGTTGAAATTGCGGTCTCGTCCCGTATCCTGTTGCTCTGCGGCTCCACCTTTGGTCGAGGTCACACGTGTCCCAAGATCTGCAGTCAGGCTGTATGTCGCATCTGACCCATCTCCTTCGGTGATCGTGAATCTTTGAATAGGTACAAGACAAGGTTTCAGAGAAATGGCAAAAGAAGATATCTACGCATGTGAATTCCTCCCTCAATTCTACGCATTTGGGAGATACGCTCATTGGTCACAGTCAGAGGTCCATTACTAAGCAGTGCATGTGTCAGTATTCCTACTGGGTTCATGGCAGGTCTATTCATCGTCTTATTTATAAGTCAAGTGAGGTAAATGAGATTCCCATCAACTGTGCATTACATCATATTCAACATTACAGAGCATTTCCCTTCAGGACTGGCTAACCTTTTCGCCAGGGCGGGGGTGCCATCATCGAGAGTCAGGCAAAACAGGGTTTTCTCGGGGGCCAACAGCTACTCATGGTCATCATGTTTATATTCGGGACAGCAACTGGGGTCTATCAAAAATGGGGCGGGGATGTTTCGGGCGCTTGCGCTTGGGTGCAAAAGGGGGTGGGGCAATCTGGGCATTGGGGGTTCAATCTAGACGTTGGCGTTCGTCTCTGAAGAACAGACACAAGGTGCCATTGACATACAGTTCCCCTATAAATGGCCAGATTTGGGGGACTTTAGTCGTCTTACCTGTCCTTTCCTTCTCAGCCAATTCAAGTTCATTCATTTTGCAGAAAGGAGAGGCAGTAATATGGCGAGATACAATCATTTTAGTTTCGGTCAATTTCGCTGAACACCTTCGCGTTCAATATGTATCAAATCAGACTGGTACCGGTGGGGTACAGTTTTACCAAAAAGAGGGAGAGAACATAGGGAGACTCTCATAGAGAGTGAGAGTCGTCCGCAATCTAAACGAGCCATTCGGTACACGTATGACATGTAGAGAGAGAGATAAGGGGGTGGAGAGAGAGAGAGACAGAGAGAGAGACGTGTACGAAAATAGGTCATTTAGTGCGCTCACAACACGGAACAGCAAAGGTCAGGTAACACGCAGATACAGACAGAGAGAAGACATAAATTCGTACATTACACACACACAAACTCAGACAGGGAAGACGGCACATGTATTACACATATACAAGACATTCACGACAAGACAGGAAACAGTTGTTAGCCTACAAGATCTGTTTTTATATATATCCTACGTATCTTTACTATCCTATTTATCTACGTGCTTAGCTCTTTCTACCCTTCCCCCCTTTCCCTTCTCGCTTGTCACGCCTGCGAGCGTTCCCAATTACCAATACTCACACCTCGGTTGGTTGATCAGTAATTAACCTGGTCGTGCTAGTTACCCATGGTTGGATCTTAAACCATTTTTCTGTTCCCTCCTTTGGTGGGAAGTTCTCCAGGCTGAGGCAACGGCAAGTATTGATCGGGAGAACAGTCGGACAGCTTGGCTATATCTATAAGAGTGTGAGAAAGGGGGTAGTGCATTTTGAACATCAGCAACATTTCTAACTTCCTAGACGGGTGGTGCCGTGGCAACCCTTACCCGTATAATTTTTCTTTGTCCTTTCCCTACCTAGTCAAACGTCCAGTTACATTATTTAACACGTCATTTCCAGTCAATTTCTCGTCATTCAGTACCTGTCCAGTTTCTATGTCAGTCCATCCGCTCAGTCGCTATGTCCTAAGGAGGAACAGTCATGTTAAGCCTACGTCTTTTAAAAACTTATCGTTATAACGACTACACACATATTCCCTCCTTCCCTTTTTCGTCGGTGGTCCGACCGTCGCTCTTCCACACTTCAACCGACGTTCTGACGTGACCTGCAGAAGGGAGGGAAAAGAAGGGGTGGGGGGGGCGCAGTATTCAAAGTACATCAGCATGTAGTAGTCCAAAAATGTTTTTACCTACCACCTACTCGACCTATCTCCACGTACTGCATTTCTTTACCATCTCGGCGTTTAAGCCTAGAGGGACCAGTAATGTCAGATAGATGATCATTGACGATCTACATATCTACATGAGTTACTCGGTCGTAACCCTCTCTGTCGGGTGCAAGGGTGACGGCCAGGTGGCATTTTTGTGGTGTCGTTTTAAGGGTGTCTAAAACACTTTTCCTGGCTGCCTGCGATACATAATGTAGCTGCTAAATATCTGATCCCTTTTGATCTACATCCTTCATCATACTTATTCTTCGCTCACAGTAGTAGGGCATCCAAAACTCATTAATGCAACTGCTACAACCATGCTTTCTTTTTCAAAATACTTTTAATAAACGAAATTGGTGGCAGTTCATTGCATAAAGTGCAGCAGTGCAATAAAAATCGTATTAAAATTTTCTTACAGAGCAAGCATGATGCATGTCAAGAATTCAGTTTTAATTAATTCATAAATTCATTATCCAATACTCATTCTTTATCTAAATTACACCAATTCATTTTCCAAATCATAATCAGTACCCACCCTAAGTCAGTTCATTATCCAAGCACATACTCAACATCCTTCATATCTACTTTCATTATCCAAAAACTGCATATAGATCTCGGGACAACAAGCTGCGCAATCAGGGTGCAACAAGGTGTATTCAAAACGTCTCATTTTGTGTCGGCGCCATTTTGGGAGGGGTCAGGCGAGTTCCAGCATAGTCAGAATGTCTCTAGTCTCGCATGGTTGGCCCAGAACCTTCCGTTGGCAGTTCAAAAAGTTTTGTGCTATGTGGTTAACAGTCTAACAATATGGACCATGAGTCAAAGAGTGGGAAGGGCGGCAACAATTTTCCTACCGGGTCATCCTGGTGTTCCTCCGGAACTGAACAAGTCTGTGCCGTGGCTGCATTTTAGCCATTTCCAATCCGAGGCTGGTGCCGGCAGGAGTTGCACCGATGTCGTGGTTCCCAGTGAGGGGGCGGGGGCGCCCATGAGGAGGGATCGGGGTGCCCCCCCGGCTCTCATAGAATCTTCAAGGTCGAGGAGAGAAGGCATGGAGCGTGTGCCCGTCCTGGGCAGAAGACCGCTTTTTGATGTTGACCCTCTTTAAGTAAGAGCATTGGGGTGTCGCTGGAAGCCTCCACCTGGAGGGAGGTGGGGGAGGCTCGTTCGCGTCACCTCCCCCTTCCAGCGACCCCGCGCCGTTCTTCGGCTCCGTCGCTTCGATATTGGCCGTGCTGGCTATTGAAGATGGGGGGGGGGTGGTCGGCGGCTGAGGCAAGACAGCCCCCCCTTTTCTCTTGACATGTGGCGGGACTACCTGGAACTGTCCAGGCGTCGACATGTGGCGGCACTACCTGTAACTATCCAGGAATTTGACATGTGGCGGGACTACTTGCAAGCGCCGCCATTCTCGCTTTTGGCTTCGGCCTTCTTCGTGGGTCGGACCAGGCGAGAGACAGAAGGGGGGGGGGTGGTCGGTGGCTGAGGCAAGACAGCCCCCCCCCCGTGGCCTGCGGGGCAGCAGAAGAGGAGAGGAGGAGAGGTCTCTGTCATTCTTTGGACCGCCTGCCCAACATCATCTCCTCCTGACCGTGGCCAGGCGAGCCCCTCGTGCCTCGAGGCCTCGCCTTCCGGATGGGCGTAACCGCGAACCTGTTGCACTTCGGGAGCTTCCGGAATGGGGGTAGGTACCTATTGGATTGTTTCTATTTCATGTGACCGTTATTTGGGCGTGGCGGGCAATGAGGCAGGCATGTTGGGAGCAGGAACAGGCAGTGAAGCCTAGCTACCTCGTGGCTATTTTTGCTGCCAAACTTTTCGCCATTTTATATTTCTTATTATGAACTATTTCTAATGTTTCTTATTTTTAGTGAAGTCAAAAGCTCATCAGGGGGTTACTGACTTAGCCTGATTTCCTTTTCTATTTTTCTTTCTCTTCCTTAGCGTGTTTCAAGCTAAAGCTTTCTGTTAGTAGGGAACGGTGATCACTTCATATTTTTTATGTGTCCTTTTCACTAGGGGGTACTTCTGGACGGACCAGACGAGTTCCCTCCAATAAATGGTCCGGGGTGGAACGAGATTATCGATCAAAAGGGGAACATATATTCCTTCATTAGGGTATCATCCTGGACAGACCGAGCGATGTACTTCCACTTACTAGGGTAGCCTCCTGGACGGACCAGATGGTCTACTTCCACTAAATGGCCCATGAGCAGGGAGCATATGTCCTCCATAAGGGTAGTCTCCTGGGCGGACCATGCGAGCTACCCCCAAATAACCAAACAGTGGGGAGTGGGTAGGACTGACGAATTCACAAAGGGGCATAACCTACCCTTTACTACTTGCAAAGACTAGATAGAATATTTCTATTCCACGTTGTTTGCAGGCAGAAAATACCTCAAACGAAACAATTCCTGGAACAACAGTGTCCAGGCAACCAACCAATCAGTGGGGAGAAAAACAGGCATGACGGATTACAACGGGGACAAATGTCTGCATTACCTGCCCTTCGCTATCCAAAAAGGAAGACAGAATATTTCTACTCGTCTCAGTTTGTAGACAGGGAAGATCTCAAAGAACAACAATCGATTATTAATCGACTTCAAACAATCCAGTGGGGAGAAAAGTAGGCATGACGAATTACAACGGGGACAAAAAGTGTGCATTACCTACCCTTCTCTATCTGCAAAGAGGGACGACGTTCCTATTCGCCGCTGTTTGCAAACAGAGAATGTCTCGTTCTCAGAAGAGAACCAATATGTCAAGTAGCCTTCAAAGCTAAATGAACCAATACCAACAATATCAGTATACAAATACCGATTCCAATACAAACAATCAATCAATCAGGTGGATAGAGCCACCCTACCAATCAGGCGTAAAAACACCCTACTTAATCTTACCCGGACCGGACCATACGGATAGTTCTTCGACTCCCTCCTCCAGCGCCCGATCGTTCTCTTACTCCATGTAGCATTCCTATGGGATTCCAGTCAGGACAATAGGTCACTCAAGAGACGTCAGTTCAGAATTGGTGAAGTTCTGTCGATCGGCAGCCGGGCGAGGGCCCTCTCAAGGCAGGCATGCCCCGATCATTTAGATGTTCACTTCTTCGTCTGGATCTCTCTTATCGGACCCTATGTCACTGATGGGCCCCACGTTGGGCGCCAATTGTGGAAAATGAGCCCATAATCCTATCGATGCCCAGGCCGCTGGCGCAAACCGCCTCTTAGTTCCCATGTTGAATAATTACCAAATAAAGAGACGGGCGCTGGAAGCAGGAATCAAGAACAGAGTTTAATTCTCATGAGGAGAGCCAGTCATTTCGGACACGAAACACAGTGTCTTTCGGGAGGTGCTCTAACAAGTGAGCTGAGACTCTTGCTTTTATACCTTACAGAACACTTGATAACACAATCAGGACAGTATGACGCAAAAGAAAGACATCCCTATAATCCTCGTGTCAATCCTACCCCACATGTGTTCACAATGGGGACCCTTGACCTGCTGATAAGAGGGGAGGGCAATCACGCAGCTGAGTGTTCCGTCAACTGTTTAGGATGTGTGCGCCTGATCACAGCCCAGGGGGTGGGGTGGCTAGGATCAATAGTGGGTCTCTTGAGGAGGAGTGACTTCATACAATAAGGGCAGTAAATGGTATCTCCTGGCTTAGGCGATGGCCTCGGACATGTGTGGTCAGCCGGACTCGGGGGAAGGGGTCATCAAGGAGTGGTATTCATGCCGCGTGGACAATCGAGCGCGGAGGGAAGGCTCGTCAACAGAGGGGTATTCATGGAAGGAAAGGAGGTGTTGGTCAGGCGCGGCCGTGACTCTCAAGGACAGGGCCTTGCAGAAGAAGAAGGTTTATGACTTGCCCATGTGAGGAGAAGGGAGGGGTAGCCAGGGTGGACACAGGGACAGAGTCACACAGAGAGAGAGAGAGAGATCTTATGACCCGTACATGAGAGAGCGGGGGCAGCCAGGTGCAGCTGGGGAGGGCTATGTCAGCTAAGGCGAAGGATGCCTCTTCAAGAGGGAATGGAGGGGGTTTTGTGCGGGTCAAGCAGGAGAGTTGCCTTTCACAGCAGGGTCGCGCAGAGGGAGAGGGTTTCATGGTCTATGCATGAGAGAGGGGGTGTAAGGTACGCGCAGGTGGGAAGCCGGGGATTCCAATGGGTAAAAGGCCATGGTGCCTAAACTGGCTGTACATATGCATAGGGGTATGGGCTCTTACTGGCAGAGTGATACGGTCAATAGTTTACGGTATTCATGGTGCTCACAGGGAGAGGAGTGGGAGAAGAAGGGGAATGAATGCTGTCTATGTACATCAATTTCTTCAACTTTCACACTGAGGCGTTCAATTTCTTAGCAGACGCCAAACCAAAACACGTGGTCTGGTATACTGCATTAATTAAAAACAATATTTGAGTGGGGATGAGGCAAGCATGATGCAGGGTCTCGGAGTATCGCGCCTGCCCGTCCTTAGAACCCCACATTGATTTTAGATCAATGGTTTCCTCCCAATGCTCATAACCTTTTATGGACAGATCATGGTGGAAGGAAGAAGAATAAATTAATTTACAATGTGTTAACATGAGTTTCTGAGAGGAGGGGCTATTTAATTTAAAATAGAAATATTCAGGATTAGATTTATCAAAATCTGTAAAGTATGTATACTTTTTCTTTAGAGTTTTATGAACTGCCTTTCAATGGCGTAGGGCAATGCTCCCACTGAGTGTAATTTACAATAGGACATAATGTACTAGCTTTGTGTATGAAATGATGCCCATTGTGTTGGTAACAGAAGAGGTCAGCAGAATTAGCAGAATTCATATACAAGTCTTCAGCATTAAAAGCAGCATAATATTTTGAATCTGAAAACAAAGCTTGAATCTCATGCACATCTCAATCATCAGATTGAATGTCTTGAGTAACCACATCACCCAAGATACTCTAAAAATGTACGTTAGTTAATCAGCTTTGTTGGACCGTGAATTTGGAAATCCACTTTATCCCAAATGATACCATCCGAAACTGGGAACGCTGAAATGTTAATAAGAGTCTGGTCATGCTTCATGATGTGTGAAGATAAATGGGGTGCCAAAATACCAGCAACAGAGTTCGCAGCAGAGCGTTCAGGCAAGTAGTGACCATTGACCAATGGACATAAAATGAAAAATCAACATTAGTATCAACCAGATGTAAGTCCACAGAGGGACCAAATAAGTCAGTTTAAACCAGGTGAAAAAAATGGATAATTTTTCTGGGTTGCTTGAGGAGGCGGAGGATGAGTCAAATGAAAATCTGCCACGGTGTAAAGGAGTTTCCGGCAAATCCTGCAAACAGTCACTTGTGGGATATGTGTATTCAGCGGCTGCGGTGTCAGGTGAAAAAAGAGGGATGGTAGAATGATCAACAACAGTGTCTATCTCAATGACAGTGTCGTTTGGCAAAATGGATGATGTTATATTCTCTCGAGTACTTGAAATTATTGGACACGAAACAGCAGGTTTCACACTATTCAGAATTGGCCAGATGTTGTAACTTGACATTGTCCACTGAGATGTATCTGTTGTCTTTGCGACCTGGAAGAGGAGATAGAATTACTATCTGAGTACCCTTCAGGCCAAGCACTGGAACCGGTGCACAATAAGACTGACCAAATTCTTTTTTGTTCTCCACCTTTTCTCGGACCAGATCTCCAACTTTAGGAATCCAGCTAACCACCGGATTCTGGAGTGCTGTGTCAGTTTCTGAAGACAAATGTTCGGTACAAAAGGGGGTGGTGATGGACGGAGCATCTGAATCAATCAAACACTCACACCCAGTCAAAAGATCTGGGTTTAATCCATCACCGTTCTTTAGCCCACTCTGCCACCCCAGTTCAGACATGGCTATATGCAAATCAGTCTGACCCTGTGCCTCATGGGACCAGTCCAGCCCGAACTGCCAAGCCATGTCTTTCCTGGTCCGGAAACAAGCTTCCGAGGACCGGTTTCTGGCATTCCAGCCGTCTTCAGCCCGGCTTGCTTGAATCCAGTGGCAAAGTGAGCAAGGGACTCACGTCTGAGCATACCCTGCCACACTTATGGCGGCCAAAAGCGGTACAAAAGGGGGTGGTGATGGACGGAGCATCTGAATCCATCTTGGCCACTGGATTCAAGATAGCCTGGCTGATGAGGATTATGAATCCGAAACCGGTCCCAGGATGCTTGTTTCTGGTCCAGGGAAGACATGGCTTGGCAGTTTGGGCTGGACTGTTCCCATGAGGCACAGGGTCAGACTGATTTGAATATGGCCATGTCTGAACTGGGGTGGCTGAGTGAGCTAAAGAATGGTGGTGGATTAAACCCAGATCAGTTGACTGGGGGTGAGTGTTTGATTTGCTCAAACGCTTCGTCCATCATCACCTTTTGTTTCGCTTTGTTCACCCTAAGTTGGCAGGGTATGCTCAGACATGAGTCCCTTGCTCACTTGGCCACTGGATTCAAGATAGCCTGGCTGATGAGGATTATGAATCCGAAACCGGTCCCAGGATGCTTGTTTCTGGTCCAGGGAAGACATGGCTTGGCAGTTCGGGCTGGACTGTTCCCATGAGGCATAGGGTCAGACTGATTTGCATATGGCCATGTCTGAACTGGGGTGGCTGAGTGAACTAAAGAATGGTGGTGGATTAAAGCCAGATCAGTTGACTGGGGGTGAGTGTTTGATTTGCTCAAACGCTCCGTCCATCATCCCCTTATGTTTCGCTTTGTTCGCCCTAAGTTGGCAGGGTATGCTCAGACGTGAGTCCCTTGCTCACTTGGCCACTGGATTCAAGATAGCCTCGCTGATGAGGATTATGAATCCGAAACCGGTCCCAGGATGCTTGTTTCCGGTCCAGGGAAGACATGGCTTGGCAGTTCGGGCTGGACTGTTCCCATGAGGCACAGGGTCAGACTGGTTTGCATATGGCCATGTCTGAACTGGGGTGGCTGAGTGAGCTAAAGAATGGTGGTGGATTAAACCCAGATCAGTTGACTGGGGGTAAGTGTTTGATTTGCTCAAACGCTCCGTCCATCATCCCCTTTTGTTTTGCTTTGTTCGCCGGAAGACAAATGTTCAGCAGCAAGGCTGGCACGGGTCTCTTGTAGATTCTGTAACATAGCGGAATGATTATCTACGTCAAAAGTTGCAGTAGCCGCCGCAACGTCTAGACCATCAAGGTCCGTCAAAAACATTTTGATCACAAAGAGCATTCCGTATGGGGTCTGCCCACCCAGAGGTCTTCTAGGGAGATTGTTAAGTGCACGTTAGATGCCATACAAATGGGCTAACCAGTTCCTGCCAGTACCTAAGACTATCTTTCAAGGATTGCATTAAGTCACGGGTCATTCGCTCCACAATTGAGTTGCCCTCAGGCCTGTATGCAGATGAAAATTGTGCCAGCACCCCCAAAGACCTAATAGCATCCTTGTACGCCTTAGAGGCGAACTCTGGACCTTGGTCGGAATCAAAGGTGCTATAGGCAAAAATCCCTACAAAGACACGTAAATCCCTGATGACAGTTCAAGCATCAGCACTGCATTGTGGCCACACCCAAAGGAATATGGTGCACAAATCAACTGCAACTAAAATATATTTATATGCCATATCTGAAGAAAAGGGACTGCAGTGATCAAGATACAAACAAGGAAAAGGCCAATTAGAAATGCTAAGCGGTCTTTGTGGTGGACGTGTTACTACAGAAGGCTTGATTTGCTCACAGATGTCATAAGAAAGCACATCATTGCGGGTCTGTTTATATAAATCATGCCACCAGTACCGTTGCTGCAAAATAGAAACAGTTGCAGATACTCCAGCATGTGCCGAAGCCATGCCTTCGTTAGTGGTTTTGATTAAAATGTGTCTGCGGTCCGCGTTGGGAATCAGCTGAATCTCCAGCGTCTGGTATTCGCAGCTCAGCAAATTGTGCAGTACAGTGTCCCAGCGCCTGATTTGAATTCTCCAATTACCATTGTACCTGCAACAGTAGCATATGCTGCTGAGTAAGCATGTTTAGAAGCCGTGGCCGGTTGCGCCGAACCATCAGTGTAGATAATACAGGTGTAGTCTTCCAAAGGAAGTAAAGACAAAGGAGGTGGATGAACATATTCATACTGTAAAAACTCCTGTGTCTGAAGAGAGGCATCAAAGATAGAAGTGACCACCGGGGAAGTCAAAGAAGTAGCCCATTTTATCCAACAGGGATGTAAAGCTTTTGAGTTTGGCACACTTGCCTTCGTAACTGCTTCTAAGGCAGGGTAAGGTGTAACCACCAAAATGCATATTCCCTGTGCCAGGGTGCGTTCCTTTAGGACCTCCATGTGCACAGCTGTCAAAACTTTGTCGACAGTTGAAAACCTAATTTCGGCCGAAGTGTACAAATGTGATTTGTATGCGATTGGTATTGTTTCTCCTTCGTTGTATGTCAAGTAAGTGAACGCCAAGGCACGCGGTTTGATTTGTATCACCAGGTTAGTGTGGTTATTACATGTCAACAAGTATTTAGATTCGAGCAGGTCAGATTGCAAAGAAAGTAAAATAGCTGAATGTTCCGGTAACCAGATAGCTTTTGAAAAAGTAGGTGGTATCAGAGCATAAAGTGGCTTGATACGCTGGGCATATTCGTGAATATAAGAATGCCATGAATTGAAAAATCCCAGCAATGACTGAAGTTTTTTCAGCATGGTTGTAGATTGCAACCCTGCGCATTTTCCCAAAAAATGAGGAACCAGGCCTCGACCTTTATTGTTGAGCTCATAGCGCAAGAAAAGCACCGCATAACAAGCGATGTGAGACTTTGCAAAATTAAACTTCTAACTGTAGCCTGCAAAGTGCCGAATTATGCAGTCAACTCGGCACCGATGCGGCCATAATTCGTCATTTGTGAGACGGATATCATCAACATATGAATATACATCTGGGTCATTTCTGTCTAACAAAGAAACAACATGTGCAGCGAATACTCCGGGGCTGTTTTGTAGCCCATTGGCAAACACCAGTATTTTTCTGTATTCCACCGGTTGTGAATGTGGTCCATTGACTACATTCAGGGGACAGATTGTGGCTGTAAAAACCATTGGAAATATCAAGTGCTGTTTTATATATTTTATGAACTATGCTGTCCGCTAAGGCAGAACTATGGATATTCTGTACCGCAAAGGTTCGGCAATGGGAGTTCAAATGCCGGTAATCAAAAAGTATGCAATAAGACCCATCAGGTTTGGATACAGTAAAGAGCGGATTATTTATTGGGGATATACATGTTTCAATCACTCCTTGATATTTCAACTGAGTGAGAATATCGGCAAAAGGACCTTTTGCTTCCCGTTGAATGGGATATTGGGGTTGTGGTTGAGGCATCGATTGGAATGGAATCTCATGTGGTGGGGAGTCTTTATCCCAGCCAACTTGAGTATGGTACACAGCCGGCGCCAAGGACAAGGCCCACTCAGTTGCAAAAGCCTCAGCATGCTCCTTGGGAACATAACGTGAAAAACTAGGAAGTATCACATCCTCCCTGCGAGCCGCGGCCAGAACAAGAGGTGGGGTCTCTCTGCCTCCTTCTACAAAATGTCATAGGAAGTGGTCAGATTCTCCCAAAAGAATCCAGTGATTACACACTCAATGTCACCCTCTATATGAACATTTATTTCGTACAGCCGATCCGGGGGGTGTCAGCTGTCTCCACAGTAATGATGTTTCAGTTGCTGTCACCTCCAGACAAGGACACTGTGCCTCCCGCACTGTGTTAAATTCTGTTGCGCTGTCTAGCAGGGTTACTGCCCAAGTACAATCCAGTAGTCGAGTTCTCACTGTCTGAGGCATATTTCGCTGTTAAAGCAGCAACTTTTTCTTTTGAAAAGGGGCGCGGAAACGTGGTTGCTCTTCCTACTTCCCCTTGGAGTCAAATTGATGAGGTTGTTCACATCCCTTTGCAACCTGTTGACTCTTGCCACGATCCTGGTGATCCCCACCACCAGCTTGTGAGACGGATTTGTCCTGTGAAGAGCTAGGAGAACGCTGATCAGGGACTTGAAATCTATCAGGAGTCTTAATTTTCACGCGGTCGTGGAAGTCATAAATACGCTCAGAAGATTTATGTGTTGGGGAGCTAGTACGCGACCCCTGTTTCTGTTGTTCTTTTTGCCTCTTTTTTTGTTTATCCAGTTCTTTTTAGAAAAGACTGGGCGTCCATCTGTGTCAGATGGCACTTCAGACTGAGTTTGAGCCTGTATTTGCAATTGAGTAAAAGGTTTGTTCCCCAAACTATTGCGGGCAATGTTTTTATAAGCCTTTGTAGTAAATTTTAGGTAATTTGAGTGGTTTGTCCATCTAAGGGACTGCTGCCAAGCCGTTAGCGACTTGAAAGCTCAGAGCATCGCCTTTGACATCATATCAGCCACCATGTCGAAAACTCCCACCAGACGCATCCCCAGTTCCACAGCCACTTCAGCGCCGTGTGCATCCTGAACATGCTTTATCACGGAGGAGAGGACAGTCCTTGATGGTGTGCCGAAACACTTCGGATATACAGCTGCAAACACATTTCCCCATGTGTTACAATCAGCTCACTCGGGAAGCAAATCTTGAGGCAAACTAATAGTTAAAATTTGGTGTTTTTCTCGGGAGAGGTATTATGAAAAACAGCTTTGCGCTGTCCAAACTTCTCAGCAAGCCAAAAAAGCAGTTCATCCTTATTAGTCGGATGCTTGCCCATCACCAAATTAACCATAACGGGGCTGATAGTCACTCCACCAACCCCCGCAGGTTGTGGTACAACTCCAGGTGGAGCCATATGGAAAGCACGTGACACAAACTGCATTACAGCCCTGTGTACATGAATTAAGGAAGTATGCAACACCCACAGTTTGTCCAGCGTAGCAGCTGTCAACCCATGCCGGTGGGGTGCATACTCAGCTAACACCGACCATGTAACCCCTTCGATTGGCAAAGGACCTAAATGGACCGGCGTATACAGGTGAGGAAGGGTGCCGTTAAACCAAATACGATGTTGCCAAGCTGTAAGCCGTTGCAGTGTAGTCATGAAACAAATTGTCATCTGCGTTCACTGTCGAAAGGTGACCCAAGAGTAAATGACTTCAAATGGATCCGCAGGATCCGCTCCTACTACAAAATCAAAGACATCCCTTCATCAGGGACACCATAATTTCTCAAGAAGTCCCTGAGTGGGGCACAATTGTGTGCAGTAATCTTATGTCCCATTACGAAAGTAGGAATAACAACTTACTAAATGGCAGCACGAGGGCAAATAAGAAAGTAACCTTCTTTATATAACATCAAGCTTGAAATAACCTATAAAAACATCCATATAGGAGGTTGTCCCATCACAGCCACCTCCGGAGGCAGAAGTGAGGGTATAGTGGACATGCACAAGCAGTACTCAAGTGTCTCGCAGAGAAGAACCAGACCAAACGTTGTTGGCGCCATGTTGTAGGGATTCTGCACATATACAGAACTATGCACAGGAAAACAGGACTTTAGTGAATAGGTGGTGTACCGACGTACCACATCCATACCCAAACTCTCAAACCGACTAGCTATAGTGTCTCATTCGTTCTCCGTCTACAGCGGAGCTACCAATGATTAGACAACCCAGAACACGCACTCTATCTTGGGAACCACTGGAGCCAGACACTCTTTCGTTTAGCCACTCATACCTGTCCACAATTTGAGTAATCAGAGACGCAGTATAGTTTAAAATGTTTATTTCAACTAATGCGCTCTATGGTGCAGTACACAAGCCAATACTAGCAGCAGAATGCATAAACACAATGTAGTCAGCATGGTTACAATACCATTGAATACGAATGGGGATGTCATGTCATAAAAAACTGTGGAAAAGGAATGAACGATCCCCGTGAGAAAAGATAGTTTATTACAAAACAGAAGACCTCTGGGCTTTGTCAGCAGACCTCCATACCTCAAGGCCTAGATGCCATGTTCATATCGCAGGACAAACATAGGTCTGCTCTCTGGAAAGGTGTATCTACAAGTGTGAAAAAACAGGTTGCGGTTGCAATATTAGAGTACACGATTTCCAGAAATGCAGCTGTGTGTAGCATGTTATGTCTAAGTGCGAGGGACTGAGCAGAACAGTATAACAAGGGGCATTGTTTTTTAACCTTCAACATTGTGTGCAGACTAAACCTCAGAGCACAGCAAAGAAGTTACAAGGTAGACAGTTCTCATGCGAAAGGAGCACAAACAGAGTCTTGCAAAATATATGCATGCAGTGTTGTGCGCAAGAGCAGCCTCATGGCAGCAAAGCTCATGCTAAATTGGCAATTGTCGACAATGGACCTAAAGCCTTACTACACGCTGTTGATGAAGGCCTGCTTCACTGTTTTCCTGGTGGGGAGCCATTTGAAGATTATTCAGAGCCTGTGTATCGTGTGGAAGCAGGCTGAGGCAAGGTCGTTCACATGACGTTTCATGGAAAGTTCACTCTCCAGTATGATGCTGAGGTTGCGGGAATGGTCTTTTTGTGTGGGGGTAGGTCTGAACTCTGCTGGCCACCGCGAATCATTGCAAAGAGTGATGTGTCTGCCAAAGATCAGGACTTCTGTTTAGTCAGTGTTGAGTTTTAGGGAGTAGTTTTTCATCCACGTCGTGACTTTCTAAATGCCTTTGAGGAAGTTAGAATTTGTCAAAATGGGGTTTGCTGAGAGTGAGAGGATGAGCTGAGTGTCATCAACATAAGAGATAATGTTGATGTTGTGTTCTCTGATGATGTTAATGAGTGGCGTCATGCAGATTTTGAAGAGGGTGGGGCTTAGGAATGATCTTTGGAGTACTCCGCAGATGGTGTGTTTCGGTTGCGAGGAGAAGGGTTGGAGGCAGACTTTCTGGGTGCATCCCATGAGGAAGAATATCATCCATCTTAGCACCTCATTTGTGATTCAGATCTCCTGTAGCAATGAGTGTGTGGTAGGAGATGGTGTTGAATGCTGCGGAGAGATCCAGGAGGATGAGGGCGACTGATACTCCTCTGTTAAGTAGGGCTAGGATGTCATATGTTGATGAGATCAGAGTTGTCTTGGTGCTGTGGTTTGCTCTGTATCTGGATTGTGATGGATCCAGTAGTTTCTTTCTTTCCAGATGATCGGTTAGTTGAAGGTTGATGGCTGTCTCCAAGACTTTGACAGGGAATGGGAGGAGGGAGATGGGATGGTAGTTCTGGAGCTCTGTATGGTCTGCCAAAAGTGTTTTGAGAGGGGGTCTGATTTCCGTGTGTTTCCATTCATCAGGAAAGGTGGCTGTAGTCATGAAGGAGTTGAGGATGGTGGAGAGATGGTGTCTCATCTCACTGTTTCCGAGGTTGAAGAGTCGATGTGGACACAGGTCAGTGGGTGCTCCTGAGTGGATTAAGTTCATCGGGGTGCTTGTTGTTAGTGTGTCAAGTTGATTCCATGGGGTGATCGTGGCTGGTTGCTGTGGTTGAAATGTTGCCTAGGAGGTTGGTGAGTTCGGGATTGAAGGGTCTGTAAATGGTTGCTTTATTGTTGTGGAAGTGGTCGGCAAGTGCGTCGGAGAGTTTCTGATGAAGATGGGCAGGTGAACACTGAGACGATAGTGATGATAGTGAAGAGTTCCCTGGATTGGTTTCTGCTGGTTTTGATACAGCATGTCAGAGCTTCTTTTTAAGTGGTTATGATATGGCGGTGGTAGTTTTAGAGGGCTGTTTTGTAGGTGGCTCGAAAGTGACTTTCCAGCTGGTTCACCATCTTTCCCAGTTGCTTACACCCACATTTTGATGTGTTAAGTTCTGGTGTATATCTGCTGGTATGTTTGGTTGGTCTGCGCATTTTGGCTGGGTTGGTGGCATTGGTGATCCAGTGTTGAAATTCTCTACTGTATGGTTCAGGTTGGTTTTGATGTCTGCTGTTGAGTAACCTTGGACCAGCTGAAATAGGAAGCACTGTGTCATTTGGGGGTGGTGCTTGGCAGACCTGTGAGGGTGAAGTGTATGATGGAGTGGTTGGTCCTAGTGAGTTTCGATGTGTGGCTGAATCTGATTCTGTTGCTGTACATGAAGATGGGGTCCAGGGTGTGTCCTGCTCTGTGTGTGAGGTCAGTGACAATCTGCTTAAGGCCCATCTTGTCTAGTCTTTCCAGGAGGTTGGTAGTGTTGGTGTCAGTGGTGTAGTTGAGGTGGAAGTTGAGTTCTCCCAGGAGGATGTAGTGATTTGAATTGAAGGCGAGAGGGGTGATGAATTCGGCAACTGCATTGAAGAGGCCTGTTGGTGGTCCTGGCAGTCTGTATGTGAGGATTCCTTTGATGGTGGTTTTGGCTTCGGTGTGGAGCTGAAAATTAATGTGTCCATAAATGGTGGGGTGTCATCAATGATGATGGTGCAGGTGAACGATCTAATCTTTGTGTACAATGGCGATCCTTCCGCCATGCCTGTTGACGCTGTCTCAGTATTTCATCTTGTAGCCACTGGGAGTTGCTGTGGCAATGTCTCAGGCCGATGTGGGAATGATCCAGGTCTCTCAGATGAAAGTCATGTCAGGGCTGATGGCGTCCCAGATTTTGGTGGCATGTTTGCAGAGTGATCTGGCATTGATTAGGAGGCAGTTGAGCTGATCTGGTAAAATGTCAGCCTCTTGGGTTGGTATGATGTTCTTCAATGAGGTGGTAATTCGCAGAGGGGTGGTGATGAAGCAGCAGTCGATGCGGGTCAAGCGTCCTGCTGTGGATCATGGTGATGAAAGGCAGCAGTTACTATGTGCAGGGCCCATGGCACAGAATCCTGCAGTGGTGTAGTTGGGCAAGGGTTTCTGGTGCTGGGTGTGGTCCAGGCATGGGCATATGCAGACAGGCTTGCCCTTGGCAGGTCCACTGAACAGCTGTGCTGTGGCCGTCATTAAGTAGACCTGGAAGCAGCTGCGGCTCCTGCAGGTAAGAGCGGTGGGTGGTGGGACCAGCTGGGGGTATTTCGAGAGACGACCATGAGGGATAGTTAATTATTCATTTAATTTTCCCTCGTGGTCGTCCCCCAAAATACCCCTGAGCTGGCCCCACCACCGCACAGCTCTTACCTACACCAGCTGCGGCTGCCTGGAAGGTGGAAGGGGCTGTCCAGGAGGTGGGAGGGCAGGGTTTAAAAAGCGCACAGGAAAAACAGAAGTGAACAGGAAGGCAGTGAGAGAAAGGCAGCAGCAACTATATGTAATAGCACACAATACAACTTTCACAAGTTACAGCAGCAGTGGGGAAAAACAGGCAGTGTAACAATTACATAGTCAGGAAAAATACTGTCAAAGTGAAGAAAAAGTGATAATGCCTGGAACAGAGAAATATAAAAATGCTTTCAGTCTTACAGTGTTAACAGTATTGCGGTAAAGAAACAAACGTAAGCAGTACTGAGCGGGGGAACTAGGGCTCAAACTAGGTGAAGGTAGCTGGAGGGCCAGGAAGCGATTCCTCTTGACTACGTGACCTGCGATCGTGGGGAGCGGCAATCATGACCCAGGAGGTCGATGCTTCTCCCTCCTGAAGTGTGTGTCTTCGTGAGATAACTTAGATACAGCAAGTTAGGAGTAGCACAGCTTTAAATCATAAATCTGGTGAATCAATTTAAAATAGGTTGGCAAAGGCTATTGCAATCGGGAAGTGCGTGAAGTCACACTCAGAGCCACTTCCCAATGAAAAAGTAGCCCCAACATTATTAGCTAAAAGGGTCGCTGTATATGGTGACTAGAAATTGGTCGGTGGTGTCGGGCAGGCCTCGACACAAGAAGATGAATGGAGACAAATAAACGATGAGTTATGAGCCAGAAAATGGGAAGCCATGGGAGGGCTGTTAAACCACAATGTAGATACAGCATGTCTCAGTTCAAGATAGCACCAGTGTTTTAAATGGGCGGGTACTCACTGGTACTGAATACTGGCACTTTTACTTTTTTGCCTTGTGAGTACCGGAACTTCTCCAGGCCTGAGGAGAGTACCAGTACTCACTTGGGCCCTTCTGGTTTTGGGAAAAACTGTCAAATGGGCATGCGCCTAGACCCCTAGCTGCCATGACCATTTTCCAGTGAGCAGCCTCTGCTTTGAATGAGTCCATGGCATCACCCTCAGTCAGTCAGTCAGTCAAAAAATAACTTTATTTGGTTTATCATAACCATAAAGCATATACATCACAATTATTTATTATAAAGATTAAAAGCGAAGCGTTTTTCAAGTCCGTTAAAATATTTACACTTTCTATAAAAAAGGGGTGTTTTCTTTTCCTAGCCTTTAATCTTTCCCAGCTTTCATGAGCAAATGTTCTACTAATGTCATGAATTTTGCCCCTCGACATGTTAAAATGTTCGATGAAGCACCCATCCAACTTGTTACCGCATGTCTACAGGTACGAATGTTTAAGCCAATAAAGACAGATTTCAACAAGGTCCTTCTTTCTGCGTTTACTGATGTACAAATGCACAATAGGTGGCTTAAGGACTCTGTGTGGTACCCACATAAACGACATGCCTTTGTTTGCTGTTTATTTTTCCAGGAGGGGACCAAGTCCTTCGAATTGTGATCACCAAGTCTAAAAGCCATGAACCTCCTTTTTAATGACAATCGGAAATGTGCTATTAAGTAGGGTTGTGGTTTTAGGCTTAAATATGAGTTTATTACGACCCATGCATGGCGACGTTTAACCAATCTCCTTTTATCTTCCATACATGATAAAACCTTCACCCTGTTATTACAGACTTTGTTGAAAGAGGATCTTTCCAACTTGCTGTTCCATACTTCTTCCAATTCTAGTACCTCCAGGGCGATTCGCAAGTGATCACCCCAGGTGTTTGGGTTTCTTTGCTCATATTGTAATTTTATTTCGGTCGAGCATAGGTTATTCAAAGATCCAATTTCTGCTGCTCTGAATTTCCAGCATAATTTTACCAAGATTGCTTTCCTTTGGAATTCTTGGTTCTGGAGCCCGAATTCCAATCGTATCTGTGCAGGCGAGGAACCTTTAAAGAGATTGAATACTAATTTGTAGATCCTGATTTGTAATTTGTTTAGGATCTCAATTTCTCGGCCATGCCATGTTTCCAATCCATACGATAAGGTTGGGAGCAATTGTGCGGCCATTATTTTTAAGAGATAACCATAAGGAGGGCATTCCAATTTCTTGTACAGTTGTTTGTAGGCAAAGATTAATGATTGGGCTTTCGCTGTGATCTCCCTTTTCTGGTCTACCCGGGATAGATTTCTTGCCAATTCGATGCCCAAGTATTTATAAGCGCTTGTTTCCTCTATTTGTGACGTTTTTGCATACCATTTGTTTTTTCTTGGCCTCGTGCCCACCAGTCTTACCACCTTGGTTTTTGATTTGTTTAGTTCCAAGCCTTGTTCATCCAGGTAGTCTATTAGTTTATTTATGGTCCTTTGCAGCCCTATCGCGGTTTGGCTCACCACCACGACATCATCTGCATATTGCAGAAATTGGATTGGCTCATTCGCCAATTTTGGCGGATGTCCGTTTACTTTTTGAAGATAGTTATTTAAATATGCTAAGTATAAGTTAAATAAACATGGCGAGAGTACGCAGCCTTGCTTTAATCCGTTTGTTATATTTATTTTTGACGATACTCTTCTTCCGTCTCCTAACTTTACGGTAGCCCATGTTTCTCTGTATAATGATGTTATAGCTTCAATCAGTGGTTGTGGGAGTCCCCAGGCTTTAAGTTTCTTCCACAAGTGATCTTGTGGCACTCTATCGAAAGCAGATTTTAGGTCGATGTAATGGCATCACCCTCGATGCTGCAGGGTGGCATGAATGAGTGGAATCCTTGTAGAGGGAGCTGTTCTACTGGTCAGCATGTAAAACTGCAGCAAAAATGGCCACGTGGCTTTGGTGCATGGGTCTGGCTCCTGTCTTTCTTGTGGAATAAATTAGGGGGGTGGCTTCAATCCTTCTGGCGGGATCAAGAGACTGCACCGTTTTTCCCTGGTGCAGTGACAAGAGGTGACTTTTTTCTCCTGGTATAGGGAAATGAAGGGATTGCTCCTTTTCCTCCTGGTGCAATAGGATGCTAACCTTACTTAGGAAGGCCAACAGTCTGCCAAGATCGGTCTGTGATGTGCAGATCTCACATTCGAATCCAGGTGAAGATGTTTCAGCAGTTAATCCTTCCAAGGTCCATAGACTAGATAGCAAGTTCAAATCAGTATTAAGAATTTCATATAATAATGTTTCATGTAAAGAGGTTAGTGAAAGCGGTATAAAATAACAGTTTTTTTTAGCTTATGGAAATGTCCTTCCTTTGCCACAGGCCCACGGAGTAACATAAAAAAGGTGCTGTGGGTTAAGCAGAGAGCTGACTTTCTGAATCCCATGAAAAACTCAGGGAGTGTGCTCAGATTTAGGATCTGCTTAATATAGCACAGCATGTACACAGCTAGAATCTGTCAGACCACCAAATTCCAAAAAGAGATGTAAAGGTATCTCATCTAGGAGGGAGTAAATCTTAAACACACATTAAGAACAATACAGAGCACTGTTTAGGTCGAAAGCAGTAAGAAAAAGTAAAAGGTCCAGGGGACTCTAAACTCAGATTTGCATTCTCACAGTGGCGAGCATTTTCTGTGTGTTTGTGGAATCCATGTGTGGCATAGTACTTGGGCATCTCCAAAAATGATTTAAACATCAATTCGATAGGGAAGCTCAGTGCACCCATCTGAAGTAAGCCGCTCTGGATCAGGCTCCTGTTTGCCCATGTAGTAAGTCTGCCCTGCTCTGTAGACTCAAGTTTGTGTGTGATTTTATCTGTGTTGTTTTCTTTTGAGAAGATTCCAGACTGCTTAAAATTGTGAATTATTTTTTATTACTGGGCATTAACATATACTTGTGAACTCTGAATTGAGAACTGTCAGTCTTATCAACTTGATTGGCAGTAGATTTTTTTGCCAGGTGGTGCAGTGGGTAGGTTGGAATACTTTGGATAAAGTGTAGGCGTTCTTTGGCACCATTCTCTTTAGAACAGCAGAGCTAAGGTGTCTGAGGGATGGCAAGAGGGGGCACATAAGATAAAGTGCCCACTCCCAAAAATCCATTTAGCCACACAATGTATCAATGTCATCTGCATCTCTTGTATGTTGTGCATTAATGGTACCTCTGGGCCTTATAACAAAAAGTTGCTAGTGGGGTTTTCTGTCTTTGACAAATACTCCCTCTGTAACATGCACATTTTTTAAATCATTGTTTATTAAGCTGTAAATGCCCTACTTATGTAAATTCCTTATGGGACTGTCCCCACCCATTTCCACCACTTCCAATTTTAGGTCTCTCAAGATATGTCGGAGTTGCAGCTAATTATTTCTTGGCCCCAGGTCTGGATGCATCAGTAGTCGATGTAATACATCCAGTCTAACAAATGAGACTTTGTGATGTGGGTGGATTGAGGGCATGCATTAGGTTTCTTGGTGGGGTAAGATTTAATAGCTTTGAATTTAGGATGAAGGCTGTGTGAGCTTCTCATTATTCCTTCCAGTGGGACACAAAGGTGCACGTCCAATCCTTGGCTAGTCAGCATAGTGTACAGAGCAATAGATCCATATTTGCCAGTTTTAATTATGATTATATAGGTAACTGCAAAGGAGGTAGGCAGCTGATAAAATATTGACAAAAGAAAATGTTGTGTTAACATGTGAGGAGAGAGAGACTGAATGAGCACATTTGTGGGTGTGAATGATCACAGTGAAGGGGAGATGAAGAAAGAATGCAGAAGTACAGAATAAAGACATTTGAGAAGACAGAGATACTGTGAAGATTTCAGATAGAAAAAAAAGGTTGCATGTGTCTACCCATAACAATGGTAGAATGGGATTTATTGACATTCCAAAGACCAATATTAAAGGTATCCTTTTGCACATACAAGAGCAACAATCATACTCAAAAGACAACAGAAATGTCTCTATTACATGCTCAAAGAAAATCTGGATCCCTTCAAATGTTTGCCTGCAGCTCCGCCTCCAAGCCACACACCCTGGCACAGCCCCAAACCCCAACTTGGTGAGTACCTGCACTTATTTTTTTTCCATTTAAAGCACTGGATAGCACATGCATGTTGCATAGAGCCGAGAGCTAAAAAAACACACAGACTCCAAAATATGAGTGCAGTGCTGTAAATTTCAATCCAAATACAATGGACAAAACATCTTACACTTTATGGGGCATGATGTAAAAGAGATAAACCACAATAAAAATGCAATATATTATTGCTTTGTGATGGGCAGCTTCTCTCTCGCAGAGAAATGTTAAATTTCCCAAACCACAGAGTAGAAACTCCCTCCATCGTAATCAATTTACTTTTTCTGCACAGAAAATGCAAAATCCTTATTTTAGTGTTTGTTTTCTCTGGACATAATGTTTGCCGACCTAGCGCTTTGAACATGGTTACCGCGCTGAAAAGCTTTCGTATTGCGAACAGAGCTGTTACTTTAGAACACAGTGATGATACCCACCAAGCAGTAGACTGCACTATTCTCCTTAAGGATGAAGAAGGCCTTGGCTGCCACCTTTGCACTAATTGGAGCACCAGAAGTCAGTGAACAGAGGTTGTGTTTTCACGCTTAGCAAATGGAAGAACTGCTAATTTATCGAAAACGTTAAGCATTAACAGCTAGATGCATCAAGCGAAATACCGTTCGCAAAGGGGCAGATTCTCTGAATCTGCCCCTCTGCGACCCGTATTTATGTATTTGGGATGCATCATCCCAAATGCATACATCGCTATTCGAGATTGCTTTTAAGGAATCTTAAATTGAGATTCCTTAAATGCATTGCATGAATGTAAAATAGCTAGCGATGTTGCTTATAGGGGTCGCTATTAACCGTGAAATCAAACTTCATAGTAAATAGCGAAAACTGTGGAAAAATGCACTAAAGTGCATTTTTCAAAGTTGTATGTCACACACACATGTCCTTGGGACATGTGTGTGTGCAATACCAGCGTCCAGGTCAATATAAAGGGGTGCAACAGGGTGTCCTTTGGACACCCGTCACCCTTGAGATTGCATTCTCAAATTGCGATTAGCTAATTGCTATTCGCTAATTGAGAATTCCTCCCCATTCACTCCTATGGGCCTCTTGGCCCACAGGAATCAATGGGATGTAGGGCCAGATGTATCAAGGCTTTTGCGACTCGCAAAGGCTGAAAATCGCAGAATTTCGGCCTTTGCGACTCGCAAACGGCCGTTTTGCGATATTTCACATGTATGAAATAATCGCAATTTATTTAATCGCAATTATTTGCGATTCCTTCTTTTGCATAGCATTTAAGGAATCGCAAATTTTGCGATTCCTTAAATGATATGTATGACACATTTTTGGGGTGCGAATTAGTGCAAAAAAATCGCATTTTACCATAAACTTGTAGTTGGTGGTAAATTGCGATTTTTTACATAAATGCCCTAATTGTCATTTGTAAGGGTGGCATGTGACACTCATACATGCCCATAGGGCATGTATGTGTGCCACATGCACACACATGTAGATTTGAGGGGTGCAGCAGGGTGTCTTTGAGACACCCCTGCACCCTTGAAATAATTCTCAAATTGCGATTAGCAAATTGCGAATTCGCAATTTGAGAATTACTGCACAATCATTCCTATGGGCCTCCTGGCCCATAGAAATGAATGGGAAAATTATTCCTTAATTGCGATTAGCAATTTGCTAATCGCAATTAAGGAATTTTAAGGAATCGCTAAAAAATAGCGAAATTCTACATACATACCATTTTGCACTTCTCAAATAGCGATTCCTTAACAATCGCTATTAGAGAAGTGCAAAATGGTTTCTTGATACATCTGCCCCGTAATTCCTTATTTGCGAATCGCACTCTGCGAGTTGCAGATAAGGAATATTTAGGATTTGCTAATATTTTAGCAAATCCTACATGCATCTGATTTTGCGAGTCCCTAAATGCGAATCCTTAAACTTCGCAATTAAGGATTTTCAAAATCGAACATTGAGGCATCTAGCAGTAAGACTCCCCTCACAGTCTCGCAGGTGCAAGTTCTACATAACAAAAAAAGTATACCATAAAACGATCTGACATCCCTTTCTATTTCAAAACATAACATTCCATACATAACAGAAAAAACATAGCGTAATGGAACACAACACAACTAAGGTAACAGAACGTAACAGAACGTATTAACTCAACAGAAGGAACATTCCCAAGATCAGTATATTGTTTGAATAACTGTTTTACAAGGACAAGATCTGGTTTATCTAATCTCTTCGCAGTTCAGAAAGTATATTCCTGTTACTTGCTCAGGGTCAAGGGCTCGCTTCTCGTAGCCATAGAGACAGTGTTTACTATAATCTGGGAATTAAGAACTGTGTGCAGGAGCAATAGGGGAATGCCAAGAGGATGAAAGCACAGGCTTAACTTCAGTCACGCCGCTCCGTACAGTGATATGTGCGCTTGTGGATTATTAACCGTGATTGACTGCGATGACATAAAAGAACATTAGGTCACAGTTCACTGGCGTAAATCGTATGGAAGGGTTAGTAAATGTGTAAACAGTGTTACGGAGCGTAAGAATAGAACATCTTGTTTCACCCGACAGTAATTTGTATACCACAATTTATGCTTTAGGGTTCAAGGTTTAAACAGGGTCCCTTGAGGTAGTCACTTATTACTGTTTTATTTATTTATTTTTATTTTTATAAAAAGCAATTAATGAAGAACAAAACACTTCTTTTTTGTTTAAATAAGAGACCGAATCACACATGTCCACATGAGTCTAGTCCACAAACGAGCACAATTGATATGCATCATAACACCTATGCAACGTGATCAGTCGGCATTTGCAAAGAGCTGGCCACTTCGCAGCAACACCAGTCACGTTTTTTAGTAACGTTTGATCCATTTGACATGCAAACAATGTATTAGTTAAATTGTTAGATTATGCAGCAGATGTTGTAATATGTGGCAAATATGGCAGAGCCATAATTATATAGAAAACATTAGCAAACGAGGATATGTTGGCATTCAGTTTGAACTGCTCTTGTGGAAAATGGGAGGAGGAGTGCTGATGACAGAAACTCCATGGCTCGGAGACAAATTGGCTTATGCTTCCACTTTTCAGCTTATTTGGGACATTCTGTGATTATAAACATAACCTACTTTGTGAATGTATTTTAATGTCAATAACTCATTTTAAACTGTACATAATCAGGTGTATGCATTGGATGAAATAAATAACATAATAAGCTGTAATTGGTCAGTGAAATGCCAAACAAATACAAAAATTGGGGATGTTTTTCACATTCTGGACACACCTCTGGCTCTGCCCACTGATCCAAACCTCAGGGTATTCCCGCCTTTTGATTCTCCGCTGACAGTTCCCAAACTTTTTTTTTCCTCTTCAACCACTGCACCTACGTATCTAAGTAACACCTATTTAGCACACCCCTGAGGCCCCTGCGGCGCTCAGGGTCCACAATCCTTCAAGGGGGCAACTTTTGGCACAAATCAATAAATATCTGTGTGATATGGGAGTCTCAGGGGTCCCTCATCACATTCTACAGTGCGGCCATCATTTCTATATTTAATTTTAATTTAATTTAAAGGAGCTTGTAGAGCGCCTGGTGACGCCTCCCGGCGTGTCCCTGCGCTGTGGAGAGAGTGTGAGAAGGAGAAGAGGAAAACCCATCACCAAGTAAAGAGGCAGGTTTTTAGTTTCTTCCTAAACAGGATTTCATTGTTCTCCATCCTGATATCCGTAGGAAGAAGGTTCCATTTCCTGGCCGCCAAAGTCCGGAAGGATTTGCCTCCCATTCGGGCTTTTTTGGGGCGTGTGGTTCTGAGCAGACCCATACCTGAACTTTTTGCCTGGTATTATTAAATAATTATAATGATTTCTGGTCTTGGCGCAATGTAAAGTGCATGCGTTCTGAGTGCGTGTGTGAGATTTTCCTGCCCTCCCATAGGAATGCATTGGGAATGTGTGTGTCCCTGGTAGTTCCTGATGCATGGGGAGTGCAGGTGTGAGTTTAGTATGTGCGGACTCGTGTGATTAAATGCTGCGCAATGATGTATGCGGCGTGAGTGTGACCAGTGTGGAAGTGCCACTTCTAGAAGTTGGTGCAGACAAAATGGTCCAAGACAGGCTTATCCCGGAGGCAATGTGTAAAGCATTTGCGCCAGCACACAACAGCAACAACATCCTAGGCACACCACAAAAGGAACTCCACACAAGGTTATATAAAAATAACTTCTGTATTGTAAAAACACATCAGATAGAAGTCACACATGTACATTGTGCCAACTGGCACGGGCAATATTCACAAGGGATTATTTACAGGACAGGGCCACAGTCAGAATCAACATTTTTAGAAATAGCACTTCTAGAACTTAGAATAAGTATAGTACAAAATAACAGTTATAGATCACATCCAGTAACTACTGGGAACAGGTAAGTACCACCTACGCAACCCTAAACACCTTAGGAAAAAATTTGACGCAGGGAACCAGGACCTAACTAGGACCGCCTGTACTAGAAAAAACAACCACCTAAGAATAAAATACTTTTAGGGGTATAGGTAAGAACACATTACACATGATGCAAAACCAACATTCAGAGGTGTAGGGAAGGAAAAACACATGATGCATAAAACATACATTCAGCGGTGTAATAACATGGCACATGATGCATCAATACACATTTAGAGGTACCGGAGAAAACACATGATGCCTAAAACATTCAGAGGTGTAAAATCAAGGAAGACACATGATGCATAAAAACATTCAGAGGTGCCAGAACATAACTCAATAGCGCAAAAACACATGATGCCTAACAACATTCAGAGGTGTAAGATCAAGGTGCGTAATCATATTAAATGCATTACATTTCCTAGCACCACATCACATTGCGCACACTCACATTAGGCAATTACCATCACATAGATAATCACATTGCGCCTAAATAAAATCACATACCAGCCCGATCTAATAAAGGGGCTAATGAGTCCTGTGTCCAGAATGTCAGGGCGCGCTGCCATGCAGGGCCAGTCATTGGTGCGCCACTGGCACAAAACCTAAACGTTGCAGGTGCCCACTACTTGCTGGGCACCTGGGAACATCCCAAGACCTAAACTGTGACAGGGTCCTCACTGACCCTTAGGTGCAAACTGCGCCCACTGCTGGAGCCACACAGGCTCTGGGCAACACTGCGCAGAACGTTGGAGCCACATAGGCTCTGACACTACACATAGTCAAAAGTTGGAGCCACTCAGGCTCTAAAACAAATATGCCCCATGGAGCCCTCAGGCTCTGAAAACAACTGTGCCCCCTAGAGCCTCTCTGGACTCTCTGCACGAGTGCGGCCGTCGTTGGAACCTCGCTGGGCTCAAAAATACGTAGATGCCACCTCGAGCCTTGCAGGTTCATAAATACAAATGCCCCCGGGAGCCTTTTCAGGCTCTACACACCGTTGGAACGGCCCGCTGCCATCCGGAGCCGCTCTGACCAAGGGAACTGCCCAGGCAAAGTCCCACTCACCGGGACTCACGAGGCAGCTCCTCTTTCTCCCTGGGGCAGGCGCCGACAATGCGCCTCGGGCCCCCTTGCTCTCACCTCCTCGCTGTGCGGCGGCAGCTCCCCTCTCGGCAGCACGGGGCTCTCCTCGTCTCACGGGAGCCCCGCGAGCACCGGCAGTCTTTCTCCTCTCCTCGCGCTGCAGTGCCGAGGGCAGGACTCCCGGTTCTTCTCCCGGTCGGACTCAGGGATTGGCTGGCCGGGCCTACACTTCCGGGTCGTCGCGGGCAGCGCGGCGGCCCGCTTAAGGCACTTGCAGGCGGGGTCTCATTATCCGAGGGGTAGGCTCCCTCGAGATAAATACATAAAAAGTGAATACGCAGCGTGGGCAGCCACGGAAGGCCATAACAGCGCTACCACGCGATGAGGGGATAATTACAGCGCTCCCAGCGCTTTAAATGAAATAAAGCGCTCATAAGCTCTAGCAGCCAAATAAAGCGCTTCCAAGCGCTATAAATACTAATCAAGAAGGTCCAAGTAAAAATAAAGCGCTCCCAGGCGCTAAGGGGGACAGAGTCCATCAAGCCCCCAAGGCAAAGACTCCCATAGCAAAGGGGGTCCCAGCAAAAAGTCTTTCAGGGGTCCAGGACCTCAGCAGTCCAGGACATAAGGTGGAGCACAGCAGCTCCCAGAAAAGGAAAGTCCATCAGATATCCAGGGGCTAGGCAGGGCCCAGGGATTCCCTTGGGCCCAAGCAGCAGCACGCCCCTGGTAGGATTCAAGTCAGAAACAAGAACAAATTGTAAGGGGACACAGCCCCTTTTTATACTGTAAATTCCTTTGTCTAGCAGGGTTCAGGCAGTGTGAGAACCAGCTAGAACTGGTTATAGGGAATTCCTTTCACTGGCCAGGCTAGGGACATCAGATGCACCCCAGAGGGTGGAGCCTGCATTGTGGGGGGAAAACCCAGCCTCATTCAGGACCCTTAAACCAGACGGTCAATCCACAAGCAGGCCCAGGCTCACTCCTCCCCTCACATCAGCATGCTAAACACTCCATTCACCACCGGGGCAGACCCTCCCAGACTCTTGGAGCCAGGCTCACCAGCCAGCCACAGCCAATCACACGCCAGACACAAATTACACAAATATGCCAACTTCTAGAAGTGGCACTTCTACACTAGACACAATCATGCCGCATATACCATTGCGCAGCATTCAATCTCACGAGTTTGCACATACCAAACTCAACTCTGCACTCCCCACACATCAGGAACTACCATGGTCATAGATATTCCCCATTCATTCTTATGGGAGGGCAGGTCACTCACCACACATACACAGAGATCTGACGCACTTTACACTGTACCATGGTGAAAAAGTGTGCAGAGGCCTAAAATCACCAACACCAGGTCACAGAAACAGGCTAGGAAAAAGCAAAAAGTCTCGGGGTGAACCTGCCAAAAGGGCCGGGTCCAACACAACCCCCTTCCAGCCAAAACGCAGGGTAGACCAATCACTCCACTGACGGGATTCCCTGCTTTGGGCGACAAAACACGTACACGGGCCCGCACGGCAGGGACACCCTCCAGTTTTTTGCCACTCTGAACCCACATGGTTACTTCCAAACCAGAACTCTCTGGCCCAACTAGGATACCCCACTGGTACTCTCTAGCGGTCCACGGCCAGGACCAGGCCCTAGGCCATCCAAATGTCACAGGTCCTGTCCAATCCACAGAGTGGGGGGGGCAGTAATCCCTGGCACACAATAGCCATTCTCCACTCTCCCTCTCAGTGTAGCTACAACTACCACTGATCCTTCAACCTAGGGACCATACCCTCAGGCTGACCAGAGGTCACGGGCATGTATGCCCCACCCTACCTCTACTTCTGGGTTTCCGCACCCTCACAGGGAAGCACTCACCAGAACACAATTCTCCTACCAGATCAGGACCTCACTCCATCACTGGTCTACCACCTGGAAACTATTTCACTTCTGAGGTATAAAGCACACAGCACAGTCCCCTTTCAAGCAGGTGGGGAACACAGCACACAGCAAAGTCCCCTTTCCTCTACCTTAGTGGAAACAACAAACTGCAGGTGAGCCCCAGATCACAAAGCAAGGGCAGCCCCCTCAGACTCTTCAGCTGATCCACCTTGGTAGAGATTCCTCTTGACCTGGAAGCTTCCTAATCTCCCAACCTAGGATCTAAACCCTCAGGTTGCACCGGGGTCAGAAGTACACGTCCCTCTGCACCCCCTTCCAGAGTTTCGCACCCTCCCACCTTGGAGTGGTACCCCTGGAAGCCAAAACCGGTCAGGACACTGATTACAGATGCCCTTCCCTCCAGGTCAGGCTTAACCTGAACCTGGCCTCCCCACTCCTTGGGGAATGACCTCCAGAGGCCCCACAAATGGTCAAGCACTCTAGATGGTCAAATGCCCAGTGAACCAGGACTTCTGCACCCTCCACTTAGGAGCGGTACTGCTCAACACTAGGACTGCCGGAGTTCTGGTTACAGACACTCCCCATCCTCTAGACACTGGAAGATCTTCCTCAAATGACCTGTATGTACAGCCTAGGCCCTTGACCTGGTGCTCCCATAGGTAACCCTCCAGGCCCTGAGACAGGGTTTCGGGCCAACGTGGGACACACCGTCCCAAACTCACTCCGCCTCCTCTGAGACAGGACGTGAGCCCCTACACCCCTATCATCCTACTGGGACCTAGCTGGGCTACACATGAACCTCTCCCCTACACAGGATCATCAGATTCACAAGCCACAACTTTTAGATTCACTCCCTAATGCCTCTGTAAGACATCTAGCACACCGCCAGATGTCCACCTTCCTATCCAGTGCCTCTGCAGGACCTCCTGCACACCACCAGAGGTACACCTCCTGTGCAATCTCCTTAAAAAAAACTCACATCAACTCCTCCAGTTCAACACACCACTCATCCACACACTCCCCCTCCAGACTGGTGAGACAGTTCCTCACTGCCTCTGACTCTCAACCTGTACCCCTCTTACTGAGCACCAGGCACCATACTCTGGGAACTGGGAATGGGACTTCACGCACTGGACACATTTAAGCTGCCACCACTGGATCCTACCATACTGGGGAATCCAGACACACACACTACACTCAGGCGATAACCACCCTCCTGAGCTAGTCATTCCTCCTCCACACTCCCTCTCTTCCATCTACCCACACAGGGACAGGAACAGGGATTGGGCACTGGACCCAGCAAGGGATTCCTAATCTATGGGAACCTCCCCCTCTTCTGGCGTCCCGCCCTGTCATTTTCTCTCATCTGCCACTAAACATAAAGCACAGGAAAACCATCTGAAAATGACACTCTTAAGGAAAAACAAAATCACAAACAATAATCCCAAACATGTGACTATTTAAAAAAATGCAGAGTTTTGTAATGTAGCCAGCTGTCGCTGTGGCGCTGCGCAAACACAAGTCCTAATCCTCACCGCTGTCCACCAATGTTAGAACTGGCTATTTCTGGTTGGCTAAGGCTGACGCCAAAGCTAGGCAGAAACCACCATTCTAGTCAGGGCAAGGGAGTCACACGCCAAGATAACCCCTGCTCACCCCCTTGGTAGCTTGGCACGAGCAGACAGGCTTATCCCGGAGGCAATGTGTAAAGCATTTGCGCCAGCACACAACAGCAACAACATCCTAGGCACACCACAAAAGGAACTCCACACAAGGTTATATAAAAATAACTTCTGTATTGTAAAAACACATCAGATAGAAGTCACACATGTACATTGTGCCAACTGGCACGGGCAATATTCACAAGGGATTATTTACAGGACAGGGCCACATGGGCCACTGTCAGAATCAACATTTATAGAAATAGCACTTCTAGAACTTAGAATAAGTATAGTATAAAATAACAGTTATAGATCACATCCAGTAACTACTGGGAACAGGTAAGTACCACCTACGCAACCCTAAACACCTTAGGAGAAATGTCACGCAGGGAACCAGGACCTCACTAGGACCACTTGTACTAGAAAGAACAACCACCTAAGAATAAAATACATTTAGGGGTATAGGTAAGAACACATTACACATGATTCAAAACCAACATTCAGAGGTGTAGGGAAGGAAAAACACATGATGCATAAAACATACATTCAGCGGTGTAATAACATGGCACAAGATGCATCAATACACATTCAGAGGTACCGGAGAAAACACAAGATGCCTAAAACATTCAGAGGTGTAAAATCAAGGAAGACACATGATGCATAAAAACATTCAGAGGTGCCAGAACATAACTCAATAGCGCAAAAACACATGATGCCTAACAACATTCAGAGGTGTAAGATCAAGGTGCGTAATCATATTAAATGCATTACATTTCCTAGCACCACATCACATTGCGCAAATTCACATTAGGCAATTACCATCACATAGATAATCACTTTGCGCCTAAATAAAATCACAAGCCAGTTCCATCTAATAAAGGGACTAAAGAGCCCTGTGTCCAGAATGTCAGGGCGCGCTGCCATGCAACGCCAGTCAGGGGTGCGCCACTGGCGCAAAACCTAAACGTTGCAGGTGCCCGCTACTTGCTGGGCACCTGGGAACATCCCAAGACCTAAACGGTGCAGCTGCCCACTAATTGCTGGGCAGCTGGGAATCAAAACTGCGACAGGGTCCTCACTGACCCTTAGGCTCAAACTGCGCCCACTGCTGGAGCCACACAGGCTCTGGGCAACACTGCGCAGAACGTTGGAGCCACACAGGCTCTGACACTACACATTGTCAAAAGTTGGAGCCACTCAGGCTCTAAAACAAATATGCCCCATGGAGCCCTCAGGCTCTGAAAACAACTGTGCCCGCTTGAGCCTCTCTGGGCTCGCGATCAATGGGGCCTTTGAGCCTCTCTGGGCTCTGAAATAACGAAATGCCCCCTAGAGCCTCTCTGGACTCTCTGCACGAGTGCGGCCGTCGTTGGAACCTCGCTGGGCTCAAAAACACGGAGATGCCGCCTCGAGCCTTGAAGGCTCGTAAATACCAATGCCCCCAGGAGCCTTTTCAGGCTCTACACACCGCTGGAGCGGCCCGCTGCCATCCGGGGCCGCTCTGACCAAGGGAACTGCCCAGGCAAAGCACCACTCACCGGGACTCACGAGGCAGCTCCTCTGTCTCCCTGTGGCAGGCGCCGACAATGCGACTCGGGCCCCCTTGCTCTCACCTTCTCGCTGTGTGGCGGCGGCTCTCCTCTTGGCAGCGCGGGGCTCTCCTCGTCTCACCGGAGCCCCGCGCGCACCGGCAGTCTTTCTCCTCTCCTCGCGCTGCAGTGCTGAGGGCGGGACTTCTGGTTCTTCTCCCGGTTGGCCTCAGGGATTGGCTGGCCGGGCAAACACTTCCGGGTCGTCGCGGGCAGCGCGGCGGCCCGCTTCAGGCACTTGCAGGCAGGGTCGCATTATCCAAAGGGTAGGCTCCCTCGAGATAAATAAATAAAAAGTGAATATGCAGCGTGGGCAGCCGCGGAAGGCCATAACAGCGCTACCACGCGCTGAGGGGATAATTACAGCGCTCCCAGCGCTATAAATGAAATAAAGCGCTCATAAGCGCTAGCAGCCAAATAAAGCACTATAAATACAAATCAAGAAGGTCCAAGTAAAAATAAAGCGCTCCCAGGCGCTAAGGGGGACAGAGTCCATCAAGCCCCCAAGGCAAAGACTCCCATAGCTAAGGGGGTCCCAGCAAAAAGTCTTTCAGGGGTCCAGGACCTCAGCAGTCCAAGACATAAGGTGGAGCACAGCAGCTCCCAGTAAAGGAAAGTCCATCAGATATCCAGGGGCTGGGCCAAGCAGCAGCACGCCCCTGGTAGGATTCAAGTCAGAAACAAGAACAAATTGTAAGGGGACACTGTCGCGATCGCTCTCGCCACCACTGCGGGAAAAAGAAGAAAAGGCAAAATAGCACGATCTCTCCAAACGGACTACATGTCCCAGAAGGCAAAGCGGCTCTGGAGAGCAGGAAAGAAGGTTGAGCCTATATAAGCTCCTCCTCTGCAACTGGTCGGCGCTTGACAATTGTTATGGTGGTTTAGGTATTGGCGGATGGTGTTGTCCCCGCCGGATGTATACCGAGAAGAAACCCAGCGCAGACGAAGAGCCTGCGTGGTCAGAGAACATTCAAGCCTACGCCGAAGAAAAGCCTGCGTGGTCAACGGATCCAAGTCTACGCCGAGGAAAAGCCTGCGAGGTCAGAGGAGTGGAGAAAACTTCCGACAAGTCGCAAGTATTGCAAAAGAAGAACGGGATCGTTCTTCTTTCCCAGTATTTTTCTTTCTTTCAAGTTTCCCGCGTATTACGCTTTCTGATTTCATTTGTTCCCCAGAAGATCCCAAGTTCCGTAAGACAGAGTTCTTACTTGAGTTCATTATTATTGTACCCTATCACGACAATCTTGTTCCCAAGAGTTATTGAGAACAAGAGTCTACAAAGTAAATATACTTTTCTGTTTCCGAGAGTAGAAGAGCCTCATTGGAAAATACGCCATTGGAGAAAGTGAAGATAACTTTCTCTTTACCTATTCGGTTATCTCGGATTGAGGAACTGCTGTAAGCATTCAAAGACGAGAGAGTTTTATCTCTGGTAAGTGTCATTAATTGGGACCCGGGGAGGGAAGTGACCTCAAAGAGACAAGGCGCTTATACCTGTCCATTGTCTCTCCACGCTGCAGTCCGTCCCTCAACCGAGTCTTGCGGATCACCCAGACCCAGAAGGCAACATCCAAAACTCCGGCTCTTCTAAAAACCTTCTCACCTCCCGGCTTCTCGTAATACTCACTCAGAAGGTGATTCACACGTCACCACTGAGTGTGGTGTTTAGACAAGTCGAGGGGACTTTCATCTCATCGTTCCTGCTGGCCCGATTCCTCAGGTTAGTGGCGCGCGATTGTTCTTGTGCCGCTTGCAATCCCGACAGACACAGCCCCTTTTTATACTGTAAATTCCTTTGTCTAGCAGGTTGCAGGCTGTGTGAGAACCAGCTAGAACTTGTTATAGGGAATTCCTTTCACTGGCCAGGCTAGGGACATCAGACGCACCCCAGGGGGTGGAGCCAGCATTGTGGGGGGAAAAACCAGCCTCATTCAGGACCCTTAAACCAGACGGTCAATCCACAAGCAGGCTCAGGCTCACTCATCCCCTCACATCAGCATGCTCAACACTCCATTCACCACCGGGGCAGACCCTCCCAGACTCTTTGAGCCAGGCTCACCAGCCAGCCACAGCCAATCACACGCCAGACACAAATTACACAAATATGCCAACTTCTAGAAGTGGCACTTCTACACTAGACACAATCATGCCGCATATACCATTGCGCAGCATTCAATCTCACGAGTTCGCAAATACCAAACTCGACCCTGCACTCCCCACACATCAGGAACTACCATGGTCATACATATTCCCCATTCATTCCTATGGGAGGGCAGGTCACTCACCACACATACACAGAGATCTCACGCACTTTACACTGTACCACGGTGAAAAAGTGTGCAGAGGCCTAAAATCACCAACACCAGGTCACAGATACAGGCTAGAAAAAAGCAAAAAGTCTCGGGTGAACCTGCCAAAAGGGCCGGGTCCAACAGGGGGGAAGAAGGGAAGAAGAAGAAAAGGAGGAAAGAGGGGAAGATATGAGGTACATACTCAGTGATAAGCATTCCTATAAACAGTTAAAACTGGAAAAGATATTTAAGATAACCAAAATCACTTAAAAAGGAAAAAGGGTAGCTCAAGACATATATCTTGAAAGGAAAACGGTTAAAGGTGACCATAACATGCCCTTTTTGATTAAAAAAGGCAGTGAGGTGGCGAAGGCAAGATCAAGCCTATGATGATGTCATAGTAAGTTCCACCTGGTGTGATACAAGATTTTTGATGTGTCCTTCCAGTTGGTGGTGATTATATGGAGAGAAATGGCTAAGTAAATGCCTTTAAATGTACACACATAACATTGAACATCCCAAACAGGAGAGGAACCTCCCAGAAATATATGTACAACCTCAAAAGGGAAGTTCGTGGATAGTATGTTGTTTAGTTTTTACCATATACGAGACTGTAAAGATTTAACGATCGGGCAGTGAAAAGTCACTATTCTAACACGAGCAAGACCAGCATTTCTAGGATTCTAGCAACCTGAATTTGTGCAATTCATAAGGAGTGAAAAAAAGTCTGTTGTGAAAGAAATTAAGAGTCTTTGTGGTATTAGCGGAGCGTGAAGAGGTGTGTATTTTGGACCAAATGGAATCCCAAGTCTGAAATGAAAACTCCTGGGCTAGATCTTTTGCCCATAAGAGTTCCAATTTATAATTAGATCTTTCTACAGAAGGACGGGAGAGTAGGTTGTAAATGGTAGCAGCTTTAAGGGGGATAGAGAAATCAAGTGGAGAGGGAGAGGTCTGAAAGGGGGTAGTAGGACAGCAACCTTGAGAGAGAATATGAGATAGAGAGGTCTTCAGCAAGGGATATTGAGAATGTGTGTTGGAAATATTAAACGAGTAACAAATGTCTAAGAAGTCCCCCAGGGTCTTATCCTTCAATAAGTGGTCAAAGATGCTGATGCCTTTATCAATCCATTCCTTCCAGACAAGCGCTCTATTGTTGATCTTTAAGAGTGGAGTTTGAGAGAAAAAATCATTAGAGGAGAGATGGAAGCAAACAAGGAAAAAGCTAGAGCTTTGGAATGATTAAATAAGGGGGTGGAAAAATGCTTCAGAGGTTGAGACAATCGGGTGGCTGTGAGAAATGAGAAGGGTAAGAGTTGTGCGTGTTCTAATGTACTCCAAGCTGTTAAGGGAGGAAGAGAGGAGTCAGTTAAAAAGGGCCATATTTGTTTCAGTGTAAAGGCAGAGTGATAAAGCTTGATATTCGGAAAGTTGACTCCAACCAAGTCTTTGGGTTGTTGAAGACGAGAACGAGAAATCCTAGCCTTACGGTTATTCCATAAAAATGTTGTTAGAGAATGATTAATAATGCTAAAAAAAGACAGCAGAAGGGAGTCTGGGAGCATAGAGAGATTAAAATTAATAATAGGGAGGAGCAGCATTTTAATAGTGGCTAATCGAGAGCTTTTTAAGTATTTCTGCATGGTTGGTTATAATTGTTTCCCTAATAGTATTGGCATAGAGAATGCCTAAACATTTGATATAATTGGGATTCCATTGGAAGCCTGAACCAATAAACATATGAGAGAGACAGAATTTATTTAAAGGTAAAACTTCGGACTTATCAATATTTAATTTTTAACCGGAAACTAGGGAATATTGTAATAAAGAAAAAAGAGAAGGTAAAGAGGCGGACGGATTAGAAATGTATAATAAAATATCGTCTGCGTATGCAGTAAATTTAATATCAATATTCTGAAATTGGAAACCTGTGTAAGATAGCGAATGCCTGATTTTTTCCAGGAAGGGCGCTAAAGCAAGAATGAAAAGAAGGGGGGAAAGGGGACAACCCTGCCTAGTGCCTCTTCGGAGAGGAAAATGTTTAGATTGACAGCCATTTACCCAAATGGAGGTAGAAGGAGCTGAATATAACAAATGAATGTATTGGATAATTGGGGGGTTAAATCCATGCCATCTCAACGCACCAAACATAAAATACCAGCTTACCCTATCAAATGCTTTTTCAGCATCTAATGTGATGGCAGCAACTGGTGAATCCATTTTAGAAGCAAGGTGAATAACGTTGAGAAGAGTTCTTGAATTGTCGGTGATTGATCTACCTTTGACTAACCCAGATTGATAAATATTGATAAGGTCAGGGATAACATTATTGATGCGAAGGGCGAGTATTTTGGCAAACATTTTGCAATCACTATTAATTTATGAAATGGGCCTATAGTTTTTGCAAAAGGAGGGATCTTTGTCCTTTTTAGGGACTACACATAACATTGCCTGAGTGAAAGATCCCCTTGACTCACCTTTGCTAAGAAAATGATTGATCAGTGAAGGAAAATGAGGTATTAAGGGTTTTTTAAAGTGTAGACAAAATTAAACAGTGAAGCCATCCGGGCCAGGTGTTTTACCTTTGGGTAAGAGATTGATAGAATCAATTATTTCATTTTCTAGGATAGGAATATCAATGGATGTAAGGTCTATAAGATTGCCAGGAGGGTTGGGGATGGTTTGAAAAAAGAGTCAATTTGTGCAGAGGAAGGGGAAGACTCTGGAGTACAGAGGGAAGTATAATATTCGACAAAACAATGAAGGATTTTGTCATCTGTGGTGTGCCGAACTCCTGAGTTGTCAGTGATAGCTAACATTTTAGACTTCTGTTTTTTGATTTTAAGGTAGTTAGCATGAGATTTGCCTGCTTTATTCCATCCACCATACATTTTTGCGTTAAATTTAAGGAGATTATTATATGCGGAATCCCAGGAGTGTTGTTTTATTGCATTTTTACTTTGATGAGAGAGGATAGGGTATCAGTAGAGTTAGCGGTGAAATAGTGATGTTCAAGAGCTTTGATTTGATTGAGGATGAGGAAAGAGTCTGGAAGAGCTTTCCTCTTCCTCCGAGATACATAATCAAAAATGAAGCCTCTAGTGGTGGCTTTGAAGGCATTCCAAATAAAGTGAAATTGCGAAGTAGAGGGAAGATTATTGAGAAAGAATTCCTCTATAAAAAGCTTAAATTGCTCAACAAACTGGGATCTAGGAGAAGACAATTGTTAAAGCACCAGCGATGAGATGTGGGGGAAGGTTAAGGGAAGTCCATGCCCAAAGTAACAGGGGCGTGATCTGAGATAAGAAGAGAGCCAATTTCTGAGTTGGACATAAATTGTAGGGCATGTTGAGTGAGAAAAATGTAGTCAAAACAGGAATGGGATCATGAACGGGGAAAAAAAGAAAACTCCAGCGTATCAGGGTGGGAGGCTCTCCTTGTATCTATTAGACCTCGTAAAGTTATGGCTTTATGAAAAGCTTTCTACATCTTATAAGGGAAATATTTGGCTTGTGATTTCCGGTCCAAAAAGAGATCTATGAGTTGGTTACAATCTCCGCCCACAATAAGATCATCAACAGCATGCAAAGAAAGAAGAGTAGAAAATCCTGTCCTAAAATTTAAATGAATGCCAGTTGGACCATACATATTACAAAAGGAAAGTTGGGTATTGTTAACTATAGCATTTAAAAACAACCATCTACCATTATTATCATGAAACTCATTTTGTAACTGAACATTAAGAGCCTTGTGGAACAAAATAACAACTCTGTTTTTGTTATTCACTGCCTGGAGCAAAACACATTTCCTACCCGGTGCTTACGCAGTGAAGACAAATCTTGCAACTTGAGGTGTGTTTCTTGCAACAATGCTATATGACATTTCAATCTCGCTGAATAAGATAAAACTAGCTGCTTTTTAACAGGATTGTGAATACCTTTAACATTCCATGAGATAACACGAAAACCAGTCATCAATAAAATTTAAATATTGTTAGACATGAAAGTAAAAGCACGTCAAGGGAAGATAGAGGAAGATTATATAAATGCCAAGAGAGGATAAAAAGAAGGAGAAAATGAAGGGTATAATAAATAAGAACAATTATGCAATGTAATCATAAGGAGACAGGAATGAGTGAACAATAAAGTACCATACGCAGAAGATAAAAGAGTGAAGATATAGAAGAAAATAGAGCAGGAGGATAGTACAAGGGAAGAGGGAGAAAAGAGAAAAGTAGGGGGAAGAGAAGATATTAAAGTTGCGGTAAGTATAGTCGGTAAGAGTCAAAAGCAAAAGAGTGCAAAACCAACAACTCAAACTACTGTTGTACAAGTAAGAACCTCTAGTTAGAGAGAGAAGCCACTACGTAACGAATGCAGGAGAGTGTAGCAACCAGCAGGCGTGCAGTCAATCTGAAGCTTCAGCACTATACTGTGACAACTAGCTGCATACAATATTTAGTAGGTGAAGACTGTAAGCATAGGTGAAGTACAGCAAAAAAAAAACAAGCAAACATGTCCTGCATCAAGAGGCTTTACTGCGACCGATTGAAACATTGTCCAACAGCTGACAAAAAAGAGTGCCAAAATAGAGTAATACTGCCATTGTGACAAAAAGAAAAAGTTCTATTCATATGCAAGGATAAAAAGTCTATAAAATGTTAGTTGACTGGTTTTTCATAATATTAATAAATGCTGGGAAGAAAGCAGTAGCAGGAAGTTCAATAAAAGTTCTGTGAAAAAAGCTGCATACCGGCCGTTTTCAAATCCACTGCAGGAGTATACAAAATGGCAGCCACTATATATGAAGGCACTGAGGCATTTCAAGGAAAAAGAAAAAAGGCTTTAACCGACCATAATTTGGTCGGGAGACTTGCCTCAGCATTCTCAGCAGTTTCCGATGTATTGTCACCTCTTCGTGAGCAGTGGAGCTGTGGGGAAGTGAACCGTTCAGGAGAAAGTGTAGCTCGGCGCTACAGAGCTCCTCAGGTAGCGACTATCTTGCCACTGTGCGCGCTCCCTACAAACAGGCAAACTTAATGTGCAATTTCCAAAATTATGTGAATTAGACAGCATGTTTAAAAAATTTCCCAGGCCTGAAGAAAGAAAGACAAAAAAGACATTCATTGACATAGTGAAAACATTATTTTGGCTGTGCTTACATTCTTTGTTGGCAGTCTGTATGTGATTTGGGTGATGTGGTAGCAAGTTTTACCTGTTGATATGTGTGGTGGAGTCCTGACTGTTGATTGCCCCACCCCTTGCAGTAGCAGGTATGATGCATCGGAATATAGCCTTGTACCTTATTTATTTATTTGAAAAGTTTTCTAAAGTGCCAACATGACCCATAAGGATATCAGAATGCTGTAAATAAGAGCGGAATTGAAAGGTGGTAGAGGCATGAATAAAACAACATAAAAGACCTTAACAAACACAAATACAAAAAACAAGAGCAACCACCCATATTGTGGGACATGTAAAGTACTAGAAGAGCAAAATATCTAATGGAGCACCTAAAGAGACAAAATTACAATGGTGAACAGATCTATCAATGAGTATCAACAGGAAATAAAAGTTAGTTAAGGTGGCTTCAGGGCTATTGCTGTAGATGGTCATTCAGTAGTAACCATTTAACTTGTTGTTTGAATGAAGCAGTAGAGGGTTAGATCTGATCTGAAGAGAAATAGCATTCCATATTCGTGGTGCAAGACCAGAGAAGGCACAGTTGTAGGTTCTTTTCTTTTTGGAGTTTGAAAGCTTTATTGAATCAACAAGATATAAAAAGCAACAAGTTGACATCAGGAGGAACAAAATGAGTAGGAGAAAATAGGCAATGATAATGAATATTCAACTACTGATGCCACAAAGAAAAACCAAGCATTTTCTAATTTTAAGGGGGGGAAAGGGGAGAAGGGGAGGGAAGAAAGGGAATTGAAAAAAACCATGTTAAACAACAATCATATATATATGTAAGTATAAAATAAACAGTTATCGGCATAGAAAAGCAAAAACAAGTGCACAATAAAGCAGAAGTATAATTATAACATATGTGAAAAACCTAAACTGTGAAATTTAAGGAATGAAACTGCAGACAGAAGTACATATGTTCAAGGGGGCTTAAAGTTGTCAGAGGAAAGTGGAGTATAATGTTTGTTGACAGACTGATCTAAATGCAAAGTAAGGGGTAGCCAATAAAGCTCAGCAGTGTGAGGAGGTTTGCAAGAGGCAGCAAAGGTAACATCATGTCTGTGGGAGTTACAGAGAAGATTCCACCAACCATGAATGGAGAGATTGGTAAGGGACTTCCAATTGGAGGCTATGTGTTGAAAAGCGTGGGCTAGCATGAGATCAAGGAGACCCAATGAGTGTGGAGAAAGATCCAAAGAGTCTGAAAGACCACCTAAAAAGATAAGGGAATTGGAAAAGGGAGCAGAGAGTGTAAAGATGTGTGAGATGCGGGACCAAACTTGTTTCCAGAAGACTTGAACAGAAGGACAAAGGAAGAAAAGATGAAAGAGATCAGCTTCAGGGGTATTACATGTCCAACAGTTAGAGGAGGAAGAAGAAAGAAAACGAGACAGGGAAAGAGGAGAAAGATAGAGTCTATGATAGAAGAAAAAGATGGACTGAGTAAGGGAAGCAGAGCGAGAGGCCTTCAAAGTTTTAGTCCATAATCTATCCCAGAGAGAGATAGGCCAAGAACAAGCCAACTCTTTCTCCCAGGATAATTCTATCTTAGATTTGGGGCGGTCAGGATTAGGAGCAGAAAAGAAACGGTAGATAAGAGAGGCTTTAGGAACAGTGGAAAGTATGGAAAGAAGAGGTGAAGAGGGGGGAGGAGTTTCAGAAGAAGGGAGAGAATAATAGCGATCAAGGACAATTTCCATAAGTATATAATATTTCTGTGCGAATGAACGAGGGCAATGAACTTGCAACTGAAATTGAGGAAAGGAGCAAGGTGAAGAGCCATCAAAGAGATGATGAACCCAAATAATACCGTTTTATCTCCAAGAGGACCAGGAAATGGGTCGATTATGCAAAAGGATAAGCGAGTTGTACCAAATAGGTAAAAGTAGAAAAGATTCACGAGAGATGATTAGTGGGGAAAGTAAGGGTTTCAAAAGAGAAGAAGTATATTTGAACAGAGGAGGGATAGTATAAGGAGATTTGGAAGTAAAGAGAGGAACATCTTGAAATGATAAGGGTAATAATAAAGAGCGTTCAACATGAAGCCAAAGAGGAGAAAAAGGGGATAACTCTGATGAGAGCCATTTGGAAGCTTGACGAATAGAGAAGGATTTATGATAGAGTTGAAAGTTTGGAAAATTAATTTCTCCATTTGATTTGGGCTTACGAAGAGTCGCCAAAGATATACAAGGTTTTTTCTGTTTCCACCGAAATTTGGATATAATAGAATCAATGCGATGAAAGTAAGTGGCTGGGATGTGGACAGGAAGCATAGAAAGTAAGTAAATCAAAATAGGTGCAATCATCAACTTGACAGAGTCAAGACGACCCCACCAGGAAAGGAAGAGGGGGTTCCAAGAGGACAGTAAACGCTCAATTCTAGAGATGACTGCTTTCATATTAAGTTTGATAGAAGAGGAAATAGAGTTAGTGAAAAGAACCCCAAGATACTTTATCTTATGACTATCCCAAGCGAAGCCTGTGGAGGTAAAGAAGTGTGGGAGACAATATTTATTTAAGGGAAGAATTTCGGTCTTGTCGGAGTTGATTTTATATCCTGAGACAAGAGAGAACTTCTCAAACTCAGCTAACAAAGAGGGGACGGAAGAAATTGGATCAGAAATAAATAAAAGAATATCATCAGTATAAGCGGATAACTTGAGTTGATGCTCTCCATATGGAAAACCAGAAATCGAAGAATTGTTACGAATAGAGGACAGAAAGGGTTCAAGAGCTAAAATAAAAAGAAGTGGGGAAAGAGGGCACCCTTGACGGACTCCACGTTGTAGTGTGAAAGATGAAGTGAGCTGACCATTTACCAGAACTGAAGCTTTGGGAGTAGAGTAAATTAAAGAAATAAATGAGATAAATATTTGGGACCAAAACCATGCCACTTTAGGGAAGCGAGTAGGAAAGACCAATCAACTCTGTCGAAGGCTTTTTCAGCATCTACAGAGATGGTGGCCAGGGGGATAGAAAGAAAAGTAGCTTTATTTAAAACATTGAGGAACAATCTGGAATTATCCGATGTGAGACGACCTTTAACAAATCCGCATTGTTCTTTCCCAATAAGGGATGACATGAAGGGGTCAAGACGGAGGGCCAACAATTTAGCATACAATTTATAGTCAACATTAACCAAAGAGATAGGGCGGTCATTTTTACAGAATTTCGGATCGCGACCTTCCTTAGGGATAAGACAAATAGTGGCATCTTGAAAGGAATCTTGGGCAAGACCAGTAGAGCAGAAAGACTGAAAGAGAGAGAGAAGTTGGGGCAAAAGAAGATCAGAGAAGTGTAAATAAAATTCAACCGGAAAACCATCGGGACCTGGAGTTTTTCCTTTGGTGAGGGAAGACAATGCAGTGGAAAGTTCCTGTAGAGTAAAATCTGTTTCTATGTCTGAGAAGTGAAGTTGGGACGTATCAGGTTTAGGTAAATTATGAAAGTAGGATTGAAGAAGATTAGGTGAAGGGGGATTTTCAGGAGTATACAAGGATTCATAAAAGGACTGAAATTGGTTCAAAATATCCTTATCGGTGTGCAGGAGGACATTAGAAGGGGAATAGATGGAATCGATGAAAGTACGTTCTTTCCGTGACTTGAGGTAGTTAGCAAGTAATTTACCAGATTTGTTACGGCCCACATAGTAGCGAGCGCTGCTACGGAGAAGAAAGGAAGAAGCCGAATCAGTGGTGAGTTTGTTGAAGGCAATTTTAGCTTGAAGGAGTTCCGAAGGCATATGCTTGCGGGAGGAAGTATAAAACCGATGTTCTAAGGATTTAATGTGTGCTAAGGCAACAGTACGTTTCTGGAGAAATTTCTGTTTTTTCTTAGAAACAAAGTCAATGATGAAACCCCGGGCTGTAGCTTTGAAAGAATCCCATAACATATGTGGAGAAAGGAGAGGGTCAGAGTTGAGTTGAAAAAATTCAGTAGTAAAAGAGCTGAAGGATGTGGAGAAATTAGGATCAGTTAGTAGGGAAGAATTAAAACGCCAACGAGATGATTTAGGAGGAGGGGGAGGAGATCAAAGTCTGTAATAATAGGAGAATGGTCAGAGATGACAATCGGTTCAATAGAGGAAGATAAAAGATTTTGAGATAGAGAAGAAGAGAGAAAAATATAGTCTAGACGAGAGAAGGAGGCATGTGGGGGAGAGAAGAAAGAAAAATCTAGGGTATCAGGATGAGTGAGTCTCCAGGAATCAACAAGGTGGGTCTGTGCAATAGTATCCAAGAACTGTTTATGGAGTTTATGTGGGATGAAGCGTACAGAGGACTTACGATCTAAGAAGGGATCAACTACTTGATTACAATCGCCACCTAAAAGGAAGCAATCGTCTTTATATTGGGTACATTTGGAGGTGATTGTGGGCCAAAAGGAGGAATCAGAGAGCGTGGGGCCATAAACATTAAACAGGGTAATAGGAATAGCATTGATAAGTAATTTAGCTAATTCCCAACAACCTGCTTCGTCTTTTTCTTCTAGTGCAACCTTGCATTTGAGTCGTTTGTGGATCAAAATGGCAACTCCATTCTTTTTATGTGGAGCCGGGGAAAATAACATAGTACAAACCCATTGTCGTTTTAACTTTAAAGATTCAACATCAGAGAGGTGGGTCTCTTGGATAAGAGCAATGTCAGGGTTATAAGAGGAGAGGTGGGATAATACTTTCTGCTGCTTAATAGGATTGTTAAAACCTTTCACATTCCATGAAACAACTTTAAATATTAAAACAGAGTAAACAATTCAAATGTAAAAAGTGCAAATATACAGTAATAATGGAGAAACCAAATATAAAAAAGCCGGAAATGAGAAAGTATGAAAAAGGAATACAGGAAAGGGGGAAAAGAGGGGAGAAAGGAAAGGAAGAAAAGCTGGAGCGAGAAAAGGAAGAAAGAAAACAGAGAAGACAGTACAAATCCATAAGGATGACTGCAAAAAACATACCTAAAGAAGAATACAAAAAGGGATATGGGGAAGTGGTGACGCGTAACTAGACGAATCAGATCAGAAGCAGAAACAAGACCGCACCGAAACGTCACAGAACTAGGAAGGGATGACATATGATGAAGGGGATATTCGGTAAGGTACAAGTCTGCAATGGAAGGAAACAAAAAACAGTTAATAAGAAAGTCGAATTGAACACAAGGAAATAGAATATAAGATATAAATATTGTAAAAGAACAGAAAATACAAGGAAACGGAATAAAAGCGTAACAAAAAAATAGAAATAAAGACTACAGTATACTAGAGGAAATAAATAAAAGGAGAAAGAACAAGAAACATAACATGCATGAAATAAATAAGCACACGAAAGAGCAGATCAATTAGAAGGTAGAAGCAGGAGAATAGTAAACCAGTTAGCCACTATTCGACGGGGAGAACTCCATTCCTTCACCATTCTGCAGGAGGAGGAAGTTGCGAAGTTCACCAGGCTCTTGAAAGGTCCAAGTCTTATTTTGATGAGTCACTCTGAAGGTGCAGGGATGAAACAGACCATACCTTGCTCCCATGGAGCGCAAAGAGGGGCGAAGTTAAAGAAATTCCTTGCGTCTAGAGGCAGTTGCATTAGATACATTTTGGGTTAGAAGAATACGTTGACCTTGCCAGGATACTTGTCGTTTGGCTCTAGCTGCAGAAAGAATGGATAGGAGATCCGTAAATTTCAAAAAAGGATGATGACACCCCGAGGTTTTGTAGATGTAGTTGTACGTGGTCCAAGTATATAAGCGCTTTGGATGCTGATATTCGTAGAGGATGGCATGTCCATATGTTTTGGAAGGAAAGAGGTGAAAAAAGTCACTGGGTCCCCCCCTCAAGAGATTCTGGCAAACCATAAACACAAAGGTTATTCCTTCTATTTCAATTTTCCAAATCCTCCGTGTGGTGTTGAAGGGAGAGTACAGTTTCTTCCAAGGAAGCGATGCGTTGAGAGTTAGTTTGGACCTCAGGGAGTTGTTGTTCAAGTGAGGAAATGCGAGCATCCATGGTCTCCCATTTATCTTTTAAAAATTGTATGTCTTTACTGGTTTCCTCCACAAATGGTCGTAACACCCGGATTTCTTCTAAAATCAAATCCATGGAGGATGAGGAGGAAGATTTATCCGGTGAAGGCGGATCTTGTTTTAGTCGTTTGAAAGAAGTCGCTGGAGGTGAGGATTTATTTGAAGAGGACTGCAATTGTGAAACTCGCTGAGAAGCAGAGGTCGCCATCTTGAGATTCTGTGAGGGAGCGAGCAAATCAGTGGAAGAGCCCAGAGGAGGCTTCACAGAGGAAGGAAAAATGAATTTAGGCTTGCGTAACTTGACCATACGAAAAAGTTCAGTATTAGTGATAACACAAAAAGACGGTGTGTAGAGAACACTTCGTCTATTGAAAATTAGTCAAGTACCGTGACCAAAGACAGGAATAGGAACTGAACTGAGACTTCCACAGAGAAATTAAGCTGTGCTCATGGACTTACGAAAAATCACTGAGAAACACAACAGTCTTGTGGAACATTGTAGAGCTCAGAGCATCCATGACATGAAAAATGGCAAAAGGCGCAAAAAGGCTGGAACGCAGTTGAGAAGGTGTCATAGAACACAACATGGAATGAACAGTGGTCCAACACAATACAAATGTTGGGAGGCTTCTAATAGACAGGTACACTGTATTAAGCGTAGAGGTGCCAAAGTAAAGATACTGTTATATCCAAAGGAAAGTTCATCGTAAGGAAAGTTCATACATGAAACAGAGAAGCAAATGTTGTACACTGCAGTATGCAACAAACATTCCGTAGGACAGGAAGAAAAAGCGTTGTTGAGGAAGGTGCAGCGCGAACAAGCGCGCTCAAAATGGCGGCTTCCTGACAGGCGACAAGCGCATTTTGAGTAAAAAGTGGAAATTAGGACATATTACAGGCAGCATGAATCTCTTCGGCGCTTACCGCAAAGTCCGCAAAGAGACTGAGGAAGAGAGCGGAGCGTCAACGTTGACGAGGTTAGGTAAACGGAGAAGTCCGTTGGAGCTGCGGTAGCGCGAAATGGCGGCTTCCCAAAGCGCGTGCTTTCCAGTACGCGACAGGCGCGTCGCGAATTACACTGGAAAAACGGCTTATAAGGGGTCGTAAAAGAGATGTAGGTGCTCACCACCAGTTCCGGTGCTAGATGTTGTATGCTGCTGCGAAAACAGGTCCCTTCACATCGGGAAAACTGTTCAGAAAGTCCTTGATGTTGCGGAGCTCCACAACTAGCCGGCGATCTTGCACGGCGTCCAAGCCACGCCCCCTCAGGTTCTTTTCTTTTTTAATTTGGAATGTTTCAGCAGGAGGGTGTTAGAGCTTCTTAGGGTCCGATTAGAACCAGATAGTTCAAGAGTTTTTTTCCAGGTAAATGGAAGTTTTGCAGTGAATAGTTTTGGGCATCAGGCAGTTTTCTTGAAACAAATTCTTGCTTAGTTAGACAGCCAGTTGAGTTGAATTAGGTCTGGTGTAATGTGGTCATGTTTTCTAGAACCAGTGATGAGTCTGGCCGTAAAGTACAGGGTGGCTCTTAGAGGTGCTAGTCTAGCTTTGGGTAACCCAACTAGGGTCACTATTCCATACTCTAAGTGTGATATCAATAGGGATTGGACTGCAGACTGAATGCCCTCAGAAGGCAAGAATGGCTTGATTTTCCTTAAACTTTGGGCTGATGATTGGCTCTCCTTGAAATTGCACTGATCTGATCTTGAATATTCAGGTATTTGTCCAGAGCTATGCCTGAAGATCTCACAGAGTCAACAACATGAGGATTACAATTGAGAGCTGTAAGTTGTTTGGGGAAGTCTTGAGAGGGTGCAGAACGATTGTGGGGGGCAATCAGGATGACTTCTGTCTTGAGAGTATTTAGCAAAAGATGATTATGGATTAACCATTCTTGAGTTTTTAGCAGTGCACAGTTTAGAATTTCGATGTTGTCTGGAGTAGAGATTTTCAAATACAAATGAGTGTCATCAGCATACATATGATATTGAATGTTAGAGCAGTTCATAATTTTGGAAAGTGGATCTATTAAAAGATTGAAAAGCGTGGGTGAGAGTGTGCAAACTTGAGGCACTCCAATTGAGACCTGGGTACTGGTTGCGAGAGAGTGGATAACTTTGATTCTTTGCGTTCTGTTTTGAGGCAAACCAATTTAAGACAGGGCCCGATAGCCCCATCCTTTTTTACCTGTATGGTATCTACATTTTTGCCTGGCTTTGCAGTTGTGTGCTGTAATAAGTCACGTTTTTATTTGAGAGGGTGACCAGCCCAACTCAAAGAAGAAACACAATCCTTGTCAGAGTGAACCAGATAAGTCAATCTATAAACTGGTAGTTTGAAACAGAAGCAGTCAGGCTTAACTTAAAGGTAACACGTAAAGTATTTATGCAGTACTTAAAAAGCAATAAAGTGAAAACACAACACAACAAAAATTCAAAATCAATTTACAAAAATAGAGTATAGTTTAATAAATAAAATGACACTAAAAGAAAAAAAATCCAATAAGATGAATCAGAGTTATTATTTTCTAAAGTTCTTGGTGAAAAAAGAACCAAAAAGCACAGCAACAAGAGGCACTCCCACATAGCTGGTTGTCCTGGGCCATATCATAGTCAGAAATGTTGGGGGGGAGCATGGCTAGGCTGCCACTCACGATAGCCACCTAGTAGCTAAGCTCTGTACCTCACCAAAACCACTTGTGTCTTAATTGCGGGTTCCGCTCGTCTTCAATTAGAAAACTTGTGGTCTCTATGCAGTGGATCATGTAAGGACAGGTGAATGAATGTGAATGTGTGTATACTTGTAAAGCACACTGCCGCCCCATCTCGGGGCATCCTGGCGCTGTATACCGCTGTGGAACCCTTCCTGGCTTTCCCTGTGAGATGCCCCCTCCTGGGCACCCCCAAGGTGAAGCCAGGCATCCCAGCGCTGTTGGGGCCGTTGTGGAGAATAAGCAAGCTATTGCCCAGAGTGGGACCCATGATTAGAGTAGGCACAGAGGCGAGAATTATCGAGTCCGCTGACATTGAGTCCAAGACCCTGTCGCGTCGGGAATTGAACCCTAGTCCCGGGCCTGACCTCTGCTTCAGGGTCTGCCACTTCTAACCAGTGAGCCACACTTCTGCAAACGACTTCAAACGAATAGATGGCATCACTTGGATTGATGCAGCTGCCATTTTGTATTCTACTGCTTTGGGAAGTCTACTTGCAGCTCGCTTTAACCTGCCCTGAGTAACGAATGATGAGAATGCACCTGTGAATCTCCTTTGATATCCTTACATTTTGACCACATAATTTACCTTAATACATTGAAGTGCTGCTTTATATACAGAAAATATTAATACACCTGTATTTTATAGTTAGACCCTAAGGGCGTCGTTGGGTTCGTTATCCTGTCCAGCCTTCTATCCACTTACCTATGTGCTGCTAATTTATATAATGGCAGAATTAAGAATTCATTATATTCCAATAATGGTCACCCTATCGATATATTAAATTCAGTCTTGTCTTCTACAGTACCCTTAATGAATGGTCCAGGTTCCTATTTCAATATGGCTCAGTATGGCACCTCTCACTCAGCAACTTCAGCTATTACTGCATTGAAGTCACACTCACCCTCCTCTACTAAAAAGAGGCTCAAACAAGACCATTCTTCTCCAGGAAAGCCAGCTTCTGATATATCTTTAGAAACTGTATGAGAGGAAATTCAAGCCTTTAGACCATTTATTGAAGAAACAAATAGATGTATTCAAACCCTTGATGATAAATGGTCAACTATGTAGACTAGAATAACATTGGTAGATCAAGGTGTCAGTGACATTCAGAATGAATCTACTAAAACTGCAGTTCTGAAAAAGGACGTCTTATTGTTGAAAGCACACAGAAGACCTAAAAACCAGAAATAGGTGCAACAACCTACCAATATAAGGTGTTCCTGAAATATTGAAGGAGTGGTTCCTGTATTCTTCTTCGCTTCTTTTCTGCCGAAGCTACTAGATTTACCTTCAATTACCAATTTAACCATCCAGCATGTTCAAGATTGGGTCATTGCTTGTCTTCTTCAACTGCTCTGGCAAAATCTTATGGAGTGATCCTTTTATTTCTGGAATTCACTGACCTTTGAAAAGTTGTAAATGCAGCCACATCTAAAAAACAAGTTATGTGGTTTGGTGCAAATATTTTTATTTTGCAGGATGTAAGTTGAGTTGTATTTGTCAATGGCAGGGCAAGGAGCCCCAGAATCCATGAGGGTAGCCTCAGAATTCACAAAGGAGGTGGGCATACATCTCATAGTACCCTTTGAATTTCAGGAAGGCTGAGAACAACCCTCCAGGACATGCTGCTCAGTAGAAGAACACGCTGCCCTACACCCAAGAGCCTTTTGTCCCCATTTTTGGAAGGAATCCAGAACACACCAGATGAGAGTCATTCACAGTCATGTGAACTTGAACACAGACAGAAAGACTCATTTGGTTATTACAGAAAAAATACAAACTTTGAAAAAGTGTCATTTTCAGAATAGTAACTTAAAATCTGACGTTATAATTTAAGAGATATTAAATAACAATTCAAATTAATAGAAGAAACATTTCTCTATCTGTTCCCAAACTTTTGTTATCACTTATGAAGCGTAATAAGGTAATGCAGTGTTAGTCAATGGGAGAGACATAACCTAAGCAGCAGACTTAACCCACTTTTCAAATGCCATGCACCCTGACCTATGCTTCTTTAGGGGTGTCTAATAAATATTAAAAGGAAGGTTTAAGCTTGGCAAAAAGTTTAGTTTGCCATTTCGAAATGGCAGTTTAAAACTGCATTACTGGTTGCAGTGGCAGGCCTGTGCCATGTTTTGCAGTGCTACTTTAGTGGGTGGGACAATGAGTGCTGGAGCCCATTATTGATTTACAAAAGGGGGTGGTGATGAACAGAGTGTCTGAATTGAGCAGACCACTCTTACCCAGTCCAAAGATCAGGGCTTGATCCATCACCGTTATTTATCTCACTGCCCCATCCCAGCTCAGAATCTGGCTATATGCAAATCAGTCTGTCTCTGGCCCAGTGCATCATGGGAACAGGGCAGACTAAACTACCAAGCCAATTCTTTACCAGAAAGGAGACAAGCTACCGGGGACCGGTTTCTGGCATTTCAGCCTCTTCGGCCCGGCTTGCTTGAATCCTGATGGAGCAGTGAGAAAGGGACTCATGTCTGAGTATACCCTGCCACACCTATAGTGGCCAAAATCGATTTACAAAAGGGGGTGGTGATGAACAGAGTGTCTGAATTGAGCAGACCACTCTTACCCAGTCCAAAGATCAGGGCTTGATCCATCACCGTTATTTATCTCACTGCCCCATCCCAGCTCAGAATCTGGCTATATGCAAATCAGTCTGTCCCTGGCCCAGTGCATCATGGGAACAGGGCAGACTAAACTACCAAGCCAATTCTTTACCAGAAAGGAGACAAGCTACCGGGGACCGGTTTCTGGCATTTCAGCCTCTTCGGCCCGGCTTGCTTGAATCCTGATGGAGCAGTGAGAAAGGGACTCCTGTCTGAGTATACCCTGCCACACCTATAGTGGCCAAAATCGATTTACAAAAGGGGGTGGTGATGAACAGAGTGTCTGAATTGAGCAGACCACTCTTACCCAGTCCAAAGATCAGGGCTTGATCCATCACCGTTATTTATCTCACTGCCCCATCCCAGCTCAGAATCTGGCTATATGCAAATCAGTCTGTCCCTGGCCCAGTGCATCATGGGAACAGGGCAGACTAAACTACCAAGCCAATTCTTTACCAGAAAGGAGACAAGCTACCGGGGACCGGTTTCTGGCATTTCAGCCTCTTCGGCCCGGCTTGCTTGAATCCTGATGGAGCAGTGAGAAAGGGACTCATGTCTGAGTATACCCTGCCACACCTATAGTGGCCAAAATCGATTTACAAAAGGGGGTGGTGATGAACAGAGTGTCTGAATTGAGCAGACCACTCTTACCCAGTCCAAAGATCAGGGCTTGATCCATCACCGTTATTTATCTCACTGCCCCATCCCAGCTCAGAATCTGGCTATATGCAAATCAGTCTGTCCCTGGCCCAGTGCATCATGGGAACAGGGCAGACTAAACTACCAAGCCAATTCTTTACCAGAAAGGAGACAAGCTACCGGGGACCGGTTTCTGGCATTTCAGCCTCTTCGGCCCGGCTTGCTTGAATCCTGATGGAGCAGTGAGAAAGGGACTCATGTCTGAGTATACCCTGCCACACCTATAGTGGCCAAAATCGATTTACAAAAGGGGGTGGTGATGAACCCATTATTAGCATGTAATCTACAGGCCCTGGGTATATGTAGTACCAAATACTAGGAACTTCCAAGTAAATTAAATATGGCAAGCAGGTATAGCCCAGTTTTACATGCTTTCAAGGGAGAGCACAACCACGTTACCACCAGTTAGCAGAAATAAAGTACACAGAGCTCTAAAAGCCAACAAAAACTGGTTCAGCAAAGGAAGACCAAAATCTGGAGTGACCCTGCAGAAATAAATATTTTTATCCTACTTCACAAAAGAATTTATGAATATGGGATGTAGTACTCACGTATTACTATGACACATACTCCAAAATGCCTTTGTAAATTGACCCCACTGTTCCTATATTAAAAAATAATATCTTAGTTTATAACAATGGCGATGTGTTACTATATTGGTGTCCTTATTGATTCTCCCACTCTTGATTTTACAAGATAAATGGAGGCAAATTATCAAAAGCACTACTACAGAAACATTACTACAGTACTCATTATTGTGTTTGTGAATTAACCTGGTAGAAATACTTGAATAAACATATTTATAATAAAATATTTTTCAAATGATTTTAAAGTATATTTTTTTTCTTTTTTTGCAATTTTTGCTATGTGTTGTTTATGTTATTGCTCCATAAGCTGATTTGTATTTGATTTCCTTGCAGTACCTGTGAGTCTTCATGTGAGTTTACTCTAAGTCTTGGTTGGATTGGAGCCCGTTTGGGCTTTAGTATTGCTGCAGTAGATGTGGTTGTATATTTGGTGAATAGCAACAGATTTAAGCGATTATTTAGTGTTAGGCAGATGCATGACATCTGCCAAAAGGTGGCAGATCTCCCTTGTACCACATTTTGGCACCTATTCAGAAAAATAAATATGCATGTTTATTTAATCATTTGTATATTTACTACAACACGTAGGTGTAACTCTACATTTTTCTACGAAACACCATTTCTATGTGCAGTTTTACACATAGGTGTAGACTAATATACGTTTGGTATGGTGGAGGAAACACCAACTGTGGATTATCCTCCAGAAGCCGAAAAAGCTGCAAATTTGGAGAACTTTCCTTTAACTTTCAGATGAAAATCAGGCTTTCATTGTTGCTTTCTCAATCTGAGTTCAATCTCACTATCTCATTCACAAAGGTAACTGTTATAATTAATGTTAGCCCTTTCCTGTAGACCTGTTTTAGAATATACCTTCCCCTTTGCACCTCAATATTTTTTCCCTTGGAATGCTGGTAGTTTCCATCATGACAATGGTAGTCAACTGCAGACTCAACTATAAGGCATGCTAGCCAGATGATATGCTGAACAAATAAACTGCTGCAGCGCTGACGCTGTGATGCAGACGCTGCGCCAGCTGGAGAGACACAGCCAGCACCAGCCAGGGGCACTCCACACAGTTCAGCTTAGCGGCCACCCCAGCATGGCATAGGTAGGTGGTTTGCACAGCTAAGATTTGCATGTGGTCAAAGGTGCCTCGCTGTTTCCTGATTAGTCCTGGGGATAGTACCAGTGTGTAAACAATGAATTAGTACGCGGTTCTTAACTTGTGATGAGAGAAGGGTGGTGGGACTGCGGTTACCATACCTTGTGTGTGGAGCCTGCAGGCTGCTGGAAGCTGTGGGACTGGCAGTGCGTGTGGGGATCAGAGCACCCCAATAGCAGCAGCAAATGGAGCCAAGCACAAAGAGATGTCCAGGAAGAAACAGCGCAACCCCCAGAAGATCAAGTGTGAGTTCCTGGCCCACCGTGGTGCCTGGGGCGGAGAGGATGATGTCAGTGTGACCTGTACACTTACCATGCTCTGAGAATTGTTTTGTTATGTTTCCTAAGGATCAGGAGGCATGAGGATTATTTACGCATTTTTATAATATGCACCATTACTGTTTAGATTAATTGCATTTGCATGTATCCCATGGTGATACATATTACCCAAAATATTTTATGCATGTGGTGATCGCTTACCAGCATTGTACACTTGTGGCCAAACTAATATGAAGGCTGTTATTTCAGACCAGAAATGATTGTGCAGTGAGTGGGTTGACTCTAATTTCATAGCTTTGTTGGTATTAAGAAATATCTAGAGTGGAGCGTAACTCTGCAGAATTCCACAGAGTTTTTATGCAACTCTGCAGAATTCCATGTAGTGCTACCCTGAGAACTGCACCAACCCTTACTCGAACCTTCACATCAGGGAGTGGAAGTTCCTACAACAGGAAGTACAAGTGAAAGGTTATCACATATAACTTTGCACACTTTGGTGGAAGTTTTCACCACCGTGGCTGAGATTGACCTATGAAAAATTACAGGAAAATGTATTTAACTGTATTATTCCTTAAAAAATGATTAAACATATTTTACCCTTAAATCTAACTGTAAATATTTTAAAATGTTTTCTGTTATTCTAGAGCTAATAACATAAAATGATTCAGCATGGTCACTCATCAAATTAATTTTGTATTAAATAATGGATGAATTACGGCATATTTCTTTTATTTTGTCATGTGATTCATTTAAACAAGTTCAAGTTTTGCAATAAAAGAATAAAAGGTTAATGTATCATTATGATAACTATTAACTTGAAAATTAAGAAAATAACAAATATTTATATATCTTAACATTCTCTCTCTCTCTCCCTCACTATCTCTCACTCTCTCTCATATATATCTATATATATATATATATATATATATATATATATATATATATATATATATATATATATATATTCAATGAAAAAACCATTGGTTTTAGGCCATATATAGTTAGGGATTTGCATTTAGAAAACCTTATTTTACTCGCATAAAACCATTGAAATTCCATATATAGTTATAAGCGCTAACTATATATCGCGCACCCGCAATCCACTGCTGATGATGTCACATATTACATCATTCATGACATGGTTAGTGACATCACTGATGACATCACTGATGACATCTCAAATGACATCACTGATGACATCACTGATAACATCTCATTTGACATGACTGATCACATCACTGATGATATCATTCATGTGATAATACCATGAACCTCTTCAGACTCTAATATAACCTTAGATACAATCAGTGTAAACAGACAATCACTCATCCATGGAGTTACTCACACACCTAGTCAGTTATGCCAAAAATCAATCACACCTCCATTTTCTCAACTATACAGTTATACACACCTTACTTATTCAAACATATACTAACACATATTTACTTTACTCTCTTATACAATCTCTGATACATGTTCACAATGATCCATACAGCCACTCACACATTCACTAGCTCTTATGCAGTTATTTATAGATGTCAACTCTCACATGTACTGTGTTTTACATATGTACTTAATTTGACATGTAGCACTGAGATATCCATTCACTCACTAATACACTCATGCACAGTCAACCGCCCATACAGCTGTTTCCACATGCAGTTTTGAATCTATACATATAGTGAATCAACTACTCACACATCTATGTACAGAATCACACACCTTCCAGCCACCCATACACACACACTCAGTTTCCCATACAAATACTTGGACAACCAATCAACCCATACAGTTACTCATATAGCTACTGATCAACATATGCAGCAGTTTGTAGAACAACAGATATAATGATGCACAAATTAAAACAGTTTAGTCACTAACCCATGCACTCAGTGAGACACATTTAATCACTCACTCAATCAGTCAGTCATGCACCTAGTAAATCCTTCATCCAGACACTTATATATCCACACATTCATCAATATGTAAAACATATTTTAACTTTACAGAAACATACAGTCACTGGATGTTGTAATCAGTGATGTCATCAGTGATGTCATTTGAGATGTCATCAGTGATGTCATCAGTGATGTCACTAACCATGTCATGAATGATGTAATATGTGACATCATCAGCAGTGGATTGCGGGTGCGCGATATATAGTTAGCGCTTATAACTATATATGGAATTTCAATGGTTTTATGCGAGTAAAATAAGGTTTTCTAAATGCAAATCCCTAACTATATATGGCCTAAAACCAATGGTTTTTTCATTGAATTTTCAAGGTTTTGTAAATGCAAATTCCTAACTATATATGGAGTATAACCTATGGTTTTTTCTGTGAATTTCAATGGTTTTTTAATAGCAAACATCAAAAGCTGTCAAATGTCAAGTACGTGATAGGTAAAAACGTTTTCGTGTTTATGCACGCTGATGTGCTTTGAACGCTGCCCCCCCCCCCCACTCCCCTCTTTTCTCTTAGTAGTACTCTCTCTTTGCAGATAGTGAACGGTAGTTAACGCAGACCTTTACCCCTGTTGTAATCCGTCGTACCTGCTTGTCTCTCCATTTGATTGATTATTATCCAAGCATTTACTGTTTTACAATTGGTTCTCTTTGGATCATTCTCTATTTACAAACAAGCACAAAGTCGCAATACTCTGTTTAGTCTTTGCAGATAGTGAAAAATCGTGTAAAAAAATAAAAGTAATCGAGCAAAATCAGTAGACCACTAATTCGATCTGTTTTTAACCTCGGTAAAATACAAACATTAGGAATAACCCTTCATGAGAAATACGAAAATAGTGAAATGAATTGAGCTCCACACCATGAGGGCTGCAAAACAGCTCGACTCCGCCACCCACACCGCCAAAAATAACGGCAAACCCTATGCAAATATTATAAATATACACAACACACCACCAAAGAAACAGAATAAAACATTTTATTAAATAACTATTTACATAACTATTTTATACTTTTTATTGCCCGATCTGGCTAGCTCAATCGATCGAGCATGAAAGTCATGCACTGATAACAAGCGTTGAGAGTTTGTAGAATGATGTCTTCAGATTTTCCACATACAGTGTAGTGGCGCGAACTGGCAGGGGGCGTTTGGATTCTACCCCTTCTCCAAATAAGATTTTCATACGTGAATGTTCGTTCATGCTTTTTGTCCCTGAGTTGCTTCCATGTCACTGCCTTACATAAATGGCATAAGTCCTGGTTATTGAGTGCCATACTTCAGAGTTCTAAGCAGTTCTTGTAACACTGTTTAAACCTTATTTGCACCTGCTGCAGCTTCACTATTCAAAGTAGTGGGGTCCATTTGTGGACCTGACTGCATTGGAAAACAATGTGATACGGTGCCTCCCTAAACCGCTTGACGGAGGCTCCCGAGGTGCGGTGAGATGGCGCGGACTGAGAGGGGGCGCTTGGCTCCTGCCCCCTCCCCAAGTCGTGTTGCCCTGGTGAGGCCTGAGATCGCCCCCGGCATAGGTGGCCGGCTCCCGGGGTCCGGCGGAATTTTTTCCCTTTTGAAGAATCTTTCATTCTGGACCTTGTCCCACAATCCGTTTCACCTGAAGACACGCTGTCGTAGGGCGCCCCTTTACCGTTTTAGTTGCCATTCCGCCCGCTTTTGGTACTCTGTGCCTCTTCCGCCATTCAGCTGTTTACCGCTCGCTCTTGCGACTACAACGTCTCGCTCACCATGTAGTTGAGTTGCTCCCGCTCTTAAGATTTGACCGAACTTTTTGGACTGCTGAAAGCGGTGGAATTCCGACCGCTGGTTGGTGGAGACATTTTGACTATATTCTGCACCTGCATTGTCGCGTAATGCGTCATATGACGCGACGCGTTAGCGCACCCGGATGTGCTCCGGTGCGCAAGGCGCAGCTTCCCGGAAACGATCCAGAGCGCGCCGCGCAGCGCGTAACGTAAGCATAACAGGTCATGTGACTTGTTAATAAAACTTTTCATTGGTTCATTTTACTTTTCTTTTCCTAATTATGTAAGACTAGGTCATGTGACCTAAAAATAACACTTTTCATTGGATTAAAAAATTTTTTTTCCCCAAACGATGAAAGCCCCACCTTGTTTCTGGATGTTTCAGACTGAAGCTGGCGTCACCATGAGAGCACCACCATCTCGTAGCTCCGTCGTGGCCATTCCGCAAGCAATCATGGCAGCCGCTCCCCACCGGAAGCCTGCGGGAGTCGAGGGCCCCCAAGACTTTTGTACAATCTTCAAGGCTGAGGGGACGCTTTCGAGAATGGAACCCAAGCCCTGGCAGACAAGCGTCCGAGTTCCAAGGTGTCCCAGGGCCATTTTACTGGACCAGGCCCAAATCCGAAGAGCCGGCCGCCATTTTAAGAGTCCTGTGGAAGCCGCCTACCGCTGCACCGCAAGAGTGGGAGCAACTCAACTACATGGTGAGCGAGACGCTGTAGCCGTAAGAGCGGGCGGTAAACAGCTGAATGGCGGATGAGGCACAGTGTAGCAAAAGCGGGCGGAATGGCGACTGAAACGATAAAGGGGCGCCCCACTACAGCAGACAAGCCTCCGCCATGTGCTTCAAAACTGCATATGTATCTCGTGATATCAAGGTTGGGCAACCAGTACAAAACAAGCAGTTACGAGTCCCATTTACACCGGCGCCATTTTGGGCGCGGCCGGGCAGGTCCAGGATCTACTGAAACATAAAAAATGAGGCTGACGTCTCTGAAGCAGTTCACGAACAGCAGGACATAGCAAATAAACATGAACTCTCTAAAGCTGTTAACTCACTGCAGAACAAAACAAGTGAACCTGAAACCTCTGGAATAATTGTCGCTCAGAAGAACAACACACAAAACTCTGTAGTGTCTGTGGAAAGTAAAACAGAAGGGCACTGTAGTTTCAGACACACTTAACACTAATGACTTAACAAAGATATCGTCTGTCTATGAAGCAGCTGTCACAAGGAAATCCCTAACGCATCAGCATTCTCGGAAGAGGTTGACACAGATAACATTTTAAGGAACAAAGAAAGACCTGTTCACTCTTGACACCCCAGGTGCTGTGTATATTGCACTATAGTGCTGCATCGACAAAACGGGCAACCCTATTGATGTGGATTTTTCATTATTGATTATTGTAAAGAAATGGCGACTCCCCCCTTTAGCAGATTAGCTAAATGTTTGCGTAATTTAGGCATAAAAGTTATATTATTGTTGTTGTTGTTGTTATCGTTATAGTTCTGGTTAATTTCAAAAAATTGTTAAATATATTTACAGTTTTTGTTGCGTTCGTTATATTTAAATATTAATAAAGTTTTAAAATGTAACTGTCTTGGAGTACTATATTTTTTTAAAAAATCGGGTGAATGGGGCCTTGAATCGGGTTATTGTCATGTGTGGGCTTTGCAAGTGTACTGCTACAAGATCGGACATTTCAAACTCAAATGCACGTTCATTTTCTTACCTTTCCGAAACATGGAGCGCAATAGCAGGCAGAGAAAGGGTGATGCACGTGTTGAACACTGCCTGGCCTGCAAATTGCTGCCAGTGCCCCCCCCGCCCCGAGTACTTCACAAATCTTTAAAAGACCATGCGCTTGTTCAATGGGAAGTGGATAACATGGCTAAGAGCATTTGCTGACTAATGCATGAATATCGCTGACTTTTCAGCGATATTCATGCATTGCGGCCGTTTTTTATCGCATTTGCGATAAACCTTGCTAATAGCAAGGTTTATGTGCGATAAAATTCGCCGAAGTGCGGCGATAATTATTGTCTCTAAACAAGTTAGAGTCAAAAATTACCGCTAGTTGTTGGAAATATGCCCCCGGGTTTTTCCTTGCAGGAATCGGGAAACGAAAGACTAGCACTGAAATCAGTAGTCTCACACCTGAATCGGGAGGGTTGGCATGCCTGGATACTCTACAGCTGGAGCCATACACTACATCCGCAGGGCTAGGTGATAGCCTAGGTCCGGCCTGGACAATCGGACACAGAGGAAGAGAAGTGTCAGAGGGTGCGGTAGTGAATAGGGTGAAAGGGAGGTGTCGAACGGGCACAGGGTGTGATTCTCAGAGAAGAGCAGCGCAGATGGGGGAAGTATATGGCCCATGCATGAGAGAGAGAGCGGGGGTGACCATTGCGTGGGGGAGATGCGTGCGAGGGTGGGGAGCCATGCTGAGAATCGACGGCGTGCAGAGAGTGGCCCTGGTCAAGGCATCTAAAATGGCTGCCGTGCACGACAAAATTGTGGCATTGGACAAAAACGCAAGATGGCGCAGACAATGTTTATCAATAAGGATTCATTTATAACAAAATATTTACTCGCAGTGACAAAATGGTGTTCAACACTTCCTGATTTCCATCGAATCGAACGTTAACAAACGTCACGCAGCAAAAAAAAAAAAGCTCACGCACAGAGCGGTTTTTAGCCATGTTATCCAATGGAAGGTGGATAACATGGCTAAGAGCATTTGCTGGATAATGCATGAATATCGCTGACTTTTCAGCGATATTCATGCATTGTGGCCGATGTGCGGCGATAATTTTTGTCTCTAAACAATTAAAACGAAGCACAAAATGGCGAATTCCCGTTTCGCTACCAGTTTGCGGCCCAGTTCGCGGCCCGTGAAGCGCTTCTACCGTGAAAAATAATTTTTTTTTTATTTTCCCCACGGGACCCTTTAATAACCCCAACAACATTCCTAGGGGGTCAAGAGGGGTATACCTTGCCCCCTTTCAATAAATTCCCCCTTCGTTTTTCACCTCTTCTTCTCTCTCGATCCTACCGAGAGATAAGATGGCGGCCGCTCCGGACTATTTAGAATGTTGACAGACACCGGAGAGCCAATCAGCTTTCTGTTATCCAATGGAAGGTGGATAACATGGCTAAGAGCATTTGCTGGATAATGCATGAATATCGCTGACTTTTCAACGATATTCATGCATTGTGGCCGATGTGCGGCGATAATTTTTGTCTCTAAACAATTAAAACGAAGCACAAAATGGCGAATTCCCGTTTCGCTACCAGTTTGCGGCCCAGTTCGCGGCCCGGGAAACGCTTCTACCGTGAAAAATCATTTTTTTTTATTTTCCCCACGGGACCCTTTAATAACCCCAACAACAATCCTAGGGGGTCAAGAGGGGTATACCTTGCACCCTTTCAATAAATTCCCCCTTCGTTTTTCACCTCTTCTCTCTCGATCCTACCGAGAGATAAGATGGCGGCCGCTCCGGACTGTTTAGAATGTTGACAGACACCGGAGAGCCAATCAGCTTTCTGCGCGCAAAGTTCCGTTTCGCGAAAAGTAAGCGGACCGGATCGCTGCCCAGAGCGCTGTTACAGATATATATCTTGGTTTGAACGTTAATTTCTCAAAAACTACTGGAGCACATATATTGAGACCTAGCAAAGGCACATCGGGCTAACAGTCCCTACAATTTTGCCAAGTTTCGTGCAAATCCATTCAGCCGTTCGAGCTAAAAGTGAGTCCAACCGCCCTATGGAAAAATGAATGGAAAAAACGCGTTTTGGGACCCCCTTTTTTCTCAGCCCCCCCTTGACGAAACTCCACCAAATTTTCAGGGGCTGCTCAGAAACAAAATGTGCCATTTTCCTGAAAATTTCAGCCGATTCCGTCCTCAAACGCCAAAGTTATTAGGCATAGAATTTTCAGAAATCCCATAGGGAATTAATCCTAACTATATATACCTACTGGCGATAGCCAGTAGGTAATATATATATATATATATATATATATATATATATATATATATTATTATTATTTTTTTCACTGAAAAAACATAGGTTTCAGGCACGTTATAGTTAGGAATTAGCATTTAAAAAACCTTAGAAATTCACTGAAAAAACCATAGGTTTCACCCATGTTATAGTTAGCTAGACATTTCTCTCATACAAAACCATTGAAATTCCTCCGTTATAGTTAGTTCAGCTAACTATAACTCGCGCGCCCGCAATGCACTACTGATGATGTGACATATTACATCACTCATGACATGGTCAGTGACATCACTCATGACATCACTCATGACATCTGAAATGACATCAGTGAATTTCTAAAGTTTTTTAAATGCTAATTCCTAACTATAACGTGCCCGAAACCTATGTTTTTTTCAGTGAATTTTGTAAATGATAGTTTTAAAATGTACTAATTATTATATTTCTTTCTTTTTATAGTAATTTCCTACATTTTTATTATAAATACTTATATTTATTTTATTTTTAAAGTTACCTTTCATATTTTTAACGTCAAATAATAACAAAAGTAAATTCAAAAAGAATAAACTGCTAGTGAAACTGTTTGGGTGAATTTGTAAGTGTTTGTTAGAGGCAGATTTACAACACTCTTGTTCCTCTTTTACACCACCCCTGCATCACTTTTCTGATGAAGCAGTGGTGCAAAAGATGCGCCATGGTATGTGGTATTTAGAATGTGACGTATCCGGAAGGTGCGTCACATTGTAAATCCCTGTACCAGAAGGAGACATTCCTACATGGGGGGGGGGGCGTTTCGGCACAGGAACACCCCCTAAAAGTGGCTGACTGAAATCTACAAAATTTCACTTTGTCACTTTTGGGCTAATGCTGTGACAAAACCCTACACTACCTTGAAGCAGGTGTAAGGATTGAAACAGCAGTCTGAGAATAGGGCCCCCAGAGCATTGCTAGAGATGCTTTGCACTTGCAACATAACTCAAACAATGCACCACCTTTACAGCACAGATACATCACATATATGTGCCATTTTTGTCCCATGGTACACCACATTGTAAATACGGCACATCCATGGTGGTGGTGTCACAGAGCACAATAACTGACATAATCCTGGGGATATGCCAGTTATTGTATATGTGCACATTAGTGTTTTAATATAGTGATAGGATTACTACATACAGATGAATGAGTCACTACAAAACTAAAACAACAGTGACAGAGTGTTTGCTGGAAGTGTAACGATACAAACTAGTAAATTGAACGTATTAAACACAAATTTGCAAGTACATAGAAGACTGCATACATCGTCTATAAAGGTTTTGAAGCAGTCTATGCCCTAGGGCCTATTTTAATGCATAAGTACTTAGATAGTGAGTGAATGATTACAAGACTGCAAGGAAAGAACCTGATTGAATTTATAACAGCCTCAGTTGTACCACAGTATACAGATAAACCCATACCGCTCACTACAATATTGAAACAGTAGTGTGAGAATGTTTGCTAGAAGTATTAGGATACACATTGAGGAATTGAATATATAAAACATAAGTTTGCTGGTGCATAGAACAGTGCATACACAGTCTGTAAAGGTTTGAAACAGCCTATGCACTAAGGCCTCTTTTAATCCATGAGTATCTAAATACTGACTGGATCATTACACTTCTGCAAAAAAAGTTCCTCACTAAATTTATTACAGCTTCAGTTTTACCACGGTACAATGAAAAAGAACATACTGCTGACTGGCTCCCTACAATACTGAAACAGCAGTGTCACAGTGTTTGCAGGAAATCTAAGGATACAGACTGGGCAATTGAAGGCATAAAACACAAGTTTGCAGCTGCATACAAGACTGCATGTATACTCCATACGGATGTTAAGCAATCGATACCCTCAAACCCTCTTTGCATATTTTAAATCAGTAAAAACATTTAAAGAATATATAACTGAATCTATAACTGCTTCACTTTTACTACAATAAAAACATTAGTAGATAGTGCTCAACCCTTTATTATTTTTCAACAATAAATGTATTCTTGTAACATCTCATAATTTAACAGACATTCCAATGCAACTTTATCAGATCTGTCATTCAGAGCAAATTCCTCGTCAGCAGTTTCTGATTTAATTTGCACTAAAATGTCAACATAATTTAAAACTTCGAGAAAATCTCCATCAAAGCTTTTGTCTTTAAAATCGCAATTCATGTCTGCAGCATTAATTTATCCTTCTTCACTCTCATTGCCTGTGACAGATACGATTAGTTCTTCAATTATACTCAAAGTAATATCCAAAATCTCCTGAGTATGAGGCTGTTCACTTTCCATAATTTTTCCTTTATGTTCTTGCACCTTGTATAAAAATATAAACAGTTGATTTTATCACTTTTCATAATATATAATACAAAACTACTGTTTTCACCTATTTTGGCCTACAAAAAATACTGTATAAATATTATTATCTAATAACATTCTATTAGTAGAGTTTTAGCCCTTTGCAAAATTATACAATTATAATTAAGTAACATTCATTAACCTAGGCCTCTCAGTTTATTGTCTAATTTTTATATTATTAAGTTCCTCGTGTTCTTCTACTAACTTTTGTTTATGCAGTTGCTCGTTATCTATTCTCTCAATCCGTCAATATCTTATGTTTTTCATTATTGTTCCTTCTTAATTCAAAAGTCTTCCTACTATTCCTAACTCAATGTGTTCTTTTCCCTTAAGACATTCCTTAACACAAATGTTATTGTTTCTTGTTTTAAGTTAGAGAAAATACATTGACTGAGTACATTCAATATTGTCTATAATGTCAGGTAAGTTTACTTACTCACTAACTTGTCAAACAACGTTCTTTAACTCTCACAGAAATAATTCCACTTTCTCTTCAGGAATGTTTAAAGAGCAATTGGAAATGAGTCTGAACTCCGGAACATCTTCGGTGAAGTGCGCACTCGTTAGTCAGCGCGCGCCTCACCAAGGATTCCCCACAACTCTGTGGTAAATGACTAGATCGCAACCACGTCTTTCAGCCGCGGCCCGTGGAGGGACTTGCGATGGGGCAGGCAGGGGGGAGGGGCAGGGTGAAGGGTGATGAACAACGGAATCTGAATGACTGCAGTTAAGTAAACAATTACATTAATAAAACGAATTTCGGGCCATATTATCAACAAAACGCAATATCAACAAAAGGCGATACATTATCCCCGCTTTTATCAGCCAGAAAGTGTCGATAACACGGCGATAATCTATCTCGTTTTGTTCATAATATGGCCGGAAATGCATGCCAATGGCTTCGTGGTGAGGATCACGCGTTTCTATGACCGCGTTGTAATGGCTGTTTCACCCCAGAACACTGCAGCAACCTAGTCTGGGCGTCATGGACTCCAGGGCAGTAGGTGGAGGGCCACACAGCTCCTCAGAAAATATAGAAATCTTTGTGGGCTGATTGTTTCCGTGGTTTGAGGGGTGTGATTGAGGCCCAAACATTTAATTTTGGAGGGGGTAAGTTTGCATGGGAAAATGTTGCAAGAGGTTTGTAAATGTGGTACACTTTGTTTCATATTATTTTGATTTCTTTTCTAAATTGTAGTCTATTCAGAGGAAATAAAAGTCATTAGTTTTCAATCCTAGTCTTGAATATGTTACTATACGATTTCAACATTATTTCTATTGTGGACCATCATACACCCCTCCCCTCCCACCCCTCACAAAATAAAAGAAGTATGTACTATTTTTTATTAACTTTTATTAAAACAATAACTAAACGAAACTTAATTATAACTATATTGCAAACAAGTAGAAAAATAAGTTTAATAACAAACAATATTATAAGCAAATTGTTAAATGGACTTCATAAAATGTCCGATTGGTAATCTGGAAAACAAAAAAGAAAATTAGAGTTTAGAATTATGTAGATGTGAGTAAATGAGCTGAACCATTACAAGTCAAGGTAACTATGGTTTTACGTGTGCACTGTGCCTCTTACATTTCACTTGTTATAATGCCGCGTTCAAGTAGTGTCTATATGGAAGTGCCTACTGCGTTACTGACACAAAAATGGCATAACGGGATTGTAAATATGTCAACTTATTTCTAATGCAATGCTATGAAGGCTTGTAGATCTAGGCCTCTGTGCTTACCGTTGTATAAACACTGCGGCCAAAGACTTCAGCCAGTGGAATTCACAACTTCAGTTGGGTTGTTCTTCTACATGTGCAAGTGGGCAGCAGTTTCTATAAGTTTAAGAGAGAAAGAGAAATGATGTCACAGTGAGTGAGGGAGAGAAAGAGAGAGAGAAGAACATTAAAACTGTCTCGCGGAGTCTGGAGTTGAGATTTTTTCTTGAAAAGTGAAACGTAGATTTACAAGCTCCTTGCGTCACTTTACCCATGTTAAAAGTGACTCAAAAGTGGTGTAATAATGTTGTGGATCTGTTTGTCAGACTGTTGTAAGGTATCTGTTGTCACTGCTCGAAGGTAATTATAGATTTTACAGAGAAGCTGCCGTACACAACGCACTCTGGGCCATATTATCAAGCCTGGGCGACAAAATTATCGCCACTATCGGTAGGAATGTGCAGCTAAAGTGGCGATAATGGGTTTGATAATATCAACACTCGAAACCAAGAAGTGTTGGAGGCAATCTTGTGCCTCAGTAGCACCGAGTCACAAGAAAACAGTAAAACAAAGTTGAGAAATAAGGGAAGGGGGCAGGGTAGAAACATTCCGATCCTTTACGGTTGCTCAGGGGGTCGTATATGGATGTTTACTCTCTCTTTTTTAAAGAAAAATCACGCAGTACGCATACAGAAATCCATACAATTACAAGCAGGAGCTGAATGCTGATTGGCTGTCAATACTCCAAACCAGGAAGTGTAGGCAGCCATCTGATTTGTCATGACAGCTGAGTCACAAGGAAACAGTAAAACAAAGTTGGGAATTAAGGAAAGGGGTAGGGTAGAAACATTCTGAACATATACTGTTGCTCTTGGGGTGGTAGATTTATTGTACGCGTACCAAGCACGTATGGATGACGTACAGCTGGAATGTTGAAAGTCGTCACGTAAGCGTACGTAAGCAATAAAAATAACAATAATTTTAAATATTTATGAAGTGTATTTGTTTATGTATTGTGTGGCTCTAAAAAGAGCTGTTGTGTTTTTTGGGAGATTTTAGTACCTACAAGTAAGTACTGATGCAGAGTTAAGTTTATGAGAAAGACTCTGTTCCCCTCATCTGTAAAATGTACACCATCTCTCATATAGATACCATGCATATTGAAACGCAGATTGTTGTTGTAAATGGACCCCATTTGGTCATCTCGGAAAAAAGGCAGAAACAGATTTATTCACATGTTTCCTAGCTTTTTCAAACTGTGGACAATAGTGGTTGGACCGCTCCCATTTCTGCCTTTGGCATATATTAGAATATACAAAGGCAGTTTTGGGGAACAGTGTCATCAATTGTGCAAATGTGTCCTTCATAAGCATTTCCAGGGCTATGCCAGTAAAAGAGCCTAGGTCATTCCCACCACAGTGCACAATTATAAGGTCAGGGAATTGGAGATGCATAAAGGATTTAACCAATGGCATCACTTGGTGACACTTTAATCCTCTCTGTCCAATCCATTTATTGTCCACATTTGGTAAACCTAGGTCCTTGTGAATTCTTTTCTGTTGTGCGCACCTTTGGCTCCAGAAAAAATAGCTGTGTCCCACAATCCACACTGTAAGCATTTTGAAGAGAGGTCAGGATGCACTCTGATATCGTCTGTCAATGAAATGGTAGTTTGAAAAGTAATATTTTTCTAAAATGGTGGACAACATGCAGTTTTGAAAAAGAAAAGAAATGATTGGTTGTTTGACAACATTTTACAGAAAACTAGGTTGCATATTTCTGTTTTTTAAAAGCCTTATTTTTATTGGTTAAGAAAAAGTGATAGAAAAGAATGTTACATAAAATAAGCTGGTATATTCTCCAGTCAAGCATACTTGCTGTTTCAATTTGCAACAATGTATGATGAACTTTTCACCTGTGTGCTGAGTTAGGTGTTCCCTGAAGTGTTTCTATGGTAACGGGCAGATTGTGGAATGGGGGAAGGGTTGAAAGTTGTGTTACTTGCAAAGGTTTGGAATGTTAAACCCATAGAAATGTGTGTTTTATTTTGAATTAATGTATGCCGGATTTTAATTGGTTTTTTATATGTATTTATGTGTACAATGAGAGGGAAATTGTTCCATTTAACAGTTCTGCTGCAAACATGGAACTAGAGAGATTCTGTACAAGAATTTCCACTTTATGAGTGGTATTCTTCTAAATCTACAAATCAATTTGAAAGGTGAGTTGATAAGTTGTATGGGAGTGTGTGCGGTGCATCTTTCTACATTAAGGAATTATGGGGTATATCAAGACAGGCGATAATATTATTCCCGCTTTATGGGTAGAAAACTGCAGATAAAGCGGCGATAACTTTATCGCCTATCTTGATAATATGCCCCTATATTCGTCCGTTGTTAAACGTTTTATAGTAGTAAATGTGTTTTGCTATAATGCATGATGTTATGTTTTTTTGTTTAATATCATTTTGTGCGTCTCTGTACATTAAAGGATTATGGGCCAAAAATATCGACGTTTTATGGGCAGGAAACTGCTGATAAAACGGCAAAAATGGGCTTGGCAATAAGAGGCATATTACCAACAAGTAGAGATATTTATCGCTAAATAGGCTTAGTGACAATATTGTTATCGCTGCCTATCGCTGGATATGTTAGCGGAGAAAACATGCTATTAGCAACGTTTTTCTCCATTGTGCTAAAATATCCAGCGATAGCAGCGAAATGCGTGAATATCGCTGAGAATACAGAGATATTCACACATTAGCGACTAAATGCTCTAAGCCATGTTATCCACCTCCCATTAGATAACATGGCTAATAACTGGTCTGGGCAAGTGTTAGTATTTGGAGATATTCGCGCTTGTTCACTGTGTTTTCCAAGATAAATTGGGCACAATGTTACACTGTTGTTCAACTTTGAAAAATACCAGAGAGATTGAAAAGCGTCTGTCGGAATAAAAATTATTAACGGATTTACCTTGGAGTGCGGATTTTCTAGGTAGCGCTGAAGCGTGAACAACGTGCTTCATATATATACATATATATATATATATATTTAAAAGCACACAGGACTTGTTTTTTACAAAATTTTTGCCATGGAAAAGCCTGAGCTTATTGAACATGGAGGAATATAAATATTTAAAAAAGTAGCAACCAACTATTCTTGCAATGTATTTTATTTTCTAAAATTCACGTGAGTGTTAATAAGCCACGAGGCAGGCCTATTATAGCAGCATGCGATGGGCCACTTGAAAACATCTCTATATATATTGACTACTTCTTACAGGAACATGTAAAAAACTTGCCATCTTATGTTCAAGACACCAGCGATTTTCTTCGCAAGATCAAGAGTATACACTGGCAAATTGCAAATTTACTGATAGCCATAGACGTGTCCTCATTATAGCAGTATAAGGAATCATGTTGGCATTAGGGTGGTTGAACATTTCCTGGCTAGTAGACCATTGAAATATGCTGAGCCCAACAAAATGTTGATCAATATATTGGTATTTTGCCTGGAAAATAATCTATTTCTGTATAAAAACCAAATGTACCAGCAAATACAGGGGGTGGCTATGAGGGCCAGTTTCTCCCCCAGTTATGCATGCTTTTTCATGGGTTGGTTGGAGGAGCTGGTCCTTAAGAAACAATTCGAGGACATCTACAATGAAAAGGTAATTTCTTGGCTGTGATTCATGGACGACGTATTCATTGTATGTCAGGGCACAGAACAGCGGGCAAATGAATTAATTGCACATGTTATTGATAATGTTAATCTGAATTTTACGTCCTCCATCAGCAATGAAAGTGTTAAATGTTTAGATGTGCAAGTACGCATACTCAACAAAATATTGTCCACATCCCTACATCGCAAACACACTGCTTGAAATGCAATATTACATAGAGCCAGCTCGCATCCTCCACACCTCATACACAGCATTCCCTATGGGGAAATGCTGAGGAGAAGACAAATTTGCAGCAATGAAAATGATTCCTATGTCAAACAGTAAAAGAGCAAGACAAGGTTCTTAGAGAGAGGATACAGTACTAAGACCATAGATGCAGCAATTATATCATTGAGAAAGCGAGCCAGGGAAGATTTGCTCCAATACGAAGAGAAACCTCAGATTAGATGTCCCTAACATGAATAATATTGTCATACTCGAGACAGGAGAAACAACTCAGGATCATTATAAGATATAATTGGCCACTGGTGTTGGATGATCCAGTGATAGATAGTCTCCTCCCAAAGAAACCTGCCATTACATGTAGCAAAACAGCATCAATGGGCAACACATTGGTCAAGAGTAGCCCGAGGACCAAGATGTAGGGATATGGCTTACAGCTAGGAAAGGTTTTTTTTAAGTGCTCCAGCTGCAAAGCCTGCCAGTATGGTAAAAACAAGGGCCACATATCAAACAGCTTTCAACAATCGTATACATGAGATTGACCAACATTTGACTTGCAAAACTAATTATGCGGTTTATATTTTAGAATGCAGTTGCATTCTCTTATGTCTGCAGTACAAAGTTGGTTGCACACAAGAGCATCTTGCAGCACACCAGGGCCATTGTTAATAATGACTCGAGCTACCCTGTTGCAAGACATTACAAGGAATATCATAACAGTAGTCTCAAACATCTGAAGTACTATGTTATAGATGCAATACCACTGCATAAAAGAGGTGACAACAGGGAGGCTAATCTCACACATCTGGAAACTCGATATATACTTGAGTTAGATACAAAGTATCCGGGGGGCCATAACACGAGTGAAGATCTGCACACATATTTGTAGATGAGATTGGATTATAATTGAACTATGTTGGGACTTTCTTGGTCTAGTGAATATATACAGGCATGCACATAACATACACATATGATAGGATCTATCTTAGTGATAGCAGCAAGGCATCACAGGTTTCGTACATTGATCAGTTTGACTATAGCTTCTTCCAGATTTGGAGACAAAATGTATAATGGAAATTTAGACGATTATATTTCATCTTAAAGTTTAGACCATATACACAATACTGGGTGAAATGTGCAATTTCTGATATCCTTTTGATAAATTAATACATTTTATCAGGTAACATTTGGAAGATTTGTATCGAATTTTAGACAGTTGGAGTGTATTTATATGTATATATGATTTAATATATTTATACATTTGTAATTGCATTTGTGTAAATCAACTGTTTAAATAGGATGTATTGTTATGCCTCTAGCCCTAGGTGAACATCTTCCAGTCTTAGAGATAAAATGTATAATGTTATTTTAGGTGATTATATTTTATCATAAATCCTATACATATTAAAGGATGAAATATGCAATCATAGATTTTCTTTAGAAAAATATATAAAGCTTATTAGGTAAAACGTTGAATAATTTGTATCGAATTTTAGACAGTTGGAGTGTATTTATATCTATATTAATCTATATGATTTAATATATTTATACATTTGTATTTACATTAGTGGGAATCGACTGTCTGAATAAGATGTTTGTTAGGTCTTTAGCCCTACTTGCACTTTATATATTGATAGATGCATTTATCTATTATCGATGAGTTATAATGACATTATGTCATCAATACATTCTGCTGCCAACATCAGATTTATAGCATTAGGCACTTTATGTAGATTTGCATGATAGGGAGTATTGTAGCACTTGTCATTTTATTATATACAGCCAAATATGCAAGGATTGTGGACAAGATAATAATTAGGGAAGCTATCTTCCAACAGGCCATCAGATATAACCTGGACTTGTGCCATTTGTAAATTTGTGATATGAAATTTTAATGGTGCACTATACAATGTTTCTTTATCAGTGTAAACTTGTTATTCTTAATGCTTTTATGTAAGCATTTACTTTGATGATAGTCTGTTTTTTATGTCCTGCATATTGGCAATTAAGCCCTGTCACTTTAAATTGGGGGTTCCAACCATTCAGCTTTGTCATGTGATCAAGGTTGGCAACGGCCGCAACGCGTTATAGCGGAATTGGTGTGAGCGCACAATAAACACTTTATGCACCGAATTTGGGTCCACTCTCGTTCTTTCTCCAAGAAGGAAAAGCAAGCAGGCAAACAAGCAGACGAGGATTCCAGCCGTTATATGTATATATACTGTGATGGTCTCTATGGGTAATTTTAGCTATATCTGTGTTACCATGCAAATGTTTTTTTTCAGTTTTCTAATAATTTTTGCGCTGTGTGACCAATCTTTAGAAAATTCCTTAAAAGTACTCTTTTTGCTGAATTTCTTCATGGAAATTTTAAGGGTGATCCATCAAACATGGTTCAAAAAAAGTGGGGTGGAGGGCCCAAATCCTCTGTCCCCATGCACTTAAACATTGGGATTGTTGAAAATGGTTATAGCCAAAATGGGTGAACAGAATTACACAAAGTTTGGCAGGAATCTAGATTTGGGCCCACAAAGCGTGCATTTTTATGATTTGGTGTAAGTCCTTTTAGTAGTTTAGGAGAAATTAAGTTATACAAATATTTATGTATTTAGACAGATGGGAACTCCCATGGGAATAAGTGCTCTGACTAGCTGCCAGCAAAATTAACAAAAATGTTGCATTGGCCATTAAAGGACTTAGGGGCCCGATGTTGGTGGCCATTTACTAGCCGGTAACGGCCGAATTCGGCCGTTACCAACCGGTAAATGGGTTTTCAGATGTAGGGGGCCTATATTTTACCGATTCTGTAAATTTACAGAATCGGTAAATTTACAGAATCGAAAAAATACAGAATCGGTATATTTACCGATTCGGTAAATCCACATGTAGGTGGCACTCCTAAGAGTGCCACAGGCCCTTAAGAATTGGTATTTTACCACCCAATCCTATTGGGTGGTAAAATACCAATTCCCCCCCCTCTATTTTACCACTTCTTAAATACCGATTCGGTATCATTCGGTATTTAAGAAGTGGTAAAATGTAATTACCTACATCGGGCCCCAGGTCCCTTGTCCTGAAAATATTTTGAAAAATGATCTAAATGGGCAGGGTATATCTAGCCTACCCCCTCAGCCCTTGTGTTGGGGTCCCAGAAACACACTCGACAGGATCATGGGGAAAAAAAATCAAAATGGTGGCCGACATTTAAAAATATATATGTAGGGGGGGGAAGTGGCTAGCAGCCACGAGACATAGCGGCGGCTTGAGTGAGCTCCGCCCCGTTTTTTGGCCGATTTATCCTCTACAGCCTGTCATCCTGGTGAAATTCCCCCCGCAAGAACCTGACACACCTGTGGGGGCGACAGACACGAGTTCGTGGCTGCAACAACCCCCTGGGCGACTTTGGACTTTGGATGTCTCCGGGGCCAACAGCGATGAAGATGGCGGCTCGGAGGAGCTAAGGTGGCTCCTGACCCTGCTCTCTGCTCTGCAACGCCGAAGTTCCCTGCCTCCGCCCCCCCTTCCATGAATTCGGCCCGCGGCTTGCACAGGGTCGCGGTGCAGGAGATCGCCTGCGCCCGCGGTGCTGGCGGACGGATCGCCTGTGCTTGGAGGCCCTTGGGAGGTGCGGAGGTCTGCCTGGGGCGGGCCCTAAATCGATGCGCCGGATTGCAGCCTAGCGGGAGCCATGAACCGGCGGAGGAGTGACGGGGGCCACGCGTGTGGGTCATCATACGACCCGGAGCATCCCTGGACTGCGGGGACCCGACTGGCAAGGCTCGGAGGCACCCCATGAGCAAGCTGCATAAAACACATGAGCAAGCTGCTACATTTCACTGCTCCCCGGGCTCAGGACAGCGTTGCGCCATTCCGGCACGTGGACATTGGACTCCTGGGCCTGCTTCGGTCCCGCTGCAGAAGGTAGGTGGCCTGCTGGCAGTCATTAGATGACTACGGGTGCCTTCTGAAAGGACGTTTCCACCCCCTGCCCACTGTAGCGCCACTGCTTGCGTGGGACTGATGTGCGTCGACCGTGTGATGCAGTAATTGGTGACGACTCCTGGAGGACACATGAGAGGCATCCCTGTGGCTTCGCTCTACCCTCTGGCTCCTGGTCTGGCCTTGTGACTCCATTGTGCTGTCGGCACTGAGGGGGTGACATAGTGTCTGGGACTGGCTGGCTTACCCCCCTCCCTCCACCCGGCATATTGATATTTGTTGGGACACTGCAACTTGCGGCGGAGTTCTGGAGTGTGTTGCCAACGCAGGGGGCTACATTGTGTGGACGGCAATTCAAGAGAGCAGCTACCACTGGTGGGGCACTATAAGGCCACATGCTGTTGCTACATGTGGATTCCTGATTGCTTTGGGGGTCTCTAGGAAGTCTGAGGTGCAGGGACATAGTTGGCTCCTTCACTGCGTACGGACAGCGACTTTGATAGTGAGGACCCATTGCTGCCGCAACTGTAACGCCCGTGCGCCTCCCCTCCCCACCCTTCCCCCAACACACTCCTACGACGACTCCTACAATTGCCTCAGGGGGCAGGGGATCAAGAAATAATGCCCAGAACAACTGTCCAAATTTGCATGGACTAAAAGTGGCGATAAAAGCGACTCGCCAAACTCAGTGGCGACGTCGCATTCGGAACCGGAGCCTACGCTACATGAAGTCATGGCTGCCATTGGAGGTATGTGCACATCAATGGACTCTGTTTCAGTAGAGGTCTCCCTGCTGTGATCTGACTTTAAGCAGGTGAATGAGAATGAAAAAGAGCTAAAAATAGCGACGACTGCATTGCGGGACGATACCTCTGAGCTTCAACGACAAATGTCCGAAATGGAGACTAGACAGCTTTGCATGGCACTGCAGCTGGATGACTACGAAGGGCGGGCCCGTAGCTATAATATAAGAATCCTTGGTGTTCCGGAAAAAACAGAAGGGCTAGCTGCGGACCTTTACGTAGAGGATCTAATAACAAAACACTTAAAGCCCAAGTCACTCTCGGCTTACTTCTCTATAGAGCGGGCTCACCGGGTTCCAAGCGGAAGGCCCAGGTCTGGAGCCCCGCCGCAACCTTTGATTGCCAGAGTCTTTAATTTTCGGGATCGGGACAGAATGCTGCAGACCTCGAGAACTGGCCCGCGTCTCAAGATCGATAACTATGAAGTGTCCTTTTTTACCGATTTTACTGCCCGGGTCCAGGCACAGCGGAGAAGTTTCCAGGCAGTTAAGCGGGAGCTGCGCAGCAGAGACATAAAGTACGCAATGCTCTTTCCGGCAAAACTGAGAGTAGAAAGGGACGGTAAACCGTGGTTCTTTGATTCGCCGGATGTGGACTGGGACTGGTTGGAGGGCTGGACAAAAGTCGGAAGCAGGAGCGGCAAACGACGGGAGAGGACGGAACAGAGAGACAGTGAGGCTCCCGACCGGGCAGCGATGGACAATGTGGCGGAATCCAGTGGTTTAAATGAGCAGGAATAAGATATCTCTTGCCTAATTGGGTACTAAACATTGAAAACACACGCAAGTATTGCAGGGGGTGGAGGGGTGATGTGAGTGAAGAATCGGGCTTTTTGAGGCTATGTGAGATTTCAGAAGACTCTGGGTATATAATATGTTTCATTTGCCGCTTATTAAGACATGTCATGATGTTTTACATGAGACTATGGTAGCGTAAAGGCTGTATCTTATAGATGTCAATTCAAAAGGCCACTGAACGGAGGGCTCAGTTCCCCTTTGCGTTTTTAGCAGGGTTAAGAGGGATTCAGGCCCTCTGCTGCGTTGGGGGGTGGGTGGTTTTACATCCACAGGCAGGGGAGCAGGGCGGGGGTGAGAAGAAGGGGGGGAAGAGTTCGTGGGGTGAGGGGCGGGGTGTTTGTTTCTTGCAAAGTTGAAAAGTTATCGGAAACAATGACGAAAATGTGTGAAGGGGTCTTAAACTCTACTTCAAGTTTCTGTTATGGGCTGTATTTTACTGCTGTGATCTATGAGGTGCATAATGAGGAGATTGGTTTGCAACACTGGCTTGACATTGATGGCAGAAATGGGTACTGTGTATACTGCTGCAGAAGTTAGTATCCCCCCGCCAGCCACAGTGTCCCCTATGACTTTAGTTACTTGAAATGTCCATGGGTTGGGGGACAAAATTAAACGAGGATTGGTATCACAATATATACGCCGAACGGCACCTGCTGTAGCCCTGCTCCAAGAAACACACCTATTGGGCTCGGCATGTAAGGCTCTGGACCGCTGGGGCTATACGATGGTGGCGCACTCTAAGTTTTCTACTGGCTCTAGAGGGGTTGGCATACTGGTTCGAAAAAGGTTTCCCCTAATTGTTCAGCAGGTATGGAAGGACACGCAGGGGCGATTTGCTGCTATCTTATGCCAGTGGGATGGGAAGAGATTTTATATAGTGTCAGTATACATTCCGCCAGCCCCCCACTCTGTGGCACTTCTGGCCCTGAGTACATTCTTGTTGGCATTGCCCGTGGGGGAGCTCATTATAGGAGGCGACATCAATGCAGGTTTAAATGCTGAGCTGGATCGCTTTCCAGGCAAGTTGCAGGGGACGGGGAAATCCCGATTAAGTAATGTCCTGGATGCGCTCAGCCTAACGGATGGGTGGAGATACGCCCATCCTACGGACCGTGCATATACCTTTCACTCCGGTGTCCATGGCAGTCTCTCCCGTATTGATTTTTTTTTCCTATCGGCAGACAGCCTCCCTCACTTGACTGAGACACGGATAGAGCAGAGGGGCATCTCTGACCACTCGCCGGTTGTTTTGACATATTCCTCCCACGTCAAGGCTCGTAAAAGGCTCTTCCAGATTTCTCCTGGCTATCTGCAGGTCCCTAAGATTCAAAAAGAACTTATTGCCATCATGAAACACTATTTTCAAGAAATGTGGAATCCCTTCACTCACTGGGCATCCTCTGGGAGGCTTATAAGACTGTACTGAGAGGGCAGGCCATTTCCTCCATAACGGTACATAAGCGGGACTAGAATTGAGTTAGATACGATGGAAGCCAAACTGATCGGGCTGCAGTCGCAGCACGACAATGACCTTACAGCGGAGACGGCATGGCAGCTGCATATTAAACAATGCGAGCTCACTGAACATCAGCGGGAACAAGTTCGATTGAGGCTCCAGCACACGTGTCACACTGTCTATGAAATTGGGGATAAAGCTGGGAAGCTTTTAGCCTGGTTAGATCAGAAGGAGAGGGCTCAGAAGACGATCACACAGCTCCGCTCCTCCTCAGGCGTAGTAGTCTCTACCCCTGTAGACATTGTCGACACGTTGGCTGACTACTATGAGCAAGTATACACCTCCAGTTCATGTTTTACGACGGAGGAGGCTCAAGCCTACTTTAAAGACATAAAAATGCTGTCTCTATCAGAGGATGATGCCCTACTTTTAGAAACCGCTTTCACGAAAGAGGAAGTAACAGCTGCGGTTCACTCCCTGCAATCGGGTAAGGCTATCGGACCAAACGGGATCCCTATTGAGTTGTATAAGCAGGTATCTGAATTAACGGTCCCACATCTCTTAACTATGTTTTCCGACATTTTAAGCAGGGGGGAATTGCGGCGGGATCAGGGACTTGCCACAATCGTTGCAATACCAAAACCTGGCAAGCCTCCGGACGAATGTACTTCCTACCGTCCGATATCCTTACTTAATGCAGAAGCCAAGATTTTGGCCAAAATGAAAGCCAACTGAATAACTCCGCATCTTGAGACATTGATCCATCAAGATCAGTCCGGCTTTATGCCAAATAGAAACACGGCTCTTAATTTGTGCAGGGTCCACGCAGTAATGGCACAAATCCCAAACCTCCCAGAACCTGTCGTAATTTTATCCCTGGATGCCCGAATGGCATTCGACATGGTTGAATTGACTTATTTATTTGCGGTTCTCCGGCATCTTGGTTTTGGCCCCAATTTCTGTGCGTGGGTAAAACTGTTTTATACTAAACCGCTGGCACAGGTGGTAGCTAACGGCCACATCTCTAGGGACTTCCCGCTCAGTCGCGGCACACGCTAAGGGTGCCCATTATCACCCTTGCTTTTTGCTCTTATTCTGGAACCACTGGCGGCATGGATCCGGTGGGACCCTAGTGTGAAAGGGCTTAATTGGACTGAGGCATGGAAAGACTGCATATCGTTATATGCAGACGATATACTTTTATATCTGACCCGACCCAGACGCTCTATTATAACTCTCCTTAACATCTTTGAAGTCTTTGGACGAGTCTCAGGGTATACTATTAACTGGTCCAAGTCTGTTCTATTTGTTCTCAAAGGTCCCCCACTACAACTTCCGGCAGATTGCCAATTGATTATTTCCAAAGATTCCTTTAAATATTTGGGGGTTTGGGTGACGCCTACTCAGGAGACCTTTTTTAGATGTAATTTAGCACCCCCACTTGAGCGTTTTTGCTCTGACGTGCAACACTGGCACACCCTGCCCTTGACCCTCCTGGGAAAGGCGGCACTATATAAAATGAAGACACTGCCTCGGCTGCTCTACATCCTCGAAAATACCCCTTTCTTGGTCCCTCAAATGTACTTCAGATCCATAGACACACTGGTCACAGGCCTTTTGTGGGGGAATAAACCGGCGCGCATTTCCAGACAGAAATTAATCCGGGGCTGGTATGACGGTGGAGTTTCTCTCCCCGATATTCAATTGTATTACTGGGCGGCCCAGTTGAAGATTGTCAATCAATGGTTGCACGCGCCCCAGACTGAGCCCGCGTTCAAAGCTGACAGGTACGACCTGGGTGGAGGTGGAGTGCTAGCTGCACTTTATGACAAGAGGGGCGCCTCGGCCTTGCTTGGCCCTACAGCCCACACTGTTAAATTGTGGTATGAGGCCCAGGCCTGCCTTAAGTGCAAAAACATCATTACACAAATGACACCACTCTGGGCATCGCACCAACTAGGCTGCTTATGCAAGAGTAAGGGCTTCCAAGCATGGGATCTGATCGGTATCTCCACCGTGGGAGACCTTTGGAAAAGAGGTGCCATGCTAACATTTGAACGACTTGTGGAACAATATGACCTGGCTCCCACCGAACGATTTAGATATCTGCAAATTAGTCATGCCTTAGGATCACTTATCCAGCCTGGGGATGACGTCCCAGACTCCACCCCGCTGGAAGATAGGCTCCTCATGGAGCACATGCCCAAAAAAGCGACCTCCTTCGTTTATCGTAAGCTTATTAACAACCTGCCGGATCCAACCTTAAAACTAAAGGACAAATGGACTGTGGAGGTTGGAGAACTTGACGAATCAGACTGGCACACAGCGCTTTCCTCCCCCAGAGAGGTTGCTATTCCTTCCCGACTTCGACTGGTACAATTTAAAATATTACACCAAGTATATTACACTAGGGTCACATTACACGCGATAGGGAGAGCTGAACATGCATACTGCTTGCGAAGGTGCGGGGAGGAAGGGACATTCTTTCATAGTATCTGGGATTGCCCATGTATTGCAGATTACAGGACTAAGGTAATGAGGACTATGTCGCAAGTGGTTAAGGGATCAATACTACCGGACCCTAAATGCTGTCTCCTAAATATATGGGAACCCAATGATCTCACTCACTCAACCCAGGTTTGGATGACGTTAGGAATGATGTACCCAAAAAGCAATATAGCTAAATTTTGGGGGGCCCAGGGTGCACCGACACTCAGGGATTGGTGTTCTGATCTTGACGTTGCAATGTTGGCTGAACTAACAGTGTATGTAGATCGAAAATGCCCCCGGAAATGGATACGGCTCTGGGGGGCATGGAATGAGTAAAGAGGATTTTTATGTGACCCCCCCGGCACTTGACAGTGAGAGTGACTCTGAGTAGGGGGTGAGGGAGGGGAACTTGCGGTTGGACACAAATTTACCCAAATGCACTGCAGCCTAAGGTTATCTTTCATATGTTTTTACTTTTGTGTATTGTATCTAGACCTAGACCGATCACACAGTGATTCTCTATATGCCCTATGATTGTTTTGAACTATAATAAAAATGTTTAAAAAAAAAATATATATATATATATATATATATATATATATATATATATATATATATATATATATATATATATATATATATATATATATATATATATATATATATATATATATATATATATATATATATGAGATTTGGGATGGACCAGGGCCCGGGGATCAATGGGTATGATTTTTTGAGGAGGGGGCGTGCATGAGGCTCCTGACACTGAGCGGATTTTACCCCTGGTCACGGCATATTGTTCAGAGGGGTGGGTGATGCTCCACCTCCTTCCTGAGTCAATCAAGACAATGGGACCTTATCCCCAGGGGATCTGGTGTAATGTTGAAAGAGGAATGTGGCCTGCAGGCACTTCTTCCTGAGATGATATTGACCTCAGTAACTCCATCCCCTGCAGCCCGGCATAATGTTCAGAGGGGAGGGGGGCACTTTGGCCCTTCCCGAATCTCTTAAGGCCCAAGGGTTGGCTCCACTGTGGTGTCTTCGGGCCAAACCAGTGTGTGCAGGGTGTGGTTGGTGTTATGTATGTAACTTTACATAAAAATAAACCTGAAAGTCACTAAAAAAGCAAAGGGTAAAGTGATGTTATGGTTAGTAATTGTATATATATATTAAGATATATTAACAAAAACCTTAGGATTTTACAAAAAAAAAAGAGTAAACTAGTGTAATGGTAAGTTGAAAAATTCAGTGACAACGTAACATTTTAAACAAAAAAACCTTTGAAATTCACCAGTAAAATGTATCTCTAGAAACTATAACTCATGCCCTCAACATGTACTGCGAATTACCACATATATTACATCACTCATGGCAGGATCTATGACAACTTTGATAACATGACTGCAACATCTGAAATGACATCATTGATGTCAAGACTGTGCATGGCGGGGGCGTAAGTTATAGTTACTTTGGTGCATGAGTAATAGTTACTAGAGATAACTTACTGGTGAAATGCAGTGTTTTTCCCATTTCCAGCTACTTTTCCTTGTTCTTTCATTGTGGTAGAGATCACTGCCCAGGAAATACAAAAGAGAGTTGGAGGTCTTTACTCACAGGTTTGTGAATAGCATTTTGTACTTTCTATTCCAGACACTACTACCCTTCTGTATTGTCCTCAAACTGATTTGTGTCTGGGATATAGGGCTGAATAAAATGCTGAACGTTGAATTAGATGATTTGTATCTCTTCTTGATGAAGGACATCCAGCTGCACTGTTCTTCTGAACCTCCCACTAGACTTCAACACTGCCTTTCATTCTTCTCTTGCATCTGAGAGATGTGGGTGGGTGAGAGCATGTCCTTGCCAGGCAAAATTCCTTTCTAAGTTATAGGGACCAAGCACATGAATTATCAATTTTTCAATCACCCTTTCAGCCAGTAAAATAGTGTCCCCACCTTGGTCCACATGAAGTCCTATTTCATTCCACATCTTATGACTTAATTAGCTCCTGTCATTAGACTCTGGTTTGAATTTTTTTCATGCGTTGATTCTGAGCTGTTGCTGTTCTCCACTAACTTCATGCAACCTTACTTCATGGAAACTCCATCTGCAAAAAGGAGCCAAACAGCTAACCTTAGGTTCATCTTCACTTAACATATTTCTTACAAACCAGAGCTCTGTAAATTAAGACAGAATTGCGTACTAATCTTAATAATTTGCAAAAAAGCTTTGCTTTCAATTGCTTCTTGAAACCGTTGACCACACCCCTACAGTCTTTCAGACTAGCCTATTGTGACACACTTTATTTGGGTTTTCTGGAATGAATTATCCACACGAAATATTTAATTCAGAACAAGGCTTCTGAGGCAATTTCATACACTCCCCATAGCAAATACATCTTGCAACACCTCTAACCTCTCCACTGTTAGTTACTGTTTTAAAAAAAATCTGCATCAGTTGTAGGGTGGTGGCCAGCTGTGTATTGTAATTTCTTTGCTTTTAATTCTGCTGTTATACTCACTCATATATTTTCAGGTCTTGTTTATCCGAAATTCTGGTGGGTCCTCAGACTTACTATATCTAAATTGGAGGAAGATCCTTCTCTTACATTATGTCCAAGAAACTAAGGGCCTGTTTTATGACGTATTGCTTGAGTGTGTCACAAAAGTGCCACAACTCCAGCAATGTGTCCTTTCACATGGGGCAAGCCCCATGTGAAAGGCCTGTGTCAGTCTTACGCCTGCTGTGAGGCAGGCCTAAGAAATTGACACATTTGCGTCCTAGAAGTGGCGCAGTGAAATCTTATTGATTTCATTGCTTCACTTCTATGACCTTTTCTTGCGTATGAACGCCCCCCTGCATACATTATACCTGGCGCATATATAATGTAACACAGGGGTTTACAAAGTGACGCATCTACCTAGATGCATCACTTTGTAAATATGGTGCAACAAGGCACATTTTCTATGCTGCTGGTGCGTCAGAAAAAGTGACGCACCGGCAGCGTAAATGTGACGCACAGCCTCATAAATGAGGCCCTAAACCTTTATTGTAACATCTGAAATGTCTTTCTAATCATGTTGCTTTCAGAAGCCACCTGGCTTTTAATGCTTCAGGTTCGGCCTAATTTTCTGGCTGATGTTTTCTCAGTTCTCCATGTGTTAATGTCCATATACGTCATGGAGATCAATGGTGTACCTCAGAAATTATCATACATTCAACTCTTTGAGTGAAAAAGAACAACCCTGAATTACTTCAACAAGGTTGGTCACATTTAAAGAGGCCCAGCATCAATGTCTCTAATTCTACATTTCTTAAGTTCCATAGCATGTACAAAGTCCCTAACCAATATAGTGGTATTACCCCTATAATGTACCCTTTTGTTTCAGCTGTGTTTGAGACCACCAACTACAAATTTGCTTACCTATATGCTGCTCAGTCATACAGATTAGCAAGCAGGTATACTGGCAGTCCTAATACGGCATGTACCCTGCTATGCCACTCTACTCCCTATCAGGTAACTTCCTTAGTTTATGTGTGAGTCACTGTAGTTTCCTGCTGATTGTACATTCAATTAATCTGACTCATTCTACATATAACTAAATTGCATTGCCTTAGAGTTTCGATGTAGGATGCTGCTGCTGCTTGTTTCAATGTAATATTTAGCTTGACTGTAAGCCTGGCAATATTCATACACCTCTGCTCTCAAAGCAGGCTATCCATGTGCGCCATTTACATTCTTCCATCATTGCATATTTTCTTATTTGACGTTTCCCGCCTACTTGTTGCAGTGAATCTTCCACTTCCACTTGTAATAGGCATACTCGTGGTCAGTAATCTGACATCTCTTACCACTAGATGCATCAAGCATCCATTTTGCAATTCCTAATTAGCGAAAAATAAGGATTCGCTAATAAGGAATAGCAAAATGCTATGCATGAAGAAATCGCTTAAAAAATAGTGATTTCTTAAAATTCCTTAATTGGTAATTGCAAGTTGCGATTCGCAATTAAGGAATACCTTCCCATTCATTCCTATGGGCCTAGAGCCCCATAGGAATGAATGGGAAGACATTCACAATTTGCAAATCGCAATTAGCGAATCGCAAATTGAGAATGCGATTTCAAGGGTGCAGGGGTGTCCAAAGGACACCCTGTTGCACCCCTGAAATTGATATGTGCACATATGTTGCGCACACACATGCCCTTAGGGCATGTGTGTGCGCAACATGAAACTTTGAAAAATGCACTTTAGTGCATTTTTCAAAGTTTTTACAAATTACCATGAAGTTCAACTTCATGGTAATTTGCGAGCCCTATTAGCGAAATCGCTATTTTTTAAACTTTAATGCATTGCATTTAAGGAATCTCAAATAGAGATTCCTTAAATGCAATAGCAATTTAAGAAATCGCAATTTTGCGATTTCTTAAATTGCGATTTTTGCATTTGGGATGATGCATCCCAAATGCAAAAATACTGGTCGCAAAGGGGCAGATTCTGAGAATCTGCCCCTTTGCGAGCGGTTTTTAGCTTCATGCATCTGGGCCTTTGTGCTTTGTTTGCATTTCATAAACCTCTGCCCATTAAACGTATAATTGAGCTGTGTCTATGTATGTGGGGTTATGTGTGTGTGTGTGCTGCCTATGTACATGTGATGGAGTAAGGATTCGCACATAAAGGGACTTGCTCTCTCTCATGAACCTCGTTAACTTGTAATAGTATTAACCAATCCCGTTTGTCATTAATATTGCACTTTTACAGTACACACGGGTGTCCCAGAGACGCTTGCCTATGTGTCTATTAATCATAACTCCGCTTGCATTTCTACAGAATGGCCGCTTCGCAGAAATCCAGTCTGTGCATGCGTCGGTCATACCCATGTGATGTGACGCACTCGCAGTTTTGGAGGGAGAGTTCGCTCATGCGCATTGTAGCTAAAATGGCCGCTTGTCTCTAAAACACGCTTTCTGCTTGCCCATGCTGCTTTGCATTTCTATCTCTTTCCGCTTAATCTTTAACTGCTGTAGTTATTATGAAGTAAAGGGAGCAGTGTAGATCATCATGGTGTACAGTGTATTCATTTTTTCTGTGTTTCTAATTTGTTTTCGCTTACTTTTCATGTACCGCGTATCTGGGGGCCTGGGAGTTGGGGAGCTTCTCCATCTTAGAAGTCTATGTGGACCCGATCACGTGATATGAGGACCGGGCCTTGCATCAGTGGAACTCAGCCAGCTGGCTACCAAAGCTGAGACGCTCCTGGGAAGATCACCTCTACCCCTGGAGAAGATGCTGAATTTCAACTAAAAATGTTACATTGTTTCTGTCCACTGTGTACTCTATTGTCCTCTTCTACACGTATGCCTGGGAACAGGAATGTAAGGGGTGGGTACTGTCATTTGAATAGTAAATACGGGAACTCAGAATTTTAGGTGGTGACTATGACCTAATCACCTCTCCTGACCAATCGTAAGTTGGGACCTTGTCACTTGCAACATTTGTGGGTGGTCTGGGGACCCAAAAAAGGGTATATCTTGCCTAGTTTAGTTAGGGAAAAGTGTCCGACTTGTCCGAATAGCTGACCTGTCACCGACCCCACGACTCTATATGTGATTGACACAGAGAGCTGCGGAGCACTCTGTCCGAATTTTCCACAAACTCCAAGGGGTGGAAATAGTCTTAAGTGCTGGCGGAGCACTTTGCTGGGGATTCGAGAACCCAATCGGGGTTACTGGCAGATTCCGTGCGGTGAGGGGGTAGCGCAGGCATTGCATCCGAAGCTGCAGGTGTTGGTCGTGCCCTTTGGTGAGCCCAGTCCTGACCCAAATCCTGAGGGGTATCCTGTCCTGATTTTCCGTGAGCTGTACCTGCTCGCCTACTGGCATCCTAAATCCTTGAGGGTCCTTGTCCTTGCCTTACCCGAAGCTGACCCGTGGCCAGGGTTAGTCCTCATTCCTGTCTTAGGTAAATATAACTTGTGGGTGTCCGTTTACTATTCCTTTTCTTTTTGCTCTTTAATAAAGCCTCTATGCCCATGTTATTCTCTCTGTTCTCTCTAATGTCGCATATATAAACTGTTTATTAGTATGTTCCATTTTTCCCCTTCCTATAGGGCATATTGAAACTGTTTTTCATGAATAGTGTGATGAACTTTATTGATGTTTAGGATTTAAGTAAGTTTAATAGATAGACTAAGATTAGGGTTTGAATCACTTATAGGTCTTTAGGAATTCACTGACTAATGTGTTTAGAACTTACCTACCCTAGTATAAGCCTGAAACTGAATAGCATGTTCCCTGTTACCCTTGCCCATTAGATTTCCTTTGCGCACTCAATGGTGCTTGCCCTTATCCATAGTTACATTATAGTCGTTATCTTGATCATTGATGTTTTGATTTGCATCAGCCTTATACTTTTGTCACTTTGAATTTAATTCATATATAAAATCCTTAAAACCCTTCCGGTGTCTGTGGTTATTGAAGACTTTTAAATGTTATTAAATGAATAGAGTCAATATTTAGAATTATCTTGTCACTTGTCCTCTGCTAGCTCCTGGTCCGTCAGGAAGAATAAGTACCTGTGGTAAGTCAGGTACCATGGTAATAGTGTTACGGAAAACACATATAAAATACTGATGGTGGTGCATAAACTCGCCCGACTCATAAAATTAGTTTTTCAATCACGTCATGGGCCCAAGTGCGTGAAGATCTGGTAAACTCAGAGCCGGGTGACCTGCGCGCTCTATCAGTATTTTTCTGGTAGCAGAGATATAGTTAGGACTAGTTAAGATAGCTAGATAAGATAGTTGCTGTTGAACCGTGAAAAATAAAATGTGCTGCTGAATATTTTTGCTGCTAATAATAAGGATTATTATTGCATTTAAATGTCATAGAATAAGTTTAATATATCTCATGAAATATTAAGTATATATTACTAACCAATTGTGAGTGATTGTTTTCATGTTGTGGGGATCCCCGGGGAAAGGAAATAGCAAGTGGTGAGTAGAATCCACTTGGCTGTGAGGTCACTGGCTAGGAGGGAGATTAGTGCATGGTTAGGCAGAACTGAAAGCACTAATTAGGATTTTCATAAATTCATTGATGTATAAATGATAGCTACCCAAACCTTGGTGAAACTCCCGTTGTGATATCACCTAGAAAGGGTCACAGACGGCAGGAGTAATAGGGTCTTTGGAGCTTGAATGATAGCAAAGGAGGACATTGGCGAAAATTGACTTAGTATATATCCCGGAAAGAAGTGGATTAGTCAAAAGAGTAGCAGGTTCTCTATTGCTTGTGTGAAAAGGATAGGCAGAAGAGATCTATCCGCAGTGAATGAAAAGTAGACAAAAGTGGTTTACTTGCAGTAAAGGAAAAACCCTCTTTCTTTTTAAAACCCTCAAGCACAGTGGCGAACGTTATACATTGTTAACTAAAATTCGTATTTGCACTTTAGGAAAAATTCAAAGTTTCCGTTACTTTGTGAAGGAGGGAGTCGGTCGCAAGGCTGCACTGACGTCACTCCGTCTGGTATTGGTTGAGCCAGCGGGTGTGTAGCGAAGCCAGAATTGTAAGGGAGGGGTGAGTGCCGAAGAGTGAGACCGCGTCTCACGAAGGGGACGCGCACCCATTGGTCAACAGATTTTGCAACCTCAGTGCTGATTGGTTGCTGTAAGTTGAAAGACGCGCTAGCATTGGAAGTTCATAAGTAAACAAAATTTATCAATCCGAGCTTGAGGATAGTTTGGAGAGGTGTATGTGGTATCCCGAATTCTTACCTAATCCGCAAAACCTAGGTTTTCATAAGGAGCAGATGCTAAGAGGTAGACCTTACAATATGTATGGAGGAAAGAGAAAATTGACCCTTGCCGAAAAGATCAAGAATTATTTCAAGAAAGACAAACCCATTAGAACTAGGGAGGTGTGATCATTCCACCTCCTAATACTCCCGCATCCTTTATGATGTTTGACAAGGGGTATCATACTTGTGTGTGGTTAGAAAATTGGGTAAAGTACACTGAAGACGACGGAGTACTAGCATTTCCCCTCCATGGTTCCTTTAATGGTAGAATCCTGTTTAACTTGAGAACCCGAATGAATGAATTACACCCCCGACCCAGATTAATGCAGTACGAAGCCTTAGAGGAATGGGAGATTGAGGCTTTAGAACGAGAGAGACCCCGAATGGATAAAGGAGTGAGCAAATGGTATCCAAAATTACAGCGAGAAACAAAAGAGAAAAAAATTAAGCAGTGGAGACAGAATATGATGGTTGAGGGACTGTTTCCAATGTTTGGGGTAACAGAGCCAGAGGGAGGAAAGAAGACAGAGAAATCCCGACATTTAATGACCATGGGGGACTCAGAGGATGAATACCTGGAGGATTTGTTAATGAAAAATCCACCTCCTTATGCTGAAGAAGCTGGGACCCTAAGCTCGAAAAATCAATTTTTCTGATATCCTAGAAGTAGAAGGGCCAGCGAGACAGATGTAACTGGTACGGGTAGCAGACCCAGTAATAGTGATGACTTTTGCAGACCTAGTACAGCAGTCCCAAATTACCGACCTTTTGGTGAAGACAGACCAGGGTTAGCCATCCCCACTGCCCCAAGTATATACCCTCCATTAGTGCCTCAAATAATGCATGACAATTTGTCAGAAAGAGTTTTACAAGAACGAGAAAGAGATGCCCTGATCAAGTAGCGAAATGACCTAATTCAGACTATAGCTCAGATACATCCCAGTCCTGACGCCCTGACAATCCCTGTAACTATTGGTCCTGCTATACCCCTTTACAGGGATAGGCAGGCTAGTCCAAAAACTCCAGTCATTACTTCGATCCCAGCACCCCCAAGAAAAGAGCCACTAGTCGTTGATGATCAGGCGAGTGAATGTGAGTCTGTCATCTCCCTAATGGATTTGCCCATAAGGGAGCCTGGGAACAGTGAATCTCGGGCAGGGAGCCAGGCTAAGACAAGGGAAGTCTTAATCAAAACAACATCAGGGATCCGGAGTGCCACAGTCGTGACTCCAGAGGAACTAGATAGATGGACTAAAGAAATGGACCGAGAAACTTCCCCACCTAAGCCTTTGGATATTTACAAGCTAAGGATAGAGATGGAGGAACTAATGGCCGGAAATGTGGGATTAGACAGATTAAATACTCTTAACGAAGAAGAGTTGCTGTTTATCAGCAAAAGCCTTACCCGGAATACTAGAGGGCTCCATGAAAAACTAATGGACACTGCTGCCGACATGGGAATTGATGTAAGTCGATCCAAAGTCTTGCAGAAACCCTATAGAGCCGAATTCTCAGATAAAGATCTAGAGAATATGAATGTGTCAGGGAAGAAAACACAGATAAAGGAATTGCTGAACATACTGCAGAAATGGGGAGACCTAGACAAATGGAAAGCCAGGTGGGCAAAGAAAAAGGAAGATAGTAGGGTCAAGCCAAAGGCTTCCAAATATGTGTTAAAAGAAGTAGGCCAAACAGAAAAGCTGTATCCAATGAGAGAAGTGCCAGGTGGGAAATATGTACATGTCCCGTGGTCCCGGCAAGACATTGTGTCTTTTACCAATGACTTCCCAAAATTGAGAGAGAAGCCCGTGGAGTGGTATAGGCAGGTGGAGAGATTTGTGAAAGTCCAAAAGTGCCTCCTGAAGGACCTAGATGGGTTCTTTGACATCGTAGTTCCTGTAGACTTATGGACAGAATGCAAAATTTCAGTTGATTGGCCTAGTGAGGAATATGAGAGAGACTCCAAAACCGGAGCTCCTTCCCCAGATGTAATGAGAAAGTATGATCAAGTCATACAATACCTAAAAGGAAAGGTACCAGCGAAAGAAACTGATTGGACCCTAATAGATAGAACTACCCAGGATCATAATGAAACGGTGCATTCCTACTATGAGAGGCTATTGCAGGTTTTCAAAACCTACAGTGGAATCGATAATATTGAAATGAAGGATATGACCCACTTCATTTATCGATTTGTGTTGGGTTTGAGACCTGAAATATCCCAGTGGATCAGGGACAATAAAATCTGTTGGCAGGGAAAACCTATTGATGAGGTCCTCAAGTATGCTAAGTACTGCGAGGATGAAATGGAGAACTAAAGAAAGGCCCTTAAGGAAAAAGTGATGTGGGCGCAGGTAAAATTGGCTGAACAACAAGAGAAACAGTTAAGTAAACTGAATAACAATACGCAAAACACTAACTCTGGGGGGGGAGGGAAGCCCCGAGTAAAGATGAGCAAGGAAGAGACCAAAAAGAAGTTTCCCTGTCACGGGTGCGGTCAGATAGGGCACTGGAGAGACGAGTGTCCACATTTGCAGGCTGGTAATGCCCCCATAAATGGTTTAAATCCACAGGTGCAGAAAGAGGGGCCAGCAAAGAATCAGCAACAGGTAAATCAGCCTCCATTGCCTCGAGCTCCTATACCTAATTACAAGAATCAGGCTCAACAGAATGAGAGGGTTGAGGTATGGGAAGGAGGGAATGAGAGAAATACTGCAACTTCACAATTCCTGTTAAATGATACATTCCTCTGTGATGAAACATACTGAAGGGGCCTGAGGGGGGAGGAAGGGGAATGCGTGCTTGGCGCCTCCCTACCGGTAGACCAGACAGGGCCATACATTGAAGGAAAGGTTGAAGGAAATGATGTCACCTTTCTATTGGACACTGGTTCTACCCGTTCGACTGTGAGAACAGCGGACGTTCCAAACCTACCCCTCTCGGGAGAAGCAATCCAAGTAGTGGGCGTATCCAATCAGATAATTAGTACTCCTGTAACTGAACCAATGGAGATTTCCATAGGAAATTTCAAAGAAATGCACAGATTTGTTGTTTGCGACTCCAGTCCAGTAAACCTACTGGGACGAGATTTGTTGTGCAAAATGAACTGTACCATCTTTTGCACACCAAAAGGCGTCGAAATTCAGACCCCAGATGAAGATGGCCTGTACAAATTAATGGTGCTAAGGCCCGATGCAGCAGTTAAAGCTCTAACCATTCACGACTTACCTGAAGAACTCCAACAAAGGGTGATACCAGAGGTGTGGGATTTCACCGGGAGAGATGTAGGATTAATGGCGAATGTAGACCCAGTTAAAATAGCCATTAAACCCAATGCTACTTACCCAAAAACAAGACAGTATAAAATGAGTGCAGAAGTAAAAGCGGGAGTCGCCCTGGAAGTAAACCGGTTGCTAGAAGCAAACATTATACAGGAAGTAATGAGCAGTCCTTGTAATTCTCCCATAATTGGAATTAAAAAGCCTAGCGGAAAGTACAGGGTAGTGCAGGACCTGCGAAAGGTAAACCAGATTTTTGTACCTTGTTGTCCCATTGTGCCAAACCCTGCAGTGATCCTGTATCAGATCCCTTGGAATGCAGAATGGTTCACTGTCATTGATTTGTGCCATGCGTTCTTTTCCATCCCATTGCATCCAGACAGCAAATTTATTTTCTCGTTTGAATTTGACGGTCATGTCTACGTCTGGAATCGTGTCCCTCAGGGGTACACAGAAGGCCCCTCAATATTTAATCAGATTCTAAAACGATGCCTTGAATCCTTAGTCCTACCAAAGGAGTCTGTCTTGGTTCAGTACATAGACGACCTTCTAGTGGCGTCTAAAAGTCAAAGCGACTGCGTTACTGATAAAAAAATGTAAAATGTAAATTGATACTTGTATAGCGCACTGCTCACCCCCGCAAGGGTCTCAAGGCGCTTGTACGAATACCGCTGTGGAACCCATCCTGGCTTTCCCTGTGAGGCGTAAGCATGAGCGCAAAATCCGTTCCGCTCGCGGATTTTGCGAATTTTCGGTAAAATCACGATCCGCGAACTCCCGCGAATTTACCGCGAATTCGCAAATCCGCGAGCTGCGGATTCCGGGGGCAAAAGTTGAAGCCTGGCTGGCCTGTCAACTTGTAACTATTTTAGGATGGCGCCGGCAAGCTGCCAGCGCCATCCTAAAATAGTTACTAAGTTAGCTTCAACAGGAAGCTCTAATAGATAAACTAAAGCAGGTGCTCGCACCTGCTTTATTTTAACTATTAGAGCTTCCTGTTGAAGCTAATTTAGTAAGTATTTTAGGATGGCGCTGGCAGCTTGCCGGCGCCATCCTAAAATAGTTACAACATGCCCTAATCGTGAGCGTCGTCGAGGCAGGTGTGCCTTCTTCACAAATCTACCGTGGAAAATCAGCTGTGATGCTGGATAGAGGCTTTTGCATCCTTGACTTTCATGAGCGCAATACCCGTGCTGTTTCTGTGACCAGGAGCTTATTTCTCTTCATCTGCTGAACTGATCTTTCTCTGACCTTTTATACACACAAGAAGCATGTGAACTCGCATGGTAGCCCTGCCCGTTTGGCCCCGCTCACACACTCGCGGTTTGCACCGTCTTCCCGCCATTCACCCACTATGATGGACAGCTCACTCAAGGGACCCCTGCGCCCTTCGGGGCGATTGCATAGTAACACACACATGGTCGCTCGAACTAGTTGATGCTCAAATTCAGTGACTCATTCATTAGCCCAAAAACAATCGTGAGCGTCGTCGAGGCAGGTGTGCCTTCTTCCCAACTCTACCGTGGGAAGAGGCCTTTGCATCCTTGACTTTCACGAGCACAATACCCGTGCTGTTCTTGTGACCAGGGGTTTCTTTCTCTTCATCTGCTGAACTGATCTTTCTCAGACCTTTTATACACAGAAGAAGCATGTGAACTCGCATGGTAGCCCTGCGCGTTTGGCCCCGCCCACACACTCGCGGTTTGCACCGTCTTCCCGCCATTCACCCACTATGATGGACAGCTCACTCAAGGGACCCCTGCGCCCGTCGGGACGATTGCATAGTAACACACACATGGTCGCTCGAACTAGTTGATGCTCAAATTCAGTGACTCATTCATTAGCCCAAAAACAATCATGAGCGTCGTCGAGGCTGGACAGGTGTGCCTTCTTCCCAACTCTACCGTGGAAAATCAGCTGTGATGCTGGATAGAGGCCTCACAAGAGGCATGTGCACTCGCATGGAAGCCCCGCCCCCGCCCCAAATCCGCGGATCCGCAAAATCCGCGGATTTTGCAGATCCACGATCCGCAAATCCGCAAAATCCGCGGATCGTGGATCCGCAAAATCCGCCCATGCTTAGTGAGGCGTCCACTCCTGGGCACCCCCAAGGTGGCGGCCAGGCATCCTTAGCATTGTGGGGGCCATTGTGGAGATTAAGCAAGCTATTGCCCAGAGTTGCAGAGTGGGACTCCATGATTGGAATAGGCACTGAGGCGAGAATTATCAGGTCCGTGGAATTTTGAGCCCAAGACCCGCCGAGGCGGGGAATTGAACCCTGGTCCCGGGCTAGACCTCTGCATCAGGGTCTGCCGCTCTAATCATTGAGCCACACTTCTCCCTGCCTTACTAAATCATTTAGGCAAGGGAGGACAAAAAGTATCACATGACAAATTGCAGTTTTGTAAAAATTCAGTGAAGTATCTGGGGCACCAGATAGAAAAAGGAATTAGAAGGGTTACTTCAGAAAGAATTAGAATAATTCGAGATATGGAATTACCCAGAACCCAGAAGGAAGTCAGGATGTTCCTAGGAGTTGTGGGATACTTCAGACAGTGGATTGTGGGATTTGCTGTTCTAGCCAAACCTTTGATAAAAATGACCAAGAAAGGGGCAGATGATCCAGTTAGTTGGGATGATGAAAGCATGACAGCCTGGATAAAATTACGAAACTGTCTGTGCCTTGCTTCTGCACTAGGAATGCCTGATTACTCCAAGAACTTTGAATTATTATGTGACACACGAGACAATTGTGCACTCTCAGTCCTAACACAAGAACATGGTCTGACTAGACGTCCAGTGGCCTACTTTTCAGCCACTCTGGACCCTGTGGCTGCTGGGCTTCCCGGGTGTCTGAAGACAGTAGCTGCTACCTGCACGAGTCTAGAACAGAGTGAGAACATTGTCATGGGACATCCCGTAACGGTTTATGTTCCACATTCCGTTGTGATTCTGCTAACCCGAACCAAGACCCAGTATCTCACTCCTAGTCGGCTGACCAAGTATGAGAGAATTCTTATTGGTGCAGAAAATGTGATAATTTCCCGATGCAATATTTTAAACCCTGCAACCCTGTTGCCTCTCACCCAAAATGCAGAAGTGGAGGGCGAAATTGAGCATAATTGCATTGACTTAACTGAGTTTAGCACCAAACCACGACCTGATATAAAAGAAACGGCCCTTCCCATAGAGGACATAGTGATGTTTGTGGATGGCTCCTGTTTGAGACATGAGGATGGCGGGTTGAGTGCTGCCTATGCTGTAGTCACACTGGAAATGACCCTAGAAGCATTCTATCTAAGTGAAATAAAGTCTGCCCAAGTGGCCGAGCTAATTGCATTGGCCAGAGCTTGCAAGCAAGGGAAAAATAAAAGAGTAACCGTACACACTGACAGTCAACATGGTTACGGGGTTGTTCATGACTTCGGCCAGCTATGGTTGCAAAGAGAATTCATGACTTCCTCAGGTACCCCCATCAGAAATGGAAAAGTGGTGCAAACCCTATTGGAAGCAATGCAGTTGCCCAAAGAATTGGCAGTAGTCAAATGTGCGGCTCACAAGTCTGGTAATGACGATGTGACAGCCGGAAATAGATATGCTGACCAAATTGCCCAGTATTGTGCCCGATACAAAATGTCCCTAAAAAATTAAGGTATGGGGAGGCGGAAACAACTGCCAACTTATGGTGTTTGAGAATGTGTCTACCTGGAGGGAACTGAGAGAGTTGCAGCAAGCAGCAGAGGAGGAGGAAAAACAAAGATGGGTGACTGAAGAGTGTCAGCTCAGGGAGAGAGATTGTGTTGTGGTTGATAAGACGGGTGTGCCTGTGTTACCGGATAGCATGGCTGCCCCAATGGCCAGGATGATACATGGAGATACCCATATTGGGAGGGATGCAATGTGCCGAATGTTTCACCAAGTGTTCTATAACTCAAAGTTCAGGAACATTGCGGATGGGCTTTGCCAGAGGTGCCTGGTGTGTCAGCAGTTCAACGCAGGGAAGAGGACTGTAGTGGAGCAAAGTACCATTGGAAAGGCAGAAGGTCCCTTTGTCAGACTACAGGCACACTTTATTCAGTTGCCTATGTGTAAAGGATACAGATATGTCTTGGTAATAGTTTGCCTATTCTCAAGGTGGGTGGAAGCATACCCCGCAAGGAAAAATGATGCCCTTACTGTAGCCAAATTGTTGCTAAGGGAGCTAATACCTAGGTACGGTTTTCCAGAGACAATTGAAACAGACAGAGGTGGGCACTTTGCCAACGACATCTTAAAAGAGCTCTATACAGCATTTAAAATTGAACCTAAGCTACACTGTGCATATCGTCCAGAGGCTTCTGGAATAGTAGAACAAGTGAATGGCACTATAAAGTCAAGATTGGCCAAGATGTGTAATTCTACAAAATTGAACTGGATAGAAGCTTTACCCCTTGTCTTGATGGGATTGAGAAGTATTCCAAACCGAAAGACAGGCCTAAGCCCCCATGAAGTACTAATGGGAAGAGTGATGCGACAGGCATGGGTACCTGGACACAAACTGCTGAGTATTTCTGATGATTTGGTGCTAGAATACTGCAGGCAGCTGGGTGACCAAGTGCGTTCTATCTCTCACCAGATTGGGGAGACTGCTGTCGAATGGCCAACCACTCCAGTCCATAAACTGAAACCTGGAGATTGGGTGGTGTTGAAGAAGCACACCCGGAAGAGTTGTCTTGGACCTAAGTGGGGAAAGCCAAGGCAAGTGATCCTTGTAACTACCACTGCTGTAAAGTGTGCTGGCGTGCCGAAGTGGATACATGCCAGCCATACCAAGAAGGTAACTGAAGAAGAGGCGGCTGAGGCTGAAGGTGGTGCAGCTGAGGAGACTCCAGACGAGGGTCCGGACCTAGCTGACGTAATACTACCGAGCACCAGTCAGGACAAATGGTTCCCAGCAGACGACCTGATTCTTGATCCAATAAGAACCAGAAAGTATTCCTATCTAGATAGAGAGTGGGATAGTGAGGACGAGACAGGGCTAGAAGAAGAAGGTCAGGTTATCGAGATTCACGTCAGACCTGATCAGGAAATAGGTCAAGTAGGGACAGACCAAGTCATCGACACTCCTCCAGAGACTCCAGAAACTGAAAAGGGACAGATAGTAATTAAAGCAGAAGTTCATGCGGAAGAAAATCAAGGGTTCGAAGTGCATGAACAGGAACAGATATAAATAGACGAACGTGTTCAGGAAGCAGAGTCCAAACTAGTTAAAAATCAAAATCAAGTACCAAATATACGTGAACAAGGCCAGCTTAGGAACCAGGCAGAAGAAACTGATGAAAGACCTGGAACTAGTCAGACAGGAAGGGAAAAGGACACTGCCAACACAATAGTGCCACAACAGAGCGAAACTAAAAGAGTTCACAAAGAAGGTCAAGTTTACTCGACCACTAAAAGGCTCAAGAAGAAAAGTGAACCGAAGTACATAAAGAGGCTGAAACTAAGATTGAAAACAGTAGAGGAGAAAATAGAGTAAAAAGATTAAATAAAAACTATCGGAGTCCTGAATGGACCTATTTGGTGTTGGAAGAGATTGATGACCCTGAAGAGAGTGACAGAAGCGATCAAGATTCGATCGAGGATCAGAGTTCTGAAGTAGAAGACCCACCTTGAAAAGTGAAACTGCGTAAGCCTCTTGTATTAAGAAACAAAGAGGGGTTGGAAAGCCACCCGTAAGCAAAGATGTCTGATTGAAATGTAAATGGAAGACCTAGAGGGAATTGTTGTAAAACTTGCTGTAAAATATGCTTATGCAGCGTAGCAATAGTTATAGTAGTATGGATAGGACTAACCGTCTTCATATCTTTTATGATAAGTAAAGATACTAACCTGTACCCTACTAAATCAGTGTCACCAGACACAGAAGTTGTACATACTGAAGAAACACCACGAAGTGTAGAAAGACGTGACAATTCTGTCAGCCTAAGACAAACACGACCTGACTTAGAAGCACCAGATGAAGAAGGACTACATTTTCACAAAATGAGAAACAGATCTCATTTAAATGTCTTTACAAATCTTTTAGTGCATTACGTAGAAGCTATGGAAATAGAAGATTGTTATGTTTGCATGAAGCTACCTACTTCAGGAGCTGAAGGCGTGACCTATCATCATCTACCCCTGACCTATGGAATTTCCTGTAGTATATTAGCAAGCTTATTTTATAGAAGCACTTTGCAGTACTATTATTCAAACACTGATGTGATTTTTTCTGAACTGCCTATTCGGGGACACCTGAACATTGTGCATGTCAGAAGCGAAGTGACTCGTTACATGGGAGAATACTTTCTGACTATAGGGGACATAGATTTGAATGAAGCGCGAAGAGATAATCTGACTTGTTCATTACATGAGCAAGAGAAAATGTTTTTGAAAATGGCAGAAAAGAGAAGGGAGAGTTTCCAAAGAAAGGCCAATGATAAGAAACAGAAAACTCCTAAATGGGCTGAAAACATGGAAGGCACCTCAAATGGCGAAGCAAATCCTGCACTGTTGTTGGATTTTGAACGAAAAGGGAAACTCTGTCTTCATAGAGAGAAGACTAGTTATTATAACAATGTATTCATCGGTTCCAGTGAATTTGAACATAATTACAAGGTAATTGGAGGTTGGGGTTTCAAAAATGGGTCAGAACCTGTGTTTCTCGGAATTTATTATATATGTGGAAACAAGGCTTATTTCAAATTGCCGGATCACTGGTATGGAAGCTGCTATTTTGGCATTGTCTTCCTGAAAATATACCATGTGCACAACGCCGCTGGAAGCAATGAAAATACTAATGGTTTAGTGCGTAGTAGACGTGAAAGTGTAGGAGAAATTGTAGGTGATATATTTTGTGCACTGATACCTGGAGTGGGAGTGGTTCTGAATACTCACCGTATTTGCAAATTGTCTACAGTAGTGGATCGGTTGTCAACTGACACTGCTGCTGGATTCCTGTTGGTCAATACTGAAATGGTTGCAATCAGATCAATAGTTTTACAGAATTGCCTTGCTCTTGATACCTTATTGGCAAAAGAGGGCGGAGTCTGCAGAATGTTGAAGGCGCAACATTGTTGCACTTACATTCCTGATAAGAGTGTAGAAATAAAGAAAGATGTACAAAACATAACTAATTTGGAAAAAGAACTCAACCCACTGGAGGTTGATAGTGCCTGGAAAAGACTAACTGATGGTCTCTCCTCTGTAGGTAGTTGGTTTACTAACATAGGTCACAGCCTTGTAGGGAAAATACTGATGCCAATAGCTGGAATAAGTCTGATTGTGTTCATAATAATAATTTGCTGCAAATGTCAAAAGTGTAGAAAGAAGTATACCGTAAATAAGAGAGGAGTCAAGAGAAATATTGACGAACTTGAGTTAGAAGAGTTAAGAAACCAGATTTATAAGAAAGCCAAGAGTTTTCATCCTAATAAGGATGCTGAAAAGAGGCTCAACAACAAATTTGTTGAAATAGAAATGAGTGCGATGTGAGGAAAATGAAGTTGGCATCTGTTTCCATTAATAGTGATGATAGTAAATATCATCAAAGAGGGGATTGATGGAGTAAGGATTCGCACATAAAGCAACTTGCTCTCTCTCATGAACCTCGTTAACTTGTAATAGTATTAACCAATCCCGTTTGTCATTAATATTGCACTTTTACAGTACACGCGGGTGTCCCAGAGACGCTTGCCTATGTGTCTATTAATCATAACTCCGCTTGCATACTACAGAATGGCCGCTTCGCAGAAATCCAGTCTGCGCATGCGTCGGTCATACCCATGTGATGTGATGCACTCGCAGTTTTGGAGGGAGAGTTTGCTCATGCGCATTGTAGCTAAAATGGCCGCTTGTTTCTAAAACATGCTTTCTGCTTGCCCATGCTGCTTTGCATTTCTATCTCTTTCCGCTTAATCTTTAACTGCTGTAGTTATTATGAAGTAAGGGGAGCAGTGTAGATCATCATGGTGTACAGTGTATTCATTTTTTCTGTTTCTAATTTGTTTTCGCTTACTTTTCATGTACCACGTATCTGGGGGCCTGGGAGTTGGGGAGCTTCTCCATCTTAGAAGTCTTTGTGGACCCGATCACGTGATATGAGGACCGGGCCTTGCATCAGTGGAACTCAGCCAGCTGGCAACCGAAGCTGAGACGCTCCTGGGAAGATCACCTCTACACCGGGAGAAGATGCTGAATTTCACCTAAAAATGTTACATTGTTTCTGTCCACTGTGTACTCTATTGTCCTCTTCTACACGTATGCCTGGGAACAGGAATGTAAGGGGTGGGTACTGTCATTTGAATATTAAATATGGGAACTCAGAATTTTAGGTGGTGACTATGACCTAACCACCTCTCCTGACCAATCGTAAGTTGGGACCTTGTCACTTGCAACATTTGTGGGTGGTCTGGGGACCCAAAAAAGGGTATATCTAGCCTTGTTTAGTTAGGGAAAAGTGTCCGACTTGTCCGAATAGCTGACCTGTCACCGACCCCACGACTCTATAGGTGATTGACACAGAGAGCTGCGGAGCACTCTGTCCGAATTTTCCACAAACTCCAAGGGGTGGAAATAGTCTTAAGTGCTGGCGGAGCACTTTGCTGGGGATTCGAGAACCCAATCGGGGTTACTGGCAGATTCCGTGTGGTGAGGGGGTAGCGCAGGCGTTGCATCCGAAGCTGCAGGTGTTGGTCGTGCCCTTTGGTGAGCCCAGTCCTGACCCAAATCCTGAGGGGTATCCTGTCCTGATTTTCCGTGAGCTGTACCTGCTCGCCTACTGGCATCCTAAATCCTTGAGGATCCTTGTCCTCGCCTTTCCCGAAGCTGACCCGTGGCCAGGGTTAGTCCTCATTCCTGTCTTAGGTAAATATAACTTGTGGGTGTCCGTTTACTATCCCTTTTTTTTTTGCTCTTTAATAAAGCCTCTATGCCCATGTTATTCTCTCTGTTCTCTCTAATGTCGCATATATAAACTGTTTATTAGTATGTTCCATTTTTTCCCTTCCTATAGGGCATATTGAAACTGTTTTTCATAAATAGTGTGATGAACTTTATTGATGTTTAGGATTTAAGTAAGTTTAATAGATAGACTAAGATTAGGGTTTGAATCACTTATAGGTCTTTAGGAATTCACTGACTAATGTGGTTAGCTCCTATGTGCAGGAACCTTGGGACATCAAGTAGTTCAGTAGCTATGCGAATTATTTGTACGACTCAAGTTTCTTGGATCCTGATAGCTACAGCAAAATACCTGGGTTGGGCATGGATGCTCAGGCAGAGACTGCTAGTTAAATAACTATTCTCTGCCCGACAATTTAGACAGAGACTGCTAGTTAAATAACTATTCTCTGTGTGACAAATTAGCCCTCATGAATTTGACATTACTGCTTTTTATCTATTATGAACCATGTATCAAGATAGAGACTGCTAGTTAATCAACTATTCTCTGTCTTGATAATTGTTTTTTTGCATTTGTATAATTGCTTTTAGACTCCAGCGTTTCTTATCTTGGAAAGTATTTTTATCAAATGTTTTAATTCTTCTTTTAATTGAATGAATTTTTATATGTAATCTATAGTGTTGCGTCATTGTGCTGGATTGTAAATTTAATTTGTTTTTAAATTCTTGTGTATAATATGCTTTTATGAGTAACAACTCGAATAAAGCACTTTTTGACTTGACTTGACTTGTAAGTTTAATAGGTAGACTAAGATTAGGGTTTGAATCACTTATAGGTCTTTAGGAATTCACTGACTAATGTGTTTAGAACTTACCTACCCTAGTATAAGCCTGAAACTGAATAGCATGTTCCCTGTTACCCTTGCCCATTAGATTTCCTTTGCGCACTCAATGGTGCTTGCCCTTATCCATAGTTACAATATAGTCGTTATCTTGATGTTTTGATTTGCATCAGCCTTATACTTTTGTCACTTTGAATTTAATTCATATATAAAACCCTTAAAACCCTTCAGGTGTTTGTGGTTATTGAAGACTTTTAAATGTTATTAAATGAATAGAGTCAATATTTAGAATTATCTTGTCACTTGTCATCTGCTAGCTCCTGGTCCGTCAGGAAGAATAAGTACCTGTGGTAAGTCAGGTACCATGGTAATAGTGTTACGGAAAACACATATAAAATACTGATGGTGGTGCATAAACTCGCCCGACTCATAAAATTAGTTTTTCAATCACGTCATGGGCCCAAGTGCGTGAAGATCTGGTAAACTCAGAGCCGGGTGACCTGCGCGCTCTATCACTTGTTTTTCTGTAAGTGTTTGCTTATTTCTGTAGGTGTGTCAAGTGCCCTATGTTTGTTATTCTCTGTCCATACATTTTCGTACGTGAACGTTTCGCTGTATGCATGGACGTCTATATGTGAGTTGCTCCCTGTGAGTGGATACCAGTGGATGTGTTGTTCTGTCTTAATCCCCGATTGTTCGTGAGGCAATGTCTGGCAGGCAGTTGATTGCAAAAAACGAGACAAGACACATTTAGCAATTTAATTTCTAAAGTTTTTATAGTTTTCTCCGTGCACATGTAAAACCTCTGTTACAAAATCATTAAAATCTTTCAAAAGTGTGCCTTTTATACAAGTGTACATGCAAAAGCTTGTTAGAGCTAAAACTATTTACAAATATTCCATGTAAGAAATCATGTACCGTGAATAATACATCAAAGGCCAACATTGTTACACTGTACAAGATTAAAAATAAATAAGGCAATGTATAATACAATTTAATTCCTCGTTTTTAAAAAAAAGAAACCGTCGGTTTGCACAGCAATATAAAATTCCAATCTCAAAGATTTCATGGCTCAGCATTGCTCCTGCTTAAACAAGATTTACACATCTCTCTCTCTATATATACATATATATCTGTGTGTGTGTGTGCGTGTACATATTTATTTACTATTTTGAATGTTGGTGGTAAAATATATGGATTTCACACGAACTACATCAGAATACATTAAATATTCTTAACATGATGTGATATTTCGTAGAACATTTGCTTGATGTGTGGACAAATTATCTGTGATGTTAGCAGTTGTCAAGTGATCCAAATTTTGACAGATGTGACAATTTTAACTATATTCCCTCAATTACATAAATATTCAGAAAAAAGGATATATTTTGTTGGTGGTGGATTTAGGGAAAAATTACTAAAAGACGTTTGCTTATTCTGTAATCATACTTTCAAATGCCAATTGAAATTAAATGCATTAATTAAATGTGTTTTATACTAGTACTGTAATATGCAAGACTTATAATATTAATCTCTCAAGATAGATTAGGGAAGGCTAATGGGGTGATAAGGGAGGAAGATTAAGTTTGTATGTTCACCATAAAGAATTCATGTTATGTTATGTTAATGGGGGGTTGCTTATATCTCATAACCCATGGTATCAATAAGTACTGTTCCCCACATGCCTCTTAGGGATACATTAAAGCAAAATGTAGGGATTTTAACGCATGTGCCCCTTTTACTTTCTAAATCAGCTGAAATGTAAATGTTTGTTTAAATTTTCCTTACTTCAGGCACCAATTGAGCGTTGCAACAGAAGGTAAGTCATAATTGTGTCCATCTACCAGAAAGATACGGGCAGAGAACATCCACCACCATGTATGGTCAATTTTAAGACTTTTTAAATATTGTTTGCTGAATGATGGAACAATAAAGGGCTAGCCTGTTCTGCTCGTTTCCGCAGGGAAAGTTCAGATCAGTATCTTTTAAAGTATTAATGGATATTTAATGCAAATTTCGTATATTATCCAGTTTCTATTTCCACTTGTCTTTTCCTAAAGATTTCTTCTTGAAGGAGATGGGCACAGTTCTCTCATTAACAGCTCTGCATTCTATGATCTCTTCCTAAAATATCTAGTGAAATGTGCTATATTAAGTTACCATCATAAAATATTACCCAGACGTTGTGTGTGGAGAACAGACATTGACATCACTACAGCATCATTAGTGTAGCAGGCCCATAAATTAAGGGAGTAGGCACCCAGGAGTAGGATATCCACTCTTAAATTTAAGTCAACCTCAATAACCCTTGCTACAAGACCGGATTGACGTTTATCGACTTGTTCCCACAACAATAGTATCAGTTAACATTTTTAGCAACTAAATGCAAGTCTGTTGTAGGCCTCTAAAATCAGAAATACTAGCTTTGTTTGTTTTATGTCTTCCTGTCACCTTGGCATTAGTGAGTTGTTCTATAAGGAGTTGCAGATACCTTTGTCTTGGTATTTGTGTTGTATGGTCCGTTTCCACCTATTGTTACCCAGCAGTCAAATGGTGCTCAGTGCATTGACATCACTTGGTTGCACTAGTATGAGTGAGCAGCAACATAGTTCATGCTTGTTATTGCTTGATCACTGCCAGATAGCTGGGCCACTATAACAATTTTTTACAGAATCAGTGAAAAGACTGCACATTTTGCAAATGTATTCGGTTTTTGGGGTATTATAAGTCAATTTCTAGCAAGGCAAATATAAGAATGATACCAGAGAAACTCATAACCATGGATCTTCTGACATGACTTAAAACTATTTCAGGTCCCCGAAGAGGAAATATTACTGATATATTGCACATAGTGCTTCTTTTGACTGCAGAAATTCAAACATGCCTCCCAACCTATATTAAGGGTCAACTGATTGACTGGTTGTTTTTTAATGAGAAAGGGCAAAGTATTTGGAGGTAATGAATCCTGACTAGATGAATCCCAATGTAAATGTATTAAATATATCATGTCAGAATTAACTGACTTCTGTCACATATCGAATATTGCAATTTAAACCTGTCAAACAGTTCAAACAGTAGCCCTTTAGCCCATTCAAGCTGTTTGAATATAAAGCAGAGCACAATAAAATTATTAATGTTATGATGCAATATGATTATAGAACTGAACGTGAACTTGCTACTCCGGAAGGAAAATGGGTGAAAGGAAGAAAGAGAGGTGCTGCCAAAATTGCTACTGTCTAGGATTGCACACATTTATATTTCTTGAATAATCATGGAAGAAACAAAGTAACAAATTACAAGATGATAAGAGCAAATCAGGATTTGGGAATTAAATCAAAGAAGAGTATGAAAATCATAAAAAGTAAAATGGACAATCACTCTTCAGTCATTTTTTAACTGGGTTGTTTAAGCAAATAATTATTTAAAATCAGACAAGAAAAGAGGAAATATCTATAAAAGAGTAAACAAACATTGAAAAATCAGTAATCATTTCTATCTATAATAATAAGATAAATAAATTAAGGGACATTTTTGCAATTTTTACAAGCCTCAACACATAAAATGCATAAAATGCATAAAATGCATATGCAGATGAAAAGTAAAGTGGATCAAATTAGTAAAGAAGAGCAAGGAAATTAGGCTTTGAGCCAAGACAGGTTAAAATGGCGAAAATCAGTAGCATTGATCCAAAATGTTTGAAGGAGATCCAACCCAGGTAAACTTATAAGTGAGTATGTGGCTAAGGTAGCTTAAGTTAATACGTGCTTGAAACATACCATTATTACAAGCAGTAGCCATGGTCATATAGGAGCCATCAGGTTATCAGTAGTCCTGTGCATATAAAAGTGGCCAAGTTCTCTTTTGTATTGGGCAGCTCTGATGCCTTTAATATTGTAGATCATAGACTGTTTCACCTTATTTCAGAGACTACATTATACGCAATGGACTACTGAAAAACTCACTCAAATGGTCCTGCTGCTTCTTTGCAAATAGAACATCGTATGGCTGAAATGGGACGAATTCTCAAAATTTTGATCTTATAATTGTGTGGCACCACAAGCCTAACTACTCTGTTCTAAGCCATTTAAAAAAGGTCTGAAGCCATTTCTTTTCCTGTTGATGAAGAGAGGGGTTTGAATTCCTAATCACAGGGGTGATATGCAGTCGTTTCTTAGGATACAAAGCAAGGAGAATGGAAAGGGAAGCTCAAAATTAAATGAAACATTCACTACTACACAAAATAGATAATGAGCAAACTGTTAGTCCTGATCATAGCAAACTGAGCTGATGGCTGTAGACTCTAACAGGTCAATGAGATGTCTGCCCAGCTTTTATAATTATTTTTGCTTGGATGACAGCTTGAGCTCCAAGCTACCAAAATTGAAATTCTAGGTAGAATGCTGGGTCCTAGTCTGTCTACAGAAGGTACGATAAATATAATGTCTTGAATGAATGAATGAATGAATATTGGACTTGTAGAGCGCAAACTTAGCCCAAGGGCTTCAAGGTGCTGTAAGCAGAGCATAAGGGTGCGGACAGAAAAAAAATGCTTATACGGAGGGGTGTGGGAAAAGCCAGGTCTTTAAGGCTTTACGGAAAAGCGAGAGAGAGACGCCTGGCCTGAGAGTTCTTCTGGGAGGCAGTTGCACTGCTTAGAAGCAACAGTGGAAAAAGCTCTAGGATGAACCAAGGCTGAAGCAAGATGGCGGCCGCTACTGCAGCCGTGTGAGGAGCTGCGCGTGTTCCCCCTGGAGGTCTGTCCTGTCCTGGCGTGAGAGAGGCGTTTTACTGCTGCTGCTGACTGGATTCGTGGAGCTGAGAGGTTTTTCTTCTGCGGCGCCGAGGAGAGAGAAGAAAGGAGAAGGCTCGGCTGACCCTTCTGCACGCTACGCCGGTCCCGGCTACCGGATTGCGCTGACCGCCTTCCCTGCCGGCTGGTGGGGAGCCTGAAGCGTTTTTCGAGCGGCTGCGGCGTTTTCAGCCACGGCGCCCAGAGGTCAGAGTCAGCTGTGTGACCGGGCGGATTGAACCGCGGAACCGCCGCGGAGCCGGTGTGGAGTGTTTGGAGGCAACATTCGGACGTCTGTTGCCACATTGTTGCACCGCGGATAATTGTGGAAAGTTCACGGATACTTGTTGCCAATACTACTTTCAAGGAGGATTTGAAGGTGCTTTGGTTACCGCACAGACGTGATTTGTTTCAAGCAACTTTGGCTGTAGCTGCTCATAAATGTAGCAATTTTCTTCCTCCTGCAGTATGCTTAATTTTCGGTGAGTGAGGAACGCATTATCTTCTTTTGAACTTGCTACATTGTGTGCACTGCGGAACCAGCTGCACCTAGCAAAAGTACTTTCCTTTGACAGTTTTTTTGACAGTTTTTTTGTAATTAATAAAGCTTAGATAAAAAACTGTACTTTCTAGAGAACTTTGAGAAAAGGATTTTTTTTGTATAAAAATACTCAATATGGCTCCAAAAGGCAGAGTTACAAAAAAGAACGCCTCTAATTTAGTCAATTCTACAAATGCCTCAAGTTCTGCAAATGCAAATGCAACAAACAGCACTACAGCAATAGATTTGGAACCTCGTAATGGGGGTTTAAAAGAGCCCATAATACCTGACCTATTCAAGAAAAAACCTGCATCCACCCTTACGACTACCCTTAATAAAAGCTCTACAATTGAAGTGACCCCAGCAAGGGCTACCGGACGCTCTAATCCTGATAAATCCAATTTGAACCAACTTGCCAAAAACGACACCGGTTCAGTTGAAGTTAACTTAAATGGCAATGAAGATGGTGTAAGGGGGGAAGGAAACAACGATGACGCTGTTTCAGAGCTTTGTCTTGCGGTAGAGGGAGTTAGAGTCTCACCCAGACCAAATGACTCGCAACAACAACATGACGCAGAATCGGTAGAGTCTGGGGGTCAATTCTTCTCTATGTCTGATCTATCTGTTGCTTCGGAAGGTGATATGGTGGAGGAGGAACTCCTCAGCGAAGAACATTCTCAGTTCAAAGATTGGGCGGAGGAGTGTAATCAAGTCACAGAGGAAGATATCTTAGGCCCTGACTTTCTAACTAACGAAGGAGCTTCAAACACAGTCCGCAAGGTCCTTGAGGGAAAAACTAAGGAGAATACAACAACAGCTATTGACCAACCTCAATGGGACGGGGTCGGTGCTAACAACAACGAAGCTGATGACGAAAATTCTGAGACTTGTGAGCTACTAGAAGAGTCTGAGGAGGTTACCTTAAAATCTATATACAAGCTACAGGCCTCGATGTATCGCATGATATTAACTCATAGAGAAGAAACCAAGGCGGAAGGTCTTCGGACTCAGGGAGCAGTTCGAAAACTTCAAAATGTAGTACGGCGTCTGGCCAAGTCTAGCACGGATACTAATGCAAGAGTGCAAGAGACGGAGACGCGTATTTCAGCAGTAGAAGATGAGCTAACGCTACATAAGAATTCAATTAAAGAGTTGGATAGCACCAGGCAAGACGTGGATTGGAAGTTAACGGACTTAGAGAATCGCGTTCGACGTAATAACCTGCGTGTCCTGGGAATTGGAGAAAAATCTGAAGGGAAAGACATTCGACGCTTTGTGATAGACCTGTTTGCGGATGCCTTTCAGGATCTCACTGGATGGGACTGGGATAAGGAGATAATAAGAGCTCATCGGTTCCCATTCAACCAAAAGACTGATCAGGAAGGCAGGAACAAATATCCAAGAGCTATCCTCATCTGTGTGCAGAATTATCTTCTCCGTGAGATTCTGTATGACTTGGCAAGACCTTCGAAACCCAGAAAAGGGTTGGGGCATGAATTTTTTGTGAGACCAGATTTTTGTGCTGCAACTGTTCAACAACGTTGGAGATTAAAACAGTTGATGGCGCCAATGCAAGCTAAGGGGGGTCAAACCTTCTTACTTAACCCTGCTAAACTCAAAGTTGTGCATAAAGGAAGAACTATATTTTTTGTATCAGAGATGAAAGCTCAACAATATCTAGAGACTATGTAGTAGTAAAATTCTATAGGAACAAGCTATGTTCAATTGGTTATGATCTAGCTACCCCGAATAGGTAGATCCTCTTAGCAGTGTTGGGCTTAGTTGCTTCTTTCGCTTTTTTTTTTCTCCTTACTGCATTTTCTTTGGTTATTTTATTTTTTTTTTTTTTCTCTAGGAGGGTCAGATCCGGGGGGGGCTCACAGCTGATACTCACATTCCATCAATGAGGGCACTAGCCCTTACGCTTCTGGTGGGGGGGTGGTGTGGGAAGGGAGGGGTGGGGGGGAACAACGGGGTGGGAGGGTGGGAAGATTTCTTCTTTTTGGGGTGCAAGGTTATACAGTTGGAACGTTTAGGTGACTTTTGTGCAAGGCGTAGTTTTGGCAGATATCGAATTTTGGCAGGGGATGCTTATTTGTGTATGCTCAGCTTAGTTTACTCAAACACACTTTATAATGGCTAAATTATCAATATATTCCATTAACATATGTGGTTTAAATGATAAAAGAAAAAGAGGGATATTTGCCCAGATGTTATCAACTATGCGGGTGGATGTAGTTTGCATTCAAGAGACCCATATTGCTTGGCTCAATAGAGGGACCCTAAAAGATCTTGGGTTGGAAGTGGTAGGATGCACTCGCCAAGGCTCCAATACACGTGGGGTTGCAATACTTAAGAGACGTGAAATAGGCAAAGTTAAAAGAGTTAAAGAGGATCCAACTGGACGGTGGGTAATTGCAGAACTTAAAGTTGGAGGTTTGTTAGTTACTATATGCTCCTTGTATGGAGCTATATTGGACGATGCAGGTGCATTGGACTTTTTAAATATAGAGCTGGCACAATGGTCACCCAATATTATTTTTTGTGGAGACTTTAATCTGCATTTGGAAGAAAATTTTGACATTAATAGTAGGGCTTCGTACAAGGGGAGGAAGAAGAAGGTATTTTTAGCACTTAAAGGGATCATCGAAGAGTATAGGCTAATTGATGTAGGGCATGAGAAGCGAGGAAACATATTTGGGTATACTTTTTTTTCTGCACCACATCAAAGATTTTTTAGATTAGACTACTTTTTTGTTTATAAGGGACTATACGACGATCCAGCACAAATTGAATTTGAGGTTCTCCCAAAAGTCATTTCAGACCACAATCCTCTAATAATTAAGCTTGCCCTAAATATGGCTAATACTATACGCGCATGGTCCTTTGACCGCAAATTACTTTATGACCCTGGCTATGTAGAGCGTATGAACGTTTGGATCCCTGAATTTTTTCATAATAATAAAGATACTACATCATCAGAAATAGTTTGGGATACTTTCAAATGTGGGGTTCGGGGTGAAACACTCAGTTACTCTTTGAGTAAACTAAAAGAGACACGAAACCAGGTAATTTCTGAACTTAAAAATCTTAGAGCTTTAGAAATTAAACTTATGCAACTATGTAAGCAGGGGTTACCTACGGAAAATACTACAAAGGAATTGGTAACTTTAAAAAATACAATTTACCAACGACATGCTACGAAACTTGCTCAACAGATCTCTGCATATAGGACAGAACTATATGAAGTGGGTGAAAATTCAGGCAAAATTTTGGCAAAGAGGGCAAGGCAGAAGGCAGCTTATTCTTGTATCAATAAAATAGATAATCATTTAGGGATAACAGTTAGCAGAGCTGAAGACATTCTGGGAGTTTTTAGAGATTTTTATTCTCAGTTGTATACGGACGAAGCTCGTCCTGAGTGCTCAGACCAGATTAATCAATTTGTTAATCCAGTATTGAATACTATTCTTTCTATTGAAGAGAAGGAGAAACTTGATTCGCCATTTACTTGGGAGGAGATAGAACTCTCTTTAATGTCCCTAGCCACAGGAAAAGCTGCAGGACCCGACGCCATTCCCCTAGAATTTTACAAACACTTCAGGAATGTATTAAAAACAGAATTATTAGAGTTATGTTTAAATGCACAGCAAGGTAACTCCCCACAATCGTGGCATGATTCTATTATTACGGTGTTCCTTAAAAAAGGTAAACCTCCTTTATCGCCTTCTTCTTTTCGCCCCATTTCACTTATAAACTCTGACAGTAAAATCTTTTCTAAAATCCTAGCGGGTAGACTTTCCAATATTATTTCCCCTCTAGTTTCTAAATATCAACACAGGTTTATCCCAGCTAGAGACACCGCTGATCATATTCACCGGGTGATTTCTTTTTTGGATTGGTCCCAAGCAACTCGGTCTAATATTGGATTAGTATTTTTAGATGCTGAAAAAGCTTTTGACCGGGTTGCTTGGGACTATCTTTGGGATATTTTGCTTAGGAAGGGACTAGGGCAGGGGATTGTTAAAGCCTTGCGAACTTTATATATTACCCCTAAAGCATATATTCGAATTAATGGACAATTATCTTCTCCCTTATTAATTTCTAGAGGTACCCGTCAAGGATGTCCGTGTTCTCCTTTACTTTTTGCTTTTTATATTGATCCTTTAATTAATCGTTTTTTTTCGGAAACGAATATTAAACCCATATATTTAGCCAACACTAATTACCGAGTCCTTGCTTACGCCGATGACATCGTGATTTCTACTACAGATGTTCAAAGAGCTATACCCATTATTGATCAAATTGCCAAACAATTTGGATACTTTTCAGGCTACAAACTCAATTTAGATAAGACCCAAGTTTTGTGTGCTGGAGAAAATCTACCTGCTAATATTCCCACTTCTTCTGAAGTCACTTATTTAGGTATTAAAATCTCGCTACCTATAGAAAAAATTCCAGAGCGTAACTTAAACCCTATTATTGCCCAAATTAACACCCTATTACAGCGTCTTGACCATCTGCGATTGTCTCTCTTCGGCCGTTCTAACATTTTAAAAATGCTGGTCCTACCGAGGGTTCTATATTTATTTCGCACAATTCCTCTGGATTTCTCATTACACTCTCTTAAAATTTTAGAAAGAACCACATTTCGTTTTCTTTGGGGCTATAAACGCCATAGAAAAGCAGCTAAAAAAATGATTCTTAGTAAGGAATGTGGCGGTTGGAATGTACCGTACTTTCTGTTTTATTACTTTTCTGCTGTTTTACAATATATTGGTCCTCTCATTTTGGGTGATAGAATTGAACTTGCGGAATGTCAGACCCCATCAATTTATCAATTGCTTTTGGGTGAGAAAGCTAAGGGCAGCTTCTTGAGAATAGTAGAACCTAGCTACTATAAAAAAACTAAATATAAGACTTTGAAATCTGCTTTTGGAATCTGGCAGAAAATTCGAAAACATATTAAACTAACGAAATTAAATTTCTATACTCCTCTTATATCAACTGAGTTATTCCCAGAAGTTTTTTTTGATTTAATTATGCACAGGTGGCAGCAGAAAGGAATAAAGCACGTGGGGGACTTATTTTGTAATGGGCAAATGATCTCGTTTCAGGAATTAATAACCAATTTTTCCGTGGGTAGAAATGATTTCTTTAAATACTTACAACTTCGCAGTTTTCTACAGGGCCATCCTCTTATGCCACCGATAAAAAATTCTTTATTAGAGCTTTTACAAAAGAAACCTCGTATTGGCCCTATATATTTAAGTTTAATGCAGGAATTTGGTGATGATCTAGGCCAATGCCAGACTAAATGGTCCAATAGTTTAGGTATAGCAAATGTCGATGTCTTATTGTCAATTAGAATGGCTGCAGAATGTCTTATAACCGGGATGATGAAATCCCAACACTTTATGTGTATCCACAACCTTTATTATACTCCCAAAAAGGTAGTTAAATGGAGTACGATGGCAGGTACGAAATGTAACCGATGCGGACTGTATGCAGCTGATAAATTACATATGTTTTTCCTTTGTCCTAAGTTATCATTATTGTTTCAAGAAATTGAAATTTTTTTATTTACTATTTTGAAATGTAACATAAAGATCACTAATGAATTAGTACTGCTAGGTATAGATCATACTGTAACTTGGCCTAGACCAATCTCTTATTTTCTTTTTCTGTGTATGGCTGCAATTAGATCTTGTATCACCAAAGAGTGGATTAGCCAGGATTCACCTACGTTTTTTATGTGGAAAGAAAAAATATTATTTATGTTTAATATGGAATCGGCTATCTACAAGCTCAAGGGGGTTAAAAAAAGAACCATGGGAGAAAAAATATGGGCACCAATTGCTGATTGGATTTAATTTAAATCTATGTACTCTATAGTTGCTATTCTAATTTTGTTTTCTGCCAAAATTTTGCCATATAACTTGCTTGTCTTTTTTTTCTTGGAAATAATTTGCCTTTTTTTTTACATGTTCTATTTCTGTCTATGTTGCTTAGTATAACGTCCTGCTGTATTTCCTTGCAATAAAACAATAAAATTAAAAAAAAAAAAAAAAAAAAAAGGAAAAAGCTCTACCTTCCCATTTGACCTTCTTAAATCTCGGTACAGTTAGCAAATTCTTATCTGCAGAACAGAGCCGCCTGCTAGAAACGTAGCGATGGACAATATCCTTAATTGCCTCAGGGCCTGAGCCGTAATAGGCACCGTGAGTGATTCACAGAGTCTTAAAAAGGATCCTAAGATCCATCGGCAACCAGTGCAACAACTTGATGGAGGCTGTGACTGCATGAAATTTAGGTGCATTCATCACCAGCCTAGCTGCAGCATTCTGCACCATCTACAAATGTCACACTAGACCCTTGTTGATGACCAAATAAAGGGCATTACAATAGTCCAATCTGGACATTACCCGAGCAATGAAGGCCTGCTTGCGTGCTTCGAAGGAGAGAAAATGGGAGATTTTTCTAAGGATCCTAATGCTGTCAAAACAGGTGGAGACTGTCCTGCTAACCTAAAGGCTTAGTGACAATGAATTGTCCGCGATAACCCCATGGTTTATCCCATGGGCATCCGGGCAGGGATAGACACCAAGCTCATCCGGCCACCAGTCGCTGGACCAGTTCTCCTGTTTGCTCCTAAAAAAATCAAGACCTCTGTCTTCTTACCATTTCATTTCAGAAAATGTTCCACTATCCAGGAGGAAACTGCCTGCATGCAGTTCCTAAAATTAAGGGTCGAACCACTTGTACTATGCGTACTAGACTCCATTATTTGGGTGTTGTCCGCATAGGACAACCCAAAGGATCTCGCACCTCCAACCCAAAGGATCTCGCAACCTTAGCAAGAGGAGCGACATAGATATTGATATTAAACATAATTATTATAAGAATTTCCTTTGGAAGATTGCAGCCTTGTTTGTCTCAGAAGAAAAGAACGGAACTAACAAAAGCCTTAAGGCTTCCAGTTTGCTTATTTTAATGCACTGTATGCTTGCTGTACTAATAAAGTGCTGGTCAGGTTGAAAAAAATGTAAAATGTGGTAGAAGGAATTCAGACAAACTTCTATAAAAAGGGCTATTTTTTCTGGTTATTGTTATACAGAACTGGCCACCAGCCAAAAGGCGAATAGATTTGAAAGTTAAATGTATCCATTAGTGCTCCTGTTATAAATCTTGTCTTTACAGTCACTGACTCTGTGGTGCTCTATGATAGCTAAAAAGCAGTTGGATGTCTGTGATGCTGTTGGGTGCTCTGTATGGGTATAGGCTTAGAAAATGTATCCTCTTTCCAGTAACCCTTGAAGTAAATGTTTAAAAATGGTTGAATCTTGATGATTTTCAATGTCCATGTTCTTATGTCTTTACTCTCTCTGGACTACATATAAAGCAGCTTGAATATCTGAAGGTCTTGGATGACAGGTAGTTAAGAGCATGAGACCAATCCATTTGGCAAGTGAGCATGCAATGGACCCTAGTATACATAAGGCTAATGCCCCCTCAACTCTTTCTTAGTAGGAAGAAACAAATATAACAGGGGAGAATTAGGCCCCCCATGCTTCTAGGCCCTGGTGCCACTACATCTACTGCACTATTGATAGCTGTGTGCTTGATTAGGTGCAATCAATTGTAACAAACAATGTCAAGCCAGATCCAATAGCCTAGCATATAACGCTTCACAGAGGTAACGTAAATTCAAGGCTGTATGTATTTTTTCGAGTATGTAATCATATTTTTAAACAGCATCAGTGGAATTGTCAGCGGCTCAGACAATGGTCCTAGGAACCATTTCTGTTCAAGAGTTTGGTCCTCTTCTGAAAGCAAAACGATAACTTTGATGTGGGATGATTCCAAATTTACCAGCAAGACTCATTGTCCAGCATATTCCTCAAATGGGTTTTGTAAGAAAGCAATGACAAAAGGTAATTTCACTGACATAGTTTCTCAAGAACGTCTTTGAATATAATTCCTTTACTGTCTGGTCTATAAGACCAATCATCAGATTTCAAAGGCATTCCCCTCAGAGAAAAGGGGAATAACCCCACATCTGCACTCTTGAGAACCCAATCTCATGCAAACGTTCTCATGATCATTTACAATTAACCACGTCACTCATAATACTGAATCAAACTGGATGAAGACCCAAAGAAAGAACATATTTTTTAGATGTCCGGCGATTTGTTAGATGTGCTGTCACCAGGGAGCATAGAACAAAACATTATTTCCACACTTGATTTAACTGCCAACTCTGAGATCTCAAAAGCCCACACCACTGAAATATAAATAACATGGATGAGTTAAGGACCTCCTATATACTGCATGCATTCCCGTAGTGCCCTTCCTGTTTGGTATGTTGGGAAATTAACTAGATGAAAGTCGAAATAAGATATCTTTTTTCTTTAAATTTAAAATATATATATATACATATATGTATATATTTTTTCTTTGCTGCTGGAATTTACGAGAGAAAAAGATCATAAAAATGACCACTTTCTATCAAATAATATAATGAATGTTATGCACCCTCTCTCAGGCTAATGAGCACAACAAAGGCTGATGTATATATTACAGCATATTTTGCACCATGATATTTCCAGACAAATACAAACTGACAAAAATATCACTTGAATCTTTGCCCGAAAATGAAAATAAGTGCTGCGATTTAGCATGGCATTTAATAGGCAGTAGGGAGAGGGTGAGATCAAGAGGTAGATGACTGAAAACATTAATAAAGGGATATGTGGTTGAGTGTTCTCTACTCCAAAGCAGTAGAATGTGAATTGGAAGCACTCTGGGGCATTTTTGCCAGTACCCCTAATTTGAGATTCTGTCACTGATATATTTCAAATGGGGCAGATATGTGGAAGCACGGGATTTGACTATACACCCATTGTTTTGAATCATTTTCTGCAATAGAAATACAAAATATGGTGAGAGACTAAAATGTTTGTGTTGCTCATAATATGTTCCTTGTGCTCTTTTGAAAACTTTGAACCTAGTCAATATTAGAACAATAAGCATATGGAGTGCAGTTAGTGAGATGTCATTAAGAGAGTCAAAAATACCAGCTATAAAAAAACAGTGACAAGCAGAGACAAAGGAAAAGGACATTAACATATAAAATAAAATAACCAGGGGACATGAGGTAGTGAAAGAGATAACTAATAATGTCAAGTGAAAAATGTAGCGTGAGACACAGGAAGGAAAATAAAAACATACAGGTAGGACAATAAAAATGAATTGTGGGACAGAGCATCAAAAGGGGAATTTGACAACTAATTTAGAAAAGAATCGGGGGTCAGAAAATGTGGTGCGGATAGGTAATACAACTGAACAAATGACTGGATTAGTAGCTGAGGAAACTTATTTAATCAGTTAGGGGTAGATGTTTCAACATTGCCCTTTGCGATTTCTAAATAGAGATTTTTCAGGAATCGCTATTTAGAAATCGCAAAATGGGATGTATGTAAAAAATCGCTATTTTTTAGCGATTTCTTAATCTTCCCTATTTGCGAATTCGCAAATAAGGAATAATTTCCCATTCATTCCTATGGGCCAGGAAGCCCATAGGAATGATTGTGAAATACATCTCAATTTGCGATTCGCAATTTGCCAATCGCAAAATGAGATGTATTTCAAGGGTGCAGGGGTGTCTCAAGGACACCCTGCTGCACCCCTGAAATTAACATGTGTGTGCATATGGCGCACATACATGCCCTATGGGGATGTATGTGCGTCACATGCCACCTTCAAAAATGCCAAATTGTGTATTTTTAAAAGAATTTGCAACATACCATCAACTGCAAATTGGTGGTAATTTGCGATTTCTTAACCAAAATTTGCAATTAGAAAATGCTACATACATAGCATTTAAGGAATCGCAAAATTGCGATTCCTTAAATGCTATAGCAAAATAAGAAAACGCACATTTTTGCGATTCCTTATTTTGCGATTTTTTGATGCATGCCAAAACATGCAAAAAGACCGTTTGCGATTTGCAAACGCCGGAATTCTGCGAATTCCGGCCTTTGCGAATCGCAAATGGCTAAATACATCTAGGCCTTAGTCTTGTAGCGCGCTTTACATACTCAAATCTCAGTATTAACCAATTATGAATGAGAACATTCCGGTGAGGGGCAGGTGTGTGGCAGGTGAAAGTATTTTGTGCAAGAATGCAGCAACCCTTCGGAAAATTCAAAGGAAATGTCAGATGGCAGCGTAGCTAAACTGCTTGTGCAGATAGCCAACTACATACAAATGATGTAATATGGTCTCTCGCCTCCCTCTCCTTAATAAAGATCTTGGTTGTGCCTTTACTGTGTAAATGTGTGAACCTCAGATAGGGACACAAAGTACTCAACATGGCTTACAATGGAGCACTAAAAGCTGAGTTTATTTTATGTGGGACATTTTTGTGCTTAAGACCATTAATGCAGTATCGTCCCAACCAAAGTTTCCACAGCTTAGACAGGTTATAAAAGCATATATTATTTATGAAAAAGGTGCTAGACAGCAAACAGGATGCAAAACCAATTTACTAAGGAATAGAGTTAGAGTTCCTTGTACAAAAATAAACAACTTAATTTCTATCTCCGAGTACCCTCAAAAACTGTGTCCTGCTCATTTAATCATTTTTGTGCTGCAGTTGCACGGTAGGCGCCGACATTAATAGATCTATCATTATGGAACAATTGAAAAACATGATAACCCGGGTAAATAGTATATGAAAAATAATAAAACCAGAAAAAAGGCTTTTGATATCAGCATATCATGTGTGGAATGTAGTAGGTCTAGATAAACCATAAAGGTAAACCAAAAGAAATACATTGTGGTTGATATCTATAGGAGACCAAACAAGAATACTCTATGAAGTAGGCTTATTTACTGTGTTATTGTTTTTTTTTTAATATGAATTGGGTCTCACTGAAAGTTGTCAGTTGTCTTTGTCACAAAACACACATTTGGATCAAATGAGTGACTAACATAAACACTCAAAAATGTATTATGGAAGGTCGAAAATCCTATTGCTTTCTTACTAGCTGGCAATACCAGAAAATCAATTACAAAAGAGGGACATGCTTTTAGTGCTATGAAGGTCAAATTGTTTTTGTGATGGACAACACTTTAATGATAACAAGATTTGATTCTGAGTGCCCGTCGCCCTGTCCCTTCACGCTTCAACGTACTCATTACTATAGCCTCTAAAACTATCCAAAATCAAACCTGGCCATTACAACTAGTGTTAATGTTGTCAGCTATTGATCACAGCATATAAAAGGGGGAGGTGGGTGGTAAGGTGCACATTGTGCAAGTGCAGAGATGTCCAAGGAGGGGAAAAGGATGCCCAGTATTGGAAATAGTCCACTTTTAGACCTAAAGGCTCTAAAAGCCAAAAGTTGAAATAACAATGCCACTACTTTTTTTTCTTTTTGAAACAGAAATATCAAAAGAACTAATGGTAGGGTGACAGAGAATGGCCATTAGTTTCAGCACACTGCTGCCACAGCCGTTTATCACATGAAGATTTGTGGAGGTCTCTACCTACATTAGTGATTGTCAATGGTGCAACAGCAAACATTCACATGTGAAGAGGAAGTCAGGGTTGATGTGACCGGAACATTTTTCTTTCTATCTGTGAAAAGTATTAAAAATATGTGTATGAGTTTATCTCCCGTTTTTTCCTGTATGGTTAGCATATGTCACAACACATAATCCTGTAAACCTGTCTTCCCAACATGTGTGTTTTGGTTCTGTTTGTGTCAAACAATAGATTGACAACTGCAGCGTTTGGCTGAAGAAATTCTGTCCAATCGCACTTCTTTTCCTTTTGAGAACAAATGTTGTCAGGCCTATACAACTCATATCTCTTTTTACACCCACCACTGAACAGCGTTGGTGGCGAAATTTGTCTGGCAGGGGCACTCTTCTTCTTCTTCTGCTGCGAGTTCAATTGAGGAGAAAATCACCAAACCCAGGTGATCATGGACCTTTGTTGATTTGAGTGCCACCTGCCAACTCCCCGACTATCTATGCTTTTAGTGAATTGGACGAATAGGAATTAAAAACGAAGCAATGTGTATGAATATTAATATCCCTTCTAGGCAGTACAAATAACATCTTCCGGGACACTTGCTCCGAGTCAAAGGTCAAAGCCCTGACACATGGGAAGGTTTGCGTATGATGTAACTTCACTCACAAAAGCAATGTCCTTGCCACTTACTGGTGTCCTGAACCATGTGATGATTTCTTTGAAACAGACACTGGCTCATGATTGCGCCATACACTGTGGGAGCAGTGTATGCAACTTCATTTAAAGATTGTCTCTCTTAAGGTTGTGCGTCTCAAAAAGAAACTGCAACAACGTTCTAAATATTTACAAGGAAGAGCAGTATATTAAACTAAGATATATTAATCTGTGGAAGAGTGAGGACATCACGCATCAAGCACTGTATTGTATTTTAAACTGAATTAGCAGCAAGAGAGAAGAGTTGAAAGGAAAGCAATGAAAGAAAAATACAAAGCTAGTTTGCAATCAGCTGAATAATCAATATCTTGTACAAGTTTGGTGGCAACATTACCAGTGCGTGTTCATCACTAGATATCTCAGATATGAAAATGCATTTCCAATGAGCTTTTGTTACAAAAAAATACAAAATTAGAAACAAGATAGCCTTTTGTGCTTTCAAACAGGCCGACTTGCCATTTCTTGCACAAGAAAAGCGATGGAGTCTGAAAGTGAAAAGGAACTGAATAGTTCATCTCAAAGCACACATTCGAATTTCATATTTTAAAAACAGGAAGCAGAGCTTCTGGTGTGTTTCATGTATTGCTGCGATGCGTTTCAAGCGCCAGCATTCATCGTTCACAGGTCCCCGTGACCAAGGATAAGAGTGTGTGCCAAAGTGCAGTACTCAAAACCCTTCCTTTAAGAAAGGCATGAGCTCTAGTCAGAAGACTGTCAAAACCCTGAGTCCAGTCATGTTTTACCTCATTTTGATGCTGTGTGTTAAAAACATGTAAACGTGCAAAATACTGTCTTGAAAACATGCACATATATGAAAAGATGCATCCATTTAGGTGGTTGGGTAGCTCGAAACTAGGAACTTAGAAATCGCCGGCTATATCCCAGGTCTTTCAGTTCAAATATTTTGAGCAAAGTTGCATGCGCTCTTGGTATGTTCTCAGTACATACCATTAACAAGCCACTGATACAAATGCTAGCACATACCCATAATAAAACCCTTACTAAACTTTGCCTGTAGTCAGTAGGAGATGATGGGAAAGTATGTATCTCCAAATAAACAACTGAATTTGTGCCTGCAAATACATACATATTATATATATAAAATTATACATATTTCTGAATATGCATATGTACATTATGTGTATGACTTTCTCTGTGACATCGTTTACCCTTTAAAAGCGCCAAGAACATGTCATATTCTCAGAAACTGAATATGCTGTTTTTGCCCTAACATAAGTGTTAGCCCTTGTTTGAATCATTCCAAAAGTTCTTTTTTTTTCTGGTGTCAGGTTTTTCTTTGGTCAGGTTCCTTAACCTTGGTTGGTGCTGGAGTCCACGGCCTCGGATTTTCTTGTGAAAAAATACTGCTGCGTTTAGTTATTTGGCGTAGGCGGGAATGCTGACAACCACGTGCTATTCCCAGCTACACTTCTTTCACAGATGAGTCAGATGGAAGATAGAGCAATGCAGGGTTGGGGTTGGTTGTTGGGGCTTGAAGAGTTGCGAGGCCAGCAGTAACTGTAAAGCTGGCGACTGAGGACACGGAGAGACAGCTGGTACCCAACTTCGTTTTAATGTTTGTCCTGCCATAGGGGTACATTTTCCGCTCGAGATTTAAAGACCGTGTTTGTGCATTCATTCCATTAGTCTTTCCTTCGAGGAAATACGTCAGCATTTCTCCTTTTCCCTTGACACTAACTTTACCCCGGCACACAAAGTCATAACTGCAGTTTTTAAGTATCCGATGGACTTCTTCAGTCACCTGCATAAAATGAAAAAGCTTCTATTAATTGCGCATATTGGCAAACAAAAACATTTCATAGTTTTTTACTGAGGCCAAAAAACACAATGCATAACATCATTTTACGTGCACAGTGATATGTGCATAACTCGATGTTTGGTCCATCATTACCTATAGGTAATGGGCTTGACTCCGAGTGGGTTAGTGTATTCCAACCTGTGGGTAAACCCCTGTTTCGCACTAGAAGAGTGACCCTGTTCCAGGCAGGTCACTCCCCACGCCGCAACTGCAACTAAGCATGGGCGGAAAAGCCGTTCCGCTCGCGGATTTTGCGGATTTTCGGTAAATTCGCGATCCGCGAACGCTCGCGAATTTACCGAAAATCCGCAAATTCGCACGCAGCGGATTTTTTTTTCTTGGTGATACAATTTTGCGGCGTGCGGCGTAAGTTCGCAATTGCGAACATTCAGGGCAGCAACAATCGCACTCGCGAAATTACAAAAATTTGCAATTCTGCACAAGAAATCCACTAGCAAGCAGCATAGACATTCTGAAAATGATGATTTTTATCAGAATAACTCCTCAGGTTGACATTTGCCTGCACTTTTTTGGATTTGAGGCCTTTTGACTTTCTTTGGATCACTTTTGGATTAGAAATCAACTTTCACAAGTAAGTTTGTTTGGGGCATTACAGTTGCTGTAATGCTGTTCTGCAGAAAAACGAGTTTTGCAAAAGTGAAATCATTCAGCAGGTGCAAAAGTTCAAACTCATCATTAGTAACCATTCCCTGTAGTGCTTCCTGACTGGGGCCCCTCCAGAGTTCAGTTGCTAGTTGCAACAATTGTATGACCCTGCTCTGACCCTCACAGCAGGCTCATAAAATAGCTACAAGTAGGCCACAAAGGTCCTGGAAAAAAATTGCACTGCAACAGAAAGCAAATTACAGATAAGGAAGCAGGTGATAGACTGGAATTTTAAAACAGTGACACATTAATAAATCAACCCCAAATTAATTCATGTCAGTTGAAGCAGGGCAGGTGTGCTTGCTTTTCACCCCCATAATCTACAGTGATGATGAACCAGAGGGTGGCATTGATGTACCAGAGGGTGGCATGGGTGAAACAGAGGGTGGCAGTGGTGAAACAGAGGGTGCTGGGAACCTGTGATGATGAACCAGACGTAGAAACAACATATTCGCGACCGTTGCGAGCCGACATGTAAGTTCGCAATTGCGAACTGGTACAAAACCCTCGCGAACTGGCAGAAACACAAAAAATCCGCAAATTCGCGAGAATTCGCGGATTTTGCGGATTGTGAGTTCGCAAATCCGCAAATTTGCGAATGCCAGATTCGCAAAATTCGCCCATGCTTAACTGCAACACCTGTTTGGCCGTGTCTCCCAGCTCGCTGCTACTGCCTCTGCCGCAAGTTCTGACCCTTTCCTGCCTGCCCTCCGTTTGACTCTGCGCTCTGTATTTTCATTGTACACTGTAATATTGTGCTTGTATTCTGTTGTTTTATTCCCTGTATTTCCCTGCATTGTTGTGCCCTTTATTTCTCCACCCGTTCTGCTCCTATCGTTCCCGCCGCTGTGTCCCCTGTGGCCCTGCCCCCCTTGCTCACCCAATGGCTCCCGCCTCCCAGCTGCTCCTCCCTCCCACCTCCCCCTGTCTCCCACCTCCCCTTCTTATGGCGGCCGCTGCACAGTGAGGAGAGTGACCCTGTTCCAGGCAGGTCGCTCCCCACGCAGCAACAGCACCACCTGTTTGCTCGTGTCTCCAAGCTTGCTACTGCTGCCACTGCCGCAAGTTTGAGGCCCTCCCCCACCCGCTTTCTACCACCTGCACCTAATCCCTGGTGTAACCAAACAAAAAGATCCACCTATAGGAAGTTTTACTGTCAGCCAGAGTGTAATAGGCACATACAGTCTCTGTTAAAGTACCCCTCACACACCAAAAGGTCCCTTGGTGTCATGCTTCATCATCGGGGTCTTCCCTCCCCGCTGAGGGGCGAGACGTGCTACGACTAGCGACTACGCAGGAGCACTTAGATATTGTAAGTGCTATGTGAAGTGTATTGGAGTGAGTGTCAGTAGGATCAGGAGTGATAGAAAAAGTGAGGTTTAAAAAATACCTGGCCTTATGGTGAACAAAAGTTTTTTAAGCATTAAGATACGCTTATCATGTATAGTCACCGTTAAGGTCATCAAGCATTTTCCTTTTACAGGTGACAGATGAACGCGCATTGGGAAACGCGCTGAAAGTAATTACGTGCTCTCTCCTTATCTTTCAGGCCCACGTACCAGTAATACTGTTAGGGCTTTAATCGTAATTTAATCTCATACCACATAGGTATTGATATTTTCATTTTTCACTTGTATATAAACAGAGCACATAGTGGTGACAATATTAGTGAGTGACAGAGGGATCTGACCCCGTCCTGACGAAGAGGCATGTGCCCAGGGCTTTAGGTGGGCCGGATCTCAAGGGGTCTGAGCACCAGCAGTTTTTTTCAGGGGGCCTCGAAACGGGTCTCTATCGCGCTCTGTTTTGAGCCCTGACACAGGCAGTCCGTTTTTTTCCCAGACTGCAGTGACAGCTGTTTGCTGTCACTGCAGTCCGGAAAAAGTGCCAGGGTGCAAAACAAAGCCTGATAGAGACCGGTTTCGAGACAGCACCAGGCACATGGATGTGCTCTGCTCACACTGCTCACTTCTCAGTAGTAGAGAAGTTACAGCATGACGTTATGCCAGGAGAGGGTTGTGGTGGAAGGGAAATCCTTTAGGAGTCATTTTCTTTCTGGATTTCCCTTCTCTTTCTGAAACTCAGGAGCAGCAACATTGTGGTAGGGTCACCAGGGATTTAATTGGAAGCTTTGTCAATATTATATACAAGTCATAGTTGCATCTTATTTATCTTCTGCAATTGATAACCATTGACAAAGCCAATATCCCTTACTTAATGTAGGTATGATGTTACTTGTATCAAATATCTGGATGCAATGACAGAAACAGCAAAATACAAGTCTTGCAGCACACTATGCTAAGCACAGATTTTTTGCGTAAGTGATTTAAAGCCATGCCCCTAATTACACTGACCACGCCCCTTTGAGAGACCCCCCAGTTTTTTCATCCCACTTAAAGCCCTGCATGTGCCTCGAAACATGTTGACACCATCAGGAGAATTAGCTCATTGCCAAGCTTTATATTCTCCGTTACACCTATTTTAACAGTACCAGCCTATGGCTAATAAATAATTTTTGTTCATCATAAGGCCAGGTATTTTTTAAACCTCACTTTTTCTATCACTCCTGACCCTACTGACACTCACTCCAATACACTTCACATAGCACTTACAATATCTAAGTGCTCTGCGTAGTCGCTAGTCATAGCACGCCCCATCCCGCAGCGGGGCGGGAAGACCCCGATCATGAAGCATGACACCAAGGGACCTTTTGGTGTGTGAGGGGTAATTTAACAAAGACTGTATGTGCCTATTACACTCTGGCTGACAGTAAAACTTCCTATAGCTGGATCTTTTTGTTTGTTTAAACCAATGACTGGAGGAGGGTGCATCCACCTGAGTGCAGTCTAAGCACTACCTCTTCACTCCCTCTTTTGATTTTCTAGTAAACCTAAACCCTGGTGGCCAGTTGTAGGCCATAGGTATTTGTGCGCTGGATCTGCCCCTTTCATGCCTGTTTGACTCTGAGCTCTGTATTCTGATTGTACTCTGTAATAATGTGCTTGTATTCTGTTTTATTCCCTGCATTGTCGTGCCCTTGATTTCTCCACCAGTTCTGCTCTCTCGTTCCCGCCGCTGCGTCCCCTGCATCAGGACGCCTAGGGCAAGCCCGTCTGCCCCCGTCAGCGCCTGGACCGCGCCAATGCCAGAACCTCGGGCCCCCACGAACGCCACAACACTCGATGCCGCTACAACGCCAGCACCCTCCACGCTCTCAACACCGGCAGATCACACACCTGCTTCTAGGCCAACCCGAAGCGAACCCACGGGCCTTTCACCTGCCAGAGCTGCTGCTACACTAGGGTAGGACGCAACAGCCTCCGAAGCCTTCTACTCAACACCCGCTCCGCCCGCAAACACGCCATTGAACTCTGGGACCTACTGTACTCCACCTCCCCAGACTTCGCCTTCCTGATGGAGACCTGGATGAACCCCTGCTCGGCACCCGACATCGCCATAGCCATCCCTGATGGCTACAAGATCACCCGCAGGGACCGCACCAAGGGAACAGGAGGAGGAAACGCCATCCTCCACAGAAACACCCTCGGAATCTCGACCACGCTTATCACCGCTGAACACCTGCACTTCCAGAACTACACCGACCCCAACACCACCCTCAGAGGAACCCTCATCTACAGACCACCCAGCCCCCGGCCGCAGTTCAGCTACTCCATGCCAACTTCGTCAGCACGCACATCCTTGCGTCCACGGACTACATCCTCCTCGGAGACCTGAACTCCCACCTCAAGAACAACAACAACAGCAACTCTACCACCTTGCTCGACAACCTTGCCAACCTCAGACTCAAACAGCTTGTCACAATTCCCACCCACTCCGCCGGACACATGCTCACTCGCATCTTCTCAGCCAGCAACCACGTCACCTTCAGCCACACCACCGAACTCCACTGGACCGACAACCACTGCTTCCACTTCACCTTCAAGAAGCCCACCATGCACCACCGCACACAATGGACCCCCCACCACAGCTGGAGCAAAGTCACCGAAGACCATCAAGTCACCACCCTCGCCCAAAACCCACGAACGGACACCACTAACACCAACTCCGTCACCCGCAACCTTACGCAATGGATCTACGACTGCACAAACACCCTCGCCCCGATAAATAAAAACTCAAACAGACGCACTGACTGAAAAGCCATCTGGTTCACCGCCAACCTCCAGGCATAAAAGCAGGCCTGCCGTAGGCTCAAGAAGTGGCACCAAGAACAGACACCAGACAGCAACACAGCCTACAAGAGCGCCATCAGCAGACACCACCAACTCATCTGTACCGCCAAAAGGACCTCCTTCAAAGAGCGCATTGACAACAACACACACAACAGCAAAGAGGAAATCTCCAACCCCAGCTCAAACTCCGACATCCCGCCACCACAAGACCTCTGCGACTCCCTAGCCCCCTTCTTCCACCGCTAGATTGCAGACATCCACAACAGTTTCAGCAACCAGGTGCCCCACAGACGCAGACACCTCAGACGCAGCACCCCCCAGCCACATCAACATCGACCCCCCTGCTCTCCTGGACCCACGTCAATGACGAAGACACCATCAAAATCATGAACACCATCCTCTCCGGATCACCATATGACCCCTGCCTGCACCACAGCTTCAACAAAGCAAGCTCCAACATCGCACACCATCTCCGCAAGATCATCAACAGCTCCTTCGAGACCGCCACCTTCCCGGAGAGCTGGAAGAACGCCGAGATCAACGCCCTATTGAAGAAACGCAAACTGACCCTAAGGACCTCAAGAACTTCCAGCCCATCTCCCTCCTCCTGTTCCAGGCAAAAGTCATGGAGATGATCATCAACAGGCAACTTACCTCCTTCCTCAAAAAAAAACAACATCCTGGACCCATCCCAATCCAGATTTCGCAGCAACCACAGCACCAAAACAGCCCTCATCGTTCAACCGACAACATCAGGGCCATGATAGACAACGGGGAAACTGCAGCCCTCCTTCTCCTGGACCTCTCGGCAGCCTTCAACACCGTCTGCCACCACACCCTCTGCACACGTCTCCACAAAGCAGGGATCTGCAACAAAGCACTGGACTGAACCACCTCCTTCCTCACAGGCAGAACCCAGAGTGTCCGCCTCCCCCCAATCCGCTCTAAAGACACCAAGATCATCTGTGGCGTACCCCAAGGATCATCCCTGAGCCTGACACTCTTCATCATCTACATGGCACGCTCACCAACATCGCCAGATCACACAACGTCAACATTGTCTCATACGCCAATGACACCCAGCTGATCCTCTCCCTCACCAAAGACCCCACCACCACCTAATCCAACCTCTAAGAAGGAAAGACGGCCATCGCTGAATGGATGACAATCAGCCACCTGAAACTGAACTCAGAAAAGACTGAGGACCTCATCATCAGATTCACCCCCTCTGACTGGGACGACTCATGGGGACCGGCTGCACTGTGGGCTGCACCGACGCCCACTAACCACGCACGCAACCTGGGAGTCATCCTGGACTCTGCACTGTCAATGACCGAGCAAGTGAACGCTGCTCCTCCTCCTGCTTCAACACCCTCCACCTTCTCCACAATATCTACAGATGGATCCCCACCGGCACCAGAACGACAGTCACCCAGATCCTCATCAGCAGCAGACTGGACTACGGCAATGCTCTATATGCAGGAACATCAGCCAAACTCCAGAAATGACTACACACATACAGAACGCCTCTGCACGCCTCAACCTCGACAGCCCCTGCACCAGTCACATCTCACTCACCTGAAAGACCTTCACTGGCTCCCTGTCAACAAGAGGATCACCTTCAAGCTCCTCACCCATTCTCACAAAGCTCTCCACAATATTGGACTAGCGTACCTCAACAAATGACTCACCTTCTACTCCCCAAATTGCCAGCTTCGCTACGCTAATCTCGACCTCGCCACCATCACCGGCATCTGTCGAGTGACCACTGGTGGCAGATCATTCTCCCACCTCTTCGCTAAAACCTGGAACACCCTCCCCATTCACCTACGACAGACCCAGGACCTGTTGGCCTTCAGGAGACTCCTCAAGACCTGGGTGTTCGAGCAGTAGGAGCACCCCCGCACCCCCCAGTGCCTTGAGACCCTCACGGGTGAGTCGTGCGCTCTGCAAATGTACTGATTAATCGATTGGTTCAGTGAGTGTAGGGGTGGGGCAAAAGTGTGGCCAAAAACCCCCAAAATATTCTGTAATGTTTTTGGTCTTTCACCGTCAGGTAGCTACATACAAAATAAAGTGCAGCTTAAATGAAAAATAAATAAAAAAGATGTTACTCAGTGGAAAATGTAGTATAATACATTATGAAACCTCTACTAGTTAACTACATAACTGTCCCTTCAACACCTCCTCCAGGGTAGTAAGCACTACACACATACAATTACAATTAAAAGCATGCACTTGACAGCTCAGTTGTTAACTTTTGAACTACCACTCAAAAAGAATACATATTTCTAATTGCAAAGCTTTGAGTGATTTGATGAATTAAAGCCAGCACCCGCTCCCAAACCTCTTTTACATTTGCAGAATAACTCATTGCATATATTTGCATTTCTTTCAGGCAAGCAGGCAGGGACATCTTTAGAATTTTGGGGGCCCTAGGCCAAATATATTTTGGGGGCTCCTGTTAGGAACAGCTTTGAATTCATCATCCAATTTCAGCTCTTTCTTTCCCTCTTTGACCAGGTCACTGACAGCGCACTGGCACACTTGTCCAAGTTCTTAATGAGTTTGCATCTGGTATTCAGGGAAAGTGGTGAGTGTTTTCAAAATTGTAAAATAGCAGCAGCTCACTAAAATTGCTACAAATAATCTCTGTGACACCCTCCCATTTCTTATATCTGAGGTCCTGTATTGATCTAATAGAAACTATTTTATGGATGTCAGAGATTCTCACACATACACACATTAACAATACATTAAATGATATTTGAAACAATCTGTTTAAAAATTATTGAAGGTCATCAGGACAAGACTCTGCAAAACGCTGCAAAGGCTGGGGCCCCGGGCTAGGGCCCACTTTACAAATGCCTTACAATGTCTCTGGAAGCAAGCACCCTGGCAGGAAGGCTTCTTTCGCTGTCTGCTCACCTTGTGTTTCACAACACAAGAGACTCACTGAATGACTAAATGCTGAAGCATGTAAACTTTCAGAATTAATCAAGTTGTGATGGTTATGTTATTACAAAACTGCATTGGCAAAGGCAATAGGTTTCACCCAGAAAACACCTTTGGGTTTGTCAATGCTTTTCTAGACATATTGCACAGCAGCATGGGCTGCTGTGCAACATGATTTAAAGTAAAAAAAACTATATGTCACACCCATCATTGACTGCGTCAAATCACTTCGCTACATAAAGTAGGGGGAGGCGAAGGATGCAAGACTAGGTCGCTCTCCTAAGAGGTGTAATCAAAAAACAAACCCAAAGTATCTGGTTCTTAGACCTAGCTTATGAATTTGGCTCCTGGCCAATATGGTCAGAAAAGAGCCCGAAAGAAAGAAAAATGTATTTCTTGAGTCCCCTCACTCACCAGGGTTTCCCCATGGTGACATGCTTCATCAATGGGGCCATCCTAGCTCTCTCCGAACTGGGGCGTGCTGCGACTTGCGGAGTTACGTAGGAGCTTTTTTTTGTGGAAGACTATGTGTGGTGCAATGTGTGGTCGAGTGGACGTATATTGATTAAAAATACCGTGCTAGTGGGCCTAAATTATTTTATTCCTGCTCCTAGGTAGGTGTGGTTAAAAACGGGGTTGACACTGTGTACCTATCTATAATTAGAAGGGAATCAGTGTGTGGTCGACATGTTTCAAGCTTCCCCTAGCTTTTCCTCAGGACCACACAGGGACCAGCCCTGTGTTTGCCACTCCTGTATTAACCTTAATAGGGAAGTTGTAATAAACAAAGTATCGTGAAAGCTGCTACTAATAAAGGCATGCGTTTGAAATACATACGATTGCTAGTTCTCGTTGTATATCAGGAATGCAAAAGAATAAAGAAAAAAGAAAAAGCATCCTTTGAGTGTGGGTACACATTTGTTCTTTCATACTGCACTCATATCTGGGTGGTATGCTCCATATCGGTGCATGCAGACTTCCAAGGCGCGAGTGGTTGTGCCTAGAAAAATATTAAAAACAAGCAAGTTATATGCGTGGGAGGAAAGAAAGCGAGGCGGCCATCATAATTTCCAGTTTGTGGAGCAGTGTTTGGTCAAGGTTCTCATAGCATAAAGAGTGCATGGTAATGGCTTCCTTTGCCACTGGACCTGTAGGGAGTTAGAGCACTTACTACAAGACTGGAGACGCCACGCCAGGACACCTACTTCTCTTCCCAGCCGAACCGCATCTTAGCGGGTCTACGGCGAGGGGAGTATAAAAGGGCTTCCGGGTTCGCATTGCCGCGCAATTGACTGCTAAAGCTAGACTGTGTGTATGCTTGGAAATGGCCACCAAGGAATGGAAAGTGTGGCGGCCATTTTGGAGAGGGATCGCAAGTCTGCTCCGCGACCCTCTTGTTGAAAATAAAGGGTCGTTACATGTCCTATATCAAGGTAGTAGTCCAATAATGGAAAATTAAATAAAATTTGGGGAGAATTAAGTATCAACAACCTGATGGTTTCCACGTCTAGAGGACTAGACCACGTGTATTTTGATAAATTGCCTATATAGTATGGTGTAGTGGCAATTATGGGCGGAGTCACTTCCCTGGTTGAAAATGGGTCGTTGGATTAGACAATTAAGAGAATTTCTCAAATACCAGCACAAAAAACCCAATCTTTGTTATAAGAAGATCGTTGGACTCGGTAATGTCTAAAGTTGCCATCTTATTTTGGGGGAGAAACGTTGTTGGGGCCTCGGGAGGTGAGAACTTGTTTTTATTCAGAATGGGCAGACAAATACGGGGTGCAGTTTAAGGGTCTGAAAATCAATCGCATCATGTTGTTGGTTATTGGGGAGGGCGGGCAATAACAACAGGAAAGCCCTTCTTGAACCTAAATTAACCACCATTTCAGAAACTAAAAGACCCATTTTTATCACCACCTTCAGCATGGCTTCTGATCAAGTCACTAAAATAGTGAAAAAACACTGGAATACAGTAAACAGTGGGGGACTTGACATACCCACAACCCATATTCAGCCACAGATGTTGCATGAATCTGAAGAACCACCTGGTACATACACCCCCCAGATCCACAAGCACCAAAGAGAACAACACCCGCAGGCTGCACCCATTACCAGCAGGCCACTACCCCTGCAGTAATTGCAGCGTCTGCCATCTGCCACAGCTACAAAGATAGTTGCCCTAAACAATAATTCAACTTGGGAACTACGCCACTTTACAAATTGCAACACTACAGGCGTGGTGTGCCTTATCTCTTGTACATGTAATCTACATTACGTAGGAATGACAACGAGAAAAGTGGGCACACGCATAGTAGAACACAGAAGCAACATACGATGTAAACGTGCCACTACAAGGAAGAGAAGCCACTTTATTTAAAAACAACAAATACCCAACGATCTGAGATGGGTGGTGTTAGAACATATTAACTACAAAGAAAACCTGGAAAGCAAACTACATGATTAACCCTGGGCGTAGTATGCGTATTGGGGCTACGCAAAGTGGGTGAGAGACTACGCCCACCTACGCACTTTGCGTAGCCCCACTATGCGCCGCCTGCCCCCCTCCCCTCCATACCTAATTTTTGAAAATATTGAAATAAAAGTAAATAAAAAGGCACTTACCTTGTGCGCTGTGTCCCGGGGCTCCCTCTGCTCGTTCGCTCCACCATCTTGAATACCAATGCGCATGCGCGGCCGCCCATGCATGGCCATTTCTCGCGAGAAATGCGCATGCGTGGGCTGCCGCGCATGCGCATTGGTATCTGCGACGGCGGCGCGAACGAGCAGAGGGAGCCCCGGACGCAGCGCACAAGGTAAGTGCCTTTTTATTTACTTTTCTTTCATTATTTTCAAAAATTAGGTATGGAGGGGAGGGCGGGAGGGAGGCGGGTGGCAGGCAACTTCGCTACGCCCACAGGGTGGGCGTAGTGTTGCCTGCTACGCCTACTTTGCAAAGGGCAAAGTAGGCAACACTACGCCCACTCCTTGGGCATAGCGAAGTCCTTCGCCCAGGGTTATAAATGAGCGAGAACAGCGCTGGGTGTTCAAACTCCGCACGGACACCCATGGTCTTAATGATGATATACCCTGGGGCGCTTTTTGTCCTTGATCTGCACAGGACTAGACACTATCTTTGTTGATACAACTTTAGTTGAGGTCACTCTACACCTTTTACAGGGCCACATTTAGTGATCTTGGCACCAGTCAACTTTCTGCATGACGAGCTATTCAGCTTGACATGTATATATGACCTGACACACCACCTTATTGATTAGCAATAATCACCGTCAACATGATGTGAGTGATTTTCAGACCCTTAAACTGCACCCCATATTTCTTTTGCCCATTCTGAATAAAAACGAGTCTACTAGTACCTTCTACAACATCCAATTTATGAAAGTTTAGCTACCCAAAGTGACAACCTTTTAGTTTTCTTTAAATGCACTCATTTTCAGTTTGTCATTTAATACAATAGAACACATTTTAAAACCCCCCAAAAATGCTTACCTGAATTTTACCCTGTATTCCAGTACTGTCCATTCTACTGGCAACATTAACAGTGTTTCCCCATATATCGTACTGTGGCCTCCTAGCCCCAATTACTCCAGCAACAACTGGCCCAACATTTATACCTAAAAAAGTGAAAAAGACACAGACATTTAAGTATTTTAGGCAAATGATTTTAACTCTCTGAAGAGCTATATGATAGCAAAACACGTGCCAGATGTTGCTTTTTTTCATTTCAGGTTGGCTTGGATGGTATTTTACCAATCCAAAGCTGCAATACTGTGGCTGGAGTGGTAGAAGGCTTTTGTCATTTTACAGCTCGGCGTGGATGGCACTGTGCTAATTCTATGCTTACAAACTTTGATAGAAAAGTAAGTATTGAAAATGAGCAAACTCAAAGTGTCACTGGTGTTCTTGGGGGCTGTATACTGGAGCTGCTCTCTACCTAAACGTAGAAACTGCCCAGAGTTTGCTGCTTCTTTTTTGCATTGTGTATATGTATATGTATATACACACATATACACAATGCAAAAAAGAAGCACCAAACTCTGGGCAGTTTCTACGTTTAGGTAGAGAGCAGCTCCAGTATACAGCCCCCAAGAACACCAGTGACACTTTGAGTTTGCTCATTTCAAGTGATATATATATATATATAGTGACCCAGGATGGTTAAGGCCCGCACCTGTCTTTAAGAATCCTACAACATATGAAGGCGATCACCAATGCTGATAGATCAGACCCTGTAGCTTGACACTGCGGGACCACACACCAAAAACGACCCTGCACAGGTTAAATACTTTGTGATAGATGCAGTCCTGATAAAAAAAAAGAGGGAGGGTGACCATGTAAGAGCATTACAGGAGCTTGAAACAAAATACATCCTCAGACTTGACAGTAGAACACCTAATGGGCTTGATAGTGATGAAGAATTCCATTCCTGTCTTTAACCCCTTCGATGCTCATGACGAGCTCAGCTCGTCATGAGGCACGGTTGAGCTGTGCTGATGACGAGCTGAGCTCGTCATAAACAATGGGATTTACAGATAGCTCAGCACAGGAGGGGAATACCATCAGCAGAGATGGTGTTAATTTCAATGGTGAGATAATAGTTGCAATTCAGAAGTATTCAGGAATCCAAGATGAAAGTTGGAGGTGAAATCTAAATTTGAGTTGTTGGAGGTGAAATCTAAATTTGAGTTGTTGGAGGTGAAATATGAATTGCTGATTAATTAGGCACTAGCCGGCAATTTTGAATGTCATATGTGATTTGGGTAAATGAATTGTGCATCTCACTTTGCCACTTGTCCAGTTGTCACAAACAATGAAGGTTTGATTTGATTTTGTTTAAAAAAGGAACATTTAGAACACATTAATGTTTACTTAAGGTGAATGAACAAACAGTACCTTGACACTGGTCTTCTTTAGCACAGGCACTTAAAGTCTGATCCATTAAGTGCAGTGAAACATTTGAAATATGTGAATGTTTATTCTAGGCACATCATACCCTAAAATTATATATTCACGTCCTGTGCACCTCAAAATAAATTTGATGTTGTGTTTAGATTTTAAATGTCGAGTGATTGTAACTTGAATTGGAAGACAGTACCGGATAATCATGTATCGGTAGTCTTTCTTTGTTGGCAGTTTGACCCCTGGAAATATAAGGCAATTTATTGGTAGTTAAACAGTGTGTGACTAAGGCCATAGTGTCAGCTGAAACGTGTTGTGGCTTACGTGAAATAAAGAAGACTTTTGAACATTCCGCAATTGAAGTCGGCTCCTTTTGTTGTGGTAACATTGTCAAACGTTACAGTGATATATGATGTGTGTGTATAAATGTATGTATACTAAATACATATATATATATATATATATATATATATATATATATATATATATATATATATATATATATATATATATATATATATATATATATATATATATGTGTATATATAAATATGTATATATATATATATATATATGTATGCCAAACCCTCAGTTTCCCTCGCGCTATAGTCCTTCTCCCCAGCCACGATCAGGAACAGGCACGAACCAAGGTATTTGGATGCCACATTGCTTTATTTTTAGTGCTCTCATCATAATGTTTCGGCTCCGTAGAGCCTTGATCATATATATATATCAACAACTAAGTTTTCCCAGTATCCAAGGAAAGAAAGCACACGCACTCCCAGCAGGTAAATTGCAGATAGTGATTTAATGAGCAGCATGCTCTATGAATTTCGACACCAGAAGTGTTTTGTTCACAAGTATAAAGCAGAAATAACAGAATATTTAGGTTCCAACATCAGTGAATAGACATAAACAAAGGACATAGCATTGACAGTGGCTGTGGTGGCCATTTTGAAATGTTCCAGATTGGTTAGTGATACCTAAGTATATATTCACTGAAAAAAACAAAGGTAACAGGGACGTTATAGTTAAGCTCAGATTTCACTCATACAAAACCATAGCAATTCAGCAGTTATAGACATCACTCATGACATCTCAAATGACATCACTGATGACATCTTCTACAGAACCAATCACACACCCAGTCACAACCCCATACAACCTCTTATATACCCACTCACACACACAACCACTCACATATTTACTCACAGACCCATACAACTACTGACACACACCCACTCACTCAATCATACAGTCACTCACACAACCACTCACTCACCCGTGCTGCTACTAGCCGATCTACTCACTCATCCTTACACCTACTCATACATCTATTCACACATCCAAAAACCTACTTAAATACCCAATCACACATCGATTCAAGCATTCATATAATCACTCCCTCACCTATACAGCCACTCTCACAGATATTTACAGTGCAAAAAAGTCATTCACACACCCCTCACTTATCCGTAAGGAAAGTGCACGGAAGGTTTTGGGGTGATCCGTCACGAGGGGGCAAAGAAAAAGGGGAGTAAAACATGTTCATTCCTGTAGAGTCTTTAGACACACCTGCAGCCAAAATCACTGGACGGAATTATATATTTTTTTGCAGAAAGGTAGATTTTGTTCCAGAGATCACACATTTTTTTATTTGGTGTAAATCTGTTAAGTAGTTGTAGAGAAATTAAAGGCAAACAAATGTGTTTATCTGGGCCCAGCCTAAGCACAGATCTCATGGTGGGGTCTGATTGGCTACCAAAACTTCAACCAGGAAGTGTTGGCAGTCATCTAGGGACCAATATGCATGATAGCACCCCATTAAAATGCTTTGTAGTGAATGGCAGGTTTTGAAGATCACTAAAAGGAGAAAGCAAAAAGGTTGATAACAGATTTAAATTATGATATAAGTCATTTATTGATGGTACCATACTAATATTACGAATTGTGTTGTGGACTAAGGTGTTTTGCTCTGTGGAAAAGCCAGCTACTGGGATTTAATGAATCATGTTTGAGAAAAAACAGTTTTCGCATTATTTTTCTCATATAGATTATAGAAGGTGGTCCTGAAAATATTATAAGAGCACATTTTCTGTAAATTCACACTATCTTTCAATGCCATATAAAAATGAAGTCTGACATTCTCAGTAAATCACGTACTTCAAAGAGAAGCAGCCTGTCTTTTGATTCCCTTGTGTTATACTGCAGTCTCCCAGAGTGCTCCAAAGAACAACTTGATCACTAACAGTGTTACTCATAACAAAAGTATAGCACACCTGAAGCCATGTTGGTTGAATTAAACTGGTAACATTTTAAACATTTAATTTAGAAAAGAATAAAATGAGTGGGCACATTTTGTCATAGAAAATATGGTTACTTTTGTAGAAAGAAAAATTATGACACCTTTTAAGTGAGTTCTCAAATCTCCCTCTTTTATTTCATTAAAACATTCTGACATGCAACTTAAACATGCACTTTCGATACCAGCAGCAGACTGCCAGTTAACTCCCTGGTGATCAGCAGCTTTATTAGAGTGTTCTAATTAGTGCCAACATTCTGAATTTATGTCAAACTGTGGCACATCTGAATGCCACCTTGATGGAATCAAAGTAGAAAACAGAAAGCATTTTTCTACTGAGGATGCTGCAGTAAATGAGGAAACTAGCGAGCTTCATAACAAATTAGCATACCCAGATGGCCTCCAGAGAAAAAAGAGCTAAAATGTAGCACATATATCACCCAAATGTAGCCCAAGTATAGTCCAATGGCAGAAGTGTGCAAAACACAGAACACTTTATTTTGCTATTTATTTACAGCACAGACTTGACCCAAAGTTATAGGAGTGCTTCAAATAAGCATCAATTACATTACAAATTAACACATTCATTTTGGTTTTAGGCTTGGGGAGATTAAGTGAATTGCCCAGAATCGCAGGATGCCGAGCTGACACCTGGTTCCCCAGTTGCAATGTCTGCAGCTTTGGCTGTAACACCACATCCTCTCCCTTAAGTGTAACATATAGTCAAGTGATCAACTGGATAAAAAAACATAAAGGGATCAAATTATTTAAAAGTGCTTTGCCGCTGTTTGAGAACTCAGAAAATATGTCCTAATTTCAGTGGGTTAGAGCAGTAAACATAATTTTTATGGGAATCAGACCATCTCATGTAGGAAGTTGCAGAAGTAACACATTGACCATGCTGTGTAGGCGAAAGGGGGAGTGGCAACACAATGGACCATGGAGGGCAGGGAAAAGGGGGCAGGTGCAACAAATGAACCATGCAGTACAGCAAGAGAGGCTGTGACAATATAAAAGACCGTTGAAGGCAGACGGAAGCAGTGGCAGTACAACCATACATGCTAACAGACCCAATTCAAACTGCTTCCAAAGATTGTGGGTATGCTATTTGATCTGCACATCTATATTCAGTGATGTTGTAATTATATTACCAATTCCCTTCAAAGCATGTATTATAGGGGTGATCTCATGGTGTCACAATACCTGCCCACCAGAGTATAAATCCACTAGGGCTTGAAACCAGCCTAAAAATAATGTCCAACAAATACACCAAAGCACACCACTTAGTAGTGACTTTTGTTTTCAGTCATTGCTCCGTATCCCAGCCAATCACAGGTCGTTTCCTTTTAGAAGAATTCCACAGCAGTTCTTAAATCAGGTCACTTGGATTGTTTATTTCATTACTTTAAGACAGAAAGCAGCGTTTCGTCCTCCTGGACTTTCTCAAGGCTTTACTCCACGTCAACAATTCCAAAACTGTTTTGTGTAATTCTTGTGAACAACTCTTCTTAAAATTCCAATGTTCAAACCGAAGTAAATGTATTGAATATATATCCAATATTTCAGGTAGAAGAGGAGCCCTAATAACAATCGATTCACTAGTATCCACACATTGTGCAGTTTCACAATAGTCCTTAGAGGGCTCTCTTCTCTTCCAAGAATATGGGACCCTGGTAAGGCCACCCTTCCGATATGGAGCAGTCCGTAACGTTTCCACCTGAAAGGAGGATACTCCAAATGTTTTTAAGCCCAAAAGAGCTTTATTTTATCTATCCCCTGCATAAAATCTCCTTATTCAATGTAAGTTAACGGGGAAAATCAATTCAACATTTCAAAATCTCCCTCTTACCTACTTCAAAATGTTTGCAAGTAAGGTATATTGAATCACGCAGGGCAGGAGGAATGGGGTGGGGACATGGACTCCAATGAGAAAGGGCAGGAGGGAGATTGGCAGGGGCACCAAACTTGCCTTAGACACAGGTGTCAGGGGTTGCAGCAGCAAAATACACAAGACAGGGCAAGAGGGATGGCAGTGCAGCATAACGAACCATGGAAAGCAATGGGGGACAGGGCCATGCACATGGACAACAATGAGCAAATGGGAAAAAGGCAAGGGCAGCAAGCTGACCATAATGGACAGATAGGAGGGAATGTTGCAGCATAACAGACCAAGGACAGGAGGGAGGGAACAGGGGCACAACAGCGGACCAGAGAACGCAGGAGGGAGGAGAAGGGGTCTGTACATGGAAAATGGAAATGCAGAGGGTAAGGGGCAGGGCATGAGCAGCAAGCTGACCATGGAGAGCAGGCTGGAAGGAAACAGTGAGACAATAATGGCATACACAAAGAAAATGGAGGGAAGGTGGGAGTGTAACAGGGGCAGCATGCTGACAACACAGGTTAGGGGGCAGGGGTTGTGACAGCACACAAGACCATGCATGGCAAGCGGGGGGGGGGTTAGTGGCAGCACAACAGCCATGGTGGGCAAGAGGGAGTGGGCAGGGGCATGCACAAAGCACCATGGAGGATAGAAGGGAGGGGTAGGGGCTGAACACAGACAAAAGACGTAAGGGGAAGTGGCTTCACGGCAGACCATGCAGGGCAACCAGGAGGAGCAGTTGCAGTACAGCAAAGAATGGAGGGTAGAAGGGACTGGCTGCAAAATGGACCATCTAAGACAGAAGGAAAGGTTTAGGGGAAGGGAACTTGAACAGGCTGATCGAGGTGGCAGGGACAGGGACAGGTGGGAGCCATCTGACCATTGTAGGAAGGTTTTAGGGGCAGTGGCAGCTCAACAGAACTCCCCAAATAGATAAGAGGGTGGCAGGTCCAAGGAATATGGTGGGCAGATAGGAGGGAGCAGGGCCATGCACACAGACATCATAGGGCATGGGAATGGAGAGTAGGGGCAGCAAGGTAAGCACAAAGGCTAAGCAGAAGGGCAATGATGGGATATAGAATTGGGGAACAGAGGGCAGGAGGAAAGGGTGGAGACACAAAGCTAAATGGAGGGTAGTGGCAGCAAAATAGACCATGCAAGGCAGGTGGAAGGGGGTTGGCACACGGACATGGACAACAGAGGGTAGGGAGGAGGTAGATGGGGCAGCAAGCTAACTGTTTAGGACAGGCAGGAAGGGCAGTGGCAGAACAATGGCCACAAACAGCTGTAATGAGGGAGAAGGGCCATTGACTTGGACAATGGTTGGCAAGAAGGTAGGGGACAGGAGCAACAAACTTGAGTAGTGACAGCACAATGCCAGGCCAGGCCTTCCATTCAACACCCCTGTGCATTACAATGGGCATCTTACTTAAAGTTAAAAAAAACCTTAGAACTTAACTGAAGAAAATCAAAGGTTACATGGATGTTACAGTTAGGAAACAGAATTAAAAAAACCTTAGACATTCACAAAAAAAAACAAAGGGTACAGGGACATTATAGTACGCTAAGATTTCATTTGTGCAAAACCATAGAAATTCAGCAGTTCTAGTTACCTGAACTAACTATAATTTATGCCCCCACTATGCACTGTTTATGATCTGCAAGATTTGAAATTTTGCTCAAAACTGGAAATGAGCTCAGTTTACTAGGTCTGTGGAAGGGCCTTCTTTCATGCCCTTCCATTGTAGTTTATAGTATGAATGGTTTTTATTCAGTTTCTATAATTTAACAAAAAACATAGGCTACAATTTGCCAGCCTGTGAGGAGCTTAAAAACTAAGAAGAGGACAAAAAAGGGTATATAACACAGTATATTATTCCGGATCACCACCCCTCCAACTCTACCACCTCATCTCCAAGAACGCAGATATCCGTTGAGTAGATATATACAGGAGGTGTCCTTGCCCCACCTACAAAGCCTCGAAGGTCGCCGACCAAGGTTGCTGTCAAGATGTTTTCACTTTTGTGGTGCAGTGTCATTTCTGGTGGCACAATTTTCTGAATTTTTCATGTTGTGGGCATGTTACCTCTCCAGTTGATTGGTGCTGCAGAAAGGGAGACCAATCGCTATCAAATTACCAGCCTGTGAGCCCGGGAGCAAAAACACAGGTGACTCCCTTGCAAAACCATGTCTTTTTGAAGCCTCCACAGTACGTTTTAGTCTATTCCCTGTCACAGGCACTAAGCTTATCCACAAAAGTGAGGCACCTTTTTTATATGGAGACTTAAAGGAATGCTGGATGGGAGGAAGTTTGTGGCCCCTCATAGATTCCAGAACTTTCCCTCACAGAAATGTGAGGAAACTGTGTTTTTTTGACAAAGTTAGAGGTTTTGCAAGGGGTTCTGGGTAACAGAACCTGGTGAGTGCCACACAAGTCATCCCTTCCTGGATTTCCCTTGGTATGCAGTTTTAAAAAATGTATAGTTTTCTAGGTTTCCCTAGGTGCTGAGGCAGGGTCCAAAATCCACAGCGAGGCACATTGCAAAAAAGGGTCCATTTTGTGTGGAAAAATGTGATGTTTCGATGTTGCTTTTTGGGCTGTTTCCTGTCACAAGCCCTTGTCCTAGCCGCACAAGTGAGATGAAATCTTCATTGGGAGACTTGGGGAAATACTGTGTGGATGGCAAATTGTAGTTCTCCACATATTTCAGAACTTTCCATCACAGAAATGTGAAGAAAATGTGTTTCTGTTTTACACCTTCTGGCACAAAAACAATCACTACAGGCTTTTTCCTCTTTCAATTCATGCTGTAGAATGCAGCACACATTGAAAGAGGAAAAAACAATGAGAAATAAAAACATTTCTCCTCCTTGCACCTCCCTACTCCTCTCCTGAGGATGTGTAGCATTCAGACGCATTTCCAGATTTACTATTCCTCGTAAATATGCAAATGTGTCTGGGTGCATGGATGTTGCGTGGGAACACCCACAGCAACACTCATGGAATGCCCATTTCACACAAAGTGCTGCATGCAAAGTGGCCATACACAGGGTGGCTTTTCCTGTCCTTGTAAATATGGAGCGGTAAAATACACCACCAGTACGTCACAAAAAGTGACGTACTGGTGGCACAGGGGACTTATAAATCTGCCCCACTGTTTGGAGTTTTATTAGGGTTTGATAAGAAATTGACAATTTTAATGCATTATAAATTGGATAATAAAGAGGATGTTAAGTAATTAGGTGCTCTTCAATGGTAAACATCATTTACAACTATGTTGATACATTGCATGCCATTAAAACTCTGTCATCACAACAATGGGATTTTAAATCCAACACCTTTCCTACTGTCACACAGACTGGAGTTTGAATAGTAAATTATAGTATTCCAAAATCCATCGCCCCCTTACAGCAAGTCATTGTAGTGACTTGAGTTTTCAATCAATCAATCATGACATTTGTAAAGCGCACTACATACCCGTGAGGGGCTCAAGGAGCTGGGCGGGGGTCGGGTTGCTGCCAGTGATCGAAGAGCCAGGTCTTGAGGAATCTTCTGAAGACCAGTAGGTCTTGGGTCTGCCGTAGGTTGGTGGGGAGGGTGTTCCAGGTCTTGGCAGTGAGGTGGAAGAAGGAACTGCTGCAGGCGGTCGTTCTTCAGATGTGGGGGACAGTGGCGAGGGCAAGGCTGGCAGAGCGGACCTGGCGGGTAGGGGAGTAGAAGTTGAGTCGTCTGTTGAGGTAGGCTGGGCCGGTCTTGTGGAGAGCTTTGTGTGCGTGGATTAGGAGCTTGAAAGTTTTCTTCTTGTTGACGGGGAGCCTGTGCAGGTCTCTCAGGTAGGGTGTGATGTGGCTGCGGCGAGGGATGTTGAGGATCAGACGTGCCGAGGCGTCTGGATGCGTTACAATTGTCTCCGGAGCTTGGCCGACGTTCCTGCGTAGAGGGCGTTTCCGTAGTCCAGCCTGCTGGAGACAAGGGCCTGGGTGACTGTTCTCCTCATCTCAGTGGGGATCCACTTGAAGATTCTGCTGAGGATTCGGAGGCTGTTGAAACAGAATGATGAGACAGTGTTGACCTGCTTAGTCATGGAGAGGATGGAGTCGAGAATGACCCCCAGGTTGCGTGTGTTTGTTGGTGGGTGTCAGGGCTGTTCTTAGGGTTGTCGGCCACCAAGAGTCATCCCAGGCTGAAGGGGTGGAGCCGAGGATGAGGACCTCTATCTTGTCCGAGTTCAACTTCGGCCGGCTGTTCATCATCCATTCGGCGACAGCCTTCATTCCTTCGTGGAGGTTGGTTTTGGGGGTGTGATGGTCTTTGGTGAGGGAGATGATCAGCTGGGTGTCGTAGGCGTAGGAGATGATGTTGAGGTTGTGCTATCGGGCGACGTGGGCAAGGGGTGCCATGTAGATGTTGAACAGCATCGGGTGAGGGAGGAGCCCCAGGGTACGCCGCAGATGATTTCGGTGGTAGTGGATCGGCAGGGACGAGGCGGGCGCTCTTAGGTGTAATGGTATGCACCGTAACAACGCGGTTCTTGTAATGACTGCATTGTAATGACATGTGTTGTAAATGTGTGCATTGCATTGTGGCCTATTCCTCTTCAATCAATACTTATTCTATTACTTGGGATGTTTAGGAAGTTTGAATGAACAGCATCAAAGAATGCTGACATATTTGTCATGTACCATATTTATTTATTAGAATTTAATTTGCATATACAACTTGAAACGTTTTGTTTGTTCACACAAAGAGAATAGTTGATTAAACCAGAGATTGCAGGTTCCACTTGAATTGTTGCAAGAAAGGTGTTCCACTGATATGCTGGACAATTTCATGATGACAATATTGACCTTGAAGTCATTAAGCTTGAAACGACAGTTGACTTGTAACTAATCTGTGTAGGAGAGGATGTGTCTTTTTCACATGATCTGTACTATCTGTATTATTGTTCAATTTTAGGACAAAAATTAGTAATTAAAGGAGGGAATGAATTAACAAGTAAAATCATTATTACAGCTCATAATGACATTAAAATCACCTCTTTTCAACGATTTATCATGCTGTTCTACTGAATCTAGCAGAGCTTGATCAGGACCTTCCAAAAACAAAGGAGGCTGAGATTTTTCCTGTGCTGCGTACTCTCTACAAAATATTTACACATCGAAAGTTCCTGCTTTTAGGTAAGGACTTTGGTTTAGAACCTGCCTTGCGGTATCACCCAACTGTAAAGTTTTGTGAGTTGGTGCATCAAAGTGATGAACGTTGGCTTCCTGTAAAGGAAGCACAGAAAATGCTCTTGTATTTACAACAGGTATTTATAATTTTATTGGTGCTGTTTAAATAGCTAACTGATACAGCTCAAGTGGGGGAAGTGAGTGCTCCTGCTCCATTGCCTCAATATTAAGTCAGTGTAGGAAAGTCACTCTTTTTGCCTTGATTACCCTCCAGTTTTTTCTTTGATGCTGATGGTTACATACTCCGAAAGTATCCTGGGCTCTGCTAAGCAGGCCTGTGGCCAGTGATTGTCCTCTAAGGATTTATGGTAATTGATATAATTCCAAAACAACCCACCTTAAGTCCGTAGTATATGGTAGGACATGTAGGTTTAGAGACCCCAGTGAACTTAATGCACTTAAGTGTACACTGCTGTGGTGTCTGGTGTCATTTTAAAGAACGGCCTGCATTGCAAGCTGGTTGTAAAATAAAACTATGCCCAAAACTGACTTTGGAATTAAAAGTACTTCCAATGCCCAAAACTACCTTTTTATAACTTATAAGGCACCCCTGAGGTCTGTTCTAGGCGCCTCAAACGTAAGGTTCATTGTTATAAAATACAGGGACAATATAAAAGATGTTAGGGAAAAACAGCCAACCCTGTTTTTCTCTGTTGTAGTGCTGCTAGACCCATTGCTTAACATGGGGTGGCTTTATTAAACATAATAACGTCTACCTTTGCTTGGGAGCCAGCTAGCAGTGTTATTCAAAGTTTCAAAATAATGGCTACTAGAAATCCAACAACTTGCCAAAGTCAGTTTATTATAACTTTTAGAGTAAATTAGTTTTATACTTACTACCCTGATGTTACCTAAAGCAACCCTGTAGCAGTCTCTTCTACTTGGCCAGAAGCTTCAGCCAAGCTGTTCCCTGAATAGGTGTAAAGAGGCAGCAGGCTCAAATAATACAGTCATTTGGTGGGAAGAGAATTGCTACCTGGAGAAGCCAGGGAGAGGAAGGAGGCAGGCGATAAGCTGGACTTCAAAGTCAGGAAAACAGATGTCACAGGACCCAGAGCAGCCCCCACTTCCTTGATCCGCAGCCACCTGGGAGTACCCGTAATTAGATTAGGAGAGGGACTGGAATAGAAATGTAGTGAGTTGTTAGCTACACAGTTAGGGTTAGGTTATACAAATACACACCTCAAAGAGAGATTTTTTTTCCAGTTTGATTTCAGTGAAACAATGCATTTTGGTTCAAAAATGTTACACACCTCTTAGTAGGTGTTCATAGCAGAGGGAAATAACTTTTCCACTATTGGTTGTGGTGCCCCTCTTGCCAGCCCAGTATGGTGGATAAATATGCAGAGCTACAGGAGCTCCTCGGAAGACTGCCTGGAACAAAAGAAGGACAGCTCTGCTGGGCCCTTGGACTGTACCACAGAAGGCTTCCACTTAGAAGGACTGCACCTGCTGCACTCACAAAGCTGCACAAAAGAAAGGACTGTGCCTGACACAAACAAAACAGAGTGGACTCCCTGATTACCAACAAGTACAACAGAGCTGGGAGAAGTCACCTGCAATTGCAACTGTATTTTTCCTGGACTGTGCAAGTGTATTATGGGAAATTGGGTCCTAGCCACCAAGAGGCCATCCGAAGTCTCTGAACCCTTGGCTGGAACTACAGGACACCTATTCTTCCAAAAGGAACTCAAACACAGCCATATCTCAAGGTTTGTGTACATTTTGTGCAAAGTTTTACAGAAAAGCTCCAGGAGGAGACCAGCTTGATGTCCAGAGTCAAGCCACTGCCGTTGAATTGCAAATCAGCCTGACCATGTTGGTTTGTCCTGCTAAAAGCTTCATAGCTCCACGCCGTTGATGAGAAATAATTTTATGGGCTTATTGAAGCATTGCACTGCAGAAGGCACCGTCGTCGAATAAAACCTTGAATCTGAGAAGCCCGAGGACCCATTGACGAGAGAAAAGCCTAAGAAAAAGACGAGGGGCCTAACCCATGGTGGAGGTACAGTGGTGATCGGGGGCCTCTGCACCAGTGGTCTGACTGCCTTATTATGACCATGGCAGTCAGACCACCATAGGACTACCACAACTGCCAGGGTTAGACAATCCCTTGTGGTGGCATGGTGGTCTGAGACTCCAATATCCTTGGCCATGCCACTGCAGCACCACCAAACATATTACAAGTTTCCTCACTGCCAGTAGTCTCATGGCGGTGCTCATCCCTTGAAAATTACCTACAGGGCCCCCTGTTGCCTCTGGGCCTGGGGGTACATGCAGGGGGGCACATTTTGTTCCCCCCTGTATGCATGCACCCCTGTACCTGCACTGCACGAACTGCATAGTCCATGCTGTGCAGGAACTTGCTTTAGCACTCCCTCGGTTCTGAAGTTCTAAGGGTTACATATGAGCCCTAGAACTGCACTGCCACAGAATCGCCAAATCAATGCCCGCCAGGGAGGCGGGTGGTGGTCGACTTTAGTGGTAAGGGAGCCAAAGTCATAATCAGGCCCTAAGTCTGAAGGTAAACCTTTGACTGGGGCCTAGCCCCCATCCTAGCCGATGCATGCTCCATCATGGTTGGCCTAAAACTTTGACTATGTTCAGGTCCAGCGTGACCAGACGGCTGTGAGCGGCACGTTAAGCTTTTTGGTGCTAGAATGCGCACTTTTTTATTTAGTTTTTACAAATTCATATCTCCGGTTCCTTACATTGTCTTTTTGTCATTTTGCTGCTATTTTAAAGATAAAAATATTCTTTATTTCTATAAAGTGGCGTTGGATTTTCATTGTGTTGTGTCTATTACTTATTTTCGGTTTTAATGATATTAAGTGCTTTGCATGCCTGACTCCTAAGTCTACCCTGACTGCTCTTTTGCCAAGCTTCCAGGGGTTTAGCAAGGATTCATTTATTGAGACTTGATTGGAGCTATAAAGGAATGTGGTATTATTACTAGCACATGGTAAATATCCCTAACCACTAATATTCCACTTCCCTACAGCCAGTCAGAATATTTTTTTACTAGTAAATATGCCTATATAGTGCTATTAGGAGAGCACTTAGCTTACAGAAATATTGGAGGGAGAATAACAGTTATATATTCTATTGTTCAAGTGCATTGAAGCAGACTGATACCCAATTCAAGATACAGTTGTAGATTATTTTGCAGAATTGATCTTTCGTACTGAATTTCAATTGCAGAAAACAAAGGTAATGGCGTTCTACAACAAAGCACACTGGATACTTCATTTGGAATGGAACAATTTCTTACCTGTTACAATAGAAGAAAATGTTGTACAGAAAGGTTATTCCAAAAGGAATAGTGTAGGAACTCAAGGGGAGATTTACAAAATCTCCACGCAATGCAGCGCAGCCCCCACGAGGCTCTGCTGCATTGTGCAACAAGGAGGGAGCAGGCGAGTGATATATTTTTAAAGATATGGCTTTCTCCTCCCCTTTCCCTATTGCCGGCGCTGATTTCAGCTGCTGTGCACCTTCACACACCTTCGCGCCGCAGCGCTCGGGTGTGTGCATGAGTGTAGCATAGGTTTTGTACCGGAAGGGTACCCTTCCTATACAAAATACTATGCTAGACATAATGCAAAGCTTTCCCACTTTGCATACATGCTGCACAGTGCAGCACGCATGCAAAGTCGGAATTGGAATGAAAAAGGAAAGAATTTCTCCTTCCTTGTGCCTAGTTGAAAAGGGCACAGTTTTACACGCTAAACTCAATCTAGTGTTTTTAGTAAATTAGGTTTAGCATGAGATACCTTAGGTGGGAGCATGGGAACGCCCATGCACCACCCATGGTACGCTCTCATGGCGCAAAGTAATGCCCCGGTTACTTACCGGTAATCTTCATTATTCCGAGTCCTAGTCTTCCTCGCCACAGTAATTACCAGTGAGCATTCAGCTCCTACAGAAACTCCCAGTAAAAAGCTACATACTAATCTCCCTATCCCTCCAATATGGCCCCTAATGGCAACCACTAATCAGATAAAAGGACACAAAAGTCCCAAAATGACCTGAAATACAAAGCCGCATAGATGAAGCCACTAAGATGGCCGGGAGGGAAGGGAAACTATACTGTGGCAAGGAAGACTAGGACTCGGAGTAATGAAGATTACCAGTAAGTAACCGGGGCACTACCTCCTTGTCCGTCTTCCTCGCCACAGTAATTAACAGTGAGCCGATACCGAAGCAAGTTTCATGTAAGGAATACAACCCACACAAGTAATGCATTAGAAAAATACATAGTTTATTGACAACAATGGAAAGAGAAATACATCTCACAAAGTCACAGAATTGAAGAAGCAAAGGCCACGGAAGCCCTACCCCCAACCTCAAGCCGGTAATGAGACATGAAGGTATGAGGTGAAGATCAAGTGGCCGCCCTGCAGATATCCTACATGGAAACACCTTTAAAGGCGGCCCAAGAAAGAGCAATAGATCTAGTAGAACACCCCTGAACCGGAAGACAGGGAACCACTGAGAGAGTATCATACGCCAAAAGAATAGTCTCCTTAACCCACCAACTGAGAGTGGCCAGATCAAAAGTCACAAATAAGTTGTCCACCTTACAAAAAGAAGAGGTGCAGGCCAAATTAATGACCAACGCACGCCTAATATCCATAAGACGTAACGGAGATTCCTCCAGGGACGATGGAACAGGAAAGAACACAGGCTTTACAACCTCAGCAGAACGATGAAAGAACGATGCCACATTAGGTACAAAAGAAGGATCAGCACGTAAAACCACCCTATCATCCAGAATACGTAAAAAAAGGAGCAGATCAAAGGAAAGCACCCAACTCCCCAACATGCCTGGCAGAAGCAATGGCTACCAGAAACACCACATTGAGAGTCAAAAATGTCAACTCCACCGACCCCAAAGGCTCAAAAGGAACCGACTGCAATGCCTTTAACACCAATGGAAGGACCCACGGGGGAGGAGAAAGCATCGGGCGAGGACGCTGAAGGGCAAGAGATTTAAAAAGACGAGTCACCAAGGGCTCTACAAACACAAAAGGGAGCCCATGAAAAGCCCAAATGGCAGCCCACTGTGCACGGAGGGTAGAAAGGCCAAGCCCAAATCAAAACCCTCCTTAAAAAAGTCCAGCACCCGAGCAGGATCCAAAGAGTCAACAGACCAACCATGGCAAAGACATCAAGCAGCAAAGATGTCCCAATGTTTAGCGTACAACTTTAAAGTCGAGGGACTCCTGGGCCTTTCAATAAAACTAGCAACCTCCACAGAACAAGCACCATGGATCAGGGATTCCCTCTCAAGAGCCTAGCCTGCAGACTCATGGATCTTAACACCGGAAGAGGAAGCAGAGGGCCCATCAAAGGAAAAGGATGGAACTGCAACGTTCAACCCAGACACACCGCCAACTCCAACAACAGAGGATACCACGGGTGACGGGTGACGGCACCAACCCGGGACCACCAGAAGAACAAAAGCCCCCTCCTTCTTGACCTTTATCAATACCGCTGGGATCAGGGGAACTAGTGGAAAGGCGTACAACAGCCCTCCAGCCAAAGGAAGGACATTGCATCCACCTTCCATGTGCTCTGACAGGGCATAATCGTGCAGAAACAACGGGTCTTAGCATTGTCCGGAGACACAAATAAGTCGATCACCGGACACCTAAACTTCTCCTGCAACCTCCGCAACATCAACCTGGTCAGAGACAAAGACCCCATGGAAGGAAAGACCCGGCTGAGACAATCCGCCACCACATTCTCCCGATCCGGGAGATAAACCGCCGACAGGGACCCCAGATTGGATTTCCCAATAACAAATCCAGTGACTGAGGCAACCGAGGGAACAAACTCTGCAACCTCCCCTGGTGATTGATGTAAGACACCACCACCTGGTTGTCTGTCCGGACCTGAACATGGTGACCCGCTATCAGGGCAGAGAAAGCCAACAGACCCAACTGAACAGCCTTCAGCTCTCGGTAATTCGACGAACAGGACATCTGAACTTGCGACCAGACTCCCTGCACCGAGGCATCGCCCAGAGTAGCCCCCCATCCCAAACCGCTTGCATCCGTCGTGACCACATGAGAAGGAACATCAGAAAGGGGCAACCCTGGGACAGATGAACCTCGTCCAACCACCAACCCAGATCCTCCCTCACTTGGTCCGACACAGGAACCCTCTGACTGAAATCCTGACAACATGGGCACTAATGAGACAAAATGTGGTTCACAATGGGATACAAGTGAAGGTGAGCCCACGGAATCCCTAACAAGGTGGCAGACAGAAGACCCCGGACCCTCTGACACATTTTCACAGGCGGACAAGACTCTGACGACAGGGATTGAATTGCAGACACCAGGGTCACTTTTCGTGCAGGAGGCAGGAACACCAACCCCAACAGAGTCTTGAAGTGAGCTCCAATATACGTCAGATCCTGAGAAGGGGACAGGCTGGACTTCTTCAGATTCATTAGAGAGCTGTGACTCTCCAGGACCTGGCAAAGCTCCCGGACATGGATCACTGCCTTGGAAAGAGAAGAAGCAGAAATCAACAAATCATCCAGGTACAGAAAGATCTGAATATCCCTCCATTGCAAATGACCCATCAGAGGAGCCAGAACCTTAGCAAAAACCTGTGATGAAGAACACAGGCCGAGGGGGCGTGGCTGGCCGAGCAGCGTGATGGCAGCTTTCTAGGCGAGCTCCGCCAGCTGAGCCCTAAATCCTTTAATTATCCTGATTGCCCTAAGTCTACATGGTCGCTGCCTCATCGCATCAGGCATCGGAACCTGGAGGGCACCTCCTGACCGCGTTTCGGGCTCTCGACTGCCACTTTCAGAGCGCCGAAGATCATCCGACCGAGGGCCAGGAGGGAGGAGCCTTTGTAGCCGACGCTGGATCGTTGCTGACTGGGCCACACTGCCACCTGAGACCGAGGCTGCTGGGCCTGGGCTGCCGATGCCCTGGTGGCACGCGACCGAGGAAGCGAGAAATCTCCGGTGTTTAGCGGCCCCCCCGTACCTACGAAACTCCGCCTGGAGGCGCGCTGGCTGGATGGGGAGACGCTGAGAGACGAGCCTTGTAGCAGCGATGCTGATCGAGTGAACACAGGCCGCAAGTTTATAACCCTACGGAGTTTGCGACTAGAGGCCTGCCGCTGCTCACCCACCGCGACCTGGCGCGGCTGCCCCCCTCCTTGCGTCGTCGTCGCTGGACGAGATTAGCGCGACCTTGATGCCACACACGCTGAGGTGATACTTATAAAGACCCAGAGGTGAGCTTACCGGGAGGGCTAAGGCGGCGCCGCGAGGAACGTGTGCCAGGCGTCCTGGGCGCACTTATGGGACATCCTGCAATTGACATTTGAGGCAAAGGCAATAAATACTGTATGAGGCGAGGCAGACAGTTGCTGGCTGCAGGCGCACATCCTCCCTGCCTGGCACGGGATTTCTGGGTGCTGTATGCTAAGTGGGCCTGCTGACTGCCGAGCTCTCATTGCCGCCTGACCCTGCATGTGTGCCCACTCATAACGCCTGCATCAGTCTGCCGGGGACGTTGGAAGCCGAGGGAAGTGGTGGCGTGAGCTCGGAGCTCTGCGCCTACTCCCCACATTAATCCTGTTAAGGACGTGAGCCCGGCGTTCTGCTGAGCGGAGACCCTGCAGCCGGATGCTGGCTCTGCCTGAGGAGTGCTGACTAGGGGGTGCCCCGGGAGCTGGATACCAGTGGGCCCGCCGCTGGATAGAAGCACTGCTGCGGGAATCAGCGGGAGCGGACGGCGGAGCGATCCGGATGACTGCGCCAGCTTGAGGGGGACCGCCTGGAGGAGCACAGCCCTGAGTTCGGGGTGAGGACGGAGTGTGTGCGGTAGGGGCGCGGGAGAGGGAGTCTACCCCGAGTCCTTCCAGCAGAGAGTGAGGGCGCAAGAGAGGATCGGTCCCGGACAGCGAGGAAGAAGAGCAGCTTAAAGGCGCCCGTGCCCCGGGGGGACCTGGCGGTTCTAGGGCGCTGGACGGAGAACCGGGCGGCGCAGAAACTGCATGAGGAGCTGGGGCAGTGGCGGAAAGTACCGCTAGGTGCATCACTACCCTAGCTGGAGCCACGGAGCGGTAGTGAAAACTGTGCAGAGGCACTTGCCCGGACTCGAATTGTTCGCACCATGCCGCTCCGAGCAGAACAGCGGCCAACATAGGGCCACCGGAGCGTGAGGGCAGAAAGTATTGGGCGGTAACTGCACGGCGACCCTAGTCAAGAGCTGACTGGAAGCGCGGCGCTCCCACAGGGAGGCCCCACCGCCGGAGGGGAAATCTGCAGAGTAACAGGAGGCTTACTGGGCGAGCGACTGCCGGCTGTGACCTGGCAACCGGGGCGCAGAGCAGAAGGGGGAAGACGAAGGGTAAGCCGGAAGGAGCGGCAAGTTCTGGCGGGGCAGAAGGGGACCCTGAGGAGCCCTCAGAACTGCAGCGACTGCAGGATCGTATCCTGGAGGCCATAATGACCACGCGGGACACACTACACAATGATATTGCGCAGGAGGCATCAGGACTAGGCCTACTACGGGCGGACCATGATAAATTGAAGGACAGGGTTAAGGAGGTTGAAATCACCCTGCAGGATCTGGCCCCCCCCAATAAAACTATGGAGAGAAAATTAACGGATGCCCTTGACCGTATCCAGGTCTTGGAAAGGCGGGCTGAGGATGCCGAAATCAGGAGCCGGCGCAGCAACGTGCGAATAGTGGGAATTCCGGAACAAGAAGAAGGGAGAGACATGGTGGACTTCCTAGACAAATGGCTCAGGACTGTGGTAGCGTCTGAGGGCCTCTCGCCCTTCTTCACTTTAGAGCGTGCGCACCGAGTCCCGTCTGGCCCGCCCAAACCTGGACTGCCCCCAAGACCGATAGTAGCCAAGCTATTACATTATAAGGACAGAGACCTCCTACTGCAAAGAGCCCGAGACGCCGTTCCAAATAGCGAACAGTAAAGTCACCCTATTCCCGGACTTCACCTTCGAAACGCAAAGACTGAGGGCCTCATTCTTAACGCTCAAGAGGGAACTACGGACAGAAGGTATCCCGTACTCCCTGCTGTTCCCAGCTAGGCTCCGGATAGTGGTGGACGAAAAGGCGCTCTTCTTTAGCATGGCGGCGGATGCCTGGGATTGGTGGGAAACATATAAGGCGGGCACGGACGGCGCCAGGGTCCGGGAGGAAAGGGAAAAAGAGCGAGAACGAGCACCGGCGGGCCTGTGGAAATCGCAGAGGCTGCGAAAAAGGAGACATGGAACTCGTAAACCGACGGCCTCACAAGCGGAAGCAGAACGGAAGGCAGCACTCCAGGCGGCGGAAACAGTGGCGAGGACCCAGGATCCCCAATCCAGGCAGGGTACGGACACTGAAGCGTATGCCTCGGCGTCAGGCTCGGAATCGAACCTATCAGGGATACATAATGCCAAAGGCCCGAAGGTGACTCCGCAGGCGTCGGAGGAGATCCTGAACATTTGACCTACAGATGGCAGGTAGCGGGAGGGAGGATTGCTGAGAACCACAGATCTCACAGGTATGAAGAACTGGGGCTAAGAACTGGGCTCAAAGCCAGCTGCTCCCATGGGGGACCAAAGAGGGTGCGGGGAAGTGCCAGGAGGCTTCCTATCAGGCAAGGTCACGCCCCATAGGCCCTTAAGGCAAGCACGGTTACGACTGTGTAGTAACAACGTCAGTTGGAAAGTTGTGGGAGTTTGGATGGGAACTGATAACTTGATATTGGGCCCTGCTCTGGGGGGGGGGGACGTACTGTTGGGGACTGTTCTCATTCCTTGGGACTGCGGCTTCCAGGAAAGCTAGGAGTTGGAAAGTTTGCAGTTTTTGTTTGGTTGGGGGGGGGAACCATCTGCAGAGGACTGTTCATGGGAGGGAAGAGACGAAATGAACTAAGGGACAATGGCTAATGTGAATACATTAAAGTGCATAACCTGGAACGTGAGAGGACTCCACACGATGCAACGCAGACACAAAGTACACGCCTACTTACTCCGGAGAGGGGTACACGTGGTGCTCCTGCTGGAAACACATCTCACGAAGCAGGAAGGGGCTGCGCTGCAGAGGAGGTGGAGGGGCCAGATCTTCCACACTAGCTACTCAGCGTATGCCAGAGGAGCTTTGATATGGGTCAGGGCGGGGATACCTTTCCAACCAACACGACATTTGGTAGATCCGGAGGGGAGTTACGTGGTGGTAGCGGGTAGGTTGAGGGGACGGGGCATTGTCCTCTGTAGCATATATGCCCCAAACGTGGAACAGCTAGCCTTCTTTGCGGGATTATCAGGGACTTTAGCACACTTCCTAGCGGGCCCGACCCTAATGGGAGGAGACTTCAATTCCATAACGGACATACAGTTGGATAGATCTCACCCGCCCTTGAGGGAATCCCCTGTGCACCGACTCACTAAGGGTAGAGTGGAATGGCAAGAGAGTTGGGGACTGACTGACGTGTGGAGAGCACAACATCCGACTGATCGCGATTACTCGTTCTTCTCCAGATTGCATGATCTCCATGTCCGCTTGGACACGATATTCTGCTTGCAAGAAGTGTTACCGGCCGTGACTGGGTCGGAGTACTTAGCGAGAACAATATCAGATCATAACCCGCTACTGGTTACCTTGGCCTGGGTGAACGAGACGCCCCGGGTCTCGACCTGGAAACTTAGACCGGAGACTCTGGAGGACCCACTATTTAGCGCAGCCCTAGAGGAAGGAATGACACACTACTTTGCGGACAATGAGGGGACGGCGGCCACTAGAGCACTAGAATGGGATGCTTTTAAAGTAGTGATGAGGGGCCAATGCATAACAAAATAGGTCGGCACGAGGAAGGTGTTGTTGACGGACCTGGACCGGGCAGACACTAAGCTACGAGAGGCGGAGAGGGCGCAACCGGGCCATCCTGACCTCCAGGAAGAGGTCAGTTCGGCTAGAGAGGCGGTAGCGATTGAGGTGGAGCGGCTACGGCCTTTGACTATCGGGCGTTTCTGCTGCGATCCCATGTGGAAGGGGATAAGGCAAGCACCCTCCTGGCGTGGCTTGCAAACCCCACGAAACGGTGTACCCCTATATTAAGTATGGAGGATGGCGAAGGCCGTACCCACTATACCCAGGCGGCCATAGTGGACGGCTTCCAAAAGTACTACGAGGGTTTGTACAGAAGCACCCCGGGCGACCGCGAAAGTGCGACCGTAGCCTTCCTGGATGGCCTAACCTTACCACATCTGGATGAGGAGCAGGCGCGGGAGTTGGGGAAAGACATCGACTTGGGGGAGATCAGAGGGGCGGTGAAGAAAATGGCCCGAAACAAGACTCCGGGGATAGACGGGTTACCAATTGAATTCTATAGTAAGTACTTGGACATCTTGGCGCCGCGACTCCAAATTATCTACAGGGAGGCCAAGACAACGAACTGTCTCCCCCATTCTATGTGGGAAGCGATAGTGATTCCGCTCCTGAAACCGGGTAGGGAGAGCGGCAACCCCGCATCTTATAGACCGCTCTCCATGCTGACAGCAGATTATAAGATCCTGAGTTCCATACTAGCGGCCCGGCTGCTGCGGCATATGCCCGACTTGGTTCATGGGGACCAGAATGGTTTTATTCCCGCCCGGAACACTGCGCTCAATATTAGAAGGCTCACACGCCTACTGGAGGACTCGCACATTGAAGGTCGAGCCCCACTAGTCCTCTCGGTTGATATCGAAAAAGCGTTCGATAGCCTGGAATGGGACTACTTATACACAGTGATGGCGCGCTTCGGACTAGGCGACGGATACATTAAGTGGACACGGGTCCTATATGCAGTGGCTGTGGCGAGAGTGAGGGTTGGACCTTTAGTATCACACCAATACCCGGTGGAGAGAGGCACTCGGCAGGGGTGCTCCCTGTCCCCCCTCCTGTTCGCCATATCGATCGAGCCACTGGCGGCTGAGGCCCGGACGGGAAGGTCCTTCACGGGAGTAGGAAGCAGAGATGGGCGCCAGTTTATTTCACTGTACGCCGATGACCTGTTGCTATTCCTTGAAAATGACACGTCAGAGTTGGAGGGCGCGGAAGGAATGTTAGAAAGGTTTGGCAAGCTCTCAGGATTGAAAGTTAATTGGGCAAAGACGAGCCTGTTTCCAATGCGGAAGGATGCCGCCCGGCCTGACCATAGACCAATGCTTACTTGGGAACTGACTTGTCTTAAGTACCTTGGAGTACATATTTATCACTCAACTGGGGACATGTTCGAGAGTAACATAGGACGATGTATGCGAGAGCTAAAAGGCAGTATGGCCTTCTGGGCCACACTTCCGCTATCCATAGCTGGCCGTATATCACTATTGAAGATGGTTGCACTACCGAGGTTGTTATATTACTTTCGCACACTCCCAATATGGATCCCTGCTTCTTTTTTCCGGCAACTTAAGTCTCAGCTAACCGCATTCTTGTGGGGAGCAGGTAGATGTAGAGTGGCACTGGCAACACTTTCTCGCCCTAAGGATGAGGGAGGCCTAGCAGTACCGGACTACGAGCTCTATTATCTCGCCGCCCAACTGCAGTTTTATACGCAGGAGGTGGCTCGAGTGTACCGGGGCCCGGAGGACACCGGAATGAGGGGCACGCCTCGACATGTCCTAGCCTATATCGCCTTGCAGCAGAAAATAGCTGCCCGAGACCTGACAATGGAGCAACATACGTTGCAACAGTGCTGGAACAGGACACAATGGCGTGCAGGGATTAGGCATCCATATGCCCCGGAAATACCACTGGGTATGCTGACGGCACTGCCGCACGGGGACGATTGGTCACGCTTACTGCACTGGGAAGAAGCGGGGATACAGGTTATAGGAGACTTGTACGCTCCTCCCGTTCCCGGACCTTGGGGAACGATTCGATCTCCCACAAGGAGACTACCTCCTACACGCGGCCGTGGTGGGGGCGATTCAAAAGCACTGGGGGACAGGGCTAGCGGAGCCTGAGACGCCCATGTCCTACCAATATACCATGATGGCGCGGGGACGGTTAAGGCGGTGACGTGCCTCTATAATAGAAAGCTTCGCTAAACTCTATCGCCCCTTGCGACGTTAAAATCCAAGTGGGAAATTGACTTGAACAAAGAAATACCCGACACGACGTGGGCCCAACTCGTGCGCCGAGCCCGGAATAGCATGAGGAACGCGAGATTCCAGATCATCCACTATTACGTACTGCATAGGGCGTACACGACCCCTGGTAGAATTAAGAAGTATTTTGGGGCGGAAGAAGCAGCGTGTCCTCGTTGTGCGAGGGAGGGGGAGGAACTGGAACATATGTTGTGGTCTTGCCCGGTCCTCGGGGAATACTGGCAGGCTATAGGAGAGACCCTGAACGAAGTAACAGACAGAAATATTGACTATGACTTGGCGGTGTGTGTCTTGCATTGGTTCCCCCATACCCCCAAAAACAAAACCTCCAGCAAATTTATCGACATGGGATTGATAATAGCCAAAAGGGAGATAACTAGACAGTGGAAAGCGAAGACAGGCCCAACCCACAGGAGATGGTACACTGAACTCCTGAAATGGGTGACTTGCGATAGCACACATAGATACCAGATGGCCCGTAGGTCCCCTGATGCAAGGGCGCTAGAGGTGGCGGCGGCCTGGGAGACGCTAGTACAGGCCCTGAGAGACAGCATGGAGACAGAGGAGGAGGAAGTGGAGACCCTCAGCGCGAACAGGAATAACACCCAAACCAAAAACGGGGAGAACGGCACACGTCGACACTGAAGGGCTGAAGTGACACCTTAGTTTGATACATGGACAGGACCTGGGAGCGGATGGTGGGGGGGGGGGGCTTAGGGGTTGCATAGTGTAAAGGAGGAGGGTTTTGAGGGGGTTTATGTAGATTAGGCGGGTTAGGACCGAAAAGTAGTCAGGCACACGTGGATGCGATCTGTAGATCCTAATGAACAGGAACCACTCATGAGCGGGTTGAGGGATTGTTGCCGCCCAGCCTCCGGGATGTGGGCCTACAGGCTGTGTACAAAGGGGTGACAAATATTAGGAAGCGACTCCCGACTTAATACTGTGTTGATAAGAATTGTTGGTTCGAGCAGTGAATGACTACAATAAAAATTACTCTTCAAAAAAAAAAATGGAGAACACAGGCCGAAGGGTAATACCTGGAATTGAAAATGTCGACACAGAATCTGAGAAACCGTTGAGACCTTGGATGAACCAGAACATGTAGAAAAGCATCTTGTAGGTCAATGGAGGCCAAAAAATCCCCCTGTCAGATCAGAGGGAGGATTACCTGCAAGGACACCATCTTGAACCTCACGGGTGGAATGAACAGTTCAACCATTTCAGGTCTTAAACAGGTCTGAGATCCCCGGTGTGCTTTTCCACCAGGAACAAAATCGAGTACACCCCATACCCCTCTGTCCCACCGGAACCGGAATCACAGCGCCCTTCGCCACCAGAGAACGGACCCCTTCTAAGAGGGCCAACTTCTTTCGAGAGCCTTGAGGGAAAAGGAGTGACCCGAAATCAGTCTGGGGGAGTCTGGACGAATCCAAGGGAAAAACCTTCCGACACCACTTGAAGAACCCATTGATCCGACACGGTATGTCTCCACGCGTCCAGAAAATGAGACAGCCTTCCCCCACAGGACCGACAGAGCAATCCAGTCATTACTTGGGGGGGAGGGGGCGGAAGACAGAAAGGGTTGTCGGAGAACCAGGACTTGCCAAAGGAAGGAGCACCCCGGCCAATCACCTTCTACAAAAGGGCTGATGAGCCTTTCCCTGACAAGCCGGACCAAAAGCTCTGCGAGCCCCAAAAATGCGGTTCTGCCCAGCCCTCTCCGGAGCCAGGAGCTTCGGATCTTCTGCCGATTTCTTGACCATTTCCTCCAATGGTGCACCAAACAATTTCACCACCGAAAAGGGGATTTTCATGAGCAAACCCTTCAGCGCAGAATCAGCCTTCCAGGAACGGAGCCACAACTGGCGGCGAGCAGCCACAGTAGACCCCGCAGTAGAAGCAGCAGCTTCCCAAAGTGACAAAGGAAATATTGGAAAGCAGACGAACCTGCTGCTTCATCAAAGTGAGAGTAGGTGAAATGTCCTCGTCCTGGTCCAACAATTCAGACAAGGATTGAAAGTCCTTAAGCAATGACTGGATGGTATTTGAGGAATAGGCAGCAGCCCTAATGGAAACATTTGCTATGGAAAAAGTGTGCTTTAGCACCGCCTCTACCTTTTTATCCACAGGATCAGCAGGCGAAGCATCCTCAGAAATAATAGTCCCCTGTGACGGCAGGCCCGCCATTAAGGAATCCACCTTAACAGAGGCAGGAAACTTAACCGCAAAGTCCTGCAAGGGATATCGTTTTCCCAGAAAACGGGGAACATTTCTCTTGTCCACATCCCTCCATTCCGCCTCCAACACCCTTAAAACAGATGAGTGGAGAGGCAAAGATTCAGGCTCTATCCTCTGATGTTGCGCAAAAATGTCAGAGTTCCCCACAGTCACATCGGACTCCGGAAACAAGAGGTTGGAACGGATGTGGTGAAGAACATCCTGCAGATCCGACCTCTGGACAAAACGACCCTTCAGGTCCACATCTTCCTACCCCCTCAGAGCCATGGGAAGGACCCGGTTCACATCTGGCCCTTTTTGGAGGAGGAAGCGAATCCTTATCCTGCATTAATCATCTGCTGAAGCACCGCAAGGAAATGCACCAAGCTCTGAGACCCAGCAGAACATTCAGTGGATGCAGAATCCAAAACTGCATCAGGATCCATAGCTGCCAAACAAAGAATGACCAGCAACACCACTACGGCATGTAGGAGCATTCAAAGAGACTCCCATCACCATGGAAACTCCATAGAAAACTGTCCCAGGACAGGAGAGACACACCCCTCCCAATCACGTCACACCACAGCCCCTAGAAGAAGGCGAAGAATGCAAGCGCCGATCCCAAGCGACGCCCCTAGGAAGCCACTCCCCTAAACAATGAAGCCGAGGGGAAAAGGAATGGAAGGCCCATCCGGACCCGGTAAGGCGAGTCCACTAATGCAGGACACACAGAAAGAGCCTAAAACGTTCAGGACACGTAAATTCACATTACTATGTGAAATTTAGAAAGGCAGCGTGAAAGGCGCGAATAGGAGTAGAACTCCCACCTCATACAGAAAGAACCCAATGCCGGGTATTGCAGGGGGCTGAATCAACAAACACACCTGAGCCGTTTAAGCAGGGAGGTGCGCGTAGCCAGCAATCAAGTAAAATGCGCAGAGCCCACTAGATCAGGACTCGGCACACATACCAGCTGGCACAAAACAAAAGGAAAAGACGCAGAGTGCACCAGAGCAGGACGCAGAGGTAAAAATAAAATGGCACAAACAACCCAAAGACCCCACAAGGCAGCTCGAGCATGACAGGGGATAATGGTAAAAGTGCCAACCAAGGGGGGGAACAAACAGTACAACAATGAAACTGTACCCCACCTTAGAACGGGGCACAAGAGTCTGCTAAAGCAGGACTGCCGCCCATCAACTTACCTGACAAACTGGAACATGAACAGCACTCAGAGCAGTGCAGAAACAAAATAGCAGGTTGTGTTGGGTCTTTTGTGTCCTGTTATCTGATTGGTGGTTGCCACTTGGGGCCATATTGGAGGGATAGGGAGACTAGTATTTAGCTTTTTACTTGGAGTTTCTTTAGGAGCAGAATGCTCACTGTTAATTACTGTGGCGAGGAAGACAGACGAGGAGGTAATGCAAAGCGCCATGGGCGCAGTGACCATTTTGTGTCACTTTTGTGACGCAAACACAGCACAAAATCTTAGTAAATCTCCCCCTCAGTGGTTATAATCAAATACCTCTTTCTAAAAGTATCTGGTGTGGGCGCAAGTCTACTGAATTGTTTACAGTGCATTGAGTCTTGCAGGATAAGCTGTATGTTCACATTTTTTACCTATAAAACAGTAAACAAAGAATACTTCCGTTCTCGGGTCTCAGGTACACAAAACGTAAAATCTTTTATCAATATGAGGTCGTCCATGAAGAACAATGACTTACACTTTCTAGTTTTAAAATGCAATCGAGTAAGCTATAGGCCTTTCTTTTTTCAGTTTGCTCTTGTTATCTTTTAAATAACAGTAACCTTCTTTCCAAATATATCTATAATTGAAACCAAAGCAATATATGTTTACTTGAAATTAGATCACCTCGAAGCAACTATTTTCCTTTGAATGGAATAGCGACGTATGAAAGACTTACCCACTCTGAGAACAAAGTCGTTGTATGACTGATAGTTGATTTCATCAAGAACGTCAAACATTTCTATTGAAAAATCTGCAAGTGTACTCAGATGGGAATAAATTGTTTTTTTTGCCTGTGCATAGAAATAGACAAGAGACTGTTATACAAAAAAGTGGTAATTGAAAGAGGACATTTAGCTCTAAACGTCTGAGATACATTGTTTATTGGAGCAATTGCAATGCCAATTGTTATACATGCTACTTTATCAATAGGATTCGATTCATACACAGTTAAATCTGCTTCAGTAGTGACAGAACATTTCTAAAATGTTACCAATATATATCAGTAATATTTAAATAAGTTACCTAGGTACATGATTTTCATGATGTAGCGTTTTGTGAATTACTTAGTCAAGAATGTTTAAATCAAAGTTTTTTTTAGGTGAATCACATATATACTTTTGACAGTTTTAGATTTTTAGAATAAACAAAGCCCTCAAAGTTTAGTTTTTTTTCAAAGTAAAAAAAGACTGACTCAAGAGAATCAAATCATAAATTTGAAATCGTTTTACTTTGGGAATAATTAAAATGAAACAGCCTGATTCATCATTCTCCTGTTGTGCGAGCCCCTAATAGCGATTAATAGCGAATCGCTATTAAGGACTCGCAAAACGGGATTCATGTAGAAATTGCATAAAGAAATGCGATTCCTACATAATCCTTATTTGCGATTAGCAAATTGCTAATCGCAAATAAGGAATAACTCGCCATTCATTCCTATGGGCCAAAAGGCCCATAGGAATGAATGGGGCGTATTCCTTATTTGCGATTAGCAATTAGCTAATCGCAAATAAGATAGCGATTTGAAGGGTACCAGGGGTGTCCAAGCACCCCTCAAATGAAATTTTACACAGGTGTTGCACACACACATGTCCAAAGGACATGTGTGTGTGTAACATGCAACTCAGAAAAATGCATTTAAAAGCATTTTTCTGAGTTTTCGCAATTAACCACGAGGTCTGACCTCGTGGTAAATTTCGGCCAGAAATTGCGAATTCGCAAAACAAAATTGGATGATGAATTGCATTTAAGGAATCTCAAATAGAGATTCCTTAAATGTAATTCCTCGCAAAATTGCGAGATCGCAATTAGCGATTTTTGCATTTGGGATGATCAATCCCAAATGCAAAAATCGCACTTGCAAAGGGCCAGATTCTCAGAATCTGGCCCTTTGCGAGCCGATTTCGGCTTCATGAATAAGGCTGAAAATGATTAAGCTTTGTCGATATTGAATTTCAAGACAAATGTATTGCTTAAAACATTTACATTTTTATGCTTGTTTCTTGAATTCTTTCAGATGAGACTATTTTAAAACTCTGCATAACCTTAAAATGTGTATATATCGGTAATAAATGAAATGGGTTACCATGACATATAGACACATACAGGCAAATGCATGAAAGCCTTTTGCGATCGCAAACGGTGCGATTCGCAAAAATCGGCCGTTTGCGATCGCAAAATTAGCTTTTGTGATACATCAAGATTCAAGGCCCTCGCAAGTTGAGAATTTGCAATTAATTGCGAGTTCTAAAATTGCGTTTGCATTTAAGGAATTGCATTTTGCAATTCCTTAAATGCAATGCATGAAAGTAAAAAAAATGGCGATTTCGCTATTAGGGGGAGCAAATTAACATGAAGTTGAACTTCATGGTAATTTGCAAAAACTTTGAAAAATGCCCTTTTTGTGCATTTTTCAAAGTTTCATGTTGCGCACACACATGCCCTTAGGGCATGCGTGTGTGTGCAACATATGTGCACGGATCCATTTCAGGGGGAAACAGGGTGTCCTTTTGACCCCCTGGCACCCGTGAAATTGTATTCTCAATTTGCGATTCTCTAATTGAGATTTACAAATTGAGAATGTCTTCCTATTCATTCCTATGGCCCTTTAGGCCCATAGGAATGAATGGGGAGGTATTCCTTAATTGTGACTCGCAAATTGCGAGTCGCAATTAAGTAATGTTTAGAAATCGCTATTTTTTAAGTGATTTCTACATGCATAGGGTTTTGCGATTCCTTAAAAATCGCAATTAATGAATCGCAAAAGCCAACAATGATGCATGTGCCTGATAATAAATAGTAGTGAGGATGTCAATGTATACCAAAATTTGCTACAAAAACCATTTGCTCAAATCTGATAAGCCCCTCCATTTACAATGCAGCACATGGAAGTGATAAAACCGTAAGGATTATAAAAGAAAAGATAATCCTCAGAGAACATTTGATACAGTTGTATGTTAAATGTGTGCTGCTTGACACAAAAACCAATATGACGATTATATGAAATTTGTTTATATGGGTCCCAAAACCAGCAAAGAAGTCCTTGCCCCCTGTTGTAGAATTTGTCTTTTAATGTACAACATGGCTCACTACACTTTTGAAGTCTATACCTGAAGTGTTAATAAAGTGATGGATACTTGGAATTGGAAATATGCTAAACTTGTGGAGTCCGATTCTCAGTTTAACCTAAGTGCACCAAAAAGTGGTCTATGGACATAAATGCCTTTTTCCTAATTCACAGCATTGAATCTATCTGTTCACCTGTAGAAAGGCTGAGAGCCAGACTAAAGCGGTTGAATTACCTACGGAATCAGTAATGCAAACAATGTTCACCGCAGCCATAATCCTTTCAAGGGGCATGGCTGTGCAATTATTTCAATGCACTTGTAGAACATTTACTTTAAATGTAATAAACATGTTAAACATAATAGTGAATGAATCAACAATACATTCAGACACTTGGGGCCTTATTTAAATCTTGGCGGACAGGTTACTCTGCCACAACGGTTACTGATATCCCATTCATCAAAATATAAATAGGATAAAATGGAATTTACATTTCGGCTGAAGGGATCACCACCTCAGTTATGGTGGAGTAATCCGTCCGCCAAGATCTAATTAACGCCCTTTGTCTAAAATCATATCAAACACATACACTAAATAAGAGGAAATGTTATTCTGGAAAGATACAGTTCTTTGCCTAAAATGCAATGTCACTGCTGAAGCTACCAGAGTGAATATCATTTGCACATGACCACCATTGATTTTTTTAGATTATTGATTTTTTTTTGTTTGTCAGCTGTTTTCCTCTGTCTAGGTCAAAAGAGCAGGAGTAGTATGTTAGCTGTTCTTTGCCACTTGTTTGCCTCTGATGACGCGGATGGTAAAAGCACATGATCATCCTCGTTCTACACATTATGTGATGCAGAGGTCATGGACTTAAACATAGAAAATAATCTATTGGGTGTAATTGAATACAGCATAGTCTATATTTAATGTAAAACCATAGCAAATGGGTTTAGCTACCTTTGTAATGGAGCAAATATTTTCAAGATCTACACTTAGGGGCACATTAGGATGGCGGGAGGACTTTGTCTGCCCGCCATCCAGACGCAAAAAGGGACTGCCCGCCATATGGGCGGGGGTCCCGTTGGGGACATTAGGATGCGCCTGCCACAGTGGTGGGCGCATTCAGCATTCCTGACATTGTGGCGGGCGGTGCACTCACCACCGCCCGCCACAATGCCAGGAAAACACAACACTGGGTGTGGGCTTCCCACAGTAAGGCCAAGCCTCTTGAATGTAACTAAACAACCAGAAAGCCAGTACTGAAATCTCTCTTTACCTGAGATTACCTGCGCGCAAAGAATTAATCTGAGTGCGGGACAGTGACGTAGTTCACAGATTAAATCTATTTTATTTATAAATCAATTTTTTGAAAAGAATCAGTTGGTTCAAAGTTTACCAAATGTCAAACACAATTGCAAACACAAACAATACAGGGACAACTATTCATAAAAATGACATATTCTTAAAATAGACATTACTAGCACAAAAGTTTGTGAAAGAATTCATGAAAACACGTCCTAACATACCAAGTTGATCAACAATTCACATTCATTCTCTCATGCACAGCACACACTCACAACTATATATACAATTATAATGTCACAAATGAATTCTTGGAGTACAAATGGGTGAAAAATATAACACCATAGACAACTGTTCTGGGAAAACAAATCAGCCTATTTTTATAATTTCGACCGAAACTAGTTTGAAATTGGTGGTCTTATGGTGTGGTAGAATGGTCTACGCGTTTCGAACCCTTAATGGTTTAAAGGGTTCTCATCAGGATCTCATAGCTGGTGTGAGAACTCATGCTCTGAATAGCAACCCGGCGTGGCCAAATGCACTACGCTTGGGACCGAAGTAAATTATTTGTATGAATTGATTGTCAGTTCTCTGTGAGACAAGGTTCAGGTACGGCGATCCTCAATTCGAATGAGATGCGGGCCTTCAATTCAAGCCGCAGCCGGTCCTCTGCATTGTAATCCGTAAGACACAATCCATGTGTCTTACGGATTACAATACAGAGGACCGGCTGCACACCATAAGACCACCAAATTCAAACTAGTTTCGGTCGAAATTATAAAAATAATTTTGTGCTAGTAATATCTATTTTAAGAATATGCCATTTTTATGAATAGTTGTGCCTGTATTGTTTGTGTTTGCAATTGTGTTTAACCTTTGGTAAACTTTGAACCAACTGATTCTTTTCAAATAATTGATTTATAAATAAAATAGATTTAATCTGTGAACTACGTGACTGTCCGCACTCAGTTTAATTCTTTGCGCGCAGGTAATCTCAGGTAAAGAGAGATTTCAGTACTGGCTTTCTGGTTGTTTAGTTAAAATGCCAGGAAGGCATGTTGTGCACTTCCATGCACAACATAGCACGCACAGCACGGTGCCTGCTGGGTTGTGCATTGAACTGCTGGGGGTACCAAAGGTACCTCCCCATGTGCAACCCCCACTCCCCAGAGTCCTTGGGGGCCCGCAACGAGCCCCCAATGGCAGAAACTATCTGCCTTTAAGTGGCAACATTGCCGCTACGGAAAGGAACATCCCCGCACACATGCTAATATGGATGGCGGTGGCTCCCAGACACTGCCACCATGTTAGCTGCTTTTCTGCCCGGTCAACTCTGCGACCGGGCGGAAAACTGGCAGTTGGTCTTTGCGTCTTCTGGGGTCCCCCCTGCCATGGTAATGTGGCGGGGGGAATTAGGGAGCAGGCGGTTGTTTTCAGTGGGCGGATCACCACCGCCATACAGGCGGGGCGATCCGCCCGTTATCATAATGGGCCCCTTAATGTTAATGTAAACATTATACACATATATAATGTCACCGATTACATTTTACCCGTGCCTTGGATCTAAACTTTATTAACTTTATTGGTCACCTCTGCTATCTTTCGAGAGTATTTCTTCACTGTTATCATGATTGATGGGAGGAGCTAGTGTAAACAGTTTTTGCATTTAAACTTGCTGTCCATTGGCCATGTCATGTGATCAAGACCGGGTTCCCCGGTCGAAACGAGTCATGCTGCGACTTAAGGAGGAATAAAGCACTTTTCACTTTCACATCATCATGTGGTCTGGACCTGTTTTACAGTGATCTCCATCGCGTCAGGATTCCTGTGTTTCATTCAATTTTGGGGGTATGACTGTTCCGCCTATATGGACCCTCTCTTCGTAATTGGCTGGTGAATGCAGTCTGTATCGCACTGCGATACTCTTGTTTACCCGGAAGGAGTTTCCTTCGCCAGCCCCCCCCGGCCAGGAAAGGAAAGGATTAGGCGGCGGTTGCCTTAGGCGGAGCGTTAAGTCGGAGCTGGAAGTCAGTGTGGAGTCGGAGGATGCCCAGTTTCTTCGTAGCTGTGACTGAGGTGAGTCGTGGGTGCCGCTGCCTCCTAATTGGTGATCGGCGGGTGAAGAGATTTGTTGTGAATAAAAGACTATAGGACCTGGTTGTGCTACATTTGCTGGGTTCTATTATTGTGCAGACTTTATCTTCCTAAATTACTGCTGTAATGGCAATGGCAACGGATGTGCTCAGGGATTGTGAGCTTGTAGCAGATGCTCTGTTTTTAAATCTGCCAGACACTGTAGATAACATCAAAGGGACTGCTAGTGCGGGCGATAAAAGCGATGTCAAAACTAAGCTGAAGAAATTGGGAAAACTACTTAAAACAGAACTCACTAAATGGTGGGAGAAGAAGTCCTTAGAAAAATACAAGGAAGCCGGCAGAGTCCCTAGGGGGTTAAGGGTTCTTATTGCACCATCTTTTGAGAACCCCAACCCCCTTATGCTGAAAGAATGGGCAGCCAATAATTGCGAACATGGTCTGCATCTTAATAAAATATGCAGAAATTGATAGGCGGGACATTGTTCACCAAATAGATTAATTGAATGCTGAACTCAGCACCATGGAACAACAGGATGTGATTTCCAAAACACGAGAGGAAATAAAAAAACGCTTTGAGAAGCATGAAAATACTATCAAAATACGCAAGGTTTACAAGTTTGCGCATGATAAAGATGACTATCAACATGGAAGCATTTTTACTTTTCCTAAAAAGTTTGAAAATGTTAAGAGGCAGGCATTGCCACCTAAAACTCCAGTTGTACATGTACAGCAAACTCGGAAACATCTGATACTGATTTGAGTTTGGCTAATAGCAGTGAAGATTCTGGTGATGCATCTATAATGGCAGGCCCTTCAATAACAACAAGCAGCTTTACCCCATTAGAAGAGTTGGGGTGTATGATAGAGGACAGACGGCAGACACTAAGGCCGAGGGGTCCTCCCCAGATGAAAGATGGCGCCAGAGCAACAAATGCCGCAGGGAGAGGAGGAAACAGATGCGGCTTCATGAAAAAGAAGAGAGGAAGGGGAGCCCCTCAAATGAACTGAATTCTGCCACCACAATTGCAAATGGCAATACTGTGATTAATCTTACGGATCTTAAATTGGATGTAGCAGAGACACAACTTTTAGCTTTAGGTTTAACATTCTGTCCTAAAAATTATTTTAAGTACGTTCAGTCTTGTATTGACGTATTTAAATTTATACGTAAATTAAACTAATGAAATTTCACAAACTGAAGAAATTTAATAACTCTGCCAGGGCTTTGATTGCTGATTCTCAACCCAGTAAGATTTTTTTTATATCTGACGTGCCTATTTTGAAAACTGTGCATTCCATAATTTTTCAGGTGAGGAAACCCCGGCTGCCGGCCAAGAAGTGTTGATATCTATTGGTGTAGCTAGTAATAACACAGAGGTCACTCCTTTCTGCCCCCATTCCACTTTTGTTCCCATGATGCCCAGAGACGCGATTGATGTTTTCAATGATCGCATGATTGAAGATTTGAAAGGGCTAAACAGGTCTATCTATCTGTATAAAAACGAAGATATGTCTGTGTGTTTGTCCTTTATGCATTACTACACCATTCATCTGATCAGCATGAAATTTTGGGAAGTTGTTGAGTACACTCCCGCAAAGGTTTCTGGCAATAAATAAATAAATAAATAAATAAATGTTAGATATCAGCCCCCCGGCCCCCCAGGGCCCACATAATCTTTCTAATACTGAACGTTTGCAGTTTCCGGTGCGACTCGCTTTTGCAATGACCATCAACAAAGCACAAGGACAATCGCTGCAAGTGTGTGGACTAGATTTGGAGAATCCGTGCTTCTCACATGGACTACTGTATGTGGCCAGCTCACGCGTCGGATAACCTTCTGATTTATTCGTGTACGCAACAGACGGAAAAACAAAAAATACCATGTATCCACAAGCACTCAAATAAATAAACAGAATTAAAACAACACTTTAAAATGTTTTCCATAGTAAAATGAATAAGTTTCAATAAAAATAACACAATGTAAATTGAATGTTATCATAACAAGTTTCCTTAAATTTCTTTCTTCTGAGATTGCAGCAACGCGCGATGGGTAAGCAAGTTGTACATAAACAAAAGCAGAGAAGTTATGCTGAGTTCTGTTATTCTGCTCTCGTGCGCAAAATCAACAACCATAGCAACTTTATTGTGAACAAAGCAGATAAAGGGGGCAATATTGTTTTATGGCCTTGTGAGATGTATGTTAAGGAAGCAGAAAGACAGCTAAATGATCCTCTCTGTTATAGGAAGGCATCCTTTAATTAATTGAATAGTCAAAGATTTAGTACACAAACATTTGGCTCAGTGGAAAAGGGAGGGTCTTATTAGCAAAAATGAGTTCCTCTATTTGAAGAATGACCATCCCATTACCCCTGTACTTTATTTATTACCTAAAGTTCATAATGGTGTGTCTCCCATATCAGGGTGTCCCATTATCTCTGCCCAAAATGGATTACTTGACTCCATCTCGAAGTATGGTGATTTCTTTCTGCATAGCTATATGGAAGACCTTCCCTGTTACATTAGAGACACCGGGCACTTTCTAACTATAATCAAGGAGGCTGTTTGGAATTCAGAATATCACTTTATAGTGATCGATATCTGTTCTCTATACACCTCGATCAACCATCATGATGGGTTGCACACTATTCAATATTTTCTGTCACGCAGAGACATACAATTCCACTAGCATAGTAAGACGCTAGTCAAAATTACTGAACTGTGCCTTTGTAACAATTTTTTTCTTTTTAACAATGAGGTTTACTAGCAGTTAAGGTGCGTGGCCATGGGCGCATGCTTCTCCCCCAGTTATGCGTGTTTACACGTAGGCTAGGCTGGTGGGAGGAGCATGTCCTGGGTCACGCCCTATGCTGCAATGGAAACCAAGACACAGGGATCATTCATTTGTGGCGGTTCATAGACAACGTGTTTTTAATTTGGCACGGGTCTAGAGAGACTGCGGAACAATTTGTGACTAGGACCAATAACAACATGCTCAATTTAGAATTCATAGCTACCATTAGCAATGAGAGAATAGAATTATTTCTGGATGTTTACACGTAGGCTAGGCTGGTGGGAGGAGCATGTCCTGGGTCACGCCCTATGCTGCAATGGAAACCAAGACACAGGGATCATTCATTTGTGGCGGTTCATAGATGACGTTTTTTTTTTATTTGGCACCGGTCTAGAGAGACTGCGGAACAATTTGTGACTAGCATCAATAACAACATGCTCAATTTAGAATTCATAGCTACCATTAGCAATAAGAGAATAGATTTATTTCTGGATGTTGAAGTCTATATCTTTGATAATACCATCCAAACTAAATTACATAAAAAAACAACTGCTGGTAATTCGATTCTGCACGCTTCAAGTTCCCATCCCCGCCATCTTATAAAAAGTATCCCTTATGGGGTATTTTTAAGAATTCAAAGAATATGCAGCAATGGAAGGGATTTGGAATTGTGTTTGGATGAGTCATTCCAAAGGTTTTTGGTTCATGGATACAAAGAGAATGATCTGAAAAATGCTTTGAAAAGGATGGTTTTAAATACTAGGGAATCCCCTCTGGCCCAGAACACTGAGATAGTGACTACCACTAGAGAAAGTGTGCCTAAAAAAGAGGATACAACAGCGAGACTTATTTTGCGATCCGCGAATCTCGCAAAATCGCAGTAAAATCCGCGAATCAGCGGGGACGAATTTTCAGCCAAGCACTTACAGGGTTACAGCGGCAGGTGCAAAAGTTGAAGCAAATTTTTGGAAATCTTTTACAAAAGGGTTACAAAGAAATGAACTTCAACTTGGGCCCCTGCTGCTGTAAGCCTGTAAGTGCTTCCTGGCGCCTCGTTGCCTACTTGCAACTATTCTCAGACCCTGCTCTGACCCTTGAAGCAGGGTCAGAGAATAGTTACAAGTAGGCAATGAGGCGCCTGTCACGAAAATTAAACCTCAACAGGAAGCAGGTCTCGCATTAGGAAAGTTTGAGCTATTGGTCTTGTAAATGACAATTTTTTTTTATTAATGTGTTGGTTTTAAAAATAGCTAAATTAATAGCTTTGTCATTTACAATGCCAATAGTTCTAACTTTCGCAAATGTGAAACCTATAGCATTTGTAATGCAACATGTTTTGTATTTACGTGACTTAGCTGTATTGATATTACAAATTACAATGGCTTTTATTTTTTTTAAATAATTAATACTTAAATAAAAGTGATTTTAATTTATAATGGCAATAGCTTCAACTTTTGTAAATAACTTTTGTGAAGATTATGTTCAGTGTATTTTATTGTGACGAAAATCCAAGAACAGAAGTGAAATATTAACATCTTTTTGTGACATTTGTATTAAAGCTTGAAACATTGAGAGAACATATTTGAACCAGTTGTTGTTGAATGGTTGCGCAGATTGATGCTGGGGTGGTGCTGAGTGGTGTTGTGGTGGTGCTGAGTGGTGCTGTGGTGATGCTGAGTGGTGCTGTGGTGGTGTTGAGTGGTGCTGTGGTGGTGCTGAGTGATAATGTGGTGGTGCTGAGTGATGCTGTGGTGGTGCTGAGTGATGCTGTGGTGGCACTGAGTGATGCTGTGGAGGTGCTGAGTGATGCTGTGATGGTGCTGAGTGGTGCTGTGTTGGTGCTGAGTGATAATGTGGTGGTGCTGAGTAATAATGTGGTGGTGCTGAGTGATGCTGGGGTAGCGCTGAGTGATGATGTGGTGATGCAGAGGGCAGAAAGGCACAAAAAGAAGTCTAACAAAGGGCAGAAGGGCAGAAAAACAAGAGAAAAACAAGTCTAACAGAGGGCAGAAGGGCACAAAAAACCAGTGTAACAGAGGACAGAAAGGCAGAAAAACAAGGGAAAAACAAGTCTAATAGAGGACAGAAGGGCACAAAAAACGAGTCTAACAGGGGGCAGAAAGGCACAAAAGCGAGTCTAAAAGAGGGCAGAAGGGCACAAAAAACGAGTCTAACAGGGGCAGAAGGGCAGAAAAAGAAGGGAAAAACGAGTCTAACAGAGAGCAGATGGGCAGAAAAAGAAGGGAAAAACGAGTCTAACAGAGGACAGAAGGGCACAAAAAACGTGTCTAACAGGGGGCAGAATGAATCCCGCCCTGCGTGTTTGTCCACGAAGATGCCACCTTTTTGTGTAATACCTCTACTCAACTGGAGTACTTTCTACTGTCTAATCAGTAAGTGCTCCCTCGTTGGCTAAATGTATAGGGGCAGATTTACAATAACTGGCGTATCCCCAGGGATGCTCCAGTTAATGTGCGCCGCAGCTCCGCCACCCATGGTGCGCTGCATTTACAATGCGGGGCACCATGTGGCAAAAACGGCACAGATGCGTCACACATCTGTGCCATAAAAGCAGCGCATTGCTGGAGCTGCGTCGCAAGCGCGACGCAGCTCCAGCAATGCTCTGGGGGCCCTATCTCCCCAATGCTGCGCCAAGCCTTGCGCCTGCTTGAAGCAGGCGCAGGGTTTTGACGCAGCATTGGCCTAAAAGTGACTGAGTGAAATCTTGTAGATTTCACTCTGCCACTTTTAGGAGGCGTTCCTGCGCAGGAACGCCATCCCCTGCGCCGGAACGCCTCCTGATGGCTCATGGCTTTACAACATGACGCATCTCTCAGATGCGTCACGTTGTTAATACCCAACACCATGGCGCATCTTTTGTGCTGCCACTGCGTCACAAAAGTGACGCAACTGTGGTGCAAAAGAGGCGCAAGCGGCTTGTACATCTGCCCCATAGTGCTTTTACTACACTGTAGCTGCGTAAAGGGCCAGAAGATGTGTCTCCAGTGACCATGTGTGCCTGTGCCTGTGTTACAGGCACACATGGTCACTGGAGACACATCTTCTGGCCCTTTACGCAGCTGCAGTGTAGTAAAAGCACTATACATTTTCCCAATGAGGGAGCACTTACTGGATTAGCCAGTAGAAAGTACTCCAGGGCAAATTGCAAAAAAATCCGCGATTTCGTGGGAAAATTCACGAATTCGCTGATTTTTTTTGCGATTTTGCTGGGAAATCCGCGAATTCGCGGAACGCGAATTCGCAAATTTCACCCATGCTTATATAATACTCTATAAGGCCTGAAACCTATGGTTGTTTAAGTGAATTTGCAAGGTTTTTTAAATGCTAATTCCTAACTATATAAGGCCTGAAACCTATGGTTTTTTCAGTGTATTTGCAAGGTTTTTTAAATGCTAATTCCTAACTATATCAGGCGTGAAACCTATATTTTTTTTCAATGAATTTCAAAAGTTTTGAAAATCCTAATTCTATTAGCGGATAACGTTTATATATGTTATTATCCTTCTGGGACCACCTGAGCAGCCATCTTGTTTCTCAGGAGAAGTGAGGCACAAGAGAGCACAAAACAAGAGTGGAAAACGCAAAAAGGGGGCAGGGTAGAGACCTCCTGACCCCATAGCCCTTCTCAGGGGGTCCCTTCTGGGACCCCCTGAGAAGGGCTAGAGTAGGGGTCTCCAAACCCGTCCTGGAGGGCCGGATCCATGCCAGATTTTTTGAATATCCCCATTGAGATACATGTAGTAATTTTAAAAATCTGGCATGGATCCGGCCCTCCAGGACCGGTTTGGAGACCCCTGGGCTAGAGGGTTGGGGGGTCTCTACCCTGCCCCCTTTTCGTGTTTTCCACTCTTGTTTGGGCTCTCTTGTGCCTCAGTTCTCCTGAAAAACAAGATGGTGGCCAACACTTCCTGGTTTGGACAGTTTGGAATGTTGACAGTCGACTGCCAGCCAATCAGAAACTCGCTCGCAAATGTAAGAGTACGCGCACGTACGCGTATGGTTCGCGTACCGTACGCGTACAGTGCGCATACGGTGAGCGCATATAGATATATATTTTGCTCAAATTCAATTTTCTCAACAACTACTAGAGGGATTTTCACCAAATATAGAAAAGGCACTACTGCATACCTGTCCCTACCATTTTGACAAGTTTGGTGTAATTCCGTTCAGCCGTTCGGGCTGTAGCCGTGTCTAAAGGTCCCATAGAAAATGCCATTTGAAAAATGTCAAATTCAATTTTCTCAAGAACTACTGGAGGGATTTTCACCAAATATAGCAAAGGCACATCTGCATACCAGGCCCTACCATTTTGCCAAGTTTGGTGTAATTCCATTCAGCCGTTCGGGCTGTAGCCGTGTTTAAAGGTCCCTATGGAAATTAACACGGGGAAAACACGTTTTGGGACACCACTTTTTTCTCGGCCCCCGATTGACGAATCACCCTGAAACTCCACTCGGCAGTGATGAATATCAAAAACATGGAGTTTTAAGCTCAGTAGTAGCAGTAGATCTACATGTGAATAGATCCAAACATGCAAACTTACCTTTGTGAATCAATCCATGTGTTTGGACTTCTTTTGTCAAGGTTATTCCTAGGTCAGGACAATTGTGCTTACATTGTTGAGTGACATATTTTTTGAGTTGGAACCTTGACATGTTTTGGATTTTGTTTCGCTGTTTTGGCACCCTGCATGAATAGTTTAATGCTGTGGTCCATTCCAAGTGTAAAACTGTTGTGGATTAATTAATATTTCATAATAATTCAGGCACAATGCCTAAAAATTCCTTGTGGTTTTTCTTTCCAAATATTATTTTTACAAACGCATATATATCCCACTTTTATAAACATAAATTCCTCTTAACCTGAATTGCCATCATTGTCTAAATAGCACATGAAAAGTTACACTGATATCTGTTAAACTGTGCAATGCTAACAACTTAACGTATGTCGTACAGAGAAGTTGTGAAAGGTATAGTGAGGCTTACCTTAGTCCCAGTCGTTGGTACAAGTCCTACAGCTGCCATGTACGTGCTTCCAATCGTCTTGATCTTTTCAATGTCCCTATAACATTCCTTGTCCATAAGCTTTGTTTAAAACATAAAACTGGTAAACATTATATAACTATGATACGTCTCCTAAGATCCTTCTAGTTCATATGAAAATAAGGTAGGGTAAAGCTATATAGCAATCGCTGCATATGTTTTACTGTACATGTTTTACATTAAATATTGTATTTGGTTTCACAAAGGCAAAACAGCACATTTAAATTTGTAGTACTGTCTAATTCCTTCAAATGCACATTTAAGGTACATGCGAAGATCTCACTGTAACGTAAAAGGAGCTTAATAAGAAGCATATCAACCTCGTGACAAATACAGGCACAAAAATGACACCAGCACCTAAGATATGTCATAGGCCACAAAATCATCTCGGGCAGCTGACATACATGCAGAATAATGCATGAGCAGAGAGAAGGCATCTAAACAAAGTTGAAGCTTTTAATACAAAACATGCCATACATATTTGATTTCTTACAATGGAATAATCTTTTTTTGGGTACGGTAAAAAGTCAATGTACTGCTGGGCTTGCAGTCTGTAGTGATGTGGGATGTCTAATTTGGCCAGTGGGTAATGAAAGGCGATAATGTAGTGACCTTTGGGAGAAGTTGTGAGGATGTGATGATGCATGGAATGTTCAGGCCTGCGTGCTGGGGAAAGCCGGGCAGGGGGATTATAGCGGTGCAGAGAATTGAGCTCTCATAGGACCTATCAAGCATGCAGCTGTGATTTGAGGGCCTAACATGAAATAAATAACTTATCTCCTATCTGAGTAGCTCCAGACTGTTGTATGAAAGCCATATCCTCCAGCTACAACACATTCCTACACATGGTATCTGAGAGCATGTGACCTGATTGCAGGAATGGCCATGAAGAACTTGTGAAAGCGGGGATATATTTAAGTATACCCAAATAATCAGGAAACCTATTTTGCATGGTTCTGTCAGCAAATCTTGCTCCTTTACCATTCTTTATGACATACTTTGCATTGCTTACTCATTTGGAAGAGCTGTCAGAGTTTACATGGCTATATAGAATAGCAATTAAGCATGTCCTACAGGTATTTTGTAACTTGCAGAAGCATATTTTCTATGAAGAAGTTCCAAGGGACTATGCTAGGAAATGTCTCCTCTTCTCTTTCAAATTCATGAAAGGCCATGAATTATTGGTATGGATGGACAAGTATGCTGAGTTTTCATCCAAAGTCCACCAGAAGACCCTTCACTCTTTTCCATCCCAAAGAAATGAAAATTGCATTTGGAGTTGTCTCAATTAACAAAGAAGTCAAATGTATGAGCCAGTAAGTGCTGGCGATCCATTATAAAACATGATATTATTTGATATAAGTTGCTTTTACGATTATCTCAATGTTACATACATTAAAATGCTTTTGCAATTGTTTTGGCCAATCCTACGAAAGCTGCCAAGTAGGTGGGGCTATGCATGATTCTTGCTGTCTAAGTACACCTTCATTGTGTTGATGGTTATGTAAAATATTTCTTTACATTCCTTTGGAGCATAGAAGAAGAAACTTAGAGCTGGGAAAAAATATGCTGTTTTTTTTATTGTAAATTCGATGTTTGCTCCCACTGATAAAGAAGCTCAACCTGTGAGTCCCTCATGCCTTTTCTTAAATGGAGAACGTCATTAGTCGACCTATCTGCAAATCCCTTGGTATCATGAGACAACACTAAACATTCCTGCAAAAAGTACTAACACCCCCTCTAAAGCTAAACCTTTCCAACCAGGTGCAAATGTCAAGATGTTGGAGATATCCAGCATGGTTATAAGTAACTGCATCTACTAGAAGTTAATCTGATTAAATGTAGGCCTATTAGTGGAGTTCTGTTGATTGTTGAGCAAAGTGTTCACAACCAGCAACATCTGGAAGGAGCCTGAGAATTTTAAGTTGTCCTTTCCAAACAGGTGAGGTGAAGGTTGGTACTCTGAATGTGCTGTAAGTGTGCCAGTTGTGTGGTGCTTTTAGTACAGAGTATTTGGGGATACTTTAGGTTTCAGACAGGACATTTGTTCTGGTTTTGTCTTCCAAAACCAACCAGAGGAACTTACTATAATTCATGATGAGGGCCATTTGGAAATACGCACTTAGGTATTCAGTATTATCTTTAACCACAGCAAATCACCTCTTTGCAAATCAGACATTATTTGATCTAATGTCATCAATTCTTTTGAAGTACCTCGAAAGTTTTCAATGGCTTTAGATTGTGAATAACTCGAATGTTAACCCATCTCTATGCTTTTGTAATATAAACCTTATTTACGAGTGGATAAAGAAACAATTCTATAGGAACCCAAAGATTAAGCTCCTGTAAGAATTCTGGTGTGACTCTTGAAACCAACTGAAAATCAAAACAATTGGTTACAAATGTAATTGATAGTCCTTCAAAATAATGGACAATACCTAGTGCTTCTGTGAGGAAAACTACCAAGTGGTAGAAATGGGTACAGGAGAAGATTGCTTCAATCAAAGAGGGTTGATGAGTTTACATCATCCTCGTGTAATCAATGTTACTGCCTGGGGGCATTTTGAATAGTGCCTCTTTTGATTAAAAAGCACATTTGCCTCCTTTCTTAAACGTAAGACAGTGATTGTGAAATTGCTTTGCTTTGCTTAGCATGCCTTGAGGTGTGGGCTGATTGAAAGCTAACGGCATGCATGTCAAGAAGTAAACGTAATGCCCCTTTTATATTTTGAAGTTACTACCTCAAAACTGGATTGTTTTCGCTCATCGTCAATTGAAGTTAAAAAAAAAAATTCCAAAGGCATATGATTCACTTTGTTTTGAGTGCCCTGGTGCAGTCATGTATTTTATATCAAGAATTCTATATGCAACGAGATCTGAGAGAGGCTTTTGTCTGTTAATGAACTACCCGTCTGTTCCAAAAAGACCAGGGCATTTACTTTAACCCGTTGCATGCGCGCATCGGCCAACAGCCGTCAAGAGCACTACCTTGGTAGTGCTGCCCACGTCTGTTGGCTGACATGGCCCCGCACACTCAATAAAAATTCCCGCACTGCGGCAGAATTTGCGCTGCGGTTAAGGAGTTAACTCTTGTTTTTTTTGAGTAAACAAGAGGTACCTGAAAGAGATAAAATAAACACTTACCAAACTCTACAGGACCTCTTTGCTCCGGACGTCCTTGTCGCAACCGCAGTCTGGCCATAGGGAAACTCCCTGGACCAGTCATGGCGCTGCTAACATTAAGCATGTGAGCAGTGCCCTGATTGGACGGAGCAGCCTCACACGGAGCTCCACAGTGCTCTGGAGGCCTGCACTTGATCTAACCCATCTGTCTTAAGACAGCTGGGTTAGAGATGTTTAAAGTGCGCATGAGTGGCTGGCGGTCGCAAGACAGCCGGCCAACGAAACATGCACACTTCAAACAGTGCATAGACAGCCCAACCTCCTCCCTTCTGCTGTCAGTCAGCTGGACCCACGCCATCCTGGCGCTCTGTTTGGGACGGGCGGATGAAAAATAAAATGGTAATGAATTGCCATTTTATTCTTCATCTTGGGGGCATTCAAGAGGGGTGACGCTCCTCCGGTTCAATGGAGGAGCTGTCCCTGTTATGGCTACATACCAAACTCCTACATTTATATGTCTTATTTAGTTAAAAACAGTTTATAAAGTATGTGCATGGGAAGAGTAGGTGAAGAAACCAGTGGAATCTGTTTTGAGACCTTTTTCCCATATTTATCCTAGGACACTTAGGGGCAGATTTCGATTAGGGAAAAACCGCTCCGAATAGCCGATCGGAACGTTTTTCCCGCATGAATCGTACCCTGCAACGTCCCCCGTACGTACTCTGTACGATTCGTACTAGGAGCCGTACTCCGTACGAGTCGTACAGAGACCGTACTAATCAAATCCCCGTCCGAATCTACCTCAGAACCCGCTGTACGCGACATCTGTACGGTTCAGGGCTGGTTTTTATGACCCAGCAAGTACGATACGTGTCGGGTACGCACCATACGACCCTTTTTCTACAGGAGCTGAAAACATCCGTAAAAGCAGAGTTTGCACCGAAACAGGTACGGAACGGCCCCCCTGGGTACGGCCCGAATCCCCCATGATCGCAGCGGCACGCACCTGACCCCTGCGATCATGGGGTGTACGAACCGTACCCCATGTACGAAGGGTGTACGCACCGTACCCCTTGTATGATGGGTGTATGGTGCGTACACCCATCTAACATGGGGTATGGTGCGTACACCCATTGTACATGGGGTACGGTCCGTACACCCCATGATCGCAGGGGTACGGTGCGTACCCCTGCGGTCATTGGGTATACGGACCGTACGGTGTGTATGTGTTTGTGTGCTTTTCAGTACGACTTGCCCTTACCTGACGTGGACTGTACAAATGGCGTCCTCATACCCCGGTCCGGATCGTACTCGTCGGGTCGTACGGCATGTGTACGAGTCGTACGGTTCACGGTTTCAGCCTTGCAATACATACGGATCGCGACGATTCGGATGGATTCACGGAATACGGATCGTACTACGATACTCGGACGGATGGGTATGATTCGTATGGAGAGGGCTCCGGATACAAATCGTACGGACAGTTTTTTTCCCAAATCGGAATCGACCCCTTAATCTGAGAATATTGCCAGGTTTGGACTTTCAGGTCAAACTATTGGGCTAAGGACTATTTAATCCAGGAAGAACACTGTAGTTGTTTGAAATCTAAATCTTTCAGAAGTCAAGACTCAAGATCCCATTATAATAAAACTGTACTAGTGTATAACCATCTTTACCAGTATTCAATCTTTCTTCTTCCATTGGAGTCAAAACACTGATAAAACCATCTAGGATTGTCTGTAAGTTACATTCTTTAAGAAAGTATATACAGTTTTGGCTGCCATTCATCAGAAAACTGTTTTCATGCCCTGCTCTGATGGAGACGTTTTACAAGATTATGCCAACTTCCACTCCTCTGTCAGGAAGGGTGAATACAATATTCCTCTACAGTAGGCATACAGGACCTACTCTTGATCCTTATTCACTTAAGTTATGTAAGAATGTGGCTTCCAAGCTAAGACACATAAACTGTTCCTACTCATCTAGGGTTGTTCTTGATACCCTGTAAAATGTACTACCTTTGTCACTATTGCAAAACTAACATTACACTCGGAAGATCTAGGATGCCTTTGTCTAATTAAACAACTTATTTCAGACATCTACATATCTTCAAAACGACCCTTACTCCAATTATATAGTGTCGTCAATTCAAGCTGATTTTCATTAAGAGGAGAGTAGCAAATTAGTCATTTTCTCACTGCATGGTGAGGCCAGAGTGGAGGTGGAAAGTGGAAACTACCAATGTCGGAGTTAGGCTATTGCTCAGCCAGACAGTTGCATTTATGCAGTCAGTCGGGATTCACTTCTGTTCCATGGGGATTTCGAAGCCCACAAGAGTCTGCTCCTAGCTGGGAGGAGGAGGTACAGTGCTTTCAAGTGCACAATGCTTTCCGCAGCACGTGTGGGACGTGTCCGTGCCAATGGTAAGACCGGGACCATCTGCGCCCGTCGGCGGTCAACAAAGGCTGGGCTTGCTCATCTCCATTTTGTCGTTATCTGAGTCCACACTCTTTTTACAACATGGGGAAGTGGAGAGCAGTTAGCAGCAATGCCTGCTGAGGTTTGAAAGGTACTACCATTGACAGTTTCTCGAGCGAGCTGTTAATAATAACGAAGGAAATCTCACTTACTCGGAGTTTGTCACTTGAAGGGTCTGGAATGTGGAATATGTATCGACTTATTATCATTGTTTCAGAGTAATTCAATAATTGTTATCCGTATCGTTTTGTGGGCTTGCTGACTGAGTTGAGTATCAGTCAATGTTACATCGCTGAATTTCATAATTTTATCTGCCTTTATGTCATACATTTTGGAATTTGGAAATCAATTAAAATCACACCATTGCATCACCAGCAGCACTTTCATGTATGATATTGGCATGCTGCTGTATCCATTTTATGCTAAACGCTTGAAATACAAGAAGTCAAAAATTCCAAAGAAATACAGCTGCTTTCACGAGTTAACAATGTAAATATTTTTTCTAAAGTTTAGGTGTAATTGAACACGTGTGTGTGATTTTGACACATGGGAAATCTAAATACAAACATACATTTGTTCACATACTCATATGTATTAATACTTCATTTTTAGTGTATTTTCGAGAAATTGAAAATGAGAAATGTTCTGCCACTTACCTCGTCAAAATCTGCAATTATTTCATTTAAAAGTCGTAAACACTCAACTCCCATGTTATTGCCATCTAGTTCGATATAGAAATCATTAAAATTTGGAATAGAAGCAAACATCACACCCACTTGTGAATATGATTGATAATAAAGGTCCTGCAATTTAAAAGTGAAGATAAATAAAATAATACAACAACGGATATAATGTTTGAGCGAATCATTTGAAAATGTGTAATGTTTTCCTTTACATTTTACATCATGCAAATATGCCAGAACTATATAAATTCATTATTGTATAGGAAACTATTACCCCAACTTGCAAAAAAACCTCAGAAATAGTGAGACCCATACCTAGCTGGTGTGAACAAGAAGTAAACTTACAGGCAATCCCTGAGTACAGCTGAAATAGAAAGAAGGAAACACTTACCTGACAACACCCTTACGGGAGCCCAGATACTAGAGAGGTGCTGGAAATGACCAATATTTTGTGTTGTACCACCCCAGAGTTCTGCCTTGACTGTTTGTGTTGGTTGTAGAACTCTGTGCATTTTACCTCTACTAAGCAGGTCAGAAAGCTGACCTCTTGTTGTAGCTACAGGGACCAACAAGCTTCAAGAAACCTTTTCTCTGCATTTTCGGCTGACCAGTTCCAATTGGACCTGCCCTGGACCTGCTTGACTTCGAAGACCTCTGAAACGTGAACGTCTCCCGCCAAGGCCTTTCGTGCCAAAAAAAGAACAGCGGCACTGAGGCTCCCATCCTGACACCTAAGTTTGTCGACTTCTCGCCCCCTCTCATCAACGCCTGTTTACTGCCTGCTCTCACCAAAGGCTGTCGATGTCAGGAGGTAATTTGTCCACTGAGAAGAACCTGTTCCTTGTATCCGACCTGTGCTCTGTTGTGTTAGTTAGGCCTTAAAGCTTTCCCTTGTCCCGGTCAAGTTTAACCCAATGACTGCAGTTGGTGCTTAGCATTTTGGGTGCTATTTTTAAGTTTAAAATTTTAAAAATCCATAACTCTGGTTCTAATTTATTGGCTGTCTGTCTGTCATTCTAGTATGATGTATTAACATTTAGTCTATTTTTCTAAATGTGATAGTTTTTTTTTTCCTTTTGTTGTTTGACTTTATCATTTTGTGAGTACCGCATAAGTACTTTACAGACTGCCTCTGTGCCATAGCAACCATGGAGTGAGCTCATGTTAATTTACTGGTTCTCACTGACAAGGATTGTGATTATTATTTGAGGTGGTTACTTACCCTCTCAAATAATATCCCAATTCCTTACAAGAAGTGTATAGAAAAATAACTTTTTCAAAGCCATGTGCTCGAAATAAAACTACGGAGAGCAGAAAACTGCCAAAAGGCTCTCTTAGAATTCTTCAACCCGCTCTCATCAACTAAAGTAACTGAGGAGCAAAACATTCACTAACTACTTGTCCATCCAAATTATAGTACTCAGGCATGAGAACGATTTTCCCATGCTACCATGGAAGAAACACCAAACTAAGGGGGATGCTTTGCTCCTATCTCTCTATAGCTGAAACGGAAATAAAAGCCCTCGTACTACACTACTAACATCATCTCCACATGAACAGTCAGATAGCACAGAGATTGTCCCACACCACTCTATCTAAATTAAATAAATGCAATTATGAACAGAACTTTCATACAGGAAGCATTCGATTCATCACCTGGCCTACCATTTATCTAAGGAGAACTTAAGAAATATGTTGGTATTCGGCTAGTAAATATATCAACACCATATCCTTGACCCTAAGAGCCCAGTGCAATTCTCATCAATATCTTAGACTTACAATTCAAATCTTGGACAAATGCAAAACTTGTCTTCCAGCATTACTTGACCTATTCTCAGCTTTTGACAGGCCGGGAAGCAATTAAGCTGTGGTGTGAATTAAAAAAAAATATAACATAAACATTAATGCAGCTCACTTTGAAAGCCTGCTTTAAATTTGTGATAACGTGCAGATAAATGGTGTTACCCTGTCCTCACCTCAGGAAATGAACTTAACAGGGAACCATAAACGGCTCCTTATCAGCTGAGGACTAAGTACAGAAAGCAGATAAAGGTTCACATGATAAGGTAAAAAAATAGGTATCTGGCTTTGAGTGTTTAATTGAAGGATGTTGTTGCAGGGTGATTGCATGACAATGCTGTGTTAGCACTGGCAATATGTACATGTTGTACATACCGAAGAGTTAATTGGTTAATTTGTCTCAGGAAACCCTTTGCATGTGAAACCTCGTTGACCTATACCCACGGACATCCCATTTTCTTCCATGTAAGGTCAGCCTTAATGCAGTAGGTGCTGGGATGAAGGCAGCAACACTTATTTTGAGGTAGTAGCTCAAATACTTACTGATGTGCATTGAGACTCCTGATAAGTCGTCTTGTGGGTGGAAGTAACAGTGATCTGCCCACCCAGGCTCAAGTATTATTAATAGAGTATGTCCTACCTCATCCTCAGTACCCTGTTTACAGTATGGGGAAGTCCTTCTTTGTCCCTGGCCTGATAGTGCATGGGTATGTCCCACCTCTCTGTCGATGGCTGGTGGTACGTGTTCTGCTGAGTGTGGGCCTGCACCTTAATCATGTGCATGTCGTAGGCAGTGCTCGTGCTGTATGTCACAGGGCTATAGACTGCTGTGCAGAGCCGCTGCTGCTGGACAAGGGGTTCGTAGTCTGGCTGCCAGATCCACACAATGGAGACCTGATTTACAGAGTTCCCTTGTATCCTAGAGATCAGCACCATCCTAAACAATCAATATTTTGCTATGTGCTGCTGAGCAGATTAAGACAGCGATTCCAGGTGTCAGTGTTTGTGACGAATGCCACTTACAGCACAGGGCAAGCTGGCAGCTTTGATGCCAAGGTGTGTGTTCCCTTTATGGAATTGTAAATGGTTTTCATGTAAAGAATGGAAAGGGGCGACCACTCGGTCCCCCCGAACGTATGGTTGGGTGCCCCGATCCTCCCGGGAAACCATTTTGGGCGGGGGGGCGTGTCTCGGCTGGTATGCCCGAAGCGGCGTAGCCGGGGCGCGCCTCTTTCCCGCCCAAGAGGGGTTGTCCTAGACACCTACACCGATGACCACGCCCAGTAGGCGTACCGGAGGAGGGTACACGCCCTCCCACAGAAGAATAAATAGAGCGGGAATCCGAAGAAGCGTCCTCTTGTTCCTGTGCTCTGAAGGCTGCACCCACTCGTTGCTCGTGAGCCCTCAACGGAACAAGCAGCAATTTTGAGAACTTGTAATCTTGTTGTTTTTCTTTCAGTTACTCGAAGGCGAAGAGTCCAGGACCTCGTTGCTCGTCTAAGGAGCCGATAATCGAAACCATGGCTGGCAAGAAAGCAGGAAAGGGTTCCGAGACGGATAAGGTGCTACGCCTGTTGATGACCCGAATGGCTGGCATGGAGCGGAAACTCGGACAAGTCCAGTCGATCGGTCGATGCCTGGCGGACGTCAAAAAGGAACTGGCCTCACTGAGCAATCCTGGTAACCCTAAGAAGGTAATAGGCCCGGCCTTGTCGGGAATCGTCCCCGAGGGTGGAAGGAAGCGGGTCAAAAAGAGGGCGGTTTCAGGGGAGGTCCCGGTCCCTGAGGTGCCCCCGGCCACCCCGGTCACACCAGCTGACGGCCCGGTACCAATCCCAGACGTGGGTCAACCAATCCCGGTTGTGATTACCCCCGCTAACGATGAGGATATACCTCTGAATTGGCCACCCAGTTGGCCGCATGGCTCAATAAGAAAGCAGGGGGTGCCAAGGCGCCCGGAGGCACGGCCGAAGAGGCCAAGTTACTAATACAGCAGTTGCGGCAGTCGCGAGATGCCGCGAAGGCGAATCTTCCTCTTGTTTCCCCACAGGTGACACCGGTAGGACCGGCAGTTGGTCTCGAGAAAACGGCCGGAACAACGACCGAACCAGGTAAGCTCGCTTTGCCAATGGCGGGGGAGGGCTCATTACCCTCAAGGCGGGAGAGGGTGGCACAGCACATCCCTATGGCCACAAAAGAGTTGATATGGGGAGACAAGTATGTCAATATGTTTACGTTATTAACTGACCATCGCGAGATGGAATATGCCAAAACCCAGAAAGATTTGTGGCACCCGAGCGTGTGGCGCGCCAAGATGGCGGAGTTCAGGGTGGATGAAACGATAACGAATTGGGCGAAGGCCTTTGCAATATTTACTGCAGTTATGGGGGAACGTAAACCCGAAGTATTAACTGAACTGTCTTGCTATCAAACTCGTATTATGGATTTCTATGCAATGTATGAGGGAGAGGAATGGAAAGGTTACAATATGAAATTCCGAAAAGCAAAGGAATATGATGCCTCTCTGACATGGGACTGCCTCGACTCGGTCTCATGGCATAAGCAGCTCCTGCCAGGGGCGGCAGGTACATCCTCGCCGGGCGGGAGTGGGTCAGGGGTTTCCCGCCAAAAGCCAGCGGTGCCCTTTCGAGCAGGCGCCGGTGGCGATCACCAGCCTAAAACCGGTGGGAATGGTGGAAAGCGGGGGGTCTGTTGGGGCTTCAATCGAGGCAACTGTAACAGACCGCAAGGAACATGTAGGTTCAAGCATGTGTGTGCGGGCTGTGGGAATTCCTCACACCCGGAGAGTTCATGTAGATCGAAAAATTACGGGGCGGGAGGAAAGGGGGGGTCCAAGCAGGAGTGAGGTAGATCGTTGTGACCAATTGCCTACACCCGTTGATCTCATGGCTATGACTCCTTGGTTAAACAAATACCCTGATTATGTCTCCGCTGGGGTGTTGAGGAAGGGTTTCTTGCACGGCTTCCACATCCCGGCGGGGGATTTTCGAGGGGACTCCTTTTGTAAAAACCAGTTATCGGCGCTACATAATTCAAGTGTGGTAGAGAGGAACATTGCGAAAGAAGTCAGCTTGGGGCGAGTGGCAGGGCCTTTTCATCGCCCACCGGTGGCGGATTTCATCTGTTCCCCGTTAGGGGTGGTCCCGAAGAAAGACCCGGGGAGTTTAGGCTTATCCATAACCTGTCCTCTCCAAGGGGTTCCTCAGTGAACGAGGCCATTGACCCAGAAGTCTGTTCGGTGCGGTACGCATCATTCGATGATGCCGTTGTCATGTTAAATCGCCTGGGCCCCCGGGGCGCTGATGGCGAAATCGGATATCGAATCGGCGTTCCGGTTGCTCCCGGTACACCCACAGGATCAGCGCTTGCTAGGTTTTGCATTCCAAGGGAGTTATTACATGGATAAATGCATGCCGATGGGTTGCTCCATTTCTTGTTCCTATTTTGAGAAGTTCAGCTGTTTTCTAGAGTGGGCATTCACCGAGGCCACAGGGCATAGGCATGTTATGCATTATCTGGATGACTTCCTGTTCTTAGGAGCGTCCGGCGACACAAAATGTGCGCAGGCGCTACATGACTTTTGCATCCTCATGAGGGAGTTTGGAGTCCCATTGGCACCAGATAAGACGGTTGGACCATCTACTTCACTGGAGTTTCTGGGGATTGAGCTCGATTCTGTGGAGGGATGTTTCTGTTTGCCAGTAGGAAAAGTAGCCAAATTTAGGGCTTCCCTGAAGCTATGCCTTAGTAAGGAGAAAGTGACCCTGCACCAGTTACAGCAAACAGTGGGTCAGCTTAACTTTGCCTTGAGAGTTATACCAATGGCGCGCCCCTTCTCACGCTCTATTGCGCAGGCTATGGTTGGTCTCAAAGAAGGACACCACCGTACGAGACTGTCTGCAGAGGTTCGCCAGGATATGCGCATTTGGTTGGCATTTCTGGCGGACTTCAACGGTCGAGTAGTATGGAGCAAGCCGCCAGCGTCTTCAGACGAGCTAGGTTTGTGGACTGACTCGGCGGGGAGCGTGGGATTTGGCGCCATTTTTGGTAACCGATGGTCGGCGCAAACATGGCCGGCGTGGTGGCACTCCAGCGGTCTCACATGTAACATTGGGTTCCTGGAGCTATTCCCTATTTTTGTTGCTCTGATGGCATGGCCAGACGAGTTCAGAGACCGCTCAGTGGTATTTTGGTCTGATAATATGTCTGTTGTCGAATGCATTAACCAACAGGCAGCACGCTGCAAATGGATCTTGAGATTGTTGAAAGAAGTTGTGCTGCGTTGCAAGAGATTGAATGTACAGTTCAGGGCGAAACATGTGCCGGGCGTACTGAATCATGCGGCTGATGCACTCTCTCGTTCACATATGCAGGCGTTCAGGGGTTATCTACCTACAGCGGACCTAGTGGCGGCACCATTCCCCGAAGCACTTTGGCTAATCGGTGCCCAGGATTACAAGACCTCGTGGCAGCAAGCTTAGCCCCCAGGACGAGGAAAGCATACGAAGGAGCGTTTCGTTCCTATTGCACATTTTTGGGTCCGACAGGGAATCAGAACTGGGGTCAGGAGGAATCCTTCCTGGGGTTCTTGGTAGCACTACACAGGGAAGGCCGATCAGCGGCAACAGCCAATAGGCATAGGGCGGCCATTTCATTCATGGCGCAGGTGCATGGCATAAAATACCCAACTGGTTCCTTTTTTGTGAAAAAAGCCCTTCGCGGCTGGCAGCGCCTCGAGGGTCGCAAGCAAGATGAGAGTCGCCCGATTGGCTTAGAAAGGTTGTCCATACTCATGGCGAAACTAGTCGAGACATGCTCTTCCCAGTACGAAGCAGTTCTGTTCCGGGCAGCTTTCGCATTAGCGTTCCATGGGGCTATGCGGGTGAGCAAACTGGTCGCAAGGAATAAGAAAGACGTTGAGGGAGGCTTGTGCAGGGATCACATCCTAATTAGGGGTGATTCGATGGTAGTCACGATAGCCAGGTCTAACACCGACCAGGGGGCTACGGGAAATAGTGTTGTTGTGCAGTGCGTGCGAGGGTCCCCCACGTGCCCGATAATGTGTACAGAGGAATACTTGGCACTAAGGGCGGATACATGGGGGGGGAGTTTGCTGAGGCACAATGATGGCACCCCACTGACGAGGTTTCAGTTCCAGAGGGTGCTAGCACTGACAATCGCTGCTGCGGGCATGGACCCGGGCGATTTCGGGGCCCACTCCTTTAAGATAGGGGCTGCTACTGAGGCTAGAGCCAGGGGTCAGAGTGCGGATGAAGTGAAACAGTTGGGACGATGGTCCTCGAATTGCTTCAGAAGGTATGTGCGATTGCACAAGTTGTAAAGTCAATTTACATGCACTCACGCTTCTTGTCTTTTGTTTGAATTACAGTTTCGCGAGCCTGTCGCGCGGGGCAGAATTGGCAGTCGACCCAGTACCAGGAGACCAGCGGTCATGGATCACCGTCTAGAGACAGAGTGGTATGGGTCGTGGGCCACTCATACGTGAGGCGCGCCGGGGACGTATTCAAAGCAGGTGACGCGACTCGCGCAGCTGGGGAATACGGGTACAGAGTGACCTTCCATGGGAAGGGCGGGCTCTGTTTTGACCAATTCAAGTCATTTGTTGAGGGTCTCTTAGGGCGGCAAAGGTCACCGCCATCTGTAGTCATAGTACACCTGGGGGGCAATGACTTGGTGACTCTGGGTAGACGAGTGTTGTTTGAACAAGTTTTGTCTGCTGTTAGCTGGTTGGCAAAAGAATCCCGGGGTGCACGATTGCCTGGTCCCACATGATTCCCAGGAAAGTATGGCGGGGGGGCCTTTCGGTGTCTGCACTGAACCATTCGGTGAAGAGGGTAAACAATAAACTTGGTAGATTGTTTTGCTCTGCGCAGTTGCATAGCATTCCTCATGGGTGTATTCGGGGTGATCACATGTATCTGACTGATGGGGTTCACCTGTCCCGGGAGGGGAATGATTTACTCATAGGAGACTTCATAGCATGGCTAAGGGGTTTGAGGAAGCATGACCTTTAGGAGGAGTTGGGGGGCCGGATAGTCGGTCAACTATCCGGCCTGTGGCGGTAATGTCATGATCGGTGAGCAGTAATTTCAAGGTCCCTAGAGGGGGGCGCCACCCAGTATGGATGGGAGCGCCCGGGGGGAGGCGGCCATTGGCCCCTCCCACAGGGAGGCGGCACCCACTAAGGGTGGGTCGCCTAAGGGGAGACGGCCATAGGCCCCTCCCAGGGGAGGAGGCGGCTATATGCCCCTCCTACTAATTTCCCGGGGGCCGGATATCCGCGACGGCGGATAGAGAGTGTGGGGATGGGGGGGGAGTCCACGCTGTCCTTCCTACAGATACCTCACACGGGAACTCGGACGGCCTTTAAGATGGCGTCGAGTGCAAAGGGGCCCCCACCACGACAAGGGAAATTACAGTTGGCAATGAGGGTACAGTCCTCTGCGCATGCGCCACTCACACCGTGAGGGCGAGAGTTTGGTAGTAGGGATCTGACACCGGTTAAGACCTTGCCGTTGGCCCTTAATGCTAGGATGTACAATTTTAATTTAGAATGTATGCATTTGCAGGATGTTAGACTCGGCTAGGAAACCTTTGTATTAGAGATCTGTTAAGGTTAGCCAAAGAACATGTCTTCATCGAAATGTAATAAATGTAAAATTGTACATGATTATGAAACTTTTATTTAATGTTTTAAATTTTGTTTCATATTTTAATAAATACGGCCGGGAGGGTGACTCCCTCCCGCCTTCCAAAAGTTCAAGCCTGCGTCCGACTTCCCATCCTTGGGGATTGTGTTGGGAGGGGGTGATGGGCATCCCGGCCATATGGAAAGGGGCGACCACTCGGTCCCCCCGAACGTATGGTTGGGTGCCCCGATCCTCCCGGGAAACCATTTTGGGCGGGGGGCGTGTCTCGGCTGGTATGCCCGAAGCGGCGTAGCCGGGGCGCGCCTCTTTCCCGCCCAAGAGGGGTTGTCCTAGACACCTACACCGATGACCACGCCCAGTAGGCGTACCGGAGGAGGGTACACGCCCTCCCACAGAAGAATAAATAGAGCGGGAATCCGAAGAAGCGTCCTCTTGTTCCTGTGCTCTGAAGGCTGCACCCACTCGTTGCTCGTGAGCCCTCGACGGAACAAGCAGCAATTTTGACCCACCCACCAGCCCCTTATGGCAATGTTTGTTTTGTAATAAAGTTTTGCTGAGATAGGCCTTTTTTCCTTTGTAGAAAAGTAAAGGAATGTTTAAAGTTAAGGATGTGACTTCGGCCTGTAGGATAATGTTTTTCCTTGTAGGAGTGAGCAGTCGATGACACATTAAGGCAATGTCTGAATTTTTCCTTCCTTAGTAGGTAAACAACTGTCGTATTTATTTTTTGGTCGGGCGGTAAAGTCATGATCGGTGAGCAGTAATTTCAAGGTCCCTAGAGGGGGGCGCCACCCAGTATGGATGGGAGCGCCCGGGGGGAGGCGGCCATTGGCCCCTCCCACAGGGAGGCGGCACCCACTAAGGATGGGTCGCCTAAGGGGAGACGGCCATAGGCCCCTCCCAGGGGAGGAGGCGGCTATATGCCTCTCCTACTAATTTCCCGGGGGCCGGATATCCGCGACGGCGGATAGAGAGTGTGGGGATGGGGGGGAGTCCACACTGTCCTTCCTACAGATACCTCACACGGGAACTCGGACGACCTTTAAGATGGCGTCGAGTGCAAAGGGGGCCCCCACCACGACAAGGGAAATTACAGTTGGCAATGAGGGTACAGTCCTCTGCGCATGCGCCACTCACACCGTGAGGGCGAGAGTTTGGTAGTAGGGATCTGACACCGGTTAAGACCTTGCCGTTGGCCCTTAATGCTAGGATGTACAATTTTAATTTAGAATGTATGCATTTGCAGGATGTTAGACTCGGCTAGGAAACCTTTGTATTAGAGATCTGTTAAGGTTAGCCAAAGAACATGTCTTCATCGAAATGTAATAAATGTAAAATTGTACATGATTATGAAACTTTTATTTAATGTTTTAAGTTTTGTTTCATATTTTAATAAATACGTCCGGGAGGGTGACTCCCTCCCGCCTTCCAAAAGTTCAAGCCTGCGTCCGACTTCCCATCCTTGGGGATTGTGTTGGGAGGGGGTGATGGGCATCCCGGCCATATGCATTTCATAATGTTCGTTGTTTTAAGAAGCTGGAGGTTAGATGTCAATAACAGCAATCCTGTCCTTCAGACATGCTTCAAAACTGCACTTTAGTTTAATGAGTCAGAGGAGGGTGGTTTGCAGAGCGGATGCAGCGATGGCTGCGTGCTGTTGTGGGCTGAAAAGCTCCTCATTCTCAGTTTAAAATCTGGGTTGTACTATAACGCCCAACAAACATGTTCATAAGAGTTCTAGACCCGCTAGACACGCCTCACAAGGAAATCAGAACAAAAAGAGAAAAGAAGGCAGCGGACCACTAACCACATCAGAACATTTTAATGCTGCCTTGCTCATTTATACAGTTCCTCAAATGACTTAAGTAGTCATCAAACACTCTCTCAGCTAATGGCGCCTAGCCGATGTCTCATTCAGCCATTAAATGCCAGGAATCAATATAAGTAACTGGAAAGAGTGTAAAAAAGGGCCACGCTTGGAGAACCAATAACAACCTGCAGAGGCTGGAGACCAGCCTGTGGTACTTTGAGGGTTGTGATACTAAGCAGCAGAAGTCTTGAGGAGAGCAGGGTCTTGGCATCTGCCTGTCATCTGGGGGCCTGGAAGGGATTAGAGTGTGGAACAAAGATCCGGACCGCTGATAAAAAGGTGAACAATGGATATGGAAAGGGCCAGGGTCGTCAGAAGAGAACTGAACTTCATTGAGTGAAGACCTGGGCCCAGCCTCACTTACACCTGAATAGGCTGTGACCTGTCTTCACAAAAAGAGATGCATACCCCCTTGTAGTTAGTCTGGAACCAGGGCAAAGAAGGCATGGCATCTGTTCACTTCAAAGGCATACCTCTAGAAGCTTCTCCCCACTTCAAAGGCACCACTGTGTACAAAAGAAGGACCTCATACACCACCAATTTAGTACACTTCAGGACCTGTGGATACTCTGCCAGGAGGGACCACTGTGCTGCAGAAAGGCTACCACTCTCATGAAGGAAGTGCTGCCCTGCTGTGCTGACCTGCTTCCCTCTTTCCTGCATCTCTTCAACCCTGATCCCAGAGGGACTCCAAAAGCAAGTTGGCTGGCCTCCTGATCTGAAGCCTCAGGGACATACCAGGCTTCCAACAAACTTGCAACTGCACCTGGACTCTGCCATCTGCTTTTCTACCCTGCCAAGCGGTGCCAACCCAGTCCTGGACCTTGTGAAGTAGGTTTAAGTTTCTTTGCCAGTCTCTGTGGCTCCAGTGGAATCAACCCATCTCTTCTGCTTTACGGCGTAACCCTGATCAGAACGGATGCATCTCTGCTGCTGTGTGGATTGGACTAGTAGCATAGACTCACATCGCCACCGCAACCCAAATTGCCTTTAGAACCACCACTGTGTGACACATCCTTGGCACAGGTCCTCACATGGCAGCTCGACAATGACTCCGGACTCTACATCTTCAGAACCAATGCATAGCCCTCACAGTGCGCCGCATCCCCAATGCTAGACTTCGCATTACAAGCCCTGTCAACAGGATCCTCAATTTCAAAGCAACAGGATCTTCCACTGCAGCCTCATCACATCTCAGAACCAACTAATCGCTTTGGCTTGCAACACATCTTTTATGTGGATCCTCACATCATCCGCAACCAGGTAAGGTACTTTTTTCAGTGGGCCTAACTGGGTCCCTGTAGCCGGCACATGTACCATCGTGGTCGGCCTGAACTTGTGACTTTGTCCCGGTCCTGCACAGCAGATACCCACAGTTGGCGCTTTGTGCTTTTTGGTGCTATTTTCACAGAAAATGTTAAGTTCAATATCTCTGGTTCTGATAATTGGAAGTTTGTCGTTTTGGTCTTGTTTGATGTATTAAATTAAGCTCTATTATTCTAACCTCGTTTGGGATCTTTTGTGTGGTGTTTTCACTATTTTACTGTTGGAAGTGTTGCACAAATACTTTACACATTGCCTCTCAGTTATGCTTCACTGCTCTCTGCCAAGCTACGAGGTGGGTGGAGCACAAATTAATTTGGGGTTTGCTTATGCCTTTCCCAGAGTAGGATTGTGGCTGCTGCTATACCAGGGCTCATGCCCTAATTAACCTGTAACACAATGTCTGTCATAAAACCTGGCCCATGCATGCATTTCTGCCATATGTATGAACCATGGTTTGGTTTTGGTGAATGTGTGTGCTTAGTAGGAGCTATGGTTTGGGGTCATATTCTATACAAGCTCCACTGGTCCAATAAAGTGTTGTCATGGGGCATGGTATTCCCATCTATGTTTGGGAGAGGTGTGTAGCAAACCTAGACATGCCTGTAAGGTGGAAGAGGTGTATTTGATATTTGATATTTATGTGTATTTATAAAGCGCAGACGTTCGCTCCCAAGGGAGCATCATGGCGCTGAGCAAACTGCAGAGGATAACTGAAAAAGTGGGATGTGATGAAAGATTGAAGCTAGATGGCAGCCAGTACAGAGGTGTCTGATTGTTGGTAGACCCATGTCTTGAGGAGTTTTCTGAAACTGTTCTCATTTTCAATAAGTCTAAGGTTGGCAGATCTATCAAATGTGTGCTGTAACTCTAGGCACTGTCTATGTTTAGCACATGAGGGGAACAAAGTACACAAAGTCTCACAGTCTATGTGCAAAAGACGTATTTAGCAAACATGGACCTCATATCCAGGCCACTGTCTATTTCTCTACAAGGCTTCCCTTACCACAAACTGTGGCTACTGGGCAAGGAAAATGCTCAATCCATAGATTTACCAAGTCCAGATTATAGTCGCAGGTTGCACTCTGTTCTTAGCCTAGCTATGTTCTACTAGAGATGGAAATAGGCACAAGTGAGAAAGAAGAACAAATACAAACAAAATGGAGTTGCAGCTTTTTGTTCATAAAATTGATGGCCTTGAAAATGGTCAGTTGTTCTCATTAGAAATGAACTATCAACATATTAACAGAGTTTCCTAGAACAACCTCTCTAGGAGAGCAAAGGTCGCTGTGTCTGTCTCTGAAATATACCATGGATTTGCTCACCATTGAAGAACATCAGGCTCCTAAAATTGCAGAATCCTTCATTAATGTCTGCTACTTACCCAACATAATACTGAGGGGTAAGGCTTTTTCACTGTATGTGACACAACAGTTCATGTTTCACAAGCCCATGCAAATGTCCGAAAATTGCACCTACCTCCCACTCCTTCCATTTTCATCAGAAAATAGGATATTACTGCATGTTCATGTTGAGTGTTAAGATGCTTGTTAGACCTGACATCCTTGGCATGGTTTCTCCTGACGTTTTGCCTTCAGACCTCCTCTTTTTGCTGACTTCCTTTTTACTGGCTTTAGGACTATGAGAACTTTACCACTGCTAACATGTGCTAAAGTGAATGTTCTCTCTGCTTAAAACATAGTACCATTGGCTTATTCACAAATGGTATGTTTAATTTACTTATAAGTCCCTAGTAAAGTACACTACATGTGCCAAGGGCGTGTAGATTAAAGCTTACTAGTGGGCCTGTAGCACTGATTGTGCCAAACACTTCTATAGCCCTTTAAACATATCTCAGGTCTGCCACTACAGAGCCTGTGTGCAGTTGTAAACTGCCATGTCAACCTGGCAAGTTAACTTTTTTGCCATGCCCGAACCTTCCTTTTGAATACATGTAAGTCACCCTAAGGTAGGTCCTGGACAGTCCAAGGGCAGGGTGCAGTGTATTAAAAAAGCAGTACTTGTACTTTCAAGTTTTACATGTCCTAGCTGAGAAATACCCTTAAATTCATTTTTCACTACTGTAAGGTCTATTCCTCCCTAGGTTATCATTGAGATTACATTATTGCATCCGATAAGTGTAATTTCCTATTGAGAAGAGATGGGACATCCAAGTTTAGTGTCTCTAGAATCACAATTTAAAAAAATCATATTGTATGGTGAAGTTAGATTGTAAATTGTTATTCTGAAAATGCCACTTTTAGAATGTTGGTATTTTCTTACTTTAGCCATTTACTGGCACATGCATTAACAATGTCATTTGCGATTCCTTATTATCGAAAAATAAGGATTCGCTAATAAGGAATAGCAAAAGGCTATGAACGTAGAAATCGCTTAAAAAATAGCGTTTTCTAAGCATTCCTTAATTGCGACTCATAAATTGCAGGTCACAATTAAGGAATACCTCCCCATTCATTCCTATGGGCCTAGAGGCTCATAGGAATGAATGGGAAGACATTCTCAATTTGCGATTCTCAATTAGAGAATCACAAATTGAGAATGCAATTTCAAGGGTGCCAGGGTGTCAAAAGGACACCCTGTTGCACCCCTGAAATCTGCATATGAGTACATCTTGCACACACACATGCCCCAAGGGCATGTATGTGTGTAAAATGGAACTTTGAAAAATGCACTTCAGTGCATTTTTCAAAGTTTTTGTAAATTACCATGAAGTTCAACTTCATGGTATTTTGCTCCCCCTATTAGCGAAATTGCTAGTTTTTTACTTTAATGCATTGCATTTAAGGAATCTCAATTTGCGATTCCTTAAATGCAAAGGCATTTTAAGCAATCGCAATTTATAGATTACTTAAATTGCGATTTTTGCATTTGGGATGATGCATCCCAAATGCAAAAATACTTGTTGCAGAGGGGCAGATTCTGAGAATCTGCCCGTTTGCGACCAGTTTTTGCTTTGATACATGTGGACCTTAGTGCTTTCTACTTGTCTCTAAATATACATCTTGGGTGCGTAACAGCTGGGTTTTGTGCATTCCTTTTGGACAGCCACAAAGGGAGCTTAGATCTGACTGATGGGTGATCCCACATCCTGACAGTACTGTCCTTGAAAGGATGGGATGGAGCGACTGACATTTACACCTCAATAGACTGTGTCCTGTCGCCACACAAAGGCCTGCATACCCGCTGCAGTAAGTCTGGAGCCAGGCCAGGAAGGACAGGGACTCTTATGGACCTGTGGATACTCTGCCAGGAAGGAATACTACTCTGCTGGACTCCTGCTTTACATTGCTGGCCTGCTGTCCTCTTGCTTGGGAGTGAGAAGTACTAGACCTGTATCTCTAAAACCCAGAATTAAAGTGTCTCAAAGGGCTTGTCTGCTTTCCTCCTGCTTTGGAGTCTCAGGGTTGAGGTAATATAAATTTTATGGTCATGTTGTGTTCCCTAGCGAGTACCCCACCGACTCCATGTACGAGTTAAAAGTGCATGTAACTTCCCTCCTGTACCAGCTATGAAGACGCAAATACATTTGCGTCCAACGTTAACTTGTCCTCTTTCAGACCCACCATGAATGGGTTTGATGGTCCGTTCCTAAGTATGCTATGCCAACGTCTTTTTGAAGTGTACTCCTACGTTTTTCAGCCTGGCTGAAAGTAGGCCCTGAATCTCTGCCACCGAGCCTCTTTTCTGGCTTCTGACTGCGAGGGCCTCTGCCCAAGCAGCCCCCGTACCCGTGAACTCTGACTTACTTCTAGCGCGGCCCTCCGTGCTCAGCTCAGCCTGCTGCCTGCCAAGATTGACTATAATCTTCGAGTTATCTGTTTTCCTCCCCGAAGATACATTCCAGCCTGCTAGCTTCAGTAAACATCCTTCCTCAGCTACAGGGCTAAAGGGCCGACCTGTCTTTATGCAAGTAATTCATAGCCTCTGTTGCCATGCTTCCATGGAAGGCCCCATGCCCCCACGCTTCTCATACAGACACTCAGGCGCTTATACACGCACTCACAGCAAGTATAGAATAGCTTCTGCTCTAGAGACCTTTCTGCCCAGATAGCTTAGTTCCTAAACATCAGATATCAGATATGATAGAAGCACAAGTTGATCTGACATGCCAGACTTCTGTCTCTTTCCGCCAGTGTAAATGTCAAGTCCCCTGCACCCCGTCTATCACACGTCATGCAGCTGCGCGCGCATCCAAGCTTCCGATTTCTGCTGACATTGCAACATTCTGTTAGCACCACCCCTTGGTGCCACCCACTTGCGTCACCTATCAGTGACGTTTCTAGCACACACCCTAGTTCACGCCTAGTTTACGCCTCTTGATGATGTACTAGCACCACGTGTATACTGTTATCTTGTCTTCTCTCAGCTGTTACGCCTCTTACATTGAACATTATGATGTAAATCAAGTATATAAGCTATGTATTGTCAATAAACGACAGCGCGCTCATCTATCCCTTCTGACATCCTGTGTGGTGGTCAGAACATGATATCCTGATTCCTTTATGAGGAATAAAACCCTTAGAAACTCTTACACCACGGACTCTGTTTTCCTTCATTTCGATTGAGTTATTATTGATTAAGTACTTATCTGCATAGAAATTAAGAGAGTAAATTAATTATTTACATCATTTTGGCGCCCGAATAGGGACCCCTCCCCCACCTCACGCGCCGGAAGGTGCGTTGCAATCCGTGTCCCCTGCCATCAGTTAGACGGACCACACGTGTACTGGCAGGATTTCCTGCATCCCCCTCTGACACACGGAGGTGACGAAGACTGCGATCAGTGCCCAGACGAGGCGGTGAGGAGTGCGGAGGATCCCGACCAGAGCCCAGCCGAAGGAAGCAAGGTCCGAGGTGTGAAGAGGCCCACCAGTTTTCCGAAGTTTTCCGAAGTTTTCCGAAGTTTTCCGAAGTTTTCCGAAGTTTTCCGAAGTTCCGAGTCGAGTCCAGTCGAGTTTTCCGAGGCCTTCTGTTTTCCGTGCTTCCCGGTGAGTACCATTGCTGGGTCGTATCTAGACGGGTTTGGGTACGCAAGTCCGGTCTGCACTGTTTTTAGGCAGTGTATCTGTACTGTTTAGCAGTATATAAAGTATTCCGAATTTCTGCACTGTTACAGCAGTGTATCTGTATCGTTGAGCGGTACATTCAGAGTAGGGGGAAGTTAGCTATGTCTTTAAATGTTTCATGTGATTAATGTCGTGGTATGAATGTGATTGTTTTTGTGCATTATTGTGTTTTTTTTGTTTAAATAGTTACAGGCGAAATTAAGTATTAAGGATCAAGCATTTCAGTATCAAGTAGGCACAATGCCGTTTTTTAACAAATTAAAGCAGATAGGAACTAGGAAAGGGATGTTAGAGGAAGAGATTCCAATCCCCCCTAGGGACACTCCAGGTAATTTCATGTATAATAAGCATGGCATAGACGCCATCTTGTATCTAGAGTTATGGACAGATTATACCAAGCACCTAGAGGAAAGATACCGATGGCCAGTTAACGGAACATGGGATGCCGAGTGCATCATAAAGGTAGAAGAAATATTACGGAAAAAGAAAGCTAGACAATCTCAGAAAGACGCCATAGAATTTTGGCGTAAGGAATCACGTAAGCGTGCTGATAGAGCACTCCGTAGAGAAGACAGGCTTAAAGAATCAGAAAAGGCCCAAGAAAACGAATTAGTTACTGAGGGAATTCGAGTAAAAGTAGAACAAATAGATCGTATCCAAAATGGCAAAGTGAACAACATGTATCTTTTGGCCGATGGTACCCCTGACGCCATTTCAGAAATACCGAAAAATTTGCCGTCACCATTAGTTCCAACTAAAGTAATGCATAAGACTACTAAAGACATATTCCTAAATTCATATCTCGAAGATGTAGCGCCAGCTTACACCAATCTGCCTGTTCGTGCCCTGCCTACTGACAGGGCCGGGGGTGGTACTGCCCCCCAAGATCACTCTCAGCCGACACCGAAAAAGACTAGTTCCGTTCCGCCAGCTCCGCCACTTCCCTCACCTAAAACTGATCTGCCGAAACCACTTCAATCAGATCCTACTAAAAGACAAATTCAGATACTGACTACACACAGAGATAATGCCCAAGTTTCCGCTTCAGGAGGTGCGACCGCGGGTCTCCAGACCCCGCCACCGACTCACAGATTAAATCTCAGAGGTATGCAGAGTCCTCTTACGCACAGATCCCCCCGTTCTTCTAATTCATCCCGTCTTGATGCACTAAAAGAAAATATGTCAGTTTGTAGATATGATCCAGAACCTGGACAGGACGACTTAATGATATTAGCGTCTTTACGGTTAAGATCTGCTACTGATAGTTTGTTATGTTATGCAGGAATGAAGGAGCGCCTAGATAGAATATATGAGTTCGTTCAAACGGGAAAGGACCCCGACAGTATTAAGGATGCCCTGGAGAAACAGAAAGTTAACATGCAAGCACTGATACTACGATTTTTCATAAATTGTCTAATAAGAGAACGAGACAGGCCCGGAACAGATCAGAGTGAATTAGATGCATTGAACAAGTGGGGTCAAAATATAGCTGATGGAAAACATGACAGACAAAATTGCATAGAGGCCATGTATAAAAAGATTAAGAAAGCAGTGATAGCAGTACACGAGAAAGAGAAAGAAAAGGCTCCCTCCGAGGAGGAAGAAGAATCTGAAGAACTAGAACCGACTACAAGCACTATAGCATATGTAGGTAAGGGAACTTATCTTAGGAAGGGTATCCGTCCAGAAAGCAAGAGAGTTTTCTTCTCTGCCTTAACGAATCCGAATTCTGCTGAGCATCAGTTCCAGGAAACTGATAAACGGCTTCGAGATCGAGTGGGGTACCATGTACTCAATTCTATGGATGAACAAGAATTAGCCCGATCAGCGGTATCATGGGCCGAAAATGCAGACATATATAATGATGACACCGTAGCACAGACATTTCTGAACCTCTCCCCCGACGAACAGAAATTAGCAGGGGTATATATGATTCAGCACCTTCTCATTAAGTACAGAAAACATTATTCCGATCCAGGTCCCTTACATGAGACACTAGAAGCACTACTGATGGATAGATGGAGAGGCCTAAGCACTAAATTAGTTCAAATAATTCTAGAACAACGACGCAGATATGATACCTTTGTAAGTCCTGAATATGTCCCCGCCCCACCTCCAGAAAGGAAAATGTACCATATGCAGTGCGGGGGTGGTATTGAAAGTCAGAACCCCTTACGAGAAGTACACCCTGTTATGGGTGAGGACAAGGTTTTGAAACGCGTGTATGTGCACACGCCTCTGACTAAATTAGAACTGTTAGAAATGAAGAAATTAGTACCATGCCATGATAAAGACCCTGCAGGTTTCCATAGAGAGCTTAAAGACATGTTATTAATGGGGGACTACACATATGATGATATCATGAAAATGTTGAAAGTATTATTGCCTACGGGTATATTCGAGAAATTAAAGGAAAAGGAATGGGAGGTGGGAGACACAAAGATTGCCTGGGCAGAAATAGAAGACGAAGAGAAAAAACGGGTTCCAGGGTTAGGCCTTGGGGACAAAACTAAAGCATTACCAGGTTTGATAGTACAGGTCCTGCCCAGATTATTGACAACTAGAAAGGAGGATTGGGATGCAATCTCGTCCTGTAAACAGAAACATGATGAAGATACTAGCGACTTTTATTCAAGATTCGAGAAATGTTTTATTATCAATAGTGGCCTCCAGCCAAGTAGCGAGTCGTACCCACATCTTTTTGTATCAAAGTTAGTCGAGAATTCCCTACCGTTAGTTAAAAATAGAGTGTATAAAGTCGAGAGTACATGGCAAGCAAATACGCCATCCCAGATGTTACAAATGTTACAATATCACCAGAATAGAATTAGGGAAGAACAAGATCAGGAACAGAAGCGCATGAAAGACACGAAAATGAAAATGTTAGTAGCCCAGACGGTCCCATCCGACAGTCACAGGAAAGGTACGACCCAGACAAGTCACGCTGCAGCTCCTGTTAAAGGGACATGCAATTATTGCAAGCAGCCAGGTCACTACGTACGCGAATGTGCAGTTCTGAAACATAACATAGCGACAGGTAAAACTAAAGAGAGACCGCATCCGCCTAGACAAGACCATAACCAGCATCAGTCTACACAGAATACACAGCCCATGCATGCATCTGCACAGACAGCACAGACCGTAGCAGTACCACAGCCACAGCCCATTGCTGCAACTCAGCAAGTCTCACAACAGATGTACCAGTATGCCCAGTCTGCTTACCCCGAATATTCCCGATATACATGAAACAGCCTAGAGAGGGAAGGTGGCTTGCCTCTTATCGAGATTCCTGTAGATCAAGAAGGTCCTTATGTACACAGTCAAGTATTGGGGAAAGATAGAAAGTTTTTAATTGACACAGGGGCAAGTCGCACTACAATAAGTCATGACGAAGTTCCAGGGGCACCCCTCTCAGGCTCACAAAATGTTTCCCTTGGTTTTTCAGGACAACCTATTGTAAATGAAGTATCAGAACCAGTTCCCCTGGCTGTGGGTCCATTATCACGCGTTACAGACCTGTTGCTAACAAAATCATGTCCGGAAAATCTGTTAGGAATTAAAACACTGAAGGCTCTAGGAGCTATAATATGCTGCTCCCCGGAGGGGGTTAGACTCTTTCTGCGGGATTTCAAGGGTCATTACGTCCTTCGTGAGTTTGACGTCAGATTGAAAAATGTACCTGATTACTTGTGGGCAAAAGGCCCAACTGATGTAGGATGTATGCACATTACACCATACCGCGTTACCCTCAAGGCAGGTGTTGTATTACCCAGAATCAGACAATACAAGTTACCACCCGATGCTGTAGCGGCTTTACTGAAAATCATTGAAGAGCTCATTGCCCAAGGAGTGGTCGTCGAGACCGACTCCAATATCTGTAACTCACCCATCATTCCGATTCTTAAACGTACTGATCCCAATGCACCGCCAGTATATCGGCTGGTGATTGATCTTCGAGAATTGAATAAATGCATTATCCCACAGTATCCTGTGGTCCCCGATATATCATCTCTCTTGACTGCTATTGATTCAGAAGCAACGTTCTTTACTGTAATTGATCTCAAGAACGCCTTCTTCAGCGTGCCTATTGATCCAGAGAGCCAATATCTCTTCGGATTCTGTTTAAATGGACGCAGTTTCAAATTTTCGCGCGCACCTCAAGGATTCACAGAAAGCCCCAGCATCTATAGTCAAGCACTGAAAAGACAACTAGATTGTATTCAAATGCCAGTTAACACCGCTTTACTACAATACGTCGATGATCTGCTGATCACCGCACGAAGTGAGCCCGAATGTGAAAAAGCATCACTGACAGTTTTACATTTCCTGGCCGACAAGGGACACAAGGTGTCTCCTTCGAAGCTACAATTCTGTGTTCAGCAAGTTGTGTACTTGGGTCACTTGCTGTCCAAAGTGGGGAGACAGCTCACTCCCGATCGCATTCAGTTAATTGTGAACATGCCGCAACCCAAGACACAAAAGGAAGTGCGGGCCTTCATAGGCCTCACCTCGTACTGCAGACAATGGATTCCCCAGTATGCATTTCTAGCTAAACCACTCATCCAGTTAACGACACAGGAGGCAGCGACTTCGACTGTCCTCCCTTGGACTCAGGAACACACACAAGCTTTTGAAGAATTAAAGAAAGTTTTATGCCAAGCACCAGTTTTAGCGACACCATGTTACAGCAAACCGTTTACACTTTTTGTTACAGAACGTGATGGCACAGCGTTGTCTGTCCTCACTCAAGACCAAGCAGGTTCACATAAGCCTTGTGCTTATTTTTCTAGTACATTGGATTCAGTAGCTCAAGCACTCCCTGCGTGCTTAAAGTCAGTAGCAGCAACAGCGTTAGCAATAAGACAAAGTGATTCAATTGTTTTAGGTCATCAGTTAACAGTTCAAGTACCACATTCTGTAGAGGTTTTGTTAAACAGAACCCAGACTCAACACTTAACTATAGCACGACTGACAGGTTATGAATTAACACTATTCCAGCCACACATAGAAATCAGACGTTGCAGCATCCTGAACCCAGCAACACTGTTACCTACAGTTATGACAGATCCAGCTCCGCATGATTGTATAGAAATAATTAATGCAGTAACTAAGCCTAGACGAGACTTAACAGATGTCCCATTGACAAATCCAGACCTGACACTTTATGTGGATGGTTCATGCATGAGAACAAGTACAGGAGAATTAGTGGCCGCGTACGCCGTGACCACTGAAACTGAAATTAAAGAAACACATCGTATTGACACACTGTCTGCTCAAGCGGCAGAGCTCATCGCTCTGACTCGAGCCTGTATTCTAGCCAAGAACAGAAATGTTAACATATACACAGATTCCCGCTATGCCTTCGGAGTTGTACACGACTTCGGAGTCCTCTGGCAAGAACGAGGTTTTCTGACTTCCCATGGGGCCAAGATCCAACATGGCCCCCTCATTCAAGCACTGTTAGAAGCAATACATTTGCCCTCGGGCATATCAGTCATGAAGTGTAAGGCACATACTAAAGTCACAGATTCTGTTTCCCAGGGTAACGACCTGGCAGACCAGACAGCAAAACATACAGCACTGACTCACACCCAGACTACTGATGTGACAAAGACAATAGTCCAGACCCAGTGTATGGCAGTTAGAGATCCCGCCCTAGATGTAATTGATATCCAGACACATGCTACTCCAGAGGAGATAAAGAAATGGACTGAACTAGGAGGGATTCAGACAGATCAAGGTTGGGTGACGAAGGGAAAATCTATATGGTTTCTCCCCGACTCAATGGTTCAAGTCATGATAAATACAGCACATAGTCCTGCCCATCTTGGAGAGAAAGCCATGTTAGACAGTTTACAGAATCTCTGGTACAACAAACACTTACGAGCAGCAGCAAAACAGAAAGTGCGTACTTGCATGATCTGTTGTCAGTTCAATCCAGGTAAAAGTGTCCCTGTTGAGCAAGGTGGATTTCATCCTCCCGATCACCCTTTTGAAGTCCTCCAGATGGATTATATCCAGATGAATAGCTGTAGAGGATTTAAGTATGTCCTTGTAATTGTTTGTGCTCTGTCCCGCTGGACCGAAGCATACCCAGTCCCAGACTACACTGCTCCGACCACTGCCAGACAGTTGGTTCGTGAATTCTTCCCACGGTACGGTTTGCCCCGTGTCGTGTATTCAGATAACGGACAGCCGTTCTCGTCCGAGCTGATGAGACAAGTTTCCCTCTTGCTAGGATATCAGTGGAGGTTCCACTGTGTCCGACATCCCGAAGCAGCTGGCCTTGTAGAAAGGCATAATCAGACACTAAAAATCCGTCTTGCCAAGATCTGTCAGGAAAAAGGGGTCGACTGGATAGTCGCCCTGCCCGTGGCACTATTCTACATGAGAATGGTCGCCCACTCGAGATCAGGGCTATCCCCGTACGAAGTGGTCTTTGGCAGACCGCCGAATATGTGGGGGACGCCCGTTCCGAAAAAGATCACTGATATTGATTGTAACATGTTGACAGATTACCTTGCCTCCTTGATGTCTGCACTCCAATCATGTCGTTCACAGGTTGCCGCAGCCTTCCCTGACAACACCGATGTAAAGGCGCATGAGGTCCGTCCAGGGGACCTGGTACTCGTCCGGAATTTCGACCGGAAAAGTCCGCTGGAGCCCCGCTGGAAGTCTCCAAAGACCGTTCTGCTTACCACCAGGACCGCCGTGAAAATCGAGGGGAGAAAGGGGTGGGTCCACACGAGTCACATCAAACTATGCAATGAACTAAAAAACGGACTGAAACAGGACTCTGACTCGTCCACCCCCACCAAAGACTGTGTTGAAGCACAAGACGTTACTGTGCCTAAAAGAGAAAAGACTCCTCAAGAACTTTACCGTATGAAGCTTCGATCTAGCAAGTCAGACAGTTTAATTGTTTAAGTCCTCCCCTAGGTGAATCGGTTAAATAGTTTCTGACATGTATCCCCTAGATCGAGTTAGAGAGAGAGAGGAAAAGAGAAGAACATATTGCAAATCACTTCGTAGTCACTGCATAGTGACACTAATAATCATGTTTATTCTGAGTATTCTAATTATTATTGCCAGCATTCTGCTTCCTATGTACTGGCCTATTTTCAGGCGTGAACAATCTGCTTACAATGTCTCTGCTGAACACACTTTTAGTGAACTTCCCGCACATGAACTCTCTTACAGACTTGCGCTGCGCAACAATACATTCATTAGTATGTTACACCATTCCCATCAGACAAATAATGCTACAGACTGTTGGATATGTGGCCGACTCCCTCCCTACCAGAATTACAAGGGAGCTCTGCCTCTCTTTCCGTACCCATTCACTCACAATGGCTCCTGTGGAGCATGGTTTAAAATAATTAATTCTTTAGATCCTGATATTGCTGTTTTCGATGGGGGCTGGGTTTGGGGAAACTTGAACTTAGTCCTGCTCAACGTCTGTTATCCTGATAAAGAGGGACTTCCCACTCGAATAGGAACTGATCTAGAAAATGAAGTATATGGATTAGGTAATTACACAATTAGCCTTATGATCCTCACTGTTGAATCTGAAACTGCTCCAGTTCTGCCCCATATGTTAGTACTACCAGTCACAGGTGAATTATGTGTTAGCAAGAAAGGTTCAGTACACGTAGGTCATAGTAAATGCACTACTGTGGTCGAGTTCAGTGACCATGGTAAATCGTCCTTTAAAGCTATCAGTCATTCCTACTTTGTTTGTGGTCATACCGCATACATACGTTTGCCTCCAGATTGGGATGGTACCTGTTACATTGCCTTCCTCCTGCCACCTGTTTTTCTAGCTCCCCCTGATTACCATAGAAATACGAATCTAGCACCGAATAGACCCAAAAGAGATATTCCCCTTGTCGACTACACAGAAACGGCATGGGAACAGTACACTGATTTCAATAAAGGATTCTTTTTCTTCCTAGGGCCTGTCCAAAACAGTAAATTAATACGCAGATTAACGAGAACACTCGAAGCAGTAGTGAACGAAACTGCCTCCGCTCTAGGTAACTTAACAGAGGAGCAGTCTGCTATACGGACTGTTGTCCTTCAAAATCGCCTTGTGATTGACGTCATCTTGGCAGATAGAGGTGGAGCCTGTAAGGTCATCGGGTCAAGTTGCTGTGTTTTCATTCCACAAAACGCACCATCTGTCTATCAAGCTATCACCCGTTTACATAAAATTGCAAATCAGATACATCAGAATCCAGGCACCTGGACTTGGTCCGGTTGGTTCTGGACTACGTTAACAGCTTGGGGATGGAAGATCTTATCCTTCCTAGGCATTGGCCTTGTTATAGTATTCAGTTGTTGCCTGTGCCTGCAGTGTGGGCCAGCGATATGTGGACTGTGTGCCACATCCTGCATTGAGCATTCCAGTTGCCTCTCAAACAGTCAAAGAAAGAAAGACGAACATATAATGTTACAAGAACAAACTGATCGATTTATGAGGATCGATATATCATGAAGGGTCCGTAGGGAACAAGGAGGGAATGAGGTAATATAAATTTTATGGTCATGTTGTGTTCCCTAGCGAGTACCCCACCGACTCCATGTACGAGTTAAAAGTGCATGTAACTTCCCTCCTGTACCAGCTATGAAGACGCAAATACATTTGCGTCCAACGTTAACTTGTCCTCTTTCAGACCCACCATGAATGGGTTTGATGGTCCGTTCCTAAGTATGCTATGCCAACGTCTTTTTGAAGTGTACTCCTACGTTTTTCAGCCTGGCTGAAAGTAGGCCCTGAATCTCTGCCACCGAGCCTCTTTTCTGGCTTCTGACTGCGAGGGCCTCTGCCCAAGCAGCCCCCGTACCCGTGAACTCTGACTTACTTCTAGCGCGGCCCTCCGTGCTCAGCTCAGCCTGCTGCCTGCCAAGATTGACTATAATCTTCGAGTTATCTGTTTTCCTCCCCGAAGATACATTCCAGCCTGCTAGCTTCAGTAAACATCCTTCCTCAGCTACAGGGCTAAAGGGCCGACCTGTCTTTATGCAAGTAATTCATAGCCTCTGTTGCCATGCTTCCATGGAAGGCCCCATGCCCCCACGCTTCTCATACAGACACTCAGGCGCTTATACACGCACTCACAGCAAGTATAGAATAGCTTCTGCTCTAGAGACCTTTCTGCCCAGATAGCTTAGTTCCTAAACATCAGATATCAGATATGATAGAAGCACAAGTTGATCTGACATGCCAGACTTCTGTCTCTTTCCGCCAGTGTAAATGTCAAGTCCCCTGCACCCCGTCTATCACACGTCATGCAGCTGCGCGCGCATCCAAGCTTCCGATTTCTGCTGACATTGCAACATTCTGTTAGCACCACCCCTTGGTGCCACCCACTTGCGTCACCTATCAGTGACGTTTCTAGCACACACCCTAGTTCACGCCTAGTTTACGCCTCTTGATGATGTACTAGCACCACGTGTATACTGTTATCTTGTCTTCTCTCAGCTGTTACGCCTCTTACATTGAACATTATGATGTAAATCAAGTATATAAGCTATGTATTGTCAATAAACGACAGCGCGCTCATCTATCCCTTCTGACATCCTGTGTGGTGGTCAGAACATGATATCCTGATTCCTTTATGAGGAATAAAACCCTTAGAAACTCTTACACCACGGACTCTGTTTTCCTTCATTTCGATTGAGTTATTATTGATTAAGTACTTATCTGCATAGAAATTAAGAGAGTAAATTAATTATTTACATCAGGGTCATTAAAGATTTCCAACTATCCACCCACTGCATCTAGACAGTCAGCATAAGAGTACCTACCTGTCGTACACAAAGCCAAACATCTTACAAAATACTTCACATCAAACAGAATCACCATAGTTTAACTTGCAGATAATTTTAATTTGCGGAGGGATACAGGGCTCTGATAATTGTGTGTTGTTGGATTATGAATGGAAGGATGTATGACGTTACAACGCATACTTTTACCACGCATGTGTTTACAACGCGGTTTTTACATCGCAAATCTTTACAACGCATAGCGCTTTGGGGTGCTGGATAGTGAAACGTTTAATTTACTATTCCAACTCCAGTCCCCGTGGACACTAGTGAAGGTGTTGGATAGTAAATTAAACTTATTCCCTATCCTACAGCGCCCCCCCAGCGCAATGCGTTGTAATGGTTGCGTTGTAATGGTAGTGCGTTGTAAAAGTTTTGTCGTAAAGGTTGTTCACCTGAATGGGAATGCTCAGATTCTTCAGTGTCAATCTCCTATTGTGCTAATGTGCTTCAGTATAATAAATGTTAGTGTAAGGGTATACATGAGCCTTTGCGTTTTATAACAGTCAGAGATTATGCATGACTTTAAGAATAACAGCATTTGAAAAAAAATATATCGCGTTAGGCAAAGTTTGAGAACCAAAATGAGATAAGGAGGCAAGAAGGGAAGAACCCGCCATCGTCCTTGCCATGTTGCACAGATATGTATATATTTTTTAAACTTGTTTGAAAACTAGTTCTCGGTCTATATATATCAACATCGATGTATACTTTATAGACCATTTTACTTTGAAATTTAGTTTAGGCGGTAGCAATTATTTAATAGTATGCAAGTGGAAATTGGAGTATAGAAAACACACACTTTTTGTGACAATTCAAATTTGATTTTGCTTCCGAAGTGGCACCTGACATGTTGTTTTTTTGGTTTGTCTCTTTTTCGTAGAGTCTCAGATTTCGAAGTTTTCTGTTGATTCATATAGAGTGTCTCGGATACACATATTTTTTCAACTTGAGTTCTGCTGCGTTTTCATTTTTACACTGAACACTATACAAAACTCTCTCTTACCATATTTCTTGGGTTAGACATTAGAAAGTGCTGTGCAACGTGGGCAGGCAGTAGATTGAAGAGAATTCTTTTATTATCTAACTTCACTCTCTCCATATCATCTCTCTCTTCTTCCGCCTGCAATGAAAATGATGAAATATTGACACAATGGACCATTTGAATGTGGAGTGAGTGTACTTTGCGGTCATTTTTTTTATCTTTATGATGTCTAAAAGCAAACGACCTGTCGTCCTATGGTGTCTTAGTTGCAGTTAACACACATCAAAACAAGGGAATAGTTCAGAACAAAGGGTATTTCATTCAGAAATATCTAAGGCAAATATCAGGCATCCTGTTTGGCCTTTCATCTTGAAAAATCAGACGTTAAGACAGATAACACATCAGCAAAAGTTTTTTTGTGCTAGATAGAGTGGGATATTTCCTTCTGTGAGTCAGGCTAACACTCGATATTACCTGGGCTATTGAAGACAAACCTTTTGCAAACAACATTATCATTTGTTTCATGTTTATAACTTATGGAAGTAAAGCATGTGAATGCCATCTTTACCATTCCCCACAATCTCGAGTTGCAAGGCCATGGGGCTATTTTACTGCATAGTAAAATTGCATGCTATTTTATCGTTTCAATGCAGTAAGATCAACCCGGTACCATACAATAACTAGAATAGTCCAAATCAATGGAGAATTACCTTTGTGGAGCCAATTGTCCCAGTCCTAAAACCACACTGATTCCCCTGTTATATGCGTTTTTGCCTTATATTTACCACTTGTCCTGAGCAGGTGGGAATGTATGTGGGCGTCGAAACGTGGGGGGGATAAAGAAGAAAGGAATAGGGAATTGTCAGAAATTGCTCTTTCTGCATGGTCAACCCCAAAAGTTTGCCTTCCTTTGCCCATTTTGCTGAACTCGTTTTTGTTGAATTGAGAACTGCTAACTAGTGCTAAATGTATTTATTTAATGTATAAAGTTTTATATAGCGTGAACATGACCCTAGAGGGTATCAGAGCACTTTACAGTAAAGGAGGGTAGGTATAATTGGAATAATTTACAAGTTCACATTTATGATGAAGTAAAGTGCGCTGAGGATACACAAATTACTACACTTGTTATCAGAGGTAGTCAACAAAGCAAAGGTCTAGGCTCATAACAAGAGACACTGGAATGTTTACAATTGATAAAACACAGAAGTGATAGCTTAGGGTGAAAACTTGTTCATCAGAAACGATTTTGCTTCTTTTTTTAAGGAAGTGGTAGATGCAATTAGGCAAATGTCCGGTGGCAGAGAGTTCCATATCTTAGGAGCGGCACCCGAGAATGCTCTGTATCCTGTTTTCTTTTTATCAAAATGTTGTGGTTTCAGTAGCAGAGCGTTTGTGCTTCATGATGGGCTGCAACCCCTTAATTTTTCCATTTTTTTAGCCAAATATCTGGGGGTATTGAAATGTTGGGCTAGTAGACCTAACACCGTTGGCGTGGGTCTCACTTGTATTTTTTGCCTTTGCCCCCTGTGGTTTTTTTTTTTGGACTATATGCTTTGGGCACTTTGCCACTGCTGTTCAGTGCCAAAGTGCAAGTGCTCCCTTCGTAAAGTGTTGTTATGGATTAGTGTTTCCATGATTGTCTGATTTTATTTGCTAGTCAATTCCTAGTGTGGTGCATTGTGTGTGCCGGGGCCTGTAAATCAAATGTTGCTAGTGGGCTGCAGCACTGATTCTGCACTGATTGTGCCACCCACATAAGCAGCCTGTAAATGTAAATTTGGCCTGCCATTGCAGAGCCTGTGTGCAGTCTGGTACTGCTATTTTGACCTGGCAAGTGGACCCACTTGCCAGGCCCTACCCTACCCTTTTCTTACATGTTAGTCACTCCTAAGGTAGGGCCAAGGTACCCCTGTGGGCAGGGTGCAGTGTATGTGAAAGGTAGGACATGCCCTGGTGTGTGTGGCATGTCCCGATAGTGAAATACTGCCAATTTCACTTTTCACTAGTGCAAGGCACCTGCTCTCATAGGATAGAATGGGGAGATTGCTTATAAATATAACTACCACCTGGGAACAAGATAGGAAAGTAAAGTTTGATATGCTTTAAATCAGAATGTTAAAATACATTTTTTAGTGAGGGTGATGTTTACATTCTGTGTTTGAAAATACCACTTTTAGACAGTAGGTATTTCTTGCTTAGCCATCCAGTGTGCCTATGCTAGGTTTGTGTATTGCCTGTCTGGCTTTGGATGACAGGGGGTGGGGAGGAGCAGTGGCTACAGAGAGTCTGATGAGTCAGGGCTGGGCTGAATAGACCTGTGCTGCATTTAGAGTAGGGGCAGGAGATTTCATTTTACCTGAATGGGCCCAGACTGCCTTACACAATGCTGTCTCCACCTCCTGCCAGTAAGCTGCACCAGAGAAGACAGAACTGGTTTTGACCAAGCACAGGGCTTCTCTGCCACCAGAGAACAAAGGGTTTTAGTAAAAATATTGGTTCCCAGACCCCAGATCTTTATATCACTTCTGTAATCAAGAGGATCCTTTGCCAAGGAGAAGAGTTGGAGAAGCTGGGGAGGAATACTGCCCCTGTGCTGTTTGCTCTCTGGGGTTGGCCTGCAGCGGCTACTTGCTGCCAAGGAAAGGAGAAAGGACTTTGCTGTTTGCTGTGTCCCCTGCTTGATGAAGATCTCCAAGGGCTTGAAACTGAGCATGCCTCCTGTTCTAAAGTCTCAGGGATACAAAGACTTCACAATCAGCTCCTCTTGCTGGAAGTTCTGACCTGCAAAAAGCTGCCTGCTGTTGTTTTTGAACTCTAGAGATTTTTTTCCGCCTGGAGTTGGAAAAATCATTTCAACAAGAGAAGCTTGACGCATCCGTACCTGTTTCTGACTCATCGCTGAAGAAACTGTTGCAGCGCCTGCCGCAGCTCAAGAAATCGGAGCACGCCGCATCGAGTACACCGATCTCTGAAGTCCGAGATCACACACCGATTTCAAAGCTTAGCTTGCTGTACGACTGCAAGAATCCACGCATCGTTCCAGATCGTTGCACCGCATCGAAGTGCCAAGTTTGCCGCATTGTTGGGGGCTGCAGTAAGAAACCAACGCATCACCTCCCCACGCAGTAAGAAACCGATGTATCTCCTCCTTTTCGGTAAGGAACTGCCACATCACCTCCCCCGTGCAGCAGTATGGACCCATCGCATCAACTCACCCTGAGAAAGGAACGGGGGCAACACATTTCCTGAGTGTAAGGAACCGACGCAGCACCTTCCCTGCAGCCTGTTTTGTTTGTTTGCATGACGCATCAACTGTACTTTGTGTGAAAAGTGTTGCATCTGCAATCTGCTTTGAACTGAACTACTTCTACCATCTGAAAGTCATGTTTTTAATACTGTGTTGTGTATTTTTGTTCTTTGGTCTTGTTTTGATTTAGATTACTTATTTTTCTAAACTGGTGTGGTGTCCATTTGTAGTGTTTCACTGTATTACTTATGTGTTCACAAATGCTTTACCCACTGCCTCTGAGATAAGCCGGTCTGCTCGTGACAAGCTACCGAGGGGGTGAGAAGGGGAAGTATATCCCCCTTACTCTGACTAGAAGTATGGGTCCCTATTTGGACAAAGTTACCTACCTCGGCCAACTAGAGACCCTCATTGCTAACAAGGGCTTTATGCATCATTCATGCTATCTTTTGTTGGATTCTTGTCTCATAAGGTAGCCAGTTTAGGGATTTTAGAGCCGGGGAAATGTGCTTGGTTCTTTTTATTCCGTAGACAAGTCTGGCAAACACATTGAGGGAGGCGCATCCAGGGGCCAATTTCTGTTTAGGAAGACCGCATAGTGTGGCACTATCGTAGTCCAGTTAGGCAACACAAGAGCTTGAACCGCATGCTTGAATTCTTCCTGAGGGAGATAAGGTTTAAGTTTCCATACAATGCTCATAGATAATTCCCTCCATTGGTAACTGTGCTGATGTGGTCATGCATATTCACATGTTTGTCTAATGTAATTCACAAGGATCTAGCAGTTTAGTGCTGTAAGATGAGAGCAGTTTAGTGCTGTAAGATGTTTCATCCAGAGATCCGTTTTTGGAATATTGTTCGGAGGTGAGATGAGTAGGAATTCTGTTTTGGCGGCGTTGAGTTTGAAGTGATTGTCGGTGAGCCAGGGATGCATGTTTTGTAGAATAGAGTTGAGGGATATGATGTCATCTGGGGATGAGATTTTGACATATAATTGTGTGTCATCTGCATACATGTAATAATGAATGTTGGCAGATTTTAAGGAGTTTGCGAGTGGTTCCATGAACAAATTGAAAAGAATAGATGAGAAGGTCGATCTTTGTGGAACATCCAGAGTGACCGTGGAAGACTTAGAAGGGGATTGGTTCTTCTTGACTCTTTCTGATCTGTTATGGAGGAATGAATTAAACTATTGCAATACGACCCAGATAAGCCCATTCTTCATTCAAGTAGGGTCAGTAGACTATCATGTTTAACAAGGCAGAAGATCATTCAAGAATTATTAGCAGGCATGATTCGTTTAGATCCAGAATTTTTAATATGTCATCCACCACATGCATGAGTGCTGATTCAGTGCTGTGACTATTTCGGAAGCCTGATTGGTGTTGGTCAAGGAGTTGGAAATTGTCTATGTGGTTACACATTTGGATCTGGAAACATTTTTCCAGTAATTTCAGCAGAGTGAGGATGTTTGAGATAGGTCGGTAGTTGTTGAGATCTGAGCAGTCTCCATTAAGTTTTTTTTTAAAGTAGGGATTACCTGCCCTGCTTTTAGACAGTCAATGATGGTACCTTGAATGTAGCGAGGCATTTACAATCTTAGACCATAAGGGGAGATTAATGCCTTTGATCTCTTTGAAGATAGTCAGAGGTAGCACGTCAATAAAGTGATTGGATGGGTTTAAGGATGATAGGATATTGTAGATTTCATTATTATTGATTGATGTGAAAGTGTGCCAGGAGGCTTTATTTTTGAGTACGTGCCTGGATGGATCGTTCCATTCACCAGGCTGGTGAGGTGTGAAAAAATGACTGAGGCCACTGGGAATAGTTCCTTTGGTGATTAAAGTTCCAGCTCGCTATTTGATGTTTTATCCAGGAAGAAGGAGGCTGACTCTTCGTAATTTGGGACAGTAGCTTTCATGTTTCTTATCCATATATTGTATGCATTCCTTGCTGATGAAGCATTTTAGGAGCTCCAGGGAGGGAGAAGACCTCTAAGCTCTTTCTGCTGATCTTAGATTTAGCCTTTCAGAGTTCAAGTTGTCATTGAACCAGGGTTTGGAGACGTTAATCGAAAAATTATTTTGTTGAAGGGAGCAAACAAATCAAGTACTTCCAATAATGAGGTATTGTAGAATTCTGTGAGGTCATGAATTTCATCCATGTTGGTCTGAAGAGTCAAGGTGTTGTTACAGTGGTTGAAAAAATCATTGGAGTTTATATCCCAGTGAATTATTTTCCATTATTGTGTTTTCTTCTGTTGCGCTCTCTTCTGAGTCACCCTTATATTGATGAGGATATGGATGGTGATGCTTTAATGGTCATTCCAATCACAGGGGCTAATGGACTAGCGATGATAAGATCCAAAGTCTCGCCCTTGTTATGATTCGGACTATCACAGAATTGGGTCAACTCAAGGTCTTATAAGAAATACTTCAGGCTATTTACTGCCTGGTATTTCGGGTCATTCCAGTGAAGGTTAAAATCTCTAAGGAAAGTCTGGGCTACTTGAGAGCTATTGTTAGTTGTGATGACCTCCATGATTTGTACGATCAACGTCAGATTATCACCAGGTGGGTGGTAGAAGGCATGTAGTTTACAACTAGGTTTATTATTGCTAGTGAAGTTGATGCATAGATATTAACATGCAGGTAAGTCGATTGATTCTGTCTGAGATACTGAGAGGGTGTTGGGAGAAAAACATGCTTTTCCCCCACCAGATTCCTTTGGTCTATCTAGTCGAATTATCTTGTGACTAAGGGGGACAAGTAGGTCTATGATAGGGTGATATGATCTGTTTAACTTTCTTATGTTCTTTCCTTATAACATAGTAGAATTCACTTATACCCAATTGGCATATTTAATTTACTTATACGGCTCTAGTAAAGTGCACTGCATGTGCCCAGGGCCTTTAACTTAAATGCTACTTGTAGACTTGCAGCACTGACTATGCTAACCACTTACATAGCCCTGTAAACATGTCTCAGGCCTGCCATTTCAGAGCCTGTGTGCAGTTTTAAATGCCATGTCTACCGAGCAATTTAAACCTCTTGCCAGGCCCAAACCTTCTTTTTTAAAACATGTAAGTCACCCCTAGGGTAGGCACTGAACGGCCCAGAGGGCAGGGTGCAATGTATTTAAAAAGCAGGACATGCATTTTTAAGTTTTACATGTCTTGGTAGAGAAAAAAACTCTTAAACTTGTATTTCCCTACTCCAATGCCTATCTGTCCCATAGGAAGATATTGGGATTACCGTATTACATTTTCTAAGTGTAAATTCCAATTGGGAAGAAATATAACACCCACGTCTGTTGACGTTGGAATCATAATTTAGAATCACAGCTTAGGGTGCAGTTGGATTTTAAATTGCAATCCTAAAAATGGTACTTGAAGAAAGTTGGCATTTGCTTGCTTTAGCCATTCGGTCCCTGCTATCTGTCTCTGATCTCATGTTTGGGGCGGGTGACAGTTGGACTTTGAGTAACCTCCTAGGCAGCCACACACAATGGGAGCTTAGGTGTGACTTGATGGGCCATCCTGATGGGATTGGAGGGAGGAGTTGGACCCAGCCTCACTTACACCTGAATAGGCTGTGTCCTGTCCCCACACAAAGGGCTACATAATCCCAAGTAGCGAGCCTGGAGCCAGGGCAGGAAGGGAGGACATCTGTGCACTTCAAATGCATCTCTTTGAAGTCTCCCCACTTCAAAGGTACCACTAGGTATAGTAACTGGAACTCAGATACCAACACTTCAGTCCACCTCTGGACCCTCTGCCAGGAAGGAGGACTGCTGTGCTGCTGAAAGGACTGTCACTCTGTTGGACTGCCACTCTGTAGGAGCTGCTGCCTTGCTGTGCCTACCTTCATCTTGCTGCCCTCTTCCCTGGAAAGGAAGAACTGGACCTGGAACCCATCTTGAACCCGGGACCCTAGAGGTACTCAAAGAGTTAGTCTACTGGCCTCCTCATCTGAGCCTCATGGACATAACAGGCTCCCCACAGCTCCTGTGCACATATTCAATGAGTTCTTGATCCCCAAGAGGTGCCTCTGAGGTCCCTGGGACTTTGGTGTGGCTCTGCAGCTCTTAAAGGTGAGATTTTGGGATCTTTGCCGAACCCATACAAGCCTGTTCGCTCCAAAAGCACATCGCTCGCACAGAGAATCAGTGTGATCTGCCACAAGTTTGTTTCTTTGACCAGCAAGCAGCGTCCACCACCAGCGATGCTCTCCTTGCTTCAGGCAAACTTGTTCAATGCAAACAAGACTCTTGGCAAAAAACTTGAGAAAGTAAATCATCAATAGGGATAATCTGGTGAAGGAGCAAGGTTTCGTGGAAATGAGACTTGCTCGAATGCAATCCACTCGTTAACTCACTAATGAAGTTATTAAGCGTGTTTCTTGAATAACTAATATGCACCATGTGAACACGCGGGTTAGTGAAGCTTGCTTATGTGTGTATTAATGTGGATAACAATGAAGACAGGCTAACACCGCTTTAAAAGGGGAACTGTTGTATGCATGTGTCAACTGCATCTACATAGTATGACGTATTAATGCTTGGAAGGGAAATTCTGCGCATGAGCAGTAGACACTGAAATGGAATCTTGAAGACTCGCATGCATGGCATCTGCTTACTTGAATCAAGAACAAGCTATTTTACTAATGCTAATGTGGGAAAAGTATTAATAAGTAAAGGGGATTAGAGTAGAGGTGTGTGGTATACAGTGCGACTACTTTATTTGTGAAATTAATACTTGTCTTTCTGACTTTATCACTAGTGCATATTTGGGCCTTTCTCGTATAATTGGATTAAGCTGAGTGATGCGAAGTCCATGCATGCCCACAGAGTGAAGCATGACTGCGCTATCGAAAGGGAGTCAAGATAGAGTGTTACAGAATTGGACAGGATGGTGAAGAGTTCAACGAAGCAGACTCTTATTCAGAATGTTATCACATTGTTTCAAAGTGAACTAAAAGACATATGAGAACTAAATTTATGAATCAAAATTAAGGAGATGGGTTTATGAACAATACTTGAACTGATTTTAATGACATGTAAGCATGGTGTGATGGAGCTTTACCTTTGCCTGACTAATCAGATTGAAACTTTAGTGGGCGGAGTATTCAGAACAAAAGGTATAATAAGAGGGTGCAGAAGAACAGAGTGGAGATGAACAATTGCTGAATGCAGATCTGAGAAGGCTGATGCTGGGAGAGATGCTGTGAGATGCTGATGAAGAGTCGAATGTAGAGCCTGAAGCAGAATTTTCTATCCTAATTTAATTGGGTTTGATCAGATGATCGCAGAGGAATCTCGAGGAGGAAGAGAGTGTCAGAGAGGGGTGCAACACAACCGTCAGTATTCTAGAGAGGTCATCTATCCTGTCCCAAAGTCTTTTTCTCCTGACATATCCCGGGGGACCCTTACCAGCCATTTGACCAGGTGGTTGGTCTTTCACACCATCCTTGGTAAATATTATTTTCTGTTATTTGCAAATGTTCTGATCTTTTCTCTCTATCCCCTTTCCGACATCAGTTGTTTGCACGAGTCAGAGATAAATCATTAATTGAATTTTTCTCTTCAATGAATGATGGTGACTGCACTGTATTGATACTGTTCACATTCATCATAATTTTAGATAACGATTTGGAAACTTATTGAGTCTGTGGAGATTTTACTTTAAGTTTAGAAAAGTTAGCTTATATTAATTATCACCATCAACTAGTTCAACTAATGGTCCATCGACCAGAGGAAAGAACGTGTTGATCTGTGTTGATCTGTGAAGCGTTAGTTAAGAAAATGAGCAGAGGTACTAAATAAACTAATCCTATACAGTTTTGTGAACATTTGATAAAACTTAAACCAACACCAGCGGTTTCAACCACTTGTGAGTTTATGGGCCCAGGTGAGTATATCGTTGTGGAGTATCTGTTGTTGGTAAACAGATGGATCACTGGGACTGTATCTGACATGAACTTTTTGATCTTTTGATTTGACCCAGTTTAGTGTGACCAGATATCCCCAGTTGGTGCTTTTTGCTTCTGAACGCTATATTGACGTGTATTCGTAAAAAATCATCACTCTGGTTCTACTGATTGGATTTTCATCATTTTGATCTCGTTTTGCCAATTAAATTAAGCTCTATTTTCTAACTTACTGTGGAATCTTTTTGAGTACAGTTTTCACTGAAGTGTTGCACAATTACTGTACACATTGCCTTCAAATTCAGCCTGAGTGCTCTGTGCCAAGCTATGAGAGGGTGTACACAGGTTCATTAGGGGATTGCTGGTGGCTTACCCTGACTAGGACTGTTGTCACTGCTTGACCAGGACTCACACCCCAGTCAATCAGGACCCCAGTTTCTAACAGGAATGAAAGGCAATTTTTATTATGTTTAGCTGGGTGAAGCTTTGCATGCATCATCCTGTTGACAAAAAGCAGCATGCTATTGCTGCAGCCAAAGTCTACTGTGAATTTTGAAGCTGGGTTTTCGTGCGAGAAGAAAGCAGATACAGTTTTTACCCACCTGGTAAATTCTGGTCTTTAAAAACCGAGCTAACCATAGTAAGGCAGAGAGAACTAAGGCATGCAAGCATCTGTCTTTGTATCAGTCCAAAGAAAGCAAATGGACTGTCAGAGCTATTTGCACCTGTCAACTTCAGCATATGGCAGACATGTTCTCTGTAAGAAAGTTTTTTAAGTGTTTTAATTACTTTCATTGCTTTTCCTTTCTTGAAGTCCTCCCCAGTTTGTCCAATTCGGCTACAATGTGGAAAAAGTATTCTCTCTTTGAGTGTTTTGCTTGGGCTGATATATTGCTCATTAGGGATCTTAATTTAGGTTGTTTGTCAAAATTTAGTTTGTACTTCTGCAGTCATTAAAGGTCATTTACTCGTGGCGGACGGTCTGCAAGTAGGGCGGAGGCCTGGTTTCTGTCATTATGGAAGAAGACCATCCTCTTCCTTCAGGGATCATCGCTGCTTGGAAGGAAACTGCTATTGTAAAGGAAGTTGCCACCTCAGTGAAGTTTGCCTAGTGGACCCTATTTTTAAATCCCGCTTGATAGCCCTTTTAATTTCAATGAACGAAACTCCAAAGTGTGAGTTTCTTTCATGAAAACAAAAACAATAAATAGTGTCACCCCCATTGTGTGCACGGAGCTTTCTCGGTGCGTATGGGCCACGGATTGCCTAATGGACTCCATCTTTAAATCATCCGCTTAATGAACTTTTTCTTTTTTTATTTTCATGAAAGAAACTCCAGACTGTGAGTTTGTTTCATGAAAACAAAAAATATCCACCCCTCTCCCATGTACAGTGAGTTTTTGCCATGCGTGTGGAACATTTTTCAATTTTCTCTGCCAGTGTGTCCAAAACCAGCGAGCTTTATTTTCTTAATTGCTCTTATATAACCAAGACAGGCCTGCCATTGACAAATGCCACATAATTAAACATTAGGCTTAAAAACATTGCATCATAACGCAAACATTTGCCCCTCTCTAAAAAGAGTCAGACTAGTAGGTAACATTAAAAAAAGAGAAGATCTTCATACATAATTGCTTACATTTGAGTGATATTCAATGCAAAATCACAAGCATGTAGTAAACCTATCTCAATTTCAAAATCTTGTTTCTCAAACACTGTTTTAACAGGTTAGAATTTTCTTTTTCAAAAAGTGGGTTAGTATAGGCCTTTGTGCGCCCCCTTTCAAGACCCAAAAAGAAGAACTCAAGACAAGTGTCATGCACTTTCAAGATGACCGAGCACCACTATTGGATGTGTTTTAATGCAGTTTCAAGTCGACCAGCTATAGCAAACCCAATAGCTCCAAATAGTAAGCATTGGGAAAGTGAGACTGATTGTCTTTGCCAATGTTAGCTTTTCTTTTGCTTCCACGCTTACAGAGTAAGAACTTCTTTCCTTTCTCCCTAACGTAGTACAGTCCCTAATGCCCATAAACGGACAGACCTCTTCAACGTCTGTTCTCCTGGTACACTCCCACTAGAACACTCAGGTCCACAACTGCCAGCCTTGTGAGAGTACCCAGATGTAAGAAGGCCAGGATGGGGGGAAGATCGTTCAGAGTAGCCGCAGCCAAGCTGTGGAACAGTCTGCCTGTCGATATTCGCCAAATCTCCCATCTCCTCCCCTTTAGGAAACGAATCAAAACATGGCTCTTTCCTCTACCCCTTTAAACCAGCTAGCCACAGTTCATTCCCCCCCGGCAATAAACCCCAGGAGTAGCTACTAGCGCCAGGATACCTGCCAGGTGACAGCCACGCTCTATAAATATTTTAAATAATAAAATAAAAATAAAATAATACACTATTCTTTCTTTTGCGTTTTTATCTTTTTGGGAGCTCAGTCATCTCTACCGGAAATACTGCACATAGAACTAAACATTGAACATAGTATGCTCAGTAATTGCCACTGACATTTCAATCTCTGGGGGAGATTGTGAATTTTCTAATACGACTGGCAGAATTGATTTCATAAGGTTACAATATAAGGCACATTTACATTGTGCCTGATATTGTAACACGTGTACCTAAGATAACATATGACCATTTAAATATCATGTGAGGCACCAGTCAAAAGTTCCACTGGGAATGTCACCACCAGTGGCCAGTTTTAAAGTGGTGATCCCTTCCTTTCCTAGCTCTTAGCTCTGCTTACTGTGCCAACCCCAAGATGGCAGATGAATGCCTCTCCAATCCTGTCACTTGTATGGCTAGGCGGTTCTTTTAAATAAAGGTAGATATAATTTAGCAATCAAATTTCTTCCATTAGTAAGAATCAATATGGTGCCTGGAGTTTACTTTTTCTCTTAAATGTGTAGGTTTGCATATCCCAGTATAGTTGCTAATCTTGAGTGGTGTAATTGGATTCTTAATAATTATGTGGGTCCTGTACCCTAGTTCATTGGTATTTTTTCAGAAATGTAAATTGTTGCAAGAAAAGGCAGGACATGCATCAGCAGCTGGGCCTGCATTCTGGCGGTGGCTACACTCAGCACCAGACAAATAGTACAAGCTTGGCAAAGATCCCAGCTATGTTGTTCCTTTCACCCATAATGGTTTTATTGTAAGCATGGGTGAATTTTGCGAATTCGCGATCCGCGAATTTGCGGATTTGCGAATTCGCGGTCCGCAAAATTCGCGAATTTGTGCGAATTTGTGGATTTTTGTTTTTTTGCGTGTTCGCGGGGGTTTTTGCGTGTTCGCGGGGTTTTTTGCGTGTTCGCAGGGCTTTTTGCGTCTTCGCGAGCTGCTTGCATAGCGAAGTTACCCATGCAGTCGTTTATGGGAGAGGGAGAGAGAGATAGATAGATAGATCGATAGATAGATAGATAAAAAGAGAGAGAAAGAGAGGGAGAAAGAGAACAAGAGAAAGAAAGAGAGGCCGGATCTCTGAAGGGCCAGATTCCTGAGTTGCCCCTACAGCTATTTATTATTAGCAAAATGCATATGAAAATTGTGCTGTAAATGTCTCTTTTAGTTTAACCCCTCCTGACAACTCAAAATGGGTGTATTTGCCATCCTCTCTAAGCATGGGCGAATTTTGCGAATCTGGCGTTCGCGAATTTTGCGAATTTGCGAACTAGCAATCCGCAAAATCCGCGAATTCTCGCGACTTTGCGGATTTTTTTTGTGTTCGCAAGGATTTCTGCCAGTTCGCAAGGATTTCTGACAGTTCGCGAGGGTTTTGTAACAGTTCGCAATTGCGAACTTACATGTCGGCTCGCAACGGTCACGATTATGTTGTTTCTACGTCTGGTTCATCATCACAGGTTCCCAGCACCCTCTGTTTCACCCCTGCCACCCTCTGTTTCACCCATGCCACCCTCTGGTACATCAATGCCTTATGCCACCCTCTGGTTCATCATCACTGTATATTATGGGGGGAAAAAGCAAGCACACCTGCCTGCTTCAACTGACATGAATTAATTTGGGGTTGATTTATTAATGTGTCACTGTTTTAAAATTCCAGTCTGGCACCTGCTTCCTTATCTGTAATTTGCTTTCTGTTGCAGTGCAATTTTTTTTTCCAGGACCTTTGTGGCCTACTTCTAGCTATTCTATGAGCCTGCTGTGAGGGTCAGAGCAGGGTCATACAATTGTTGCAACTAGCAACTGAACTCTGGAGGGACCCTTGTCAGGAAGCACTACAGGGAACGGTTACTAATGATGAGTTTGAACTTTTGAACCTGCTTTCACTTTTGCAAAACTCGTTTTTCTGCAGAACAGCATTACAGCAACTGTAATGCCCCACCAAGCTTATATGAGAAAGTTGATTTCTAATCCAAAAGTTATCCAAAGAAAATCAAAAGGCCTCAAATCCAAAAAAGTGCAGGCAAATGTCAACATGAGGAGTTATTCTGATAAAAATCATCATTTTCAGAAGGTCTATGCTGCTTGCTAGTAGATTTCTTGTGCAGAATTGCAATTTTTGTAATTTCGCGAGTGCGAGATTGTTGCTGCCCGCCGCACCTACATGTTCGCAATTGCGAACTTACACCGCAAAGAAATTGCGCGCGAATTTGCGGATTTTGCGGGAAATTCGCGAATCTCGCGGATTGCGAATTTACCGAAAATCCACAAAATCCGCAAGCGTAACGGATTTTCCGCCCATGCTTAATCCTCTCTCTTCTTCCTGTTTTTTATATCTGTAAGTGCTTCCTGGTGAGGTTTAATTCCTTGGACAGGTGCCTCGTTGCCTACTTGTAACTATTCTCTGACCCTGCTTCAAGGGTCAGAGCAGGGTCAGAGAATAGTTGCAAGTAGGCAACGAGGCGCCAGGAAGCAATTAGCAGCAGGTGTCCAAGTTGAAGTTAATTTGTTTGTAACCCTTTTGTAAAAGGTTACAAAAAAATTAGGTTCAACTTTTGCTCCTGCTTCTGTAACCCTTGCTTGGCTGAAAATTCGTCCCCGCTGATTCGCGGATTTTACCGTGATTTCGCAAGATTCGCGGATCGCGAAATCGCGGAAAATCCGCAAATTCGCCAGCGAAACGGATTTTACGCCCACCCTTACTTTATTGTACACTTATAGTTAAAAGGCAGCTATGTTGCCCAGCCCAAATGGAGCAATCCGAAAGACACCTAACAGAGACTGACTTGTAGACCATATAGTGATCCCATCTATTGTTGATATTTAAATTACCAGGACAATTTTACATAAAAGTGTGAGAAAATGTTAGTCTAGTACAGGTACATCAGGTAATCACACATGCTGTTGTTCATTGCAATTTACAATGTTTCCGTATTGCATAAAGCATGCATTGTGTACCTTTGTGCACCACTGTATATACTTTGATATAGCCAATTATCAGTCAATACATATAGCTCCCTTGATTATTTATTAGTACTGGGTTGCACTCTATCTTGGGCACCAGCAGGGAAGAACACCACCTAGCACATTCTGACAAACTCCCCAATATCGATATGATGTACCTGAGGTGCCCTCCATCTGTGTGCAAATAGGAGGCCTGGTTGCTTAGGATTTACCAATCACATGTGCAGACTGACTGTGGTTCTGAGCACATAGGCTGTTTTTATTAAGACAAATTCTTTTGTACAATTTTCCAAAAATCTTATGCCCACATTTTTTAACATTTATCAGAGAACAACTTTACCACAGCTTATTTACAGTACAATCAAGATATAATACTGAAACCATCACAAGGATTTATTTGGGTAGACTTATTACCTACTCATCGGCAGTACTTCATTGAACTGGGTACTCCAGCATCGTATTCAAAACATAGACCGTGCCAATTTATTTAATCACTATGCTCCACTATGGAGGAGCAAGACCAACTCTAACCTGACAACCATTACAGAGGCATCCTTGACAGGAACTCCTGAAATCCTTCTGAGAGATGTTCTAGGGAAACCAGCCAATTTCCTCCTTCCCAAAGGGCAATAGATGGAGCAGCTCAGCAAAGTGCTTCAAAACAGCTGTGTAAACTTCCTCTAAATCCCCTGGCACAGAGTCCATGTTGGGGTAAACACAAATTCCTAGTATGGAATATTTGACGTAGAATACCAAGTCCAGGTATATTCATGTCAATCCTGAACCTACCCCTCACATGTTTCCCATGGCTCACCTATCATTTGGCCTCCCCTTACAAAAGGCTGGAAAGGACTTAAGGTATCCAAAAAGAAATAGGAAAGGTTCACTCAATTGTAATGAAAAATCTGTTCTTTAAACTCTCTCATTGGGATGAGGAAACAAGACTCGGTCTCGGAGAGCCCGCTTTGTCCTTCATGGACCACTTCAATTATCTGTGTTCACAGACTATCCGGAATAAAAATTCTCAAACCTCTCAGGATAATGCCTTTTGAGTAATGGACAGTTCTTCTTGGACAGTTTTAAACTTCTGGTATTCACTGCCACTGTTAAGAGGTTGAGGCTGCTGGTTTACAGACTGATATGTAATAATATATTTCAGTTTTAACATGTGTTAGAAATTGGGTCTCTAGTTGGCAGAAGTATGCACCCTGCCCAAGTTGCGGCCACAATCCTTGTCAGGGTAAGCTAGATACACCCTAAAAGATAACTTCTGCTAAACACAGTAACACAATGAAAACACCACAAAATACTACAGAGCTTTAGAAAAACAGAGATGATTTTTATGATAAGATCAACAATTCAATATTTAGCAACAGAGTTATTAATTTCTATAGAGAAAAAAAAATTAGTGATTAGAAGCCAATAGCGCTAAGGGGCTACTTGAGGTCACGCTAGACTGGGGTAAATCCGAAGTTCAAGCTGACCATGATGGAGGGCAGGCCAGCTACAGGACTCAGGCAGGTCAAGCTGACAAGGTACCTTGGATGGAGAAAGCGTCAACTACAAAGACTCAATTTGAGGAGACAGGGAGGCTCCATGTCAATCCTGTGGATGGAGGCAAAGCATGAGAGCCAATCTACACAGTCGATGAAGGCTTTGTTGATGAACCTCTTTATGATGCAGGAACTGCTTTGTTGCCAAGCCACACTGTTTGTCAGAGTTGAGCTGTGCAGTCCGTCGAGGTGATGTCATCGATTCGATCCTGCATCGGTATTGAAGGGCAATGCATCAGTTCCATTTGGCACACAGTCATCCCTGTGTCAATTTCTATCGCTCTGGACAGCAGAAATCCCCTTTCAAGGATCCAGGATAGGATTGTCACCATTTGGCAAGGCAGGATTCACAGATGTCAGAGTACAGGTGCTGATGCAGAGGAAGGACGTATGTGATGGCCATGGGATTTCAGAACAAGGGGCAAGTCAGCATGCCCTTCGAATTACCTCGGGTTCAAGTGAGATGGGTGAGAGAAAGTTATAGCTAGAATTCGTTTTTATGACAACTTTGTTCCTAACTAAATACCCTTAATTGTCTTAGATATAGACAAATATTGACCAGACACTCTAACATAACATGATAAACAGAAAAGGCTTATGTTCATCAGTGTATTTATTTATTTTTTAAAACAGTTTCTTTTTTTTTGTTTTTTTCTCAAATTTTATAGAGTTGATATTAAAGTGGGTCAAAGTGGATCAAACAATAATTTAATTGTGTTTAGGAAATCCAAATAATTATTACTTATGAATAAATTCAAATACAGACATAATTGTATACAAATCTTCTGTGATAGACGAGAAACGTTGACTCAGGTAGTGCGGCAGATGTCTACAACGCGCGTTTCGGCAAACATGCCTTCATCAGATAGCCGTTCACTACTCAGCAACGGAATGATGGTTGATGATATACTGTGGTTTTCTGCTCAGTCGAGTTATCACAATAAATAAGGCAGATTCAACTATAAAAACATGGAGGTATTGTTCGGGAGGTTCAGTTTCATGAATTAAGTCCTCGAACTTCAGGTGGGGTTAACAAACCGTATATTGTGTTTTCTTTATAAACGGTAAAACCAGATACTCCTCCTAAATGAAGCAAGGCGGTCCCAGATCGATTAAGGAGCCAGCTTAAAGGATTATCCTAGTGAGTAGACTTCAAGCGATCAATGGCCGTTATCTGAATCTTAGATGTGTTTAGGTAGCTTGATGATTGCCGCCTAGCATCGCATGTTGAAAGCGCAATGGACCATTTCGAATTTGATTGATGGTATTTTCCTTATATAAAATGATTAATGATGTACGTAGCATCCCGTCTCCGTAGTGCTGGCTCCGGCTGGGTTGAACGAAAGGGGAGATGGGTCCAGTGCTAGTCCGAAGCAGGTCAGAAATAATCCGGCAGTTAGGCAGCTCGGCTAAGCAGAAAGAAGTACCTTCTGAGCAGCAGTGAGGCAGAGTGGCAATCCGTGTAGCACAACAATCTTTTCTCCTGGCAGTTTTCCAAAGGTTTAGTAGTGTATTGTATTGGTAGGGTCAGAGCCCCAGTACTTATACCCAGTTGTGCCTTTGAAGTGGGGGTGGCTTAAAAGTAGGCCCTTGAAGTGCGCATGTCCCTTTTAATCCTAGTCCTGTGTGCCAGGCTAAGGTAATCAATCCATTGTGTGGGACACAGGACACTGGCTATTCAGGTGTAAGTGTCAACTGCTCCTCCCGCCCAGGAAGAGCTATCAGAATGTAGATGTATGCAGATGAGTTCTCTGTCACAGCCACCCTTCCTGTGTTTGTGACTGTCTAGATGAAATGCACAAAGTGTAGCTGTTGCCTACCCCAGACGTGTATTTGGGAAATGCTGGAAGGCACACCGAGCAGTAAGAGCAGAGAAATATCCACTTTCTAAAAGTGGCAATTCTAAAACAGTAATGTGAAATCCAACTTTACCACTAAAGAGGGTTTATCAATACCATTCCAAAGATATGAAACATGATGCAACTAGTCCTTTACTATCAGGAATTAGAGATTAAAAGTACATTAAGAAATTCCCAATGCTAGTCTATAAAAGGGCTGGGCAACAAATCTTTACAGTTCAACAACTCTAAAACCGAGGTGCTGCACTGCTCGGCAGACCATATCCCTCGACCTTTACCACAAGATTTTTGGCCCTCTTCCTTTCAGGGCACGTTAGCGGCGGCAGACTCCGTTCGAAACCAGGGAGTGACGATGGAACCTAATTTACAACTGGATGGTTTCGTAAACAAAACAGTGTCCACCTGTATGGTGCTGCTGCGCACCCTGCGGAAGATCCTTCCCCTGCTCCCGGCCCATGCCAGACCAGAAGTAGCACGTAGCATCATCTTAAGCAGACTCAATTACTGCAACGCGCTGCTTCCGGATGCACCCGTCACCTTGTTGAGCAAACTGCAGCGGGTGCAGAATTTTGCCGCTAAGTTGGCACTCTCCCGCCGGCGCCTCAACTCTTCTTCAGCAGCACTCAAGGATCTTCATTGGCTGCCTATTTCGCAACGTGTTGAATTTAAAGCTCTGTGTTTGGTTTTTCGGGCTCTTCAAGGTCTGGGACCGATCTCTTTGCAGGAGTTGTTCTCCTGGTACACCCCTACTAGATCTCTTCGCTCCGCCTCAGCCTACCTAGTGGTAGTTCCAAAGATCCGGAGGATACGGATGGGTGGCCGTTCTTTTGGCTACACGGCATCCAGGCTATGGATGCACTGCCATTGTCTCTTAGAAGCTTAGGAGATATTTCCTCTTTTAAAAAGGGACTAAAAACTCACCTCTTCCCAAGGATACTGTAGTTGGCTGTTAAAGTAATGTTTGTGTTTCAGGCCTTGAAAGATCACAGCACCTGGATACCTGTTGGGTGACAGTTGCGCTTTACAAATGTGCCATACAATACAATACAATACAAGGAGCAGGCTCACAGTAGTAAAAAACAAATGTAACTGTTTGTCATTACCAGAACATGTAAACTTAAATGTATGTGTCCTACCTTTTAGACACAAAGCACCCTTCACTTAGGGCTACCTAGGGTCTACTCTAGGGGTGACATATGTGTAATAAAGGGGATTTTAAGGCTTGGCAATTGTTTTAAATGCCAAGTTGAAGTGGTAGTAAACTGCACTCACAGGCCTTGCAATGCCAGACCTGAGACAGGTTGAAAAGGCTACTTGTGTGGGTGGCACAGCCACTGTTGGAGGCCCACTAGTAGCATTTAGATTAGAGGCCCTCGGTATATGATATACCATGTTATAATGGACTTATACTTAAACTAAATATGCCAATCAGGTATACACCAGTGTAACCATGTTTAGGGCAGAAGCACAAGCACTTTAGTACTGGTCAGCAGAGGTAAAGTGCTTGGAGTCCTAAGTCCAACAGAAAGATTCAGCACAAAATGGAGGTAAGAAGGCAACATGCCACTTTCTTGACTTGTGGCACTGACAATGTGCTCCAATGAAATGGCAGATTGTGTGCTTGATTTCACAATGATATCTTAATGTAGGCGTCAACCACCTTGGAAGGGGTGCCAGGGCACTGCAGAGGTACTAATGAGTAGTAGTCAGCATGGTTTTGAACTTTCCCTTGAGGGTGCTTGATTGTGTGATTGTTCTCTTGTAACCATAGCCCTCCAATATTCAATGTGAGGAGGCATCTTGCCCTTAGGATGGCCACTGGTGGTCAATAAGGATTGATGATCCATCACAAGCATGAAAATATTTTCTTTAAAAAAATGTGGTAATGTTTACAAGCCCATCCACTGCTACATTTTCATTCTCAGGTTGCGACTAAGCATGTTCAGTTTAGGATAAACGTCTGCTTGCATATACCACAATATGTCGTAGAGCATTTGTTTGTCACCTGTGCTGTGCTAGGATTGCACCAAACCTGAATAGGCTAGCATCAACAACAACCTCATTATGAAGCTTTGGATCAAAGTATACCATTTCAGTCACCTTTTCAATAGCTTGTTTGATTTCTTGAAGCTGTGCTTGCATTCATGTGACCAATGAAATGAAACATTCTTTACCAACAAGCCTCTCAGCCGAGAACTTATTTTGGCAGAATCTTGTATTGGTCTAGACAGTATTTGCCATGCCAAAGAATGAACGTAACATCGAAACATCTTGTGGGAGCCTCGCTGCTGACAACGCCTGCACTTTTGCTTGGTCGGGTGTTATACCCTCATCAGCAAAGATATGGCTAAAGAATTTGAGCTTTGTCTAATGGAACTCGCATTTCTCAGCATTGAAAGTTAAACCTGCATCAATCAGTAAATGACAAACTTGAGCAATAGCTTTATTGTGCTTCTTCTGCGTGGTACCGTATTCAAAATATCTCATCACTATAATTGGAAGCATTCATGACAGGCTGTTTGATACGTCAAATGACATCTTGAAAAAGCTCTGCAGCGGATGACACATCGAAACTCTGTATTTTATATTATTAAAGACAAATATGTGAAGAAAAGATTGTAATGTACTTGAAATTCTCTTTGAGTTCCAACTGATGATATCCTTTATTCAAATCAAGATGAGAGAAGACCTTTGTCCATAGTATTGAGCAACCATTTACTTTTAGTGTAATGTTCGGACCATGTTTGAATGACTGGTATTTTTTCATGTCGAATTTTCTTAGACTTGAATTTTTCTTCACATGTTGCCAGTCCAACATGCGCACATTTTTCTGAAGTTAACATCAACATTGCACAACCATCTTCTTCACTTTCAGTTGATATTGATTGTGAAAAACTTTGTGACGATGATTTAGATGACCAACTTCATTTGGTGTAGAATTACCTCAACTAGTGTTGTTGTTTAACATTGTGGACATCCATTGAGCGTTGCTACTGGAACATTAAGGTGGGCATTTTGTCAATCTGCCATGATGCACTTTTTTTTTTCCTTCACTTTGCAAACCATTATAGAATGGTTCTCCTTCCCACAGCGTTTGCAAATCTGTCATATGGCAGAACATTTACCCTTGTGTGGGAATGAAAATCCACACCTGAAGCACCATTTTCTTTCACTTTGTATCCTTCTGCCATGTGCTTTTGTTTACTCTTAATGTTAATGACTGACTCACTCTGGGGACCTTATGCTCCATGTCAGCAGCTTGTCGATCAGCACACTCTTTAGCTATGGCAGTGATAAGAACTCACTCCAGACTAAGAGTTTCTCCCAGGATTTGTCATCTGAACGAATTTGACAGGCATCCGTCAATCACTCTGAGCCATATTGCTTCCCCATAATTAAACTAATTGAACTTACAGTGCTTGAGGAGCGTATTCAGTCTCTCAACAATTTTGTTGATGATTTATCCATTTTATATTGTATTCTACATTTGGCATTGGATTAAACTTGAGATTCAATGCAACTTTGATTTGAATGTGTGTAATTTTGTCAGCTCGCTGCATTTTCTTTATGCCTTCTTTTACACCTTCACTAGCAAGATTGTTAAGGTATTTGGTAATATTCTTGCTATCTGTTTCTTCTAGCGCATAAATGAAATCATCAAATATCGATATCCAAGCAGTCTAGCTGTCTCCAATATTCTGCTTTTTGGCGGTATTGAATGGTGGTGGTGGGTTCAAGAAGGCAGCAGAATTATAACCGTTTTTGGAATCTATGGTGTGGAAAGTAGTGTTTTTTCCGACGCTGCTTGGTGATCTTGTTAATGCAAATCATCTCTGAGACCCTGCGATGTGGTAGCCTCTGTGGCATCTTTAACAATCACTGAAAACATGGCCTCTTTCTTGGTCTCCATTGCTAAACAGTCTTTCACTGTTCCGAATGTCGCTCTCAGCTTTCAGTCTTTGGAGACCTATGAAGTTGTCCTGAACCCCACTCGGCAGCTTTGTTGGAGTGCCGTTTCATGTATGGATGGATCCACAAGCACAACCCTGGGCACTTCCTCCTGGGCCACCTCACCCAATGCTGTTGTATGATGACTCTCTTTAATCATGCTGGTAAGCAAATGACATTTTCTTGTATCTGGATCTCTTTGCTTTTAGGCATCTTTTTCTACTGTCTGATACCTGAATGATCTCTGCCTCATACTGCTTCTGATCACAGCGTTTTCTTGCAACATGCTGTCACTATTTGCTGCTCTTTTAAAACTTGGTTTTATCTGCCATTAACATCATCATTCCATATGTTGTATAGCCTTAGGTTCTATAGTAGAGTAGTACCAGGACTAGCAGGTTCTTGGTCAACAATGTGTAGACTTCTCAGTGAAGCTTTCATTATCTTCAAATGCATCACACTGGCTGGAGTTGTGCTTTGATGCCACACACAGCAAACGTTGGTTCTGCACTTCGAGTGAGGCACATGTGGCACGCACAGGCAGTTTCCTGGACCAGGGCAAACTCTCTGGGAGAGCACTGTCAATCTTTGGGTTATTTATCCCATATCTTGTCACCAGTTGTAGTGTCGTCCCCAGCTTAGGCACCCGCCAGTATCTACGCCAAACATAGAGTTTTAGTATTACATGTCTTTGTTCATTTGCATTTAACCGCACACTCAACATTCTAAACCTGCATTCACTTCACCACGATCTAACACTTACATCACAGTTCTATGGAGTCCATCAGCAGGCATCGGGAATCCATCATTGCTAACTCACACAACACTGCAACCTACAAGAGGGCACATGACCAGGGAGACAACAATAATTTGTCCCGCAATCTGCTATATGAAATTTTAATGCTTTAACCACCAGGCTTTGATAACATTTGTTGAAGGGAAAAATGCCGGGAGTGCAATAAATTGAAGCTGGAACTCCTTTACACCCAAACGCCAACCACAAAAACAAGACACAGTTGAAAAAATGAGTTACTCTCTCCGGGCTGCTGGACTTCCTACCTTGAACCCCAATTCCTCACCGTCATAAAATATGTGGTGTGCTGCACACGAACCCAGCATGAAACATATGGCAAGCCAAAGAAGAACCTGCACCCTTCAGCAGTACAGCATGCATAATTTCCATCCATGTGGCAACCACACATTGGAGCCTCCTTCTGAAGATGGAGAGTCACACAGAGGAGTCTGGAAACTGCATCAAATGGGGAAGCAATCTCAACTGGTAGGAGACAAAAATCCATCATTTTTTTGCTCATCACGCCACCCTAGTTTGGAACCAGCCATATGCAGATCAGTCTTGACCCTTCTCCACATGGAAACAGTCCAGCCCGAACTGCCAGGCCAGGTCCTACCAAACTCAATCCGCCTGTGTCCTCCTTCACTATTTGGGATGCATGTCATTATCCATTGTGTGCAGTGGAAAATGCATCAGGTAACGTATTGCAATTTTTTTTGGTAGGGTCTCAATGAAGTGGCGTACCCATTGTCAATTATACCATGTTGTCTACAGGGCATCTTCAAAATTAGTAACTATAAAAGTTAGTACAGGAGCTGCAGACAGCTCAGCATAGAAAAAAGGAGCCACCGTTGTGGCTCCATGTTTCCGAGCTCCATGTTTCTGAGCTCCATGTTTCTGAGCTCCGTGTTTCCGAGCTCTGTGTTTCCAAGCTCCGTGTTTCCGAGCTCCATGTTTCCGAGCTCTGTGTTTCAGAGCTCCATGTTTCCGAGCTCCATGTTTCCGAGCTCCGTGTTTCTAAGCTCTGTGCTTCCGAGCTTTATGTTTCCAAGCTCTATGGGGCAGAAATATGATGCCCTTGCACCTCTTTGCGCCGCAATTGCGTCACTTTATTTGATGCAACAGCGGCGCCCTATTTACAACGTGACGCATCTAGGAGATGCGTCACGTTGTAAAGCCCTGCGCCATAAGGAGGCGTTCCTGCGCAGGGGGGGGGGCATTACTGCGCAGGAACGCCTCCTGAAAGTGGCTGAGTGAAATCTACGAGATTTCACTCAGTCACTTTCAGGCCAATGCTGCGTCAAAACCCTGCGCCTGCTTGAAGCAGGCGTAGGTCTTGACGCAGCATTGTGAAGATGGGGCACCCCCGAGCCTTGCTGGAGCTGCGTCGGCTTGCGACGCAACTCCAGCAATGCGCCACCTTTCCAGCACAGATGCGTCACGCATCTGTGCCGTTTTTGCACCATGGTGCGCCGCATTATAAATGCGGCGCACCATGGGTGGCGGAGCTGTGGCCCACTGTGCCGCACATTAACTGGCGCATCCCTGGGGATGCGCCAGTTAACATAAATCTGCCCCTATGTTTCCAAGCTCCATGTTTCCGAACTCCATGTTTCTGAATTCCATGTTTCTGAATTCCGTGCTCCTGAGCTCTGTGTTTCTGAGCTCTGTGTTTTTAAGCTCTCTATTTCTGAGCTCCATGTTTCCGAGCTCCGTGTTTCCGAGCTCTGTATTTCCGAGCTCCGTGTTTCCAAGCTCCGTGTTTCCAAGCTCCATGTTTCCGAACTCCATGTTTCTGAGCCCCGTGTTTCCGAGCTCCGTGTTTCTGAGCTCCATGTTTCCGAGCTCCATCTTGTTCTGTTCTCGATTTAGAACCTCGTTATGAGTGCGCCTTGCAATCCTGATGAGCTCAGTAGCAGAAATTACGAGACCCGTTTGGATTAGGTGGGGGAAACATACAGGAGCCAGAGTGGAAATGTATGTTATACCACAAAATCCCAGGATAGTGAGCATTCCTGCTCCCCTGCAGTTAACGATGACGCTGATATCAGCAATTGTGGTGGGAAAGGGGGTGGAAGTATTATGCTGAATCCACCCGTTTAGAATCCCACCCTTACTGTGTGAAATATAGACCATGCAATCATCATCTTTTCTGTGCCTGCACACATGTTCAGAATAAGTCGTAGTTGTTTTTGGACGCCCAAGTCACATTGATCATGGCACACTTTACACTCGGTTTTTTGTCATGCCAGCTTCCTTCATTTAGTTTCACTAAAATGTTTATTTCAGAGACGGCATGCTCCATGCCTGATAAGCGTTCCCTCCCACCCCGCCCCTTCTATTTACCGCCAGTTGTTAGCGGCAACCAACGCTGGTTTGTTTTCTCTCTGAAGAGGTAACATCGAGCCGTATATCTGTCTCTCGCCGATGATCCTAATCTGCTCAGTCACTGTGCAAAAATGTGCTAATTGCTTTCCCGAACATTCCCGCATGTTAGAGTCGCAGGCGGTGCTGCATTCTGCCTTACATGACAGCCTGTGTGCTGTAAATTGGACATGAGCGACTGGGAGATAATCTAAAGCGTGAACCTAGCGCAGGAAACCGTGCAAGCCTGTGCATACCGGGCCTCCACGTGTTTACCTGTCATCATGGAGATCCAATCTCAAGCACCAACCGAGATAGATTAGATTAAAAACCTTATTAACCCTTTTTAATAATTTCATGTATGAGACAATGCATTAACTAACTTTGCGAAGACACATTAAATAATACATAGTCTTACAGAGTGTCCATAAACCTTTTAAAATTGAAAAATAATGTATAACATGATTATCAAACCATTTATTCCTTCCAGATGTTGTTGTATTCATGCTACATGCCCCTATGTGTGTTATCTTTCTGTCTTGTTATATTGCTCAATGGATTGAAGGGCTAAAGACAAAATATTGAAGCAAGTTTGTCTACCCCCATGACACCATGCATTATTCACTGTTCTTGTGAATTGAGGCACTTAAAGTAAAAATCAGACTTCCAACTAATAGATATGGCAGCTTAGAGGATTTTAGCATAAAATCACAGAGTAAACAAGAACAGCAAATGAGGCCTGCCTTGCTCCAGGTGCAATGTGTTCTAATTTAATGGTATTCATATAGTGCTTTCCACTTGCAAGGCTTGAAAGGCATCTCTGGGTGTTCCATTAGTACAATCATATGGTGCTTCATGGCCGTGGTCAGGTCATGAAGGGTTGCTGATGTATTGGGCTCCTGGGTGCCCTTCGGAGTGCACGGTTGAAAGGTAGCTCTTTGTGGTTTGGCTTACATGGGATAGCTGTGTGAGGTATGACGTGGCGGGTACACAGGGTGCTGAGTGTTACTGTGGCTGAGCATACACATGGGTGTTGCGGGATTGGAAGAAATAGTTTCAGTCACACATGCAGTTACCTTACCAGGTTTTGGGTGGGCAGAATAATAAATACAAACTGGCATTGATATGCATCAGTGAGGTCCAGTGGCATTAGAAGACAGTACTAGTTGGGTGTATTCCTAAACTAGCAGAGATTGGAGGCACTGTCAATCAAAATTGCAGTATTATTTAGTGTCTACCTAGATGCAAAAGGAGAGCAAAGAATGGGAGGCACTGCTCAAGTACTTTTTAGTATTCTATGGTGCGAAGTGAGCTAAAAAACAATGATGGATTCAACCCAGATCTGTGACTGGGGGTGAGTGTCTGAAAAGTTTCAGTGCTCCGTTCATCATCTCCTTTTGTTTGCTTTGTTCACCCTAAATTGGCAGGGTATGCCCAGACAGGGGTCCCTTGCTCACTTTGCCACAGGATTCAAGATAGCCTGGCTGATGAGGTATGTTACCCCAAAACCGGTCTCAGAATGCTTGTTTCCGGTCCAGAGAAAACCTGGCTTGGCAGTTCGGGCTGGACTATTCCCATGAGGAACAGGGGCAAGACTGATTTGCACATGGCTGGGAAACAACTGGGGTGGCAAAGTGAGCTAAAGAAAGAGGATGGATTCAACCCAGATCGGTGACTGGGGGTGAGTGTCCGAAAAGTATCAATGCTCCGTCCATCGTCTCCTTATGTTTGCTTACATAGGAGCAAGCTATTGAAGGCACAGTTAAATAAGCAGGTAGTAATGCACCAATTACTTACTGGTAATTGCATTGCTCTGAGTCCTCTTCCTTCACTTCCATTCATTACAAAATAAGACTATCCTGCCTCACCAGACATCAATTACCATGCATAACTAAAATAAAAGACCCTCCCCTCCTACTGTTCATTTAACAATCCATGACTCAATCCAACTCCGGTTGGCCTGGAACAATTGAGAGTGTGGGAAGGTATGTAATGAAGAGAAACACAGAAAGAGGATTTAGAGTAATGCAATTACTGGTAAGTAACTGGAGCATTACCTTATCGCCCCCACCCTCCTTGCTTCCCTTCATTACATGAGATCTACAAGGCAGTCACAAAACAACCAACGGTTTAATGTGAGAAATCACATGCATAATGCATTGAATTCAAAATCAAAGAAAGAGAAGAACACTATTATTACTTCACAGTAGAATCAACCTTAGAACCAAATACATCAGAAAGTTCAATCTCCTCCACACTTCTATAGTGAGAGCTACATGTCAAAGGAGAAGACCAGATGGCCACTCTGCTGTTTTCAGCTATGGAAGACCATTGAAGCTCAGCACATGAGGTTGAAATAGATCAAGTAGACCTCCTTTTACCCCTTAAAGGTGAACCCTGACCAACAGCCTCATAGGCCATGTACCTCAAATCCCTAACCTTTTAACTCAAATGAGAAGTAGATGCTTTTAAACCCTTCTTCAATGGGATCCAAAATTAGAAAACAAATAATCAGAAAGTCTAAAGGGAGCTACTCTGTCCAAATATATCAGAAGTGCTCTCCTAACATCCAGTTGATGTAGCATAACTTCATCCTCTGAAGCAGGATAACTAGAAAAATGAAGGTAAAATCAACTCCTGATCCCTGTGAAAGGGCGTATTGATCTTGGGAACGAAGGACAGAAGAGATTTTAAAATAACTGGAACCCCAAATTTTCTGCAATAAGGATGCTTAAAAGATAAAGCTTACAATTCTCCCAATCGCCTAGCTGAAGTCACTGCTACCAAGGAAACAATCTTAAGAGTCAAGGTTCTGATATCTATGCTTTCTAGAGTTTCAAAGGGAGGACCCAACAAAGCTTATAGAACCAATGAAAGATCCCTAGAAGGGAACTGCTTCCTAGGTGAAGGAAGAATATTAGACCCTTATAAAGACGACAAAATTAACATTCCTTTTTGCAAGAGCTTCTGGAATCTTTAATTGCTGCCCCCTGAAGGATGAGGGAAGCCATCTTCAGACAGTAGGCAGTCAAAATATCGAATTGTTAATATAGAAAGTACAATAATATCGAAGTAGTAATATCGAAGGTAAGTAATATCGAATGTAAGTAATATCGAAGGTAAGTAACATCGATTTTGTTAATATCTATGTAAGTAATATCGATGTTACTAATATCTATGTCAGTAATATCGATGGTACTAATATCTATGTTAGTAATATCGATGTTACTAATATCGATTTTTATATGATTTTTATGTATATTATCTATTTAATATGTATTTTAAAAAAAAATGTAATTTAAGTAAATTTTGTATTTTAGTACCGTAGCGGGTTGTGGGTTTATAGGAGAATAGGGTGGGAAGTAATTTAATTATACTAAATTAATTATTCATGTATTAGGAATTATAAATCAATAATTAATAGGTAATTAATTTTAATTAATTAGTAATTTATTTTAATTAATTGATTAATTGATAATTTTGTTCTGTAGCGGGTTATGGGTTTACAGGGGAATAGGGTGGGAAGTAAATTAATTATAGTAAATTAATTAGTAATTTATTAAGAATTATGAATTAACTATTAATTAATAGGTAATTAATTTCCATTAATTAATAATTTATTTTAATGAATTGATTAATTGATAATTCTCTTCTGTAGCAGGTTATGGGTTTACAGGAGAATAGAGAGGGAAGTAATTTAATTATAGTAAATTCATTAGTAATTTATTAGGAATTATAAATTAATTATCAATTATTGGGTAATTAATTTTGATTAATTAGTAATTTATTTTAATTAATTGATTAATTGATAATAATGTTCTGTAGCGGGTTATGGGTTTATAGGGGAATAGGGTGGGAAGAAATTTTAATGTAATTAAGTAATATTTGTTTTATTAATTGTTTTTGGTAATTATATTATTGTTACCTAATTAATTGGTAATTCATTTTTATTAATTTATTATTGGATAATTATGTTAAGTGTATTATTTTATTATTGGTGTTTGTTGTGTGCTCATAGGGGAATAGTGTGTAAAGTAATTGATATGTAATTAAGTAGTTATTAAATTTATATTTGTATATTGGTAATTAATTTATTGGATAATATTTATTAATTGGTAATTCTTTTTTAAATAATTATTTATAGGTATTTGTAAATAGTTTAGATTTATTTAGTAAATAATATTTTTAATATTTAAAAATATAAATTTATTTATAAGTATGTTATTTTTAATGTCTACGCTATCCAACACTTTCCCTACTGTTGCACTCTCGGAGTTGGAATAGTAATTTTTACCCCTACGCTAGCCAACACATTCCCTACTGTTGCACTATCTGGAGTTTGAATAGTAATTTTTACCTCTACGCTATCCAACGCTTTCCCTACTGTTGCACTCTCTGGAGTGGGAATAGTAATTTTTACCCCTGGGCTATCCAACGCTTTCCCTACTGTTTCATTCTCTGGAGTTGGAATAGTAATTTTTACCCCTACGCTATCCAACACTTTCCCTACTGCTGCACTCTCTGGAGTGGTAATAGTAATTTTTACCCCTACGCTATCCAACATTTTCCTTACTGTATTTTTTTGGGGAGTTGGAATAGTATTTTATTTCCTCTGTTATTTAATATTTTTAGTTTTGTTTTACTTAATGTAGTATATAATTAATTTTAGAAATATTAAAAGTAAATTAGTTTTTTAAAAATGTGTTTTGTATAATTATTAAATATTTATTTATGTTATTATTTTATTTTTATAGTTGAATTTGTAATTTATATTTTTAATTATTTATAAGTTATTACAATAGTTATTAAAATTGATTATTAAGTAAGTATATATATTATCTATTATATGTATTTGTTTAATATTTTTTAAAATAAATTATGTATATTACTTATTAATTTTAAATACCATCTATATATTTTTTTCGATATTTTTGTACTTACCTTGTTGTAGAGAGGATGTCGATATTGTTGACATCGATATTTTTGTTGCAATATTTTTGTATCTCGATATTCTGACTTTGGATATTCTGTCATAGATCCATCTTCAGACACAGAGAAGCCCCACCCTGAAGGAAAGCTATAACATCAAACAAATCTGTGGATGTGGGATCTAGTTCTTTGGTCTGACACCACTTCCTAAAGGATCAGCAGTACCTTAAGTATGACCTAATAGTTTTAGATCATCTAGACGCCTGAAGAGTATAAGTCAGACTCACTGGAACCACCTATTCAATAATCCTAGCATTTCAACATCCAGGCCACTAGTTTAATCCTGGATAGAGTTTCACTGGGTCTTCACTGGGAATTGAAGTGGGGAGGGGTTCAGAGGCAATCTCCACTCCTCTGACTGTCTCATCTTCATTAAAAGAGGATACTAGGAGGAGCGAGGTGATGCAGGCACTATCAAAATCACCAAGTTCTCTTCTTCCTCCCCTGAGCAGAAATTTGAGAATGAGAGGGGAGGTAGGAATAGCAAAAAGATGTCCTTGTGGTCATCTGCATGAGAGAGGGTCCACAGCCCAGGCATGATCCTCCTTGACCCTGTAACCAAACCTCCACACTTTGGCATTGAGAAAGGTTGCAAAAAGATCTATCAATGGATTTCCCCATCTGAACGATATCTCCACAAATATCCTCTGATGGAGACAAAAATTCACTGAGGATGGAATGTCCCTACTTAGACTGTCCGCTAGAGTATTGGCTGTTTTCATAGAAATGGATCACTGAGGTAGTAATGTATATTGTTCTTGCACCAGAGCGAAAGAGGAGCAAAGCATTGGAGACACTAATAAACCACTTTGATTTTTTATGTAGTTCTTACCCAAGAGTGACAGGGGAGCAACTAATTGGAGACACTATTAAATCAACAGGTAGCAATAGCTACCAAAGAGCTACTCAAAAGTGGCACTTTCAAGTTACCATGGAGTATATGCGTAATTGCCCATGTACAACAATGAAGGAAGCCATTGGAGGCAATAGTGAACCACTATGTCATAATATATGGTGTTTACTCAGGAGTGACAGAAAGTAACCTAATGGAGGCTCTATTAAATGGTTATATATCAGAATATCAACTTCAAAAATATCTACTTCGAAAAACATTGACCCCAGAAAATCAGCTATTATTATATTGTCTAGGTAAGTATTTATAAGTAAGCGCACAATTTCAATTTGTTAATCTACATCCATGCGCCCTGAAGAAATGTATAGCATCAAGGTACTTAGCTGTGGGGCAAATAATGAAAAATCTGTAACTATCTATCATGACCTATCTTGACAATATAGTGGTATTCGATATTCTGAAATCAATACTTTTTTACGTCAGTATAAAAATCTCAGTGTTTTTGTAGTACACACTGTTAAGCCATCTCACATTGTGGTAATCTATCCCCAGTTCCATGTATTAATGACATTAGATTCAGCAACAGACTCCTTTGTAGCCCACATCTCCTACCCTCTATAGAATGTGCTGTTATATGGCCTTGCAAACGCTAATACATAAGATAAGATCTCAGGACATCTGATTCTTCTCTGAAAAATTCCTGATATTTATCTTTCATGCTTGTTTAGATAAACTTTGTAGTGATGGAGCAAGATTTAATACGTAAAGAAACTTGCTTGAACTCAGCCCTCTCGAAATCACATGTAACTTATTAATCAACATGTTAATAATTGCACCAAACAACATTTATAGTATCTAGAAGCTCGCCTGTGTGCTTTGACTAACAGTAATCCGAGTGTCTAAAAATGGCCACCGAAAATGCGGGAACTTTCCTGTGCATAGGTCTGCCACATCTACGTGTTGTGATTTCTTTCGCTTTTGGTGGGAACTCTTTGCATCTACGCACTAGTATTAAATATGGCCGCTTCATGTCTCACACATTTATGCACTTGCTGCTGCTTGAACTAAACATTGTTCATTCTGCTTAACTATTAATGATATAGGTAAAATAAAGTAACAGGAATAGAGTAGTAATAAGTGGTAAACAGTGCATTCATTTATTCTCGTGTTATAATGTGTCTTTCTTTGAGTTTATCATTAGCTTGCATTTGGGACTGAAGAGTAACTTGTAACGCCATTTTGAAAACTGCAACACGCATGAGTCAAAGTATGAAGAGTCCTGTAGCAGTGGCATTGAATTAATGCCAATGACAGTCTTGCCTGTGATGCGCTTGGGAACCTGACCCCATGAACTTCCAAGAGGAAGACACTATAATATTGTGTTATACTTTGTATATCATATTGCTACAATAATGCTGAGTGGAATAAAATCATGGGAAAGTAAATTATGGGGGGGAAATTTGATCCACGTTATTGAACGGAAATGATATCATACTGGTATGGTGTGATGACCTCTCCTTGCCTTTCTGACAAATCAAATCCACTGGGGGGATGTACATTGCCCTGGAAAATGGTATAACTAATGTATGCTTAGCTAGTTAGATTGTCCGACTTGTCACAGACCTTTCACTGACCCAACGTATGCTGAAGGAGATCGAGAGCAGAGGTGCTAGTCGAGCACTCTGTCAGAAGAATTGGGAATTGCCGAGAGAGAAGAATCGATGACCAGTCGGGGTCCGAGTGTTAGCCGCAGAGAGAGAGGGGTGTGACGCTGGCGTTGCACTTAGCTGAGGTCCTGTCCTGATCTGCACCTATCCTGTCCTGATCTGCACCTTTCCTGTCCTCATCTGCACCTGTCCTGTCCTCATCTGCACCTGTTTCATCCTGTTGGCACCAGATTTGTCAGGAGCCCTGTTTCTTTGCCCCAGCCCATGGCCAAGGTTGGTCTTCATACCAATCTAGGTAAATATAAACTGTGTGGTATGTCATTGTACTGTTTCTCTTTCTCACCCTTCCCAGGTATCAATGTCTTAAAGAAATTTTGCGATATTCCTCCAAATTATTTATTTAATTATATTCTTTCTTGAAAAGGCTTTAACTGCACTTGAATAGACTCTGACATTTAAGACTTTGCATAGATAAAGTGTTTAAAACTTTCCCGACTTTGTGGTTATTTTAGGATGGTAAATATTAATCACTACCTATTATGCTAACTCCCTTTGATCCCTTAGGACTTAATGCACAGGTGACAAGGATTGATATGTCAAAGGTGTAAATCAAAAGTCCTAAAGAGAAATAAAATCCTGATAGGCAGTATAAGGTAAAGCAGGATTGCCACCGCCCCCATCGAACAGGCTCCTGTCTGCCTCCAGGCTTCTAAACTTGAGCAGTGGCTAGAATCAGCCAGTGACAAGGTCGCCCCTTTTAAGAAAACTAATCTCAAACGTCCTCACGATGCCCAACGCTGGTTTTCCGACGACCTAAAAGGAAAAAAACTGGCACTCAGACAAGCAGAGCGCCGATGGCGACAAGCCTATTCACCGAAGGAGAGAGTAGTGTATGTAGCCCTGCTAAAGAATTATAAAGACTCCATCCTTCAAACCAAAACTGCTTATTTCTCTTAAAAAAACTCTAAATCATCCACGAAAACCAAAGATATCTTCGCAATAGTTGATGGGCTTGCGCTGCCGACAGGGTGATCGCTAAATCCGCCCCGTCACAAACACTATGTGACTCTTTGAATTCATTTTTCATCGACAAAATTACCTCTATTAAGAACAATATCCCTACCCCTACTGCCCCCTCCATTTCCCCTACACCTTGCATAAACCCTTTTATGCTCAACTAAATTCCCCCGATCTCTAGAGAAAGGTCGGATCTGGATCCCCTAATGACTTTTGCCCCCCCCCCACCATTCTGAAAGAGGCCTTTCTTGCATGCCCTGAACCACCACTTTTACTTCTCAACAACTCCCTCACACTGGGCATTGTCACGGACACCTTTAAAAGTGCCGTAATCATCCCAATATTGAAAAAACCCAATGCCGATCCTTCGATGCTGAGTAATTTTTGCCCTCTGTACCTGCTCCCTTATCTTAGCAAGATACTAGAGGCTCATGTTACAAACTGCCTCAGCTCATTTATTGAGCATTCCCAGTTTCTTCAGGCAGCACACTACATGGAGTCAGTCAATCTCGCAGTCATGGATGAGCTCAGGAGAGGAAAAGATAAAAACATCACACAGGCCCTGGTGCTGTTAGATCTCTCGGCTGCCTTTGACATGGTCGATCATGAACTTCTGATCGACCGTGTCATTAATGCCAGCATCCAGGGTCTGGCCCTCAAATGGATCTCCTCCTTTCTACATAAGCGCTTCCAGGCTGTCCGTCTGGCTAATTTCTCAGCAGAGAAAACTCTACTGACCTGTGGGGTCTCCCAGGGCTCTGCTTTATCGCCCCTCCTTTTCAATCTATATATGCAACCCTTGACTACGTCTCTACGGAACAGCCCTGCCATAACTTTCAACTGTGCCAATGACCTCCAGCTGGTGTTCAATATTTATTCTTCGAATACTTCAGTTATCAATTTTCAATCGACTATGACCTCCACCAGTGAATGGATGTACACCAACCAATTAAAACTTAGGGGGTCATTAGGATCGCGGACGGACTTGAGTCCGTCCGCGACCCCTGAGTAGGAGGGAACGTCCGCATGGGCTGCGGTGTTCCCTCTGTTCAGATTAGGATGTGACCGCCAGGGTGGCGGTCACATCCTCTATTTTTAACATTGCGGCGGGTGGAGCTTCAAGCTGCACCCGCAGCAATGTTAAAAATGCACGCATTGCATTTGAATGTAGAAAGTGGCAGGCACCGTGCGGTGCCTGCCGCTTACTGCATACAAATGCAGGGGGTACCATAGATACCCCCCATGTGCACCCCCCATCCCCCTTCACCTAGGGGGCCCGCAACGGGCCCCCGCAGTGAAGTTACACATGCTTTTCCACGGCGGAAAAGCCACAGCGGAAAAGCATGTTTCCAAGCACATCCTAATCTGGCTGACGGTGTATGAGAGACACCGTCACCATATTAGTGCTTTTCCGCCGCGGTTGTAAGCCAACCGCGGAGGAAAAGCTGCGGACGGAAACCAGGACCCACCAGCCATCCTAATGTGGCGGTGGGTCTTGGTGGGTCTGCAGAGAATGTTCCGCATCCTCCAGGCCGGCGGTGGCTTCTGACGGCCCGGAGGATGCGGAAAATCCTCCATCCTAATCAGCCCCTTAATCCCGATAAAACGAAGCTCATACTGACTGGAGGCGCGGCCAATCCATGGAACTCCAGCTTTTGGCCCTCATTCCTGGGCAGTCCCCCCTGCCCAATGGATTCTGTAAAAAGTCTTGGGGTTACCATCTGCAGCGACCTATCCCTGAAGCCACAAGTCAATGCAGTAGTATCCTCCTGTTTTTTTCATCCCTGTAGAATTCGGAAGATCTGCAGATTTTTGACCACTGAGGCCCTTACTCTTGTCATCTTGGCCCTGGTCAACTCGCGCATTGACTACCGGAACACTCTTTATGTTGGCATCCCAGCATACCAGCTTCATCGCCTTCAGCTCATACAAAATCAAGCAGCTAGGCTCATCTTCCGCCAACGAAAGCATCATCATGTTAATCCCCTGATAAAGAGCCTCCACTGGCTCCCAGTAGCCAAACACTGTCTATTTAAAATGGGCTGTATCATTTTTAAAGCCATCGCTGGTCAGGGCCCGGCCTTTGTCTCCTCCAGGATTCACCGATATGTTCCTTCACGTGAACTCCGTTCCACTCACCTTAACTTCCTTACTGTCCCCACCTTTAAACGAAAGAAACACCGAGGTCTCGGGTTCTCTTTTCTCTCCCCCTGCTTCTGGAACTCCCTCCCTACTGAGTTGCGTTTAGTAACTAGTTACACTCAATTCAGAACCATTCTCAAAACCCTACTGTTCTCACAAGCCTATGAATAATCTCTGTAACTTCCCTGTCGTCGTCTCACCGCTTTTAGCACCATGAAACCGCCTGGTGTAAATGCGCTTTATAAATATTTTTAACATAACATAACACATAACAGGATTACCTGTTCAAGGTGTGACTGTTTATGGGCCCAGGTGAGTATGATGAAACTGAGCTCGTAATCCCGCGCGCCATCAGTATTACTTTGGTAGCAGAGTAGAGGTTAGGGTTCAGTTAAGATAGGTAGTTAGTTGTGTATTGATTATATTGAATATGTATTGATTTCATGTATTAACCAAAACCCGTTTGCATTGTTATATGTTGTTTGAAAGCCCCGGGGATATTGAATAGCGGGTGGTAAGTGGAAGGCACACTGCAGTGAGGTTACTTGCTGATCAAGTAAGTGCGTAAAGTTAGGTAGAACTTGAAGCACTAGTTAGGGATTTCTTGTGTAAAAGTGAGAATAAGTGACAGCAAAAGAGTTTGCTGGTGAAACTTTGGCCTAATATCACCTAGTAATGGATAGACTGAAGGAGTAACAGGTTCTTTGATGCTCGTGTGAAGAGTAAGCGGAAGAGGTTTTACTCGTAGTGAGTGAACAGTAAACGGAGGGGTTTTGCATGCAGTGAAAGAAATTGTCTTTCCTTTTTAGTCAATCAGGCACAGTAGCAAATGTTTCTATGTTGTTAGTTAATGAAAAGTACATTCAAAATTGAAAAGTAGTCAGTTTTCGTATTACCTTGCAAAGGAGGGAGTCAGTCGTGGGTGCTGCAGTGATGTCACATGGAGCAGCGCTGGTATTGGTTGAGGCAGCAGGTGTATAGCTGAGATGAAATTGTAAAGGAGGGGTGAGTGCAGAAGCGTGAGAACTCGTCTCACGGGGAAAAAAATGTGCAACAATTGGTTGAATTTATTTGAAAATTGAATGTTGATTGGTCATTGAAAGTAAGAGACGCGCTGGTATTGGAAAATCATTTAAGTAAACAATTGAGTATAACTGCAAATTAAAATTATCTGCACAAATTATATGTGGCATTTACATCCAGCAGTTATATGAAATTGACCTGAGAGGAGGTACTTAGGTTTTGCACAAGAACAGTACATAAGAGGAAAACCTTATATCATGTATGGAGAAAAGAAAAAAAAATAGTTTTCTCAGAAAATAAAGAACTATTTCAGAAAGGATAAAAAACATTAAGACAAGAGAAGGGATTATTATTCCACCACTGAATCTGCCTGCATCATACATGATGATAGAAAGGGGCTACCACACCTGTGTGTGGTTAGAAAACTGGATAGAGTATAGAAAGGTAGACTGTATATTAACATTTCCAGAAAATTGTACCTTTAATGGTAGCCTTTTGTACAATTTAAGAAATTGCATGAATGAATTAGATCCTAGACCTAAATTTACGCAGTATGAAGCATTAGAAGAATGGGAAACTGAGGCTTTTGAGCGAGGCAGACCCAGAAGTAACAGGAATTGGAGTAAATTCTATCTTAGATTTCCCAAAGAGACGAGAGATAAGCAAATGAAACAATGGAGACAGTCCATGTTAGTGGAAGGATTGTATCCTGTATTGAACACAGAAGAACCCTCAGGAAGTAAAAGTACAGAGAAAACGAAAAATGTTATGACTAATAGTGGTGATTCAGAAGATGATTATCTTGAAGATTTAATATTAAAGAATCCACTGCCTTATCAGGAAGAAACAAGCAGAGTTACACCTAGTGCTTCATTCTCAAAGCCACCCTTGGTTCAGCAGGTTATACATGAGACCACATTAGAAAAGGTACTACAAGAAAAAGGAAAGGGAAGCAATAAATCCAAAGAGAAGTGAGTTAATTCACAAAATTACCCAACTGAATACGAGTACTGAAGCCCTAACGATACCGGTGTCTATAGGTCCTGTTGTTCCCTTGTATGGAGATAAACAGCCCTGTCCTAAAACTCCCGTTTTAACTACACCTGTAGTGCAACCAAAAAAGGAAAACCTAATAATCGATAATCAGGCAAGCGAATGTGAGTCAGTGATTTCTCTGATGGATTTACCTATAAGAGAACCTGTGGGTGGTTTGATCGTGTAAAACACTTCTCGAGGCTCAAAAGAAGTACAGATGGAAATGGCAAACAACGTTTACCACAAATCTTTCTCCCCGCAGGGAATCACAACATGGTCGTTACAACAACCGCGTTGTGATTCCGCATACCATTACTTCGCAAATCAGAACAACGACTTGCAGAGGGGGTAATGTGTTGGATTTAAAATCCAACACCTTCCCTATTGTCCACACCGACTGGAGTTGGAATAGTAAATTATACTATTCCAACATCCAGCGCCCACCCTCCGCAAGTCGTTGTTCCGACTTGTGGAGTAATGGTATGCGGAATCACAATGCGGTTGTTGTAATGACTGCATTGTGATGCCCTGCGGGGAGAAATACAGTGGGATAATATCATACATTCGATGGAAACATCTACCGGAACAAGAGGTACCACTGTGGTGACCCCAGAAGAGATAAAGAGGTGGTCCCGAGAAATAGAGAAGCTAAAATCACAGCTAAAAGTATTGGACATGTTTAAATCAAGAGTCAAATTAGAAGAAATGATTACTGGAAATGTGGGATTGGAAAGGTTAAATGCAGAGTTGTTATTCATATGCGGAAGTATCACTCGAAATACAAAAATGTTTCATGAGAAATTAATGAATTTGGCCTCTGACATGGGAATTGATATAGGTAAATTTAAAGTGTTACAGAAACCTTACAGAGGTGAATTTTCGGACAAAGGTCTAAAAAACATGAATGTGTCAGGACAAAAATTGCAAATAGAAGCATTATTGTCTTTGTTGCAAAAATGGGGAGACCTAGACAGATGGAAAGCTAGATGGACAAAGAAAAAGGAATACGCTCAGGCACATTGAACTACATCCAAGTATTTAATGAAAGAAACAGAAGAAGTTAAAAGGTTATGCCCAATGAGAGAAGTGCCAGGAGGAGGGTATGTACAAGTCCCATGGACCCGACAGGATATTTTGTCATTCACAAATGACTTCCCAAAACTTAAAGAAAAACCCGTAGAATGGTACAGGCAAGTCAAAAGGTTTGTAAAATTCTCAAAAGTATTGTTAGAAGATTTAGATGCGTTATTTAACATTGTTGTTCCTGCATATTTGTGGACTGAATGTAAAATTACAGTAGATTGGCCCAATGATGAGTACCCTAGAGACCCAAAGACAGGAGCCCTTTCAGATGATGTTATGAAAAAGTACCTTCAAGTGATAACTTATTTAAAGGGAAAGGTACAGCCAAAAGAGTCAGATTGGACAAGAATAGACAGAACTATCCAAAACAAAGCTGAATCAGTGCATGCATATTATGAACGCCTTTTACAAGTATTCAAACAGTACACTGGGTTGGAGAACATTGATACCAAAGACAAGACCTTTTATTTATTGTTTTGTGTCAGGGTTGAGGCTAGAAATTTTGCAAATGATTAAAGATCATAAAATATGCTGGCAGGCAAAGCCTGTTTATGAGATTCTCAAGTATGCAAAATATTGTGGAGATGAAATTGACAATAAACTAAAGAATTTAGAAGAATAAGTAATGTGGACACAGGTAAAAGTAGCAGAGCAACAGGAACTCCAGTTAAGTCAGCAGAGAAATAATTAAGGGAAAAGAGAAGGTCAAGGAGAAGGAAGTGGGGGCAGACTAAGGGGAAGAATGAACAGGGAAGAGGCAAAGAAAAGGTTTCCCTGTCTCGAGTGCGGAAAAATGGGGCATTGGAAGAACGAGTGTAAGGCTGTATAAAGTAATAATGTCAAAATGGAAATATAAATCCACAGACACAGAATGAGGTGTCAAGGAAGCAACCTCAACAGGTAATACAAAACCAGTTACCTCTTGCCCCTATGCCAGATTTTGGTAGTCAAGCAAAATACAGTGTGGATACCACAAATTGGGAGGGAAGTGGCAGGAAAAATGTAGTGATTCCACCGTTTCTTTTGCAAGACACATTTTTTTAGGAAGATAGTTAATAACAGTGCCTGAAAGGAAGGGGGGGAAGAGGAATGCATACTTGGTTCATCCTTGCCGTCAGATCAGACAGGTGCATACATTGAGTGAAAAGTTGCGGGAAATTATGTTACCTTTTTGTTGGACACTGGTGCTATCCGTACTACTGTGAGAACAGTAGACATCCCAAACCTACCCCCTATCGGGAGAAGCGATCCAAGTAGTGGGCATTTCTAATAAACAAATTAGGACCCCTGTTACAGACCAATGGAAGTACGAATTGGCAATTTTAAAGAAATGCATAAGTTTGTCGTGTGCGACTCTAGTCCAGTAAACATATTAGGTAGGGACTTGTTGTGCAAAATTAACTGCACAATTTTTTGCACTCCAAGTGGTGTTGAAATTCAGACTCCAGATGATGATGGAATCTATAAATTAATGTTAGCAAAACAAGAAGCCGAAATTAAAAATATTACCATAAAAGATTTACCAGAAGAGCTGCAGAATACCGGAAATCCTAACGTGTGGGATTTTACCAGAAGAGAAGTAAGATTAATGGCAAATGCCGATCCGATAAAAGTAACAGTGAAGGAAGGTGCGTTTACCCAAATACTCGACAGTACAAAATAAGCCCAAAAATAAAAGCAGGTGTTGCAGCAGAAATCGAGCGTTTAGTTGAGCAAGGCATTCTGAAAGAAATAATGAGCAGTCCATGTAATTTACCTATAATTGGCATAAAGAAACCGAGAGGAAAATATAGGGTCGTGCAAGACCTTCGCAAAATAAATAAAATTGTTGTTCCATGTTGCCCAGTAGTGCCAAATCCAGCAGTGATTTTATACCAGATACTGTGGGATGCTGGATGGTTTACTGTAATTGATCTATGTCATGCCTTTTTCTCCATTGCATTGCATCCAGACAGTTCTCATTTAAGTTTGATGAGCATGTCTATGTCTGGAATTGTGTTCCTCAAGGGTACACTGAAAGTCCATCGATTTTGTTTATCAGATTCTGAAAAAATGTCTTGAATCTTTGATACTACCCGGACAGTCTATTCTGGTGCAGTATATTGACGACCTATTGGTTGCACCCAAAACTCGAGATGTCTGCATTATCGACACAATTACATTACATTTGGCTGAAGGAGGACATAAAGTGTCACCTGAAAAGCTACAATTTTGGACCACATCGGTAAAATATCTTGGGCACCAGATAGAGAGAGGTGTCAGAAGAGTAACATCAGAAAGAATCAAAATAATTAGAAACATGAATCTGCCTCAAATACAAAAGGAAATCAGGATGTTTCTCTGAGTAGTAGGTTACTGCAAGCAGTGGATTGTGGGATTTGCAGTCCTAGCTAAGCCATTGATACAGATGACAAAGAATAGAGCAAAATATCCAGTAGAATGGGATGAAGAGAGCATGATTGCTTTTCCAAAATTACGAAACTGCTTGTGTTCAGCTCCAGCATTAGTGATGGCAGATTATTCAAAAGAATGTGTACTATTCTGTGATGCACGAGACAATTGTGCACTTTTAGTTCTGACTCAAACTCATGGCCTAATGCAACGTCCTGTGGCATACTTTTCTGCTACACTGGATCCAGTCGCATCTGCATTGCCAGGATGTCTGAAAGCTGTAACTGCAACTTGCATGTGTTTAGAACAAAGTGAGTCCATCATAATGGGATATCCTGTAACTTTGTATGTTCCACATACAGTCATGATTCTATTAACCAGAACATGTACATAGTACCTAACTCTTACTCGGCTGACTATGCATGGGCGAGTTATTCTAAGTGCAAAAAATGTGACAATTGCAAGATGTACTGTCCTGAACTCAGCAACACTATTACCTAATTCACATTTTGAAGAGGTAAGGGAAGAAGTCGAACATGATTGTGTCGACCTCAAAGAATACTGTACTAAACCACGCCCAGACATACAGGAAGAGCCACTTAAAATTCAGAGTTTGAGCTATTTGTAGATGGCTCATGCATGCGACATGAGGTAGGCGGCTTGAGTGCTGCTTATGCTGTGTGCACATTGGGTGGTATATTCGAAGCATCCTAATTGCCAGGAGTCAAGTCTGCACAAGTAGCTGAATTCATTGCTTTAATAAAAGCTTGCAAAATTGGGAAAAACTGGAAAATAACCATATACACTGATAACCAGTATGGTTACAGGGTTGTGCATGACTTTGGCCAACTCTGGATGCAAAGGAAGTTCATGACTTCTTCAAGTACTCCTATTAAAAATGGGCATTTTGTAAAAGAATTGCTTGTAGTGATTCAAATACCAAAAGAAGTGGCTGTGGTCAAGTGTGCTGCTCACCAATCTGGAAATTACAAAGTTACAGCGGTAACCGTTATGCTGACCAGATAGCCCAATATTGTGCCAAATACCACATGGCGGTGAACAAGAAAATCGATGCATGTGGAATCAGCTGCCAACTTATGTTGCTTGAAGGAGTAAGAAAGTGGGAGGAAGTGAGAGATTCACAAAATGAAGCAGAACAAAAAGAAAAGGAAGAATGGGAAAAAATAGGTTGTCAGAAAAGGGCTGAAGATGGTGTCATTGTTTACCTGAATGGGAGACCTGTGTTACAAGACTGTATGCTTGCTCCTATGGCTACGATGTACCACGGGGAGACACACATAGGTAGAGATGCAATGATAAGATTGTTCAAACAAACTTGGTTCAATGCGAAGTTCATAAATGTAGCAGAGAGTCTTTGCCAATGAAGCTTAATTTGTCAATAAATTAACCCTGGTAGGAAAACTGTAGTTTGCCCCGGGAAAATTGGAAAGGCAGAAGGCCCATTTATAAGTTTTCAAATTGATTTCATTCAATTTCCTGCTTGTCGAGGATTAAAATATGTCCTTGTCATTGTCAGTCTGTTTTCAAAATGGGTGGAGGCCTATCCCACCAGGAGGAATAAAAGCTTAACTGTAGCCAAACTCCTGTTGAGAGACCTTATTCCTAGGTTTGCTTTTCCAGTTACGATTGAATCAGACCGAGGGTCTCATTTTTAAAATGAAATAATTCAATTAATCTATGAAGCATTTAAAATTGAGCAAAATCTGCACTGTGCATACCACCCAGAAGCTTCTGGAGTGGTAGAACAACTGAATGGCACAATCAAATCGAGATGTATGAATCTACCTGATTGGAGTGGCCTGATGCTTTACCTCTTGTTCTGATGGGACTCAGAAGCATTCCAGACAATAACACAGGCATGAGTCCCATGAGATACTCGTGGGAAGAGCAATGAGGCAGGCGTGGGTACCAGAAAACAAGCTGAAAAACATAACTGATCACGTGCGTTCTATCTCTCACCAGGTTGGGGAAGATGCTGTGGCCAGACAGTCTACTCCAGCACATGACCTGAATCCAGGTGACTGGGTAGTGATAAAGGAACACACCGAGAATCTTGCCGAGCACCACTGTGGGGGAAACCACACCAAGTAATATTGGTCACCACCACAGCTGTAAAGTGCAAAAGAATTCCAAACTGGATTCACGCCAGTCACAAAAATAGGGTGACAGAACCCGACGAAGTAGAAGCTGAATGTTGTACAGCTGATGGGTCCCAAGAAATCGATCCTGAAGTAGCTGATGAGTAACAACCAAGCACCATTCAGGATGAATGGATTCCAGTAGTCGATATACCTGAAGATATTCTGAGAACCAGAAGTCAAACATATCTAGGTAGACAGAGTGATAGTGAGGATGAGACAGGAAGTGAAGAACGCACTCGGATTACAGAAATCAATGACAAAAGTAATTCTGAGGAGGATCAGATAAGGAAAGTTCAATATAGTCAGACATACGAAACACCCACCAGAACTCCAGAGTCTGAGGAAGGACAGACAGGTATTGGAGCAATGGCTCAGGCGGGAGACAGTCAAGAGACTAAAAGACCTGAGCAGGACCAGATAGGTGTAGAAAAACGTGTTCAGGAAGAAAAAGGCGAACAAAGTCAAAGTCAAAATCAAATTCAGCAAACTCCTGAACAAGGTCAGATTAGTATAGACAACTCATCGAGGCAGAAATGAAAGAAATAATAAGCCCTGGACAAGGTCAGATAGAGAGGAATTCAGAAGACAACAAAGAACAAAATGTGCCACAACTGAATGAAAACAAAAGAGCATCTAAAGAAAATCAAAGCACAGTGCCAGCTAAGAGACTCAGAAAAAGTGATTTGTGGCCTGGTTTTATCAAAAGATTACAATTTTGCCTTAAAGCAATAAATGAAGAACCTGAACAAGTGGACGAAGTAACAAGCCAGTCTGGACCTTCTACTGAGAAACCAAAAAAGAGAAGTCCATGATTGAAAAGACTGAATAATAAATTCAAGGGTCCCGAATGGACTTACGTAATCCTCGAGGATTTTGAAAAGATGGAAATCAGTGATGAAAGTTGTTGGACTTGGCCCTTTTTGCAGGGACATCCCATAGCTTTTTGCCTTCCTCCTATATTTTTTCTGACCTGTTGTTGGCTATTTTATGACTCTGGGCACATTACCACTGCTGATCAGTGCTAAAGTGCATATGCTCTCCCTACTGTAAATGAATGCATTAATTAGTGATTCCATGATTGACTATTTGGTTTACTTATCAGACCCTAGTACAGTGCACTGAGTGTGCCCGGGGCAGGTTAATCCAAATGCTGCTAGTGGGCTTGCAGCACTGGTTGTGCCACCCACAGAAGCGGCCTTCTAAAATCTGTCTAAGGTATGCCATGGCAGAGCCTGAATGCAGTCTGGTACTGTCATGCTGACTGGGTAAGTGCACCCACTTGCCGCTCCCTGAACCGTCCCTTTTCTTCATATCAGACACCCCTATGCTAGGCCCAAGGGCAGGGTGCATCGTAAGTATAAGGTAGGACAAGCCCTGATGTGTTTTGCATGTCCTAATAGTGAATTACAGCCATTTTCGTTTTTCACTATTGCAAGGCTACCTGTTCTACATAGACCAGAATGGGCTGTTAGAATTATTACATTATATAATCCTACCCGACTTGGAGAACATGGTAGAAATTCGAGTTTAGTATGCCTGGACTCAGAATGAGCTGTGACCGACTCTCACGACCGGCCCGGTGTCCTTTAGGCACCGCATCAAGCAACGTCCGCCTCGAACAACGCAAGCTCTGCGCTCACCGACTCCGTCCTGATGCCGTCACCGAGCCATTGCCTGCACCGCGACTGGTGGACACCGCGACGTGCAACGCCTTACTACACCGACTTGTACTGGTCTGACCGACATGGCCACTGCTGCTGACTTCGAGTCCTGTGAATGCACCGGAGTTGGGCACCACCTCGCATGCTTTGCGATGCACTGCCCGACTCGCACCGCTGTCCGGACTGATCAACTCCGGCTCTGTCACCGTACCGCAAGCTGCAAGCACCACATCGAAGCACCGTCTCGCCCTGCAACACATGCCTTGGATCCACTGACTCCGACAACGGGCCGCTGCCTGCACCTCATCGAGGGACAACGCGTCCTTCAATGCTTCCTTTCTGCACCGCGACAAACACCAGAACCGGCTTGCACATCCGTGCCGGCCGCCTCATGTAAAAGGCACTGTGACTGAGTCTGTCGACATTTGAGTGGGCCCGTACCGACGCGGTCCACTGGATTTGCTAGACTCTGTGTTATTTCAACAATACTGTAGCCAGACCAGGCTACCGATTCGCACAGAACCTTGAATTAAGCCTTTTAACCAGAACTCTTGAATTCTAATAGTACTGTGGATTATTCCTGTCATTTATTGGTCTTGTGGCAACTATATAAAATATAGTTATTTTTGATATACAACCTTGTGTGGTGTCCTTTTGTAGTGTTGTCACTGGGTTACTGTATGTGGTCACAAATGCTTAACTTACAATGCCTTTGAGATAAAGGCTTGCTGCTCGTGCCAAGCTACCAAGGGGGTGAGCAGGGGTTATTTTAGGAGTGTAATTCCCTTATCCTGACTAGAGGAGAGGGTCCCTATTTGTCACAAGTACCTACCTGTGCCAACTAGAGACCCCCAATTCTAACAAAAGTGATGATGAATTAATTGCTGATCAGATTGACGAAGAAGTGAGACCAACCTGAAGGAAAATTTACAGGGTATAGTCTGTGTAAAAGTTACAAAGAGGGGTTGAGTCTCCTTAGTCAGATATGGCTGATTATAGTGTTGTTGGAAAACAAAAATGAAATTGTATAAAAATATGTTGTAGAATATGCATATGTAGTATATTGATAGGACTCATAGAATGGTCAGGACTGACAATAGCCATACCTTTTTTTAATGAGTGTGAATAGACAAAATTACACTAGTACACATGGAAAGGTAGATGACCTTAAACAAAACAGAGTAGAATTAGAAGCACCGGGTGAGTTAGAATTACACTGAAGTAGAGCTAAAAACAAAACAGATTTAAATGTATTTGCTAACCTGTTAGTACATTATGTAGAAACTATTAAAGCCAGCGATTGTTTTGTGCGCATGAAATTGCCCACATCAGTAGCAGAAGGGGTTGCCTATCATCATTTACCCCTGACATATGGTATCTTATGTAGTACATTAGCTAGTCTATTTTACAAAACTGAAAAGTTACAGTATTATTATTCTAATTTAGATGTTGTTTTTTCGGAGGTTCCTTTACGTAGAAAAATGAACCCTGTCCTTAGTACTAGAGATTCAACACAGTTTATGGGTGAATATTTTCTAACAATGAACGCAATAGATATAGCTGAAGCACATAAAGATAACCTGACATGCAAGTTACATGAAGAAGAGAAGGTATTTTTGAATTTAGTTGAGAAAGGAAGACAGGATTTCCATAGAAAAGCCACTGGACCGAAACGTAAAATTCCCAAATGGGCTGAAAGTAATGAATTTACTGCAACTGGCAAGACTCATGCTGCTATGTTACTGGATTTTGAAAAGAAAGGGAAAATCAGTCTCCATAGATAAAAAAAAGATTATCATAATATGTTCATTGGTTCCAGTGAATCGCTTATCGACAGACACTGCTGTAGGATTTTTGTTGATCAATACCGAATTAGTTGTGGTAAGATCAATAGTTTTACAAAATCGACTTGCTCTTGATATATTATTGGCAAAAGAGGGCGGAGTCTGTATAATGTTGAAAACGCAAGATTGTTGCACGTACATTCCTGATAAAAGTGTTGAAATTGGAAAGTATGCGAAAAATATTACACATTTGGAGGAAGAATTGAAACCACTGGAGGTTGATAGTGCATGGAAGAGACTAACTAATGGTCTCTCTTCAGTAGGTAGTTAGGGGCATATTATCAAGCAGTGCTTTAAAAATTATCGCCGTTTTAGCGGTAGAAAACTGCTGAAGCGGCGATAATGGGCTTGATAACATGGCCTTGTGAATTCCAATAGAAACCCATGTTCTGGTGTGAACATGGGCTTTTATTGGAATTCTCCAGGGCATAATATCAAGCCCCTTATCGCCGCTTTAGCTGCATTTTTCTGCCACTAAAACGGCAATAATTTTAACACCCTGCTTGATAAAATGCGCCTTGGTTTTAATACGTAGGAAAAAGTATTGTAGGTAAAATACTGCTGCCAATAATGGGAATAGCCCTATTATTTTAGTAATAATGATTTGGCTTAAATGCTGCCCAAACAGAAAGATGTATGCAGTAAACAGGAAAGGAAAGAATAGGATTTTTCCTGAAATTGAGCTCGAAGAAATGGAAGGGGATTTATATAAGAAAATGAAAGGTTTCCAAAACAATAAAGAGAGAAGACGTTCTAGAGTAATTGAAGAGATAGAATTGGGGAAATGTTAAATTTGGCATCTAGTTCTGTAATTAGTGATGGTATAGAATACCATCAAGGAGGGGATTGGTGGAGCAATGTTTCATACATAAAGAAACTTGCTTGAACTCTCAAAATTACATGTTACTTATTAATCAACATGTTTTGTATTACTAATAATTGCACCACACAACATTTACAGTATCTAGGGGAAGCTCGCCTATGTTCTTTTACTAACAGTAACCCTAGTGCCTTAAAATGGCAGCCGAAAATGTGGTAACTCTTCTGCGCATGCGCCTGCCACATCTACGTGGTGTGACGTATTTCGCTTTTGGTGGGAAATCTTTGCAGCTTCGCATTAGTATTAAAAATGGCCACTTAATGTCTCACACATTTATGCACCTGCTGCTGCTTGAACTAAACGTTGTTCGTTCTGCTTAACTATTAATGCTATAGTTAAAATAAAGTGATGGGAATAGAGTAGAAATAAGTGGTATACCGTGCATTCATTTATTCTCGTATTCTAATGTGTCTTTCTTCGACTTTATCATTAGCTCGCATTTGGGCCTGAAGAGTAACATGTAACGCCATTTTGAAAACTCCACCGCGCATCAAGTGTCCTCGAGCAGTGGTATTGAGCTAACGCGAAAAACAGTCTTGCCTGCGATGCTCCTGGAACCTGACCCCGCGAACATCCAAGAGGAAGAGACTATAATATTTTGTTATACTTTGTATATCATATTGCTACAATAATGCTGGGTGGAATAAAATCATGGGAAAGTAAATTATGGGCGGGAACATTGATCCACGTTATTGAATGGAAATGATCCCATACTGGTATGGTGTGATAACCTCTCCTTGCCTTTCTGACCAATCAAATCAAGGGAATACACGTATTCGCAACATTGGGGGTGGTACATTGCTCTGGAAAATGGTATAACTAAGGTAGGCTAGCTAGTTAGATTGTCCGACTTGTCACAGACCTGTCACTGACCCAACATATGCTGGAGGAGATCGAGAGCAGAGGTGCTAGTTTAGCACTCTGTCAAAAGAATCTGGAATTACTGAGGGAGAAGAATCGATGACCCAGTTGGGGTCCGAGTGAGAGGGGTGCGATGTTGAGGTTGCACTTAGTTGAGGTCCTGTCCTGATCTGCACCTGTCCTGTCCTGATCTGCACCTGTCCGGTCCTGATTTGCACCTGTCCGGTCCTGATTTGCACCTGTCCTGTCCTGATCCGCACCTTTTCTGTCCTATTGGCACCAGATTTGTCGGGAGCCCTGTTTCTTTGTCCCAGCCCATGGCCGGGGTTGGTCTTCACACCATTCTAGGTAAATATAATCTGTGTGTTATGTCATTGTACTGTTTCCCTTTCTCACCCTTCCCAGGTATCAATCTCTAAAAGAAATTTTGCGATAGTCCTACAAATTATTTCTGCACTTGTATGGACTCTGACATTTAAAACTTTGCATAGATAAAGTGTTTAAAACTTTCCCGAGTCTGTGGTTATTTTATGAAGGTAAATGTTAATCACTATCTATTATGCTAACTCCCTTTGATCCCTTAGAACTTAATGCACAGATGACAAGGATTGGTAAATCAAAGGTGTAAATCAAAAGTCCTAAAGAGAAATACAATCCTGATAGGCAGTATACGGTTAAGCAGGATTACCTGTTCAAGGTGTGAATGTTTATGGGCCCAGGTGAGTATCATAAAACTGAGCTGGTAATCCCGCGCCCCATCAGTAGTATTGACAATTTCATACAGAACCGAACTTGGAGTATGGTCTTAATGGCTTGATGGAGGGAATCTGGTTTGAAAGTTTGACATTAAGTTTAAAAAGCATAGAGTTAGAAACTAATTGATAACTTTGTGTTGTTCACAATTTGCATGAGTGCACCCCTGGCTTTAAATTCTAACAGCATACAAAAGACAGTGATCTCAAGCGTTACCGATTCTCTCCCCAATTAACAAGTAGAATTGAACTGTTGTGTCAAAGGTTGGGACCAAAATGAAATCTCAGGACAATGAGCATGTCAAGAGATGAACACCTGAACTACACAGACCATTATTTCACCATGATGACAAGACCAGGGACCTGAAGTGGTAGCCATGTTCTTTAAATGTGTGGGCGATTCGCCTTGAGGTCTGGAGTGCTAGGCTATGCTAGGCATTTATAAAGCGCATGGCTACCCAAAGGGTTTCCCATCGCTAAAGTGATATCCCACCCCTAGTAAGCATAATAGGAAATCTTCAAAAGATTTGGGGTTTGAGAAGCTTCCTTACTCTGGTTTCTTCATTGGTAAGTGGTAACGATGGATTCAGGGAATTCCAAAGTTTGGCCGCAAAGAAGGCAAAAGATCATCCCCAACTTTTATTTTTTCATAATTATAGGAACCAAGAAGAGCTTCTGATCTGCAGAAATCAGAGGTCTTTTGCGGATGTAGGGAATTAGTAGCTTCTGAATCAAGGGAGGGCTTTTGTTGTACATTATTTTATGGGCCAGACAGAGGGACTTGAATGTAATGCTTTTGCATACAGGTAACCAATGAAGGGTTACAAAGGAGGAAGAAACCAAATAGTATTTTGAAATCTTCAACAGTGTGTGCACTATGGTGTTCTGGGTTAACTGTAGACACTTGACCACATACTGAGGACATACTAAATAGACTGAATTACCGAAGTCAAGTCATGACAGGATGAGAACTTGAACTACGGTCCTTCGCGTGGCAGGGGTAAGCCAACTAAATAAAATGAGCTGGGGTACGCAGTATGCCAAAACATGACACTGTGAGGTTCCTAATTTGGACCTCCATGGTAAGCTGACTGTTTATCCAAAAGCCCAAACTTTTAATTTTGGTTTTCAAAGAGGGACTTGCTCCAAGATAGTTGTTCCAATGGAGTTCTGACCAAAGGGTAGCAGCATTTCCTACTGCCAGAACCAATGGTTTGCTCAATTGAGTTTCAAATTGCTACTTGACATCCAGTGAGTAACATTCTTTAGATAGGCATTTATTTTGGAGGAAAGTAAGCCTGTGTCAAATGTTAAGGAAATGACAATTTGAATGCCATCAGCATATGATACTAAGGAAAAACCGTGCTCCATTCTTATGTCTGCCAGGGGCTGCACATAGACATTAAACAGAGAGGGACTGTGAGGATTCCTAAGGATGCGCATGTCCCAATGTTAAGGAATCAGAGCAAAAAGTTTCCTCACTTACTTGGAAGCTTCTACAACACAGCCATTGTTGTGCTATTTCCTGCTTAAACACCTGTTTGGGTAGGATGTAGGAGTCCCTGATCTTCCAAAAAGTAGAGATCTTTTTTTAACAAACTTTTCTGCACATTCTCTAATACATGGAGGAAATGAGATTGGCCTCGAACTTTCGGGTAGTAAGGGATCCAAAGTGGTTTTTGTGGGAGTGGCTTCAACATAACATGTTTCCAAAGAGTGATTAAGTATTTTAGCATGGTGGGAATTTATACCTTTAAAAAGAATATTGGGAGGTGCTTCTTCTAAGGGTGACCCTGATTTGATTGTAGTAAGAAGACTTGTGAAGTCCTCTATGATGATTTCAGTGAAGGATAAAAGATTTACATTCATCTGTGTTTGGGAGGTTGAAGCAGCATTAGTGATTAAGGGACCAGCCTTAGGCATGGAAGCACAGATGTTATTAACTTTCTCTTGAGAGCTGCTTGCAAACATTTTCCATCTGTCTTCAGAGGCAAGCAGACCTACTTGGGGAGTAGGTAACTTCATGAAAGTATCAAACATGTTGAAAATTAATTGTGTTGAATTAGCCGTGTTTTCAATCTTTGCACTTATAAAGGAGACCGATGCCTTCCTTATTTCATAGTGATATTTTTTTACAGTCTGCTTATATTCTTTTACCCATAAGTATCATAGTATTTCTTTCAACCTCTTTCTTTTTACATTCCTTTTTCAGGATTAGAAGTTCTTCTGAGAACCATGGGGCAGGTTCTTGTCTGTGATGGCTTTTCTGTAATCTCATAGGAATTAATTGATCTAATGAATTTTCAATCCTGTTTTTAAATGTGGAGTACATGTCAATATTTCTCCTTCTATAACAAGGAATGAGCAGGATATGGTGGATTCCCAGTTTGCATCATACAGTTTTGCACAGCTTCTAAATGGCCTGGATTGCAGGGTGCGAGTACGTTTGACTCCTTCTCTTTTTTGCCGGAAAGGAATCTAACAGGGGTAGGACCAGCACTGTGGAAGCAGAGGTTTTAGTTTGAGCTCAATATGTTTGAGAATATTGGATCTAATATGTGCCCTTTTTTGTGTGTAGGCAACATCAGTCTATGGATGAGCTGAAGGGCCTCAAGGTCCTGAATAAGGTTATTTACAGAGGCGCACTGAAATGACTGGGTTGTTCACACATGAGTAGAGCTACACTGCCTAGGAGTATGATGAGAGGGTCACTGTTCTCCAAGATATTATCAACCACAAATTGATGGGTGAGTATATGTTTTCACAACACAACGATACTTCCCGGAAGAAGATATAAAGTGACTCTCCACATCTCACCAAGTCTAAGCAAAAAAAAAAATGTTGATCAAATCTGGCCCATATTCAAAGGCAATCACTAGCTTCTGTTAGAAGCATAGATCAAATTAAAAGTTGAATTCATTACCTTTAAAGCACTTCACACAGGCAGATCAAGCTACATTTCTAATCTCTTGACATTTTCAGGTGGTATCAGAAAATTCAGAAGCAAAGTCTCCCTCCTACTAGAATTTATGAAATTCAAATCATCGTGCTGCTTCTATGTTTTGCAACTTCTTAATCTACCAGTTAAGATTAGCACCCTATATACTTGCCTTCAGGAAGCACTTTAGGCGTTCCTATGTAAAAACGACATACTACCCAAAACTTTCCAATAATACCCCCTCCCCTTCACTCAATAGATGCATTAACCATCCTCCAGTTGTTTTCTTCACTGTGCTAGTATTTATTCCCTCCGCTCAAATCTGAAACCCCCTACATCTGGTTCTTGATTATTGTTTCTATTAAATGTATGATTACTTGAATGCATAATATGACTTGTAATGTCTAATTGTTGTTACAATGAAAACCGTTCTAATAACACTTGGTGATACTGTGCTATAGAAAAATACAGTAACCAAATAAATAAATAAATGTAGGATCAGGGCAGCGAACAATAAGGTCTTCAACTCCTTGGCTCAGTTAGATCATCAGGGGCCATATTACAGATAATGCCCAGGAATACAATGGGCCTTTGTGCTCGTTTTTTGTGCCTCTGTGTTTCTAGGGTAATACAGAAGGGGGCACAGTTGTTGTGTGGTCCCTTATGTAATACTGACAGAACTGATACATATTTAACACCAGTGCTACCCTGAAAAGTTGTTTCCTCATTTGCATGAGGTCATGACCTTATGCAAATGAGGGAATACTTTTGCCTCTGCACCATTTTACCAATGCTGGTGCAGAGGCAAACACGCCTTTAGGAGACACACTGACGGTGTACCACAAAAAGTGGCACACTGTCAGTGTGCCCCTGATGGCAGCCCTCTTGATGAGTGAAAGGGAGTCTCAAGGATCCCCGCTACACCCCCCTGCAGGCTGGTGCAGTCACTTACTGCACCCGCCTGCAAGGGATCTAAACACCTCTTTAACACGTTGCTGCCTGCACAGAGAAACAAGTAGCAGCTTTGAAGCAGCTGCTCCGTATTTCACTGAATGCTTATCTCTTAGAGCAGTGCAAGTTTGCAGCTGCCCTCAAGGCAGTACGTTCATCATAATCAGGAACACTGTTCCTGTTTGTTCCCGACGCACCTGTTTAAATATGTGCCATGTCACATGGTGCAATCAACGGTAGTGCGCCCTATCAGTGAAACGCTCGGGTGGGTGGCCAATTAAAGGTGTGGTGATAGGAGTAAGTAACTCCTTGACATGGGCTGCTTATAGAAGAACAACTTCATTGATTTGGAGAAGGTGCATGCACTTCTAACTCACACAGCCTTCTTAAGGGCAACCACTAATGAGGAAACTGCTAGAAAACGCAACCTCAAAAAGTCAAGAACATGCATCACTCCTAAAGCAATCCAACGGTGCAAAGGTGCCCACTCCAGACAAAGATGAGTTGAGCATCCCACAAGTGGCCAGGTGATGAAGTCTAGGTCCCTCTTAAACAGGGGTACTCATAGTGCGGCCCGTGGGCCGCCAGCAGCCCGGCAATCCGTCCCTGGGACCTTGCAGACAATTTATCCGTGTTAAAAAAAATAAAAATAAAGACGTGTCAGCAAACACTGCACGCTGTGACTCTGAGACACTCTGCTACCCTGTAGGGGCCCGAGCATTCCAGTGATAGTCAGAGTGGAGCTTCAGAGGCACTAAGAGGTGAAATACAAAAGCCTCATGAACATCCAAATGGGCTTTTAAAGACCTGTGAAGTGCTCGGGTGCGGCTGTGTGTGTGCCAGGAACCTGTCTCAGCCTGGGCACACACAGGCAGGCTGAGATGAAGAGGGTGACAGAGAAAGGTAAAGGGAGGGAAGGGAGGGAGACTGACGGAGAGCGAGGGAGGGAGTGAAAGGGAGGGAGACCGAGGGAGGGAGGGAAAGGCAGGCAGACACAGTCAGAGGGAGAGCGAGGGAGGGAGACAGGGAGGGAGTGAAAGGGAGGGGGAGGGAGAGCGAAGGAGGGAAAGGGAGTGAGAGCGAGGGAGGGAGGGAAAAGGAGGCAGACAGAGGGTGAGCAAGGGAGGGAGGGGGAGGGAGAGCGAGGAGGGACAGGGAGGGAGAGGGAGAGCGAGGGAGGGAGGGAAAGGGAGGCAGACAGAGCGAGGGAGGGAAAGGGAGGGAGAGCGAGGGAGAGCGAGGGAGGGATGGAAAGAGAGACAGACAGAGGGAGAGCGAGGGAGGGAGGGAAAGAAGTGAAGGAAAGGGAGGCAGACACAGACAGAGGGAGAGCGAGGGAGGGAGGGAAAGGGAGGCTGACAGAGGGAGAGTGAGGGAGGGAGGGAAAGGAGGGAGTAAAAGGGAGGCAGGCAGATGGAGAGGGAGGGAGGGAGGGAAGGAAAGGAGGGAGGGAAAGGAAGGCAGACAGAGGGAGAGGGAGGGAGGGAAGGAAAGGAGGGAGGGAAAGGGAGGCAGACAGAGGGAGAGCGAGGGAGGGAGGGAAAGGGAGGCAGACACAGACAGAGGGAGAAAGAGTGAGGGAGGGAAAAGGAGGCAGACACAAACAGAGGAAGAGCGAGGGAGGGAGGGAAAGGAAGGGAGCGGGAGGTGGAGCAAGGGAGGGAGGGAAAGGAGGGGGGAAAGGGAGGCAGACAGAGGGAGAGCGAGGGGGGAAGGAAAGGGAGGCAGAGAGAAGGAGACAGAGAAAGGGAGACAGACAGAGGGAGACAAAGAAAGGGAGAGGGAGGGAGACAGAGGGAGACAGACAGAGGGAGACAAAGAGAGGGAGAGGGAGGGAAACAGAGGGAGACAGACAGAGGGAGACAAAGAGAGGGAGAGGGAGAGGGAGGGAGATAACAAAAGGGAGAGGGAGGGAGACAAAGAGAGGGAGAGGGAGGGAGACAGAGCAAGGGAGAGGGAGGGAGACAGAGGGTGACAGACAGAGGGAGGGGGAGGGAGGGAGGAGGGTGACAGACAGATGTAGGGAGGAGGGTGACAGACAGAGTGAGGAGGGTGACAGACAGAAGGAGGGAGGTAGGAGGAAGGTGACAGACAGAGAGAGGGAGGAGGGAGGGAGGAGGGTGACAGACAGAGGTAGGGATGAGGGAAGGGGAGGGAGGGCGACAGAGGGAGGAGGGCGACAGAGTGAGGAGGGCGACAGAGTGAGGAGGGTGACAGAGTGAGGAGGGTGACAGAGTGAAGGAGACTGAGTGAGGGAGAGGGAAGGAGAGAGAGGGAGACAGAAAGGGAGAGGGGAGGAGATGGAGGGAGACAGAGAGAGAGAGGGAGACAGAGAGAGAGAGAGAGGGAATGAGACAGTCAGAGTGAGTGAGACGGAGGGAGTCAGGGAGAGAGACATGGAGAGAGAGGGATAGAAAGGGAATGCGAGGGAGTGAGACAGTCTGAGTGAGACAGAGGGAGAAATAGGAAGAGATGGAGGGAGAGAGGGAGGGAGAGAGGGAGCGGGAGGGAGAGAGGGAGAGAGAGGTTGAGAGAGGGAGAGAGAGAGAGAAAGAGAGAGAGAGAGATGTGTGTATGCCCGGTCTGATGGCTCAATGGACGAAGGCGTCCGCTGCAGGGACCTGTGTTCAACCTCATGGTCACAGTTTTTTTTGTTGCTCTAGCCCCGCCCCTTCCCTCCCCCACTGACCCAGCCCCTACCGGTGCGGCCCTTGGACACAAACCACACTGTGAAGTTGGCCCCCGAGAGAGGGTTTGTGAGTATCCATGCTCTTAAAGAAGTAGGAATAATTTTTTATGACCCAGGTATTGATTTGGAAAAAACACAAAGCAAATTAAAATTAAGCATTGAAAGCAGCAAGACATGCAAAGAAACATGGATGTCCTGAAATGAATTCAATGACTTTTAATGCACTTTGTTACCTTCTCCTCAGGGAATGAGGGAAACACTGGATGCTTGCATGTATAAATAGTTGCCCGTCTTCTTTCATATTCTTAGTGGAGTTTGTATCACCAAATAGAGGGCAGCTTACTTATCTGTAGTCTTCATGACTCTGAATCTGATGTGCCCTTCCTGCTTGCAATACTTACTCCTCGAGTGGCGGCGTTGCCTCCACGGAACAGCGCTCCATCTCATTGTTGTGTGCACGCCCTACTCCCACATCCTAAGATAAGTAGATAGTAATTACTCCTCACTCTGTTCCTGTCAGCAGGCCCACCCATATTGTTCCTAGATATTTCACGCATCTTCAAGGAGCTAGTTACTACTAACGGAGGAGCAGGCCAGCAGAACTGAATTAATTACTATACGGGCTTTCAGAAGAGATAATCAATGTTTTTATTTTTAAAAAAAATCATTGCGGTACATTAACCCCTCCCATGCTCGTGACGGAACCGTTCCGTCACGAGCATCGGGTGGGCTGTGCTGGTGACGGAACGGTTCCATCACCGCCCACTCGCCGCGCCTGCGCACTGCGAATTCCGTGCCTGCGCTGACGTTCTAAAGAGCGGGCGGGCCGTGACGGAACTGTTCCGTCACAAGCACAGCTCACCCGCGGGCAGTGACAGAGCGGTTCCGTCACGAGCACGGGAGCGCCGCGCGGCCCCGCCTCCCCCTTAGCGCTGCGGCAGAATAGCCGCCGCAGCGAAGGGGTTAAAAAAAATCTATGTTTATCGCTCAAGTAGATTCTTCATTACTTCTGCAATGATGCCCAGGTGATCTCTACAGCTGCTTCCCAAGCTAACACGATATAACTCTTATAAACAGTTGCACACCTTTTAATTAGGGAGGTGCTACGGCACGCATTGTTGTAAGTTAACACGTTTAGTCTTGTCACTGCAGGGACATGCCAAACTTAATATTTGTCCTGTCTCTTTTTGACAAACTAGCTACTCAAGTCTAAGGGTTCTAATACACATACGGAGCTAATGCTAAATGCAGGCTTTACGGCATGTCACACTTTGTATACATTGACATTTGCTGCTGTAGTTTTTAGGCTACAGTTATTCATGGATGCAGTGACAAATCTGAAGCAATGCTTTTAACCCCTTCCATGCTCATGATGGAACCACTTCGTCACGAGCCACGGATGCGCTGTGCTGGTGACGGAGTGGTTATGTCACGCCGCGGCTGCCCCGCCCACGCTGCAGTAATTCTGCGCCTGCGCCGCAGTTCTACTGAGCGGGCAGGGCTGTGATGGTACCACTCCGTTACAAGCACAGCTCACCCGTGGCTCGTGACGGAGTGGTTCTATCACGAGCATGGTGGTGCCCCCCCCCCCCCCCAGCGCCGCGGCGGAATTACCGTCACGGCCAAGAGTTTAAACTCACTCTGGGCTTATTGATATGGTAGCGGTCGAACCTTCCCCTGCCAGGATAAAGGTGCATTTTAATCCATCACCCTGGTGGAGGTCCTGACTGTCAAATGTATAAATGTCTGTTGGGCCGGCAAACATTTATTGCATTGACAGGAACTGCTCTCAAGGTGGTTCCTATCAATCCAATAAGCTTGCTTCATCAAACATGACAGGGTTGTATGGCAAAGTTACATTTTATTTTATTTTCAGAAACAAAAACCTAACTCATGATTTTGTTTTTAAAAAAACAAACAAATCGAATGAATTGAAGGGGGCTTTAGGAAATTTTGACTGACTTTTACCATCATTTTTTTCTGGCCAGTGACAGTCAGTGAAAACTGACCTGTATTTCCACCATCTAAATTAAGTGGGAGGAAATACAGGTCTACTTCTGACATCCCTTACTGCAGCCTGTCGGAGGGGTCTGACCATGGTTGAGATGGATTGGTCTCCACCGTGATGACATCTAAGATTCGCCCGCTTTTAAATCTGTGGAGAAAACCATTATGTTGGTGGGAAGGGTACTCGATTGCAATAGAGTACCCTTTTTGCCAACAAATAAATAAAACATTTATTCATTCTCATTTGGGTTGTGTAAACATAAAAGGTAACTCACATGCCACATTTGACTTTTATTTCACTGGTAGGCTTCCTGCATCATATTAGCGTGTTCTCATTCAAAATAAAAGTGAGGTTTGACATACTTTAGCAACTTGTGTGCTCAAGACGCCTCCCGGCCATCATGAGTCACGGTAGTCATGTGCTCATGATGGCCAGGAGCCGTCCGAACGTTGCCGCTACGCACACACGCGGTTAAGTCCCCGTCTGTGTGGGAGAATTAATCAGTGGGTGGAGTTCGGATGTCTGCCGGCCGTCATGACCACATGCCTACTGTAACTCATGACGGCCGGGAGCCGTCCTCAGTATGGCAGCCCCACGCCACGCCACGCCCAGCCAAGCCCCCTCTCGCACCGTGGGGGAATTTGCCCCTCAGTGAAGGGGTTAAAGAGGTTTGGGAGCCACAGCACAACCAATGGGTGTATGCATTGTAGTATCCTAGTGCTTAATCCTAAGCAAGATAAGGGGTGCACTTAAAAGGATGAGCCTTGCTGAAACTCCAAAACTTGTAGTGAAGTGGCTAGTTTGCATCTCTGGGCTCCGGTGATATCGCACCAGGTAAACTATTGATTGCTACCCATTTGTGTGTTGAAAGCTACCCTTCCTCTACTAGATGAAATATGAGAGTTGCCATTCAAGTTCTCACCCTGATAGCACTGTTACGCTAATGCTTTCATGATAAAACACATATGACAGTTCTATGCATGTAGCATGGAAACCCCAGCACCTTACTTCTTACCATGTAAATGGATCATGGCTGCAGTAAAATAAACCCTACTTATACATAGTGCTTAATTGGAGCCGGTGGTTTCCGGTACTTGGCACTGGCCCATTATAGTGAACACCTACTCTTATGACATTCTGACATGTTGTTGTGGTGCTCATCTAATTTAGAGATGAGCACAACAGCGGTTATTTATAAATACAATAACTTAGAAATAACTAATACCTGCCTCCCCAGACATTCTTTTAGCTTTGGGAACCTGGAATAATTTGGACTGTCCCACATTTTCTTTAGTCAAAAGTTCAATCTTTCTGTACATCCTTTCCATAAGGATCTGTGACACGTTATCTAAATGCTTATTTTTGCCCACCTCTGTTGAATTTATGTGCAAAAAAAAAACGTTATTTGGGACCATTATTCTCTCACCTGTAACATATTAAACTGCTGTTTCACGGCGTTTGTCATACACTGTGGTGTGTTCTCTCAATGGCCAGAAGATGGCAGTATATCTCAAATTATTATACAAGCTGCATCTCGAGCGAAGCATTCCAACATTGAATTATGAATGATGAATAATGAAGTTCAATCAAAGTAAAATACAGCTCTAAAGAATACATGAAATAGCTGCTGCTATTATATGCTGCTGTTATACATTAATATTCCAATTAGATGGTCACACCATACAATCCCTGATGGAGATGGACATTTTTATTTGCTCAACCTTGTTTCATCATAATATTGTTTTGTCATCATTCTACATAAAATGCCATGATCTTATTTAAGTGTTATTCCAGTACTCATCAAGCATGTATCTTTCATGTGTTTAGAAGACAGTACACTTTACCTGTTAAATTCCTCATGCTTGCCGTATCATGCAACTTTTGTGTGTTTCTTCTTTGTCATAAAACTACGACAATCTTTTAAATCAGTATGGGATATGGGATATGGGAACAGATATTCTCAATGTAATGGGACGTGGTCAGTGAGTGCGGGGGCAGGTTCAAAGACGTGACTCAAAAGAACAAAATATTCTGTAACGGTTTTGAGGACCATTCACAATAAGGAAAGTCGTTTTTTCATCTACTATAACTAAGAAGAGAAAAGGGGCTGCTAACCGAGAGTGTGTGATTGTACCTCATGTGCACTGTTGAAATGCAAGTGGCTATCGGCCACATGCATCAACCTATTTAGGAAGTGCAAACGGTGCGAATCGGTAAATTCGGCCGTTTGTGATTCCTAAATAGGTTTTTGGGATGCATCAAACATTTTTGGAAAATTGCTATTTTTAGCGAATTCCAAAAATGCGATTGCTTTTAAGGAATCGCAAATTTGCGATTCCTTAAAAGCAATGCATGATTACTTTTAAAATTGCGAATTCGCAATTAGGGGGTGCAAATTACCATGAGGGTGAACCTCGTGGTAATTTGCGAAAATGTATTAAAATGCTCAAATTTGCATTTTAAAACACTATCATGTTACAGACACACATGTCCTTAGGACATGTGTGTGTGAAACATGCACTTCAAAATACATTTCAGGGGTGCAGGGGGGGTCCTTTGGACCCCCCCCCCTGCACCCATGGAATGCCTTAACATTTTGCGAATCACTTATTGAAATTCGCAAAATGTCAATGCCTTCCCATTGATTCCTATGGGCCTTTTGGCCCATAGGAATCAATGGGAATTGCGAAATCGCAAATTAGAATTCGCACAATATTTGCGATTCGGTAAAAATTGCGATTTTTACCAAATCGCAAATATTATGCGATTTAAATCATGCATCCCAATTTTCGATTCCTTATTTCGATTCCCTAAAAATCGCAAATAAGGAATCGCAAAACTGGACTTTGATGCATGTGGCCGTATGTTTTAAATCTTAGTCGCAAATCTTCTCGAGACCACACCTGGAAAACTGACTGGCACAGCATAACAGCCACATGCTTGGAAAGGTTTGTAAATAGTAGAAATAATAAGTATGCATACTTGATTACGAGTATCTCAGTGTGGGCATATTTCCGAATATTTTGTTGAATCGATCCCCAAGTGTATTTAGCAGTTTATCTTCCTAGGGGTGAGCAGAATGTTTCATTTTGCTTGCAGAATTTGGTGGCTCCGTGTTACTCTTGTAACATGGTGTTCCGGCTGAATTCTGCAAATCGCTGTGTGGAGGGAATTTTTCCCTGTGAGGCTCCATCATTTTGAGCCCAAGCAAGATTTGGTGCCCCCTAGCGCCATTTTCAAATGCGTGCGGTCACTGTCAGAGGGCTGCTTCTCGAGTAGCTATGGTGCAGCTCGAGTGGGGTTTCTACTTGAGCGGCAGCAATGTCCCCACAAATAGCTGCATTCTCTTCCGCGCTGCATGGTGCTGTTCACGCCGATTTTTCAGTGCTGCTTGCGCTACTGGTGCTAAATTTCAGCATGAGCCGCACAACGCGGTATATTTTCCATATGTTGGGGGAAATATGCAGTATCTCGCAGACACTTTATGTAACCCTGCGGAATACTACAGAGTGAAACTCTGCGAGTTCCGTCTACCCTCAGTCTAACCCAAATAAATGCAGCTTTTCTCTCATTCAAAAATATTTATGTAATGCAATATTGCTTCAGAACCAATGGTTTTGTGCTGTTACCATGGACATTTGTGAAACATACTTACCATGCAATAGGTCTGATTTCTAACTCCAAATTTGGTCCCTTTTGTGGCAAATCAGTATTCGTTTCTATGATATTTGTTTAAAAAAACTAAAATTCCATATTACACAGACTATGAGTAGATGTGACGTACTCCTGAAGTGCTCTTGGTTTACTCCTCAATAACAGAAGTTAGTGATTAGTAATGTTGGCTCACTCCTGACTTATTTCTTAATTACAGGAGTAAGACAAGAGTAGCACAAGATAAATTCAGGAGTAAGCCAGAGTTACTACACGACCAGGTCCCAGCTATCTATATGGGAACGAGGCCCAAAATATTTGAACATGATCATACATCTAAATCCTTTCCATACCAATGCAACATTGAAACTAAAATATAGATTATTTGATTCAATTTTTCTTTTGAAAAAATTGTTCCATCGAAGCATACTAATGCCATTAATGGTAAAGCAAAAGTAACCTGTGCAATGGCTTAATTCTAAACTTAGCAATTAAGTCAGAATTGTGACTTGCCTGCATGGCCCAGAGGTAGTCCAGACGTAGCTTCAAATCCACTTGCCTGGAATGTAGTGCCAATGCGCAAGAAAACAGTAAAATGGCCAGGATGGGTTCATAGCCTCGCATATAAAATGAGCCTCCCCTTGGAAAAAACAGATTTATAATTTAGCGAAATACTAGAGTTAACAGGTAATTATGCTAACACAATGTTTAAATTAGCTTCACAATTAGAAACAATATTGATTGTTAATATCAACTACACCACCCTTCGAGTACATACTAAGGCTAGGTCTAAATCTAGATTAAGCCATCTTAATTTGCGAAATTTGGAGAATTTCGTACTACACTTGTTACGCAAAATTCCCAAAATGATGCCATTATGCCACATTGCTTAATTATGCAACTATTCTCACCAAAACACTGGAGAGGAGGGAACTACATGAACACCCATAACAAGAGTGGATGCAGATTGCGGAAATTGTGTTTTCCATGTTTTTGTTTTAGCGTAAAATAATTATGCTATAAATTATAGCGCTAAATGACGGATTTACATTTCATATAACTACCTGAATTTTCAAGTAACTTTCTAGAAACTTCATGTAATTATGCCTAGTGTTCAGGCAGCTACAGATCAAACATCTGATCAGTGGAGAAGCCTTGTGTGGAAATTTCTAAGTAGTTTCTGTGTGGAGGAATACATCACATTTTCTCGAGAGTTTCACTTTTTGGTAACCCTGGACGAAGCACTACGCTACGCTCGCGGAGTTTGCGAAGTTTGCGCAACTTCGCACTACGCGAGCTGCACGTAGCACAGTGCGAACACGCGTAGTGCAGCGTAGCGTAGTGCAGCGATCATTTTTTGCTTGTTCGCGGTCCTGAACGTCATGTTAGCGACCGCGAGCAAGCAAAATGACATCCCGGCGAGATTTTCAACGCGGGGTGGTAAGATTTCTCATTGTGAGTGGTTGCGCATGCTCGCGACCGCTCTCAATGAGAAACTACCAGTTCACGTTGAGAAAGATGCAGCTCGAGTAATAATCTACTCGAGCAGCAGAAAACTACAGCTCGCACTGTGCAAGATGCCGTTTTCAATGATTGCACAGTGCCGGATGCTTGTCCGCACTGTGCAATCATTGAAAACGCATCTTGCACAGTGCGAACATGCAGCTCACGTAGTGCTACATGAAGTTCGCGTAGTGCGAAGTGCACTTCGCATAGCTTCGCGTAGCGCTACTTCGCGAACTACGCCCACCCTTACTTTTTGGCCCTTTCGGATGGGTGCTACATTTTTATAATAAATAACGTGTGGTTGTGATCCCCATATTGTTTAGTTCAAAATATAGACTAAATAATGATATCACATGGGAAATCTAATGGCATAAACCTGAATATTTCCAAATGTCGTAATCGACTATATTATTTTTTACACCTACATGTAGAGATTGTACTACTGTGAACAAGACCAATGAAACATTTCCTTTCTGCTTTGCATTTTTAGATACCCTTATCAAGGGGCATGAGCAACAATTCCTCCTCTTTGCTCATGACAATAAAAAGAGAGTGAGTTGTGAATATGGACAGAATTGTGTCAATACAATCTCATTAATAGAGTGATATTCTAAAATATGTTTTATAAATTTGATATGACTGTGACTTGGACGGGCGTTCTTTTTGTAACTTTTTCGCATGAACATAATATGTCATTAGGTGAGAGTGACATGAGAATGGCTAGTAAAGTTTTACAAATAATAGAGACTTTTCACAAATAATAAAGAGTGCAACAGTTTTTGTCTTAAATGTCAGATTTAAGTGAGGGCCAGCAAAGTAGGGGTTTAATATATGAATTGTTTACCTTTGGGATTTTGAATCATAAAATATAGAACTGAGATATACCTAAGCATTAAGATTTGGAATAAGTCTGCTTGAGAGTGGAATGAAATTACTCAACAGGAGAAATTTGATGAAAGGGGAATTAAATTACTCAACAGGAGGAATTTGTATAAAATGGGAAGCTAATTTGGGAGGTAATGAAGGATTAAAGCACAAATCTCATATATAATACATTGACATAAGATCTATACTGTGGGAGCATGGACATGAGGAACAAACATGAATGTATAGACATAGACCGTCAGATATTGCAAAGTGACTTTTAAAATTTTTCTCTAGCTTTTGAAGAACGTAATTGTTGTTTTTGTATGTATTTTGGGGCAGATTTCCAAGCCCCTTGCGCCTCTTTTATGCTGCCGTTGCTTCACTTTTGTGACACAGTGGCGGCGCAAAGCCAGCGCCATGCTGCAGGGTATTTACAACGTGATGCATTTGGGAGATGCATCACGTTGTAAAGCCCTGCGCCACATGCTCCGGCGCAGGAATGCCTCCTAAAAGTGGCTGAGTGAAATCTACAAGATTTCACTCAGCCACTTTTAAGGCCATGCTGCGTCAAAACCCTGCGCCTGCTTGAAGCAGGCGTAAGGATTGACGCAGCATTTTAAGGATAAGGCACCCCGAGTCTTGATGGAGCTGCGTCGCGCTTGCGATGCAACTCCTGCAATTCGCCGCCTTTACGCAAGCAAATGCGTCACGCATCTGTCAATTTTTGCCCTTGGTGTGCCGCATTGTAAATGCGGAGCATCCACGGTGGCGGAGCCGTGACGCACAATAACTGGCGCATCCCTCCTGATACGCAGGGATGCGCAAGTTATTGTAAATCTCCCCCACAGTGTTTACCAGCCCTGAAAGAGTGACCGTTGTTGCAAAACATGTTGGCTCTTTGATTGTCAATAATTGTTTTTATGAAGTTATGAAAATCAAAATACATTTTTATGGACATTCATGAATAAAAAAAATAACTGTATTAATTATCAGTATTACGAAGTTTCCACCTTTAGGAGAATCAATTATTAACTGATTTACTTTAACTGTTATAACTGAGCTCGGCAGGTTACCAGAACATCTGAAAGGATAAGCAATAATCCTGCTTACCTGTTTAGTGTTTGTTTCTTAACCAAAATCAGCAGGTTAATTACACAAAACATGTATTTGGTGTAACATGTTTCATACACGTTTAATTTCGACTCAGTGGAGTCCGATTTTATCAGGTGCAATAAATAGCCCAACAAATACTCTGCCAATCATACATGAGGTCTACAGTGTACTATTAGGCCCACATTACACATTTGTCGGAATAGATTGTGGCATTTACTATACATAGTAAAAATAATTACCTCAGAATGAGGTATTTAGCACATGTGGTACACTACTCCAGAATGAGGTATTTGGTACTTGTAGTACATTACTCCAGAATGAGGTATTCAGCACATGTGGTAAATAACTAAATTTCTGACTTATCAATAGGATAACGAGACATGACATTCAGAATCAGTTTTCATGCCATTTCCTACATGTTTTGTCTATTTTTCCATGTCTCTTTTCGCTAATACACGTCAGCAGTTTTGATCTTTCGCAATTTATCAGTGCAAAACTGAAGGATGTGACAATTACCACACTACAGATAATTCTCATTCACGTGCAAACTCATTTTTGAATAGGAACTTAGCCCATAACCTGTAATAGAAGTCGTTTAAGTCCTGATTATGGGCGGAGTGCTTTTGATCGCTACCATTCCAAAACAATACCCTAGGGTTTCGAATTTAATCGGTGGGATAAAGAGCACCTATTGTGCATTTTGCACTTCAAACTACAACAGGTTGCCTGATAGAGTATTGATGCTAAAAATATTGTGTATAAAGAATATCTTGTCAAAATTATCGAGGAACAAAATTTTGAGAAGCTAAGTTCAAATAGGCAAGCATACATTTATTATTCTTAACTTTACATAGTTGTAGATAGGAAGTTGTAGATAGGAAGGAGTTTCTATCAAAAAGGTGATTTTCAGTTGTCTATTTCTTTGGTGCCGGTTAATAAATCTTCATGAAATGTTTCAAAAGAATTTTTCAGCTACTTCAGTTGGAGCCTGGAAAGTTTTGGGGCGATTCATTTAGCAGGGGCTGAGAAAAAAGGGGGTGGGGGGACGTGTCAAAAAATTTGCGTTTCCCATGTTAATTCCCATAGGTCCTTGAACAAGCCCACCGTCCAAACCGCTAGACGGAATTACACCAAATTTGTCAGGAAGCTAGATGTTGGTACGCAGATCATGCTTTTTGTGATTTGGTGTTCATCTGTTCAGTAGTTTGACAAATATTAACCTGAACACAAATTTGTTTATCTAGTGAAGAGGATCCTTCACAAATCCAACAGTCCTCATGCTGTAATATGATTGGCTGCCAACACTTCTACCAGGAACGGCTGGTATTTAACATCTCCCTACGCGTTTCGAAGCAACATGCTTCTTCTTCATGGGGCAAAGTTCAACGAAAGATGGAAACACTGCAACCATGTATTTCCATTTTGTATGTACTCTCCAGTGGGGCATACTGGTAGCTGTAGTTCATTTCTTCCCCCTTGGTGGGGTCCGTGCATTTGTCAACATTTTATCTGGCGTTCCATCCGGGTGGTGCATCCTCCGCGGCCGAGGATGCCGTGCGACATATTAACCAAAGGTGCCTCCAATCTTAAGGATGCGACTCCATACGAGAGTACATTTTTAAAATGGTTGCAGTGTTTCCGTCATTCGTTGAACTTTGCCCCATGAAGAAGAAGCATGCTGCTTCGAAACGCGTTGGGGAGATGTTAAATACCAGCCGTGATGCGCAGTTGTCTGAATTACTGGTTACTGGTTGAGAAACACGTATGGTTTAAGGATCTACGTACAGAACACAAAGCTCTTTAAACTTTAAGTCCAGTCGATATTAAAGCCATGTTTAAAAGGTGTATGCCCCTTAGAAGCCTCCGTTTAGCACATCGAACTCTAGAGAGTATGCCCAGAACTCAGAGGAAGAAATGGGGAGGCAGAGCCTTCTCAGTTGCAGCAGCAAGGCTCTGGAATGCTCTTGCCCTCTGTCTCCCATCCTTGGAAATGTATCTCCCTTTCCGGAATACACCAAAAACCTGGTTGTTTAACGTATAATAGGCACTATATTCTCTGGATCCTATTAGACTTCTGCATTTTGTTCTACACTACAGTGCTTTGAAGCCAAGGGGCCTTTGTGTGTTTTACAAATATACATCAAATCAAATGAAATTTCTGACCAAACTCAACTGAATTGCTTATAATGGCCCTTAGACAGACACCGTTGTTTGTGACACTTGCATGAACAGTAGCAAAAATAATGTAGAACATGTTCCTCATTATCAATATGTTTACTGATTCAAAAACGTTAACATTTATTTCATGCATTTAAGATGTTTTTTATGTTTTTGAAACTTACCCCACTGCTTTCCTATACCCGCTCAGTTCTAAAATAGCTATATACAAAATGGATACAAAAAGTAGAAGTATCATTTTTGGCAATGAAGATATGCGTAAAAATATCGCCAGGCTTAAAGTCCCCACCACACAGGCAAGGAAAGCATAGTGTGCTGTATCACACGGCAGTTCATTCATTGTTTCATTTACTCCATTAGGAGCAAGGATGACAATGGAATTGCTGGAATTGGAAATCCATATCCAAGGCATGCATCCAACCTAGAAGAAAAAGACAAACAAATGCATTTAGAAAATATCTCAATTTCAATAGCTGTACTTGTGAAAAAAATAGAAATTCAAAAAAGCAGAGATATAAGAGAGGTTCAAGAATTACCCAGTTGCTATCAGTACTATGAAGTAGTCCAACGATTTTAATGAGTACAAAAAGTCAACTTTACTATCCCAACAGATTGCATTGTTGCCCAAGATATTCAAACAGGTGATCCACCTCACTCAAATCTAAGGTTTTTGCAGGTACTGCTATTTGATTTTTGCAGATCATGCCACTATGATGCTGTCAATAATATAGCATGATCATATGTTTCTGTGAAAAGGAGTTCCTGAGAGTCCCAGACCTGAGGGGAGGCTCCACACAAAGCCTTTGGCAGGGTCCTATTACTCCCTGAATCATAGGTTTCCTTTTCTTCTGGATTGAGCTGGTACCTAAGGGTATCTACAGCATGCGTGCTAGTTAGTTGATTTGATGAGTAATGTGAGATACTGGGTTGTTTATTAGGGGAAGTGTGAGCCCTGGTCAAGCAATAGCCCCAGTCCCTTGCAGGGTGAATAACAAAAGATTGCTCTGCTTAGCCCAGGGTAGATTGTCACAAAAAGGAGTGAGGCTTAACTTAGATGCAATGTGTAAAGTATTTATGCAGCATACAAACAGTAATAAAGTGAAAACACAAGAAAAATCCCACACTATATTAGAAGTACACTTTAATACATTATTTGACACCAGAATGGCATCAACCCAATCAGGAGAACTTGAGGTATGAATTTTTAAAGATTGTAGTAAAAACCAGCTCCTAAAAGATCATAGAGCTAACTGCGAACATCTAATCATGTGAGGCCGGGTTAAGGTAAAATAAATATGGCCAACCACAATGGAGCGGGGATCACATACAAGAGGTGTATTCGACCCATCTGTGCTTCCCTTTGGACTTTGTAGTATTGCATCTCATGTTCTACTGCATCTTTCCATAGTCCTATTTAGAGTCTGAAGTTGAGTGTTCTGATGTATTACTACATGTCAATACATGGAATGTCACTGGATACCTAGGAGGTTGGAACCCACTTGAAGTGTGGCAGTTGGACTTTGAGCTGTGCATGGTGGAGCCTGCACTGTGTGGGCTCTACTACCATGTAGTCTGTGAATAAACTCTTCTCTTCAAGAACCTGCTGTCTACAGCATTTTAACTACAAACTTAGAAGAACTTTTGGGAACATGTTTCTGAAAAGGTAAAGTTCAGTGAGGCAAGGCTGCAGGCAATGTCAGAGGAAGGCGCATTGTCCTTGGGGAGTCTTGGCTCAAAGCTATGGCGAACATTTCTACGTTCACACTTAGTCTCTTTTCTTGGAAGTCGCCAGCGAGACTAGGAAGAGGGCTACAACCAAAGACAGTTTCCCAAGGTGAAGGACAGCTGAAAAGGATTTGCTGCTATAAAGAAGAATGCAGCAGGAAAAGCTGCAATTCAATCTGGCTGGTGATGCTCCTCTGGTAAATAGCAAGCAGGTTGGTCCCAGTCTCCACGTAGTTCAGAGAGAAGATTTTGGACACATTTTTTCAAAGTCCTCAGTTTTGAGATTTGGCTGTCTGGGCACATTTAACACCACAACCAAGGGTCCAGTACTGGTGGATCACCATCAGGGAGTTCAGAACTCCCTCAAACTGGGTCCAAGTGTAGGTTCAAGATGGTGGGAGCCTTTTTTATCCCTGTGGCTCTGAACATGAGGCCAGCAAACTAGCCCTTGAAGTCACTCTAGTAGTCCTGAGTTCAGATGAAGAGGCAGGCTCAACAGCAGGATTGGCCTCTGAGAGTCCAAGACAGGCTCCAGGCAGCACAGCAGTCCATCCAGGTATAGCAAAGCAGTCTTGCACAGTGCACAACAGGTCACAGCAGCAGGAAGTCCTCTTAGAGTCCTTCTACAGGTCCAGGAGTGAACTGAAGAGCTGTTATCTTAAGGTCCTATATTTATACCCTGATGCCTTCTATCTTGATGGTGGGAGAAGCTTCTAGACAGTGGCTCCTAACTGCATCAAATGTCTTATCCTCCCAGCCCAGGCTCCAAGCTGATTGCAGTTGCAATGTGAAGGTGACAGGTCCTTTGTGTGGAGGCAGAACACTCCCTATTCAGTTGTTAATGGGACTGTGCTCAGCAAAGCCCCCCATCTTGCTAGCAGATGGTGCATTTGGGCACACCTTATCCCTCTATTGTGTGACTGTCTGGGAGGAATTTACAAAGTCTAAACATCTGTTACACCCAGTCACATCTCCCATGGCAGATTGAAGGCACAAATGGTGTAAGGGCAGAAAAATGCCAAAGATACCCCCAAACTAGTCTGAGGATGCTTGTTTTCATTCCAGGGAGGATCTTGCTTGGTAGTTTGGTCTGGACTGTTCCCATGAGGAACACGGTGAAGACTGATTTGCATATAGCTGGTTCCAAACTGGAGTTGTGTGGGGAGCAAAAGAACAATGGATTAAGCCCAGATCTTTGTGACTGGGGGTGAATGTTTTCATTGTTTAACATTCTGTCTATCATTTGTTTATTTTGCTTTTGTTGCCCTAAGTGGGAAGGATATGCAAAGAACTAAGCAAGATTGTCACAGACAGCTGCGGTCGGCAGTAGGAGTTTCTGCAGGGCGGTGAAGTGGGGCTGGGGCGGGGGAGGGGCAGGGGCAGGGGCAGGGTGGGGGGTAGTAATGTATGGATTACAGAGTTTAACAGGTAAGTAAACATATAAATAAATAAAACAAATTTCGTTGCGCACACTGCATCACCAAATGCGATGCAGTGCGCGCAACTAAATTTGTTTTATTTATTTATATTTTTACTTACCTGTTAAACTCCGTAATCCATACATTACTACCCTCCACCCTGCCCCTTCCCCTCCCCACGTCGCCACCCTACAGGAACATCTACTGCTGATCCCGGCTGGTCACAGAGTGCCTAGGTTTGAAACTTCTCACATAATGGCAAACACCTTTTTGACATTATTTAGAGCAGCAAGAATGGCATTGGCATGGTAATCTGCTTTTGCCCTGCCAATCTTCTTATTGTAGTAATTTAAAGAATTTGTTAGAAACGCTTTGTCCTTCTCTATATAGGAGCAGCACTGCCGTCTCTCAAATTTCTTACATGCTTGTGCTAGCATGTTTAGGGATGCACTATACCACGGAACGGAGGGTGTGGGGTAGATTTTTAAATCTTTAATGGGTATATCCACATCTAGGGTATCTAAGATTCTTTCCTCCAGAGCTTTGTAGTTTTCTCCCACTGTTCTACCAGAATCATCTATGAAAAACAGGTTAAAAAGCCAGTCTTGTGTTGCCTTGTTGAGTTTATGTCATGCCCTGGCAGATCACAGTCTGGGTACTGCCAGATTAGAAGTACTAAGTTCCCTTCCATGAAGAAGAAAGGTTACTAATGCATGGTCAGTCCATCTGAGGGGTAGGATGTCTCCCATTGTGATTACCCCTGAGTGGCAAAGAAGACTTTGACCACTCTGATGTGTGGGGCCCTGTACTAGCTGTTATAGGCCCAACATTTTACATGACTCTTGCAGTTTCTTCAATGGAAGGGATAGATCCCCCTCAGCTCACATGTTAAAGTCTACTGAGACAAAAATGTTTGAATGGGGCAGGGCCATATTGGAGATGACCCCTATGACATTTTGCAGATATATGCTTAGAAGGCCTGGAGGGCGATAACATAGAATACCAGAAAGGGTACAACCTCTTTCAGCTGTCAGAGTGAAATCCAACAATTTTGAACCAGTTAATTCATCTAAATTGAGGGATACGAAATTCCATCTTTCATTAAAAATTATTCCCACTCCTCCCCCCTTCCAGGAAATGCATGACGTGTGAAAGATTTTTAATCTTGGAGGACATGCCAAGGCCAGCTCTATGGATGAATCAGGAGTAGTTCATATTTCAGTTATAAATAGTACATCACAGTTATCAGTCTGTATCATCAAACAAATTTGGAAGGAATGCTGAGCTAAAGACCTGTCACACTCTTACAGGTGAGTATTGTTTGGTTCCGAATCAGCAAAATGCTCGTAAGCACACTAAGAAATATTTACCAATTAAATTCAAACCCCAGGATTAAAACGTTTTTAAAATCAAGTTTTAAAATCAAGTAGTGACCTGTGCCAATGATGTGTAAAGTAACAGTGTTTTAGCAGCAGAATCCCGGTAAGGCAGCGCGTTCATGCCAGCATCCGGAATATGTAGTCGCCTCCTCAGGGCAAGTAGACAGTCACTTAATATGATGGCTGAATGGTGTCCCGCTTTAACTAGTGAGTACTATATGGCCATAAATCAGCATGATATTCATAAACACACTAAAAAATCTTTCCCAAATAAATTAATCCCCAGGGTTAAAAAAGTTTTTTAATCAAATGTTGAAATCAAGTTCTGACCTGAGCAAATGAGATGTAAATTAGAAGTGGTTTATATGGTCGGAGGGGGGATATGAATGCCTTTCTTATTTTCTTAGGGGACAATTCTGTTAAAAGTAACCAAATAGGATAAACAAAGTTTGAGCCATCATCATTCAAATCATGGAATGTTTAGGCCTTAGGATGGGTCTGTGGTACTTAGGAGAGATTAGCCATGTTATACATACTTTTATAAACCACATCAGTGTTCATGACCTGATATCATTTTCTGTTCTGAAACATTAATAAATAGGTGTTAGACCTGGCATCATTGGTGTGAGTCTCCCTTCCATTTTGACGGATTGCCTCCTCTGTTTTGATATGTGTTTGCTGGTTATATGCTTTGGGAACTGTGCCACTTCTCTTCAGTGCACCAGTGCAAGTGCTCCCTATGTTAAATTGATGTACTAATTGGTGATTCCATGAATGGGTTATTTGATTTACCTGTCAGCCCCTAGTACAGTGCACCATGTGTGTCCAGGGCTTGCAAATCAAATGCTGCTGGTGCGCTTGCAACACTGGTTGTGCCACCCACAGAATGTAAATAAATGTAAATGTGGGATACTTGTATAGCGCACAGTTACTCTACCCGAGTGTCCCGGCGCTGTAGACCGCTGGGGAACCCGTCCTGGTTTTCCCTGTGAGATGGTCCCTTTTGGGTATCTCCAGGGTGAAACCAGGCATCCCTGGCGTCTGTGGGGGCCGTTGTAGAGATGAGGCAAGCTAATGCCCAGAGTTGCCGAGTGTGCTCCCTGGTCGGAGTGGGCACCGATGCGAGAATTATCAGTCCGCTGATCCTGGTCCAAGACCCTGCCGCGTCGGGAATCGAACCCTGGTCCCGGGCCGTTCTCTGCACTCGGGTCTGCCGCCTCTAACCAGTGAGCCACACCTCTCTACAGCTCAGCTTGTAAAGTGTTTCTCAGGCCTGTGTGCAGTCTAGTACTGCCATGTCGACTTGGCAAGTGCACCCACTCGCCAGTCCCTAAACCTTCCCTTTGTTTCATAATAGACACCTCTATGGTAGGCCCACGGGCAGGGTGCTTTGTAAGTATAAGGTAGGACATGCTCTGGTGTGTGTAGCATGTCCTTATAGTGAACTACAGCCATTTTCGTTTTTCACTATTGCAAGGCTACCTGTTTTCCATAGGCTAGAATGGGCAGTTAGATGATTACATTTTTATAATTCTAACTGACTGGTAGAAATTCGGATTTAGTATGCCTGAAATCAGAATAATAAAATACATCTTTTAGTAAAGTTGGTTGTAATATTCTGTGTTTGAAAATACCACTTTCAGAAGGTAGGTATTTTCTTGCCTAACTGTCCAGGCCTGCCTCTGCTAGGTTGTGTATTCCTTGTCTGGGTTTGTGAGTGACAGGGCTGGGGGATTCCGGGAGACAGGCTGGGGCAGCCCAGTGGTGAATAGAGAGATATGCATCTAGATGGGAGGGAGGAGTTGCACCTGGTCCCTGAATAGGGCTGGGCCTTCCATCTACAATGCTGGCTCCACCTCCTGTGGCTTGTCTGATGTCTCTGACCTGCACTGTGAAAGGAGGGAAGGAATCTTGTCAACAAAGTGCTCCAGAGCTGCATCTTCCCTCCCCTGAGTTGGCTCCACCTCCTGTGGGGCGGCTGTTGTCTCTGCCCTGCACTGTGATAGGAGAGAAGGAGTCATGTAAACAAAGTGCTCAGGAACTGGTTTGGACTAGGTAGAGGCCTCTCTGCCTTCAGAGAACAAAGGATTTTGGGGTATAAATATAGGGACCCAGGATCTTTAGATCACTTCTGGAACAAGAAACCTTTTGCCTAGGAGAAGAACCGAGGACGCTGCACGAATTTGACTGCCCCTCTGTCAGTCTGCTGTTTGCTGGGTTGGCCTGCATGGGTTGCTTCATTGCCAAAGAAAGGAGAAGGAACTTTTTAAGGACTTTCATCATCTTCAGAATATTCTCCAAGGGCTTGAACTGCGCTTGCCTCCTGCTAAAGTCTCAGGGACAAAAGACTTCATCTCCAGCTCCCCTCTGAATTTCCTTGCTGGCAATTCTCAACTCCAGACATTTGCGTGTCGCTGGGAGCTGGTAGTGTGACGCATCGAGAAGAATCGTGTCGCCGCTGCAGCTGAAATTGTCGCATCACCGGAGAAGCGAGCCTTCGCCGCATCTCCCTGGAAGCATTTGTTCATCAAAGCTGCCTGCTGTTGCTTCACCAGGGAAGCATGACGCCATCAAGAGAGTCGCCATCGCATCACCGGAGAAGCGTGTTGCTGGCCCTGTCACGGCTCCAAAGTACAGAGTTGTTGCAGGGCTGACAGGGCACCTACGAATCATCATCGCAGCGTCATCGCATTGTCGCATCAAGGGCGCCATCTTCTCGCATCGCAACCGGATCATCGCATCACATCATGACGCCATCTTGCGCACTGCAACGGGCCCGCAGGCCGAGAATCTACGCATCGCCTCTGCACCGGTAAGGATTACGACGCATCCCCTACTCTGCGCAAGCATTGAGGCACGACGCATCATTTCCCCTGGATCACGGCACCTCCCCTTTTGCAAGCCTTTTGTTTACTTTGCGTTACACATCCAGGTACTTTGTTGAGAACTTTGTCGCAATTATCATCAACTTCAACTAAGCAACGTTTACCATCTTTAAGCAATCTTAAGTGTAGTATTGTGGAGTTTTTGTCGTGTGTGGTCTTGTGCTAAGTCTTTTTAAAGAATACTTATATTTATAAAACCTGTGTTGTGTCCATCTGAAGTGTTTTCACTGTATTACTGTGTATATTCACAGATGCTTAACACACTGCCTCTGAGATAAACCTGTCTGCTCCTGCCAAGCTACCAAGGGGAGAGCAAGGGGAGTGTAATCCCCTTATCCTGAGTTAGAAGTACGGGTCCCTATGTGGACAAAGTTGAATACCATTGCCAATTAGAGACTCCCAGATGTAACAATAGGTATAGGATTATCATACAACCTAAAGCAGTTTCTGTTCATAATGCTTTTTTATTTGGGCTATTAATGTTTGGCTAAAAATAAACAGGGTAGACCTCGGCAACTGACATTTGAAAGACCTCTTTTATCTGCTCAGGAACGTAGGCTTCCTTTGCGGGTAACTAAACATGGTTTTGTTACAGATATCCTAGGTCCTGCTGTGTTAAATATTTTTGGGATAAATTGAAAGCAGTGGTCTGGCAACATGAATTAGTTTTTCTTTACATCGAAATAAAAAACTAAGGTAGGAGCAAGACACCCTGGCACTCAAAATTCATAGGTTAGAGTTTGCACTTGACTTTTCTTGGACAGAGCCTGCAACCAGAGTTGTGTGCTGAAATCCTGCAGCCAACCTCTGTATCCACTGCATAACCAGTTCACTGGTTCGGGCAGTGTATTATAGCATTCTGAGCTTAACAACTGCACCTAACCCCAAAGTACAAAAACCAGCACTGCACAACCTTTGAAATGCATCACACCATTTGGTTGTAGAGTCGGCTTGGCTTATCATTCAGCTTTGCGCCCACAGAATTCATTCCACTCAGCTTTTAGCTATTGCCTGTGAGGTCTGTATGGAGGATGTTGCCTTAAGCCACTCCAGTTGGCAAGGCCGAAGTTTGTGTGCTGCCACTTCCGTGGGAATGGCCTGTCATTTGGCTCCCGGATGTCAGGGTGGCCCAAAGTTCATGCATTCAGTCACTCTCACTGAGTACTGGTGAACTTGCATTCACCCCCAAGTTCATCCAAATTAGCACTGCTGTATCTTGGATCATGTGAATAAAGCTCTGAATGCAGGGTCTTTCCTAAACACACTGCAGATGTCCTTTGGCAGTGAACATTGGGGCTGTGGCCTTACTTTGTAAATATGTTTCATGATCTGGTGCTAAAAACTCTTCATGCTAACCCTCCCACAGGTCTACAGACCTGTGTTTTAATCCCTCCTCCAAAAACAACTGATGAACTTTTTAAAGGGCGAAATATAGTTATTTTTTCACATCACATTAACACATATTTATAAAAATCATAGAAATTCCTTTACAAAAACATAATTAAAATGACTTGGTCAGAAAGGAAAATCCAGAAAACTTTCATATTTGAGCTACACAAACCTTAACTGATGCCTCCACCATCTAAGCTCACAACTTTACACATGACACGAGTGGTGACATTTTCCTCCTGGTTAATTTCATTTTTTATTTCTAGAACATTATTACCATTCCATACATTGGTCTGTACACTTGAAGTGTTGATGATTATTGTCACACATCATTCAAAAAACACTACATATGCATATTTTCTGTGGAGGGAACACAAAAAATGTTCAATGACCACATGCTAAATCTCTAAGCCACACAACATAATATAAAGTCATTAAGGGTTATGGGGAGCATTATGGCTACATAAAGTATACTTATTGAATTCAATTTAATTTACATTAATTCAAGATGAGAATTATGGTTTGTAATAGTTCTAGAATAAACTAATTAGGCAATCAAATAAAATGAAGTGGAAATTAGTTCAGGATTAATGTTAATAGTAAGGTTAGAGTGAGGAACAGTATTTAAATTAAATCATACTAATCAAGGGGTGCGTTCAGTGCTAGTGTTAGTTAAGGGTGGGTATTTAATTTAATTTGTAATCAATCAAATATGGGCTACTTAAGGTGTATATTATTATCAGGGTTGCATTAAAAACATTTTTAATTTAATTGTCATGTAAACAAATTAAAGGCATAGGTTGAGTTACTATGATTATGCAAAGGAAATCTTAAATTAATAAATTATATTGGATGTATTGTTCTATAATTAATTTTCGAGTTACAACTACAGCCAGGATTGCAAATTAACTATAGTGCATCTACTTTAAAGTAGAAATTTTAAGAGTTGGACTTGGCCCTCTCTGCATGGTCACCTCTAAACATTTTGTCTTCATCCCTTCTATTTTTGCTGAATTTGTTTAGTTGTGTCCTTAGGAGTCTGTTCATTTAACCACTATTAATCAATGCTAAAGTGTTTGTGCTTGCTCCCTTAAATATGGTTAAATTGGCTTACACCTGGCATATTTAATTTACTTACAAGTCCCTAGTAAAGTGGTAAACCATATACCCTGCACCTGTAAATGAAATGCTACTAGTGGGTCTGCATCCTTATTGTGCCACCCACTTAAGTAGCTCCTTAAAACATGTCCCAGGTTTGCCATTGCAGCCTGAATGCAGTTTTAAACTGCCATTTCGACTTGGCAGTATAACTCCCTTGCTAAGACATAAACTTGCCTTTTATTGAAAATACAAAACCCTTGAGTTAGGCCTGGATAGCCCATAGGGGTTGAAATCCTACTTTTAAGTGCTACACGTCCGGGTAATGAAAAACTCATCAATTTGTTTTTCACTACTGTGAGGCCTACTACCCCCACAGGTTAATTTTGGTTTTCATAATTGCCAACATTTGATTAGGGAAGGTAGTTAATTCATGTTGTTTGTCTAGGAAATTGTAATTTAACATACTGTTTAGTGGTATAGTCAGATTTTGAGTTACAATTTTTAAAATGCTACTTTTAGAAAGTTGGCATTTTCCTGCCATAGCTATTTTGTGCCTGCAACTTGTTCCTGGGTCACATGACTCAGTGCAGTTAGCAGTTGGAGTTTGTTTATTCCTCCCAGACAGTTACATAATACAGGAATTAGGTGTGCTTGGAATCGCCATCACTGGCACAGCCCCACTTGCAATTCAATAGACTGTGCCCTGCCTTTAAACAAATGACTTCACACTACCTCATTGCTCATGCAACCAGGCTGGAGCCAGGGCATAGAAGGAGGAAACTCCAAGAACTGCAAAGTAAATTCTCTAGAAACTTCTCCTACTTGAATGAAGGTACTAAATGTAAACATAAGATCCTCAGACCCTCTGTTCAGTTCACTTTCTGTACCTGTGGATGGACAAATCAGAGGACTGCTAGCTGCTGTGGCCTGTTCTGTACTTCAGGAGACCACTTTGCAGTCCCTGGAAGGACTACTCCTCTGCCTGAAGCCTGCCTTGAACCCCCAGAGGCCTGCCCTGCTGCTTGAGCCCTGTTCCACTTCTTGAACCCAGGACTACCAGAGTGACTTCAAGGGCTAGTTGGCTGGAATATAGCATGTCACAACGCATGCTAATACATCGTGCACTTTTACAAAGTGATCGTTACAACGACTGCGTTGTTAGTACACAATACCTTTACATCGCAAGTCATTGGAACGACTTGCTGAAGGGGGCACACTAGACTTAGGAATAGTAGTATTTACTTTTCCTACTCCAGTTTGCGCAACAGTAGGGAAGGTTTTGGAATTCATTCCCAATACCTTAGCGCCCCCTACAGCAAGTCATCTAATGACTTGCAATGTAAAGGTATCACATTGTAATAGCACTGCCATGTGATGGCAGCGTTGTAAACAATGTTTCCCATTGGCTGGCCTCTTGATCAGAACTTTAGAGTCGGAAAAGGCTCCTCCATCTTGAAACCATATCAGGACTCAGTTTGAGTGAGTCTTGACCCTCCAAGTGGTGCTTCTACAATCCTGGGCCCTTAGAAATGCCACTAAAGGTAACCAGATAACCAAAATCTAAAACTTGGGACTAGCTTTTTTTGGGGCAAAAAACTCCTCTGAGAAGATCTAGTTCAGTCAGAGGATGGCACTGCTGTGCTGCTCTAATTTATATCTGCTTTAAAATCTGCACTTTATATTTGCACATTCTTGGGGACTTAAGAAATCAGCCAGAGGGCTTTTTACTGCACTAAAGTGTGTTTTATACATTGGCCCACACATGTCAGAGCAGGACATTCTCCAACCACCATTTTGGGTGTTGGTCTAGTTTTCTTCTTTGGAGCTCTATTTCAGTCAGATGCTGGCATGACCATGCAGCTTACTGGACCTACTTTTTGCTGCTCAAATTTAAATCCGCATTAAAGTCTACACTTTATAGCTGCATATTCTTGAGGGACTCTAGAAATCGGCCTGAGGTCGTTTTACTGTGTTTTTTTGTGCTTTTAACTTTGGTCCACGCCTGTCAGAACGGGACTTTCTCCAACAGCCATTTTGGGTGTCATCTAGTCTTTTTTCAGAAGACTATTACAGTCAGATGCTGGTGCGACCAAACAGAGGACACGTGCAGCGGGCATGCAGACAGTGCACCAAAAATGTAAGCCGTCTTCACCTGTCCACTCACCCCAGTTTTGTGTGGGATCACTCCTACTAGAACAGGATCAGGATCTGCTACACAAGAGACCAATTGTTATGTATTGGTAAGCAGTATAATACCCCTACTCAAATGCCTATCATTACTAACATCAGGTGTGGGCTCCTTCCATATACCAGCATTAAAAGTCTGTTTTTCTGTGAAGTTGTCTACTTAATGCCAGTTCATTGGTAAAGCGTGCTACTGAAATCTATTTACTTCTATAACCTGGTGACTGAGATAAATTGTTTATAACAGAGACCTGGTCCACCCCCGACTCAGCAGCCGATTTAGGCATGGCCTGTCCGCTGGGTTTTCAAGCAGTTCACAAACTATGTGTTAACAAGAAGGGGGAGGAGTAGGCATTACCTACAAAAAACAGAATATTTCCACATTTTCATTTTCATTTGTTGACTTAGGAGGTCCTGAGGTGTTGAGCTTTACTTTGAAAACTGAAAAAGGTTCTGCCTTTATAGGCATTCTTTGCTATAGATCCCCAGGTCTCCAACCCCTACACCGCCATTTCCTGATAGAAGTATTTTCCAACATGGTGCTCGCATATTCTAATTTCTTTACTTTGGGTGAATCCAGTCTCTGGGTGGAGGGGGATCTTTCCTTCCCTTTTAAAGATGTGCAAGGATCATGTGAAGTTTTGGGTCTAGAGCAATGAGTGCACGGCCTACTCATCGGGTTAGACATACTTTGGATCTTAACTTTGCCCCTGATGGGCTGATCCTCGTGAAAAATATTTCACCTTTATACTGGACTGATGATGCACTAAAATCATTCCATATGCTGGTGAAGGATCCTTTCCCCTCCAAGCTGGCCTCCATGACAACAAGCAAAGGGAGGGCATAGTGTAAATTCAATAAGCCAACAATGGGACCAATTTTATACCTCTCAAACATCTTTGATCCTAAGAACTCAGTGTAGTCTAATTACTAAGCATACGAGCAGGGGATTCTGAAACATTGGATAAAGCGATTCCCCTCACCAATCTGAAATCTCACCGCAGACCATGTGGATCCTGGTACAATGAATTGTTAAAAATGCTAAAATTAGAGTTCAAGAAACCTGAAAGAAAATGGCGTACATGCTATACCAAAAAGAAATTCAAATAACTTGTTGTTATGCAAATATAGAGAGGCTGGCAAAGCTAAGACTGTTTATGATGCCAATATTATCATTGCAGCCCCTAATGGTGCTGAAAAGTTTTTCAATATTCTTTGGGAATTAACCCAGACTTTGTGAAGCAGGACGTTACACCCTCACAAGAGCTCTGCAAAGATCATGGGGACTTCTTTGATAAGAAGATCAGCAGAATTCTTACGGACATTGATGGTGCCTCTCAGCTAACAGCCTATGGATTGAAATTCTCAAACAATGTGGAAAATACAGCCATAGCAAGTACAGACGCACTGGTGCTTGGTTCCACCACAACTCAAAACGTACCAGCCTCCTCTGAGAGTCGTGTCTGAAGCTTTGATACCTTTGAACCCATCTCAAAGGAATGCTTCCAAACCATGGTCATGCCATCTTCATCAGGATCTCCCCTTGGTCCCTTACCTTCTAGACTGTGGAAAGAGTTAGGAGAGAAGCTCACCCCTCCTACCACATTGTAGTTATGAAATCAATCTTTGGAGACAGGTGCTGTATCAAATATGTGGAAGAAGGCAATAGTTACCTTCCTCTTAAAGAAATCCACAGTGGGCCCTCTGGTCTTCAGCAATTGCAGGCCCATATCGCTCCTTCCATTTATAGTGATAATATTTGAGTGATATGTAAGCAGAAGGCTATTCTAATATCTGGAAACCTACTCTCTCCTATAGAATGAACAAATGTAGCTTCAGACCTGGACTTGGCATGGAGTTTCTACTAGTTGCTATGGACGAGTTACAGATGAGGGTAGACAGTGGCCAGTCGACATTCTTAATTATGCTTGACATGTCGGCTGCTTTTGACACGCTCAAGCACAAAATCCTTCTGGCCAGACTAGCCTCAATTGGAGTGAGTGGTATAGTGTGGATGTGGATGGAATCCTACTTTTCTGATTGGTGTCAGGCTGTTGCTTCGCCCCCTTACCACTCCAAATTTTAAAGCCTGTGACATGGAGTCCTGCAAGGCTCGTCACTCAGCTCAATCCTGTTTAACATCTTTACAAGGCCACTCATCACTCTTATAACGGCATATGGCATCAGACTGGTCAATTTTGAAACTGATATAGCAGCCAGTAGTATGTAGTGGCAGCATTCCAGAACTGCTTGTCAGACACTGTTAGTTGGATGACCTTAAATTCTCTCAAGCTAAAAGGGGATAAAACCGAATTTCTCGGCTGCTCAGCAAGAAGAATACCCATGATACTTCCCACCCAACTTTTGGCCCCTTTCAATAGGAGAGGAGTTGCAGCCAACGGGAACAATCCACAATCTTTGGGTCTTGTTTGATGATAAGTTATTTCTCGAGAGCCATGTCACTAAAGTCACAGGCACTTATTTTGTGCTCCTTGGTAGCCTCAGGAGATCTACCCAAGCTAAATTTCTCAGCATGTGCAGTGTCATAATTAGTAGGTTGGATTACTGCAATGCCCTATTACTACTTGGAGCTCCTCACTACTTGAATACTAGAGTTCATAGAGCCCAAGTGGCACCAGCTAAACATGCTTTAATCAGACTCCGTAGATCCTCTGCAATCAATGCCCTGAAGGAGGTCAATTGGCTTTCCTTGAAGAAGACGATCATCTTTAAAGCCATGTGCATTTTGTTTGAGGCATTACAGGGCAAGGTTTCTGAGCCTTTTCAACATAAACTGAAAGTATATTCTTCTGGGAGAAATATTTGCTTGAGCTCTGTAAATCTTGTTCACCTAAATAGATTCAGTAAGTCAGGAGAAGGTGGTTTTGGCCTTTACAGTTAAAGCGGCCCAGCTGTGGAAAAGACTGCCACCCTCCCTTGGGTCATCAATGGAACTGCTGACATTTAATAAGGCTCTAAAGATCTGGCTCTTCTCTAAGAAACTCTGCCCCCGCTCGTGTGCATGGTCCATGTCAGCAGTACTGTGCCCATACATAAGCTTATCACCAGGATACCAGTTTGATGCGAGTTTATACTTTTCAAATGCTATAAACAAATAAAATAACTGAGACGAGACTGGGACCAAACTGTTTGTCTTTCCACCAAAGGTGCATTGCCATTCATCCTCACTGTGCAGAAACTTCCACTACCTTCTTCTCCGCAGCAGCAAATCCTGTTCAGCGGTCCTTTAGCAGAAGTGACATCTGGCATTGTGGAGCCCTCGTTGGCTACAGTCTCCAGCCTTGTGCAGCGGGAGATTTTTAACTTCCAAAAAAGAGACAAAGTACGAAAATGGAAATATTCACTCCCCGATGACAACACCTCCTCCTAGGACACCACCTATAGCCTTGCCCCACTGAACTTTACTTTCTCAAGACATGTTTGCTGAAATTTCTTCTAAACTCATAAGTAAGCACTGACCAGGCTCTATCCACTTCTTGTACCCATGCTCGATTGCGGTCGGACATTTTTTTAATTTTGACCTGGTTTTCCTCGACTAGATGTCCTCAGTAGTCACTTTGAACTTTTAGGTCCTAGTTTTTATCTTATACTTTAATAATTTATAAATCTGGTTGTGCTATTTGTATTTTTGTTCTTTAGTGTCAAATAATTTCGTAAATATTACACGTAATTTTTATAAATCGAGGTGGGATTTTTTGTGTTGTGCTTTTACTTTATTAAGGTTTGTGTGCTGCATAATACTTTACACATTGTCCCTGAGTTAAGCTTGACTGGTTTTGTGCCAAGTTACCAGAGTGTTAAGCCCAGGTTAATTTAGTGACTTTAGTGGTTCAACCTAACAGGGATTATGGCTGTTGCTGGAGCAGGGGTCACCCCACATTCAACAAACAACCTAATTGCTCACATTAAATCAGTTGTAGATTCAGGGTAGGTGGTTTGATGTGGTGTTAAAATACATTTAAAGCATATCTTAGGTATGTAGTAGCCATAGATGTAGTGTCATTCAGAGGATCATTGGTATAGACATTGATGAAGTGACATGCAGGTAAAATAATGCTGGTGGGAAGTAGTGAGAGTAGGAAGTGTGGTCAAAGACTGTATCTGTTCCTCACAACAAAAAGGTGTATATGGAGCCTTTGTTCACTAGGGGTAGAAAGATAGTGGAAGTATTATGTACTACAAACTGCCATTTATTGACTGACAGAAACATGTTTGAGCATTTACTGCTCATCAATGGTATCCAGATTTTACCCTTAATTTCCTGTTGACCTCTGAATATAGTGGAAGGTTTTTTTTCATCTGGATCCCACAGCATGCAATTTATCCTGCGTGCTATTGCTGGTTCACACCGTGGCTACTTAAGATCCCCAGTCTCCATCTGCTCTGGTTGTGGTCAGCAAACTGGGTCTGCCAGTCGCAAAAATCTTGAACAAAGTTGTTGCTGCCTTTTTTATTCTGATTGGTGGTGATGGCAAGCTTTGTAGTGTCTCCTATGTAACGTGTTACAGATGTTTGTAAATAATAATTTTTGTTATCTAACTCAACTTTTTATATCTTTTAATATCGCTAGAATTACCACAGAACTGCTCATTTAAATGTATTGTAATGCAAGGTTGCAAGAATCGAGGCCTTTCTGCTTCTTACATTAACTTAAAATCTTTAAAAGACTTCGAATGTAGGCATGTGCTGGAAAAAATACCATGTTACAAACTTTGAATAATCGCTTCATTCATTTCGATTTTCTGACACGTACTGCAACCCTTTCCAGATCTGGTTCACCTACAGTGAGGCAGAAATGTCATAAAACCCTCTATTACTTGACCTTAACTAAAACATACCATACAGTAATGTGTGATGCAGAATGCCAGCAAGTGAGGGACATTGGGTCAGATGCATGACTGTTTTTTAGCAGTCACAAATGAGAAATTGGCCCATTTGTGACCGCTAAAAAGGGTTGTGGCATGTACAAACCTTATTTGGCAAATCGGTAATCTGTTACTTACTCGTAAAATAGGTTTTGTGAGTCACTATTAGGAATGGGAGTGCCAAGGGTGCCCGTTACTGAAATCGAGTCTTAGGGGGGAGATAGGATTGTTTTGCGACCGCAAATGTGGTTGCAAAACAATTGCATTTACAGTTGCAAGCGGTAAGGGGTCTAAGGTGGACCAAGGTTGCAAAACAGTTGAAAGTAACAAGCCAAATCCTGTACTTAGAGGAGCAGCGGGTCCATCGAATAATCACTCTTGCAGTTCTGGTCTGTTGATCACCAATCCCCAATTAGGGTGTTGGCTCTACGAGTGGCTACCCAAAAACAATATGCGAATAGAGGATTGGTCTTGGCTGCCAGCATCATTGGCAAAGGTGCCCTGTGGAGATAGTAATTGAATAACTGGAGATATGGATGTTAATGTAACTGAAATAAGTCTATGTTCCAGAAATGTCCATGGATTGAATAATTTGTCTGACCCAGATACGATATTATTTTTGAATTCATTTGCATTTTTATTATTCCAAAAACATGGTGTGAAGAAATGACTCAGTTGTCTGGATTTAATTAATATTGTATTCTGGCAGTGAAAACTTTTAAATTTGGCCGTGCAAAGTGTGGATTGGTGTGTTATATTGCGACCGACCTAAACCTAGTTGTGGATGTGGTAGACTTTAATCTGGGTTGGCTCCAATGTCTTTTGGTAAATACCACTGTTTTAAGTTTAGTTCTTCTTAACGTGTACCTGAGTATACAAGGTTTATGGATTCCCTGGAGGGGACCGAGAAATTAGCCAAAATACAGCTAAATTTGGGGTTTTTTGGGAAACAATTGCTACAGAAGAAAGAGTCTGTTTTTTCCCTGCAAATGTCATTGACAAAGGGTTTGCGATGATAAAATCAACATCTTCCTAGCTTTTAGGAACAGACCGGCTTGAATCCGAAGAAATATTTTTTCACCACAGTTTTGGCATTTTGCTGGGACATAGCCCATTTTTCAAAATTTTTGGGGTGTTTAAACTCCTTCCAGTTAGTGGTAGAATTGTTTGTGAAGCCAATGGTGGATCCTGGAAAGCTATACCTTTCTGAAAAGTAGGCATATTTTGAATACAGCAAGGGGTCATATGTGTAGATCCTTCAAGGTTTTCCCGTAAACATTAACAGTTGAAAAACTTTTTTTTAAAATTGAGTTGGAAAAAAAAATTACGGCATATTTTTTAAAGCAAAATACTGTTACCTTAGCTGGACCCTTCCGGTTACAGGGATATATATTGCTTGTAGGTTCTTCAAGAACCAATAGGAACCTAGAGCCACTAGCTGAGCAGCACCTTACAATGGTTTATCATTGTGTAGCAGGTATAGAGCAATTAATATGCTAAAATGTAAAAAGTGAAAAATAGGCATGAAGGAAATCTATGTATTTCAGAAATGTCACAAGATATAGTGGTTATTCAGGTTACTCAACGTGCAAGTCTAGTAACATTTTCATGATTTTTCAAGACCTGTGGAGGACAGAGCCCAGAGTGGGAGTGCCTGCTTCAGTGCCCAGCTGGAGATTCTGAATCCGGCCACACAGGGGAGGCCCCAAATCCCAGGTGCTTGTACACATGACGGGCCATAGTATGGGGTTCCCACCCCAGGACCCCCCAGAGCCTTGGCCCGGGCATCATTGCATGCTTCTCAACCAAGCCAAGCATGTAAAACCTTCCTATGCCTGCAGTACCCCATCACATGCCCTTTGCGACATGGTAGGCTAGAGGATGAAGCCCGGCCCGGACCTGGGGCCCCCACCCCATGACCCGGCAGGATTTAAACAGGCTGGGTTTAGGGTCTAAACCCAGCTACGCTGAGGCATCATCCTCTTTACACCACCGCAGTCTGGGGAAGGGAACCAAGAGCCCTGGTGAGCTCACAGAGTCAGGTCTGTCAGCTCCCTGATCCTGTGGAGCCCCATCTTGTCCGCTCTGTGGTTCGAAGCCCTGACCGGGGCCACAGTCAGGTGTTTCTAGCCAGTCAGCCCACAGTCACCAAATAGGCCCAGCTATGCCCAATCAACCAGACTCCAGTCTTGACCTTTCCCAGACAGGCCGCCCTGTCCGTGACCGCGGAGCTAATTTCCTCCCACAGTGCATGGTGGCAGGGATGTTGGTGCATGGAGCCCGGGCTTCACTAGAGCTCTGACCGAGGGCGCGATCATTGCCTCCTTCCCTGCCCGAGAATGGGGGAGGGAGCTCCCCGAGCCTGCTGCTTCCCCTTTGCCTGGCCAGCTTGTTCCTAGGAGAACAGTAAGCCTTGAATCAACCTACTGATGGTACCTGCTGGGTGGCGCAGGTCATCAACAGTTTCTGCCCTTCATGACCAGGCCGTGGCATCTGCCAAGGGTTTCTTGGAGCTCTCCCGTTCTCGCGTTCCAGTTCAGTGCTCTAAGGGATGGGTTCTCATGCAGGGCTGGTCTCTACTCTTTACCCCAAATCAAGTGGGGGAACAAGAGAATCTTCACCAGACCTACAGCCAACCTGCCCTGGGGATTGATGGTCACAACCGTATAGTGGGTTCAGTTTGCTGCCTTGGATGTGCACTTTCCACCTCTCTGGAGCCCGGGTAACCAAGTAGGGTTAAACCCAGGGCTCATCCTTTCCCCACGGCCCAGCCTGGGAAGCCCATTTTTCTCAACTATTAACCCTGGGGGGATAAAAGTTGGAGTTAGCCCAGCCGGCTGGCCAGCCAGCCATCTCGTCGTTCAGACCACCGGACTATCTGGTTTCACAGCAGGGCGATCAAATGGCTTCAGATGGACCAGCAACCAGATGGCCCTGAATGACCAGACCGAGGACCCAATCACATGGCAGTCTGACAACAAGAGTGGCCATGCACTCTGAGGATTAGGACAGTGCTCAGGAGGTTCCATCCGGGACTGCTTGCCTCCCAGCAACTTGTGTGAGAGTAGAGGGGATCCTGGTTCAGCCATCTGGTAGCCCTGCAAGGGATCATGTCCCCCTCTCTGCACCCGTCGATGCAGGAACTGGAGGGGGAGGCTCCCGTGCCAGTCAGCACATGGTGGACGAAGTCTCCCACATGATCACATTCCCCCCTTTGCATCCCTCCCGCCGGCATAGCAGCAGAGGTACCCACCCCTCGCTATAATGGAGGTGGTCTGTGGGCACCCACGGACGGAGACAAAAGCTTGGCTCAGAGGATGACTTTCAATAGATCGCATTGAGGAAACTGCTCTGCTACTTATGAAACTCTGACCCAAAATCAGGTCATCTACTTATGATTTAGCACTGGGAGCCCCACGAACATGCAATGCACTAAGGGCGATGAAGGCTGCCCCTTTCTGTCCATGTTTTGGCAGCTCCACACACTGGCTCAAGAGTCTGGCTATCCCAGGCCAAGTAAGGCTCCACAGCACTGTGGTATTGTTACAGTTTAGGGTGATTCGGACATAGAGGCATTCAGCCATAATTCCACAGATGGTAGCTTCACCCCATTGGCTCTTCAGCTAAGCATATACACCAAATGTCTGGACCGGCGGTTCCTCTCTTACTGGGCAGGATTACTTTTGCAACAACACATCATCAGTGGGGTGAAAATAACCTGTCTCGCGACGGTCTAAACCCAGCTCACGTTCTCTATTAAGGGGTGAACAATTCAATTCTTAGTGAATTCTGCTTCACAATGATAGAAGAGCCGACATTGAAGGATCAAAAAGTGACTTCTCTATAAACTCATGGCTGCCACAAGCCAGTTATCCCTATGTTAACGTTTCTGATACCTCTTGCTTGAAACCCAAAAGTCAGAAGGGTTGTGAGGGCCTGCTTTCAGAGTCTGTATTCATACAGAAAATCAGTTTGCCCTTCTAATCTGCAGGAGGTTTATGTCCTCCCTGAACTTGCCTTAGGACACCTACATTATTGTTTCACAGGTATACCGCCCCAGTCAAACTCTCCACCTGCTACTGTCCCCAGAGTGGGCTGTGCCCAGAGGGTGCCAGGCGCACAGAGCCAGAAGCGAGAGCCCCACAGGGCTCAATCCCCCGCTTCGCTGGGTAAATACAAAAATGATAAGAGCAGTGGTATTTTACCAGTGTCCCAAGGGGCTCCCACTTATCCCACACCTCTCATGTCTCTTCACAGTGCCAGACTAGAGTCAAGCTCAACAGGATTTTTCCCCCCACTGATTCTGCCAAGCCCGTTCCCTTGGTTATGGTTTCGCTAGATAGTAGGTGCAGACAATTGGAATCTCGTTCATCCATTCATGCGTGTCACTAAGCAGATGATGATACATTTGGCTATCTGTACTACCATGTGGTGGCTCATTCTGGGTTATTTTTCCCATTATGGTCAGTGGTACAACCACATATTAAAGTGGACATTTTTCAGAGTGGAGCTTTGGGCCCTTCCGTCTCATCAAATTTTCATGGTCTATTTTCTCTGTTGGATGACTTCGGCATCCAGAACGCTTCTTCTCCTTCTTAGTCCTGATGAAGACCCACATTTGAGGCATTCAGTGGCCCCTTTTCCTCCCCAGGTGTTGGGTCGAAACGTCGACGTTCTTTCATTAAGCCTGCATCATTTTGATATCTGTGCAGAGTGTCAATAGCAACTTAACAACTGAACCACTTCTAGATGCGATATATGTTATTAGAAATTGTATACCGCACAGCCACACAGGCTTCCACGTACAATAATATGATTTGTGAAAAGGTCAAAAGTACCCCCCCTTTCTTCTTTTCCCTTCTCTACTCCCTATCTACAAGAGCACCTTCACTGAGCACTCATCTTTATGACTTTATCCATTTGTGGATCTAAGAGTTTACAATATAATGTGTAAATCAAAATGTTGTTTGAGACTGACTTATATGCAATACTGAACTTTCAGAAATGCAATTATGTGTATGTGTCTTAAGCTTCTGGTATTGAAATCTTGTCTGCTGCCCTAACCGTGCAACTGAGGATTGAATCTACAAGACTGTTTTTCTTCTTTGACATATAGTGATAAGAGATCTTTTGATATATTCAGTTCACCTATGCCTCCTGTTGCTTTTTCAGATCGGACCATTGTTTGTCTGTATCGTAAGTTACCTAGGCCCCTCGGATTAATTTTGGGTAACCCCATTGTTTTGAGAGTACTGATATATCAGCAGCAAATGCTAGAGTGATGATCTGCTCAATAAGACCATATGAGCCGAATGTGAAGACCTTGCCAATTTTCTACAGATCACATATTATGGGAGCCATGGCAATGTTAAACAACAGGGGGGATAACGAGTCACCTTGTTTTACTCCAGATTTCATTGTTATTTCTGGTTTAGCTTAACTAGTTTTGTCCTTGAAAGACGCTGTATACAAGTCTTTTATTACATCCCTTATGTATGAAGGAACTCTGTGCCTTTTGAGACTCCGTAGAGAGACCATGGCTGACAGAGTCAAAAGCTTTGGGGGTGCCAATAAACACCACTACGAGTGAGCATTTGTTTAAGACAGTCGTAGATATTCCTGCCATTAATTTGCACTTCATTGAATTTTTTCATTTTGACATTCAGAGCACTAGGCAGAAATCACATCACTTCGACTCCCGCCTTGGGCCTCCGTGATGCTTTGTTTTAATTAAACAGTTGGATTCCCCTAGTTCGCACCAGTTCTAGGTGCGGTACCTGCAGCTTTCTAATTTTGTCTCTCCATAGTGAATCTCTGCTTGATGATCACAATCTTCAAGCAGTGATCCACCCACTAGGCACCATGGAGAGTTTTGAAGGGGGGAGTGGCCCAAAAAGGGCCAGTGCTACTTCTTTCCCCAGCCCCAAAAGTCTTTCTGACCTCTTTGAGAAGATAGGAGGCTATTGCCAAGGACACGGCTGTCAGGTATAACAGCTCTTAAAACGCTATTGGCTTTATTAACCCCTTAACTGCTGAGACTTTTCCCCTCAGAATTCACAGCCCTTTTTTTGGTTATTTGGGGTAGCTTCCACTTAGGCCTCTATAACGTTTTTCAACATAAGGTATCCACACTAAATGTATGTCCTTTTTTTCCAATAACCTGGGTATTTTAAAGGTACCAAGGGTCTGTGGATTCCAATGGAGGGCTCTAAGATTATAGGGAAAATATTAATAAATTTGGGGTTTGGGAAAATAGGAAAGGAGTGCTCCCAAAAAAATGGCCGGTGTTTTTTTTTAAAGCATTGAGGTAGAAAATCTTTAGCGGTCTTGTATGTTGTTTTACCAACAGTAACATTTCACAGATTTGTAATTCTGAGTACTGCTTGCCCGATGGCTACCTTGTGGAAAAGCGTGTGCTGGAGATAGTAGTCCTGAGGAGGTGATAATGAAAAGCCAATTATGAAGGTAAAAGATATGATTGATTCCTTTGGGACGGTTATGCCAGATGTCAAATCACTGATCTGCTTATCTGGAAAACATATGACAAAGACTGTAGGCCTGACTTATGTATTTACTGTGAAAAGCATTTGTGAGGGACAATAATCCTTTAAGGGCAGATTCTTATTATGATATGATATGATCAAAATGTATAAAGTGCTCCAAAACCTGTGGGTGCCAAAGCACTTGAGTGAGACAGATAGGTCAACAGGAGCAGAGCTGCTAGGAAATCAAGGATTATATGATGAAAAAGAGCAAGGTTTTCAAATATTTTTTAAAACTCATAGGAGAATCTGCTTCCGCGATATAATAGGTGGGCATGGTGTTCCATAATTTGGCTGCGAAGACTGAAAAGGAACGCCCTCCCCATTAAGTTTTCCAAAATCTTGGAATCATCCATTTTTTGCCGAAAGATCTAAGAGGCCTACTGGGAATGTACCAATGAAAGAGTGTATTCAGTTGGCTGGGGCCATTCTGGTGCAGAACAACAAAGACTGTACACACAGCCTTGACAGAAATGTGCTTCCTTACTGGAAGCCAGTGAAGGGAGTGGATCACATCCCTGACCGAGAGGCATTTGAGAATGTTGAGGATAAGGCGGGCAGTATTCGGCACAACCTGAAGTTTATTAAGGGAAGAACTATCCACGTTAACGTACAGTGCATTACAATATTCCAGCCGTGAGGTGACAAGGGCAATAATGACTGATTGGTGGAGTTCCAATGGGATACAATGGAAGATATTTTTCAGGTTGCTTATATTATAAAAGCAACTGCTAGTAGTGTAACTCATTTGTGCGTCAAAACTCAGGGTATCATCAATGATGACACAGAGGTTTTTAGCTGACTTAACTTAAGTGAAGAGATGTACACAGGCTTCTGGCTACCAGATATTACACCGAGACTCGAGAGCCGAACAGTGGCACCTCAGTTTTGTTTGCATTAAACTTCAAAGAATTATCTTTCATCCAGCAACGAATGCTAGACATACACTGGTGAAACTTCTCCTCCACTGAGGGAAATGCATACCAGAATTTTAGATTTAGCTGCGTACGAAACCACTTGAAACCCAAATAAGCGCACCAATTCAGCCAGAGGGGCCACATACAGATTATAAAGGGTCAGGCTCAGAGACAAGCCATAAGGCACTCCACAATGAAGGTTGAATGCCTTTGCCTTGAAGCTACTACAGCTGACAATTACCGCCCTACTGGATAGAAAAGATTGGAGAAGCTGTAGGGCAGTCTCACTATTATAGTGAGTTAAAGATTGTTGACTGGTATTTTGTCACATTGGGTCTCAAAGATTACGATTATATGCCAGGTTTTAGTGTTAGTTTCATCCTGCGTCAAACCCTGAGTGTAGGTTATCCCTTTGAGAATCCTTGTCATGCTATTTTACATGGGGTTGTGTCTGTTTTTGCCAGATGCCATCTTGTACATATTTGTAATTTTATGAGTGTACCAAATGGTTGCTTTGTGGCAAAAATTGTGCTCAGTGCAGAAGGCCTGAGATTTTATGGTGGCATGTAAACAATAAAGGTGACCGAAGAGGTGATTTCAGTTATAAGCCAGATCCATGCTTGTTCGTCAATAGAGATTTCTTAGTGAGGCATACATTTTCAGGATGTATTTCAGCTTAACTGCCGTGGGCCCACATGCTTCTGAAGTAATTTTGAAAAGCAGTAACCTGGCAATATTCAGACCTGCTATGTTTCACTCGCAGTAATTTGATCCATCAAAATGGATAGGAGAAAACAAAACAATGTGACTGTTATTATATGTTCACTCCTGTGTACCATATAATTTGCTCCTGGAAATGCCTGCTGATTTCACGTTTATTCTTACATTTTGACCACATTTTGACTTATTCTGAAGACTGTCCACTCTTTCCATCATGATTGACTATAAGAAGTCCCAGGACCCCAGGATTGTCCGTTTGGGTTGGGTAGGAGAGGTTTCTGTCCCCCATATGAGATTCACTGCTTTGGCGCTCTTGTTAACAAAAAAGGTGGCTTGCGCTAGAAAAGGAAATAGTTCCTAAAGTTCAAAATGTGTTTGGACGCCCTCATTTATGGTAATGAACAGTTAGCACTATCTGCTGTCCTGATGCCACCAATGTGGAGGCCAAAAGACATTTGGGGCCAGATGTAGGTCGCCAATTACCGGTCGGTAACGGCCGATTTCGGCAGTTACCGACCGGTAGTTTGTTTTTGAGATGTAGGGGGCCCCAATTTTACCGATTCTGTAAATTTACCGAATCGGTAAATTTACAAAATCGGTAAAATACAGACTCGGTATATTTACCGAATCTGTAATTCCAGATGTAGGTGGCACAGTTTGCAGTGCCACAGGTCCTTAGGAATTCCTATTTTACCACCCAATTCTATTGGGTGGTAAAATACCAAATTCCAGTGTACATGCACATATGTGCATGTACACCTATGCCATGTGACACACAGACATGCCACATGCACACAAGCCTGCAATTGGGGTGCTACAGGGTGTCAAAGTGACACCCCGTTCCCCCTGCCAGGATTCGGTATTTACCGATTCTGTAAATACAGAATCGGTATTTCCCATTGATTCCTATGGGCTTCAAGGCTCATAGGAATCAATAGGAAATACCGATTCGGTATTTACCGAATCGGTAAATACCGAATCTTACAGATTCGGTAATTCTAAAATAAGAATTACCTACATCTGCACCCTTCCTATTTACCTACTCTTAAATACCGAATCAGTATGATTCGGTATTTAAGAGTCGGTAAATAGGAATTACCTACATCGGGCCCTTGGAGTCCATCAAAAGCAAGCTTACTTACCTACACAACAAGATGCAACTATGGTATTGCTGCTGAGAGATAACATATATTTGCCTATTGAAATGCATTTCTAATCATAATGCGTATTATCCTGCAGTAGTTATGGTTCGCAGCTGCCTGTGGGATTGACGCATAGTAGTTTCAAAACGTTAACTCGGAAGTTGGTGGATTAATATTGGATTTATATTGCAACTCAATTGCATGACTATTATGCAAGATGTGAGTGGATACATCAACTCCACATTTAATCACTCCCCTGACTAAACAATTTGATTGTTATGGTGATGTTTTTATTAGTACCTCTTCTGTAGTGTTAATCTGAAAATGAGAAATATATATTAAAAATAACAATGCATGTGCACCATTTGCATAGGATTGTGTGTACCCATGCAGATCCATGCTACCAGATGGATAAAAGTCTGGGTCAGAAAGTGTATACATTTTGCATTATAATATAGCCAACAATGACAAATGGTTTAACTCTGTACATGTTTTGATGCCACAAATTATGTATTTAATAATGCCTTAGTTACCCTCATTATAGGAATTCAATGATAATTACATTCCAGCTTTTTTTCCTGGTGCTCTAGACATAAGGCAGAATATATCTGGATATCATGCACAAACGTAAAGAAGGTATTCTTTTAAGTACTCACCACACATCCCTGGGCCACAGAGTAAATTAGAATCACAATAAATATACACAAAATTGTACGAATCTGTATTGTCAGGCACCCTGGAAAGCACTGCAAGAAATAAAAAATTGAGAAGATTAGATAAGCTTCAATTTGGACTGAAAATGCGGGCAAATCATCAAGAAACGGTGTTAACATTATCGCCGCTTTAGCAGCGATAATGGACTTGATCATATGCCCTTCTGAATTCCCATAGAAGCCCATGTTATGATGTGAACATGGGCTTCTATGGCAATTCTCTACGGCGTATTATCAAGCCCATTATCGCCGCTTTAGCAGCAGTTTTCTGCCGCTAAAGCGGCGATAATGTTAACCCTGTGCTGATAATAGGCCCCTGCTTCCCTCCAGAAATAAGAATAACAGCGGACAGCCTAAATGGTATCTACAAGAGAGGCTCCTCCGTTCAAGTGCAGCAGGAAATGTTAGGATACTTAAGTTTAGACGTGCTTCCTGGGGCGGCAGAAATTTTGTGACAGGGGCTTCTAAACGTTGGAACTACCGGTCACTGCATATTAAATCCCAGACCACCTTACTTTCCTTCTGTAAGTCACTGAAAACATGGCTGTTCACCTATTAACTCTGCTCATATGCTCCGATATCCAGTAGCGCCTTGACGCCTTTGGGCAACTGTTCGCGCTTTATAAAATGATTCAACATAACATAACTTACATTTAGAGAACAAATTGCTCCTCATTGTTGAGGCTGACCTGGAACCTACATTGTTGATATTTGCTGTTGTGCTTTTTGCGTTGTAAATAGGAAGGTGACAGAACAGAGCATGTCTTTCCAGTTTTCGTTTTACAAGAAAGGATACTTATCATCACATCTGGAATTCCCTACGAGGGCACACAAGTTTGATATAATTATTAATGAAAATGTTTACACTACTGCATTTTCGCATGTGGAAATACCACATTCAATGTGGACATTCTGCCAATAGGTTTTTATCAGAAAAAGGATTGTGGATATTAAGGGTGTATGTGAGAGGAAAATGTCAAATGAGGCTGCTAATGTAATGTTAGTGTAGATTATTCCCCATAAATCTTCAAAATGCTGTTCCAGTATAAAGGAACTGTATAGTTTAATCAATTAAAAGGAAGATTAAAGGAGCACTCAGTCCTTTATCTACCTTTTGACTGTGATCTGAGAACCAGAAAGAAAAGAAAAACTGTATTTTTCCCTGCTGCTAATATCGAAAATTATAAAAGGGTAGAGGTTTCCAAGAGAGAGCTACAGAACTGACCCAAGGTACCTGGGGGGAGGTAAATAAGAACTCCCGAGGGATTCACATGGGGACACTTGGATGGTGAAGTGAACATTTTCGCAGTCAGAGAGGGGGCTGCCGTGGAACCGACATGAGAAGTGGTCTCTGTGAATTATGGCTATCCCTCCTCCTCTTCCCTTTACTCAATCCGAGTGTTGGATGAGGAAGCCTTGGGGAAACGCCTGAACAATATCCGAATGGGAATCTGGTGAGAGCCATGTCTCAGTCAGAAATAAAATCTCTAATTGTTGCTCCTGTAAAAGCATATGTATTTCCTTCGCGTGTTTAGGCAAATATCGGCAGTTTACCAAGGCCATATTGATGACAATCTGGGCAGAATGGCTGGTCTTAGGGGGGGGAAAGTTTGTATGGACAGTGGAGGCAATGGTTACAAGGGCCATTGACTCTAATGGAGTGGGCACAAAAGGAGACTGATTCAGTTGGCCCAGAAGTTCTCTGGAGTATGTTATACTCTTATGGTGTAAAGTGTCCAGGGTACTGGGCCCTGGGCCCAACGTGGCGCGGACGGGCGCAGACGGGCTTACCTCTGGCACACCTCCAGCGCGCCATCGTCGCGCCTGCTGCGCTCATCTGCTGCGCGTACGACATAGAGGGGGCATTTTGTAGTGTGGGGGCCAATTCGCCCGCAACACTAGAGCGCCGACCTTTCCTGCCCCAAGATGGCGCCTATGCAAAACGAAGTTTGCTTGGCTCGTCCCGCGGTCCAGGTGACCCCAAATCGGCCACCAAGGAGAGCGTGACCTCGGGAGGATAGCGTGGAGGTTAGGGGTAGGTGAGTTAGCTTTTTAAAAAAGAAGTGTCCAAATCACACAACTTTCTCGAAATTGTTTTAGGATAGTTAAAATCACAGTAAATCACAGTGTAAACAATTATAAAAAAAGGTAAGCCCTTGGCTCCCGGCTTCCGCCTCAGGAGTCGCGAGTTCTATTTCACAGTGGGACTCCGTCTGGTGTCATCCCCACCACCAAAACCCACGCCAAGATCTTAATTCACAGCAAATTTGACATGGCTGCCCAAGTCAATGCTGTCACCACCTCAAGGTTTCATACCCTGAAGATGCTGAGGAACAAATGGCTCCCAATCAGCATTTGGAGAATTGTCACGCATGCCCTTGTCACATGCAAGCTTGTCTATGGGAACACCCTCTATGCCGCAATAAACCAAAAACTCCCCAACGGCTGCAGAACATTCAAAACTTGGCAGCCAGAATAACTCTCAACCTTCCACACCGCACTCATATCACAGCACACCTGAAAGAACTCCTCTGACTCCTCGTACACAAACAAGCACAATTCAAATTCCTTGTCCACACTGTCATGACAACACACAGCAGTGGCCAAGCATACTTCAAGAATCACATCTACTTTCACAATCCTTCCAAACACCTCAACTCACACAGACTTTTACTTATACACAACCCACATGTGTGGAAAACCAGACCCGTCGTTCGAGCCCTCTCCTACATTGCCCCTAGTGTCAAACGTCTTGTCACTACACATATGAGCTGCCCTCTCACTTCTTGAATGCTGCAAGAAACTGCAGACCTGCCTTTAAGTGTAGTGCCACTAGGCCAAAGGTTTGGATAGACTCAAACTTGCTAGGCAGTATGATATCCTCCGAGTGATAGTGTGCTCTACAAATCTGCATAACAAAACATAACACAACCGAACATAACAGACTGATCATCCATTGTAACACTTGCCTTTCAGGGTAGTGACCCAGAACAGTTGGGAGTGATCCTCCTGGACCTCAGTGCGGCCTTCCATACCGTCAACCATGGGGTGCTGATACAACGTCTAGCTGAGTCGGGTGTCACAGGAGTGGCCCTGGAATGGTTGGCCTCCTTTCTAGAGGGGCGTACCTTCGAGGTCTGGGAAGGAAACGCAAAATCCCCTCCCCTCCCACTTCACTGCGGGGTGCCCCAGGGCTCATCCCTGAGCCCCACGTTATTTAACGTGTATATGGCACCCCTGGAGGGTGTGGTGTGTCCGTTTGGCTTTAAGACCATAAGCTATGCGGATGACACCCAGCTAGTGGTGAGTCTGACACAGCTGGAGAAACAGCCTGAGACGCTCCATTCATGCTTGAGAGAGGTGTTTGACTGGATGTCCAGGTCATCGCTCAAATTGAACAGATCAAAAACTGAGCTGATGATCTTGGGCCAGTCAAGTTTTGCCCTTTCGCCGAGCAGCTGGTCCAACTGCATGGGCACCCCGCCCGACCCAAAGAAGGAGATTAAGAGCCTGGGGGTCTGGCTGGAGCCGGATTTGTCCTTTAGGACACACGCCAAGAAGACCGCGGGCGTGTGCTATGGAATGCTCCGGTCGGCCCGTAAAGTTCTCCCCCTGCTGCCAGAACTCTCCCGGAAGCTGTTAGTCCAAGGCTTAATCATCTCACGCCTGGACTACAGTAATGCGCTCTTTCTCGGAGCGCCAGAGTCAACGTTTAAGATCCTGCAACAAGTGCAGAACGCAGCAGCAAGGCTGCTGCGGAACGTTCCGGCCAGGCAGTCAGCCAGGCCTGCTTTAAGAGCACTCCATTGGCTCCCTGTCAAAGAGAGAGTTACCTTTAAGGCCCTTTGCATCGCCCACAAGAGCATACAGGGGAAAGGACCAGCTATTCTGAAGGACATGATTCGGCCCTATAAGCCCACAAGAGCTTTACGCTCCGACAACAAACACCTCCGTCAGACAAAGAGAATCAGGAGAGCCCGTTCAGGTGGCAGGAGTTTTTCTATCCGTACAGCCCGCGCCTGGAACTCACTCCCACTCTTACTGCGCTCCGAACCAAACCTTCTCAGATTCTGGAAACATCTGAAAACGTATCTTTTTCCAGAATAATTGTACCTTCTCTGCTCTCTATTAGTAGCCTGCTCTTGGTCTCTATAAGTGCTGGGATGCCCCAGGGTAACCGTGCGTGGTACAAAATTCAATAATAATAATAATAATAATAACAGTTCAAGGCAATTCACAGACCTATTTACAAAGGTAATTCTGCATGTGTAGATTTACTAGTAGTAAATTTACTCTTACACTTTTGAGTAACTTTACTACTTTGAACTATTCACTTCAAATATAAGAAACTCAAAAGTGTGTGCTTACATATCTCAGCTCCATGAAACAGAGGATGCAGCCTAATGTCTAAGTGTAAAGTTCCTAAAGACAAAAAGGAGCAGTAGTAAGTCCAGCACCACACATTGAAACCACTTGTACTCCAGCACCATCCAATGGCAAACATTGGGTGTAGGACCTTTTTCTGAAAGCACATAGGGAATAATGCTATATTAAATTAGATTATTCAAAATAAGTACAATTTAATTTTGTAGGAAAGTTCCTCTTTTTGCATGGTTAGAGGGAGGTTTTAGAGGCAGTGTCACCCTTAAAATCCATCCCAGGAAGTGGGAGGCCAAGCCCCCTTTCCTGCTCCACTTTTGGCAAGAGGAAAGGCGTGAAAATAAGTTAGATAAGGAGGAGTGCCCCCCCTTCAGCCTGCACCACCCCTAGGGTGGGGCAGTCGAGTTGAACCCCTCTCCTGAAAATCCACCATCTTGAGATGTGAGACAATACCTCCCCTCCAATCAGGCCAGGGTAGTGCCCCTTCCCACTTGAAGTGGTCACTAACGGGTGTAGACACCCTGAAGGTTAGTAGCTCAATTGTTACTACTTGTCTCCCCTTGTAACACCCCCAAATTCAGTGTTTAAGGTGGCTCCCCAAGACCTGAACCTCAGATTCCACAGACCTAAAGAAGAGAAAGGAAGGAGGCCTGCTGATGATACAGGAACTGAACCCTGCTGTAGAAGAAATGGACAACAATACCTGACAACTGCAAAAGGACTCAACAACTGTAGTCTGCAGTCCCTACCTAAAACCTTTACAGCCACAAAGAACCCCAGAGTCATGCCAGCCTTCGCCAATTCTCTGGGACCTCCCTTTGGACTAATGGAACTAGTTCCCTACATGCCACCGGTAAAGACCTCCATGAGGTGAAGACCGTCACGGACCGTGTCAATGCGATTCACCCCACCAACCAAAAGTTCCAGCAGCCAAGGCTTGTTGGTCATCAGTCGAGTAAATGACCCCTTCATCACATCCACCAGCATGAGGGATCCTCACATGACCTGCAACCAACTCTGGAAACAGCCCCACTCATGTGAGCCTGTACCCACTTTCTGGTGGTGTTGACTGCGTGAAAGCAGCAACTTGGGCACAGTTACAATTGACGGCCCTCACCACACTGGTAGCTGAACGCCACCGGTGAAGAACAAATTCAGCATCCCAAGACCATGGACCTCTGACCGAAGTAATCCTGAACTGCCTGCTGTGCTGATGCCCTGGGTCCTCCAAATCTGACTTACCTGGAGTAGAACTGCCCCTGAACTCTAGGCAACCATTGTCCCCTAAATCTTTGAAAAGGATTGTGGATATTAAGGGTGTATGTGAGAGGAAAATGTCAAATGAGGCTGCTAATGTAATGTTAGTGTAGATTATTCCCCATAAATCTTCAAAATGCTGTTCCAGTATAAAGGAACTGTATAGTTTAATCTATTAAAAGGAAGATTAAAGGAGCACTCAGTCCTTTATCTACCTTTTGACTGTGATCTGAGAACCAGAAAGAAAAGAAAAACTGTATTTTTCCCTGCTGCTAATATCGAAAATTATAAAAGGGTAAAGGTTTCCAAGAGAGAGCTACAGAACTGTCCCAAGGTACCTGGGGGGAGGTAAATAAGAACTCCCGAGAGGGATTCACATGGGGACACTTGGATGGTGAAGTGAACATTTTCGCAGTCAGAGAGGGGGCTGCCGTGGAACCGACATGAGAAGTGGTCTCTGTGAATTATGGCTATCCCTCCTCCTCTTCCCTTTACTCGATCCGAGTGTTGGATGAGGAAGCCTTGGGGAAACGCCTGAACAATATCCGAATCGGAATCTGGTGAGAGCCATGTCTCAGTCAGAAATAAAATCTCTAATTGTTGCTCCTGTAAAAGCATATGTATTTCCTTCGCGTGTTTAGGCAAATATCGGCAGTTTAACAAGGCCATATTGATGACAATCTGGGCAGAATGGCTGGATTCAGGGGGGGGAAAGTTTGTATGGACAGTGGAGGCAATGGTTACAAGGGCCATCGACTCTAATGGAGTGGGCACAAAAGGAGACTGATTCAGTTGGCCCAGAAGTTCTCTGGAGTATGTTATACTCTTATGGTGTAAAGTGTCCAGGGTACTGGGCCCTGGGCCCAACGTGGCGCGGACGGGCGCAGACGGGCTTACCTCTGGCACACCTCCAGCGCGCCATCGTCGCGCCTGCTGCGCTCATCCGCTGCGCGTACGACATAGAGGGGGCATTTTGTAGTGTGGGGGCCAATTCGCCCGCAACACTAGAGCGCCGACCTTTCCTGCCCCAAGATGGCGCCTATGCAAAACGAAGTTTGCTTGCCTCGTCCCGCGGTCCAGGTGACCCCAAATCGGCCACCAAGGAGAGCGTGACCTCGGGAGGATAGCGTGGAGGTTAGGGGTAGGTGAGTTAGCTTTTTAAAAAAGAAGTGTCCAAATCACACAACTTTCTCGAAATTGTTTTAGGATAGTTAAAATCACAGTAAATCACAGTGTAAACAATTATAAAAAAAGGTAAGCCCTTGGCTCCCGGCTTCCGCCTCAGGAGTCGCGAGTTCTATTTCACAGTGGGACTCCGTCTGGTGTCATCCCCACCACCAAAACCCACGCCAAGATCTTAATTCACAGCAAATTTGACATGGCTGCCCAAGTCAATGCTGTCACCACCTCAAGGTTTCATACCCTGAAGATGCTGAGGAACAAATGGCTCCCAATCAGCATTTGGAGAATTGTCACGCATGCCCTTGTCACATGCAAGCTTGTCTATGGGAACACCCTCTATGCCGCAATAAACCAAAAACTCCCCAACGGCTGCAGAACATTCAAAACTTGGCAGCCAGAATAACTCTCAACCTTCCACACCGCACTCATATCACAGCACACCTGAAAGAACTCCTCTGACTCCTCGTACACAAACAAGCACAATTCAAATTCCTTGTCCACACTGTCATGACAACACACAGCAGTGGCCAAGCATACTTCAAGAATCACATCTACTTTCACAATCCTTCCAAACACCTCAACTCATCCAGACTTTTACTTATACACAACCCACATGTGTGGAAAACCAGACTCGTCGTTCGAGCCCTCTCCTACATTGCCCCTAGTGTCAAACGTCTTGTCTCTACACATAGGAGCTGCCCTCTCACTTCTTGAATGCTGCCAGAAACTGCAGACCTGCCTTTAAGTGTAGTGCCACTAGGCCACAGGTTTGGATAGACTCAAACTTGCTAGGCAGTATGATATCCTCCGAGTGATAGTGTGCTCTACAAATCTGCATAACAAAACATAACACAACCGAACATAACAGACTGATCATCCATTGTAACACTTGCCTTTCAGGGTAGTGACCCAGAACAGTTGGGAGTGATCCTCCTGGACCTCAGTGCGGCCTTCCATACCGTCAACCATGGGGTGCTGATACAACGTCTAGCTGAGTCGGGTGTCACAGGAGTGGCCCTGGAATGGTTGGCCTCCTTTCTAGAGGGGCGTACCTTCGAGGTCTGGGAAGGAAACGCAAAATCCCCTCCCCTCCCACTTCACTGCGCGGTGCCCCAGGGCTCATCCCTGAGCCCCACGTTATTTAACGTGTATATGGCACCCCTGGAGGGTGTGGTGTCTCCGTTTGGCTTTAAGACCATAAGCTATGCGGATGACACCCAGCTAGTGGTGAGTCTGACACAGCTGGAGAAACAGCCTGAGACGCTCCATTCATGCTTGAGAGAGGTGTTTGACTGGATGTCCAGGTCATCGCTCAAATTGAACGGATCAAAAACTGAGCTGATGATCTTGGGCCAGTCAAGTTTTGCCCTTTCGCCGAGCAGCTGGTCCAACTGCATGGGCACCCCGCCCGACCCAAAGAAGGAGATTAAGAGCCTGGGGGTCTGGCTGGAGCCGGATTTGTCCTTTAGGACACACGCCAAGAAGACCGCGGGCGTGTGCTATGGAATGCTCCGGTCGGCCCGTAAAGTTCTCCCCCTGCTGCCAGAACTCTCCCGGAAGCTGTTAGTCCAAGGCTTAATCATCTCACGCCTGGACTACAGTAATGCGCTCTTTTTGGAGCGCCAGAGTCAACGTTTAAGATCCTGCAACAAGTGCAGAACGCAGCAGCAAGGCTGCTGCGGAACGTTCCGGCCAGGCAGTCAGCCAGGCCGGCTTTAAGAGCACTCCATTGGCTCCCTGTCAAAGAGAGAGTTACCTTTAAGGCCCTTTGCAAACCATTGTCCCCTAAATCTTTGTAACGGAGTGGGGCTTCCTTTGATCTCGAAAGTAAATGTGTTGGCGGTACTCCGCTATCTAACTCATGTTTTTCTCCTTCCAGACTGTGATGTCTCTGCCTCCTGGTAGCAACCGCTGTTGCTTGAAACTCGTAAGCATTTGTGTCTTGAACTACATTTGGTTAAAAAGCAACATACAAAGCAGTTATTCACTGTTGAGCGAAGTTCTTGGTTTCTAAAATTATATAGAAAGATACAACTATTTATTCTTGAGCGTGCTTCTCATTTATTGCCTCTGTGTGTGACAACAAATGCTTAGCACTTTCCTCCGATAAGCCTAACTGCTCGCCCACACTACCACAAAAAGAATATTAGAATTATTTGCTTTTACCTCTGCAGACCTATTGGGGATTCACCGGACTCTCTGCACAGTGTACTTCATTTTGGTACACTATATAGAGAACTCGGTTCATACAAATATTTAAAAATTAACTAGAAATAAACCTTTTTTATTTTAATGTACTTTAATAATGTTTTTTGTTTAAACATTAATGTTACATTGATTTTTAATAGAGTATAATTAAGTTAGTTTTAATTAATTCTATACATCATGTTTGATAATGGTTAATGCATAATAAAATATATAACTTTTTTAGTGTACTTGGGGTTCTTTTTTGTTAATGCATCTTTAAAAATGTTAATTTAGTACATGAAGATTGATTAAATATTTGAATCAACCACAATTTGTTTGCATGCACTGGCACAATAACTAGAGGCACATTTGATATGACAATACTTGCTACGGGGATTACCCTACGGTATCGTTTGTATAGTAAAATACCACGTCATTTCTTGAAAGGAGTTATCCTGAAAATGAAACAATGAGTGCCAATGTTTTTAAAGGGAAATCTAATAGGTTAACTTTTATTATGCTATACAGCCTCATGGTATTCTAATATTTACCTTTACAAAATCACACACACAAAAAACCGGCCTAGCAACAGGAACGAAATCAGCAAATGCTTGTTTTGGATGAGCTACGCCTGACATCTAGTGGCCATTGTTAAGCGAAACACTTTCAGTGAGAATGGTTTCAATAAATATCACTTTTGAATTATTGTTATTTACAGTTACAGGTAATCGGCGAGGCACTGACAACAGACGCATCTTTAGAGTAAACGTACGTCTAAGTGGAGATGTTAGTAGACATAAATACCAATGAATTTATAGGATTGAGATTCTTAACATCACATCCTGATTGTTTGCTTTTTTGGAACAGGAAATTGGCCTTAGGTATTTATTCCAACTGGCCTTAATGCAATCACTTTTGATGTTTGTGTACACCCTGAGGATCCCTGATTTGAAACGTGCACAGGGGAATAGTGGCATGTGTATTTTTAGTGCTTGAAATTCCAGCATATGACGGCAGACTCTCTGCGAATGTAAGTCATTGGTTTAAAAATGTGTTACAAATAGTATAAAGTAGGCTGCACAAACACATAGAAGATAGACTGCTGCAAAATTGTGCAAAAGCAAAATGAACTATTGATAGACAAAATGTAGAACAATGTCATACATTCACCCCAATACAGAGATATGTGCCTAAATCCATTGTTTTTTTGCTACCCATGCCAATCCAGTTTTAAAATATGCAAATCAGTCTTGACTCTGTGCCTCATGGGAACGGTCCATCCCGAACTGCCAAGCCAGGTCCTCCCTGGACTGGAAACAAGCATCTTAGGACCAGTTTCGGGCTTTCAGCCCTCATCAGCCAGGATAGCTAGATTCCAGTGGCATAGAGAGCACAGGACTCACGTCTGAGCATACCCGTCCCACTCGGAGGGACAAATGCAAAAAGAACTGTTGATGGACAGAATGCAGAACAATGTCATACATTCACCCCAATACAGAGATCTGTGCCTAGCTAGCCTGGCTGATGACGGCTGATTAGCCAGAAACCGGTCCCAGGATGCTTGTTTCTGGTCCAGGGAAGCCATGGCTCGGCAGATCGGGCTGGACTGCTCCCAGGAGGCACAGGGTCAGACAGATTTGCATATGGCCATGTCTGAACTGGGGTGGCGGAGCGTGCTAAAGAATGATGATGGATTAAACCCAGATCAGTTGACTGGGGGTAAGTGCTTGCAATGTTCAACACTTCGTCCATCCTCTCCTTTGGTTTTGCAAAATTGTGCAAAGCAATTCAATTTTTAAGCAAAAAAGTTATATTTTTAGAAATACATAATCAGACTGTATGTAGCGCACATCTTCCTTCATAGGTTTCTATTTAAAGAATGCATTCCAGGACTGTTGAAGCCCTGTACCTCTGAAAAAACATAACTCTGTCATCATTAAACTTCAGAATATTCTATGAATTAAAGTCCATACTGCCTCCCAAGCAATCTTTAGATTTGCGGATTACCTTAACGCACACATTTACATTTCTTTAAGGTAGCAAGCACACTGGAGTAAAAGTTTCTATTTTACTTTAGCTGTCTGTACCCTATCTTAATTCACAGAACTGGACACTTTCTCCATCCAGTTCAAGCTTAGGCAAACTCAAGGTCGGCATTAACCATTCAGGAATGATTGATTTTTTTTATGTGTTGAAAGTATTTTGGTACATGAACATTGTACTACTTAAAAAGGCCTTATTTTAAACCTATTTTTGACAAAACAGGACAATTTATAATAAGATAGTGGAAATGTTTCAGAAAGATTGATATGAGTCAGTTTGACTTTCTCCAGTCCTACTCCTGACTTTCTTTTTGAATTGGTCCCTTTTTTCTAGGGAATTTTGATTTTCTCATTGATTTGACTATAGAGATCACCTCATCTCAAATTGAATCCTTGTTTTCTACTAGAAATGCTAAGTGCCATTGGCTTTAACAATGATAAATTAAGATTTTATTACAAAATTGTAACATAATTGTCGAGCAGTCCCAGATTTTTATACCAATGTTCAATCACTTATGGGTCCCAAAGTAGCGTGGAACTCCCCAAAAAAGCGCTTCAACACCTCATCAGAGGTAAGCAAGCATTATATAAATGCAAAACATTTTCCCTCTTCTATCCCTCCACTACCTTTCTCTATCCAACTGAATAACACATCCACCACTCAAGCTACTTTCATATTTCACTATACTTATTTTCAACACTATTCCTTTATGGGTTCAGGAGTAGCGCGCTACTCACCAATAAAGTGATTCAACACCCCACCAGGGTTACAAGCACTATATAAATGCAAACCAAATAACTGACTAACATATCCACCACTTAAATTACTTTCATATTTCACTATACCAATTAAACTAATTCTTATAGGTTCTAGAGTAGCGTGCTACTCACCAAAAAAAGGGCTCCAAAACCCATCAGGGGTAGCAATCGCTATATAAATACAAACCTCTTTCCCTTTAATATACTGTTGCTACCCTTCTATATCCAAATAACTGAATAACATATCCACCACTCAAATTACTTCATATTTCACTATAGTAATTTTCAACCCTAATCCTATATGGGTTCCGGAGTAGCATGCTACTCGCCAGAAAGCACTTCAACACCCCTTCAGGGGTAACAAGCGCTATATGAATGCAAACCTTTATCCCCTTCTATCCCTCCACTAGCCTTCTCACTCCAAGTAACTGACTAATATCCACCACTCAAATGACTTTCATGTTTCACCATACGAATTCCCCACTAATCCTTTATGGGTTTCCAGAGTAGGCGCTTCAACTCCCCATCAGGGGTCACACGCTCTATATAAATACAAACCTTTTTTCCTCTTCTATCCTTCTACTATCCTTCCGAATCCAAATAACTAACTAACCTATCCACCACTTTAATTACTTTCATTCTTCGCTATACTAATTCAATACTAATCCTTTGCGGGTCCCGGAGTAGCGTGCTACTCGCCGAAAATGAAATTTGACGCCTCCTCAGGGGTAGTAAGCGCTATATAAATGCAATTACAATGCAATACATATGATTCGATGTCAGTGAGGGGGAAAGACATTTTACTTTACTTGCTCAGTTCAATTATGACCACACTTATTGGACTCGAGGAGAGGTATATACCAAACAATGTGGCATGTTTTATGGTATTTCCAAGTTGTACGTGGGAAGGCCTTCCATTCAATGAAACTATCTCAAACTGAGTCTAAAGCTGAAATTGGCTACATGCCGCATGTTCTGACGTTAGTAAAAGAGGCTCGGGACAAATATGCGGCTGGATAAGCAGAACTCGTCATTTTGAATACAGGGGGAAACCATCAGCGATCAAGTATTCTGGGGTAGGACAGTAAACTTAAGTCAAGATATTCAAGAGTATTATTTCTTATTTCTAATTTTGCAATTTTTTTGATATGATTAACTGCCACTCAATTTCAGGGAAAAAGAAGAAAGAAAGGAAGAAAGTCAACCGCTGGGTCAATAAAGAAGTTTGATCAGAAAGAGAGAATCCTGGCACCGATCTGGAGGACGCTTAGGTGGCTCCTCATGTCTCTAATCATTTAAAAGTGACATGCTCATTACATTTTAAATAATATATGCTCAATAAAAGAAATTGGGAATGTGAGAAGGTGGCCTGATATGCAGTGCTCACTATTCTAGTGAACACTATGTATCAGTCCAGCAACCCTTATTGATGATTGGTTGTAAGTCAACCTTATAGACCAGCTATCCTAGTAGCGTGGATACGAGCAGTCTAAGGCTAAAGACTCGAGAGGGCGTGTTAAGCCAGCTGTTTACCACACATATACCCCTTGAATACCAAGTGAAAGGACACCACACAAGTGTTATGAAAATAAACAGTTATTTATTAAGAATCACAACAGCCCTGTACTCTTTATGAGGACAGGGTACTAAGCACAAACCAAAACTCTTACAAAAATACTTAAGTTAGCACAGTATATACAAATGCCCGAGGGGCACGGAAAACCATATACTCTGAAAGTGGAATGCGAAATTACTAGCAGGTAAGTACAGTACTAATAGGCTTTGGAATCACTAGGACTTGACTATAGAATCGTTAGATTACTTCTAGGAGACCCAGGGGACTCGGGTGCAGTGTGTGCACTCTCACGCGAGATGCGGGACAAAGTCTATGGTAGCTAGAATTTGCAAAGTTAGTGTTCTCGGGCGAACCCGACCTGGTAGGGAGAAAACGGAAGTAGATTCTGACCCTTGGATAGTGAGGCTATGCTGGGGCACCGAAATGCCGAAGTTACCTAGCCCAGGGGCTGCAGCTGCATAGGTCTCAAAAGACGTCGGGAATCCTCGTTGACGGACCAGGAGCCTGGAAGAAAGAAGTTGCTGGCAGGCGACCAGTGAAGAAAGTTCGGTGGATCCAAGCCTGGATCGATGGAAGATGATACCTGAAAGCAGAGGGGACCAAGTTCGAGACTACTAGCCAGTAGTCAGTGGGCACCAGGAGGGCACCGGATGGTAGCCACCTCGACAAGGCGTGTGGGTGACGCTGGGCACGGAGATCTCACGGACCAGGAGGCGTTGTCGGCGACCAGGAAGGAGGATCGAGCTGTCCCACGAAGATAGAAGCTGTCGGCGTCGCTGGACCCAGGATTGGGCAACAAAGCCTTGGCAAATTCAAGCCCACGCGGTGGACCTAAAATGGCGTCTGGAGTGGACCAGGAGGGTCCGGGGTGCCTCTCTTCAAGAAGGAAGCAAGGGCCAGTCTGGAGCAGCCAGACCAGCAGCAGTGATGTCGTCGGGCGTCGTTCAGAAGGCCACAAGCCAGCCGGCTAGTAGCCAAACAACGCGGTGCACAGCAAACAGCAGAAGGGCCCCACGCAGATCGTGGAGATGCAGGGAGGCTGACCTTGGGTGCTGGAGCTGCGCAGGGTCGGGGCTTCTTGGACCCCAAAGCACTCACCCGTGGAGGACACGGTGGGCTTGCAGTAAAGATGTCGTGCAGTCTTGGCGATCGTCGGTCCCTCGAGGTCTCGTCGCACTCACGGTTCTCAGCTTGGCTGTAGAGGTGAGTAGAGGTCAGAGGTGCCAGGGAAGCCGGGTCTCGTCGAGCTGGGTCGTCGGATTCGTGATGAAGGACTTGCAGCAGACCGCAGTGTTCTTTAGGATGGTGCCTGCGGATGCAGGGTGACTACTCCTTAGCCACAAGGGAGAATCTTGATGAAGAAATCTTGAAGTCCTTTCGAAGAAAGTCGTGTCTTGATTCCAAAGATGATCTAATTTGAACAGGGGGCCCGCTCCCATCTTTATACTAAAAAAGGGGGCTGACCCGGTGACTAGGTCCTGCCTATGGGTGGGACTAGGAGGGGGGTGGTTACACCCCTCTGCCATGCCGGACTTCCCCAGGCCAGGGGCTGGTATGCCTATGCGTAGTGAGCACCGGGGTGCCACTCAGCAGTCACCTTCCTGAAAAGCCCTGCCTACCCAGGATACACAAAACCATGTCTGGTGCTAGCACCGCCCCTGACAGGAAACCCTTTGTCCAGGCTCCCCTCACTGGGAGGACTCCCAGCTGCAGGGGGTCAGACTCGTGTCTGTGGTGGCAGCATCCATTTTGTGGAGCTGAGGCTTTGCTTAACTTTAACCGGGGTTCACAGTTACATACATGTCGTGTCCCTCTAGAAGGGTGGAATGCTAACCCCGTCGCCAGAATTGGCGAGGGGTTAGTATTCCAATTCGTATGACACCTTACTCGACATGTTTTGATAAAGCAATACCAAAGATAGCATTTAACCGCGAGGATTATAATGCACTTAAGAGTATATGGTATGCGTTATCATGGAACAGCTATTAGGACTTGATTCCGCAAGCTGCAGACAGGCTCAGCTCATGCCAGAGCACCATCTCACACGATTCCAAGCACTCTGCCTTCAGGATTGTCAAGGCCTGCCATAGGAGTGACTGATAGGAATCTGTGTGTCCATTTTAGTGTTAGGTATAGGTATACTACACCTACAGCAAAGGGTGATTACACAACTTTGCCCCAGCTGTCATGCAGCCAGTTGTGTCAAATTTAGGAGGCCAGCCAGGGGTGGCATAATACATGCTGCAGCCCCTGGCAGCCCTGGGTACACCTAGGCCCTGAGTTACAGGGTCTGATAAGGTGGCCCAGTACCAATTGGTAAATGCACCTAGGGTACATGTGGTAATTTAGAGAGAGAACAGCCAGGCTGTGGGTCTGATTGGCAGGCCCACAGCCAGAGAAAGTCGTAAACCAGTGAAACAAAAGCAAAAAATCTGGGTGATCATAGGATTGCAGACCCTACTCTCCTACATGACCCCCCCCCCAAACTTTGGGACAATAAGCTAACCTTGACCAGGTGAGTCTTCTTGTTCTAAGTGGAAATATCTGGAGAGCCCATCGGCATTGCCATGATCAGTACCAGGTCTATGTTCCACTGTAAAGTCCATCCCCTGTAGGGAAATGGACCACCTAAGCAGTTTGGGGTTTTCACCCTTCATCTGATTTAGCCACAAGAGGGGCTTATGGTCGGTCTGAATCTTGAAGTGAGTGCCAAACAAGTATGGCCTCAGCTTCTTCAGGGCCCAAACCACAGCAAAGGCCTCCCTCTCAATAGCTGACCAATTCTTCTCTCTGGGGGTCAGCCTCCTGCTTATAAAAGCAATGGGCTGGTCCTGACCATCAAAATTCAGTTGAGAAAGAACAGCTCCCACACCCAACTCAGAAGCATCTGTTTGGACAATGAATGGTTTGGAGTAGTCTGGACTCTTAAGGATAGGTGCTGTGCACATGGCCTGCTTTAGGTCATCGAATGCTTTTTGACAGCCTGCTGTCCACTGAACCTTTTTTGGCATTTTCTTACTTGTCAGTTCATTTAATGGTGTCACAATGGAACCATAGTTCCTGACAAACTTTCTGTAGTATCCAGTCAGGCCCAAGAAAGCTCGAACCTGAGTCTGGGTGGTTGGAGGAGCCCAGTCCCTGATTGACTGTATCTTGCTCTCCAGTGGCTGAACCTGGCCTCCACCTACAAGGTGGCCCAGGTATACAACCTGTGTCTGCCCTATCTGGCACTTGGTGGCCTTGATAGTGAGGCCTGCTGCTTGCAGAGCCTCTAACACTTTCCTCAGGTGGACCAGGTGATCCTCCCAGGTGGAGCTAAAGACAGCAATATCATCTAGATATGCTGCACAGAAGTCATCCAGCCCAGTAAGGACTTGATTCACCAACCTTTGGAAGGTGGCAGGTGCATTTTTCAGACCAAAGGGCATTACCACAAATTGATAATGCCCACCAGGGGTTGAAAATGCTGTCTTGGGCTTGGCATCCTCAGCTAACCTGATTTGCCAATACCCAGCTGTTAAGTCAAATGTACTTAAGTAGTTGGCAGAAGCCAATCTATCTATAAGTTCATCTGCCCTTGGTATTGGGTGGGCATCAGTCTTAGTGACTGCATTGAGACCCCTGTAGTCTACGCAGAACCTCATCTCTCTCTTACCATCTTGGGTGTGAGGTTTTGGCACTAGAACTACTGGACTAGCCCAAGGGCTATCTGAGGGTTCAATGACTCCCAACTCCAACATTTTCTGCACTTCAGTTTTTATGCAGTCTCTAACATGATCAGGCTGCCTGTAGATTTTACTCTTGACTGGCAGGCTGTCACCAGTGTCAACCTCATGGGTGCACCAATTGGTCTGACTGGGTGTCAGAGAGAACATATGTCTGAAAGACTGAAGAACCTGTTTACAGTCTTTCTGTTGATGTTCAGAGAGGCTGCCACAAAAGACAACAACATCTACTGACCCATCATCAGGATTCTGAGTGAGCAGGTCTGGGAGAGGGTCACTCTCCTCCTCCTGTCCCTCATCTATGGCCATGAGCAAGCTCATGTCCTTCCTGTCGACATATGCTTTGAGCCTGTTGACATGGAGTACCCTGTGGGGGCTCCTGGGAGTTCCAAGGTCCACCAGGTAGGTGACCTCTCCCTTTTGCTCAAGAATTGTGTGGGGCCCAGACCATTTGTCTTTGAGTGCTGCTGGGGCCACTGGCTCCAACACCCACACCTTCTGTCCAGGCTGGTAAACAGTCAGGACAGCCTTTTGGTCATGCCAAGCTTTTTGAAGTTCTTGACTGGCCTTAAGGTTTTCAGATGCCTTCTCCATATACTCAGCCATCCTGGAGCGGAGACCAAGTACATAGTCCACTATGCTGGTTGCAGGCTTTTTGAGAGGTCTCTCCCATCCTTCCTTCACCAAACACAGGGGGCCTCTCACAGGATGCCCATACAAAAGTTCAAAAGGGCTGTAGCCAAACCCCTTTTGTGGGACCTCTCTGTAAGCAAACAGAAGGCAGGGAATCAGGACATCCCATCTACGCCTGAGCTTTTCAGGTAGTCCATGAATCATCCCTTTTAGGGTCCTGTTGAACCTTTCAACAAGCCCATTGCATTGTGGATGATAGGGTGTAGTGAATTTGTAGTTGACACCACACTCCTTCCACATAGCAGTTAAGTAGCTTGACATGAAGTTTGCACCTCTGTCAGAGACAACCTCCTTAGGGAAGCCCACTCTGGAGAACACTCCAACTAGGGCCCTTGCCACCACAGGTGCTGTGGTGGTCCTAAGTGGAATAGCTTCAGGATACCTGGTGGCATGATCCACTACCACCAGTATAAACTTGTGCCCTGATGCTGTCTGGGGTTCCATTGGACCAACAATGTCAATCCCCACTCTTTCAAAGGGCACCCCCACCACAGGCATTGGTATAAGGGGGGCCTTTGTTGTGCCACCTGACTTACCACTGGCTTGGCAAGTGACACAGGAGCGACAAAACTCCTTGGTATCCTCATTCATGTGAGGCCAGTGAAAGTGTGAGACAAGCCTGTCCCAAGTCTTTGTCTGGCCTAAGTGACCTGCTAAGGGAATCTCATGGGCCAAGGTAAGTAGGAAACCTCTCTGAGACAAGGGTACAACCAGCCTCCTGGTCATGCCAGGCTTGGGGTCTCTTGACTCAGTGTACAGGAGTCCATCTTCCCAGTATACCTTGTGGGTACCTGTGGCGTTCCCAGCAGCCTCAGCAGCAGCCTGCTGTCTGAGGGGTTCAAGAGAAGGGCAGCCTAACTGGTCCTTCCCCAGGTCTTCCCTTGAGGGTCCCCCTGAACCCAAGAATTCAACTTGATCAAGTTCAAACTCTCTGGGCTCAGTTTCCCTCAATTCCTGTAGGTCAGCCTCCTCTGAGACTTGATCCTCAACCTGGGGCAAGGGGGAAGGCACAGCCTAAACCCTGCTGCTCTTTTTCTTGGGAGGTGTCTGGTCCATTTTTCCAGGATCCAGCACCTGTTCAGTGGGGCATTTCCTGACCTGTGACCTGGTCACAGCAAACACATGTGCTGGCAAGCCTAACATTTCCATGCGAGTCCTCTGCTCCACTTCTGACCATTGTGATGACTCCAAATCATTGCCCAACAAACAATCCACTGGGAGGTCTGAACTAACTACAACCTTCTTTTGGCCAGTTACCCCTCCCCAGGAGAAAGCTACAATTGCCATACTGTGATTGGTAGTGACATTGCTTGCATTGGTCACCAGGAATTCTGTACCTGGCATGATCTGTCCAGGGTCCACAAAGTTAGGTGTCACCATGGTGACACTGGCACAAGTGTCCCTATAGGCCTGAGCCATTTTTCCATTTATGAAAGGTGTCTGTCTGTATTTGCCCAAAGTATTGGGACTTATGTCAGGGGACATATCCATATCCCCTGTACTGACAAGGACAGCCTGAGTGAGTGTACCAACTAAGTTGTCACACCCCTCAGAACCCAGGGTTAACCCTACTAAACCCTTGGGAGGTGCACTACCACTGCTGGCTGTACTAGGGGGCACAGGTGCCTTAGGGGCTGCAGTGGCAGGAGTCTGCCCTCCTCCCTTCTTGGTGCACTCACTAAACCAGTGAGTTTTACTTTTGCAGTATTGGCACCACCTTTTAGATTGGCCTTCTTTCTTCTTTTGGGGAGCCTGACCCCCACCCTCTTTGGGTTGTTGGGGACCTGTCGAAGACTTCTGGTCATTTTGTTCCCCCTTAGAATCTTTACCCTTCTGGTCTGCTTTCTTCTGACCACCTTGATTCTGGCCCTGGTTCTGTTTAACTCTTGTTCTAACCCATCTGTCTGCCTTCTTTCCCAATTCTTGGGGAGAGGTCAGATCTGAGTCAACAAGATGCTGATGCAACAACTGGTTCTGACAATTGTTTAAAATCTGTTCTCTCATCATCAAATTATACAATCCTTTATAATCAGTAACCTTACTGCCCAGCAACCAGCCCTCAAAAGCCTTAGTGGCACAATCTACAAAATCAGACCAATCTTGAGACTGAGTTTTCTGGGTATCCCTGAACAGCACCCTGTACTGCTCAGTGGTTAGGCCAAACCCTTCAACCAGTGTATTCTTCAAGACTTGGTAATTGTTGGCATCCTCCACCCTTGTGGTGAGGAGCCTGTCTCTTCCTTTACCTTCAAAGGAGAGCCACAAGATAGCTGCCCACTGACTCTGGGGAACACCTTGCACAGTGCAGGCCCTCTCCAAAGCAGTAATCCATTTGTGGATGTCATCCCCTTGTTTAAAGGTGGGCACTATCTTACCCAGGTGTTTTGTATCAAAACTCCTTTCCCTATTGCTAGGTACAATGCTGCCACCAGTGGGAACTACCCCACTTAACTGTTGCTCTCTAGCAAAGGCAAGCCTCTCTTTGGCCAGGGCAAGTTCTTCCCTTTCAATCCTCAGATTGGCTGCCCTTTCTTTAGCTTCATACACTCTCCTCTGAGGGGATGTCATCCCTCTTTGAGAAGAGTTGTGAGAGCCATTGGTTAGAAGGGATCTGCCAGAGTCTCTTGACAGAGATCTGGCTCGTCCATTCCCAATGTTAAGCTGACCTGATAGTGGCCCCAGGGGTCCCCCAGTACCACTGTCATGTTTGCTTAAGTTGGACCTGCTTAGTCTAACGACTTCTACCTGTCCCTTATCTGCCTCATCTCCAGAGGGATCCTCATCCTCATCTTCCTCCACATCTTCGTTCTCAGCTGAGAGGTGGATGAGGTCAGGGTCTCCTCTGGTTCCCTCAAGGGGAGGCATGCCTCCTTCTGGATTAGAAGAGCTAAGAAGGGTCTCAGCTTTTCTGGCATCATAAGTCTCCAAGAGACCAATCAGAAAGGAGGTTGTGGGGTTAGACCCCTGCTTGATCTTCCTGGAGTGACACACCTGTCTTAACTCCTTGAAGCTCAGCACAGTATATCTTGAAGGGATGACCTGTGGAGGGTCAGCTGACACAAGGGGAGACTCAGAGTTTCCTCCTTTGTCCGACATACTGTTTCTAGTGTGGTGTAAGTGATGCACCTACCTACACTATGTGTTTACCTACTGATCCCTTGCTAAGAGTTGCAGCCAAGGTGTGCTAGGCCTTGAGGAGCTGCAACAGCTGGTTCAGTAGAACTCAGAGTATTCTAAGCTTAGTTATATGTACTAACAGTACTTATGTGGTCTTTCAACAAGATATTCTTAGGATACGTGTGGTAAAACAACAGCAAGCTCAAATCCCAACCGCTGCTCACCAATGTGAGAAGGTGGCCTGATATGCAGTGCTCACTATTCTAGTGAACACTATGTATCAGTCCAGCAACCCTTATTGATGATTGGTTGTAAGTCAACCTTATAGACCAGCTATCCTCGTAGCGTGGATACGAGCAGTCTAAGGCTAAAGACTCGAGAGGGCGTGTTAAGCCAGCTGTTTACCACACATATACCCCTTGAATACCAAGTGAAAGGACACCACACAAGTGTTATGAAAATAAACAGTTATTTATTAAGAATCACAACAGCCCTGTACTCTTTATGAGGACAGGGTACTAAGCACAAACCAAAACTCTTACAAAAATACTTAAGTTAGCACAGTATATACAAATGCCCGAGGGGCACGGAAAACCATATACTCTGAAAGTGGAATGCGAAATTACTAGCAGGTAAGTACAGTACTAATAGGCTTTGGAATCGCTAGGACTTGACTATAGAATCATTAGATTACTTCTAGGAGACCCAGGGGACTCGGGTGCAGTGTGTGCACTCTCACGCGAGATGCGGGACAAAGTCTATGGTAGCTAGAATTTGCAAAGTTAGTGTTCTCGGGCGAACCCGACCTGGTAGGGAGAAAACGGAAGTAGATTCTGACCCTTGGATAGTGAGGCTATGCTGGGGCACCGAAATGCCGAAGTTACCTAGCCCAGGGGCTGCAGCTGCATAGGTCTCAAAAGACGTCGGGAATCCTCGTTGACGGACCAGGAGCCTGGAAGAAAGAAGTTGCTGGCAGGCGACCAGTGAAGAAAGTTCGGTGGATCCAAGCCTGGATCGATGGAAGATGATACCTGAAAGCAGAGGGGACCAAGTTCGAGACTACTAGCCAGTAGTCAGTGGGCACCAGGAGGGCACCGGATGGTAGCCACCTCGACAAGGCGTGTGGGTGACGCTGGGCTCGGAGATCTCACGGACCAGGAGGCGTTGTCGGCGACCAGGAAGGAGGATCGAGCTGTCCCACGAAGATAGAAGCTGTCGGCGTCGCTGGACCCAGGATTGGGCAACAAAGCCTTGGCAAATTCAAGCCCACGCGGTGGACCTAAAATGGCGTCTGGAGTGGACCAGGAGGGTCCGGGGTGCCTCTCTTCAAGAAGGAAGCAAGGGCCAGTCTGGAGCAGCCAGACCAGCAGCAGTGATGTCGTCGGGCGTCGTTCAGAAGGCCACAAGCCAGCCGGCTAGTAGCCAAACAACGCGGTGCACAGCAAACAGCAGAAGGGCCCCACGCAGATCGTGGAGATGCAGGGAGGCTGACCTTGGGTGCTGGAGCTGCGCAGGGTCGGGGCTTCTCGGACCCCAAAGCACTCACCCGTGGAGGACACGGTGGGCTTGCAGTAAAGATTTTGTGCAGTCTTGGCGATCGTCGGTCCCTCGAGGTCTCGTCGCACTCACGGTTCTCAGCTTGGCTGTAGAGGTGAGTAGAGGTCAGAGGTGCCAGGGAAGCCGGGTCTCGTCGAGCTGGGTCGTCGGATTCGTGATGAAGGACTTGCAGCAGACCGCAGTGTTCTTTAGGATGGTGCCTGCGGATGCAGGGTGACTACTCCTTAGCCACAAGGGAGAATCTTGATGAAGAAATCTTGAAGTCCTTTCGAAGAAAGTCGTGTCTTGATTCCAAAGATGATCTAATTTGAACAGGGGGCCCGCTCCCATCTTTATACTAAAAAAGGGGGCTGACCCGGTGACTAGGTCCTGCCTATGGGTGGGACTAGGAGGGGGGTGGTTACACCCCTCTGCCATGCCGGACTTCCCCAGGCCAGGGGCTGGTGTGCCCCTGGAACTGGTTCAGACCGGCCTATGCGTAGTGAGCACCGGGGTGCCACTCAGCAGTCACCTTCCTGAAAAGCCCTGCCTACCCAGGATACACAAAACCATGTCTGGGACGGTGCTAGCACCGCCCCTGACAGGAAACCCTTTGTCCAGGCTCCCCTCACTGGGAGGACTCCCAGCTGCAGGGGGTCAGACTCGTGTCTGTGGTGGCAGCATCCATTTTGTGGAGCTGAGGCTTTGCTTAACTTTAACCGGGGTTCACAGTTACATACATGTCGTGTCCCTCTAGAAGGGTGGAATGCTAACCCCGTCGCCAGAATTGGCGAGGGGTTAGTATTCCAATTCGTATGACACCTTACTCGACATGTTTTGATAAAGCAATACCAAAGATAGCATTTAACCGCGAGGATTATAATGCACTTAAGAGTATATGGTATGCGTTATCATGGAACAGCTATTAGGACTTGATTCCGCAAGCTGCAGACAGGCTCAGCTCATGCCAGAGCACCATCTCACACGATTCCAAGCACTCTGCCTTCAGGATTGTCAAGGCCTGCCATAGGAGTGACTGATAGGAATCTGTGTGTCCATTTTAGTGTTAGGTATAGGTATACTACACCTACAGCAAAGGGTGATTACACGACTTTGCCCCAGCTGTCATGCAGCCAGTTGTGTCAAATTTAGGAGGCCAGCCAGGGGTGGCATAATACATGCTGCAGCCCCTGGCAGCCCTGGGTACACCTAGGCCCTGAGTTACAGGGTCTGATAAGGTTGCCCAGTACCAATTGGTAAATGCACCTAGGGTACATGTGGTAATTTAGAGAGAGAACAGCCAGGCTGTGGGTCTGATTGGCAGGCCCACAGCCAGAGAAAGTCGTAAACCAGTGAAACAAAAGCAAAAAATCTGGGTGATCATAGGATTGCAGACCCTACTCTCCTACAGGGAACATAAGTACAGAGCACTTAAACAAGGGTAATTAAGAAAGTTTGACGTGCAGGGTCCTGTTGAATCACTATTGTAAAGTATTATAGGACAAGTATTGTCACCCTTTACAGGATTGAGAACAATATCAATAAGTTATTCCATGGTGACAGGGACCAATGGGCTCAAATGAGTCTGGAAGCTTTTCAAGCCATGGGAAGGTCCTCGACCTGATGGTTGAGAGGGCACTGCATGTTTCTGCTTGGTGGTTTTGAATACTTTTGCAGGTTTGTAGGGGCAAATGATTTCTAATACTGTTTTTTGAACCTGGAAGGGATCAATTGTAGTATCTGTGCATAAAGTACACAAATGGAGGGAATCCTCAAACTATAGGTTATTAACTGTGCTTATTTAAACTTGCTTCATAGTACTCATAAGAGTTAAGTGAATGATGCAATATATTGCCTGTTCCTCAAAATGGTGTCCAAAAAATGAATCTACTATTTTGAATTCCCTGATACTAACTAATCCTGCTAATAGAGCTTTGCTTTAGTATGAGACTTCATTTTAATGTGAGGTTAGAGTCCTCAAAGCAGCCTTTTATATCATCAATCATTTTCTTTTTTTGGAACAAGTTAACTTCATTGGAAAATCTTTGTGACATATTGTCGGCATCTAGCTTTTGTAAAGAAAAAGTTCAGTGTATTCTTTAAACACCTTTAAAATGGAAATGGGCAAAACTGAACAAGGTCACCGACAGCTCCTCCATTAGGGAGAGGGGCGTCGCCCCACTGCTGTCTCGCAGTGCGAGAAGCAGAAACATAAAATGGTAAAACTGCCATTTTATGTTTCTGCCTCTTGCTCTGCGAGGAAGCAGAAGTGCCTGGTTGGGGGCAGGCGGGTGTGCGATCCTGCTCGAGGGCAGGTGGGGAGCGACTTGCCCACTGTTGTGGGCTCTGACAGTTTGGTTGGACCAAACCAGTCATGCGCACTCTTCCTTTTTCTCTATGTAGGCTGTGTGCAGCCTATATAGAGAAAATGGCCTTCTTACAGGTGCTTGGCTGGGCACCATCCGCATGATTTGGCTTAGGGACTTAGGGGAGAGGAGGGAGGCTGCCTGTGGAAAGCGCCGACCCGGCCATGAGCATCAGACAAACGTGGGACCCGGGGCTGGCCAGGAGTTTAGGCAGCACCACATGACCCTGGTGAAGGTAAGTTTTTTTATCAAAATTAACGCCCTGCTCCCCCACAAACCTGCACGACCCCCCTACCCACCCTCATGCTGGATGCAACTGCTCACAGCTTGGAATATCCGTTCCAGAACTTCCTTAATGCCCTGCAGGACCAATACATATCAGTCAATCACCATCTAAACAACATTTAAGATATTCCTTGGCTATGGGGGACATTTTTTTCAAAGATGTGGCATGTGTTATGACATCTAAAACAATAATGCGATGGAAATTCACCCCCCTCAGACTAGATTAGCTAAATCCAAAATAAATTCCCCATTGCCAATTTGCTATCACACCCTGGTGCGTTGTTCCCATTTTGATCTCATTTCACTAACGGTGACGCTGGATTTTGGGCAGAGTTATTTATCCCAAAAGATGAAGGGTAAATTAATTCTTTCCTCAGGTAACATTTTTTTTACTACATTGCTCAAGGAATAAATGTCTTGGCTCTGCAATTCATGTACACTTGAATATCTATGAACACATAAAGAAGGATAATATTGAATGTGAGCTAGTTTCCCTGGGGAAGAGATTTTGATAATCTTTTACTCAAGAGCTCTCTAAGTGTCCTCTATTTTCGTTATTGCTAGATCAGACCAATTGTGGCATGTCCCTTTGGTCAAACTTTGTGGTAGATAACCGCAACAATGCAAAAGGTGTTTCTGCATGAGTCAAAGGGATGTCATACTTAATAAAGATATTCTGTATCATAGGGCAGAGATAGTTCAGGAACTTACAGCTCACTTTTCTCGGGTCTTTAAGTGTTTTGATACTCCAAGCCGGATCTTGAATGTCATGGTTGTTGAAAAAAAATTGTTCAAATAGAATTGTCAAAATTAGAATTGCCATTAAAGAGGCGGCACACCTGTAGTATGAATGATGTCATATAAATACATGCAAAGTTCTGGAAGGCACAGACTACCCTCATCTTTTTTCATTGTAAAATGTTCAATTAATCTTGCAGAAGTTTCTGGCTCCAAAAAAGGACAACAAGGCCCGTTCCAATATCTCAAAAAAAAGAGGAATGTATATTACAGGAGATGGCCAGAAAATAAAATGGAAATAAGGGTAAAATAAACATTTTCATTAGGGCTACACAATAAAAAATTGATAGTGGAAGACTCTTCCATACTTTAAGAACGTTAAGAGTTTTTCTCATGACAAGAATATAGTTGGTAAAGAATAGATTGCCTGGTTGTTCTGTATAATGCACACTTGAATACTTTTTTGGGCCTGTTCTGTAATTCTCTTTAATGAATTGTGGGATGATGTCTAAGGTGGTTTTGAATAGTTAGTACTCCATCTTTGTTTTATTTATCGTATCATCTCTGAGCACATTATGGTGCATATTTACTAATGGCTTGCGTTGCTCGTGTGGAAAGCTTCCTTGCTTGTCTCTGCATGGCTTTGTAAATCCAAAGTAACGCAAGACAGCAGATGTCACTGCCTTGAATACCCATGCAGCAGGGAGGTGTTCCACAGGTGCAGTGTTGGTGTTCCAGCGCATCCACCCATGATTTCTGACACAATCCCAGATTTGCTAAAGACAGTAAACCTGTGTTTGTGATAAAATGCTGCACCTCCCTGACGGAGGAGTAAGGTGGAGAAATAAAAGTATTTCTTCTTTCTATGCGTGCTGCATTCTGCAGCACTCATAGAATGAGGAAAATGCCTCAAACACCTGTGTCCAAAAGTGAGTCCCCACTAGGAGAAAGATGAAATGCACCATATCTTAATAGATATTGTGCATTTCTGCTGTCTTCCTTTCACGCAACACAAGACACAGCAAGCTGTCTCGCAGCCTTGCATGAAATGTTAATAAATATACCTCTATATATTTTAACTGCTTGAAGGGCTGACTTTATCTTGTTTAATCTTTGAATTAAATATTGCCATACCATCTGCATTAGGTTTTATCTTAGAAATTCCTGGAAATGAAGCAGAGATTGAGACAGTTCTGACATATATTCTGGGCCAACACTGTTGGCCAAAGAATAAGAGGCAAAGTCTCAACCAGTAATTTCTATTCTATATGATTTATGGACAGTTTACTCCGCCACTGTATTTTATCTCACCAGATCACTAGTGTGCAACACAAAAAACTTTTGCTCATGCAATGCAAGCAAAAACACTCGTAGGGAGCACAGAGGCTGATGCCCAGAACTGGTGTCTTCCGAATTATGTGTTTCATTGATTGAGCTGATACTAGTCTGTTCCCTGGAAATCCTAGTCAGCCAGTTGCAAATTGGGCAAATGGACTTCAGTGCTGTAGCAAGGTCAGATGGTACCCAGTGCGGAAAATGTCTTGTCTCCCCCCACAATGAATATTGAATGTATGTTTTTCCAAAAAGTGTTGTGTATCCCCCCCAATTTTTTTTATTTTAAAAACAAATATTTTTGCCATTCTATCACCCCGCTCAGAGATGACACCCGGGGCAGCCCACACCCACCACACCCATCTTCCTACGCCCCTGATGGACTTTTATGAAATCGGTCTTAATTCCCGGCTGGTAAAACTTGGGAAGTGTAAATCCAGTGGCAACAAATAGACATAATTATAAACCAGTTCAAATATGCATTTAAACTATTCTATGCAGCAGTTCGTTAGTTGTCTCAAACTCACATTCTAAAAAGTGAGTCCAGTAGAAACCATCTGTAATAGTTCAGTTTGTTTTTCCTAGTGCTGTCGACAAGTGTTTATGACATCAATTTTAGTGAATAGTCTAGTTGAGCAGTTAGAGTTATCAAGTGGTTTATGTTGGATCTGCGTATGTTGTGTGGGATTTATTTATTTATTTTGCTATATTAACACTTTGGCTGCTAGGGGGTTTTCCCGTCCCGTGCTGACATCTTTGAATACTATAGTTTCATGACAAGGTCAACTCGTCATAAGCACAGGGCAGGTAAAACCCATGACGAGTTGACCTTGTCATGAGCATGTAAGGGGTTAACTATAAAAGGTCTATAGGTGGCCAGCACGGAAAATTACATTGGTTAATGTGCATGTGGCTTTTGTGAGACCACCTAAGACTGATAAGGACCAAAAACACTCAATATATATTTTTTTTAAATAATCACCTCCGTAGTGAGATAATTAGGCCCACCCAAACTTTTTCTTCATCTTGGTGCCCCCTGTGTTTGTCTGTTAAGATGCAAACGTGGCATTTAACTGGGGCTCTGCATTGTGTGACTAGGCTGGAGTTAGAAGAGCAAGTTAACCATGTCCTAATATGTTTTACGAAGTATGTTTAATTGAAATGGGAATTCAATAAAAGTCGAACATTTTAGTGTATCCAAACTGTGAGAGTTTACCACTCAATGTTTATGTCCAAAGTACCACGTATTTAAGATTTCTCAAATGTTTGTTTTTCTCATGGGAGGCCTTGACTGTTCTGTCTACTTTAATAGATAACTAAATTAGAAACATTAACACACCATAAATAGAATGGGTCTGGGGCAGGTACTAAATGAACCTTTGGCATTGTTGTACATATGGCACTTGTACTTCCTGCATCATGTACAGCAGCCTACAACATCTAAGCAGAATCTGGAACCTGAAGCGAGGTGGGAAGTAGAACGTGCATGTCACTCTAACAAGGCCTTCATTTTAAACATGACCTAACGAGAAAGCGCTGTGACTCACATGATGAGGTCGTACATTTATCACCAATGGCTCAGTTCCCTTTGAGAGCACTCGGTATATGAAATGTCAGTGCTCTGAAGTAAGTATTGCTTGTAAGGAAAAGTGTTCTTCTGATCGGCATCATTTGTACCGGGACTCCATTGCTTTTTCATTGCCATCTCATGTCAAACACTTCCACATAACCCACCTGGTCGTTTCTGCTGATGCCTGAGTATATTCTAACTGACACGACAAAAATCATCTTGCAGCCTGCACTTCTGCCCAGGAACTGTCAAACATGCAACCCCCCTGTTCCTTGCAGTTTACCAGAAAGCCACGAGACACTCACACCCTGTGTAAATGATTTGTTTTCCATCTCCTGCTCCCAGCCTGGTAAACATCCTAGACACCGTGATCAGGTTATCTGGACAATGGCCTGACTGCTGGGCCTTGATCAGGGTGATTAAACAATGACTTGAAAGACCAGGTTTTGATAAAGGTGATTAAACAATGACTTGAAAGACTGATCCTTGATCAACCCCAGTGAACAATGATTTGTGTACTAAACCTTGACCAGGTCACCATCTACAAACGTCGTCTGGATCTGGTTATCAACTGCAAACACTGCCCTGATTGAACAATGAACTAACAGCCAAAAGACTGAGATGAGAAAGTATAAAAGGCTTGTAAGCTGCGGAGTAAAGCAGCAGCCTCCTCTGTCTTGTATCTGACGAGCTTGGGACTCTGTTCCATAGCCTGGGCTATTTGAATAAATCTGGTTTCCTCCTGCAGACGAAGGCTCTTGTGTCTCCTTTTACTACGTATGAAGGGTATAGAAGGCTTGGGCGGTTCCCCTGCCGCCGAGACCCAGTAAGTGGGTTAATCCGGTTCTTCACTTGTTACAAGGGAGGGACCTAGGCGAGTGTCAGCCTGGTTTGGCCGTTAAGTAAAGCCAGGCAGGGGAAACCAAGTGATTTTTGGCAGTTAGCCGGAGCGGGATTTTAGTTCACAATGTTCACATGTGCCTTGTATGCAGTACAATTTACATCCCTTGGCAGGAACTTGCAGTTGGTGTGCATCACCGCTAGTGGTTATTCATTTTAGTCCGATTGCACCCCAGGTCAAAACTCCCTTAAATAAATTGGAATATCTGCCCTTAGCAGTGCTTTCTTGCTAAGTTTATTAGTGTGCTGTGACTGCATGAGGATATGTGTTGTTTCCGTGTGTGGCAACCCCACCAGTAAGAATGATAACATAGGAAGCCTTTGCTGTTACATGCAAGCATTTTTCACACAGAGTACTTCTTGAAATGCATTAATATTTTCTGTGCTTTTTTAAAATGGGTTTCTTGAATGAAAACAGAAAGTCAATTTAAGGAAACAGTGTCATCATATTGATGTACATCACTGCACAGCCAATGGATGTATTTATTCAATAGTTAAAACCATTACAAGTGTATCAGTGTGTTCAATAGTTAATATGGGCAAATGATAGCATAAGCATAAGCAAAGATTGTCCTCTAAAGCTCATAAAAATTGTCAATTTCTTAAATGATACATCATTCAATCATATTGCTTTATTAACCTTCCTGCTTCCTCAAATTTGCTTGAAAAGGCACCATTTGTCCAGTCTTTTTTCCCAAAAAATTTGGGGGGAGAAACCCCCCCGAACCCTCATAGGTTGTTCGGGCACACTCGCTATGCTCACGTGCCGCACTGCAGTACAACAATAATTTTAGGCTCACCTCCTTCAAATGTCACCAGCCACCCCTGAATAATGTGCTTTTGTGTAAGTATGCAAATGTTTAGTAAAATATGCCACATTACCCTTAATTATGCAAAGTTCAACAGCATCAGTTGGCACTATAGCTTAGCATTAAATGCATGCTCACAGCCATTTAAGACGTAAGTGCACAATTCGAACTTAAAAAGTACCCCAAACAGCGGTCGATCAAGTTCTGGTCATTATTCATGTTGTACCTGTGCGCTCATGCTATATGTTTACCTATGAAATCTATGTAATTACGCAATGTGGTGTAATAGTATAATTTCACAAATTTATCAAACCATGGGTGATGCAAAATTACTGACATTTTGAAAGGTTATGCCAGCGTATCAGAAATTTTACCTGGGCCTTTTTTTGGTGGCATAAAGAAGTCTCTGTCCTCCCCTCTCAATCAAATGATATATTGCAGACCTTCTTAAGAAATTAGCTCAAGCTACTTGCTTTCCATCCAGTATGAGATCTAAAATGCCATCCTCTGTTTTGTTAGAGTGACATGATACTCTTCAGTCGCTCTTTGATGAATTTGCAGTGCCTACTTGACCTGTCTCATGAAATAGTGTGTATATATCCTTAATCTTAACCATGCCAAGGGGGAAGTTAAGACCTTGGTGTAGTGGGTATGCCTTAATAATTTGGCATTTTACCAACCACCTCATTTAGAGGCGGGGAGCACCGGCATTACGCCGATGGAGCCTCAGTTGGTTGGTTGGTTTGTGTTCCGTCCCCCACAGGGGCATCTGATTACAGTGCCAGTCACCCCTTTCTATTTAGAGCAGGGTAATTGTCACCAGATTGCACTGCCTGGGACACAAATTAAATGCATAGTTGTCCCAGAGAGGGAAATCTAATACTGGCTCTATGCACAGAGAGAAAACACCCAGGGGCCCATTACGATGTCGGGCGGATTGCCTCCGCCAGGCTGGCGGTAGCCACTACCGGCCTGGCGGAGGCAATCCGTCCGACACTGTATCCCGAATTCCCCCCGCCATATTAGTATGGCGGGGGTACCGCGGCGTAAGGATAGACCGTCCGCTGCTTTTCCGCCCCAGTCGCCTTGCGACCGCGGCGGAAAGGGCTTAACATGGTGGCGGTGTCCAATGGACACCGCCAGCCATATTATGATGTGTGGGCATAGGTGCCTTTCCGCGGCGATAATGCCGCCACGGAAAGGCAGGCGGTCTTTGCTTTGGGGCCCCCCTGGTGAAGGCCGAGGTGGTGGGTGCAAAGTTGGGGTACCTGTGGTACCCTCCAGCATTTGCATACACCAAGCAGCAGGCACCGCATGGTGCCTGCCGCTTCGTGTATGCAAATGCGTGCATTAATTTTTAAGATTGTGGCGGGCGGTGCAGTGAGCACTGCCCGCCACGATGTTAAATATGAGGGATGCGCCCGCCACTGTGGCGGGCACATCCTAATGCACACATCGGGACCCCCGCCCTTTAGACGGGCAGTCCCGTTTACCGCAAGGGTGGGGGGCGGGCAAAGCCCGCCCGCCATCCTAATGAACCCCCCAGTGTGGCAGGGCCATGGATAGTTTTTCACACAAACACATTTGTGTTATGAGAATTCATTTACGTAAACCTACAGAAATGCTGAGCATGTTCAAAAAGACATGCCACTTGCTCAACATCTGGCTAAGCCTACACTGGACCCAGTGGCTTCGCTGTAGGTTTACTGATCCCCACGAGACCGATGGTTGGTCCGTCTCCAGGGTGTCGGGCCGCAGCCTCTACAAACCTGGCAGCCCAGATAGCCACTGCTGTCCTGGAAGCCCAGTGGGCTGCCCAAAACTGACATAACTATTAATCTAGCTAAAATAAATGTAACAAAATCTCTTCCTTCAATTGCTAGATACTGCATGCATGAGGCACGGCCCTAATATATTATCTGCAAAGTAGTAATCTGATTGGGTTTTTATGGAAATAAATCTTGTGCTTATGGAAATCAATTCCTACTCAGACTATCAGATTATAACTCACACTGTGCTCAGTCAAAGCAATGGTGTTCTATAGTTTGATGCAACTTTTATATGAGATGAGACAAGCTCCCACCCAGAAATGATTACAGAATCTGTATTTTATGATTTCTGAGCCTGCTAATGACCCTAAATGGGTGAATAAAACCACTTTGGAGGATAAAAAATGCAAGTAAATCATAATTTAAATGTAAGGAAAAAAATATTATCAGCTATTCTTGACACAGGACCGACTCTATTTGCGGGTGAATCCCACCTCTAGAAATTACTTAGAGGTAGGTTCCCCAGGTGGGCCACCTACTTAATGTGTCCATGAAGTTATCTTGAGTTAAGTTGAATATGCGTATTGTTCTGCTTTAATAAACTATCACCATTAGTTCCTGGTAATCTAGGCCTCAATATTTGACTTGCTAAGTCTTTCAGCTGAAGTATTTGATAAAATCCAGGCAGTACAACCAGCAGCACCGTCACTCCAGACAACAGAGAATCAATATTATTGTCTGCTAAATGGACAAACTAGCTTGTATCTTTGTGGTCAGAGAGAGCTAACTAATATATGCTGGCCTGTCATTCTTCTTAATGAAGTAAAAGGAGCCATCTATGTAATTTTTTCGCCCCATAATTTAGTTAGACTTGTATGCTGGTTGTCTTAGCACCCCACGGTAGACAAACTGATGAATGTTTTAGACCTTTCAAATCGTAATTTCAGACTCTTATTTTTTAGGCTTTTATTTTTCAGCTTATTTTGCACTTCCTTCTGTTGGTTTAGAAATATGTTCCTCTAGTACTAAAGTCATGTATTTAGTCTTGTGGCCCTACCAAAAGAAACACAAAATTATTTAAGGGGGAAACATAACCACCCTAACTGTCTGCACTCTGCGTTGGAAATCGAGCCTTTAAAGTGGGTTTCCACCTTCTGCTTTTTATACTACTGAAGGAACCCCAAGACCAGTTCCTTCATACCAGAATGTCAGCCAGAAATGTAGGCTAATGCATGTTATCACGTGTTCTTTTGCATACTTCCAATCTCCTAGCAACTATTTTTACCTCCTCGTTTTCTAATATTAGACAACCCCAAAAAATATTTTGCTCCATCAAGGTCGAGGATAGCACAATTTTAGACTAACTTCAATAACAAGATGAACATTTGCTATGCTGATTTCTAATATGACTGTAATCCATTTCTCCTTTTCTAGTCGAAATCTTCAGAAGTTATTTTTCACTTTCTTGCAATTCAAAGGGACCAATGAGAAAGCTTGTTTTTTTATGCGATGAAAGAGTTATATACAGCAGAGTATAAAGGATGAAGGATCTCTTGATAGCTCAGGCCTATATTTTTCCTAACTTTAAGAACAGTACAGGCCCGCCAGAGCATCATTTTGTAGGATTCTGGTCTTCGATCCATGTTTGGTCTTAACAATGGTTAAAATGGCCCACTTGAAATATTATGCACATTTTGTCACAGTTAGGTTGCTAAAATGTCCATGTATGATGAGATATTTACTGTATACGTAGACATTTCATGAAATCTGAATAAACACTGCTACTCCCATTCTAGTGTGCAAACCATTTGGAAGCACGTGATTTTATAATCAGAAATGTAAAATTGATAGGTTAAAATATTGGAACTATTGCTTACCTCTAGTAATCACTATTTGAAACTGCCCCCATACTTTGCTCCACTGCAGCAATATGTAAATCAAGCTTAGCCACGACTCAGAGCGAGTAGTTCAACTCAGCCTGCATGGCCACACGAATAAACAATTTTCCACCTTGCATTTCTAATTAAAATGTTTAAGCTGCTTGTGGTAGTGAGGTAGAGAAGTGGTGCTGTTTATCGAACCATATGGCAGGTGGATGGATAGATTGGATGTCAGATGTAGCCACCAATCCGTGAAACATTGGCATTATCTCAAGTATTTCAGATGCCAGACTTTCTTCATTAGATACCTCTGTGACATTCGGCCACATGCATCAACCTATTTAGGAAGTGCAAACGGTGAGAATTGGTAAATTCGGCCGTTTGCGATTCCTAAATTGGTTTTTGGGATGCATAAAACAGTTTTGGGAAAATCGCTATTTTTGGCGAATTCCTAAAATGCGATTGCTTTTAAGGAATCGCAAACGATTCCTTAAAAGCAATGCATGATTGCTTTTAACCCTTTCAATGCTGATGACGAGCTCAGCTCGTCATCACCCACGGGTGGCGTGTGCTGATGACGAGCTGAGCTCGTCATGTATCGCGGAAAAGGGAAAACAGACGCACAGCGCAAAAATCGCCGCAGCATCGATGCGGTTAAAATTGCGAATTCGCAATTAGGGGGTGCAAATTACCATGAGAGTGAACCTCGTGGTAATTTGCCAAAAATTATTAAAATGCTCAAATTAGCATTTTAAACACTGTCATGTTACAGACACACATGTCCTTAGGACATGTGTGTGTGAAACATGCACTTTAAAATACATTTCAGGGGTGCAGGGGGGGGTCCTTTGAACCCCCCCCCTGCACCCATGGAATGCATTAACATTTTGCGAATCGCTCATTGAAATTCGCAAAATGTCAATGCCTTCCCATTGATTCCTATGGACCTTTTGGCCCATAGGAATCAATGGGAAGTGCGAAATCGCAAATTAGAATTTGCATAATATTTGCGATTCAGTAAAAATTGCGATTTTTACCAAATCGCAAATATTATGCGAATAAATTGTTGAATCCCGTTTTGCGATTCCTTATTTGCGATTCCCTAATTGTCGCAAATAAGGAATCGCAAAAACGGACTTTGATGCATGTGGCCGTTAAATCCTTGTTGTTGAGACCTTTAGTAATCTGCATATCACAGTTTTGAATAATGACGGGGCCATTCAATCATTCATCCTTCACAGGTGCATAAATCAAATAAAACAAGACAAAAAAAAGTCAGCAGTGGTTTGCAAAAGCAAGATGTTATTACTACTTATATCACTAAATAAATGGCACGAGCCGACCTATTAGGCCTTAATTATATCCTTGTTTCTTAAGCGTTTGCCATATGTCTGCAGAAAGAGGGTTTCATATTATTCACAGTTCCACGCCCAAGAAGCAGCTCAAGCCGCCATGTGCAAAGCATGTGTTTGCTGAAAATTCGCTTGTAATAGACAAATCATACTGTATTAGGAATGTGTCTCTATCTAGAGCGCCTGGGTTCAATCCCTGTAGGTCATTTCTTCATCACTCAGTAATCCAAAAATAGTCAGCATATTGATGCTAAGTGAAGGGTTTAATATCACTTGACACTCTGCAGCATGCTCTGTTTGCTAATGTGTGCTTCCAGATGCTAATTGAGTACATCAAGATCGCACAAGCCTTCAAGGGATGCAGCTAAAGAAGAAGGCCTTCTGCTGAACATATATTCAGGATTAGAGTTCACATTAAGAATATATATGCTCCAGTAATGAAGCCCCCGTAGATTACCAGGCGTTCCGCATGAAGCTCTGCAAATTGAACATGACAGTGCATTAGGAGCGCCAGGGGTAAAAACACAATAATGTGAAATAGACTTTTGTCTTTCCTGTTTGATTGTTACTGCCAGCAACTCTTATGAGTTATTGGCGAATATTGTGCGGAAAGTGGGAGCTGTTTATGGAGTGTGTGTTCACATCAGAGGCGGGATGTATCCATAACGCATTGGGCACAAGGGACTGTGCATCCAATTAGGTGAAAATGAAAGGCTGTGCTTTTGGGAGGAGATGCGGTCTGGGTTAATTTAATATTCCATTTTGTTTTTTGATTCAGTATTGGCTTACAATCATCTTTATTCTCTTGAGATAAACTCACAGAAATATTCAAGAAACAACTGAACTGTTTAAAGGGTCCCCAAAGGATTTTTTTTCTTTTAGCAGGAATTTATGGCTAGCGTGCCTTCCAGATGGAGCATCAATTGATGAAAACTCACCTCTGCACTCCACCCTCCCGTTCCTTAAATAGTGAAGTAGTGTGGCTCACTGGTTAGAGGCGGCAGACCCGAGAGCAGAGAACGGCCCGGGACCATGGTTCGATTCCTGGCGCGGCAGGTTTCTGGACCAGGGTCAGCGGACTCGATAATTCTTTCGCCTCGGTGCCCACTCTGATCAGCGATCACACTCGGCAACTCTGGGCATTAGCTTGCCTCATCTTCACTAACGGCCCCACCAGACCGCCGGGGATGCCTGGTCTCACCCTGGAGATACCCATTAAGGGACCATCTCTCAGGGAAGCCTGGAAGGGTTTTGCAGCGGTCGAAGCGCCTTGGGACCCTCCGGGTAAGTAGTGCGCTATATAAATGCCTATACATTTCAAATGATTTCTTGACGATTAATTTCCTATTATTATGAAGATGCGGAGCTAGGCGTTAACTTACTGAACCTCTGGGGCCTTATTTATGAAGGCCTTGCGTCAGTTTTGCGCCGCCGGTGCGTCACTTTTTGTGACGCACCAGTGGTGTAAAAAATGTGCCTCATATTTAAAAAGTGACGCATCTAGGTAGATGCGTCACTTTTCAAACCCCTGAGACACATTATACCTGCGTCAGGTATAATGTATGCAGAGGGGGCGTTCCCCCGCAAAAAGCCTCGTAATAGTGACGCAGTGAAATCTATGAGATTTCACTGCGTCACTTTTAGGACGCTGTTGCGTCAAAATCTTGCGCCTGCCTCACAGCAGGCGTAAGACTGACGCAAGCCCTTTCACATGGGGCTTTCCCCATGTGAAAGGACGCAATGCTGGAGTTGCGTCACTTTTGTGACACACTTCAGCAATGCGTCACTTTTGCGCTTACAGATACATCAGAAATACTGACGTATCTGTAACTCCTTGCGACATGATGCGTCATACATTAAATATGACGCATCAGGAATGTCGTAAGGAGGGCGCAGTGAAAAGTGACGCATCGCTGTTTTCACGCAGCGATGCGTCACTTTTCATAAATGAGGCCCCTGGAAACTAGAGGCCAGGGTACTCATCTATGCTTTGAGGCTTAACCAAACATTCATGTGATTTTAAGCAAACAATTTGTCTTACTGTTTCTAAAATTCAACGTAGGTGTTAATTTAAAAAGACAATCTTACTATCTAGTATGGTACTCATCTCATGCTGCCAGCTGATGTTCCATTTTTCTTGCTTTTGTATTGTGATCTTAACCAGACCCCACTTCACCTGTGTACGGTCAACTGGTTTCCATAGATTTGTATTTGTTATTAATCATAACTTTAATTTGATATTTACTAATTTGAGAGAAAATGCTTCTTCATTTATGTATATATATTTTTTGGGGTATGGGCTCCTAAATCTAGTGTGCATTTAAAAACAACTCAAATGCAAGAACAACAAAACACGGCCCCTCAAGTTGAACATCCTCCTACAGTTCAATTGCTGTTTGTTGTAAAGTGCCTACTGCTCCTTATATGGATTGCAGCATTCTGTAGAAATACTGTTGACAAAGTCAAACGAAAGGTGCTTTTTTCCGCAAAGGTAAAATAGTCTCAGTCAACCCCTTCACTGCGGCGGCTATTCCGCTGCAGTGCTAAGGGCGCGGGGCGGAAGAGCGGCAGGCGCATGCTGGTGACGGAACCGCTCCGTCACCAGCATCGGTTGCGCTGTGCTTATGACGGAGCGGTTCCGTCATGGCTCCGCCCGCTCAATAGAACACTCAGCGCAGGCGCGGAATTCGCGCCGCGCATGAGAGGCGGACGGGCCATGGCGGAACCGCTCCATCATCAGCACAGCGCCACCGCAGCTGATGACGGAGCGGTTCCGTCATCAGCGCACAAGGGGTTAAATGAGGCATTTCTATCTCGGTGTAATGCTATGACCTTGAGAGGTACTGTACATCCATTGCCTGGACACTCAATCGCCTACAATATGTTTAATATATTTAAAACATCTGCAAATGTCTTGAATGTGTTGAACAATTGGAAACAGCAGGACAAAAGTAAACCTTTGTGACACCAGGCATTCGGATATACATCCTGAAACCAGATGGTAAATAGTGGCAAATGAGCCATGACACAGACATGTGGAGCACTATGCATTATAAGGAATAAAGTACACCTGGTCATTCGTAATGAGATGCTGAAAGTTGTTATGACGGCCATTACAGTCACAGGTCAGCTTTATCAGGAGCAGCCAAGTGGGCAGAGAAGATCTAGGTTTCACAGCCACCCACCCCTTCAGACAAATGACCACACCTCATATTATGATTCCAGCTGAAGCCTCATTGCGCCCAGCCGAGAAGTGCATGCTCATGTTACCACCTGGGCAAATGACCGGTGGTTCGCAGCATCTCTCTCCACGTTAGTGGACAGGTATCACCACTAACTGGAAACTGGAAAAACCATGCCATATTCAACAATAAGAGTGAATAAAACCAACAAGACACTGGGTGTCATCCCTTTGTTCATGAGAACACTATAACTGCGGATAAAACAGGATAACAACTAATAAAGGAATGATGGAAGGGTTGTGCCATTATCTGGATATTATAAAAATATAAAAATTAAGGCAAGCACATTTTAGTCATGGGAGAGTTGGTGTCGAACCACATATGTTCTAAAAGGGAAAATCAATATGTTATCTAAATGCATTGTATTCCCATATCTTTATCTTCAGCTTAATGTGAAGTACTTACATTGAAGTGGAATTCTACAACATAACACTGAAGAATGACACAAACATATATACACAGAGTTTCTGAAGGTGTTTACTATAATTTGACTTTTATTTAATGAATGAATCGTAATCTATCCGTACCCTTTATTTCAGAGGAAATTGTTCAGCAACTGTGAATTGAGCAATGTACGAAGCAGCTGATATTTTAATTAAAAAAATATATGTATTTGAACGGAAACAGTACACAGCTCATCCAAGAGAGACCTGTTACCTACCGGCTGTATTACTGCTCGAGCACAAAGGTATAGTCTACAATTTATGAATCGGTTCCAGTGTAACCCCTTACATTTACTAAAAGGTGCATGTAATAAAGAATACATTAAAAGTGAGTATTTCTATTTACTTGTACCACCAACAACAAAATGTGTACATTTTCATAATATCAGAAACCATTTCCTTCGATGTCAATGAAACATACTCTGAGAAAAGGCTTCAAACTGAAACGTGCACAGATTCCGCATTTTTGAACCCAGCCACTGGCTTTGAGAACTGGGTTCATACATAACAGGGCTTTTATTGATGCACAGACAGCCCAATGGGCTTCCTCATATTTACTAGGGGATGCAAAATCACCCTGTATGACTTTTCATGACCTTGAAAATATGTTTTCTTTTCATGCGTAACTCTGCGTGAAAGGGATGTTCTGGGTGGGCGCACACAGCGCCCCTGTGCGCATGACGAGCTCAGCTTTTCATGCAGCACAGTGCTCGTGTGCTCATGACGAGATGAGCTTGTCATGACCACACCCGTTTCTTTAGAACGTTCGCACAGCAGGGGAATTTGCCCAGCGTGCGAGCGTTCTAAAGGTCATGACGAGCTCAGCTCGTCATGAGCACACAATTACCATGGTTCATGACGAGCTGAGCTCGTCATGAGCATGGGAGGGGTTAATGATTGTTTTTGTGCAGGAAGGTGGCCCTGCCAGAACAAAAACAATCATCATCTCAGCTCAGGGAACCTTACAAAATAACGCAAGCGTGTCTGCATTTGCGCATGCCTGCTGGTTGTGCGCCAGTGCAGGAGAGAAGGACAGGAATGCACTATATCCTGTAGATATGGCACTTTCGTACTCTTTTATTTTGATTCACGGCAGCGCAGAAGGAAAGCTTGCTGTGCTGTTGTGCGTCAAACTATTGTAAATGAGGCCCGTGATCTTAACTCTAATCAAGTACACTTCTCTATTTACCTCCCAGTAGTATAACTAGCAAATTAATCCAGAACCTGGCTTCTCTAATACATCCAGGGCCGGACTGGCCATAGCTGGCACTGGGTGTTTCCTGGGTGGGCCGCCAGGGTGGGGGCCGGTTTTGTTACAGGGAGCCGGTTTTGAAGCATAGCTGCTATATCGACCCCCTGTAACAAAAGCAGCTGCAGTGTGTTCCATGCGCACTCCTCCCCCATGCGGCAGGCCAACTCACTTGCCAGGGCCGGTTTGTGTTCCCAGTTTGGCCTTGAATACATCGGGGCATATTACCAACAACTAGCGATAATTATCGCTATGTTGGCTTAGCGGTAATATTTTTATCGCCGAGCTGCGGCGATTTTTATCGCTTAGGAGCTTTGCTATTATCAAGGTTTATCTCCTAAGTGATAAAAATCGGCCGAATTGCATGAATATCGCTGAAAAGTCAGCGATATTCATGCATTACCGAGCTAATGCTCTTAGCCATGTTATCCACCTACCATTGGATAACATGGCTAAGAACTGCTCAGGGCAGGTGTTAGCTTTTGGAGATATTCGCGCTTAGCGCGAATATCTCCAAAAGTTGGTAATAGGAGATAGCAATGTTAGCGACTGTTTCCAGTCGCTAACATCTTGGCACGCCCACTTTGCATGTCATTAGTGATAAATATCACTGACATGCAAAGCGGGGCCAAGATGGTCGCTATCTCCTACTAGCTTTCCCTAACTGGTGGTAGCGACAGCTAGGTAATAGGGAGATAATTTTATCTCCGCTTTCTTGGCTTTTAAAGCCAAAAAAGCGGAGATAAACCCCCTTGATAATATGCCCCACATCACCTTTAAATAAGTTGAGTTAGTTGTGTCTTTGAACACAACAGATAAAGTAGCAGCACTTTGATGTCGAAATTCACTGTTGGTTTAACTCAGCACATCCTGTGTGTGTATGTGTGTGCAGTAATGTAATCTTGTTCCCAAGTAGAGATATGTTTTGTATTATAAGGTGTTTTCCACACAAGTGTTTGTTATATTCAAGCATGCAAGTATTAAGGAAAGTGTATACATGTTATCTGTGATATTGTTAAGGATAACATCATTTATTATCAAAGCATAAACTTAAATTGATAAACAGGAGAATTAAAGAAAGGCAAACAAGTTTTAAAAAATGGTGTTAAGGTAAAATGCAGGCTGTTGAGAATAGAAATCTCTTAAATGTGGTACAGTGGTTTTACCCTAAATTGAGTGCTTGAAAATTGGATGACATTTAAGTCTATGGAGGCCTTTTCTTTGCCAGGTGGAAAAGTTAGGTGACACCCGCCAAATGCAAGTGAATAGGCAGGTATGGGTACAAAAAAAAGCAGTGCTGTGCAACAGCAATCCCTATGTGAATGATAGCTGACCACCTTATGTTTCTGAGATGCCGCTTTTGGTCAGAATGTATTATATGCATAGAAATGATAAAATAGTGAACTAGTACTCCCAAAGTTGTGTGCCACATATCTCTAACTAATTGGCCTTCTCCTGCTGCATACCTTTGTCAACACTGCTTCATAACTTGGCCCCAAGTTGCATCTCCAAATTTGTGTTTTGATTGAAAATATAATTTGCCCTATTCCCAAATATATTAGTAGTGAACCTGTATAAATACACCTACATGAGTGAAAACATAGGGGCATATATTTACAAGAATCTGATGGAGTGCGGGTTAGCTCCAAAATTGGTAACGCTGCTCTTTGTCACTTTAGAAATGCTAGGATGCACTGTATTTACAATAATACAGCACACCCCGTCGTTTCTCCATGCGCTGGCACTAAATTTAGCTGCCTAATGCCAATACAGGCACCCGTGCACCATAGTGCAAGGAAGCCTACGTTGAGGAAATGATTGTCTATGTGCAGGAAGGTCTCCTTTTCTGCACATAAACAATTCAGAATTACAATTTGCAACTCCTATGTGTTGCGCAGCACACATTGAAGTTGCAAATAGACATTTTTTTAAAATGATTGTTTATTTGCAGTAAGGCACCTTCCTCCACATAAACAATCATTCATGGCAATTTACTGTTTCTATGTGTGATGCACAATGCAGCACACATAGGAACAGCACAAACGAGGAGAGATTTCTCCTCGTTTCACCATGTTAAACCCATTTAAGCTTACCTGGAATGTCTTTGTGACTTTCTTGCAGGTGTAAATGGTTGACGTTTTGGCCAAAAACATACGTTTACAGGCCATGAGTACCTTTTTGAATAGAGCCCTGCATTTTATTCCAAAACCACCATCAGCTTGTGAACATTTCAATTTACAAGCCTTGAAGTTTGGTGCTGCAGAAACCCAATTGTGATCAAGACCTTCAGAAGTGAGGCTCAATGATTAGAGCGGCAGACCCTGAAGCAGAGGTCTAGCCCAGGACCAGGGTTCAATTCCCCGCCTTGCCGGGTCTTGGGCTCAAAATTCCACGGACCTGATAATTCTAGCCTCGGTGCCTATTCCAATCATGGAGTCCCACTCTGCAACTCTGGGCAATAGCTTGCTTAATCTCCACAACGGCCCCCACAATGCTAAGGATGCCTGGCCTCCACCTTGGGGGTGCCCAGGAGTGGACGCCTCACAGGGAAAGCCAGGATGGGTTCCACAGCGGTATTCGTTCAAGCGCCTTGAGACCCTTGCGGGTGAGTAGTGCGCTATACAAGTATCAATTTACATTTCAATTAATATTATTTTATCAAATCGAAGCATAGGTTAAAAGACTGAAGGATGGGCGTACATCACTTACCTGCACTCGTGTGACATGTAGGTACATAATACAAGCCACAAGGAAGCACATGCAGAACACCAGGAGGACGAGGACTATGGTACTCCTAGAAGAGAAAGAAATGCAAATGCTGGTAAGTGAGATATATATACTACTGCTCCATCAGTCCTTTCACGAGTTTGAAAAGACATAACGTTTATCTTCTTATCACTGCCTCTTTGGTCGCCTGTGCATGTCTGCTATTTGTCAGGTCATTATTAAACATGATACTTCATTAGATGAAAAAATGTCATACGTCAATCATGGCCAAGTACACATCAACGAGAATTGAATCAGGCATTTTTTATTCCTTGTCAAGTAAATTACATTGGCTGATTCACTATCAGGGCGCTGTCCTTGTACCAATGAATTACCGCCCCTACAGCTGTTTGCTTAGAGGTAATTTTGTATTAATCGGAGATAAGAAAAAGGGCACGCTCAGGCGTCACTGACACTATAAAAAGTCAATTTTGTATACAAATGGGGATTTTATGTTTTTGAGAAATAGACTTACATTCTTTTTGAACTTAAAAGAAATAGACTTACACATTAAGTAATACTCCTGTACCTCCCTCTGTGTGTATCTAGTTCACATAATGTATTCAAGGCTGGGGTTGGCATTCTGCCACTGGCATTTGCCTGGCACACTGGAGGCTAAGGGCTGCTGCTTTCACAACTGGATGGGCTGCCATGACGCAGGTATACCATGATTGCCCTCATGCTAGTCATGGCCTCCAGCAGTGTGAGCTTTTGTGGACATTTTTGCCATGGCTTTTTTGGGCGCTCGTTCTGTTCTGAATGTAGTACTGAATTTAAATTAAAAGTGAGAGATGGAGAAGTAAATTGGTGTATTTTTGGCTGTGTTTTAGCCCTATGGGCACACCTGGAAATCTTGGGATCTTTGATGTTTGCTATCAAGTAAGGATTTGCTGCAACGTGTTGGAGAAAACATAATCATGGATGCATATTGTGTTGGGCATAACATTGCTAGCTTGATAAACTAGCATTGGCAAAGATAAAAAAGGTCTGGCTTTTAAGTGCTAACACATGCAAACAAAGGCGTCCACACGTTCTATTTGAGCTCATAAGAGCTATCCTTATTGGTCTTATCGATGCTTGTTTTAACAATTCCGCTGGGGACAAAGAAAAAACATATCACTTGATGAAAGACAGGCATTTTATGTTGGTGTTAATAAAGGAGCAACCAACGTTTTACACCAAGCTTTATATTAATTCAGGTTTTTAGAACTTTTGAAAACGAGCTCTATGCAAAGCGCTTAATTTGCAATGAGATCTCATGTGTGAGTTCATATTTGAAACACCATTTTATTGCTCGGTTTAAACAGTTTTTGGACAGAAAGCATGACAATTATTACCTGGCAACCAAAGATTCATTAAACATCCTTGTAATAGTCAAGTTGTAATGTATATACATAATTGTATAGCAGTCCAAAATAGCTATGGATTCCCCAGTGTTTTGATGGTACACATACACATGTAAACAATTTATTGTTCAGTGTGGTATTCTTAGATGTTGAAGGCGAAAAGAATGGCGGGTGTACATGACCGAATTCGTAGGTTATTGAATTGTCTGTGCAGAAAGGTTTTTCTTTCCTTCAGAAAGGCAGGACAAATGCAGATAATATGAATTGCTGTTTGACTTTGACTCCTGCAAAGTCTGCATGTTTCCTTTGCTCGTTCGCAGCCACTTAGGTGTGTATTTCCTCATGGGAAGATCCCCGAACCTTAATGCCACAAACTTGCTCTTCATGAAACTTTCGAAGGTGAATGCTAGATAAGCCGAGGCCTTTTTTTCACCATAACCCTAATTACCATGCAGGCGTGAGTTCACCTGGCCAGTGTGGTTGTATCATATAACCATGGCTTTTATTAGTGGCATTTTTAAAAACGGATTATCGGCCAGATTCATGAAGCTCAATTGCGCTCGCAAAGGGCCAGATTCTGAGAATCTGGCCCTTTGCGAGCGCAATTTTTGCATTTGGGATTCATCATCCCAAATGCAAAAATCGGTAATTGCGAATTCGCTAAATTGCGAGGAATTACATTTAAGGAATCTATATTTGAGATTCCTTAAATGCAATTCATTAACCATTTTAAAATTGCGAAATTGCAATTTCGGGCCGCTATTTACCGCGAGGTCAAACCTCGTGGTAAATAGCGAAAACTTAGAAAAAAGCTTTTAAATGCATTTTTCTAAGTTGCATGTTGCACACACACATGTCCTTTGGACATGTGTGTGCGCAACACCAATGTAGATTACATTTCAGGGGTGCTACAGGGTGTTCCTTTGGACACCCCTAGCACCCTTGAAATCGCATCCTTATTTGCGATTAGCAAATTGCTAATCGCAAATAAGGAATAACTCCCCATTCATTCCTATGGGCTTTAGGCCCATAGGAATGAATGGGGAGTTATTCCTTATTTGCGATTAGCAATTTGCTAATCGCAAATAAGGAATGTATAGGAATCGCAATTTATTTTGCGATTCCTACATGAATCCCGTTTTGCGAGTCTGTAATAGCGATTCCTTATTATTCGCTATTACAGACCCGCAAAACATGCCGATGATGAATCGGGCTGTAAGACACATGAAGGTTCCAAATTTCTCTTGCTGACAATGGTTCCTGGCCCTCCTCTAACCAAAGCCCAAAAGCCATTTGGTTGCCTGTCGTGTTATTTTTCTACAGAATAGGTTGTGTAAGCTATCTTTCTTGGCAGCACGCTGCTAATGGCATAATTTAAAAAAAGACCTCCTCCTTGCCAGCGATTTTTTTACCAGCTGAAATTCAACTTGAACTTTTTTGTATTAAAAATGTGTCTTTAGTTATAAGAGATTGTATGGGCTAATTTCCAAATGTACTCTTGATGAAGTAAACGGGAATGCATTGAACTGAGTGTATAGATGAGGACAGGTGAAGCTAATCTTACAGAATGAGTTCTCAGATAGCAGCAGAAAAGTGTATACATTATAAGGTTGACAAGAATTACTAGTAATATGCCTTTTATAAACTGGATCCCTTTGTCCATAACTAGCTAAACAGGGCCACTTTCTCTGATGCAAAAACTCCCTCACCTCCGTGTTGGCTAACTTCACGAACTGCAACTCCAGCCAACGTGTGCTGTAATCCACCAATACCAAACCATACCTATTGTGTTCATTCAAAACATACATCGGTCCAATTATGTCCAATTCCAGCTTGAACTAAGGTTCATCTGGAACAGGTATGGCTTCAAATGGACTGGGAAAACCCACCTTAGTCTTATCCCATACCTCACAAGCCACTCAATCTCAGACCCCACGCTGTATTCTCGGTCACCAAACTTCCCCTCTAATTTTCTTCTTTATCGTTCTCACACCCACGTGTCCTTCATGAGCCAAAGCCAAAAGCTTCAACTGCATTTTCAATGGCACCACCAATACATCTGTCCTTCTCATCAGCCTATCCTTTATACTCAACTCCAGAAACACTTACTTAAAGGAATTTAGGGCCATATTATCAAGAAAGGGCGAAACATTATCGCCGCTTTTATCAGCAGGAAACTGACGCTAAAGCGGCAATAATGGGCTTGATAATATGCCCTTGTGAATTCCCATAGAAGCCCAGGTTCTGGTATTTACCTGGGCTTCTGTGGGAATTCACAAGGGCATATTATCAAGCCGATTATCGCCTCTTTAGCTGCAGTTTCCTGCCGATAAAAGCGGCACTAATGTATCACCCTTTCTTGATAATATAGCCCTTACTTCTGCACCAGGATCTTTGGGAATCCATCCCTTGCCCAACATACCAGCCACCTCTTGCATTACCTCATCTTCTAAAACAGCCCCTTTCCATTTGTCCTCCGATATGCAACTGAAACCAGGCTCTTCCAACAATGCCACCATGAAATCTTCCACCTACTCAACATTCATCTCCTAATTCTTGAGTGGTACCTGGACAAACAGTCCACAAAGAAATCTTTTGCAGCAGAGATGTATTCCAACCTAAACTGGAACGCCGTCTTGGCTATGGGGTGAGTGACTTTGATAGGCCCCCTTGTGGTAAATACATTTATCAATGGCTTGCAGTCCATTCGGGTAGCAAATGCAGAACCCCACAAGTAGTTTCTGAAACGGTCCCCCCCCACCAGCAGGCCAAATCTTCCCGCTCGATTACTGAGCACGTAGATCCCACTCCCTGCAATGCTCTTGAAGTGAAATCTAGTACTTCCCTCCTGTCCTCTCTTTTTTGTAACAGAACAGTCCCCAACCTATTCTGACTCACACCAGTCACCACAATTGAAGGGTCACTTGTGTCAGAAGGCTGGAGAGGAATGACATACCTCAATTCACGTTTGACCTATTGAAACTCATGTTTCTCATCTGCAGACCAGACAACTTCCATTATTTTCATGAAAACCCTCATGTTATGTGTCTTTCCACTGCATTTAGGAATGAACTGAGCATAAAACTCCAACAACCCAATAAATGAATTTAATGGAGTCTTATTCTGTGGCACAGGAAATTCCTTGATGGCCCTACCTAAACCCCCGTTCGGTTCCACACCTCAAGCTGACAAATTGTGGGCCAAATAATCAACACTATTGTTAGACCTAGCTTACATTGGTGTGATTACCCCTGACTTTTTGCTTTCTAATGCTTTGGGCACTTTGCCATTGCTGATCAGTGTCAAAGTACAAGTGTTCCCTATGTAAAATCTAATGGTAATTTCTTGGCCATGATTGGTACGTTTGCCTTACTAGTAAAGTCCCTAGTGATGTGCACTGTGTGTGACAGGGCTAGTAGTGCAAGGCACACGGAGAAGGGAACTCAGGCCTGCAGTGTGGGCCTGTGCACAGAATGCTAAGTTAGCATGTTGTCCTGACAAGTGCAACCACTTGTCAGGCCTGACTTTCCCTTTTACATACACATGTGGGCACCCCTGTGGTAGGTCCCAGGTAATCCCTGGCCAGTGTGCAGTGAGGGTAACAGGCAGGATATATGCTGAGGTGTGCATTATGTCCTGACAGTGAAAAACACTCCATTTCGTTTTTCACTGCTGAAAGGCCATCCTGCCCGAAGAACAGAATGGGGGAGGCTGGGTGTTGTCTTTGTTATCCTAGTTTCCTGTCAGTTTAAAATGGAGAGGGGAAGTTTAGTACTCACAGCGTCATAACACATCTTTCTGTGAAGGTGGTTTTGTCACTGTATGTTCAGAACCCACTCTTTTAGAAAAGTGGCTGAGTTTTGTGCTCTAAGTATTTCTGTGTGTCTTTGCTGAAATGTGGATTGTCTGTCTGGATCTGAAAAGTGAGTGGAGCTGGGAGAGTTCTTGACCCAGGGAGGGGTTGAGATGGCACTAGGCTGACCTGCATCTGGAGAGTAGGGGGAGGAGTAGTCCGGGAGGTGAAAAGGCCTGAAACCAATTGACCCATCTCCTGCTGAATGATTAAGGATCCAGACCACAGTATCAAAGGGAGAGAGGTGACACGGGTAAGGGAAACTCTCTGAACTGATTTAGAGAGTGGTCAGGGACCCTTGAACACAAACAAACTTCAAAGACAGTAAGGGGTATAACTATGAGAGCTGAGACCCCTGAATATTGGAATGAAACAGAAATGGTTTGAGACTGATAAGGCTTGGACCCATTCTGTGGTCAAGAGGAACCTCTGCTAAAGAGGGAGCAACTGAAGAGACAGCTGTGGAAAGACCAATCCTTGCTTTGTGATCTGGGGCTTGTCTGCATTTTGCTGATCTAACTAAGGGAGAGGCTGTTGGGACTGTGCTTGGAGGCGCTGGGTCCCCCTGCTTGAAGAAAACAGTGCTTTGTGTCTTGTAACCCCAAGGGCCCGAGGTGAACTGGCACCCTGTTTGGAAATACAGGATCATAAAAGTTCTCAGAGAAGTCCCAAGCAACGAGATGTGCATGTGCTTTTGCAGCTTGAGACCCTCAGAAGTTGTGCCTTGTGATCGCGGGAACGCAGGATTAAGCTGAGTCTCGGACGCGCTGGGTGCAGGTTGTGGTGCAGGCAAAGGCGTTGGTAAGGAGTGCCTGGTCATGGTGTGCATGGGGAGACGAAATAAGACTCAGGCGCGCTGGGTGCGTGTCGTGTTGCAGTTCAGGGCGTTGGTGAGGAGCACCTGGTCGTAGTGTTCACCAAAAGAAGAAGTGAGTCTCAGACACGCAGCGTGCGTGTCAGGGTGCAGCCAGGGCATTGGTGAAGAGCGCCTGGACATCACGTACACTGAAAGAAGAAGTGAGTCTCGGACGCACAGGGTACGTGCCATGGTGCAGCCAGGGCATTGGTGAGGAGTGCCTGGTCGTGTGCCATTGTGTGCACCAGGAGAAGAGGTAAGACTCCGACAAGCGGAGTGCGTGTCCTGGTGCAGCCAGGGTGCTGATGAGGAGCACCAGGACATAGTGTGCACCGGGAGAAGAGGAGACTTCAACATGCAGGGTGCGTAACTAGGTGCAAGCAGTGGCGCTGGTGAAGAGCGGCAGGTCATTGTGAGCACCAGAGAAGAGGCAAGTCTCGGACTCACAGTATGCGTGTTGAGGTGCAACCTGAGGCACTGGTGAGGAGTGCCTGGGTCGGGTGTGCATAAGCATGGGCGGAAAATCCGTTTCGCTCGCGGATTTTGCGGATTTTCGGTAAATTCGCAATCCGCGAGATTCGCGAATCTCCCGCAAAATCCGCAAATCCGCGAGCAGCGGATTTTGCTCGCACTGCTCGCACTGTTCGCGTGAGTTCGCGGCTTCCCAGTACAACTTCGCGCCCCGCGAATAAGTGCAAAATTGCAGAAATACGATCTTAGCAAAACTGAAACTACTTACCAGGTTCAAAAGTTCAGGCTCATCATTAGTAGCCATTTCCTGTAGTGCTTCCTGAGGGGCCCCTCCAGAGTTCAGTTGCCAGTTGCAACTATTATGTGACCCTGCTCTGAACCTCAGAATAGTTACACATATGCCACAAAGGTCCTGAATTACAGCTAAGGGAGACAAGCAGGAGCCAGGCTGGAGGTTCAAATCCATTAATCAGCCCCTAATTCATTATTGTCAGTTGGGGCAGGGCAGGTGTTGTAACTAATTTTGCAACAATGAAAGCACTTAGCAAGTTCAAAAGATCACTAATCAGGAAGCACTAAGGAAGCAGGTGCCAGCTAAAAAAATATTCTGTGACACATTAATCAGCCCCAAATTAATTCAGGTCACTTGAGGCAGGGAAGGTGTGCTTGCGTTGCCACAATAATGTACACTGACTGGACAACCAGAGGGTGCTGTGATGAAACAGAGGGTGGCATGGGTGGGCCAGAGGGTGGCATGAGTAGTCAGAGAGTGGCAGTGGTGACAGAGAGTGGCAGTGATGAAGAAGAGTGTCCCAAACAGGCTGGACACGTAGAAACAACAAGTTTGCGAAACTTGCGACCCGACAGGTAAGTTCGCAATTTGCGACATTGTACAAAACCCTCGCGAACTGGCAGAAACCCGCGCAAACACACAAAAAAAAATCCGCAAATTCGCGAGAATTCGCGGATTTTGCGGATTGCGAGTTCGCAAATCCGCAAAATTCGCGAACGCGAGATTCGCAAAATTCGCCCATGCTTAGGTGTGCACCATATTTGAAGTAAGGTCTCCACAGTGCTGAGGGCGGGTCTCAGTGTTCACTGAGACGGCTGGAAGGAGGTCCAAGTCATTTGGGTCCTTGAAGGAAAACAGCAGTGGCCCGGACCGGCAGCACCAGAGGAGCTGAGCCGCAGGCCCGAGCTTGTCGCAGCCTGTGAAGAAGTACTGGATCAAGGCCCAAGTCACCGACATCCAAGAGGAGAGTGGGGTAGCTCCCCCCCAGGTAATGTGGGTCACCATCTAGTGTGGGCCCAGAGGGGCACTCTCTCAGCCTACTTCTTCTGTCAGCTGCGCGAGCCGGCTGCATTGGCTTGGATCTCGACCGTGCTGACCCAAGGAGGGCCTGTATTGGGGCCGGAGTGGGAAGCAGTACTTTTGTGTCATCATTGATCCATAATGGGGGCACTGTAACAGAGTACCTAAACTGTCGTATTACACTTTGCATTATTGCTGCTAACCAACTATCGAACTGTCGTACAACGCTTGATCTCATTTGTGCCTGATGAACTACATGCTTGGTGCACTACGCACTGAGTTATTTTTCCCTTTCAGAGTACATGGTTGTAACGTGACGTATTGCATTATTTCTTCATCACCCAGTATCTGATTTTTCCCTGGCGCAGTGAATTATTTTTTCATTGGACAGTACAGGATTGTTGCTTGATGCATTGCTTTGTTTCTTCCTTGTACAGGGCATGCTGGTAATGATACACATTGCATTATTCCTTCTATTGCAAAGTCCATGACTGTGGCACTACGTAACACATTGTTTCTCTGTTGCACAGTACCAGAGAATATCGTTAAGCATTGCAGTATTTGTTTTCTTTTGCAACGTGTTTCTAGCAATACAACTGGCCTAACCTTTTGGAACTGGTTAGAAGGGAGCTTAACTGTTGGTTAGAAGTGGTGGTTGGGATTAGAACCTACCAACCCACTGGAAAGAATACTACCCATTCTTGTATGTTGATATTGTAGTGTGTGGTCATATCGTATAACCTCTTATATAAAGTTTACACTCATTTTATAAAAATTCGTGTGGATTCTAATTGTGGTGACATCATTGGGTTACTGTGAGCGTGTTTGCACATACTACACCTTGAAGATGAGCCTGGCTGCTCGTGCCAAGCTACTAAGGGGGTGAGCAGGGCTATCTCAGACGGTGTTCTTACTTAGCCTAACATTGAAGCGAGGGGTCAGGGACTCCGGCCACCAGCATTTGGTGGCGGTGGTAAGGGATAAGGACCCCCACTTCCAACAAACATCCACAGCAAACCTGCACTTTACAGCTTCAAAGTAAACCCCCTTTCTGTTAAGATGGACAACACTCTGGCTAACGTCTTGTCTTGGCTCCCAATGTTTTTCCCATACACCAAGAGGTCGTCCTAGAAACATCTTGCATGCAGAATCCCCTTGAGCACAGCTTCCATAATTCTCTGGAAAACTGCTGAGGCTGACATCAAAACAAATGGCATTCTTTTGAATCTATAAGCACCAGACGGAGTTATGGATAATATCAAACAGCAGATTTCCTTCTGCAAAGTGATCTGGTTGTAGGCAGATAACATGTTCTACGTGGTAAAATCTTTAGCTCCCTTCAGTGAACCTGACATCTCAGTAATGTTGGGTATGGGATGTCTCTCCACCCACATTCTATCATTCAAATCCCTGAAATATAAACACATTTGGAAGGTACTATTTGCTTTCCTAGCAACACCACTGGGGACAACTACTTTGAGCTGCCAACTCCAGATTCATATCTTTCCTCCTGGTCAAAGATACTTGTCTGAGTATATGAACCACATGCTGGACTTCCTCCTTCAAAATTATGCGTTGTGAAAAGCCCTTGATCCTACCGAAACTTTTGCTAAAAACATCAGGAAACAATGTTTGCGAAGTCCTAAATCAACTACCCATACTGATTGTCACTTGCCCTTAAGCAACACTTGCTCTGAGCTGATTAGGATACAAAATGATGCATAAACGAATTTGCTCAAACCCTCCAAGTAAACAAGATCCATATTTTGTTACTTAAACCAGGGCAGCAATACTGTGACCTTTAAAATTCAAAACATTGTCAAATTTCCTAAAAACCTACATTGTCTTTCCCCCATAGGCAATGGGTTTAACTGGTGACTTATTCAGATTGATATTATTACATGTGTGCCACTCTTCATGACCTATAACAGTAAACAATGACCCTGCATCGGAAATCATGGAAATTGAAATGCCAGCAATTTTAATTTGACAGAATGACCTCCTGACAGTCGTGGAATCTGTTTAAGTATCTCATGTTGCTCTAGATTCCTTTATGGTACCTCTAGGTTAACTGAAAAAGAAACCATCATTACAATATTGCTCTCCTTAATGTCTGACTCAGAATTGCTTTTTGTTGTACACTAAACAGAAATGACACATTTAGACTTAGGTTTAACATTTGTTGCCTTAGATTTGTATACTCTTGAAAAGTGTCTCTTCTTAGATTTAGCACAAATCTTGTTGACAGCTGGACATGCGGAGGCCTTGTCTAAGTGATTTTTGCTTCCACACCTTTAAAATTCAAAAATGATTTTCTGTTTGAAGTCCATCTTCTTCTCTTCTTTCTTCAGTCAGAAACCACATCATGGACTCGTGTCTCCAAGGCCATCTGATCCCTGTACTTTGGAGGTCAATGCAATACTTTTCGCTATCTCCAACGTCTTATTCAAAGTTACATTCTCAGCCGTCAATATTTTCTCCTGAATTTTCTTGCTGTTGGTTTTGTCTACCAAATGATCTCTTAGCAATTTGTCCTCAAATGTTTTGTAATCAAAAGTTGCCTTTAAAACCCATGAAACTCTCCAATGTTTCCCCAGGAAGTTCCTTCCCCATATAAAACTTGTGCCTCTCCATAAAAATGTTGGGGTTCTTCTTAAACCATGAGTTTAACATTTTGACAGTTAAAGCATTTTCGTCAGCAGCATTCCACTCCCCCATCACCACAGCTGCAGGTAAGTTCTTTTGAACTTTCCTACCTTTGGTGCCCAGAAAATGGTAAAGGAAATCAAGGTTTTTCATTTGGGTGAAAACCTCTCCTTCTATGGCCTCCAAATAAGCTTCAAATCCTTCCAAGCAGGCTTCCCATTCAACTGGGGGGTTTGCCAGTGTGGAAAAAAGGGGATGGGAGTAGCCCAGATTGCTGCATTTTTCTAATGAATAAAATAATGAAAAAATCACAGTTGTACTAAAATTTGCAGTAGCTACACTAAAAGATGCATTACATGCAAAACTAACATACACCTTATATAGAAATGCAGCCAGGGCTAGAACAAAAATCCCTTTTTAGACATTTTCCTGCTAAAAAATAAACATATAATGTATATCTGAAACACCCCTGTCAAGGTAGTTTAGCAACTGAGTCATTTAAAGATGTGTATATCATTGAAAAGTTCATGCCAATGTAGAACTACAAATGACTCACAATAATTTTGTGTGCGTATCACTGGTAGCCTCAAACATCTCAACTTGGAGCTGTAAATGCTGAATTAACACACAAAGATTCTGAGGTGTGCATATCACTGCTGCACAATGCCACTTACTACTTGCAAAGAAATGCTGGCATGAAGAGGTGTGCATATCACTGTTACATGGAGCATCGCAAAGTTGCTCTTGTCCCTCCAGAGCTTCCTCAATGAAGATAGTGCCAAAATGCTGGCCTGAAGAGGTGTGTGTATCACCAATTATTGGAAAGTAGCTGGGATAGACCTGCTTCTTCCTGAACTCCTGCATGGAGCCTTTACAATGGAAAAAGGGGGTGTCGCTGAAACTCTGCACCAACCTCGCTTCTAAGATTACCAGGCAACAGCCTTGAAGAAATATGTAGTGGTCCTGACACAGAATTTCACAGCTAGCAAATATTGCCAAGCAACAATGTCTCTGCAATACCTGAGCCTTGCGGTTGCCATGGCAGCCCAATGAAAACTACCAAGGGACGACGGAGGAACGTTGACGTCAGCGCAACTGTCGTGGCCATCCAATTTATACAAAAAGGGGAACAAGATCCACTTCAGCAGTTCCTAAACTCCTCCTCACATTGGTAACTGCCTTCAATGTGTGCTGTTATTGCCAGTAGATGCCTACATGATGTGCTCCACCTCCTTGTCTGAGGATGTAAACTGATCCCAGCCCTCACAAATGCCTGCCTTGCCAGTAACTGGGTTCAACTCCACTTCTTGCCACAAGTTCCTTGAAACAAAACAACTCTAGAGGGGAGTTGAAAAAATGTATTTAAATGCAAGCATAACACAACTGGCAGGGCTAGCAAGAGTCAGCAACTGCCCACTACCCATATTCAAGTCTCCATTTCACATTCCACCTAGACAGCAGTTGTCAAGGTGGCACATGCTTCAGGTTCAGAGCACAGAACCTAACAATTATGTAATACACTTTTCTCTTTTTATTAATCATTTTTAAGATCCTAAAATAAATGGCAAAACAGAAATGCATTTTATATTATATATGACATTGGGAAGTGAGATGTCTAGTCTAGTGTATTCATTGTAATGTAAAAGCATTTATCTGCTGTAAGATGACCACCTGCTTACTGGACATGGAGGCAAAGCTGAGAGCACTTGGTAGGAAGCATAACAAGGGGCAAAGCTCAGATGATGAAAAGCATTAAACCAGCATTATATTTCAATCATTGCCTAATCATTGATGCTAAGCGACTTCTTTCAGCTGAAAATGAACTCACTAACACTACCATATCATTAAGCTTAGATTCGTCACCCATGTTTAGTGAAGGAAAATCCCAGCATGTTAATTCACGTCATTACATCTATGCTAGGGATGGCCCCTGCAGCACAACACCTGTTTTAAAGATAACCCGGCTTGAGTCTGTGACGAAAAAAAATGTTTTCATCTAGGGCAAAGGGCAAGAAATAGCTATTAGATCTCCACATCCCCATTTCAGTGCATGGATTCTTTGGCTCATTCCGTTCAGAGGATGGAACCTTTGCATCCTCAGTCACGGTGGGCATGTGCTGAGGATGGAACCGCTCCGTCCTCACACTTGTGACAGGAAATAACTATGGTGCAGGCACCAGAGAAATTTCCTTTTGCTGAAGTTAACCTCGAGACTGGGGGAGGAGCTTTTCCAGCACCCGAAGTTATTCTATTTTTTTAATTGAAATAACTATCAGCTCGTATTGTGGGCTTAAGTAATTTCAGTGAAAATTAAAGAGAAATGAGCCAATAGGCAAATTTCACGTTCACTGTATCAGTGCTCACAGGGCTATCTTAGCTCCCGTGCACTGTTGCAGATGGGAGACATATCACTGGCAAGGGGAGACTCTCCTCTTTCCAATGGCACCTTTCCCTGGTGGATCCCTGCTTGAGTATTGCTGCCGGAGAGCTATAACTAGCAGGAACCCACCACTAGACACCAGAGAGGGGGGGGGGGGGGATTGACCCATTTCGGCAAGGGCTTTGGCTACTCCAGGGGCAATTCTTTGGAGACCAGTCTTTTTACCCCCTGGGGGCAGCTGGGGCAATAGCCCCCGTTCAGCCTCCAGGGAAGCAGAAAGCCCACTAGGCACCCGGGACTATTTAATTCTTAGTGTAGGGACTGCCCAGCATGCATATGCCAATGACCTCAGCCCCCAAAACAAATGGACAGTCTTTTTGCCCCCCCTGGGGTCCAGATGGGGGCAATAGCCCCTGAACTGCCCCCCCCCCTCCCGGGGCAGAAAGCCCACTAAATACCAGAGACAATTTTTTTTCTTAAAGCAGGAGTAGGGAGTGCCCAAAATTGGCATGGTAATGCCTCCACCACCTCTCAAAAAACAGGCACAGTCTTTCTGCCCCTCATGGGGCAGATGTTGGTTGATACCCCTGGTGTACCCCTCCCGGGAGACAGAGATCCCACTAGGCACCAGGGATATGTTCATGGACATGTCAGGGAACAGAGCCTTAGGCAAGGGTCTCTCCCCTTTTTTGGGGGCACACATTTTAGTCATTTTAGTCAAAATCAAATTTTCCTCACATATCTGTGTGGAAAAGTGTGGGGCCACTGGGCTGGCACATATTTCTTACCACCCAGTGCTCTCCAGGTCTCCAGATAAAAATGCTAACTCACTTGTGTTTGTGGGCCAAGTGCTCGCGATTGTGCCCAAAACATATTGTGGAGACAACAAAATGTTCTTTCACAAAATGACACAACGTGGCAGGCACCGCATGGTGCCTGCCACGTTGTACCTGCAAATGTACACAGTGCAGCCACGGCATTGTGGCGGGTGGTGCTGTGAGCACCGCCCACCACAATGTTGTGGATGGTGGATGCGGTGGCATCCTAATTGCCGGTGCAGGACCACCCCACCACTGGCGGCCGGTCCCAGCACAGCTGGGGTGGCGGGCGGACGAAAGTCCGCCCGCCATCCTAATAGACCCCGATGTTTTGATGGAGATACTTTAATGAAAGTAACTAATAGTGATCACCTCTGTGTTACTACTATAACCTCACTATATTTAACCATCTTAGATATTGATTAATGACTCATCCTTTTCTGTTAAAAGTCATCACTGGATACTTTGTTTCACATTTGCTTACCATCTTGTTTACACATCATGCCATACATATTACACAGCACTGTGAAAGAAAAGATGTGGTCACATACACTGCTCCTGATCATTTCTGAAAGATTTAACCTTTGTAGAACTCTCTACAAGGCATACTAGCAACAATGTGAAACTGAATACTCTGATTACGTATTTTTTTAAGCAAAGGTGGGTTTTTTCCCAATTAGGTCTGGATCTAAAATCTAGTTATGGTCTTGGCTGTTCTGCTGTGTCAAACTGGGCTCTGTTAACATAAAAAAACAGTCACTAGGACTGCATTTGTATAAAAAAATAAACTATAGCTTGTTAGAAAGCCAGCACAACATTCCTGCATTTGGTAGTTAGTTATAGGGCCACACATATTTTATTTTCTATAGAGCTGTTTTTCTCCTGCTGCTTCAGACTGAAATATAAGGGTATTTTTAATGATCTAAAGTGACATATCATTAACTTATAACAAATTGTCACTAAGTGGCATACAAAAGATTAAAGCAAAGACAAATGAGCATGAAGACATGTGTGCCCTGTCTGACTTCCTGCCATGAGTGTGCAGGACACTTTTAGGTCTTGCTTGAAAGTGTAGCTAAATTCATGTCCTGCTGTTACTATTTCTTCGAAATATAATATGCATGGAGGGAACTTTGGCTTCACCCAGTGAAGTATTTCTCTTTCTCGCCTGTTGCTAATGAATAATTGGTGTATCACACCTCCTTCTAGGAACAGCTTGCTTTGAAAAGCATGAGAAAATCTTTTATTTTTCAAAAGTACACTGATTCATCACACATTACTGTTGTTTACCTCATGAAAATAATGAATACAGAAAACAATAGTATTTGCATTGATTTGTAATTGCAGTGTGTTTTAGTCAGGGCTTAAAATGGAAATTAGGCCTATTGACTTTGCAGGGCTTATTGTTTTAGCTCTTACAATTATGGTCACATTGCGGTTCGACATAACAAACATTGGTGGTGCATTTGCATGTTGACAAATATAGTGTCTCTTGGGGCTAAAGAGTAGTGCTTGCATTTCTTATCACAATGGCTGTCAACAACTTGTTTATATGAGGGATAAAGTTCCTTCTGCTCTACATTATAAGGATGTTGCAAGTCATTGAGGAGTTCCATACCCATATAAAGGAATGAGGTCCTTTATAAGTTGATGGAACTCTGAGATGATTTGCGATACCCTTATCATTTACTCCAGGGGGTACTTTATCCCTTATAATCCCTGGCTACACCATCATCTTTCCCACAAACCATTTAAAATCTTGGTGTGTAGCTCCTTCATATGAAAGTGCAAGCATGTTTACAAACATGAAGAATAAAAATAAAACCTCTAGTGTAATGTTAGACACATCACAAAACCTGTTAGATATCCAAAACAGTTCCATACCAGTCTTGTTTTAATAAAAAGGTTCAGTAGCTCAAAATGTGCAAAAACATGCAGAAAGATTCTAGCTTTTCTCTATTTCAGTAGTGCAAAAATAAACATATTCTCTCAGTTTGTCATTGTAAGCTATTCAAATAGAACAAAAGAAGAACGTTTGTTGCTTTAAACAAGTGCTTTAATTATGCTCTGTGACCTGAACTGCCTTTCACCTCACTCGACTGTGATAGACATCCTTTTTTATAGCCAGCAACGTGCTGCTTCACAAGTCGCCGATTATAAGGAAATTAGTGGCTGCTGTTTATATACAGAGATAAAAGAATCTATTATAGGAACATATTTAATGCCTGTCACGCAACACATATTCACAGTCAACCCATATTAGAAGTGCAGTGCTTAATAAGAACTTCAGAATGTGCATGCTACATGATATTTATAAATGCATTCACTGTATTTCAGCCTGACTTTCTCTGATCGACAGTCATCACAAAAGTGAGAACTGCAGCTTCCAACTCATGTTTAAAATAACAGAATCAATGCATTTGTTACAGGTGCCTCTGCTGAAATTATACTCACTGTGGAATGATTAGAAGGTAGACAAGGCCAAATAAGGCAGCTAAAACCAGTGACAGAACAACAGCACTGGTGAAATACTCATCATGAAGCTGGTGATACTGGGAAGGAAACAGAAGAAAACATTAGTGCACTTTCAAAAGGCAAAGATTTTTCATACATCCTGCAGTCATCATTAATATAAGTAAGTATGAAATTATTGCAGTAATATAAGGCAAACATCTGAAAACTGGTATTGATTAAAACAGTTTAAAAGAAAGTATTTGTATGCTGTAATGCTATCTCTAATTCAATCTTAATATATCAGAGTTCATATTACTCAAACTGACCAGGGGCCTAATGGTCATTGCACCCTTTTTTGTGGCCCAGGGTACTTTTTTACAAAGAAAGTGGTGAGGAGCGAACACAGGCTTTCCATGGACACAAAGTCTTCTCCTGTGAGATTTTAAGGAGTGGTTCAATTATTTGCATACAGTCAAAGCCAGGGGCTAAAAGCAGGCACCTACAGCCCCTGTGGTGCGGGGGTAGATAATCCTACAAGGGGCCCCAACGCTACAAGGGTGGCCCCTTTTAGCCCAAGACCAATGCAGATCTGTAAGATGTAGGCGACTCAAGGCCCCTCATCACAATCTGCAGGGGGGGTCATCATTTTCTGTTATGCCATTGGTCAATGCCTGTGCCTGTGCCTGTGCCATGATGTTTGCAAGGGGGTACTGATTGTGTGTTGCAAAGTAGCAATAGTGCAGTCTGAGATCCCTGAGGACACACTATGGCAAGATGGTAGAGAATCTCAGAAATTGCATCTTCCATCCTGGAGAGACAATTCTTTCCTGAACTCGAGCACATGGTCATGTGCTGGGTGTTTTCAAAGAAGAGGGATCCTGCGCAGAACAGAATCATATTTGGAATTAGTGTAATCAGATGCAAGGTGTTTGGCAAACATCTTCACATGTAAAATTCATCAACAACTCAGATATACTATTATTCATTTATATGATACACAATTTACTGACCAGAGAAGGATTGAAGAGTGATTTGACTTTGCTGATTTTATATTTGTAACCAGCCAATCACATTATCAACCCGATTTACGGACATTTCACACAGCGCAGCATTTGAAGTTGCTGCACTGCACTGCGTGAAAGGGAAAGGTGAAGAACTGTGCTATGTTTTCAAAGCAATGGTGCAATTCTGCTCTCTCCTTGCACTGGCACACTTATTGAGTGACTAGCACCAATGGAGGAACCCTTGCCCCATAATGCAAGGGTACCTATGTTATTGTCAGGATAGTTCTTTTGCAGAAAAGGTTACCTTCCTACACAAACACTATCCTTGGAGGTTTTTTCCTCTATGTACGTGTGCTGCAGAATACAGTAAACATGCAAAGAGGAATGAACAAGGAAAAGTAAAGATATTTCTCCTCTTTACGTCAGTCTCAGGCAGGGGCAACATTTTGATGCAAACCTATGTCTACATCTCGTTGTGAACAAAGGTTGGTGTCAAATTCCATGATGCACGGGAACACCCATTTACAACCCATGGAATGCCTCCCTGACAGAAAGTAATGCAGGGCAGTGCAATGCTAATAAATATGTCAATTAGTGGTTAGCAATTCTGTCAGGATTTAGGATCTATGTGATGAATTTGTTTCTATATATTGTTGAATGTTGTTGAATATATATGTAGTCTTGTACAATTGTAAATAGGTATGTATAGTGTTTTTCTTAGATGAAAAAATACAGAAATATTAAAAAATAATGAAATAAAATAGGTATGAATAAAGCGTACAAACTGAAATTGATATTGGTTTGTAGTCCTCAAATTTGAGACATGAAAGAAATGTGCAGCTGGTAACTTTTTTGCATAAGTATTTAATAATGGTCCATCCAACTGCACGTCCCAGGACCTAACTCCTTACATTGAAAAAGAATTTAGGATCAGAGCACATTCACTGGGATCCGAACAGCAGTGTCCCAGTATTTGAAGTAAAAAAGTCAGCAGCACCAGTCCACAAAACTGTGGGTGACCACACCAAAAGGGTACTTTCTCACACTCAATCATCTAGCTAAAAATATAGCTCTGTGTACGCTACTGATCCTGGATTAATGTCCATGAATAAACAAACTCTTTGAAGCAAATCACTCCTTGGAGTTACTGGTAGGCTATATTCACATTCTTTGCTTTATGTTATTAATATAAATTTCAGCACAAATATTTGTAATGACATGAAATGAAAATCCATTATTTCACGCTATACTTTAACACAAAAGTCACCCTCATGACAATTTTTGGCACACGGATTCATTTAAACAAAGCAATACGAACAAGAGTAATTTGCCGCTGTGTTGTTTGCATGCATTTGCGGTAAATGTTTACCACGAATTGCACATTTTACAGTAAAATCTTTCCATTAATAGTCTGGTAACTAAGCAAATTGGTAGAATTATGCTTTTGGTGAATTGTGCATGACAAGCATAAAGCGACATTCCAAAAATTAAGCAAAATATAATGGAGTCATTTATATTTCACCCAGGACTACTTGGAACAACCCCCTCAACTCTCATAGAGTGGCATTTACTACTGCCGATTTCTCCACACTCATGGTGCTGAAATTCGCAGTAGTATTTCGATTTATGCTCACTGGGAGACCCATAGAGGAATTATGGGAGACTTAGAAAAGATCAATTTAGTTGTAAACTTAACATTCTGAACACAGTTACTCTGTTAAATACCCCCAAATATATATATAAACAATTTGCATTAATCTTCAAAGTAGCCAGTCTACAATATGATTAACTTGTCACAAAAATAAGATGCCAAGGTGAAAAAGAGTTCCGCAAATTATTAATAGCTGATATATTGCATGCTTACCCCAGAGGTAGAAAATTGCACTTTACAATTAAATACATGACCATTTTATCAGATTTACAACCATATGTATCATTTTGTCAATATCTGTAGGAATAAATCTAGAGTGTCAAACTTCATACCACCAAACCTCATTTGCTATTTCTTTCGTTTCACAAAAAGTAAATGTATCTGTATATTCATAACATGGCTCGGTCAGAAAAAAATAAAAAGCAAGTTTCAATACTTAGTAAGCTTTACTGAAACACATACATGTGAAAATAGATTTAATATATCTGTTTTATATTTTGATATGGGAGTTTGAAATCTTTTACGTGTCTTATGTGGGGATGAAGGAAAACTATAGTAAAGTTTTCTTTTCCTCATGGCCACAACACATTTTTCATCTTTTTCTTAAGCCTATTTTGCTGATATTAGGAATTCCATATGTATAATATTTCTTTGCACTTCAATTCCTGTCATCAGGTTTTTTAAATTGTACATATAACTTTTACTGTCTTTTATATTTGTGAATTGGATATATTATTTTAAAAGCGATTTTATGTTCGGAATGTATGTACTTTTATGACATGCAATATATCGAATAAAGTAATTCAATTGATATTAGAAATTGTGGCTTTTGTTACTTGGCACAGAAATTGCAGCGTAGTGTGAAGGTTACATTTAATGCAATACATGATGTATGGCTTGAGGAAGCACCGCTGTAAACAGAGTGGCTGCTATTTAAAGAAAATGCATGGACATATGGAGGAAAAGAGTGCATTTGGCATGTGAGAAAACCAATGGTATATATTAAATAAGCTCATCCTAAAGTATCCATGTAAGAGCTCAAAATGACCAATTACCCAGCAGCTGGTTTTACTATGTAGGCAATGCTACGTTTTCCATGAATAGGACTATACATATATGAGATCATTATTTTATAATTCTGCCTGGAATATTTAAAGAGAAAAACATCTTCACTTATTTGAATAATTGTGAGTAGATTTTTGACACGCTTGGTAGAAAAGTAACTTAAAGATATTACTTTGTGCTGTCTGGGGAAAAAAAAAACGTATTTTATCTCAGAAATATCTGGCTTGTTGTTCATGACCTGCTCCAAGAGGACAATTTCTTGCCCTCTGTGCCAAGAAGGTAGAGGTTTGGTCAAACAACTTGTCAGTTAACAGAGACCAGTCATCTGGGAAGAGGACAGGAACATTTGCAGGAACAAGGAACATCCTTAGCACTATTCCTTTTGACTTGGTGACACCAAAACAGGTAAATGCTCCCCATTCTATCCTAGTGCTATACGCCTTCTGGTTCCAAATCCAGCAGGAGGGAAAACCAGATTTGACACTAATAGTGGGGCGTACTCAAATAAATTGGGGAGTGGCTAAGGGAGGGGCAGAGTTCAAACAAGTGAAGAATAGTGACAACTATTCAGGTTTTATGACTTGCTGATGCCAAAAAGGGGCTGGGGAATATGCTCCCAATTAATTTGTGGGGTCATCTAGACCTTCTGGCTCCAACTTCAGCAGGAGGTAAAACCATTTGGACACGGATAAAGGGGGTGGCCCATCTAAATATGGGTGTGGCTGGGAAGAATCAGAGCTCATATTATTGGAGGACAGCAACAACCACTCAGGTTTTAGGACTTTGGAAATGTTTGCTGTAGAGTTAGTACTGGCTAATGAGGGTAACATTGGCAAGAAATGAGTTAGTATTGGGTCGAGAGAATTATGCAACCACTGTGAAGTACACAGGACAAAGCAAGCAGCTCACCAGCACCTCCACAGATAATTCCTAGACCTAGGTAGAAAATATTTTGAAGAAAGTAGACTCCGCATAGCTGTTGGGAGAAGAAAATGTAAGGACTCCTGATTGCACCCAGGTACTAAAACTGAGTTTAACGCTGAAGTGTTTAACATCCAATGTGCCAGATCCAGATAAATCAATAAATCTTTCTCGCTCTATAAATGTTTGAATATTATGATGCCTTTTTGCTCTATCATTTTTCTCTGTTTTTCTAAAATGGGTTTGGGGATGTTACTGTGTTGTTTTCTCATTAATATTGATGGTAGAGCGTGAACTTAGCAAACATTTCTCAGTGGAAGTGCGCGTTGTTTGTGCCACAGCTTCACTGGCTTGAGAACACTTTCTCTTTGAACTGTTATGAGACTTAACCATGACATTGATATTAGGTGAGTATGGACATTCCCTTCCCAAAATAATAACCCACTCTCTGATAACAGACCTAACCGTGATGTGTTAATTAGGATTGCAAGAAAAGTTCCTCTTTGAGGGGATAGTAAAAATCCTCAGATTAGCACTTTGATTTTCACTGTTGCAGCAAGGTGAATGGGGATGTATTTGTTGTTACAAAAGTTTGGCAAGAAAAGCTACAATTTCAAGCACTTCAGGGCTTATTTATGAGAGCTCTGCTTCACTTTTGCACCACGTAAAGTGGTACACGCATGATGCAGGGCTCTCAAAGATTTATGAAGCCATGCAAAGCCACCCTGCATGGTGTTGAGTGCCTCATAAATCTTCAGTAAGGCAACGCAGCGCAAGTCCCTGCACTGCTTTACTCTGTGCCCGGGAAGTGTTACATGGGCGTTGCTGTGGGTTATTTTCTACTTCTTTATTCCTCTTTCCACGTGTGCTGCAATCTGCAGCACACATAGACGAAAATGTCTTGTAGGATTGATTTTGTGCTGGTAGGGGCAACAATCCTGCCTGTAACGAAAGCATCCTTTCACCATGGTGCAAGAGAGCCTACATTGGCACTAGGCTGCTACAACGGTGCCAGTGCAGGCAGAAAGGATAGGAATGCACCGTATCACTTACATACGGTGCTTTTCTGTCTGCCCTTTTACTTTTTCATAGGACATCGCAGCAAGGTACCTTGCTGCGCTGCCCTATGCCAAAATGCAATAAATGAGGCCTATGTGCATATGTCTTACTTTAATTTTCTGCACTAGCCCACTAAACATGGAACAGGTCACCCATAGCATGTGGTTCCTATAATGGAAGTAATAACTTGGTTAGACACTGATTTCCATGAAAAAATGTCTTGCAAATGCCAAAATCTAGATCCAGGATAAAAAATAATTGGCTTTATCAATGCTTTATCAAGCCTTCTTTTGGTGCTATTTGGCCGTCGGAGACCAGGAATTTCGATTATGCAGCTGTTTTGTGTGTCCCTGTTTCTGAAGATTTAACATATATTTCAGTATTGAAAGCATCCCAAAGGCTTGAATGCGCCAAAAAGGGGTACAAATTCAAAGTTGTTATAAAAATGAACCACAAAATATTACTTGTCCGGGACCCCACATATCGGTAAGCTATCACTGCGTTTGAACGGAAACAACTGCTGCTTATTGAGATGTACTGCCTCACTGGCAGTTGCAGCTTACCTACAGCTAAAATATTTGAACACACGAAACACCCAAACTTTGGTAATAATATCAGTTGTCTCATCCAGGTTTCTGTATGCCCCCCTCACGAATTTCAAATGATCATTTCATTGATATTGGACTTTTCTTCAAATAATAGATACGTATCTCGTCCAATCTTCCCTTTGCTTTCTATGGCTTTTCACCTGATCTTTTATCCATTTTGGAGCCGTACATTCTTTCTGGTTTAATCCGTTCTGTTTCTTCCCCAGTGTTTTTTAATTTATAATTTTGAATCGTTCAATATATCGCTCTCAATGCTTACTGTTTCGGCGTACTGTGCAAAATAAAATGCGAAAATGAACTAATTTAATATTTAATGTATACCTATATTGAAGCAAATTATAGCTTTACTTACTTTCTGTTCACGATCAACGTGTTTGTACTTCAAGGTGATGAAATTCAAGTCTGCCATCTCAGACTCCGTCTGTCGGGCTTCTATTAATCGACTGATGTATCGGTTCACTCGGCTTCCTGGAGTGTTATGAATAACATTCGTAGAAAATGATGTACGGTTCCTGAGTTTTTCAGAGGCTGTCCTTAATGCCCTCCTCTGCAGTACGAATGGCAACAGCAAAAACACAGGAGGGTTAATCAGCAACACTATCAATATAACAGGTTCAATTGCATCTGATCACTTTTAAACCTTTCGTAAAGTCCTTTGTGACCTGACGGTTGTACCATATTTAGTGCAACTCATGTCACATAAAACCACTCTCTCCTATATAATACGTACTAAAGGATTCTTTGTAGAGCATCTAAAAGGGTCTCTAAAATTATCATTCTTATCTCTGGTGTTAGTCACTGCACATTTGGGCTCCTAGGTGATCAAGAGCCCTTCTGCTCCATTCTGTTAAAGTGAATTTGGCAAATGCTTTTTCTACTATCATTTATGCATTGGACCTGTTGAATAATTGTATCAGTCAGTATTCCCTTAGCAGTCACTTTGCTAAGGAACTCAGGACAGTACATTTTACATCATTTTGGGTATATACACACTTACCTCCATTGTTCATGTATTTAGAAATAATCTGAGACCAGCGAGATTAGTTTAGTATCTTCACATAACATTCCTAAGTACTGTTTGCATACTACATCAATGCAAGAAGAATACTTGCAGGAGAATGGACACAGAAAATAAGGTTAATCAAGAGTTTGAACTAATCTTCAGATATGTTTGACTGGGAATGTCAATTGGTAGATGAATGGACTACAAGTACAGAAGTGAATATGATGATTCATATGTTCACAGCCCCCCCCCCTTTAATTGGCACCCAGGCACATGCTTGGCAAGATAACACACTTTCATTTAGAGATCTCCACTGGCTACCCCTGTCCCCTGCATCCTGTTCAGGAGAAGCTGCTTCGTCTATAAATGTCAACAGGGGTTCACCACCCCCTCTTATAACCAAGAACAAGATTTTAAAAGGCACTATGAAGCATGCAGCTACGAAATCAGCAGACTGGGGATGAACAGAAAAAAAGATGCTGGTCTTTCTGTTGTGCTCAGAGAGTTGGGACCTTAAATCGAGGGCAAACCTGCCTGCTTTTCTTCAGTGCCTGCTTCAGAATGAAGCTTTGGTCCATGCACTTTAAGCAAATTCTCTTCAAAGTTTAACTCTAGATCACGTTGCGCTTGCCATCTCAATCTACCCTCCTCATCGATGCCCCCTATTCTCCCCACCCTCGATCACTTGGTAATATTCCATGCATCCTCTCTCCCCTTCCAAGGCCATAATATATGCTTATTTCATTGGTGTGCACCGATTCAATAGATTTGTAGTTAGTTTTGTGAAATATAAGTTCACAAAAATACAAACATATGGAAAATGGAAAGTTAACCAGATTAGTGTCCAGGGATGAAGAAAAAGAGGCTGAACCACTTCCATACATAACTTTTGTGCTGTGTCAATTATTCTGACTAATCTTACGTGTTGAGCCCAACTGTGGGTCTACTGGTCATTGCACCTACAAATTCAAGTTGCACCTTAAGCAAAATCCCCACCAGCAGTGAAACATGTTAGGAATGCTTGTGCTCACAAGCAAAGGGGGCAGGCCATTCAGTTTTGGGGAAAACTCTTTTGTGGCAGGACCGTGCCTGATTGGCATGTGGTTAAAGCTCCTTTTAATGGCAATGAATATCTAAAACAACTGCGGATTGAATGCTGCACTGAGGAATTTAAAGGAACAATACAGTGTATATCAACATTTGCCTAGCATTTACAAAAAATATCTTATAATATCTATTAAAATCTTTAAGGAAAAACATTCTGCAAAATATATATGGTATAGTAAATACGACTTTGCTCTGCAATTATGGAGAACCTTAACATAAATTGCTCCTTCATTCATGGATAATCACATTTTAATGGACAGAATTAGCTGCAATCAGTCAGCGTATGCCCTGAACCGTTGATGTGACTGGAACGATGGGAGGATCCTTGTACCAAGATTTTCAAGAGAGTTTATCACACATAAGGTACGGCTCACACCTGACTTGGACAAAAGATGTGAGTTTCTGTTTTTAGAAAGATTGTGCCAAGAAGTGTTCATGTGAATTGGTATCACAAATCAGATTCTAATTCTGTTCCTAATATAAGACACATAGTGAATGTGAGATACAAGGACATTGCCTTACTGACAAAGGTGCCTAGTTGCAGGGCTCCAGGGGTCTGATCTCTTCTCAGAACATATATCAGGCGTCCAAGGGCAGGACTAGGGGCCTCATGTATGAGAAATGACGCATCGCTGCGTGAAAGCAGCGATGCGTCACTTCTCAGTGCGCACTCCTTGCGACATACCTGATGCGTCATATATGATGTATGACGCATCATGTCGTAAGGAGTTACAGATACGTCAGTATTTCTGACGTATCTGTAGGCTCAAAAGTGACGCATTGCTGGAGCGTGTCACAAAAGTGACGCAATTCCAGCAATGCGTCCTTTCACGTGGGTCTTGCCCCATGTGAAAGGGCCTGCGTCAATCTTATGCCTGCCATGAGGCAGGCGCAAGATTTTGACGCAACTGCGTCCTAGAAATGACGCAGTGAAATCTAATAGATTTCACTGCGTCACTTCTACGAGGCTTTTTGCGGGGGTACGCCCCTTCGGCATACATTATACCTGACGCAGTTATAATGTAGCGCCGGGGTTTACAAAGTGACGCATCTGCTTAGATGTGTCACTTTGTAAATAGTGCGTTACAAGAAGCATGTTTTACGCTGCCGATGCGCCACAAAAAGTGACGCATGGATAGTGCAAAACTGACGCAAGGCCTCATAAATGAGGCCCTTGGTACTTTCACTTTGTTTATAGGCTAGACCTGCTGCTCTATTTCCAGATGACTTCATACTTATATAGTTACACTATTATTAATTGGTACTTTTCTTAGTATTGTTTCTTGTTCCGCTCTTTCTAGCTAAAATACCAGGATGGATTCATATTTACATCTACTTTACAAATCGAAATTGACCAAGCTTGACTTGTTTGAAAATTATGCTCAGAATGCACTAAGGTGTAGGCAAACAATGCCACTGCTCAGGAGTCCACACATAAGCACTTTCTGCTGATTTTGGGCCAACATTTTCTAGAAATAATGGCAATTTTTTTTCACATTCTGTCTCGCTTGATACATTATTCAGATGCTCTTAGGTGAAGGGCCATTTACCTAATGGAGCACCCCTTGTCAGTTTTCTGCCAGGTCAAGCGCTTGTCTTTTTAAAATTCAGTCACGAGTATCAGTCTGAAAGTGAAAGCACTTCAAACTAAATGCATTCCAGACGCTCCAGTGTTATTCAATTTCAGCTGAAGATATCATTAGTAATTACACAGGAGTCTGGGAATTCTTTGAAACCCGAGCCGAACGCTCAGCAGTATTGGAGGGAGCGCGGCTACGCAATTAAACGAGGTCTTAAATAGTGTGAGGCGCTATCTTTAGAACATGTTTTTCAACAACTGTAATGAAAGTACACAAGAGACTTAGATAATGGGCCTTGTTATTTTGGTAAACGCATCTCTGATGGCACTATTGTTTTTGTTAGTTTGCGTGTCATGGAAAATTGTTATGATTCCGCACTGCAAACAAGAATAATATCCAATTGTTCAGCACATGGTGTCCATTTGCTGTAACAACCGGTGTGAGAAAAATCGAAGCCCCATCATCTGTGGATGTCTTCTCGAAAAGCCTGATATTTTATGCTTCCTGGAAACTTTTTGGCGGTGCAATGAATTACCTCAAAATTTTCTTGCAGAGCTTAATTTACGATTCTAACTTCAGACCTCCCAAATCTGCACGAAAGTTTTTAGAGCACTGCTGTACATTTAGAAGTTTAAAAATATAGGCATGTCCGAATGCATGTGTGAAATACATTGGCATTCTCGACGATGACTTAGATGCTGACAGATAAGAAACTTGGGGGCTTATTTACATGCGCATTGAGCGTCCCTTATGAACGCAATGGGCTTACCCATATTTACAAGGCCACGTAAAGTCACCCTTCGTAACTTTTCATGGATTTGTAAATATGGGCCCCTTCTCACATTACTCTGCGTTAAAGTGGCATTCCATGGGTGTTGCTGTGGGTGTCCCCATGCAATATCCATGGAACTTTACACATTACCAGATTTATAACATTTTGTACAACTGGGAATGAGTCAGAATCCGACGCCTCCCCTGGGGGAGGTAGGAATGGCGCAGCGAGTAGAAAAACTTTGATTTATTCTCATTATTTCCTCTTTCTAAGCGTGCTGCACTTTGTAGCACACATAGAAAGAGGAAAAAGACTTGTATTATTGTTTTTGTACAGGAAGGTGTGCCAATCAACCCCACATCTCTGGCACCCTTGCAAAATGACGCAAGGGTGCCTGCACTGGCTTATGGCAGCCAATTGTGCTCCAGCGCAAGGGAAAGCACATGGATCTGTCTTATTCTTATTAACACTGCGCATCCCAGTGCTTTGAAAATGATGCAGCACGGCCCAGCTAAATGGCTTGCGTTGCCAAGTTGTGTAGTTTTCTTGTAGATGAGGCCACTAGGGGCCTATTTGCAAGAACTAGATAGCATACATTTTTTGACATTACGTCAAGCCTGGATTATTTTAGTGATATATCTACTATAAACCAACCAAACTTACACTTTTGCTAAAGTTTACCATTTTTTGGGGATTCAAGAACTGTGATTTCAATTTTAGTTATAGTAAAGTTACGACTGCCAAGATTTTGCACATAAAAATATAGGCCTCCTATCTTTTTATGTGTGGAGTCTCTGCAGTCATAACATTCCTATGAGTAGAATTATACTTGCAGCTTGCAAATAGCAAAATAATAGTAAAAGTACTCAAAAGTGTAAGTTTACCTTTGCGAATCAAGCTCTTTGTGAACGTCTGCATGCATTTGCTCATAATTGGGGCAATACAGTAAGCAGTATGGACTGAAGAATAACATGAGGTTATAAGCAAACTGCCAAAAATGCCATTTTCAAAGCTGAACAACTATCATAATTTCATAAGAGTGGGTGTTAAGACTCATTCATATAATTGGTTCCATTTTGCAAGACACATATCATTTATAAAATATATCAGTTATTTTTGTGACAACATAACTGATGTTAACAAGTTTGCATTACCTTGTCATCATCCTCACATGTCATCACGTTGGAGAAAGGGATCTCGGCTTTGAACATTTTACGACAATGCATGAGCTGCACAAGAAGGTAGCAAACAGTCTTAAACTTCATCCTTTTGGCAGGTTTTATGTCCGACAGAATCAGCCCAGGAAATATCTGGAAGTAAAAACAAAACAGAAACAATGTTTTCTACTTAGAAACAACAAAGTTCAATCATAAACGATCAACAGCAATACTTCTAACAAACAAAAAAAAACAAAGGAAAAAAAACTTCATTCTTATGTTCCAATGATAGTTGTTTTCTTCTAGCAAATTTTTTCTGTTGTCATATTCAGGAAAAAAGAATTAATAACAAAAATGGGGTTTGGAAAGTTAGGGTAATAGAGTACCCACTAAATACTTAGAAGACATGAAAAAACAAAATATCTTCTATTCATTTGAAAATCAACATTAACGTGCCTTTTGTTTCTATTCCGCATTATGCATTCAAATAATTGGATATATTAGTAATAACAAATGCTATTCTGGTCGTCTCTGGGAGTACACTCTATATAGAATATACTCTCAAATGATGTGGTGTATTTATATAAACATGTTTGGTTATCAACAAGAATTATACAATCAATCAAGCAGCACCTAAAAACAAGGTTCTTCTTGTGAGACAAATATCTTTTTTTATGTAGGATATGTTATACATTACTTAAAATGTATCCTTGATCTCTGACAACAGTCAACAGTTTAATCACATCAATTTTGATTCTCAGATAGCTAGAAGTTGCAGATATTCTGGAACAAGGATATGGAATAAGATGAATATGTGTGTGAAATTAAACGTCCTACAAAAGAACATCAGAAACAATATAGAATTATAAAATTAAAACCCAAAGTGAAATATTTATTTTATTTTTTATTTTAGCGATTTGTATAGCGCCTGGTGACCCAAGGGCATCCCCGCGCTGTAAGGAAATTGTTATCCAATAAGGAGAGGGAAGGGTGGAGGAACAGTTATTTCGGGAATAGGTGCGTTTTCAGCTTTTTGCGAAAAACCAGGTAGCTGGCTTCAAGTCTGAGGATGCGTGGGAGGGAGTTCCATCTCACGGCCGCTTGAACCGAGAATCGTCGGCCTCCAGTGCGTGTCCTTTTGACTTTGGGGATGTTGGCTAAGTGCTCATTATCCGAACGTAGGGCTCTGGATGCTTTGTAGGGGGTGACCAAGCTGCTGAGGATAGCAGGACCAGATCCGTTGATTAGTTTGTGTGTCGTGCACATGGCTTTGAATTCCACCCTTTGGCGCACAGGGAGCCAGTGCAGGGCCTTGAGGGCTGGTTTTACTGACACTCTTGAAGGAAGGTTCATGAGCAGACGGGCCGCCGCGTTCTGTGTCCGCTGTAGTCTCGTCAGAGTGGCTTCTGGGGCTCCCAGGTAGACCATATTGCTATAGTCTAACCGGGACAATACTAGTCCCTGGATAAGGAGTTTCCTGGAAGCAGGTGGTAGTAAGGGGAGAATCTTCCGGGTAGTGCGCATGAGCCCAAAACAGGTGCCCGCAGTTTTGGCCGCTTGCGTCTTCATGGTGAGCTCAGGTTCGAGCCATACTCCAAGGGTTTTGATTTCACGCTTCGGGGGGGGGGGGATTTCTCCGAACACGTCAGGCCAGACTGTTGGGGGGATGGTCGCCCATTGTTTTCCCAGGAGCATCACTTCAGTCTTAGACCCATTTAATTTTAGTGATGAATCACTCATCCATCTGTGGATTTGTGTAAGACGGTTAGCCAGGTTCTCTGGATGGTCGACTAGTTGGGATAAGGAGACAACCAGTGGAGTGTCATCTGCGTAGCTTACCATTTTTATGTCGAATGGTGTCACCACGTCTTCCAGAGGAGCCATATATGCGTTAAAAAGCGTCGGGCTCAGGGAGGATCCCTGAGGGACCCCGCTTGTGAGGGGGAAGGTGGATGAGTGGAAATTGCCGTCCCATACCTGGAACGTGCGTCCGGTGAGGAAGGACTCTATCCAGCTGAGTGCCGTCCCGGTGATTCCTGCTGCCGCGAGTCGATGGAGAAGGACACGATGGTTGACCGTGTCGAAGGCCGCACTGAGATCCAGGAGGATCACTGCCACTGACCCTCCTGAATCCAGTATGCGCCTTGCCTCCTCGATGACGGCGAGGAGGGCAGTATCTGTGCCATGACCCGGGCGGAATCCAGTTTGGGATTCCCGTAGGATGTTATTTGTTTCAAAGAACTGGGACAATTGTCCATTAATCAGTTTCTCAGCTAACTTGCTGATTGCCGGAAGGAGTGATATTGGTCGATAGTTTCCCATGTCTGCTGGATCGAGCTGGGTTTTTTTTAGGAGTGCTTTTACCACCGCGCTCTTGCAGCTGGCAGGGACAGATCCCTGGGCAAGTGAGCTATTAATGAGCTCCGTGACCGTGGGAACGATGACAGGGGCCACGGTTTTGAGGAATCTGATGGGAGCCGCATCCAGAGGTGAACCGCTTCTCATTTTGGTCATGGTTCGTTCAACCTCCACGCATGTTACTGGCCTGAAAGTCGCAAGTTGGGGGCGGGGATTACTTTCGGTCTGGCTGGGAGGTGGAGGATTGTTCAAATGGCTGGTGGACCCAGGAGGGGAGAGGGAGGCTAGAATGCGGGCGATTTTATCGTTGAAGTAGGTGGCTAGGTCATTACTTCGGTCCACCGCCGGGACACTGGAGGACGGGGAGTTGGGAACTTTGAGCAGTTCCTTTACAATTAGGAAGGATTCCCTGGCCGAATTAGAGGATTCTGTAATCCGCGTGTCATAGTGGGAAGCTTTAGCGTGCCTGATGGCATCTTTGTAAAGTCTGACTGTATTATGGTATGCTTCCTTGCTGGTGTGCTGCCAGTCTTTCCTCCAAAGCCGTTCGGCTCTTTTACAGTTTTTACGGAGTTGTCGGAGGTCCGAGGTATACCACGGGGCGGACCCGGGTTTTCCGTTTTTATCCTCCCTGGTTCTTAGTGGGAGTACGGAGTCCAGGGAGGTGGTGATCCACTCTCTGAAATTACTGTCGGCGACAGCCGGGTCTTCTGCGTGCGCCGGGATGGTGTTTTTGAGATTGCTGGCCCATTCTTCAGTGGGAAGTCTGGACCAGGTCCTGTCCCTGATGTAGGTGGGCGGTTTTTGAGGTTTCCTGAACGATCCTGGCAGTAGGAAGGAGATTAAGAAATGGTCTGTCCAGGGTAGGGGAGAGGCATCCTTCACTTGCATCGAAGGGGTGTTAGTGAACACTGGATCCAGCAGGTGACCCTTGGTATGAGTGGATCCGGAATTAAGGAGGTAGATGTCAAGTGCTGCCAGATCAGCGATCAGGTCAGCTGCTGTTGGGTCAGTGGGATCATCAAGATGGATGTTTAGATCTCCTACTATCAGGAAATTCGATATGGAGTGGGCCTGGGTTGCTACAGTGTCCAGGAGAGAGCTCGCGAAAGGGCCTGGATGTCCGGGAGGGCGGTAGACAAGGACTCCTGTAAGTGAGTTGGTCGGGTCTAGCTTGATTGTAAATTGCAGGCTTTCAGAATCCGGGATCTGCGCATCATCGGATTTGCAGTGGAGGTGGTCCCGGTGGATGATGGCAACACCACCACCTCGGCCTAAGGGGCGGGGTAGGGACTGAATGAGGAAGCCCGGTGGGGTCGCTAGCACCATGTCTGCCTCAGAGTGTGGGGCGAGCCATGTTTCCGTGAGGAAGAGGATGTCAATCTCCTGGTCTTCTATGAGGTGGTTGATCTGCGTCGCGTGTTTAGGGAGCGATCGGCAGTTTAATGAAGCCAGTTTCAGGGCAGCAGGCTTGTGAGGTTTTATAAGTAATTTGCGATGTACTGGCTTGCAGAGGGAGCAGCGTATGAAAGGTCCATTAAGGTCATAAATGTATTCACAAGAGGGAGTGGGGGGTCTGAGACTTAGTAACTCCCGACGCGAGTAGCTTACCTTAGGGGCAGCTGTATCCGGCAGGGGTTGGGGCCCTAGGCCCGGTCGTGCACGATCGGGCGCAGACGGGCTTGCCTTAGGCGCTCCCGCTGCGCTCGTCCGCTGCGCTGGTATGGCCGGCACATTTGTACTCGTTAGAGGTGGGCGTGGCCTCGCAGTGGGCGTGGCTACCGCCTTTGGGCGTTTCCCTGTTTCAGCGCTGGGGTCGCTGTGTCAGGGGTGGTGGAGGAGGGCTGTGAGAGCACGTTAAGGTCGGCACTTCAGAGCAGGTGAGCTCAGAGGTCTTTAAAATTCGAACAACAAGTGAAAATGGTGAAATTTTTAAAACAATTGTAAAGCACAGTCCTCCGGCTTCCGCCTCAGAGGATAACAACAAGAAAGTGACAAACCTGCTTTCAATCAGCGTTTTTGTACTCGTTAGAGGTGGGCGTGGCCTCGCAGTGGGCGTGGCTACCGCCTTTGGGCGTTTCCCTGTTTCAGCGCTGGGGTCGCTGTGTCAGGGGTGGTGGAGGAGGGCTGTGACAGCGCGTTAAGGTCGGCGCTTCAGAGCAGGTGAGCTCAGAGGTCTTTAAAATTCGAACAACAAGTGAAAATGGTGAAATGTTTAAAACAATTGTAAAGCACAGTCCTCCGGCTTCCGCCTCAGAGGATAACAACAAGAAAGTGACAAAGCCGCTTTCAATCAGCGTTTTTGTACTCGTTAGAGGTGGGCATGGCCTCGCAGTGGGCGTGGCTACCGCCTTTGGGCGTTTCCCTGTTTCAGCGCTGGGGTCGCTGTGTCAGGGGTGGTGGAGGAGGGCTGTGAGAGCGCGTTAAGGTCGGCGCTTCAGAGCAGGTGAGCTCAGAGGTCTTTAAAATTCGAACAACAAGTGAAAATGGTGACATTTTTAAAACAATTGTAAAGCACAGTCCTCCGGCTTCCGCCTCAGAGGATAACAACAAGAAAGTGACAAACCCGCTTTCAATCAGCGTTTTTGTACTCGTTAGAGGTGGGCGTGGCCTCGCAGTGGGCGTGGCTACCGCCTTTGGGCGTTTCCCTGTTTCAGCGCTGGGGTCGCTGTGTCAGGGGTGGTGGAGGAGGGCTGTGAGAGCGCGTTAAGGTCGGCGCTTCAGAGCAGGTGAGCTCAGAGGTCTTTAAAATTCGAACAACAAGTGAAAATGGTGAAATTTTTAAAACAATTGTAAAGCACAGTCCTCCGGCTTCCGCCTCAGAGGATAACAACAAGAAAGTGACAAACCCGCTTTCAATCAGCGTTTTTGTACTCGTTAGAGGTGGGCGTGGCCTCGCAGTGGGCGTGGCTACCGCCTTTGGGCGTTTCCCTGTTTCAGCGCTGGGGTCGCTGTGTCAGGGGTGGTGGAGGAGGGCTGTGAGAGCGCGTTAAGGTCGGCGCTTCAGAGCAGGTGAGCTCAGAGGTCTTTAAAATTCGAACAACAAGTGAAAATGGTGAAATTTTTAAAACAATTGTAAAGCACAGTCCTCCGGCTTCCGCCTCAGAGGATAACAACAAGAAAGTGACAAACCCGCTTTCACTCGGCGTTTTTGTACTCGTTAGAGGTGGGCGTGGCCTCGCAGTGGGCGTGGCTACCGCCTTTGGGCGTTTCCCTGTTTCAGCGCTGGGGTCGCTGTCAGGGGTGGTGGAGGAGGGCTGTGAGAGCGCGTTAAGGTCGGCGCTTCAGAGCAGGTGAGCTCAGAGGTCTTTAAAATTCGAACAACAAGTGAAAATGGTGAAATTTTTAAAACAATTGTAAAGCACAGTCCTCCGGCTTCCGCCTCAGAGGATAACAACAAGAAAGTGACAAACCCGCTTTCAATCAGCGTTTTTGTACTCGTTAGAGGTGGGCGTGGCCTCGCAGTGGGCGTGGCTACCGCCTTTGTGCGTTTCCCTGTTTCAGCGCTGGGGTCGCTGTGTCAGGGGTGGTGGAGGAGGGCTGTGAGAGCGCGTTAAGGTCGGCGCTTCAGAGCAGGTGAGCTCAGAGGTCTTTAAAATTCGAACAACAAGTGAAAATGGTGAAATTTTTAAAACAATTGTAAAGCACAGTCCTCCGGCTTCCGCCTCAGAGGATAACAACAAGAAAGTGACAAACCCGCTTTCACTCAGCGTTTTTGTACTCGTTAGAGGTGGGCATGGCCTCGCAGTGGGCGTGGCTACCGCCTTTGGGCGTTTCCCTGTTTCAGCGCTGGGTCGCTGGGTCAGGGGTGGTGGAGGAGGACTGTGAGAGCGCGTTAAGGTCGGCGCTTCAGAGCAGGTGAGCTCAGAGGTCTTTAAAATTCGAACAACAAGTGAAAATGGTGAAATTTTTAAAACAATTGTAAAGCACAGTCCTCCGGTTTCCGCCTCAGAGGATATAACGATGCAGAGAAAAAGATGTTGTGCTGATATGATTAAAATACTATAAGTTCATAGCACATTAGACGTAGGTGTATTGGCTAGGGGTGGTGAAATTTTAATTGTTTTCACTCTCAAAATTTGCAATATATCACAAAAATTACACACATTTATGTAATATTTCATAAAAAGTAAAAATTGGTATCTTTTGTGAAAATCTAACCAGATATGCCATTGACACCAAACTTGTTCTGTTTTTCCCTTAGCAGAAAAACATGCATACTTTTGTTTCTATGAAATCCGTCAAACTTTCATGCAATTTGCATAACATAAAATGTGATCATTCTTTGAGAATTCGTGGCCCAATGTTTTTTTTTACCCAGGCCTGGTACCTGCGCAAGGTGATTATGATTAACAACAGCAAGATGAAAAAGTTCACATATTAAAAGCAGATATGATACCTCTGTGGAAGAAAACCTTGAATACATTTGTAGGAATTTCTTTCTAAATAGTGTTTTCTCCTTTTTTATTTTAGATCTATGAAATTAAGAATTGTGCTGTGACTAGGCTTGAGAAAAAGTCCAAGGCAACTGTTTCATATGCAAGTGTTGTGCCTTTGCTCTTCCAATGTAAACACAGCTAATGAAGGAACAGCCTGGATATCCCCTAGGATTTTAAGCGGACACTGGAGTATTGTAATTATTAATAACTAATCTATTTTAAGAAAACAGTATAAGTGCAGGCAACTCTGCTCTTTGCTTGCTGTCAGTATGGAAAGTTGGAGAAATACATTTTTTCCTACAATCAAAATGACTGTCATGTTCGTTAGAAACAAATATTAATATATTTTTTCATATGAGACGTGGTATGAGGGTTATTTGACAAATAGCTCTCATGCCACCAAGCTTTTTGTCAGGAAGTGGTTTATGTTGAATGCCTTTACAGTGGATAGGATGGAATTGCTTAGAGATACAGATATCTGGAGGTAATAACGGTGTTATTCAGTCATGTGGCTATGCAGCTATCCTCAACTATGTTGTATTTTTACACACAAGTAATGTTAGGAGAGTTTTTATTGCTACTGTCACACTTTCAGAATGGCAAATTCATCAACCTCTGGTTAAGGAGGGAGAACTTGTTGTGAATCTTTTCAAATTGTCCCACAGTCCCTTTCCACCCTGGATATAAATACTAATAATTCACTGGTGTTAGAGCAGCAGAAAATTAATTCTAAAAAGGACAAAATTTTGTGTTAGATGTCCTGCATCCTCCAATTTCCAGATAATCTCCTAAATCCGAACAGAGAAGCAGATAAAGGGAGAAAGTGGAAAATTACACAGCAGTGGATTTATGGCCTGCTTTTGGCATAAAATGTCAACCCTTCAACAGGACCCCAAAGTAGACAAAACATGGTGTGGCCTCCATTGCTATAGCACCCTGCTTTGCCCTGCTGAATGATTTGTATTTCCAGAAAAGTTACTAAGGGGCACATTATGATGGCGGACGGACTTCAGTTCATCCGTCATCACTGCGGGGAGTGGGACCGTCCGCCTGTAGGCGATGATCCTGCACATGAGATTACGATGCGACCGCTACAGTGGCAGTCAGATTGTCTATCTCTAACATTGCGGCAGGTGCTGCTGGCTGCAGCAACCGCCGTAATATCAGAAATGCACTATTTGCATTTCCCTGCACCACGTGACAGGCACCACGTGGTGCCTGCCACAAGGTGCAGGGAAATGTAGGAGGTACCAGAGGTGCACCCCAGGGCACAGCCAAATGCCCCAGCATAAGGGGGCCCGCTATCTGCTCCCTAAAGTACATCCCTGCCAGCCTTTCCATGGCGGTTTCACTGCCATGGAAAGGCTGGTGGGATGCAGCATCATAATCTGGTGGACGGTGCCTGCTAGGCACCTCCACCATTCTATTGATGCATGCAGTCCGACAGCAGCAATCATTACGATTGCTGCTATTGGACCTGTGGCCCACACTGCCCGCCATCGCAATCTGGTGGGAGGGATTTGGCCGCACGATTGCAATGAATCTGCCAGCAGCAGGCTGCCGGTAGTAGATTCAACACAATCGTAATGACCCCATAAGTCACAGGGCAAACTGTTGATCATGGTAAAGAGCCAGGGTTTACTTGACCCACCCTCCATCACTGTTGTCCTACATGAGTGACTCCCATGACCTATAGACTCCTATTAGCTCTGGCTCATTCCATTGTTTTCTACAGATATTTACAACTGTAACTTGTTTTGTTTCTTTTCACAAACAATATTTTAATACATTTGGTATGGGTTGCCGACACCCGACAAAAATGCATTTCTTTGACTTCTTTCACCTAAAATAACTTACTTTACATTTCCAGTTGATTGATTTTTCCTTGAGACTGTGTTAAAACACCCATGATTGCACTGTTTATGTGCATTTTGCTTTTTGCTGTACCTTCCTTACCTCTCTTGCAAGCCAATTTGTATTTGTCTGTGGAAATCAATTATTTTGTTGACCCTTACTCCGATCTTTTATACATTTTATGAAAAGTCCCTGCCAGGTATAGGCCATCTTTGTTTGAGAGCCAACTTCTAGTTTTTGTGCTTATAACATACTTCTCTTGACTGAGTCCATTATGACATTCCACTACTATTGAGTGAAGAGGTTGAGGTCACCCACCTTTTTTTTTAATTATTTCTCTTCATTTACATTCCCATAAAGGCTACAGAGGAAAGTGCATTCTCAATTTTTTGGAGTAGAATAAGAGTTGATTACATATGAGTATTGCACTATTCTATCCAGAAACCTAACACATGAACATTTAAAAGGATTTAGGGCCTGATTATGAATTTGGAGGTCCTGGAGTGGGCTACTATGCCAGCGCCCCGTTACAGGACTGCCAAAGTCGACTGCCGCCTGCCCATCAGTTTACAAGTATTTTTGTGGTCTGGGGGGTGGGCGTGCGGCATGATGATCCTGCAGTGGTGCAGTAAAAAGGCTCCTATGTGAGCCTTAGAAGTGCACAGCTGTGGGACCGCCAATGCATGTTCCTTTGCGGCATGGACTGTGCAATGCATGCCATGCAGGATCAGGGATGCATGCACACAGGGGGCACAACATGGACCCCCTTGCATAGGTCAGTTTGTTTCCTCACCACCAGCAGTTTCATGGAGTAGGAACGTCCATCAGACCGCTTGCAGTGAGGAAACTTATATTATGCGTGCCGGTGGCGCAGCTGCACCACCAAGCATATTACAGTCTCAAGACAGCCATGCCATCCCTTGCAATTCCTTTTTTTCTTTTTGCATCCCTGGCAATTGCGGCATTCCAACTGCCATGCTTGCAATATGGCGGTCAGACTGCTGATGCTGCGGTCCATGACCACCATTGCACCTCTACCATGTGTTTGGCAGGCCCATGGACCGCCAAACTCATAATTAGGTTAGTCTATTGCCTAGTGCAATAATGATAAAACAGAAACATAGAACATCAAACAGCAACATGAGACAGTGAACTACAGAAAGCTCATTGATATAATGAAGTATATTAGACACTGCATGAATATTGTTACCTTTTTTCTGCCCTACATTAATGCTAAAGGGCTGGAAAGGCACTCAATGTGTCCTCCATTCTCTTTGGATACCCCTTTTCTTTCTTATGTCCTGTTAGTACAGTTGATTTTTTAGTTACCCAATCATGGTATCTTCCACTTCTGTTTGATATTTAACTAGAGCCAGTATCATAGGGCATGCAGGTTTAATCAAATTATATTTAAATATTAAAAACATTAGATGTACTGTTATGATCTAGTAAACTTAATGCTGTGTACTGAGAATCTCCTGGTCTATCATATACTGATATAAGGCAATTAGTGCAAATGAAATAAAAACAGAAAGCTTCATCTACAAATTACTAACATATGAGGAAAACACATTCCAATCCACCTGCCCCATTTGTCACATCATAATTTCAGTTCACAAGATTATCCCTGTCACTACTGGAGCTGGTTTAATTTGGGAAAACAACTTAATGCAACTGAGACTGGATAGGTAAGAAATCAATAAATTACAAAAGAAGACAAACTCAGCTCAAAATACTCTTCCCAGACATATAAATCATAAGAGGACATAGGGCCCATCACTAGCTCTGGTAGCTGGATATGTTAAGCTTGGTTCAGGTATACATTGAGAACCAGATTTTTCTGGTAAGAATGAGATATTGAATTTTCATAAGATCCATTTTTCACCAAAAGATCAATGATTGTGAATGTAAAGTCTCATGCACGTTGAAGAATTACTAGTCCTTGATTTGGACTTTGGTTCGGGGAAAAACATTTGCAATCATTATAGGCTGGCATTTTGTGAGATCTGCTGTGGAACCTTCACCAAATGGAGAATCCTTCTGACCATGGCCACCCTTCATAAGTTCATTATATTTGACCTTGATGTGTCTTGCTGCTTAATTTTTGCTTGGGCCATGGTATGTAGCTCATATGTCCATTGGTTTTTAAAATGCCTTCTGCAAGTTTAGTCTCAGCAACTGTGGGAGGTTGGCCACAAGAAATCTGTTGCATGACATCAGCTCAACACCAAGAATACGTACACACCAAACATTTTCCTATAGGTACATTCATCCTGTTTTACAACTCCATAACTATATTTTCAGTATATGTGATCATGAAAAGAATTTCCAGGTAAAGGAATTCCAAGTTTCTGCCTACACTAAAGATGAGACAACAGTCTCTCCCTGTTAGTTTTCATGAAAAATGGCAATTTCACCTTTAGTTTTTGATTAAGCCTGGTTGCTGAACTCTGCTCCGTTCACAGAGTTTTCTGCATTCCGCGCTCCACGGAGCTTGCGGAGTGTAGAAAACTCTACTTCGCGTAGTGAAGCTGAGTAATTTCCCCTCTTGCAAACGGTAAGTTTGTGAGCACGAGCTGCCGCTCGAGTAGAATTTCTACCCGAGCGGCAGGAAGACCAGCACAAACTGCAGTTCGCACTGCACTCCACTGAGTTTCTTGTCACTTTGCGGAGTTCCAGTTCGCAAAACTCCACAAACTACGCCCAGTCCTAGATATGATACATTTCCACATGCACCCCTAATTTATCTTTATATTTTAAAATTCAATTCAACTCAAAAATATTTGTAGGTAACATGCTCGCTAACACACTCTTTATGAACAAAGAGTAAACATGGAGAAAAATCATTGCATACCAATGTACCCATCTATATCAGTGCAAATGGTGCCCATCATTACATTGAAATTATTTATGCTACCATTCAAACTCAAACACGCTTTTGGACATGGATTACATATTTATCAATTGCCAACACTTTTTTGATTTATAAACAAAATAGCAGTACTATTGGTCTGACTCACCAAATAGGGCAGATGTACAGGCAGAGACGAAGGGTCACATGTATTAACCTATTTTAAATTCGCAAACAGCGTAAATCGCTAAGTTTGACTGTTTGCGAATGCAAAATAGTCTTTCAAGATGTATGAATGGCTTTGGTAGTGCATTTTAGGTAATCAAAATTTTTTGTGATTACCTGAAATTGCAACACTAAATAGGGAATTGCAATTTGCGATTCCCTAAGCACATATACCAAGCTTTTCCTCATTTAGGAAATGCTATTACCATCAACTTCAAGTTGATGGTAACCATGTGCAATTTCTGAAAATGAACAAGAAATTCATTTTTCAAAGTGTCATATAGCACACTCATGACCCTACCGCATGTGGGAACTTTACATGTGCACATTATTTTTCATGGTGCTTCAGGGGGCCTAATTTCCTGATTTAATCACAAATAAAGGTAATCACAAATTAGGTAATGCAAAACCATTCACACCTATGGGCCTTATAAAATCAAATGAAGTAGCATTTCCTAATAGCGATTCCCTAATTGCGATTTTGACCGTGTAGGAATCGCTATTAGGGAATCATATTTTCTTACATACCACTTTTCATTTCTTAAATAGTTATTACCTAGAATTCGTCATTTAGGGAATGAAAAATTGAACTTTGATACATGTGACCCAAACTCCTCTGTTTGATACTATACTTTTATTGAAATCAACAAACATTCTTAGAACTACAACAGGAAAGCTGTGCCAGCAGGAGGTGTGCAAGCATACTACTGGAAAGATGATGTGACTTTTTTAAACTTTGTATTTCCCGAATAATGAATAGCAATAGTGAACAATTACAGTCTTGAAAGGCAGCCCTTTTGTCAAATGTAAATATTTGTCACCATGGTGAAAGCATTTTTTTGCAATTGGGAAAAAAATGCTTCCTCCAGTCCCACAAAGGGCCATATGTATCATCCTCACCATTTGCAATTTCTAAATAGCGAATTTTAAGGCATCGCTATTTAGAAATCGCTAAATGGTATGTATGTACGAAATCGGTATTTTTTAGCAATTTCCAATCATTCCTTATTTGCGAATTCGCAATTTGCGAATTCGCAAATAAGGAATAATTTCCCATTCATTTCTATGGTCCAGGAGGCCCATAGCAATGATTGTGAAATAATTCTCAATTTGCGAATTCGCAATTTGCTAATCGCAATTTGAGAATTATTTCAAGGGTGCAGGGGTGTCTCAAAGACACCCTGCTGCACCCCTGTAAATTACATGTGTGTGCATATGAAGCACATACATGCCCAATGGGCATGTATGTGCGTCATATGCCACCCTCACAAATGCACAATTGGGCATATTTACAAGAAATCACAAATTACCACCAACTACAAGTTGGTGGTAATTTGCGATTTCTAAACCTGAAATCGCAATTCTAAAAAGCTTCATACATAGCATTTAAGGAATCGCAAAATTGCGATTCCTTAAATGCTTAAGTAAAATAAGGAAACACAATTTTTTGCGATTCCTTATTTTGCTAACTTTTCATACATTCCAAAATCGGTAAAAAGGCCGTTTGCGATTCGCTAAAGCCGAAATTCTGCGAATTTCGGCCTTAACGAATCGCCAAAGGCTTGATACATATGGCCCAAAGTGTGGAGGTGATCCATTCAACTTCACATCCCAGAAGAAGTGTTAGTCCACCGGATTGCTGGATTAAAAAGCCAACAGTATTGTTAAGATCAAGAAGCTACAAGTTGTAATGATTCAACATCTTTTATTATAAAGGTACAGCAGCATCCAGTTGCCACAACCTCTGTTCCTCAGACTTAACTATCAAGCACAACTGACAGTTGAACAGTGGCATAAACCAGTGGCAAGGGAAAGACTGGTGAAATGGGTTAAACTAGGTGCGCGACAATATGGGCAAATAACACTGTACAATCTATTATTTGAATAAGAGGACCAATACAACAAGTATCCATGGTGGAAGAGTGATGGATTACAGTTTGTTAATGCCCATAAACTCACACCTTTGCAAACCACATCTTGTTCCACAAATCTCCATTCTTTATTTAGGATTACAACTGCACAATTCTATGGAGTTGTGTTTGAGAATTGTGCAGTAATCAAGCAAATTGCACCTGCTTGGTATCCTTATAGATATCCTCCAATGGATAGTTGTCTGGCATAAGTATAGCCATTCACGTCTGTGAATGTCAGTTTTTGGCCTGGAATGTTTTTTGAATCAGGCCCAATTTTCTTTTAGATATTGCATGATGTTTGAAACATCCAACCTCTAAATTGCATATTGCAAGTGGAAATATATGGGAGTTCTTGAATTCAGAAATCTTTCTGTGCGTTTCAAGCCAGCATTTTTTTCGGTTCACTAATAGAATATTAATGACAAGAATACAAACATTTCGACTCCTATACCTACACAGGTAAGTACAAAAATATCAAATCAAAAATATTGATGAAAAAATATGGATGTAAAAAATATCAATATATACATATATATATATATGTATAAAAGAAAATATATATCAAATATTCATATTAATTAAAAAAATAAACACACAAACATAATAATGTATACATATATTTTTTATAGAGAGAGATTTAATTTAAAAGAATTAATAAACTAATATCTGTAATTTATTTCAAAACTTTAAAATTATATACAAATAAAATATATATATATCAATAATGTAAAATATAAAAAAATTCTCTAATGATTTAAAACATCTATTAAAAAATATTTAAACTTGCATTTCCCAATACAATCAGTGCAACAGTAGGGAAAGTGCTAGATAGCAAAATAATATAGTTTACTATTCCAACTCCCGTAAGTGCAACAATACAGAAAGTGTTGGATAACTGAGGGGTAAAAATGACTATTCCCACTCCAGTGCGAGCAACAGTAGGGAAAGTGTTGAATAGCGAAGGGGAAAAAATGACTATTCCCACTCCAAAGAATGCAACAGTAGGAAATGTGTTGGATAACGGAGAAGTAAAAATTACTATTCCACTCCAAAGAGTGCAAGAGTTGGGAAAGTGTTGGATGGTGAAGGGGTAGAAATTACGATTCCCACTCCAGTGAGAGTAACAGTAGAATAACAGTTGGATAGAAGAGGGGTAATACATGTTATTCCCACTCCAGTGAATGCAACAGTAGGGAAAGTGTTGGATAGCAGATAGGTAAAAACTACTATTCCCACTCTAAAGAATGCAACAGTAGGGAAAGTGTTGGATAGCGGAGGAGTAAAACTTACTGTTAACAGTAGGGAAAGTGTTGGATAGCAGAGGGGTAAAAATGACTATTACCACTCAAAACAATGCAACAGTAGGGAAAGTTTTGGATAGCTGGGGGGTAAAAATTACTATTCCCACTCCAGTGATAGCAACAGTAAGGAAAGTAATGGATAGCGTAGAGACAACATTTAATATTCACACTCAAACACTTAAAACAAAAATAAAACACATTACAAATTATAAAAAATCTGAAAAATAAATGAACACTAATTAATAATGAAAAATAAAATATATTACATTTATAAAATTTACAAATATTATATTATTTACATATAAAAACCTACAAATAATATGTAATTTCAAAGAAGTGTCCGCAAAACGCTGCACGCCTCCCCAATGTGCCGGTGCCTGCCGTGGTCACGGTAACCACAAATGACGAAGAGCTATTCAGACACACAGGAATGAGGTGGCAGACTGTCCTGATGTTATGAGTGTGTTAATCGCTCACAAAAGCAAAGTGTTTCAGCCGTAAACAGCCTTTCTCAAGTTATCAGATTGTTGACAGGAAGACTTTTTAAACAATAGTACGTCATAATAGACATGAAAGAGTTACTTTTCGTGCGTGATTTGATGCTCACAGAGAAGTGAAGAAAACATCATTCAGAGCTCATATGCGTGATTGGTAATAAATACTCGTACAGAAATGCATGTTTAGAATACATAGAATGTCATAATAAAAATAAAATGAAAGAGAATTAAACAACAATCAATTTTTATCTTTAGATTTGTGTCCCTTGCATCAGGAAATCTGGTATACGCATCCCGCATCTTACCAATTCATAGACATGGAAGAATTAATCTGATATGCGGAGTAAATCGCTAGTGAGCACAGGATGTTAATGCACTGAGCAAAATTACGATTCCCTCAATATTACCAATCTACCTTTAGAGCGTATTATCAAAAACATTCAAGAGCCTCGAATTTAAATGCTAAATTCATTATGTATTTAACATTGGAATATTATTCCTAAATTCTGTAAATTCATCATACATGCTAGTCACATGATCAATTTGTAACCCCTTTCTTGTATAGCTTAAACATATATGATTCCTGATTAATACACTCTGGCAAAATAGAATAAAATGCCAAGTCGCATTGATGTGCAAAATGTGAATGAATCAGTGATGCAGGTAAAGACAAGAAAATACAGTTAAAAAGATGCCCTGTTTGGACATGTTCACTAAAACGTGGCCAGCTAAGCATGTTCATGTTACAAACAAATGTTTCATTTAGTAGATTCAAAGGCCCCCAATGGAACACAGTGGAGGAATCTTAAAAATGATGATAACCTCCTAATACAGGACAAGTGCCCACATATATATGCATCAACAACAGATAGACATCATAGCCGCCAGTCATGATAATAAAATTAATGGAATTACAATCAAGGACCAATGCCCACCTATGCAACGAAACCTGGAATCAAGTCAAGACCTATGTAAATGTGCACCAAATGTAAAATTCATGTATTGCGGAGGAATCAACATCCACCACCAAGAAAACAAAATAAAATGGAAATGAGACTTAGTTAAGAAAAAAAAAGAATAAAGTAATAAAATGGACAATATTCCTATATAAAGTTACAGCAGGGTTACGGGTAGACATTAGACAGGCTCTAGTGACCAATATGTGTATTCAATTCTTCCTCCCTATTAAGACCATGCGGCATCCTGGTGTTTAGGTCGATAATTTACCTTGATTCAAGGATACGTAGTTATTTCTCTTTGTCCCCACCGCGTATATTTTTCATTATTCTGTCTATTCCACAGAAAGTGAGCAGTTTGTTATTGCTGTTGTCTGAGTTATAGAAATGCCGTGCTATCGGATAGCTGAAATCCATGTTTGTTATGGCCCTTTAAAGTTCTAGGATGCGTTTCTTGAGCGGATGTTTTGTGCTCCCTATGTAACGCATACCACACGGGCATTCCAATATGTGTATTACATATTCAGTGGTATATGAAATGAATTTTTTAATGGGTTTGTCCCTGCCATCATGTGTTTTATAAGTTTTACAGCTTACAGTGGATCTGTAGGCTTTGCACGAGTTACATTTGTGAAAACTGTCTTTGACATGTAGCCAAATTTCAGTTTGTTGAGTCTGTTGGTAGCTACGAACCAGTTTGTCCTAATGGGACACAGGTTGTCTGTATGTTATAGACAGTGCTTCCCCCACTTTATTACCAATTACTGGGTTGGCCTTAATAAGGCCCAGTGTTTTTTCATCATTGCCCTTAGACTGCTAGATTTCACATTATATGTAGTAATCATGCGTGGACAACTGGAGGACATATCTTTTTTGGTTGTAATTTCTTTGTTACGAAAAAGGACCTCAATTTGTTTGGTGTTTCCCAGTTTGTCAGTTTCTGTTTCAATATTTTATCAGTGTACCCACATTGCTTAAATCTTATGTTCATGGTACTACTCTCCATTTTAAAACCCATATAATTGCTACAATTTCTATGACCCGTAGTATCTCTCCATAGGGAATGCTGTTAATCAAAGACGGGGGATGATCATTGCGTGCATGAAATAAGGCATTTGCCTGCAGTTTCCTTTCTAAAAAGGGCAGTTGTGAGTTTGTTTTTATCCACAGAGACTCTGATATCAAATAAATCACATGAAGTATCACTGATGGAATGAGTGAAACTTAGGTTTAAATCATTAGTTGATAATGCACAAATAAACTCCTTAACACCTTGGCTGCTAGGGGGTTTTCCCCTCCTGTGCTGGATATGCATGATCTCCATTGTTCAAGACAAGGTCAACTCGTCATAAGCACAGCTCAACCGTGCCTCATGACGAGCTGGCCTTGTCATGAGCATGGAAGGGGTTAACAAAATCTACACCTCCATCCCAGATGATAAAGAGATCGTTGATTTATCTCAACCATAACGGCACATGTTCAGTATACTTTTCAAAGGAATTGCTCCAGACCACCTGCTCCTCCCACCAGCCCAGGAACATATTTGCCAGACTTGGGGTGAAGCAGGTGCCCATGGCTGTACCAGATTTCTGTTGGTACAGTGTGGTGTCAAAGAGAAAGATATTTTACTGTAGACAGAAAAGCATCATCTGTTTTAACATGAGTGTGTGATTAAGCATGTCTAAAGGGTCACGTTGTAAGTAATACATACAGGCTTCCAACCCTTTGTGTTGATCAATGCAAAGAGAACATACGTCTAGGGAAATCATCACAAAACCTTTTTCCCACTTAATGTCATGAATTTGTTTCAGAAAGTCAGTTGTGTCCTTACAGTAGGATCTGAGGTCTGCGACATAAGGGGATAGAAAGTAATCAAGAAATATGGATGTATTCTCTAAAAGACCATTGTTTGATGAAATGATTGGCCTTCCTGGTGGCTTCTTGGGATGTTTATGTACCTTCGGTGACAGGTATAGACATGGTACCTTCGGATTAAATTTTTTTAGAAATTTGAACTCATCATCATCCAGAAGTACCTGCTTCCACCATTCCATGAGTGAATTGTGATATTTCGCTATTGGTTCTTCATACCTTTTCCAACTGATGACTTCCTAACAATTCTTATCATTTAATTGTCAGAGTGCCTTGTTCTTATAATCCTCTGTATTCAATAAAACAACGTTCCCACCTTTATCTGAGGGTTTGATAGTTATTGTTGGATCCCCCAGCAAATTTTTCAATGCTTCTCTCCGTCCCTTCATGAGATTGTCTCTGATGCGGTGGTTCTGACCATGGTCAATTCATGCATTAATACTGAATGAAATGCCTCAATGTTGTCATGCGCTGCATTGGGATTGAATTTAGATTTCATTTTAAAACCACTTTCACGTGTAGTGTCAACGGGTTGTTTTTGTGAGCGATTAAAACACTCACAACATCAGGACAGTGTGCCACCTCATTCCTGTGGGTCTGAATAGCACTTTGAAATAATATATAATATAAAATAATAAATACATTTATAAATAAAAATTCTTTTAAACTAAAAAATATTTACAAACAAATAAATTAATTAATACATACATATATTTATTGCATTTCTTACCATATAACACCACACCAATAATAAAACATTTGAACATTTTCAATTACATTTTTTTCCAAAATGAACACAATTAATAATCAGTTTCAAAAATATTATTCATTGACTACACACACTTTAACACTATGATATCCAAAATACACACCTAAATTGAACTCTAAAGTAATAAAAGACAATTAAAACTTATTTATAAAATAAAAACTATTACTTTTAAGAAACAATAATAAGGTAATTAAAAGGTATTTTATACCCACCATTTATCCCTTTAAAAGTAAAAACAACAGTCAAAAAATTAAACAATTACACAAAATACATATCAAATCACTAATATTAACTAACAACTATATATGAATTCAATACAAATTAGTTCCCACCCTTTTCTTTTATAAACACCAAAACACACACCTAAAATTAAGTACACAATAACCATAATTAAAATTAATTAACATCCAATTATTATTTCATCAATTAAAAATAAATTACTTCCCATAATTAACACCTATAAACACCACATCAAACCTAAAATTCATTACACAATTACCATAATGAATTACCAATTCATGAATGAAAAGTAATTAACAGTCAATTAATAATTCATCAATTAAACATTCATTAAATCACACCCTTAACACTTATAAACATAACACACTCCTAAAATGTATTACACAATTGCCATAATTAATTACCAATTCATTAATTGAAATTAATTAACAACCAATTAATAATTAATTAAATTACTTTACACATTTAACACTATAACATATCAATAAAAACATATTAATCAATACAAAATTATCAATACATTTAATATAATTAAATTACTTCCCACCCTAGTCCCCTATAAACCCACAAAAGGCTATGGAACTAAAACACAAAATTCAAAAACATTTTTTTTTATAACTATTAAAAATTGTGCACATATATTAAAAATACCAACAATTTTTATACAAAAAAACATACAACACATAAATATATAAAATATATACTAATATACTTAATATTAATTAATAACTATATTTTTGCAAACAATATTAAACACTTCGATATTTTTAACATCGATATTACTCACCTAAAATTGATATTCCTGACCACGAGAATCTATGTGTTGATATTTCTGACCCACGATATTTGCAACTTGATATGTGTGCAATTCGATATTTTTGAATTTATATTTTGTCCCTGTTCAATTTTGGTCTTAAGTTTTTTAATGTTCCAATATTCATTTAATCAATGATAAAGATCCTTTTGGTTTTTCTAATAAGTAAAGGATATTTGTACCTGAGGTATCGGATTTAGCATAATTGCGGTCCATTCCTCCTTCTACTACTGAGATGCTCTTTGATTTGGATGCAAATGAACACTGTTCGGTCACATTCCAACTTTTCCCAAAGGGAAAATGATTGATGGCCGCAGACCGGTCTCAGTTCATGCTCCCATAGGGAATGGGAGGTGTTCTTATTTCCTGAACCCCAAGGCAGGTACCTCAAAGTGCCTTCCACAGGGTGCAGAGATTTACAGTGGGACAGCATAGGGGTCCCGTCAGCCCACCAACCGGAGGTCGTGCCCACAAGGGGGCCCTGCTAAGTGACCCCGAACATGCTTTCAGACATTGTTTCCATGTCAGAAAGGCCAGCATGGCAATCCTGCCGGAAACCGTGCATCGTAATCCCAAGGGGGGAAAGACCGCCCTTTGGGATTAAGGGCAGGCCTCCGACTGACTGATGGGCTCCTTGTGTTCATCGGAAGCTAACCGGAATGACCGCCGGTTTCAATTCCGACTTATAATCAGCCGGTCGGAATTGAAACTGACAATGGCGGTCGGAAAGCTTCCAACCAAAGGTCAGAGGCTTTCCGACTGCCATCGTAATAAGCCCCTTGGTATGTTTGCACACTCGCAGCTTTGCGACCCAATCTTTACTTTGTACTGCAACAGTTGTACCATTCCATTGAAGTGCAAGAGGGACATTTGGTAGTATTGAATCCTGATCCATTAATATAAATAAGGTGGATTTTGTTTGAAAATTCCACCGAACAGGCTGCATAGGAGAGAGACCTCTTGAGATCGATGCAGCTTTGGGTGCAAAAACGTGCACACGTTGCATTGCTTGCAATGCAACACGTGCACATCTTGGAGTTTCCTTTTGGGAGCATGCTGCGCCATATGGAGGCGCCATATGGTCACATGCACCCAAAAGGAAATCGCCCATGCCCCCTCCCCTGCTGTCACTTTTACCGCCACAAGGCTTAATTGCCGCGCGGCCATTGCTTGTTTATTTTCTTCCTGCGGCCACTCACTTTCATTTTCTTGCTGCGCGGCTTTACTACATCGCGGTCAATGCTTGGTGTTATTTTTCTTCGATTCCACTCTGGTGATGGCAGGGCCCATTGCGGCACTAACCCGGTGCAATATGGATTTTTCAGTAAAATCTTTCACAAGGCTAATTGTTTTTTTTTTTTGGTTCCCAGCCCGACCCAAGTGTTATTTAATACCCTTTGACTGGAAAAGGGGTTGACCAGCCGGGTCCTGCTCCCCTCCCCACACACAATAGAACCTGTTTAATGGTGACCAAAAGTGGCTCTGTGTGTGTGTGAATTATTCATTCTGCACTAATTGCTTCAACGCTGCCCTGAGGGACTGGTGCGTCAAGGGAAGGTATCGTTAAATCGATGCTAGAGACGGCGTTCTCTGCAGTAACGTTACCCCTCAAGGCCCGGAAGCTCAGTTGAAAGAAGAGGGTGGGTGGTGACGTAAACTTCAAGCGTCCCACTTTGTGGAAATCAGCATTGCTGTTATGGTGTTTGGCGGGTTTTGTTTAAAGAGGCGCGCAGTGGAATGTTCACAAACCTGACCAGCAATAGCGCGAGGAATGTCTGAAGGGGTGTGAGGCCTGCTTGGCTCGCAACGAAACGGGTCTTTTTATGGTAATGCTGTGGTTGGTCATAAATCCGGCAATGTTTCCCATTGCTCTCCGCTTTTACTGGGCAGTTTTATTCACTGATTTTTAGAGCAGGAAAATAGGTCAATGGACGTTCTTTCTGTTCAGCCTATTGTAACACACTTCCAAAGGTTTAATCTTATTCCTGCCCTAATGCACCTTCCTGTTCAGTCTACCAAACCCCTGTGCCCCTAACGGGGAGATGTTGCTGTGTTTAAACCTAATTAAGTCCTCCACAGATGCGGCTCATGTAATGCCCCATGCTAATGCGGTTGTAACTATATGGTCTGCCTGCTCAATATCTGCTAATCTAACGGAGGAGACAACATTCTAGGACTGTGGGGTGTGACCCATGTCCTATTTATTTTTTCACTGTCTGAAGCTGTGGGAAGTTGTGGTTGCCCTTTTTAAGACCACAGAGGGGCCTGTGAGAAATATACATTAAATGTTGTGCCATGATGCCTACCCCAGCAGGGTCGGTATGAAGCAGAAAATGAGCTTGCGGGCACTAGAATAAGTGGTCTCAATTAGGGATTCAGACAACTAATAAAAGTGGTTCACATTTGCAAATCAGGGCAGGTTTGAATTTTTAAAGACCTGCTGTATAGTGGTTTGCAAGTTCTACGAGACTGCTTGCTTTTGAGCACTCCAGGCAATGCAAGGCGCCACCCCACATAAGGGACGTGGCGCCGTTAGTGGCAGCCAAAGGGCCACCAAGGTAAGGAAATCCTTCCGGGTCGCACGACCCGGAAGGGATAGTGAAGGGAAAAACAGGAAGCGCTTCACCAATAGGGTAGAGGGGACCGGAATTAGTTTGGAGCGCGAGGCTTAAAAGCCCGCGCCTCACGTTAGGACCCCCTCTTTGTCCACTTGACCTTCCCGGAGTCGGACGTCGCATAAAGAAGTCACCCACCCACCCATCCCTGAATTAGGGCTTCAACAAGTGCGGTTGCGGGGTCCTGGACAAGAGTTATCACAGGGACTCCTTTGGTCAGTGCCATTTTTACCCCAGAACAGGTCTTAAATATCATCATGGGCTCCGGGCTGGCAGGAGATTTGGGGTTGACCTGCTGGTGGCCCTGGATTTTCTAGCTCTACCCTGGAAGCCGTTGGGTGCCACAAGTGGTGGCAGATTATTTACCTGCGGCTCTGTTAACTGGAGGACGGTTACATTAAGGAGAGCAGGCTAACTTGGTTGTGGCCTGCTAGCACAGCCCGATGGTCAAGCAAAACCCCGTTGGAGAACAG